>NC_138912.1:38730719-40171216 GCF_965231255.1 Vanellus vanellus | reverse complement strand
CACAGCCTAAATCCAATTTAGCATGAGCTCTGTGCTACGTCATGTACAGAATACGTGGCTCATCTTCACTCAAGAAAAGAGAAGCCCAGGAAGACTACAAATTACTGTGCGAAGAAAAAATTGTACAGTGCAGCATGCTAAGGTGAACCTGAAGGCTTAGCAAAGCAGAAGCCGACTTTTCCTATTACTGGCACTAAAATATATATTGTTCTTCGTCTCTCCAGCCAACACCAACACCTGACACTTTGGGAAAGCTAGATCTTAAGTGTTAAGCAAGCAAATTCCTTTATTATTCTTAGCTCTACGAAATGGGGTCCCTGTGAATACAGATTACTGCCTGAAAAACTAAATTAGCGTTTCTGACTTTGGAATCGATTAGAGCTAACTTACACCTGGCTCAAAACAGAGAGAGAAAAGAGGATCACGTCCTAAATCTCCAGAAGCAAATCAGTCGGTATTTTTTTCAAAGCCTGCTGAAGACATGAGCCATTTAGACACAACATGCCACTTTTTCAGTGAGTGATTATATCACCAACCCTAAGGTATTTCAGTCTCTGTGGAGAGGCGAATTCAGGATGGAACAGACCGGTTGAAATCTGAGAAATGTCATTCATCACTGATTACAGTGACAGAAGAGTACACAGACTGTTTTTAAACTATTTCCTATAGTATTTTCTTTCCCATATTGTCTAATTCATGGTTATGTGCCTAATGATACAAAGTACAGAAAATCGTCCTTGTCTTACAAAAAGAAGCTAGAAGTGAAAACCTGACTCCTGGAAGCTGATGATGTTGTGCTGTAGGAGCGCTATTAAAACATATTTTACCAAAAGGATTTTAGCTGGCTTCCAGTATGATAAAATACTTTTGCTTTTATTGCAAAGCATGAACGTTTCCAATTACCCATGTCCCCCCCCCCCAACATTTTATACCTGCTAGGCCTGAATGATGACACCTTGTTACCAATTTTTTGCAATTAAAATTTTACATAATGATGTTAGTGGTATTAATTGCACCAGTATAAATTTTCTAAATTCTGCTATCCCTTCCAGCTATGTCACCCAAATAAAATAACAGCAAAGCAATACAGCTCACTGAGTCGCACTGCCTCGGCCTTTGGGAGACGTGCTTTATTCATTTGACATCCTGGATTTTGACAGCTTCGGGTTCAGTGTTAGGAAGCTCCACTATGGTCTGTACCAGGGGCAGCTCTGAACCGCGTTTCAGCCTGCAAAGTGGGCAAACATGCAAGCAAAGAAGTGCTGTACCTCTGCTTTCTCCAGAGGAGGGCGAAAATGTGGATTTGGGGGGGGATAGGGAGTGCAGAGCTGTCGCTCAGCCAGTCATGCTCCCCATCAAAACACCTGCTTGCTCATTTTCCAAGTCTTTTGGAAAAAAAGCAGATCGTGGCATAAAGGGAGCACTCCTTGCTGAATCTAAACACAAAACCAGTGAATTGTCTGATATTTGTAGAGTAAATAAATGTATTACCCTATGAGTTGATCTTTGTTTTGTTCCACAAGGGTGGGAGGAACATTAGAGACGATGACTTGCATATCCAACTGATTGACCACAGAGACCTGGAAACAAAAGAGTGAAATTCAATTGGCACTCCCATGCAAAACATCCTCCCCGTACAAAAACAAATGGAATAATTGCTTTCCTGCCTTCATAGCCATGCCCTGATGTACACATTTCTCATTTTAATTCCGAATAAGAGAGCTGGAAAATTTTGCTTTCCTTGGCAGCCAAAACCAATAAACAGCAGGCAAAGATTTAACTAGAACTGTAATTGCGGGACTGCATCAGAATTGGAGATTTTTAAGGGAGGGACTATGAAACCTGTTCTTCCTAGTTTACACTTTACTTACAGAATCATGGATCTCCCACGTGCCGTATTCAAAACCACTTATGAGCCTTTTGGTATTTTTGATGACTCGACAGGAAAATCCAACCTTGGAAACACGTGTTTTGCACCAAGGTAAATGCAAATACCAGGTTAATGCAACTAAATCAATGATACTTTGTTAGAAAATCTCAAAGGAAATTGTTCATCTATTTTGAAGTCATCAGCGTGAGTTATTTTCTTTTTTCTCTCTCTCTATGGCATAAAACTGCATAACCACGTGCATTTTACAATTGCACCTTTGTTTAAAAGGACAGGAAAAACGCCTTTTTAATACACTCGATACTCCCAGGCTTGTTTAAAAAAATAAAATTAAAATCTCGTATTCCACGAAAGAACCAATTGACCTTAGAACAAATCTCTCACATTAGCATTTTCTACTACAAAAGCGATGTAACTCCTTTGCTTCTCAGTCACAGGTCGGACAGGCAGTGTGCAGAAGGGACTATAACACATGCATCGAATTCCGCAGATTTGGCAAACTCTGCTTCGCATCTCCTGATCCAGTCTCCTCAAGCTATTTTCATCCCAAGAAAAGGCTGCCTTCCAGTAAGATGATTGCATGCTTCTTCCTCCTTTTTAAATGATTTTGCATTTGTAATAGCTCTGTCTTCACTAGCACAGCTAACCTCCCCTTAGGTTGTGAAAGGAACAGTTATTTCCCATACTGATGGAGAGAATAAAACATTTTTTAAAACTTGGCTCATGTCCATATAGGCATGACAGCAAACATTACACTCCAAACCTATGCTCCCGATGGAGGATTCTGGAAGTAAATTTGGAAAAGTAGGACAATGTTAAACCCGATTAATTTAAAAATTAGAGTTAGCCGATTCAATTCTAAAAGAAAAAAAAACCCAACCCCTGATTTTCAAGAGAGAAGTCTGAGCCCTGTAAGCCCTTCAGCAGACAAGCCATAATATACTTTCACATCAAACACTGATTCACCAGCTTTGAAGCTTAATTCAACTTTAAATATTTAAATGTTCTTGAAATGTCATCAGATGCACTGATCAGCACGTACAGACTTCTGTGTAAGAAAAACAGAATTATAATGAACTCAAATTTTAGACTAAGATCATTGAAAGGAACTCTAAAGCAATGAACAGTTTAATAGAATTAACAACATTAGCCTATTCAAGCAACCACTGTGCACCTATGTACTGAGTATGGCATAAATGTAACACTTAAAAAAGGCAATAGTTCTTTTGATATTCAAGGAACCACAATTATGACTAATTGTTCGTATTCAAAAATAAGGATAAACACACATCCATGACAAGCTATAGTAAAACAATGCTGTTGAACAAAAAGATCGAGAAAAAGTTAAGGTTTCCATAGTAACATAAACTTGCTCGCTATCCACGCTTGTTGAGGCTTTCATTTTTCAATTATTAAAAATAGCAATAAGATGAGGAACTAAGTCCAATTTAACTACAGTGTAAGAAAAGCTGTGGGGAGAAAACATTCCCTTCCACTCGAGGAGAGATGGAAACATGCTGGGAATAGAGGTGGAAGGTGCGGGAAAGCAAAGGCTCTTCCTGCGACACCGCCGTCACCGCTCTCCGGAAGCTTTTTGGGGCAGAGTTACCAGGGATCATCTGACCCACCATTCCTTAGAAAGCTTTTGCTGCTTCCAGTCTACTGAGCAAAACCACAGCCAGGTCCTGTGATGCTGCATAGCAAGCACCAGCCTGAATTACAGGGCTGGAAGCCAGCGTGTTCAGATGTCTCGTGTCCATAAGTATCTGAAGAATGCATTGCTGAGAATGAGGAAAGTTCTGGGTTAAATTAAATAAGTAGCACAACAAAGTAAGTTTGCAGCAGAAGCAGGGAAAGCATATAATCGTTGATAACCACTAGCATAAGCGATATCCCTTTGATCCCATGTTTCATTCACCAGGCACTTTCCAATTTTTAAATCAAGCAAGGCAGAGCTGACAAATAGTCTTGATCATTATACAGCACCCATGGAGTCCTGGCAGTAAGCTCATGCTGCGAGCTGAATGAGGATTGGGCTGTGGGACCTCCCCAGACCCTAACAAACATTTGATTGAAGATGATAACATATTCACTACCCACACTTACTAAGTACCTTTAAGTGCTTACTTGCAGCAAACTTCTTTTAAAATGTAATTTCTTATTTCTTTTGTCTCACAGAGACTAAAAAAGGAAATTCCATCACAGAGAACCAAACTGTAGATCCAGGGATGTCTAACTTGAGCCATCCTGCCAGTCCCAGCCAGCACGAACAGACTGGAATCCCTCACATGGACCATCCCCTACAGCATGAAGCCATTTTACCAGTGCCTTTGGAAGCTTATGCTGCTCACAGAGCTGTGCCAGGGCTCTGAGGAAGTGTCCTGGCCCCAGTTTTGGAGGATACCTCACTCTGCTCAGGTTTTTCACGGTACTGTCCCTCTGGTGTTGCTCCACATCTTCTCCCTAGACCTTGCCCCAGTGCAATCCTATCTTCTTCCCCCACGTCTTATTCTTTTGCACAAGAGTAATTAAATTCATTTCCCTTATCTAAGTGCACTGCTTGAGCTTGTATTGAAAGGAATGAACACCTCCCAGTCTGAGCAGCTGACACCACAGTGTCAGCAGGATAAATTCTGTTCAAATCAGGAGGCCCAGTAACAGCTTAGTCTAGTTAGAACAGATTGTCACGTATGGATCATGCTTACTTTCATGGTGGGATGGTGTCAGTCTGTAACTGTACCTACAGCTACTCTAAGCTTTCACATCTTGCTCAAAAACACTGCACCAGAGTGCTCATCACTCACTCGGACAACCTAAAGATACCTCTATAAATTAATGAGACATACTTCACTTTCTAATTTTAATGTCGATACCTTCTGGCTATATTTTAATATACTATTACCGCATAAATTGCATGAGAATGCCCTATCATTTTGGGAGGTCAAGCATGAGGACATCATACATTATGTTTATTTGCTGAATTCCTGCATAACTCTATATACCAAGTATTATGGCTATCATCTGTATCATTTGACAGTGTTCCCATGAACTAGATAATGCACTTCATCCCTACGACATTATGCTAATATTAATCCAATCCATCAAGTTATATAGGCTTTAAAGAAATTTAGCTTTGATGGTTTCTGTGACTGGACTAAGTCAACGTCCTTTACTCAGCACAAAAACAGGAGCTCAAGACCTAAACCTGGTGTCACTTTTGAAACATTGCTTCCTGGAAAACTTAAAGTACGGTCTCAGCCCCAAATTATTCCTTGCGTTTCCCTTCCAGACATGAGCAAATAACCTTGGCTTTCCTCAGTAAGGCAGCTGACTTGTAGCTTTCAGAGACTGTTTGCCCAGATATTTGCAAGCCTGATACACCCGCTCTGTGACCCAGAAGGTGGGTACTCACGTGAACACAGAGTACAGCCCAAGTTAGCAAGCTTTGAGCTTGGCTTATTAGCTGGGGTTGGATGCCATGCTAACCCTGCTTTGCAGCTTTCACATGGGATCTGGCTGCACCTTGCTGGCTCAGGAGTAGGTGGAGATGATCTGTAAATGTTTGTGTCCAACCAAATAAATGTGACCTGCTTTAAATGTAATGCACAAAACCAGCACCTGTTTTGCTGCCATCCGGGTCCAGAAGACCCAGAACATAACCCAGGTCCATGTTTAATGCAAACAATTGGAATCTAAATTGACCCATTAACAAGGGCTCATTGAATAAATAAAATACTGAACATCATGTCTAGTGTGGTAATTGAGATCAGTATCTCCGCAATGAAACATGAACACTTTTCATATGGTCATAAAAGCTTTTGGTTTAAAAAGAAAAAAAAAAAAAGCTTTATTTCAGTGGCCTAAAAAGATTAAGTACAAACAGTTTATGGCATTCCTATAGGTCTGCCTGGAATGAAACTTTATGTTTGAATTTCCTCAGGAATTACTCCATGAAGATAATGCCTGGCTCATACTTACAAGTACTTCTGCTTTGCTGCTCAGTCCTTTCCCATAATTGTCAGTTGCAATGACCTGAAACTTGAAATAGGATCTTCTCATATTTTTGAACAGCATAGCAGTTTTTATTAGCCCTGTGTAAGCTTCAATCACAAAACCTTCTTTACCGTCCTTGATTGGAGGAATGATGAGTCTGTATTGCATGGCACTGTAATTCCCAGTGTCTTTATCATCAGCCTAATAGGAAAAAGAAAACAAGCAGAGGCAAATAAAGTAAACATGCATGCAAAGAATCATTAACCTTGTCCTTTAAATAAAGTTGCATATTGGTCCAGCAAATTTCTTCCACTCTGACATTTAAAACATTAGATCCCGGAGAGCAGATATTACTACTGCTTTAAATGGTTCATTTAACTTTGCTGCATCCAGTTTTGCTTTTCCAGCAATTTCTTTCTCCTGTGTTGGCACTAAACTGCTCCAAGGAAAGAAAAAAGAAAAAAAAAAAAAAAAAGAAGAAAAATATAAATGGACTTTTCAAGCCTGCAATAAACTGCACAGGTAAGGGCAGTTTAATTCTTAGAAACCTCCACTGCCAAATTCTCATTGACAACTAAATAGCAAATAAAAAACCCAGCAATGCAGGCACAAACTCACACGAGAATGGCCTCCCTCTTCTTAGATATATTCTGCACCCTCATTGATTAAACACATATTTTTTGAATAATTTAATCCTTTTTTAATTTTTTTTTTTTTTTAAACAGGATTGAGTGGCATTCCTGCAGTGCTGCACAGTGGACCTGATGTACAGCCCCAGAGCAGGACACACAGCTGCTCTTGCATTCTTCTGTTGCTGAACCGCTGCAGAACGAGGACGCAGTCCTGGCCTCCGTTGGGCAGCCCCGGGAGCTACGTTACTTCACCACTTTGTGCCTGACAGCCCTGCGTAGCCTTGTTCTGGTCTCTCCAGACCTACTCCTTTGCACAAATCATGCTCCCGTTCCAAAGGCAGCACCCATATTCAGATGGGATCGTTTCTGAGAACCCTTACAATGTTTTCATATGCTCCGTCTAGGAAGGGGTCAGCAAGATGGTAGCCAATTACTGCCTGTACACGTGCCCACTGCCTCGGCATCTGGGACACTTCAGCATCTATTAGCAGGGTTTTATCAAAATATTGGCACGACTTCTGAAGCCCGTGGCTTAAGCTAACGTTGGAGAAAAAACAACCTTGACTTCAAAAAGGTGCAGGTCTTTGTGTAAAATCCATACTTCACCATGACTTAAAAACAAAAACAGTAATCACAGTCTAGACAGGGTTTATGGCAGAGTAAAGAGTTGTTTACCATGATATGCCACCGCCGTCTACAAAAGCATTATCTGTGCAAGGTCGTTAAGCCTTCAATAGATGGCCATTAATCATCATTAATTGTTTCTTCACCATCAGCAAACAAGATCTATTAGGTGGAAACTTCTACTAACTCCTCTTTTGTCTTTATTTTCTGATAATTTTTAGGGAATACCAATGAGGAGCTACAACAGGCGAGTCTATGCAGCACAGTGATCGCACTGTGCCACCAGCAAGAGAGACCCGCGCCAGACGAATGATCCAGGTACTCAAAACTCTATGTGCATTCCATGCTCCCCCAACTGCTACCAGACCAGATGGAATAGATATAACTATACGGCGCTTAAGCGGTAATATCTGGGCTCGTTTAGCTAAAGGTAGCAAACGTTTCACACAGCACACCGATGCGCTGCAGAGCCGCCCAGAAGATGGGCTCCCACAATGACACTGGCTGCCACTCACCACAGAGACAGAACTGTTCAAAACGGTCCTCGCATCTTTTGTAAATGTTTTGTTTTCCTCTAAATTGACAAAGCTTTGTGTGACTTGGCTACGAAAAGCATAAATATAAAACGTGTTGAAGTGCTTTTGTTCTCTAGTTCTATAACTTTTAAGGCTTTTAAAATCAAGATTACTACCTCTTGGGTGATCTCAAACTCCTTTATTAGCGTTTTTAGGAAAGATGGGGAAGGCTAAAAGCTCTCTGAAATTTACTCCATTCTGTCAGTCAAAAAGGTAAAGACAGCGGCAAGCTTTTCCAGAGCACTCCCATTATCCAACTGGCATGGGTAACTCCAGCCCCAGAACATCACGGAGCCAGCAGACAGGAGCTTGACAGGTGGATTTTCAGGACTAGGCTCATTTTTGGCTTTCCTTTTGACAAGTAAATTGCCGAAGGCACAAATAAACATGAAGGCACGCTATATGGCACAAGGAAGCGGCTGTATCTAAAAATCAGGTTGATATGCAAGTGCTAACGGTCATCAGTCTCTGAGAGCTGAATGTCAGTGCTCAGCACCGAGCTCAAGCCAGCCCATTTCAGAAAAGCATAAATGCCTAAACTGCACACCAGGTTAGCTTCATTCCTCCAGCAACTGCACCAACGTCAGTGAACTTATCAGACACTTACTCCCACCACCGTTTCACTTGATGTATTCTCAAATCAGCATGTTGTGGTGGGTTGATCTTGGCCAGGTGGCTGAGGCCCACCCAGCCGCTCTCTCACCCCCCACCTCAACAGAACGGGGGAGAAAATAAGACAAAAAAGCTCACGGGTTGAGGTAAGCTTACTCATCAACCACTGTCACGGGCAAATCAGACTCAACTTGAGGAAAATTAATTTAATTTACTGCCATATAAAATAGATTTGGATGATGAGAAACAAAGACCAAAGTTAAAACACTACTACCTCAGCTGCGCCTGGCCACGAGGCTGTTGGAACTGTCTGTGCCTGGCCCAGGGCAGCATTGGCCTCTCTGCACAGAGACCCCTTAGCCCCTGACCGGGCACGGGCACCCCATACACAGCTAAAAATCAAATATTTCACTTCAAGTACCTATTCTTAACCAAACGCAAAGGAAATCTAAAAATTACAACTAAAAGATTCCACGTGATTACTGTTACTACTAACATTACTCTTATTAAAGAAACATTCAAAATCACGTAACAGAAATGAAACATCCTTGAAAAGACACGGACTATAGGTTACAGAGGCATTCAAAGCAGCTTCTCTTGGTGCTTTTGGGATCAATTTTGCCTGTGTATTCTAGGAGAGCTTTACATCCTCCATATACTCAAAAAAGAGATCAGGAAGCCTCTGCCTGTAGTAACAGGGGATAACATTTGGTACAACCCATCCAGAGGACCACCTACAGGCTGCTTGAGAGACAAGAAGGAAACCTCTTCAGAAATGGTTTCACGGTAATGCAGAGCAGCTAACTTTTAAAAATAACCACTTCTTTGCCTCATACCTAACAAACCACCATGTGCGTGCATCTAAGAGCAGGCAAGTACAGGTTGTTCCCCATCGCTCAGTTCAAAACCATGAACAACACAGAGAAGGTCACAGAATCACAGAATTATCTGAGTTGGAAGGGACCTCTAGAGATCATCTAGTCCAACTCCCCTGCCAAAGCAGGATTGCCCAGAGCACATTACTCAGGACTGCATCCAGGCGGGTCTTGAAAATCTCCAGAGAAGGGGACTCCACAACCTCCCTGGGCAGCCTGTGCCAGTGCTCTGTCACCCTCACCGTAAAGAAGTTTTTCCGTGTATTTGAACGGAAATTCTTATGTTCTAACTTGTGCCCATTGCCCCTCGTCCTGTCACTGGGAACCATTGAAAAGAGCCCGGCTCCATCCTCCTTCAACCCACCCTTTAGATACTTGTATGCCATAATAAGGTCTCCCCTCAGCCTTCTCTTCTCCAGGCTAAAGAGTCCCAGCTCTCTCAGCCTTTCCTCATAAGGCAGATGCTCCAAGCCCTCAATCATCTTAGTTGCCCTTCGCTGGACTCGCTCCAGCGGTTCCCTGTCCCTCTTGAATGGGGAGCCCAAAACTGGACACAGTATTCCAGTTGTGGCCTCACCAGTGCCGAGTAGAGGGGGAGAATGACCTCCCTCGACCTACTGGCCACACTCTTCCCTATGCAGCCCAGGATTCCATTGGCCTTTTTGGCGACAAGGGCACATTGCTGGGCCATGGATAATTTACTGTCTACCACGACCCCCAGATCCTTCTCCTCAGAGCTACTTCCCAGCAGGCCCGCCCCTAACCTATACTGGTGCCTAGCATTCTTCCTCCCCAGGTGCAGGACCTTGCACTTGCTTTTGTTGAACCTCATTAGGTTCTTCTCTGCCCAGCTCTCCAGCCTGTCCAGGTCATGCTGGATGGCAGCACGGCCCTCTGGGGTGTCAGCCACCCCACCCAGTTTGGTATCATCAGCAAACTTGCTGAGGATACACTCCGTCCCCTCATCCAGGTCATTAATGAATATATTAAACAAAATTGGACCGAGTATTGACCCCTGGGGGACACCACTGGTTACAGGCCTCCAACTAGACTGTGCCGCTGATCACAACCCTCTGAGTTCTGTCCTGCAGCCAACTCTCAATCCACCTCACTGTCACCTCATCTAGCCCATACTTCCTCAGCTTCCTAATGAGGATGTCATGGGAGACAGTGTCAAAAGCCTTGCTAAAGTCAAGGTAGGTGACAATCACGACTCTCCCCTACAGGGAGAGTCAGTCTCAGAGAATCAGTCTGGCAAAACCCACTAGCTTGCCCACACTCAACTTTGCATGTTGATGGAGCTGAAAAAAAAGAAGAAAAAAAGTAATTCCTGTAACCCCCCACAGCATGTGTTTTGGCACACGAGGCACATAGGCGCGATCTGATCTGGCTCCTTTAGGGACTTCACCGTAGCGAGACAGGATTTACAGCGACTGCCCGGCTAACTGCCAAAGGCTCTCCGGAGGTGCCCTGCCAGAGGAGCACTACGTCCTTTCAATAAAAAGCCAACTTCATTGTTAAAAGGGATTTATTAGAGTGGTTCAGCTGGGCCATAAGCCTATCATTTTTTTAATATTAGCAAATTCTATCTCAATAGAAAGATATTACTTTTAATCGTACTTTGTTTCAGTAACAACAGAATCAATTTCACCTTCAGTATTTCACGCTTGTGTATGTGCCCAACTACAGACAAACAAAATTTGGATCCAAATTAGGGTATCGATATTGCAGGCACAGACATTAAATAAAGTCAGCCTTTCTGAACAAACGTCACACAAGTGTAGTTGCTTAGAAGCAAAGGTATGGTAAGTCATGAGCTGAGTTTAACACGTGAAACTGCAGTGGAAGAGGCATTTTGAAATGTTAAGCATGCAGCCTCTAAAATCCTGCACTTCAGATGCCCAAAGCTGGTAGACAGGCTACAAGTTAATTTTCAGAAGTTCTGAGAACTCAGTGGCACTCCAGAGAAACCGATGGCCTCAGCATCATTACAGTTCAGTTCAGGCATCCCAGAAACCATCTACACACAGATGAGCAAAGCCAGGTGCAAAACAGTCTGAGGAACTTGGAAAAATCATCAGATTCCAATTTCATGTATTTTAAATTTGTTGCTTCCATCTCCCCCCTTTCTGACGCTATTTATACTTTGATCAAACCTAATGATGCTAAGTGTAACGTTCAGCTTTGCAGGACCACCAGAGAGAGCTTGTGAGCTGCTGATGCTAATGTACCAGCTTCCTTAATACAGAGTAAGGATGTTTGCTATTCTTGTAATTTGTCCTGAAGGTAAATATTTTTGACACTTCATTAGGAAGAGATATACGACATCTCAAGAGTTGCGTTATGACTGTCAAAGAAGAGAAAGAGCTATACTTAATCTTAATATTACAGCAGTATATCTTCCTTTTGTTACGTGCAAGAAACACAGATGTCTCCTAAATTCTGCTATGATTGAGTACTGATAAATATGTATGATTTTAGGAATTACCAGGCCAAATTCAACCCTCCTATAACTGAGTGTAAGTGTGCCCACACAAATGGAGTTTTGTTGGCACCACCGTGCGCTGCCTCCAGCCCTCACCCATCCTCTCCCATGGAGGAAGAGGCACAACTGTTGGGGTGCTCCCTAACCCCGCCACAAAAGCATATTCCACCAGCCAGGCATCCGCTGAAATACGCTGCTCCAAGCCCTAACACTGAGAGTATTTACCGCACAATCATTAACAGTTATTTTTTATAACTTTATTGGCAGCTCTCTCTCTCGGAGCAAAAAGAGCAATAAGCCAAGCATTCTCGGTGACTACGTCTATTCACGGACTGCCAGCGCAACTCGCAGCAAGTCATTAGAAACGTTAAAATTCCTGGCACTGCAGAGGCAGCAAAGAGACGGACGCTGTCGGTGCCGGCTTCGCTCTCAGATAAGCAATGTCTAATTCAGCCCAGCACTGCGGCGGCAATGGGGTGAAGGGTACAGCTGCTTTGCTGCCAACAAAAAGTGCTTTTAACACATCAGATGCCTTAAAACAGAGCGGGAGCAGAAGGGTACTTTGGTTTGGTTTTCAGCTTTAGGAGGACTGAGAGGGGGGGAAAAAAGTGTAGCTCAAGTATGGAAATATATGGGACTCACTAGAGCTGAGTCAAACTGCGCGTCTGGAAGCCAAGAGATGAAAATATACGAGCTGAAAACTGGGAGTCGGAGATCCCTTTAGTGGTGCCTCTGTAACCAGTTACAGTTTGTCCTAATATATATGTTTTTTCTGGTGCAACTAATTAACACAAGACTTGGGTTGCGTTTGAGCACTTCACACAGCAGCTGTCCCTAAAGGCCATCCAGACATCTCACAGGTAAGAATTTGGTGGGAAGAGGTCCATAAAGGATGGTAAGTTCGAGGAACAGACACCAGGAGATGCAAAGCTATGGAATTCTGAGGCAGTCTGTGGCAAAATCAGGCTGATGACCCCGAGTTCAAAAGCGCTAGAGACGGGTAAGTGTAAAAGAGCACAGCAGTGAAGAGATATGCGGGGGGAGGAAAAAAAATAGGAAAACCGCAATAGCTACAACAAACTTACTGGCAAGTCTGCAAATCACAAAGCAAAACCGCCTCTAAAACAGTACCACGGCAGATGTGGCTTCTGAACTGAAAATATTCAACAATCTGTAAATTCCTACGGGCAAAAATGGTCTTGTTCTAAAAGCTATTTTATGTACCAGCAACTGATTGGAAACAGTTGAACCTGCCATCTGCTTAGTGGCTCTAAGCTAGGAAGAAGAAAAAAAAACCCAACAGCCCGGTTCCATTCATTTCACATGCCCTGTTAGCATCCTCAGGCTCGTGATGAAGGGTGACCCTGCTAGGAAAACTGGAAAACATTTAAAATTAACAATTGTATTTAACTCTAAGCAGCTAATTTGAATTTAGCTCACGCTGAGGATGATAAAAACTGTAATTGTCTGATGATTATGCAATAGCTTCAGGAGCTACAGTTAATGAAGATTTTAATGCTCATCCCAAACAAGCCACCACCAAACATGTTGGCCCCCGGGCAGTTTTGGTGGCAGTATCAGTGTTACTGCCACATGGCACTGCTCTTACAAGTCTCTCTGGGTGAGGGGATAAGTGCCCTACTATAACGCTGTGACTGTGCGGCCACGTAGTTGCACCTCACACTACAATATTCCCTGCGGAAACGTGCAGTCTTCAGAAATGTAAAATAATCGCCTTTCACAAGGGCTGCAAGGAGCCAAAGATTAATTAATTTATGCTTTAAATGCATTGTTTATTAGGCATAGGTACTACAACAAAGATGAAAAGAGCCGACTCTGCTAGGCATATTGCCGATCAGTGCCCGGCCCACTGTGAGTAGCCCCAGCGCCACAGAAACTTCTGAGAAATATAGGTAATAAGAAAAAAAAAAAAAAAGTAAATGAGATTTGTTCACTGGTTCCTCCACCGATGCCAAAACCCCCAAGGTGTGGAAGCATGGATCAATTTGGACCATGGGAAAATGGGACCATGGACCATTTGGATCAATTTCTCATGGGAAAAACTGTTGAATAAAGAGGCGATGCCAAACTTGTATTTTGAAAAAAAAAAAAAAATTAGAAACGTTGGTTTTATAGCATTTTCTTGCTGTGCCAACAGAAGTTAGTGCTTGATACGGTAGATTTATGTGTGTGTGCTGGGAATTGATCCTCCATGGGATGGGAATGAGCCAGCATTGCAAACACCCCAGGAATGCTCACCCCTTCCAGCCCCTGTAGGAGTACTTTACTCTGGAAGGCATGCACAGGACTAACTGTCTTAAAAAGATTAGAAAATAACATAGTAATTGAAATAATCTAATATTACATTTGAAAAAAAAAAACCCAAAGGGTAGTAGAGTTTTTCTGAACACGACCAAAGGAAAACAAGAGTACTGTTTTTTATAGTAAAATGTTTAGCAAGCCAATGTATTATCTAGAGGTATGTTCTTTGAAAGAAATTACCTGTGTGCTTGGAATTACTGTAGTATTATTCTCAGCAGGGCAAGCAGCTTCCTGTCAGGGGCCAGATGTTACAGCAGATGTGCGTGTTTGAGGGTGGGCTGTTGGCACTGCAAATAGGCTTCAGAGTAGATTTTTACTTCTACCAAGTATGTTTTCTCCCTGCAGATTACTCTCCGTGATTCATAAATCACATTGTAACTAATAAAAGATTGTGAATGGCAAAGCAGTTCATTTTTACACCAAAGTTGTTCTCTTGTGTACGTGCAAAAGCAAAAGCAGAGAAAGGAACATTGTCTTTCACAGCAGAAAGCCATCTCAAGGCGCCCAGGGCTGAATGTCACTTCGACAGAACTTGCCACTCTGAAGATTTACCTATCATCCCAAGGAAAAAGGAAATACCAAAAGAAATCTAGAGGTCATAAGCATGAATAGAAGATAACAAGATTAACATGGATAAATGCCTGACAAATTTGGTGGCCTTCTAAGAATGGGTTACAACATTGGTGGATAAGGGGAAAGCAACTAACATCATCTACCTGGACTTGCGCAAAGCATTTGACACTGGTCTCTAAATTGGAGAGACATGGATTTGACGGATGGACCAGTCGATGGATAAGGAATTGGCTGGATAGCCACACTCAAAGAGTTGTGGTCAAGAGCTCAATGTCCAAGTGGTGACCAGTGATGAGTAGCGTTCCTCAGGGGTCAGTACTGGGACCAGTGCTGTTTAACATCATCAGTGACATGGATGTTGGAATGGAGTGCACCCTCAGCAACTTTGCTCACAACACCAAGCTGTGTGGAGTGGTTGACATGCTGGAGGGAAGGGATGCCATCCAGAGGGACCTGGACAGGCTTGAGAAGTGGGCCTGTGCAAACCTCATGAAGTTCAACAAGGCCAAGTGCAAGGTAGGGGCAATCTCAAGCACGAATAGAGGCTGGGTAGAGAATGGATTGAGAGCAACCCTGAGGAGAAGGACTTGGGGGTGTTGGTTGATGAGAAGCTCAACAAGAGCCAGCAATGTGCGCTCAGAGCCCAGAAGGCCAACTGCATCCTGGGCTGCATCAAAAGAATCATGGCCAGCAGGGTGAGGGAGGGGATTCTGCCCCTCTACTCTACTCTGGTGAGACCCCATCTGGAGTACTGCATCCAACTCTGGAGCCCCCAATATAAGAAGGACATGGGAGTTGTTGGACCGAGTCCAGAGAAGGGCCACAGCACCTCTCCTATGAGGACAGGCTGAGAGAGTTGGGGTTGTTCAGCCTGGAGAAGAGAAGGCTCTGGGAAGACCTCATAGCAGCCTTGCAGTCTCTAAAGGGGCCACAGGAGAGCTGGGGAGAGACTCTTGATCAGGGAGTGGAGTCATAGGAGGAGGAGTAACAGTTTTGAACTGAAAGAGGGGAGATTTAGATGAGATCTCACGAAGAAATTCTTTCCTGTGAGGGTGGTGAGCCCCTGGTGCAGGTTGTCCAGAGAAGCTGTGGCTGTCCCATCCCTGGAGGTGTTCAAGGCCAGGTTGGACGGGGCTTGGAGCAACCTGGGCTGGTGGGAGGTGTCCCTGCCTGTGGCAGGGGGGTGGGACTAGATGGTCTTTAAGGTCCCTTCCAACCTAAACCATTCCATCATTCTACCAGAAGCTTTGATTCACTAGCATTTATTTTGGCAAGCTTCCTTTTCTGCAAACATTTTCAGTACAAAAAACCCCACTTTATAAGCTGAGTAGTAATTTAGGAAAAAACCTCTTGCTTTCTTACTAGAATTAACACCTCTGGTATTTCCTCATTTAAATGCACTTCAACAAACAAAACTAGAGATTAATACTGTAAAGGAAAATGTTTAAAAAGAAAGGGCTAATAACATACCATTATAATGAAAAGTCAATTCCCGCTAGTAATTTCCCTAAAGATTGTCTTGGTTTTGCTTTTGTTTTCATAGAGCAGATTGAAAATATTGTGTATGTGGCTAAAGGAAGGCTGGTTCTAATCTGAGGGGAAAACCAGGAGTTACAGGAAAATACCAGTGGCAAAGCAAAATAACTAATTCTAATATAATGAAATGCAAAGCAATTCTCAAACCACAGAATTCATAAATTAGTAGTTATGAGTATTACATCTGCGTTTAATTAACATATTCATAAGAAAAAAGCAGGAAAAGGCCTTTAATCATGAAAATGAGCTCTTATATACGTTGAAACTTGCGGGGAAAAGAAGAGAATTGCAGAAAAAGGGAGAGAAAATAAAAGGTTATTATAACACCGATCCCCATCAGGACTGTCCAACACCTGAAACCTTTTTCAGAGCACCACCAGAACTGTAATTAAAGCGATTATGCAGATTGCTGTTCCAGCTGCCCCACCACTACAGGCCCAGGGCGAGGACTGCAGAGTGAAAGGGGAACCCAAACAACCAGCACCCAAGGCGTCCTGCAGCTCTCCTACCTCTATGGCTTCTGACTACCCTTTTGTCTCGCATCAGATCCTCAACCCGGACCCAAAAGATCTCACCTGTGCGCTGTGCAGCTTTGACAGGCTGTGGGGGAAACGAGTAGGCTGATGAAGACGGCTGCGTGAAATTGCCTGGAGATTTGAGACTCTTTAATCAGCCTCAGCTCTCATTTCAAGAGAAATGGTATTTAACACAGCTCCACGTTTCCTGCTGCGCTATTAGCAATATAAACATGGTCTTTAAGATGCAAGGACTAAAGCCTCAGTTAAAAAGTGCCGTTTCTTTTTTCTTAGAGACATTAGTACTTAACTGCTTTCAGAGGACGGTAACCTTAAAACAATCGTATTCATACAGAATAATTCATACGGCATAACACTAACCAAATTAATTCTAATTAAAAGTGACTTTTGGATAATGATTTGTGGCATTCTTCTGAGTTCAGTCTTCCTTTTTATCTCCTTATAGTAATCTTCCTAAAAATCTAGAGCAAGACAACGTATTACCCTATTCTAAAAGGATTTTGTATTCAAATGAATATATTTAAGAGAGCAGTCACCACTGCCACCAAAACTGCTGCACCTTATAGAGCTGGGAGAAGCGATCTATACTGTTTGCCTTAGTCACATACGTAACTGTTTCAATGATGAGAGAAGTGTTTATCCAATATTTTATTGGCCTATTTGTCTATAAATTCAATTTGTGTGTAAGATTCTGTACTCAGTACTAGTTTTCTTCTCCTCCTGCATTTTTTGTGTGTTTGGCCCATGGCAGTTAGTTTATTCCTTACTGCCAGTGCCTCACTCGGCTGTACGGCATAATTAGTGCCAAGACTGGGGTGCTTTACAGAATATTTTTCAAGGGGAGAAGAACTGGGAGGGTGAAATTTTGGTCAAGCCACAGAGTACAGAATGATTTAAGCAGCCAAAGTTAAACATACAAATGTTCAGCAGTATATTTGTGACAAATTTATCCAAACCCAATTTACATAAACTGCTATATTAAAAATTAATAACTACAGCAAATCATTAAGTACTGTTTAAAGAGGAACTAATCGTGGTAGGTTGGATTTGGTTGGTTTTGGTTTTTTTTTTCTTATTTTGAAAGCTGTAGTTTTTGCATAGGACCATAAAGCTTATCGTCTTATTTTTATAGAAATTACTCATCAAAACCGAGCCATTCTTATGTGCCAAAAATGTTGTGCAAAGAGCGCTAGTTGAGAATAACTTACTAAATGCCAAAATGAGACAGAAGCGGAGAGCTACCTCCACCTTAAGGGAGCGTCAGCGGGATGACGACTCCCAGGGCAGAGCCACAGCAGAAACTGCCCCGCACACCCCTGGTCTCCCGCGGGAAAGTGCAGGAGCGCAGCTGGGAAGGGGCCTGCCGGCACCTCGACACAGCCCTCGCCCTGGGCAGCCGCTGCAAGAGGCCACCGCGGATCCTGGTGTGGTAGGGATCCCACAGCGGAGAGGATCTGGGCACAAACATGGCTAATCCCACCCTGCGATATAAGCGCCTCTTGGTATTAACGTCAACGCTGCCCCACCAGTTCAGGCTGTTTTTCTTTTTGAATCACTGCAAAACTAAATACGTTTTTAAAAACTTAAGATATTGTTTGCCTCTTGCTTAATGTAACCCATATAATCTCTAAAATAAAGACACAGTGAATTCCACCCCAGATTATAAAATAATTTTTGAACTTCTTTAGTATCTGCACTGGTAAACACCTATAATTTAGTACTTCCCAGGGAACGTCTCTCAGCTCATCTTTTCTATTTCCTATTAGATGAAAAGCAAAAATTATATTAGCTTAAACTGCCACTAAATGAAAACTGCTGGCAAGTGCCTGCCACTGTGATTATTATGCTTAACTAATTTAATTACAGCAATGGCAAATAAAAGCAGGCATACCCTGTAAATCACATCTAAGTGCAGGAGCCATAGCAATATCTAAATATCCGCCATTACGATTACTGCAATTAACCCACCCATCTACTGATCTCCCATCGTTATTCCACCAACGGTGACTGGACGAAGCAAACGGGCCTGCTCCAACCTCTCGGCAGACAACAGGAGCTGGGCTAAAGCAGCTCCACGGGGTCCATAAAGACCTGACCACATGTAAAGGTGTCCCAGAGCTTTGGCAGACCCACCTCTCGGGCAGCGCAACAATGCCGTATGATCTCCCTCCCGGCCTCTGCTCAGCTCAGGAACATGTTGCAACCTTCAGGCAGTAGAAACTGAAGATAGCGGAACATGTCAAAGAACTGTGTGGTGTCCATTCAGACCCTCTGCTAAAACCACAAATAGCTTTGACCTTGAGCTTTTCGGAGAAACGAAAAGTTTCAAGTCAAGTCTTGATTTTCTGTCCTCATATTTTCCTCAAAAATGGATGCATGGATAAATGGTAACAGAAACCAAACCACCACCTGGCACTTGGGCTTAAGACGAAATTCCAGAACCTGATATTCAGCCGTAAAAGGCTGAAGTAGGTACCCAGATGCTGAGTTGTCACCTCAGGTATGATGTACTTAACCCCTCCTTTACTTTCAATATAAATAAACTAGCAATGACCAGCTTCTTGCAATAAACTTGAGCCTTATTTTCAACCAACAATATCTCCTTCTGCCGCTCCAGAAAAAGTCATTTCCTGCTAATGGACCCAGTGCCGGTGTTTCCAAAATCAGGGCTTCCAGAAGCAGCATCCTCAGCAGCCCCTTGCTGGGGAATTTTTATTGTACCCACTGAGGCAGATTAAACACATGATTGTGCTTAAAATATAAAAATGTAATTAACGAGTGTGATTTATTTTCTCTGAAAGTCTGCTAAAATATGGTTAACCAGTAAATTATGCTCTAAGAGTTGTGTTATACAAAACTTTTTGCTGCTATATGAAGGCAACCAAATAGAGTGCCAAATGGTTGCCTGCCCTTAATGCGTCCAACACTCGGGCGAGCAGGTCACCTCAAAAAAGGAGAACTTTGCCATATTTTATCACTTTCACATGACAAAAGAAACGTAGGTGCTCACAATGTGAATTATCTTCATTCGTGACGTAAATATCCCTTTCCGTGATTTATACCATCTTTATGGTACGTAACAGTTACACAATTGACGAAAGAATAATGAGAAGTACATCACCGTTAACCTGAGTTGCATTTTTATGATATAAAAGCAGAAGATGGATCCCATCTCACCTCTGACCATCTCACCTCTGGTTTTTTTTCTTTCTTATTTTCTCTTCGCTGAATCTGGTTGTCCTCACTTCTCTTCTGATCCTCCCTGCTGTTTTACAGACTTCAGTTTATCTCTTCCCCTGTGCAATTTCTTAAGCATCTCACCTCACTTGCAGAACCAAACCTTGACGACCGCCTCTACGTATTGAGAGCACAGGGAACGCCCTGGTACAAAACAACGTTCTGACACACGCTGGCCCTGTGCGCGGGTGCAGGAACTGACATCGGTCATTAGGAGCACAGATACTCACATGAAGGGATATAAAAATACGGGCCTTGGAGAGCGATGAGTAGGAGTTGGTATTAAACACACACACAGTGACTGACAAAGAAAAGGTGGACTGGAATTTTCAAACGACTGACGTGACTATCCAAATCATCCACTATGAATAGCAGCCTTTGACTTTCAGGTTTTCAAGCAAAATCTGTCACTTACAGATAAAAATCAAGAGAAACAAAGCCAAAGAAGCTAGGAGTTAATCAACAAAGTCCCTGCTGTACCTCTAGAATGCCTAATTTTGTTTAATACAAGGAGAACGCTGGCTCAATTCAGTCCATTTCTTTTTTCTCTAACAACAATCTTACACTTTAATTTAAAATACGCACTTTCTCCTTCCCTCAGGATAACGGAATGTACATAAGAAACCAATTTAAAAGTTAATGTCACCTCCACACATGTAGTACCTATTTATTGCTGGTATCTCCTTGAAGTAGAGGCGGAAAAAATGGCAAGTTTGGGTCCTAGAGCGCAGGAAGTATCACATATCTTTCTGCAATGGTGACTGTATGGAATTGCTGTGACAAATAACATGACACTCTTCATAATTAGAAAATGTTGGTTCACTATGAGACCCAATAACAATGACTTCAACCATCTATAATACACAGTTTTAAATCTTTCAGTCATAAATTTTTTTCTGATAGCCAATACCATGTTCAAGAGTCATCAAAGTTGTTGTCAGCGACAGGAAGAGTGAGAATATGCTGAGACTATCAGTTTCTTTTCAAAATTACCCAGGTATCATGAAAAAATTTAGCAACCATTAACGAATGCAGAAAATGAAAGCAAATGCATGTAAAACTCCTACTAAGGAGGGGGGTTTATTAGAATAAATATTTGAAGAATAATAATAAAATATAAATTCTAATAATTTTTATTACAATAAAAATCTGAATAATTTCTACAGTGCAAGCTATGCGTGTACTTTATTAATGTTCTTAATAATTTCAACTTGGAAAACTCCTCATTTAATTCTACTCACCTCAACTCTTCAAGAAAAGACATTAATTTGATTAATTCTTCTTAACACTAACTGGAATGGGTATCGTATTTAACTACCAGAGCAATTACTTTTTTTTCTAAAGGACAGGAAATAAGCTAACTAGCACCAACTGCTGAAAACGCTTAGTGCTAGAACAATAAATTACAGCCTGATTTTCTGCAACAAGCACTTCTTACCTCTTTCTAATTTTACTTTAACTAAGCACACAGTTACGGTTGATGCCAACCACTAGTAACAACTCCTGTCTTATACCTTCTTCCATCGTGTCTGTCGGTAAAGTCAGGGAGGATTCTGGCATACGTTTTAACAGAAGGAGGTTAGACACATTTAATTGTAATCTCTTTTGTGCCGTCCTTTTCTGCCCTCTGATCACCTTTCTTGAGCCAAACATTTCTCAAGGGTAAAAGCAGATTCCCCTCTTAACCCCCAAATATCCCTTACGTGCGTGCCTGCTCTTTTTCACACACTTCTTATCCCCTCGACTGACGCACATTAATACCTGTGCCTAAGAAATCACGAATGCCTCTTTGAAAATCAGGTAGGATTTCACAGTCTGTTCAAATGTTGTATGATCAGCTCAAAATGTAATTTTAGGTTTGTGTCCTATGTTTCATTTCCTTTCACACACGTAACACTCCTTTCCTTTAACTATGTAACTTTCCTATTCACTATTCTTTATCTACTCCAATATCTTTGTGCAGTTCTGTATCTTCAGCACTTCTAAAGTTCATGGATCTGACACCATTTTCTGTTTCCTATTTTTGAGTATGCCACGGCTTCAGTTTAAGGTTCATAGCCAGAAGCAATAACTGGCAAAATGTCTGGAAAAAGAGACAGCAACGAAAATATTACCCCTACCTTCAAAACCCTGCTCCATTATGGTCCCAGGTCGCCCTAACAGCAACACTAGCACAACATCTTTAATTTGCGCGTCTAGAATTTCCTCCTCATTGAAGCAAGCACACATCTGGTTGTATGTCACTATTTATTTTCTATAGAGCAGGAATCTGCTGTACCTTAAAGCTTCAATATAGAAGATGCAGGAAAACAAATTTATAAAAGGAAATTTTGCAATCCAATTGTTGAACCTATTGCTTCCAACACACAACGCTGCTTTATTACTTACTTTGTAACATCTTTATTCGCATGCAAGTAAATCTTCAAAGTAAACACAGACATTGCACACGCTCGATGACTTTGTTGACTTCGTTTACAAAGGCTGAACTGAGTCTTCACAGTCGATAAAGTAGTAGTAAATAAACATGCCCTTTTCACAAGCATTCCGGGCTAATCGCTCTCTCCAGTTACCAATGCATCTCTTTAATCTCCTCTCATCATAATTCCTCCCTCCGCCTTCCCTTTCACTCAGCATTGCTACTTCTTTCAACCACTCAATGTTCTCCTAATAACGCTATGAGAGATGCTGCGCTGACTTTGATCGGCCAACTGATCTTATCTGATCTGGTTCCCCGAATCACCCTGCAGGTTGGGCACAGGTCCTCCCATCCAGCAACATCCCGCGCTGTCCTTTGCTATGCCAGGGACACACCTGGGGCAAAGCACCATTAAGGCTCCTTCGTGTTGTCGCAGTTGGACACTAGCAAGCCAAAGCTCAGCCTCAGCACCATCCCAGGGCAGTGTGTGACGCGGAATTCCTGATCAGCCCCATTCAGCAGGTCTGTCCCTGCCTCAAATACAATCTGCCTGCGGAGGAAGCCGGGGAGAACTGGCACAGGGCAGATTTAGACACTCTAATGTTCCCTTTCCAAGTTCTCATCAGTAAATTCCCTGCTGTTCACTTGGATGGCTGTATGCGTTTCTAGAAAAGACCAATATGGATACTCTGGGGACAAAAAATTGCCTATGACAAGCACTGTATTAAAAAAAAAAAAAAAGAAAAAACTCAATACCCTGGACTAGTGCACAAAGTAAACAAATTTCATTTACAGAGGCTTCTATCCAATAGCCAATATTTAGCTATGTCCCACTTTTCAGCCATTTCTGGGCTTACTTTAGGAAGGACTGCCATGAAACAAAAAAGCAACAGACAACTTTAATAAGCTCTGATAGTCTCTATTTCATTCCTGGTGCTCTAAACGCATCATGAGGTCAAAGTGAAACTCTTCGCAGGTCGTATTTCTGTGCCCTTTCGTGCATAAGCTCGAATCAGCAGCTTCAAAGCTATTCCACTAACACCTAAGGTGCAAAGAGCTGCAGGAGGCCCGCTGAGGTAACAAAATAAAGGAGAGGAAAGAAGCTGACCTGGGAAGTCCCGGCAACTCAAGCTGTCTCTAGCACAAAAGACTGCATCACAAAGCACATTATAGAAAACAAATTGCTTCTACTCTAAGCTATTTTTGCTGTCTGACGCTAATTACATTCTATACATTATATTCCCTTAAACTTTCTCTTTTTTGTTGTTGTTGTTTCAAAAACCCTCAAACCTATGGATAGTCAATTTTACTCACAAATTGCATCACAGTGCACAGACCCAAAACTGTTTTGCTGGCCTGAAACAGAAACTGTTTTTTCCTTTTTAAAGCATAAACATGTTGCTGCCAAGGAAGCAGTCAGAAGAATTTAAGGTCAAAAGTAATGTTGAGCATAAAACAATCCCTAAATATTAATGTGTCTAAAATAATAGCTACAAATTTTCAAATGAAAAACAAGCACATAAATTCAATAGAAATAAACCCCACAAAACTCTTCAAAGCTCAAAATCAACCTTGCGTCGTAACTGCTGGAATACTGGGCTGATGCATGTCCACCATACGCTCACAAATGGAAACCATCACACTCATATTCATACTCAAACACTGATTTCGTAAGAAGAACCACCCATCCTATGCTCATTATACTCGATTATAAAAAGAAATAACATGGAAATTACTGCCAGTGTCCGAGGAGCTCAGGTAGTTTTAGGAGAAACGCATTTTGTAACCTCCTGTGAAAAATCAAACCAACCAGTAAATATTTTGCTACTGCAAGTGAACGTTGTTTAAAATAAAATTTCATTCTTACCTTAACTTTAAGCACAGAAGAAAACATTTTGGCATCTTCAGACACTCCTCCGATGTACATTTTTTTGGTGAAGACAGGCACATGATCATTTTCATCCTTCACTTCAATAAATACCTTGGCTGTATTACCTAAAAGAGGGAATGAAAAATACACATAGAACATTTGGCAATAAACCTTTAACACCTACTGGAGTTCAAACATTTACAGCCAAAACAGATCATGTAAAATAAGCGCATGGATAACACTGTAAAAATAAATACATTAGAAATAGTAACACATTTGGTACGAAAAGTATGAACTTGAAGGAAGTAAAGAAGTTTCATGTATTCTGTTTTTTGTACTCAGCCTTTATTGTTTCTGCATTTGCCTTTTTTTCTGAATGAATCTTGAGTTGAAATTCATACCTTTATAGAAAACGATTCCCATTATGTGTACACCTCCACTTTGCTATCTGAATTTGCCTGTAAGCAAAAAGCGGCCGTGGCTTTCTTTAGGAAGAAAGATATTTGGGGAAAATATAAGACAAGCCCTGTAACTAATTTTTCAAATAAAGAGAAAAGCACAAGTAAGAGTACTGTACTTCAGTAACACTGACTTTGATCACGTTAAATTAGCACTGTTACCAAGAGGCAGCGAACAGGTGATGTACACTACCAGTTACGTTGCAAACAGCAGCTTGCTTTTTCCACTTCACGTGCAGCTTATGTATTTTAATTATTGGTAACTCCCATGCAAATGCCTAATGGGCGATTCTGCCACGGTGTCTGTACACTCCCAAATGGTGACACCGGCAGAAACAGCCCCTGGATGAACAGCACGATAGTGTACATTGCGGGTCAATGCAGCAGTTTCTGTCCCTGCCTGAGCCACAAAGCACACACACCTGAGAGGTTTCACCGTACCTGCACTAAGCAGCCTCAACGCCGAACCAATCTACTGCGCAAACTGAGCGCGCGCCTAAGGCTGCCTTCATCCCAAACCTGGCCCGGCCTGGCCCATGGGAACTCAAAAAGTACAACTGTATAGCTGTTAATCTGTGTTTTATTAAACGGTTACCGATCCACCCCATTGAACAATAAACATCTCTCTCCTTCTGCAAGGAAAAACCATCTAGCAAAAATTACGGACCTGGCGCAAAAAAGATTCAACTGCGCAGTAATCTGTACCAACATCTGTTTGTCTCTTTCAGAACTGTATAATCCAGACCGATTGCTGGAAATGATGATATCCAGTTCATTAAAACCACATTTTCAAATGATAAATTGCCTCATTTCAGAGTTGCTTTTCCCAACTTGTTTCTGTGCCAGGGTGATTTAGATGTTGCACAGGTGCCCCGCTGATCCGAGCGAGCTTCAAAACGCAGTCTCATTCAGAAAGAGCTCAGTAGCTGTATCTTTAGGGGACCAAAAAATTAAAACCCAGACTAGTTCTTAAAAGTCAAAGGTATTCTATCTGATGGTCCAACTGATGGGAAACAAATGAGGACTTCGTAAACGCAACTGAAATCTGAGAAAAAGATTTTATAAAAAAATACATAAATATGCATTAGTACGGAGAGAATTAAAAAAGGAGAAAGGAATGAAAAAAAAGGGAATTACATTTCCTCAGAGGAATAATCAATTATTCACCTTCCACACTGATCCGTGCAGATATGTTAAACAACTCGTAGGTGCTGTCACTTCATGGGAAAATGACTTTATGACAAGCTCCTTTTTTATGGCCGTGAAAAAAACAAGCCATAAACCAACACCTGAATGGGTGTAACGTGGACATAACGGTCTATTCGTAATCATCTCTAGTTTGCTTATGTTCATTTTAAAAGAACGTTTCTTACCTTGGCTACATTATTTATTTACAGCGAAGAAAAATTTCAGTCAAAGAGGTATTGTGAGGTCCTATGAATAGTCCAACCTCTTGTTAAAGGGGATCCTTAACGTTTCTGGCTGCGCTACTGAGCTACAGTCAGAAACAGCAGCCCTGTTGAGAAAAAATGAGATTCCCAGAGAGGCTTTCTCACTGCAGCTACACCCGTCAGGGAAGAAGGCAATTGAAGCAGGATTACAGGCAAGCCCTGCTGAGCTAATAAACGGGTCTATCGACGGCTGGCACCCGTTGGCTGCTGCAGGGAAGATGCTAATTGTATCACGTTCAGTGCTGGTAGGACCAGGCATTTGCTAAACTGCACTAGCTGTCCCTAATGCAAATGAAACATCTTTCGCGTAGCGCTCGCTATCTTCATCGTTTCAAGCCAGTTTTGGGGAGCTGGCTTAGCCCCGTGCAAAGTTTGCTTTGCAATTTGCTCCAAGACATTCGTTTAGTTCGCTGGTAGTTCTCCAAGCTGCCAAAATGCCGATTCGTTTAGCGATGGTTGAATGCTTTGAAAATGAGAAATGAAAGTTATTGCACTGAGCACAACACAAATTAAATATCCCACGTATACACAGACTAACATTAGCATCGTTAACGTTAAACTAAACATATACCTTCATTTTATCTTACTGCCCGATTTTTATACACTGCTTATATTTCATTCATTCTGGCAGACGGAGGGGAAGGCGGCATCTGTGAACTCCTCACTACCGCGTGGCTTTTTATCTGATTCCAACCTAGAGCTGGCCGCAGTGAGTGACTCCCAGCCCGTTACAGTGCACACCTTGTCCTCACGTGGGCTAAGACTGGAAGAAGTGCACGTTAAAATCCCCCATCAGAAATCGTGCCGTGCGTGTGAAGGTTGTGCCAGACCCTTTGCCATGGGGACGCGTGCCCAGCCGCTCTGCTCGATGCGGATACACCCTGCGCGCGGGGCCCCAGGCCCAGAGACACGGGCTGCGCTGCTCCTGCGCCCACCACCCAACCTGAGCACGTTCCTACGGAGTCTGGTTTAGACTCTGGCATTAGACTCTTTTTTTCCTTCATATTCCAAATTTCTTAATGCTTGTTCTAAATACTGTTTGTGTGTGGCTGTAAGCCTCTTTTTTTGGTACCTAAAGGGAGGCAACAGCATCCACTATATAACGTGCACTGTTAGTTACTCATATTCTCACAGGTAGGGCAGTGAACACCCAATATTCACGTTCACGTTCCAGAGGGGAAATTCTGTACCCTATGTATATAAAACCTTACTCCTTTTGTATTCTAGATCTGCAATCCAGCTCCAATTACATTCTTTTTCATGGATTCCAGGAGCCGGAACCAGAATTACTCTTCCGTGGCACTTCTTGTGAGACTTCCTGCAATCAAAGCATAATTCTTATTACTGTGACTGAGCTACCTAAATAGCTGGCAAGGTAGAAGAAGAGAGCATCTTTCCCTGGACAAAGCAGCACAGGTGACCCAAAAGAGCAGAGCAGAAAGTTGTCTGAGTGCTACAGTTGCCTTCCTTCAGCTATAAGGGAAGCGCTTCTCTGCACACAAGGTATGCAGATAAGATTTGATATGCAAACAGCTTCTTTAGTTTTACTGCACGTTTTTATTGCTAAGACACATTTGTTTTCTGCATTTTTCAACAGCAATTAGTTCAAGAGTCACAAAGGTCCGGTCAGCCTCCTAGAAAACACGCCACAAAGGAAGTTTCTGCACCACAATCCCATGTCCCGTTCGCCTCTGCTCTTCCAGACCCCCCTGAGATGAGCTGCAGACTATACAGTCATCTTCAGGGCTTATAAGAACCAAACACACTGCATGCACTGCTCCAGATAAATAATCACTCCCAAGAGTAGAAGATGAGGCATTTGGATCTTTCAGCTTCTGCGATTTGCTTAAGGAGAGTTAAAACATCCTGAAAGCTGCTTTAAAGGAAACCCGAGAAACTTCTGAAAGACTAATAGATCATGAATGACTAACATAGAAAAAAACAACCCCAAAACCTCTGGGAATCGGATCAGAACCAGCGTCTACTAAGCATTTCCAGAAGTTCTTCCCAAACACGCTTGTTGAAAACTCTTTTCCAGTATCACTGTTTACCGAAGCAGTGCTAATAATGTGCCTGATTCATGTGAGGCTATAAATTTTTCTTGCCAAACTGCAGAAATTAAGCTGAACCTAAAGCAATACTTTTTGAACACTGGGACTGTGTCAACTATGCTTTCAGTGTTACCAGATTGTTTTACATTACGCTTTCACCAATGACACTGCACTTGTCTTCTATAACATGCCAAACCAGCCATGGATACAGCTGCTCTTCATACGTCGGTCAATTTAACATAGAAAAACTGCATCTAGCTTAAGCGGCGACTGTTTGTTCTGCAGTAGGTAACAGCAGATCTTTCTCTTTTAAAAGTTCATTTGAATTAAACTGGGAACGAGAATTATCACCTGATAGGCTTCTATAGCACTTTGCTTTACTACTATCTTACAAGTCTGTCGAGCAGACTTTGTGCTTTGGCAGGTAAAATAAACCGAACTGCAGCTGCACTCTATCTCGCCGTACTAAATTTGGCAGAACCAAATAGGAATCAGCATCGAATATTTTTCAAGGGCATTTTGATCTAAATCAGTATGTGCCCATAAAGCCTGAAGAAGCTCATATGGAGCTGATGGAGAACAGTGCAAAAGAAGCTTCGACGAGACATAAACAGCAACATATTTGAAACAGCAGCGTATTTGGAACAGCACTGATCCAAGGTCTGATTTAAATAAATATAAAACATCTTTTTCTACCGAATAATTAATTGAAAGGGAGCTCACATTTTATGCAGTCTCTCTAAAATACATTGCTTTGTTGCCCATGGAAATTTGAAGTTCGTCACAGTGGCTTTCAGGGGAACTGCCCCAGAGCTGTGTGGCAGAGGAGGCAGATTCGCAGCTCTTCAGGCTCTGCAGCATATTCTGTCCATCTGTCACGTCTCCTGGATTCACGGCCTGGCACGGCAGCCAACTTATTAAACAACAGCAGCACGAACTTTTGCAACGTGTTGGAAACTAAAAATGTACGGCTGCTTGAGAAGTCAGTAACACAGAGACGCAGAACTCGTTTTCATATTTAGCTTAGTAAAACTATCATTCCCAATCGGTATGGAGCAGTTGCAGAATTTTGGTTGCAAAATTAGTTTTATCCCTTTTCCCTTTATGATTCCCAAAGGTTTATTTTGTGATTAGAAAACCGTAACCATTTCAGGAGAGACAGAACTGTTCTCCTTTTACTCTCCAACACCCACAGCAAAGCCCTGCCACACAGCTGGCATTAAAGCAGCAATGTGACAGGAGAAATGACCCTCCTCGGGGCAGTGACTCTGCATATGTCCAGGGAATCGGTATGCACCACTTGTCATAGAATCACAGAATAGTTTAGGTTGGAAGGGACCTTGAAGATCATCGAGTTCCTACCCCCCTGCCCTGGGCAGGGACACCTCCCACCAGCCCAGGTTGCTCCAAGCCCCATCCAACCTGGCCTTGAACACCTCCAGGGATGGGGCAGCCACAACTGCTCTGGGCAACCTGGGCCAGGGGCTCACCGCCCGTTTTGATTTCTCTTAAAAGGCAGCAAAACCACCACATGGCTATGTCATTATTCTCACATCTCTAGGAATGGGAGATACGTGCTTGTTGCTCTTCCTTTCCCTACGCTTTAATTAGAGCTAATCAAGTCAGCAAGAGCACAAGCAAAATTAAAAACAACGATGCAGGAGGGATGACAGTGAGACAATGAACAATGCTAGAAGTTTTGTAATGAAGATGCAGGTGATGAGATCGGGGACGTGTGGGAGAGTTCCACTGCATTTATAAATCCATGACACAAGAAACCCCCCCCTTTTCACCCCTGCCATGAGACCACGACTTACCTGGGAAGCAGAGGTGTCTCACAGACAGTCTTAGAGACAATCAGAACAAGATAAAATCTACAGTAGAGCAACCTGCAGTCAAAAATACTCCCTCTGGCTTCCCTTTCACAACTGATTGAGCAAGGAGCTGTTAACACAGCTAAGGTAACTTCTAATGAAGTCAAACCTTTCACGCAGCACTGTGCCAGCCGGTAACATCTTCGCCTGTAAGGTTTAATTTTTAAACTATCTGTTTAAACTATCCATGTCCATTTGCAGACAGGCACCAGAACAGCCCGGAGGCTACCTTGCTGAGCAGCCACAGAGGACGGGTGATGCTATGCCCAGACGGTAACGATTAGTCAAGATGAGAGAGCATCTTGTCAGCCAGCAATCTGTCGGCAGCAGTTCAGTGAGCGAGCGTGCGGTGGCAGGCTGAAAGGGTCATACGTACAGAGTTGGGGAATGAAAAGATACGCTCTTCTCAGAGGCTGGAAACAGGGAACACTGCAAAACACAAGACTGAATCTTCCACTTCCATACTCGGAGGAATTCAGAGGCCCCTGGTGTTCAAAAGCAAACGTATTCTGACTCTCTTGTAAATATACTCTTCTCTCCAGATCAAAGGGGGAAGTCCTGGTGTCTGCCACCAGGGTACATGTTTCATCTGCCTGCCACAGGTGCGCAGATGACCGCTAATGCTTTGATTCTTAAAACTGGGACTATGTGTACTTTGGTGGTAAACCCTCTCTTCGCCCTTCTTGTCTATACTGCTCCACTGCTCTTTCTTACTGCATTTAGGCAGCACTTCCTCTTCGCGGCTCCCTCCGGTTTCCCGTAAACCCCTCTGCTTCCTCCCATCCCTTCCTCCCTTGCCACAACAAGGTCACTGCTCTGACCGCATTTCCCTGGGTACCAAACCGCTGGACAGTGAGACGCTGATGAAAACCTTGCGAACAGCTGACTGTTCAAATGAGGTAAAAGATGATGTTTCTCCTGTTCTTATTCAAAGAGTACTTCTGGTTTAGTAAATGATTAATTGTACTGATACATTCCCTTCAGCTCACTAATTCACAACTTTTTCTGGGAGGAAGGAGCTGCTCGCTCTGTGATAGATTCCAGAGCTGCACCTTCCAGCTGCAGAATACATCACAGTTTTGGGACATTCCCCTTACATATCAGTTTTTCTTTTTTTCGTCTTACCCATTGAGGGAGAACTGAAAGCTTCTAGCTGGAAGCTAATAATCACAATCCTAATTTGACCTCCAGTATACCACTAGACTACGGTCTATTGTGATAGACAATCTAAGAAGCAAAGAGCTGACAGAAAAAAAAACAGGCTGTTCAATTTAACTGTATTGGAGAAGTCTATTAACACTGAAGGTCTTTCAGGGCTCAGCATCACCAGTTGCTCATTCCTCAAGGCAGAATTCCAACCTTTTAAATCCACTGTCATCAGAAAACCTAACTCTTCTTCTGTTCAAAAGAAGTACAAATGCACTGCAATTTCGTATTTTAAATTTTCAGTTAAAGTAACTCATTTAATGAATTTCCGCTGAAAGTAAGCATGTGATTTTGCATGATTTAGCATCACATTTAGAAACCCAGTTTAAGTCACCAATTTTATGTTCTCATACTCCAAAGGACATCTCAATTTATCTTCTCTACGCATTTATTTATTCAGCTATTCCTATGCTATCAGTTGGCACTATTGCTGAACGACAACCTTAGTTACACTTAATGCAGTACCATCCACTTTTCCACTGCACTGATGAAAACCCAAACTCCTACTTCTATATAGTTATCTTCTATAATACCATACAGTTAAAACCAATTTGGTACCTGGCTTCTGAGTTCCGTAAAATTCAGCACTGTTTTGTGGCTGAGCAGTTCGTCAGTGCTGCGTTATCTAGCTCCAGAAGGGCTCATCACTGCAGCTTCAGAGTAAGCCATCAATTCACTGCCAACAAACTCCAAAACGGTTCACTGATTCAGTGGTATCTAACACCGGAACTGGCAGCGATTCACTGCCATTGAATGTCAGAGCAGTGTATTAATTCAATGTCACATAATTCTAGAGAAGTGCATTCAAAGTCACCTAACTCCAAAGTGGGTCATCATTTCAATGTCACCAAAGTCCACAGTGGTGCATTAATTCTGTCTCATCTCCTTCCACTGTATTTCATCAATTCAGTGCCCCGAAACGCTGAAGTAGTATTTAACCTGATTAAAACTCATCAAGAAAGAAAAAGGTGTCAAGAAAATGGAAAGACATACATCTTACAAACGTAGGCATCAATCCTAGAGGTCAAGGGATTTCCATTACAAAGACATAAGTGATCTAGTCAGCCAGTTACTTGTAAAGCGTTTAAAAAAAAAATACATCTCCCAAATTCTTTAGCTATCCATCCAGCACAGGGCATATTCAAAATCTAATACACGCTGTACACTCATGGATATCCAAATACATAGAGTAAGTGCGTGTCTTCCTTTAAATTGGACCAAATTAAAATTCCAGTCATTACCAAGTATCTCTGAATAAAATAATTCAGCCATCACTTTTAGAACTGTTGCCCCATCGGGAGAACTGGACTAGCCCAGACTATGAGTCAGAACAGTCTGAGGTTGGATTTTCAGACTTGACTCCACTTAAGCACCAAAAAATGCTTTGTGTGTTGGATGGTCACCTGTTTCAACCATCTTACACCATGAAGTCTCAATAAAAACAATTCAGAAGATGGGTAGGACATAAGTAGCCTTTGTGAGCTTTGATTTCTCTAAATTTCTTTCTGACAGAGGCCACTGTGTCCCTAACCCATGAGGTCTGCCCAAAGACCTCTGCTGGAACCTGCAGACTCCCTCATCTGTTCATCCATGTCTGAGAAAGACCTGAAAAAAGCTGTACGCTGCACAGAAGCTTTATCACACAGTCTCACAGAATGGCGGGGGGTTGGTAGGGACCTCTGGAGCTCCCCCAGTGCCACCCCCTGCTAGAGCAGGGGCACCTCCAGCAGTGGCACAGGACACATCCAGGTGGGTTTGGAATGGCTCCAGAGTGGGAGACTCCCTGACCTCTCTGGGCAGCTGTGCCAGTGCTCTGCCGCCCCCACAGGGAAGAATTTCCTCCTCAGGTTAAGATGGAACTTCCTATGTTCAAGTTTGTGCCCATTACCTCTTGTCCTGTCACTGGGCACCACTGAAAAAGGACTGTTCCCATCCCCCTGGCACCCTCTCTTTAAGGATTGATAAGCATTGATAATATCCACCCTCAGTCTTCTCTTCTCCAGACTAAAAAGCCCCACGTCCCTCAGCCTTTCCTCATAAGAGAGATGCTCCAGTCCCCTCATCAACTTTTATCTCTTCACCACGTACGGCCTGACCACATTTTACAGAATCTAACCTTAACTGGACCTCTCCCAGACACAAAGAAATGCACTCAACTGGCAGTAGTGCTCTCCTCTCCCTCTCCAGATACATCATTGATGGTGGCTATAACAGCACACAGAATCTTACGTTGCTGTTAATACAATTCAACTTCTACCCACTGAATAATCCCTACATGTTACACCACACACATGCTCAATTCTTTCTTAAGGAAGAAGAAATATCCATGATAACACATGCTCAATTTCCAAAAATCTTCTGCTGGTTCCGTGGGTAGCATTGGAAAGCCTGAAGAACGCATTTTAACTGCCACAACCTGCAGTGAGGGAAAGACTCTGTCTGTCGTGGAAGAACTTCGTCACCTTTGACAATAACGGGGCGGCAGTTTTGGCTCTCTGCCTGCCAACCTGCCACCTGAAGCGCCCAGAGCGAGTAGCAAAAGCAAAAAAGCTGACACAGCTCACTTCTCCCTGCGGGAAGGGAGACAAAGGGATCACGCTGTGCTCCGAGTCCTAATTTGCCCAGTGCTCTCCGCGCCCGGATACGGGCACAATGAATTATCGCTTACTCAGGGCAGGTGGAAAGGTGACAGTCTAATATCAGTGACAGGTGAAAGAGTGACGGAAGTTTTTTTGCCCCTGGCTTGCCACGCAGACCCGCTTGGGAACAGAGATCTAAACAAACTCCGTGGCAGCACAATCCCTACAGCATCATACTGCCAGCGACGCTTCAAAAGACGCACTTGAACTGAAATTGCTCATTATATTACTGGGGGCTTCCAAAAACTGTAAGAAGGTTTTATTACATACACACTTTGATAAACGCCCAAATCTCACGGATGTTTATGAACATTAGGTGGTGGCATTTTGTTTATGCTATTTTTCCCTGCCCATCTCCCTTGACTGACATGTAACTAAATATTGATTATCTGCATAAAACTGAAGAAGTCTGAAGTAAATCTGAACTCCATTTGTACCTCATGGTTTCAAAATACCAATGTGATGTACTTTTTTGAATGAATTATACACACCCATCAATAAAGTGCAGGCAGCCAGAGCTCGGCCTCCTGGGGAGCCCTCAGCTCCCACAAGGGCAAATACGATGAGACGGTACGGCAGCATCTCTTGGACGGACATTTCTAATTGAAAGAGGCTGAAGTTTTCCCCTCAACCTATTAGTTCACGGGTTTATTTTTTGGTCAGGATGAGCCTGCCTTTTTCCAGCGCTAAAGATTTGCTCTATGATTAACACTGGTGGAAGCGCAGAAGAGAAAAAAGCTCCACCCACCTGCGAGAGATCTGGCCCACAGCTCACAGCGGAATTACTGTGACTGCAGATCAAATGACTTGAAATAATATTTTCATAGCCTTTCAACAAATGTTCAATTCCTCACTGCCCTTTTCTCAGTGCAACAAGTCCACTGCCCTAGACTTGCTTTCATTGCATCCATGATGCTCCTTAGATTGAGCAGAGAAAAACAGACTCGCAGAGACCAAAAATATGGGGGAAAAAAAAAAAAATTGAGACAACAGATGTACTTGTGGTACAAGGTTTGTTTTGTGGTGTTTGTGTTTTTTTTTTGTTTTGTTTTGTTTTTTTAACAAGGGCCCAACTGTGGGTTCAATAGGAAGTAGTACAGGATGGGGCAGGACACTGAGTGAGCCAGATGTTTGAAAGCCAGACTTCCCAGACCTTTTCCTTACAGGAAGGCTGATAAAAACCATCAAAACACCTTTCCAACTACTTTTATTAGGAGAATACCACTATTAAAGTGAAAAAGAAAACCCCCACAATGAGACAGAGCCAAAGCAAACCAGTTTGCAAATAAACGCCTTCCTGCCAAGAGATGCTGCAAAGAACCTTCTCATCTTTGTCAGAGGCGGTCCTCGCCTCCCGTTTGCTCTCAGACAGGGCTGCAATAAACTCCCCGCAGTCCCTCACGGGTGCTGAAGGAGTCTTTTTCTTCCTGTCACCCTCGCTGTGTGTCCACTCCCCATTCCTCTCGGTAGTGTCCCAACACTGCTGCGATGTTGCCAGCCTAGAAGGGACAGAGTCTGTATTTGGGCTGTACAATGTGTTTACGAAAATGTAACCGTGACATTCCATCACAAAAAGCCCCAATTACACTGAAAATGTTCAATTTGTGTCATCAACTCTCTGTTTATACATAAACACGACTTTTGTCTGTTTCAGTGAGACGTACAACCGTGTAACATCGACAGGATTCGTGAAGATTTAGCTCAAGACTGATCCGTGTGTGGAAGGCAAGCATAAAGATCTACAAACGCGCTCTCTGCTGCTCCCATGCCATCATCAACGCCGCATTTCTGCTAACCAACCAAGGTCACTAGCTAGAGTGCAGTTATCAATATCCTCAAAAAAGAACAATATATATTTATATTAAAAAGAGATGTAAGAATCAGGATTTTTAAACTCACTTTTGGAAGGGACGCGCAGATTGGATCGTACCACTTGTAAGGAGTCTGCTTGAACTCGAAGCTCGTAACTTTTCACGCTTTCATAATCCAGAGACTTTTTAACCGAGATCACGCCTGTTCTGTTATTAATAGCAAACACATCTGAAACCCAGCAAAAACAGAAGTAACTTTCTAAGATGCATAAACGCTTCTTTTTTTTTTTTTTTTTTTTTCTAATGCCTAAGTGCTTCTGTTTTGGCAATGACACTATTCTCTGATGCTGTCTTCAGAAAGTTGTTTCCCATCCCTCCCCCTCAGGCCTCTAAAAGCCCACACAACTCCTCTTTGAAGCTGTCTTCAAAGGAGCGCACCAGCTGAATCTGACCTGGTAGGGGCACAACCAACTTGAGGACATGCTGGCAAGAGCAGACAAGACAAACAAACAACCCGCTCTCAGAAAAAGGAGGATGGGACAGGGAATCGTTCCACATCCCTCCAAATAATTTAGTGTAATTTGGCTTCGAGATTTTCAAGGTGGATCACAGAGAGTACCCAAGAAGGAATGATGTTTTGTTTAAATATCAGGTTCTAATCTAATACTTGTGGCTACAGCATGGCAAAGTCTATAATGCCTTAAACCACATTTCTAAGCAAGAAGTACAACTCCTTCAAAGCTATTTACGTTCCCATTTCAGTGTGCCACGGATTCACACCACGTGGCACCAATGTGAATTTTCACATCAGGGAAAATTTCACTGTATTTTAATTTTCATTGTAATTCTGCTAACTACTCTGAACTTTAGCTGATCTCTAAAGGCTTAAGAATGGCAGTCCCTTCTGTCTGTACAGATGAGGTGGGATTTCACCCACCTGCTTTATTTCTAATCGCTATTTCTTGAAGACTTCTGACGCGTGCACTAGGCTCGGCACACCCACTGAGACCAAAACATTAGTACCTACCCTCTTCATTTCCCGAAACAATGGAATATACAATTGTCTGGTTCAAGGCGGCCGCCGTAACAACTGCCACCACGGTTCCTTTTGGTGCGTTTTCGCTCACTGGTGGGGGTCTGCAGAATCGAACAAAAGTACGTGTGTTATCTTCCAGTTGCCTAAACAGCAGATTACTGAAACTTATTCCTTAGGATAGCAGTCTCATCCAGCTATTAGGCTGCCAAAGTGAGATGATCTGTTATTACGGAAAGACATATTAAATACTTCTGCAAATGCAAAAAACCACAAGAAGTCTAACTGACAAGAGGTGACAACATAAAGATATAATGGTTCTTTGATACAAGAAATTGAAAACCAGGGAATAATGAGTAGAAAATAACAGAAACATAAGAACCACCACAGACTGATGAACAGCAAGTAAAATTTAGAACATAATAGCTCTTTTACAATACTCACCTTCACTAAAAAAGCTCATTAATCTATCAGAAATGCATGCAGGAAAATTCATTCACGGGCAAACCTCTATCATTTAAACAGCTAGCACTTTGAAGCCACCTCCATGGGAATTTCTACTCTTCAGAAAGATCGAAATAATTTCTTGCCAACCCATTTTGGTACTAAAAGATGAGATGTTTTTCAGGAAATCAACTGCAACCCAAGTATACATACGCATCTTCTAAGCATTCAGTAAACTGTTAATGAATCACTGAGCACTGATTCATGTAATGAAAGAAAAAGACCACACTAACACATTGGTATCTCATGTCCTCTATACCCTACAAACACCGAAAACTGAGCATCTCATATTCAGCATAGTTTCATCGTGTATGAATAATGAGTTTCCTCCTGAAACACAGCAACTCATTTCAGTCTTTCTCTCCTATTGTTCAAATGGGATCAGAAAACGTGATGAGTAACATTTTGAGATGCTGTTTCCTCAAGGAAACTGTAACTACTTCACAATGAACAAAAGAGCCTGTGCTAATGTATTTAAAGCAGCAATCTAAACAATTCCAACAAGCAGAAGTGAGACTCTCGAGTTAATCTCAAATCAAATGCTCAGATTTCCATCACAGCAAGTAAAGGCTGAATTCATGCTCAAAACTGTTCACGCTAGTGAACAATTAAATTGGTAAGGAAATTTTTGCGCTCATCCATAAATGCAAATACATCTTTGTTAAAACCAGCATTGTCCAGATATTTACCGTTTTAAAAATTACACATGTTCAGTACATAACAAAATAAAAGACAGATGAGGATATGTTGAGATAGGCTCCTAAACCGGAGTAGACTTTACAGAGTATTTCAGTTGTGCACCGATCTTCAAAATTCTGGACAGAATCTACACCTTCTTTCATTTCAGAGAATATTTTATGACTTCCTTCTTTCATCCTCCAGGTATTTTTCAAACACTCCACCCCATACCATGTTTTCCCATTCCAAGGGCAGAAAGTCAGGTTACAATCCTAACTATTGAATGCAAACCTTCCCCATCACGCACCACGAGACCAACAATCTCTCCTTGATCCCTGTCTTGCAAACATTTTCTTTGGGATGAATATTGGTTCGAACATCCTGGAAGTTCTACGTAATGACACTAAATACACAGAATTAAGTTAAAAAAATTCAGCGGGTAAATTAAATTTCAAAAAAAAGAAAGCAAGAAAAAAGAGACCTGGTAGATTTGCTTGCCTTCATGCTTCGTGGCTTTCTGCACCAACCGCCTTCTGCCTACATGAACGTTGGTCAGAAGTTTGCCTATACTTCTGCCTCTTCCCTCGAGTTGCTATTCAGGCTGCCTTCCCCCTGACCCTAGATTCTCTGCCTTTAAATTAAAACGCTATATCTCACTTAGCATGGTGAGGTATCAGTTCTTCTAAGCATTCCTGGGCCTTCCACTGGACAAATAAAGGGAGAAAATACTGTTCCGGGCTGAGCCACACTGGATCACGTAACAGTGACTGCACTGAAACACTGACCTCCCGATTTTTTCACAGAAAAAGATGATGGTAAATTCACTTTTACTCAAACCCACATGCGCAGAGCAGATCACTCTGGCTCCCACCCTTCTGCCTCAAGTGTGCTCACAGCAGTAGAAATGAAAATCATTACTGCTAGCTCATTTATTAAACTGCAAAACTAGTGCTATAAAATGCTTATTAATGTGCATTTTACAAATGCGAAGGTTAATCGTAGAGGTGGGGGGAAAAAAGGCTGCGAAATCTGGAAGCGTTTCAAGCTGTAGCTCTTTTGCTGAGGTCAGAGATGCAGGCCAGCAAGGAAAATAAAGATCCTTTTTATGTTGCATTACATACTATTTTGTTTTCTTTTTATTCCAAGGCACAGAATTTGAACAAAAATCCTCATGACTGTATACGCAAACCCCACACTTCATCTGAAGCACACATTCGGTGAATTCTTTTAATGGAAATGGCCTCGTAACTTCCCCTCTGCCATCACTGAATTCAATGAATTGACAAATCGATATCAATTAGCAAGCGGCTTTCGTGTTTGCTGCGAGAGGCTACCGAGGGAGTGGACAGAAAACCGCCCCAGTAATGGTATTGATTTCATTTCCCTGATTTAACTAAGGTGATGGGGTTCAACAGGAGCAATGCATCAGCTGAATTAAAACATACAGCTGGGCTCTTAAGGACATTTTGCTGAATTGTAGAGAAGTGAACCAGCAAAAGACAAAGGTATTCAGCTGACAATACGCTGTTCTTTATCCTGTACTACAAGTTCTAATACGCTTTCTTTGGGGATAAGTTCATTATTTTCCAATTTTCGAATGACTAAGATGTACAACAGTGCTTTTTTTTTTTTTTTGTAAGTGGTAGACAGACTATTTGAGGCCATTTCAGGGGACAGGCAAGGGCATTTTTATGCAATAATTTTGCATTACGGGATGATAAAGGCTGATTATTTTTGTCAGAAGACGTGACACTAGGAAAGCAGTGCAATCCAGCCCCAGCCACCCAGAGGAGGCTTCGAAAACCGACAGCGTAGCGAAAGGGAAGGGCACCACTGTGATTTCACCACACCATTAGGATTCACAGCGTCTGAAGGTATTTTTGGCTGATAATGTTTGCAACACTTTATTGAGCCTCCAAGTGCAAGTGCCCGTATGGCCATTACCCTGCCAGCCGCAGGCTCTGACCGCATCCGACGGGACATTTCTGCTACCGTCACCTGCGTGGGACTGGCACGCCAATGCCTGACAGTCCAGTGCTGACTTATTTGAAATAACTGTAAATGAAAGGGTTACTTTCTGAGCTTCTCAAGAAAACACCTTCTCAAATATGTATTTTCTAATATTCCACCCCTCCCAACTCTTACGTGCATGGGTACCCATGGACGTACGGTCACTGAAGGCCCCGAGCATTAACGTGATAATCCACTCACACCCCATAAATCTTAGGGTGAAATGGGATAAATGGCAACTAACACATACTTTAGCCACCTCGGCAGCAACTCAGTCTACCCATAGTCTTAATCTTTCCTCCTGAACACTCTCCTTCGTACAACCATCTTTTGACTGTGGCAAAATAAATATATTTCTATACCAGTGTTTCGTTCATTCACATGGTACTTTTCTGTAACCGCCACAGCATTGTGCAATTTAGGTTGGTCAATCTTCACTTTAATGTTTTCACAGAAATAGTAAATGGTATCTTGTCGGCATCCAGGATGGGACAGATACCAGGAGGGGTCCCCAACACACTGGTGCTTTGAAAACCATGTAGGATCCCCAGACTCGATGTGAAGCCACCCAACCCGCCCAAACCCCTCCTGAGAAGCCGTGGTGGGAAAAGACGGCATGAAGGCAGCAAAGCGTCAAAAAGGAGCAGCCTCAACCGCTTTGTGCCGTGCTGAGCTAAGATCGGGATCCGACGGCCTGGGATTTGGATTTGGGAAGAACAAAGTAATTTAAAATTGACAAAATAGATGTTCAATAATAAGTCTTTTGTCCCACTCTTCTGATTTAGTTACCCCTGAGCAAGTTGAAAATTTGTCTGTATTTCTGTGAGGCCCCTACGGCATTGCATATTCCTTCATAATGAAGCCATGCCACAGAACATGTTTCCCCCTCGGGGAAAAAAAAAAGCAACCCCAAACTAGAAGAACAGGAATAAAATAGTTGTTATTTATATGCAAAAACACTGAAAAAGGATACAAATTATAAAAGAACAATATCTCTTAATTATCTCAGTTATCTGTATCTTGATCAGAGGGGGAAACGGAGACTGCACACATATCAAATACACTGCAGAGCAAAACTATTTTTAATGTCCAAAGTGAAATTTTAACTTTTCCTCTCTTCTCTTCTGCTCCTTTTTGTCCCTTTGCTAAACACGTCAGACTCATCCATTTTTCAATTTGCCTGATATCCAATATACTTTAAATTCACCATGAAACTTTTCTATCTCCAAAAGCAGGAACGTGAGATTTAATCAAAAATTAAATTTAAAACCAGCAGACCCAATAATAAATTGGAAAATTGGTTTAGTACTGAAGTTTAATAGTGTGATGTGTATAGGTACTCTGTATTAAGACACTTCAGTCGACTCTGTTTTGTGGATTATATTTTAGTTCATGGAGGTCCATAAGCACACCTCGGAACTTAAGCATTTTTTTTTGTTTGTTTAATTACACTGCCAGGGTTCATAGCTCAACTTGATTAAAATGTCATTTGGACCTCTTCTGGTAAAATCGTCTCCCTGTCTTCTCACGTTACAGCTTCTTAAAGTGTTTTGGCCATAGCTACTTTTAACTCTCAAGGGCATTTGACCTAGAGCTATTCCACTCTCTTCTACCCGAAACCTGTTTCTGAGCGGCGTGCCCGTTCCTCCGCAGACTCTCTTCATCCGGCTCCTTGTGGGAAGTGATTTCATTTGGCTTTTTGTCTGCCTGATGCTTTGCATTAAAGAGAAGCTATGTAAGCCATTAAAACCAACTGAATTTATAATTTTTTTCAGCGGAAAAGTGTAGACAAAGCACTAGACTGCCTAAAATGAGGTGAGCTAAGAGTGAAGTTATGTGGAAAATAAAATAGTTAATAAAAGCTCTACAAACAGAAACACTTAAACTGGTCTGGCTATGCGGCCGCGTTTTTAAAATTGCGAAAAAAATGCACAAGTTTCTAACTAGTGTAGCAAAATAAAAAGTAAAGAAATAGACAAGAAGTAAACATCATGACGGCAGCTCTTTTAATCCTTTCACCAACGCATTTAGACTACTCTTGGCTTCCTCTCCTTGCTCAGAAAAAGAAGGACCGAGCCACATTTTAGAACAATAATTGATCAATTTCTCAAATTTTCAGTTTCCAGTGTGGTCAACTGTAACAATCTGAACAGTTTGACAGAGACAGTGATTCTTTTTTTCTGGAAAAGAATATTTTCTTAATTAGACGTATTTTTCAAGCAGTTTATCTTCAAAGCGTCCTGAAAAGGATCATGTATTCCTTACTGTACTTGATATCCTCACTGTCTGTCTCAATTTTCAAACTGGTTCAAGACATTCTGACCTTTTCATGGTATTTATCTCTAAAACAGATGACAAGAGAGTCTGGACATTGTTACAGTGAGCCCCTGTCATAACCTATTGTCTTTTAAACCAGCTGTCAAATTCTGTTCCCGCGATCACTCTGTCATCAGGCATAATGCATTTGTGTGATCCCTCCAATCTTCCGAAATTAAAGCTAAAGACATGAAGACATGAACATTTCTGTCAGGATTACTACGGAAGCAAAAAAGGAAAACAACAAAAAAAGTCCCATTAAGCACAATGTAGGACACACACACTTGAATCAGTCACACAGATGGGTATCGATAGGATTAATTCGAAGACCAAGTATATCCTGGGAAAAGGATTACCTGAATGGATGCTCTAAATCCACCGTCATTAAATAAAATACTCTTGAGGGACAAAACTAAACCCCTGTGTGCTCCTGTTACAAGAAGGGGGAAAGGACTCCCTGACTGAGCACTACTTACAATGGCAGTGAGCTCTAATAGGAAGGAAAAAAAGAAAACTTAAGTAAACAGACGCTTAAAGGAATACCGCTCACGAGCAGCCTGATGAAAACCCAACTGCATCTGAGGCAGAAGTTTCTATCCTGCCATTTCGGCACATGGTTTAATTTAGGAAGCATCTTGATTCCCTGAATAACACTGTTTTACTTAAAGGAAACAAGTTATGACTTCTCAAATTATTTCTCAAAGCAACATGTCATAGAATCATAGAATTGTCTAGGTTGGAAGAGACCCTTGGGATCATCGAGTCCAACCATCTACCCTACTCTACAAAGTTCTCCCCTACGCCATATCCCCCAACACCACATCTAAAAGTCTCTTAAACACATCCAGGGATGGGGACTCAACCACCTCCCTGGGCAGTCTATTCCAATGCCCGACCACTCTTTCTGTGAAAAATTCTTTCCTAATGTTCAGTCTAAATCTACCCTGTTGGAGCTTGAAGCCATTCCCTCTTGTTCTGTCATTAATTACCTGTGAGAAGAGACCAGCACCAACCTCTCTACAGTGTCCTTTCAAATAGTTGTAGAGAGTCATGAGGTCTCCTCTCAGCCTCCTCCTCCGCACACTAAACAGTCCCAGCTCCTTCAATCGCTCTTCATACGATTTGTTTGCTAGGCCCTTCACCAGCTTCGTTGCCCTCCTCTGCACTCGCTCCAGCACCTCGATATCTCTCTTGTATTGAGGTGCCCAAAACTGGAGACAAATAAGTAAATCCGTGAGCAAATAGCTTTGGAAACCTCACTGTTGCCCACAACCCCAAAACGTTGCCTTCCCCTCCAAATCCCTGATGTACATGGTTTGGGTTTTCCCCCGTCCTTCTCTTGGTTTGAGCAAAGGACATCCTCAGCTGCTGTCCTCGTTTCTGAAGAGAACCTATCATGCCTTCGTTTTTTAAGACACATGTAGATTATCCTGTTCCTCTCCTTGGAATAACACATTTCTCCTAATACTTGTATTTTCCTCTCATGTGTTGTAAAGAAGGATGACTGAATTGGTAGGGTACTCATGATAAGAAAAACTTCTTCGCTTCTTCGAGGCCTCAGACATTCACAACATTGTGGATGCCGTTATGTGCCAAAAGGCACTTTTTTGAAGGAGGCACCGAATGAGAGATTTCAAACATAAAATACTACCCTCAGTGCCTCTGGGCAGGATTCCCCATGCCCTATTTCATAATGAGAATAACTGTTTGACTGAACAGCAGTAAACCACAGAACAGGGAAAAGCCTCTTGGAACAACACTTCCAAGTGACTCCTGATATGCCTCCATAATTTTGTTTTGCTGAAATCCTATGATACGTAGCTATTCGCTTGGATGGTATCTGCCTACAGTGCTGATGGATTTAATTAAGTGGAAAACGTTACACCGTGTCTTCTACTGAGCAAGCGAGAGGTCCGCATGTTGCAAAATCTCACTTCGTAACCAGAACACATTTTCAGAGTAGAGTCTTGTTGCTAGTAGAGAAATAAAATGCCACAATACATTTATGTCAAGTATTATCCTCGAATTTGCAGCTTCACATATTTCCTCGTAAACTGGAAGCAAACTTCAGCTTACCATACAACTGGACACATATTTTCAACCAGGTTGGGGACCTATAATGCAATACTAACAGACGTTAAAAGTTTCCAGTATTTTCCTTTTTTCTGCTATGAAATGGCTGAACACCTGTTTAATGTCCCCACAGGCAATAATTAGGAACCAATGATGCTGCTTTCAGTTAACATTTCATTTCCTCCTACAGCAGGATATTGCTATTAGCAATGACCTTCTAGTTGCAGAGGATGTGATATTTATTAATTAACAAAACAAGAAAAAGATTCCCAGTTCCTTTGAACTTTTACTTTTTTTAAAATGAGAACGTACTCATAAAGAGGACAGGCTTGCTAAAAAGAAAAAAATCTCTTTATATTCATCCGAGGTTCACTTCACATCTGGTCTTCACTCTTCTGTAGCGCTACTAATTATGATCTGTTAATTAAGAAATGAAAGTGCTGCCATTACCTGTTTGGAAGAAATAGAAACTTCTGGATCAATTACTTGTTCTGAAGTTCAATCCAGAGGTGATCTGGGTGGAGCCATCAGGACAAGAGAAATAACAGCTTGGGAAAGCAGCACTCAAAACAGCTGATGTGGTTTTCCCAAGCAAGTGATTTATTGCCAGCGACGGGGCTGTTGCGCCAGCACTGAGCAGAATGAGATCAAAGTCAGCATTAAATACTTTAATAAACTGTGCAAACGGGCCGCAGCCTGTTTTGGGCAGTGATGCAGCAAGTCTCACGTGTCACGTGCCGCCATCCCTTTCTTTACCTCCTTGCTGTGCCCAGCGCCCCCAGGCCCTCGCTCTCCAGGCTGTCACTTTGGCTGGAGAGAGACAGTGGAAGTGGCAGCTCACGCCTTGTCCGTACACCACTGACGACCGCCCCGCGTGTCAGGTTCGGCACATGTGCCTCCTCCTGCTGTCAGCGCTCTGGAGAACCAGCAAAATCTGCCTGACGGCCAAGCACCCTGCAGGGAGATGCGGCGACAAGAGCAACAGCAGTGTCCTTCCCTGGCAGCAAAAGGTCAAGCGGGCTCAGAGGTGGACCAGCCATCTACAATTAAAAGTCTGCACGTTATAGGCCTTTGAGTCTTTTTGATTTTTGCCTCTTCACACTTTGCGTTTTTGTGGAACGAGCAAACAAGGCTTGGTTTGGAAAACACTTGATTTAGCAGGCACCGCTGCTGTCGGCTCTCTCAAAGGCACATTTAATATCCGCGACAAGGATCCAAGTAAAGACAGACCCACATTGCTAATGCAGTTAAACTCTGCAGCTCCAGAACGAAGGTCGGGGCTAGGAGCACAGGAGTCCCTGCGGTACCAGCCGAGGTGTGGTGAAGGCAGTCAGGCTCACATCTAAGGACGCACAGGAGAGAGATCTGTGGGACTTGCGGCGCATCAGTGTCCCCAGAAGATGATCACATGCAACGAGCACTAGGCATGGATCATCTGGCCCTTATTAACTATGTTAACGGCCTGCAAGCCCCTGGGGTGGCATCTTCATAAGCTGCTGGAGCAGATCATGCAGACAGGCTGGCTGATGCTGCTCTGGTTCTAACAGGGTGTGAGCGTGCGGAGGAGGAATGTCCTAAAGCACGCTGCACCCGGGCTGCTGGGCTGCTCGGCCTTGACCTGCTAAGTTCCCACCAGAAGAGTTGTCTGGTTGCAGCAGACAGCTTTCCGATGTACTTTAGCGGTCATCTATCTCAGTCATTAGGAAGGAACTTTATTTTATCACTCACTTGTCATAAAGCAGCTGCTCCGCGTTGTATTTTACCCTTCTCAGAGCTCTTAGCTTCCCTTTGCTGTTTTATATGTATGGCGCAGCAGCATTTAGAAGTCTCCGGCATAATTTACAATCCAAACAAAGAAGGGGGGGGGAGGGGGAGGGAGGATGGGACTAATTAATTTGCCCCAAATTATGGAATAATGCAGAGGGAGAGCCAGTGAATAAAATGCAAATCTCTGACTCTCATCTACTTGACTGCTGCCTCCTCTGGAAGTCACTTTAAGACACGGATAATCATCAATCAAAGCCTCCCTTAGTACGAACAGGACTCCAAGCAGAGACCCTAATGCGCTGGTGTACTTCTGACGGAGCGGGGAGCTGCCAGGCCAACAGCTCAAGGCAGAGCTGCACTTCTATCTCCCTATCTGCCTAACGCGGCTATGCCTTTTTGATCATGCCATCTGGTTGCCTCTCTTCCATTTTTTGGATTTATTTCTGATTTGTAATACATGCCACAACCGCACAGGCAGCTTTATTCCGTAAAACTGTTCAACTGTGACCTTTTTCTAAATACACAGAAATGAAGTTTGTAAAACAGCTAGAAAAAAACTGCTGGAACCATCCAGATTATGATAATTATGTAAGCAAAGATCAATACTAACCCACTGTAAAGCCACTAATTCTCAATCCTTCAGAAATTCTAGTATCCACAACCAACAGTTTATCATTTTGCAAGCAGCACCGCTGCTCTGTGCTGACATTTACCCTAAAGATATACTATGGCAACTGAAAAATAAGGTTATATGAAACCTGCCAGTTTCAGCTTGTGCCACTGTCAAGAAACCAAACATGAAGTGCAGTTTGCGGAGTGTGACAATCCCTGAAAACTTTAGGAATCAAAACTAGTCCTGCTCCAAAACGTTTGAGAGAGTCTCAGAGCTGAAGCAGAAAGTTTTGGAGTTGTTTTCATTTAATTTCTGATGTTGAAGTAAATTAGTAAACTGCCTTGGCTGCCCCCAAAAGATTTTAAGAGTTTTTTCTTACAACGGTGCACATCAAAGAATTTACCAAGCATGGAGTAGCGGTGTTTCTTTGAGAAGAGAAACTAGGCTATTTAGCTAATCCTGAGTTCGCAAGGAGAAGGAGGTAACATGGGTTATTCAGTTGCCATCTAACGGTATTAGGGGATACGAGCCACTTTAAGCCTTCTTCATTGTAGTGAAATGAAATTCCCATCTCCTGGGTAAAACTGGAGCTCAAGGGGGCCTCGGGAAGCACGAACTGAGTTCATTTTTCAGAAAGCAACGCAAACTCTGCCTGTGCTCCTAAACTTTGAAGTCTCTTATCACAATCCTGCAAACAAAGATGCTGTGTTGGCTGATGGGAAAACTGTGAGACACCTCTTTTACATCGCAGAGGTGGACCACACCGTGCTCTGAGTACTCCTGAGGCTGGACTTGGTCTAGCACTGTGGCTGCATTGTAGCCTCTCCCAAATTCATGGACATCCCAGAGCGTGTCACACTGCTAAGGGATCACATTTATTGGCAGATAAGATGCAAGGACAAGATCCTTAAAGGTGAAGGTCATTCCGAATGAAGTTACAAAAGAAAAAGGAAACAAAGTGCGTTACTAAGCGTGCCCCTAGCAGTGACCCCCAGCTGGCTCCTGAGGCTAAGCAAATTAGATTTGTAATTTACCCAATATGTGGAGTATCTTGGAAAGGTCTCATAGTATTGCATTTTCATGTCCTTCTGTTAAACACAGCTATGCATTTTTTCCCTCACAGCTATGCATATAGGACTTGTTCACTTTTTTCTTGAAAATAGTAACATAGAAGGTTAAGCATTACAGAAAGGCTTTAAATATTATTCAGAAACTGCACGCATTCACATGGTATCTGAAATTACAGAAACAAATGCAAACATTTTTATTTAAAGGTCTACCTTTTGCTACATTACTAAACTACACTTCATACATTTGAAGGTATCTAATAAAATATAGGAAGTGGCAGGAATTATCTCTCTCAAGAAAATTCCTTCACCAAAGGATTATCGCTTGCATTATCATTAAATGCAAAACTATAATTTTGCACTACTCTTTTAGATTCCATATTTCTGTTTCAACGTTAAAACCAAAATTAGTATTTTGCCATTTGTCATTTTCTTTAAGGTATTCCTTCAAAGTGCTAACACTCTAATCACAAGGAAAAACAGAATGCGCATCATGAATTTTTGTCTAATCCCTTTACAATAGCTGAGCAAGTCCTCTCATTAAGCTCTACTGAAGCCAATAATGTTTCCTCCAATTTCTCATTTCTTGCAGTACTTAATTATATTCTGACACTGATTATGTTGCTACATTGGAATCAAGAGCACGTATTGCAGCAAGGCTATAAGTTCTTGATATCAGGAGGCTGTATGCATTGATCCTACTACTTCCTATTACTATACAGATGTCAGAAACCATTTATGAACCCATTCTCTGTAACAAAATTTAACAAACTAATCAGCCTGTGCACCACTTTTCTTATTTTTTTACTTAAGAAAACGGGGTTGATTTTATTAAATTCTCAGACGGTAAACTTTATCGGATCATGACTCTGTAGTAATAATAACTATCATCTGCACTTCTAACGTCAAAGAGGTCGAGTCCAAATTCTCTCATGTCCCACGTGAGTGGTGTACGGAATCAAAACACACTCAAGCAGACAGGAGGAAACTTAACCTCGAGCCCCGGTGATCCCAGCCACAATTTCAATGCACAAAATTCTCTCTTTATCCGCCCGATTGACATTTTAAACGGCTTCTGACAGGATAATTTCAAACAAGTCTCTCCTCGCTGTCATTGCCACCTGTAGCCCAGATCTTTTCAGTTGGAGACAACCTGTTAAGACGGTAAAATTGCACCACTACCTGATACGATTAGGGAATGGCTGGCTGCCAAATAACTTGTTGCTAAGAGAAAGAAGCAACTCTAAAGTATTTTGCCACCCTCACTTTGTCAAACAGGAGTGCTGCAAAAAAAGTCCTGCACGTAATTTCACCCAGTCGTGCTTCTGGTGGACTTGAGGACTGACTGTTCTTCTCCTCAGGGCAGCATCCAATTCTACTTCCTAAAGAAGAGCTAACATCAGACAATAGGTTACCAGCTCTAAGTACACAAGGGTTTTGGTGCTTTGGTTCAATCCTTATTTTTGTGTCTTATTTCCTTCTGTGAGCCAAAGCAAACAGCGGAAGGAACAAAAGTTGAGGTATATGCAGGGGAAGCACTTCCACACTGACAACAGAGTATTTTTGTAGCCCACGTATCTCAGACTAGCATTTAAACAGGAACTTATGTCAACTTAAAAATAAGAGTTGTAATGTGAACGAATAAATGCTTTACCTGTATTCATCCTGCGTAAACCGTGGAATTACTGAAGGCTGCAGTACCGTGATTTCTACGGTAGTGGTGTTGAACTTGACAGGATCCCCATCATCATACGCAATGACCACTAGCTATAAACGATACAGAAAATCACTCTCTTAGTTTAGGCAATAGCATTTTTTATGTTGACTTGCAACAATACTTCTTGTATTTTCAGGGTCTAACAAGTCAGGTGAGATTTTCTTTTGCTGCAAATCGTATGTTGTATAAGAACAAAACATGGAGGAAATAGGTGACAGCCATACACAAGTTGAACCATTTGCTAGAAAATTTACAGAAACACGTTAAACTGGAATTCAAATACAAGAGTCTTCTACAGATACCTCTCCCAAACACACTGCCAGCTTCAGGTACGTTTTTCAGGGGATTCCCTTCACATCTAACCACACGCTGTCCTTACTCAGAACTCCAGAATCAGTTTCAACTTCTTTAACAGTATATAATCCAGTTCTACATTTACACAGCTTATATTGAAAAACCACCTATAACTCCCAGTAAAACAAGCAGGAAAAGTGCCAGGTAAGAATGCCGTGTTGCTGACGTTAATATCTAAATAAGAGGTCTGATATGAAAACGAAAAGAATAACATTACCTTCCCCTAAAAATCCTCTTAAGTAAAGAGATCCTCTGCATGCTAAAACATGGACAAGACGAGACGACCTTCTCCAAAGATGGCCTATTATAAATCTTTTGCTTACCTGATCTTTACTCGTGTCTGTTTGTTTATTTAATCTGTGCATTTCTGCTGGGACAAATAGGTCGACCTGTTTTCAGCTTTCATATGAAGGTAAGCTATCTGCTAGCAAAAGAATGAGACACAAGCCCACTGAAGATGGAGTACTGGACAGTTTTCCAGTTTCTCCTTCCTCTAAATTTGTCCTTATTTCAAGAGGTCACTAGATGGAGCAGGTCAGAACCTCATTCTAGCAAAGGGTTTTCAACTCATTTCTGTGAGTCCAAGCTGTTCTCAAAACAGGTCAATGAAGAGACAGCTTAAAAAAAAAAAAAGGAGGCATGTTTTCAGCCGATATAATAGGGAAGTCACCAGTGCAAGATATCGTAATTGCGGAAAGTATGAGAATGTTAAAAAATGACTGGAAAAATTCACAGAAGATTCAGCGACACATACAAGCCCAATGGTCTAGACACAAATACCAACTCAAAGCCTCTGCATCACTGATTTCTGGAGTCTTTTCTGTGTTTCTTCCCTAAGCATTCATGTTTTCTGAAAAGTATTGCTCTGCTAAATTTACCATTGGTCTGCCCTAATTTACCATGGGTCTGCCCCAGTCTTCATAAAGAAACGTAGCTCCATGTCCACGTGCACATCACCTGCGTGTTACATACCATAGCTTCAGCAAACAGCCACCCAACATAATTACTGAGAAATAAAAATTTAAAAATGCAACAACAGAAAAGCTACACTCTAGTGAGGTTAACCAATTCTCTTCCCTTTTGAGGTTTACTATGTTAGTTAAAAACTGAAAAGGACAGAAGCACCACTATTCAAAGTTCCTAAAACAGTGACAGCGTTACAACAGTACTCAACCTCACAGTAGCGCTTAGAAGTGGAAAACAGTGGACAGCTTTATTCCTTAGAATGGAAAAGGATGCAAGTAAACCCCTCTTTTACCCTCATTTCAAAAATAAATAATTAAAAAAAGAAACAAAACACACCTTAATGACCATACAGAAGGTTGGCAGTTTCCAAGTAGGGAAATTACACATAAACCCCCATATATTATAGATACTTACTTTTTTTGGCTTACTGACACACTTTAATTTTAATTTTTAGCTACTCCCTCCACTCATGGATTTAAGAGGGGAGATCTGTCCCAATGATTCTTATTGAAATCATAACTTACTCCACGTTAGTGACACTGGAGACTCTTCAGGAACAATAAGAACCCAATAGTAATTAAAGCCTCCTTAAAGCCAATGGTTTTACATTACAGCACTTGTCAACAGAAAGTCCCAAACTTTCCAACTGCCAGTAACTTTCTTTACAAGATTTCTTGCCATTCTTACAAGGTTCCCATAAAATTGCTACACTGACAGCCCCACTGAAAGCAAAGAGATCAGCAAGGTAACTTTCAAAAACGGAGGTTTCCTTTAGCTGCCTCCCTGTTTCCTCTGCCCTTGTAACAGCAGCAATGACATCCATCCCAGACATTTCTGAAATCAAAAAGGCACGAAACACACGCCAGGAAGAAATGGCACAAGTAGAGAAACAAACAAAATACAAATGTCACACGTTTCTATGCAATATAAAGCAACACAGAGAAACGCGAAGGTAAAAGGAATTCCATTCAAATACAGGCAACGTTTACTAACGATATACAACTATGTGAGTTCATACCTTAAACACTGTACTCGGCTCTTCATTTAGGTTTACTCGAGTTACTACACGTCCTGAGTTTTCTTCCACGTCAAAAATGCTGGCACTATAAGGAAACTGGACAACATCTACTTTGTATCGGACTCGACTTGCTGGTGTGCCCTGGAAGGCAAAAACAGAGCAACTTGCATATTGTTGTATTTTTACACATCTCATGAAATTAGTAAAGGATTAAAATGCCACATCAAAACAGACCACCACAAAAAAAACCTTGCAGTTTGCCTTCCTCAGAACTGGGTTTGTTACTAAGCGTCCCCCCCACCTCCCCCCTAAATACCCTGCAGTGACATCTGAGAGGTCCAGTAGGAAAAATGATCAGAGGTTTGGAAAGAAGAGAGCTGAAAAACCCATCTAATTAAACACAGACAGAAGCAGCGGTCTGTTTTGTAACTACTGACGTTTTCAAGTGACAGAAGGGTTGGTTAATATACCTTCCAACACTATTTTAACATACTATAAAAACTCCTTTGAAGTTCAAGAAAGTTCTAAATACTCTAAAAACTCCAACATTTGTTCAGCTTGTCCTGAAAGCTACAGTGTTTTGTTGCTGAAGATGGGAATGTGTGTTATATTATTTTCTGAAAAGTCGGACTATAGCTCTGCATACGGACAGTCGAACCTACGTGACATTCACATGCTCCTCTTTTAGAGGAAACAAAATGAAAACAGCAGCGGGTTGCCTGGGCAAACGCACCATCTGAGTCAAACACCAGTATCTGAAGGTTTTATTTCCCCAAACCCGAGTGATGAAGAACTAACACATTTCAAAATCCTCATCCCTAAGAATTATAGGGTCTGCAGCGCTTCCAAACGTATGCTCTTTCTGTGACTGAGCCGTCCAGTTTGAGCAATTTTGGCACAACCACCTAAAAGCTCCCGTCCTCACCCCCCTGGCCGATGAGGTGAGCCTGCCCCACGCTGCAGGGTAAGATGCTCACCAGTGCTCCTGGGAAGTGTGGGGACACCTGTGGCTGTCCCCCTGTAACAGAGGGCTTCTGCCTCTCGGCGGGAGGCTGAGCATTACCAAATGCCACTTACCATTAGATACCAGAGCTGGCTCTAAGCACAACACCAGAAAACAGAGAGGAGAATGCCTTTGTCATATCAGCAGTAACAGAAAACGCAGTTTGGCAAACAGATTTTAAGTAGTCCCCCTAATGAACGCTCTCGCTGTTCAAAACCTGTTTCAGCGACAAGGAACAAGCAGAGACCGCCCGTGCATGTATCGCAAGTTGTCTGCATGTGTGTGCACCCCAAAATACCAAATGGAAAGGGGAATCAGAAGAGGCATTGCCAGAGGGTATAACAGATGAGTTTTGCAGATCAGTAACTCAGCATTTTCTAATAGAAGGCTATTGACTTGATTTAACAGTTTTAATGATAACTGACTAAATAAATAACTTTTCTTGTGCAGAATGAAGTTTCTTAAGGCATCCATTATACTGCAATGATCCCATTCCAGCAGTCAGCCTCTGGGGATGTGGAATAGCACCACAGCTGTAAGCACAGCCTAAGGGGCAGCTGTTCCCATGTCAGGGAGACGGGAGAGCCCCGGCAGCTTGCGCAGACCGGGGGGATCTACCAAGTCCCAAAAAGCAAAATAGGTGGCAATGCTCGTCCCTGGGATCTCCACAGTGCCACCGTTGCCCGGTGGCATCCCAGGCCATGCTGCGGCAGCCGCATTCTCAGCGAGTGCCCCTTCGCTAGTACTGACAGCAATCCACCCTTTCCAAAGATTAACAGGCGACGTCGCGGCAGGTTATTAAATCACCGAAGCCTTAAATATAAACTACGTACTAAAAGAACTGTGAGAACAGGGGGTTTCAAAGAAAGGGTTTAAAGCAAAGAAAAGGGTTTTTTTTGCACAGTGATGTCAGAATAACTATTTTTCAGCAGACGGAAGTCTGTGTTACGCGGATACGTAGATGCTTGGAACGTTTCACAAAATTCAAACTAGGTTATTTGTGAAATCTATTTAGGAATAGATTCAGAGAAGCACTTAGAAACCGAGGGCCTATCATCGGTGTGATTTCAGTTCCTTAATGCTTCTGAGGTTAGAGCTCAGATTCGGTTTTGACTTTTACACTGTGTTCAAACAGACAAAATATCAGAGCCCACAGCTTCATTAATAGCAAATTGGTAATTTTCTCCACTAATGTGGTATAAAGCAGCTTGGTTACTACTGAGAATATATTCAATATACCCTGTCAGCTCCTAACTACAAGGAAACATTAAATTTACTTTTATAAACAGCAATAGAAACAGCTGCAAAAGTGGTTTAAGCTCACTTATTCACATCAACATTTTGTTGATACAACAAAAGCGCACTGAAATGCTCAGTCAAAATACACAGTCCAAACTAAAAGCTTTACTGGAAGGGATTTAGCACAGGTATTTTACATCATGCTAATGCGGGCTACAGGCTACGTTATACAAACGTGGTGTCAGATTTTGCCACTTCGACTTCTGAGTGGTAGTAGGACTATTCAATGAATAAACCATACTTCAGTGTGAGAAAAGTGACCCTTCAGCGAGGAATATTTATTTGCATAAAAAATTATCGGTAGCTTGTAATAATTTAATTGCTGGTATCAATTTTACAGCTGTTAAAAGAAGGAGAATACTTAAATCTAATACTAAAAGAGTAAGACAGAGGACAATGCAGCCTGGTCACCTCAGCCCTCCTCCCCATAAAACCCTGTGCACATAACACCTTGCACGTGAAGAGGAGTGAGACAGGGCTGGATGCCACCGAGACACTCACAGAGTTTCTGGAGAGCCTCGCGCAGCTGCTCTGCCCCATGATTTTAACTGCAGTGGCGATGAGGCCATTGCCTCTTTGAGCCCTGCAAGGAAATCCAGCCCAGGAAGGGTTTACTAGCCAGTACGCTGCTCCAGCGCCGCTGGCAAGCCAGCGCCCTTCCTTGTTCCAGAATTGGGTCTGCAAGATGTGTTTTGGTGTTCAGTGAATTAATCTATGAAAGACCATGTTAACAGTTGAAAGTACGGGACCAGGCGCACTGAAGAGCGCAAATCCGTGAAGACATGAGAAATTTCCAAGATCATAGCGTAACAGAGGTGATTATACAACTCTCCCTCTGGCATTCTCCGATTCAGTCATTTTTCTTCAACGTTATAATTAAGAGGAAATTACCTGCTGAAATCCACTCTATTTGGTTTCAGAGTAATGGTCCTCACATTTGCTTGGAAGACTAAAAGCTATCATCATCATTAAACCTCCACACACTAGGTAATTTGTTATTAAATAAACAAAAATCTCATCGGGTTATTGTTCCTGATATGACTATCAAGTACACTTTTCTCCTGTCATTTCTGAAAATAACAAAACAGGAATTTATTTTTTATTTACTATATTTTGGCACCAACGTAATGAGAAAAATCTCCAGAGAGATTTCCTAGGGAAATCTATTTAGAAGCAAGTTTTAATCATCTCAAATATTAATCACCTTCTGCCTCTGTTCTAAATTAATTTAGATGCATTCCTACGTCTAGAGCAAAACTCGCATACAGCAGGTAATATTCTCAAACAAACCACAGAGCAAGGATCGTACTTGGCAGGAACCACTTCCAGTCTCTCAAACCAAAGTTTTCCTGAGAGTTCAAGACTAATATGAAACTTAGAGCTACAGCTCAGCCAGCTTCAATTATTTCTTTTACTGCTGCGTAAGTCCTTAAGTTCCCATTTGCTCTGGGGAAATGACATTCATTTGTGACACAGCTGACGGGTAGGAAATCGTCCCCAACATTTACGCTACAGATGCTCATGCTGCAGGTGAAGGCTCTGGGCGAAGGGGCCGTGGAGGCTGCGCAGGTTCACTGCCGAGATAACTCTCATCGGGCACAGACATGCTGCAGAGAGATTATAACGCAATAAAGCCAGGAAAAATGGCAAAAAGTGTAACACAACAATAATTTCTGTAGGTTTTCATGTATTTTCCTGCAAGCAATTCAAATGGAAGCTCGCAATCATTACATACAAAACCAGAATGATCCGGCCCAGGACAGAGCGGGGGAAAAAAAAAAAAATGCATTTCACTTTCATTTACTGCCTACTCGTGAAGATCCCAAATAAGCATCTGGGAAATGAGCTGGATTTTACCCATAAGTACTGGTACGGGATAGTGGTATAACGAATAAAGATTTATTTACCAAGTGCCTTTGTGCTCAATGCCACATTCTGACTGAAGTCAGAAAACTTCTGAGGACTGTTATAGATAAAACGTGAATCTGGTAAGGAGTTTAATAAATTATCTCCATCTGCAGGTTTCAACACAAATCTGAATGACTTGCATCACAAAGAGTTCACAAAGGAAAATTCTGTAAAGTTCATTCTATGAAAAAAATTGGAAAGCGATGCTAAAAACAAAATTTACAGGTGGCTGCACATGTTCTTCCTAACATGCTCAAAGGAAAGTAACCAATAAAGATGGGGCAGACCACAGAGTAAGCGAATGACTTTGGTGGATCCTATACCAGCTATGGGTTGTGAATGGCGCATTCGTGTGTATTGCCCTACGTTAATTCATACAAACTCTACAATTCTACGTATTTTGTTCTTTAGTATGTAACTCAACAAGAACAGAGCTTGAAATTCTGAATTGCTAAATCTGGAAATTCTGAATTAACAACTATAATAAGCTGAACACAAAAAGAACATGCACTTTTAAAGCCATGAAATAACATTACTTTAAGAATTATGGAATCTGCAGCATTTTTCCCATATACAAATCTCCAGCAGACACTACGAAATCCAACAGTAATAGGTTTTAAAAGATCAAGCCCTGAACTGCCTGAAAATGCATTTATCTCCAATTAAATATCTGTGAAATCTCTAATTAAATATTTGTTAGCATGTTACTTTAAGTGGGTGCTTGTAAAACAATAAGGACAATTACCCTCAATTTGACAAAAGGGCTCCATTGAACGAAAACCTTACAAGGTGTTCGTAGATTGGATAAACCATTAAATCGGATGTTCTGGAGCTCCGGAAGCTGGCTGCTCGTTAAAATTAGTGTTCTGCATCTGTTTCTATTGACATTTCAAACCAACAAAAGCAGAATATGCAGGGGAATTGCCCACGGAAGAAATATTCTGGCTTTTACAGTGATAAAGCATACAGAAAAAGGCATATCCAGGAAAAGCAAACACCTCAAGTTACATCAATCCTGGGAATATTAACCTTCTGATAAACAAAGTAAGCAAACTAAGCGTCTATCCAATAGCTCATGATGCTCTCCTTTCAAAATATTTGGAGGGTTAAGAGCTTTGAGAACACAGTTGTAATCATCTGGTACCTTTCAACACCACGCCACTTCAATACAGCATAAACTGTTCACAGCGAAGGAAACTCCTCTTCTTCTCTCCAAGGACAGATAGTCAGATACCATATAACTATTTTTAAATGGTAGAAAAATATACTATGGATTGTTCCAATAAACCAAAGGACAATATGTTGATTTACCGTATTGCATGGAACACGCGTAAACCAAAATTTACCAGATTTCAATGACCAGAATGGTATTTCAAATTAGAGTGTTTTAAACAAACGTAAAAGTAACTTCTGAAACATAGTTTATATCTGCAGTCACTGCAAAAAAAAAAAAAAAAAAAAAAAAGTGAATTCAAAGTGGAAAAGAAAGGAAAGCAAAGAAGAAACTGGTAAGAACTTAAACTGACATTTGCTCAAGACAGCTCTTCAAATCCTGCCCTGGCCTTTAGTGCAAAGCATGGCTTTCTATGTTATAATTGACATTTCACTAAGGACCTGAAGGAATAACTGTCACAGACCTCTTGTGCCTTCAGGTCATGATTTTTTGACCACTTTGAAATCCACAAGTCAAAATAAAACCATAATGAAATACCAACTTGGGAGCACTTGAACCCAGCATAGATCATTTTTTGTTTTCAATTAGTAACTTTTAATATTAACCAGAAATCCATGGGTTTTGTTGCAACCAAACCAATCCTATTATTAACAGTTGCATTCTGATAATGGCTTAATGCTTTAGGCATCAGGTTTGTATAGTTAAATTAAGAAAATTGCACATCTTCATTCCGACCCAGCTATTCATTCCTTCACACATATACACGTTCACACATGTAAGATACACTGAGCTGCAAACAAATTACTGCACGGAGATTCGACGGGGGGAGCGTTTTAAAGAAAAACAACAAGATAAACTTTAATCTACACCTCCAATAAATTAATCAAACAGTACTTCATTTAAGAGCGAAAGCTCACTCTCACTCCTCGTGACTGTTTTGAAAGCATATCATAGTCACTCATGGCACTTCCCTATCTATATACTATAAGTTTCTACATCACTTAGGAAATACACTGCTACTGTAAACCAGAAAACTATGTCACAAGTCTCTTCCAACCTCTCAGTCTCTCACCTATGTTACTTTTGGTACCCATGCTACCTTCACTGACCATTTAATGATATCATTTATATTAATGACTTGTCCTTTGGAAGTCAAAAGCCACAGATAAAGGTATGATCTGTTCTCAGGAACATCACTGAATGAGCACTTCCACAGTCAAAAAGTAACACAGTAGGTAAACTATCTGCATACTTTGCTAATGATGATTTATTAAGGTTGACTTCAGTGGCATGACGTTTTTTCTACCACTCACATGCCCATCACTGCTGCTGTCACCTTTGGTGTTGAGGGACTAGGAGGAACAACAGGCCAACGACACAAGTTGAGCAGCTCAAAGGAGGAAGGAGCCGAGGATGGTGCCTTTGGGGTAAAATGGAGAGCCAAACTCCACTGACACCATTCAACGTCTCCTTCTTACCCCAAACCTCTGCTCTTCTGCTGCTGGAAAATTCAAATTTGCCTTATCTACAGAGTAATCACATGCAGGTCCCGAGCATTTAAATTTGGATTCTCATACCTTCCATATTAATTTGACACTGCAGAGCAAAATTGGGATTTGCTGAAGACGGTGGACAGCCTCTGAAGACCTGATTAGGTCTGAAAAGCTTTTATTGCAGATGATGAAAAAAAAAATCTAGCCTGACTTTTATTCTGGGCCGAGTTCAATGTTGACAGGGGAATAGTCTACATTACTTGTAAAATGACAACAGAAAACTTCAGGCTTGGATATTTCAAATTATTTCAGCTCTTACTGGACCTGTCCTGATAATCAGGCATATTTTAAAGCTGTACGTATGTGTTTCTTTTCCTGAACTGATAAAATGGATGTATCAGAACTGCGGAAATAAGATTCCATCAGGTTAAAAAAAACCAAACCAAACAACTAAAATATGAAAGATGATAACTAAGAATAGTCTTTCCCTTAAGGCAAGTTTACAGAAAGGTACTCTTGCTGAACAGAGAAAAGGATGTGTGTTTTTTAACACAATTCCTGGTGAATTCATATCAAATACTTGGTGACGCCACTTAATGCCAAAGTTAGCTCCAAATAAATACAGGTTTGCCAGTAACACAAAACATCAGCCAGAAAAAGAAACAAAGCCATTTATGCCTGATAGTTTTCTCTATCTTCTTTTTTATTTCGAAAGTAAAAACTATCAGCCATTAGTTCGAAATAAAATACCAACTTTCAACAACTGTTTTAAAAGTTTTCCTCCATAGGGGGCTAACTTTTATGGCTATTCTATTCATTAGATGCCTAAGGGTAGTTTTATTTTTAAGTCCTCATAGAAATCAAAGAAAGGCAACAGTTAATTTCAAAGAATATTTATTAACATTACTTCCATATGCAATTATGCCTCTTATAATGGTAACAAACAGGATCCCACATTCAGTGATTTTGATCTGTCATGCACGTGCATCGATTTCTCCACAGAAGTAGAAGCGATCCCTGCATCTTTCAAATAGGAAACACTCAAACCCACATAAAAGAAATCCTTATAAATACGTGAGGAAATCACATTAAAGGAATCTGGGAGAAATAAGCACTTTAGTTGAGCTTTTATTCTCCTAGTCTCATACCACCTAGAGATGGCCATTATTATCCACTGTACAAAATAGCAGGGAAGCTTAACCATGTCCAGTTTCTACATTTATCTGTGCAAGTGACAGAAACATTAGAAAAGGAGAGAGTTCAGAACAGTTTGGGTTTTTTTTTTTAATGAAAAAGTGAAATAACTTTGCTGATTCCACAGGACTAAGAATTGTTATAAATATATGTTAATCAGTTTCTGAACTATTTTATTTCATCCAGTATCTCAGTAATATCTTATTCTTTACAATTTAGACACTTTAAACTCAGGGATTATAAAATGGAGCTTATATCAGAATGGGAAAACACTTTATCGAGACCAAAATATCTTGTTATAAGGCAACAGATACTATTAAATAAAAGCTGCACAAAAACCAAGTTAAAAAGTGATTCTCTGGCACCAATGAATAAATATTCTTTTCCTATCCTCAATAACCCATTTATGTTGAAATTTCCACAGCATAGAAGTTCAGCTGCTTGCCCAGTTTCATTGATCCTTAACATCCTTTCCTGCAGGCTCTTCTCAGAGGTCAGTATGACAAACCTGCCGGGAGCAAATACACGCTGGTGCAAGGGGCACAGACGGGTCCAGGGGACTATGACTAATAAACTGAATATTCTCGTGCGGCAGTCAAAAATAATCGCACTGTTTCAACAGTTTTCCCCACTCTCCACTGGCAGATGACTCTGAAGCGACTCCACTTGCGATATGGGCAGAGTGTTTCCTTTTGAATTATTTGCTGTTAACTGCTGAGGATGAGAGCTCTTGAGGAAAATGGTGTTTCCTACCTCCATGGTTCCCAAGTCATTCCTGGGCAGAGCAACAGAGAATCTTCTCCATCTGAGAAGCACCTGCTCAACTCCCTGAAATGCTGAATGCAATTCAGACCCCTTTATGTGAAGGCAAGCTTTACTAATTTGGTGGTAGCACTCCAGCAGAACAAGTACTTTATTCAGGAAGAAATGCTAGCAAAATGAGCTAATGCCATTATGCAATATATAGTGTAAACATAACCCCTGCAAACTTATAATGCCACCCAGAAACTTTGCCTGCTTTGATCTCAATTTCCATTCTGTAATTGCTAGGCTGTTGTGCCTAACATGTGGACGGACAGGACACCCATGAAACGTGACAGTAAGTGTCATCCACAAAGCACAATTAAATCAATTTAAAATTGTTTTCTAGCAAACAGCTATGAGATCTGAGCAATCAAGCCTACTTTCCTCCGCAAATCTGTTTTAAACACCCAGGCCTGGTGTGCCCCAGGAACCAGCGAAGGAGGTCAGACAAAAGCACTAAACTTCCACAGAGCAGAAAGGCAGCGGGAGAAAGAGTGTAGGTAAGCCACAAAAATATGAACACTTACCAAGCCCTCTGAAGGGCTACAGCAGTGAGTTCTACATTGTAGACTTCTACAGTGTTACTAGAGATATATCCCCTCGCTTAGGCGTAACGGTTCAAGTCCAGCAAAGGACCAGGTGATGGGGGTGCAAAGCTCATTAACCTTGCACATCCCTGACCTTCAGAGGTGCTGCGGCTTGGTACCTTTATAGCAACCTCCCGGCTTGGAACATGTATTCCTGCAGATATGCCTTAAGCTTGTCAGCAGCTCTGGCCAGCCTCTTTCGTGGTAGTTAAGAGATTTTACATGGAAATAGAGCTAAAGGTTTGAATCCTCCAGTTAGCAGAGGAAAGGCACCCTTGGCCTTTAACATCCCATGGAAAAAAGGCTTTTCCTACCAAGATTCATACAACAAGATGCAAAGGGAGGAGAGCAGGCACTACAACATCATCGTCTTTCTCCTGTTGCACGCTAAAAGCCCTGAATGCACCCAGATGTGACTTTGAAGGAGACCGTAGGCACCTGCCACAAAGAGAACGGTCCCTAGGCTATACATTTTTAAAAGCATCTCTAAAGCAAGACATTAGAAATTCTCACTTGCCTCTACTGATCAGCCGAATGCATACATGTGTTGACTACTCCCCTTTTAATTAAGCAGATTTGTGCTTAGCATGTTGGCTGGTTGGGACCCTATTCTAATGACCCTATGCTCTATGGAAGGAGCTTAACACACACCTCGGGCTCCATTCTGCAAGCCAAGCACTCAAAATCAGGCACCAATGTCCCTTAGTACTCCCCTTCAAATTGTCCAAGACAAGCCATTAAGGCACACCTCTGTCCATTTCTTTTGTTTACTGCTCAAACAACCTCCATGTCCTCTGCTGCCGCATTCCTGAAATACTCTGTAGCACTATTAATTGACAACTACTGCTATTCATTAGCTACTTGATGATACTACTGTCTTTAAACAAACCATAGTGCAGATCTTCAGCTCTTACGAACTATCTTAAATGCCTCCAAGTTCAGTAATGCCCCACTGATATGTATCACTTGCAGAGGATTTACTTACTTTTGTGTGTTAGGACTTCTTACAGGGGATAGCAGGACTGTCCTTACCGAAACACTGCTTTAACATTTCTGTCCTTGGGTGGTAAAGAAATTACTGTGATGTAGCATATTTAGCTAAGCTACAGTTGATTTGTGTCAAAGCAGCGCTATCAGCTTTTAATGTGCACGGCACGGCGCATTCTCTCTGAACCCTTCTCCCCGAGGATTATTCTCCTTAATATGCCAAACACTAACAATTAAAAATTAAACCTGGCTGGCAGAACATCTTTGGCTTTTAATGTCCTCAGTGTATCATCTGGTCACCAATGTTCATCAACCTCTGATTACAAAAATTGATATTACCCTTCAGAATAGCTAACAAGTCAAAAATACGTGCCCAGTTCTGTCAATCAAGTGCTTCACCAGGGGACAGCGATAAAAGCCAGCGGCTTTATAAGAAACTTTATCCTCAAAACAAATGCGCTCGGTTCAAATACTGCACATGTAATAGAGCTGGCTGGTGAGCTGTACCATTCCACACGATCCCGTGACACCTCAGACTGGAAATGCACAATGACTGCGAAATCAAGAAAGCAATAATCTTACAAAGTTGTGTTTTGTTTCCTCCTTAAGCTGCAGAACTGTAGCAAAGAGAGGCACGGCTTGCCTTCCTGCCTATTCCTCTTATTCATCTACGCTGTGAAGTCGAGTAAAGAGCTTTCCAAAAATCTTCCTGACAGAAAGGAGCTGTATCATTGATTTGCCAGCTTCAGGAACGATCATTGTAAATGCAGCCTCTGCCCAGAACGACAAAGGACACGCTGACATAAAAAATGTATGAGTTACTGCTCTGTGAAACTCATAATAATCACCTTTGTTGTTGAGAGAGTTAGGTCACTTATGAGGGTTAAAGATTTTTCCCTCTTGGGTGCAGAGTACTAATAGAACCTTTTTGCTTACCGGAGGATCTTGATCCTCAGCTGAAACGGTAGTGATAACGGTGCCCTTGACTGCATCGGGAGCAACCATTCCCCTGTAGAGCTTTTTGCTAAATACTGGAGAGTAATCGTTCATATCCTGCAAAACATAATTAAGAGTTCAGTTCTGAAGTTCAAACAGAATTATAGACGCATTCACAATCATTTTTTTCCAAACTCTAGCCAATCGCTCCCTCCTCATTAGGAAACCTATTTGCCATTCACACTCTCTCTTGGCTCTCAATCCCATTACCACCGCACAAAACCAGCACACACAGGAAAGGTGCCGAAGTTTCAAAAGAAATATTCATGAGAGACAGATCAACAGAAGGAAATTCTGCAGAAGAACACACAGTCTCACATGTAAACAAAGCAGAGATTTCCATGACACCTGCTTCTCAGGCAGCGGGCCACACATGGCTTTGCTAATTTTCTAAAATGAACGAGCTGCTGTCGCTTGACAGTGTTTGTTACCTCTAATATGCAATAAATGGAGGGAAAATATAATGTCAGATTAGTACCAACACTTCATCAGAGCCTAAGATGGTGTTCTTCAGTCTGCTGTGTACGTTGTCAAAAAGAAGCTTCAAAGGCCCAATTGCATTGATGCAGCAGTGTATGTATGCACGTACGTATACCTTCACACCTATATATGTGTGCATAGCTATATATGTATATTGTGTATATATACACACTCATGTCTATATGCCTCCTTGTGTGAAAGATGTAACCTCACCCAAACACCAGGCTGTGTGGGACTGTGCGACCCGGCACCAAGAGAGATGCCGCAGGCAGATGCGCGTGGCTCTCAGTGACGTGGTGCCCCACGCATCAGGAGCCATGAACATTCAGAAACTCGCTCAGTATCACAGGTGACTAAAAAGACATTCATTCTGACTGTCATAAGCTCTCTCACAGAGAGTTCCAGAAAATTTATCTGTATGTTCCTTTAAAAAAATTAAACGTGCATCTCTAAATCACAATCTTTATTCTGCTGATTTCCATTTTTTTTTCCTGTAGAGCCACTGCCTTCGCTTGAATTCTATATTCTACTGAGAACAGATTTATTCATTTTTGCATACTACTTTCCAGTGTTTTGTGCATATGGACAACATAAATTACATTCTCAGTTTGTTGTCCGTCTGACCTCCCCCCCCCAAACAAACAAACAAATAAGAAGCATCATATGCCTTCAGCGACTTTACTGATCCACAAATGAAGAGCAGACATTTTTTCCCATTAAAGCAGAGTGTGTGCCTGAGCTGTGGGGGAATATAGGTGCCGGCCATCTCTTGGGTAACCCGCACTCAAAGTTTATACAATGATGCCTCTACCTGTCGCTACAGCTCTTCATGCTGCAAATTTAATATTCAATAGCCTAGCACGCTACATTACGCAATCATTTAAAACATTCATCCATACCTCAGCAGAGGAATGACAGTGTAATAAACATCTATTAAAAATAAAAAGGACTGTTACAAGTCCACGTAGTAAATGCCTGAATAATTAACGAATTGTGTTCTGCAGAAAGATCTGCAATTCAAGTCTTCAAGGCACTGGAAATGCTTTTTTTCCGATTTTCAGATTTTCAAAGAGACAACTGGATCATCAGAAAGTGACTACGAGGCAATTCAAACTAGGAGAGCATTCAAACAAAAACATTTTGGAAAAACATTTGAATTCAAACAGATTAGCATTTTTTGCATGGAACTACAGGCATTGAATCTTATCATACCAATTTCTCAACCTGTTTGCAAGATAATAATTTACTTCATCTACGAATTTAATACCCAGGACTATTTTACATAAACAATCTTGTTTCTCACAACTCTTCAAAGTGACAGCATGCTTGTAAAATAAGCTACCCTTTGTTCCATTCTACTCCCAGAAACTCCTCTCCAGAGCAATATATTGCTGTGGCAAAGAAACCAACATCATACAGCAATCTCATGCCGTAAGACTCCGCTCACAGCCAATCTACCTCAAAGAAAAGATGAGGAATTACTGTATTTGAGGCAGACACGAAGTAGCTATGAGTACAGAAATCCTGGGCATTTCGGGATGGACTATTAAAAATCATCTCTGGTATGATAGGAGAACTGTGATACAACACTACATGCATAGGTCTTACGACTGTGTTCCACTGGTGTGCTTGAAAATTCTGGTTCGTAGACCCTGAAAGGTCTCCAGTGGGATACACAACCTTTTACAAACTGCTTGCGCACAGAGAAGACACCTTCCGTCCTTCCATCTGAAGTCTCCATGGGGGGTAATAACCCAATACCATGCTTGTGAGACATAATTATTTTTTTTGCTTCCCATGATCTGGATGCTTAGGATCACCTCTGGGAAGGAGGTGAAGTTTCTGGAATAACCTCACCTTTTACCCGTATTTATGAATTTATTTTGAATCCATCTCTCTCTCTGCACCTGCAAATCCACAGCCGTATCTGGTCTTTTTTTCTTTGGTGTAGCAGCAAGAGATCACACTCTGCTGTTTGCACACTTGCGGGGTGGGGAGAATCACCGTGTGATGTTTTGGTTATCTTTTTAATACCTTTACGTGACCTTAGCACCTGAATATCTCTGACTTAAGGTCTTGGAAAGCGTAATCCTGTTTAAAGATTATACACTACATCCCCTGCTATAGAAAGCGAGTAAATCATCCTACTTAACGCACCTATTTTTCAAGATACGCTGATCAGTACAAAATACACAGGAATAAAAAGCAAAGCATAAAGTAGGACAGAAACCCTTTTGCCTCTCTAACTTATCTTTTCTCTAAGAAAAGCTTTATGCACAATTGTGCCTCATAAACCTTAGCCGAGACGACCGAACGGGCACCAAATCACAGAATCACAGAGTTTTCAGAGTTGGAAGGGACCTCTAGAGATCATTTAGCCCAACTCCCCTGCCAAAGCAGGATTGCCTAGAGCACATTACTCAGGACTGCATCCAGGCGGGTCTTGAAAATCTCCAGGGAAGGGGACTCCACAACCTCCCTGGGCAGCCTGTGCCAGTGCTCTGTCACCCTCACCGTAAAGAAGTGTTTCCGTGTATTTGAACGGAACTTCCTGTGTTCTAACTTGTGCCCATTGCCCCTCGTCCTGTCACTGGGAACCATTGAAAAGAGCCTGGCTCCATCCTCCTTCAACCCACCCTTTAGATACTTGTACGCCATAATAAGGTCTCCCCTCAGCCTTCTCTTCTCCAGGCTAAAGAGTCCCAGCTCTCTCAGCCTTTCCTCATAAGGGAGGTGCTCCAAGCCCTTAATCATCTTAGTTGCCCTTCGCTGGACTCGCTCCAGCAGTTCCCCGTCCCTCTTGAACTGGGGAGCCCAAAACTGGACACAGTATTCCAGTTGTGGCCTCACCAGTGCAGAGTAGAGGGGGAGAATGACCTCCCTCGACCTACTGGCCACACTCTTCCCTATGCAGCCCAGGATTCCATTGGCCTTTTTGGCAACAAGGGCACATTGCTGCTGCCCTTGTTGCCAAAACAAATGTTTCAGTCATAACTAGACAGAAAAACTCCGTGTGCTTTTGTTCCGGGCTCATCTCTTCCTGAATCCAAAAGCAGCCGCTAATTTGTTATAGCCGAGTTCAAGCTTAAATGTTTCCACTTTTATCAAAATAAAAGTTTTCCATAAGAATCACCACAGGTCTTCTCATTCTGCAGCTGCAGTAAGTGCACTTCAGAGGGAGCCAAACTTTGGTTGCAGCCAGGCGTTGAAGTCTCGTGTACTCATCGCAAATGTCTACGACGAAGAACTGCTAGAAGCAGAAGGGGGTTTTGGCAGACAGAAGGTTTACATGCAAAACATGCAGATGACAGAAATGGGCTTTTGCTTTTTTTTGGTTGAGATGACGCTTCTGGGCAATTTCCAATAAAGTAGAGATTTTGTAAGAGACACATTGGAGAAATTCATGTATCATCCTCTCCTTCGACTGGTATAATTTCTCTTTACATATTACGGACACTTAAAAAGGTACCAAAAAGGTCACAAAAAGAAATTACTGAGTTTCTGGCAAAAAGCACCACCACCAAGGACAGAATACAGTCTAGATCCGATTTTGCTAGAGCACAGAAAGCAAGCACACTTTGATTTTCTGCAAATAGCTCAAGAGATCCACTCCATCCCACCCCCAAAACCTGCGCCCCTGTAGCCAAAGTCTCCAACACAATTTCTTCATCGAAGTGGACTTAACAGTGAGTAGTGTACAGCATTCCCCGACGGATACAGAGAGAGAGTTTTCAAGGGTTTCATCACAGAGGGACTTCAGGCAAAAAGGTGACATACAGAGCAAGTACTGGGCTTCTGTGATTACTGGAGACCAAAGATCTAGATGTACTACTCCATACCGGATGGCTTCTGCTTAAAACACCACTAAACCTGACTTTGCGTAGAAATGGATGCAGCATATGAGCACAATCCCTAACCACAGGTTAGGAATAGGGTAGTAACCTTCCACGAAGTGGTAGTAAGAAGTAGTATAATCAACTTTTAAATCTGGGGCAGAATCCTACGCGTGCTCTTGTGGCCAAACTGCAGCATCTTATAACAGTTCACAGTTCATTGCTTCAGCCACATAAATCCAGGCTGCTGTAAACTATCAGACACACACAAAAATATGTAAAAGGAAAAGATAGGTAATGAATTCTCTATATATCTCACTTTAAAATACTGGGGCTGTGTATTTTGACAGTAAGGTAATAGCAGTCCCATATTTATATATAAAAACCAAACAGCCTTTCTATCACTGCTCATCTGGCTGCAGATTTATTAGATTTTTATACCTCTTCATTTACAAAACAGAGCGAAAGTCAAAGCATAAAACCCCCAAAGCTTTCTCCCTGTCACCGATGCTCTTTACCGCTTCTTGTTTGGTTTTGTTTCATCCGGCTCACAGTGGGCAGCACGTAAAAGCAGAACAGGACACATCCTTATATCTCTCCCTCGCACAAAGATTAGGAACCAAGCACGAAAGCAGCACAATACGGGAGGGCTGCTCAAATGTTATTGTTCTGGAGAACCCATATTAGTCCCTTCAAAAGCAGATGAAGACGTACGGAGAGATTTCTTGATGCCGACTCGTTTGTTAACTCAGACATCACTCTTAGCGTGTGAACGATCCCACTTCCTGAGCAACTTCCTTACCCTCTGAACAAGACACATCTCACTCACAGGATTTAAAGGGTGATTATTTACCAAAAGGTTTGTAGAAAACAAATATTGACCTGTCTGCAAAGATTATGAAAACGCTGAACAAAAGTGTTAGTGAGGTAAGATAGTCATCTAGGAATGCCAATGTCGAGAAACAAAGCATGGGGGAGGAAAGGCATTAAGGAGCAAATCAATACGTAATTTAAAAATCATTAAGACAGTCACTAGCTCTAACGCACTAATACTAGGTGCTCCTAGACAGGTGGTGACCGCCGACGTGGGAGGGCAACACACAACTAGAGCAGAAGAAAAATGCCTGCAGTACAGCGTTCGCAGCATAAAATCAACTTGTAAACTAAAATGGACTTCACAGACATGAATATATTTTTGATTTCTGGGGACACCAAGAGACCTTTAACGCTTGTACTCCACTGAGTGAAGAATATAAGCATTTAACGTGCGGGTGAAATAATCCCCTCTTTCCTCCTCATTCACTAATACGGGAAATGCACAACTTGGATTCAAAAGTCTGCCTTCTTCCTTGTACCATCGCTGCCCCTTCACTTCAGCTGAAGCGCGCACAGTTCCGGGTGTCCCGTGCCCTCGCAGGCAGCGAGCAGAGGCCACCCTAACTCGGCCGCTTTGGCAGCTCCTGCATCCTGGAGTCACCAGGATTTACGACAGTCTTCGTCACAAACTGGAGCAGTCTCAGAGTTCCTCCCTGACTTCGCCGTGGATCCTGCAGATCCACCTCCCGAAGGACCGAGAAGTGTGTATGAAAATAAAATCCCACCCTTCCAAACCAGCAAAGCCTGGGAAGGTCAGCTGCACCTGGAGTTGCTACGGCAGTTCCAGGATACTTGGAAAATCCAGCCTGAAGGAAGGAGCCGGATACACCACGATTACAGCTCCTTCCTGCGGGTTGCTGGGAGCAAAGCAGTTGTGAGGAGCTCAGGATGTGGCCCCATCTCACTCCAGCAAACCACAGCTGCAGCTCACGACGGTTACCATGTTCAATTAATACCATGCAACGTTACGATGAGTGACAGACATGTCTGGTTTGAATATTACCACTAACCTAAAGACTTTCTACAGAATAATAAATTTTTTGGAAGATGTGTTTTGGTAGAAATCTTGTTTTGTAAGAGAAAAATAAAGAGCAAAAACTCACCAGCTATCTCCACGCAAACAGAAGCAACTCCAGATGATGCTCCAATATATTTGATATATATTTACGTATACATATCTATATCTATCTCAAGTGTAATAATTCATGCAAATGCCCTTTTATGCCGTTACCTCACTGAAAAAATTGCTGCCTTTAGCCTGCAGCGCACTAGAGGGCAGCCCTGCCAAATGGGACTGCAGCCTCTCCTCCCTCAACACCCCCAAAAATCAACCTCTCATTACTCTCTCCCAATTTCCTTCGTAGGAAAACAGGGTTATACTTTTTTACATCCAGTCATCTAGGTTTTGGGGTTTTTTTTTTTCAGCTTATAAAATCACTCTGATTTTTAAATTCCTGGGGTTTGTAGATTGTGACCTAATTATAAGCAAGCATTGATTATTTATTAAAATAGCTGTAATTTCATGACAGCAAAATCTAATTATTAATCTGCTCAACAGTTCCAGAAGGACAAAGCCCTCTCAAAGAACACCGAGATCACAGATTCTGTTGATTTATTTAGACCACTAAGGGAATCACACCATTTAGATGATTTTTACCAATATCACCAGAGTAGGTGTGCCGAGGTGCCTACCTCGGGAGCCCACATTACAAATGCAGTTTGCCCAAAGCTTCCCTTTCTTCTTGCCTCTCTCCTCAACTGCTAAGCGGAAAGCATCTTAACATAAAGATTCTAAACACCTGAGGAAATGTTTTACTCTCCTATTTCAGACCTGTTGGAAAAATTAACTCATGAAGTTTGTTAGCTTCTTAAATATTATATTTTCTTTATTTGTAAATACTTCATAGTTTATAAGTACATCCATGTGTTTCTCCTACCACTTTAGGACTGCGCTCTTTGATTACACCTGCTGATGCCAAGGTTTCTAGTCAACTATATCTTAAGTGGAATCCAACATTCCCTTGCTGTAAAAACCAGTGTGACTCAACAGCGTTCTCAGCCAATAAATGCATATTAGGCATTTACGGCTCCTCTTGCAGTCTGCTGCATTTTATCAAAAGTGTAATAAATAGGGGAAAAAAAGATGTATTTTTAAAGCAATCCCTCCTTCTACTAATGTTAAATGTACACAACATGATCCCACAAAGGGAGAAAGGAAAAAGGTTTACTTCAAACCATAGTATATGTCACACACTGAAATTTTCAAACCTTCCCAATCTTTTGCTATAACTGCAGATATGTATCTGTAATTTTCTGCTGTCATTTTGTTTCGAACATCTGCCACTTAAGTCTATGTGCACATTACCAGAGCTGGTGCCTTCCCATCTGAGCTGCCTCCAAGTGTTTAATAATCCCCTGCTGTTCGGGGACTTCCAAGGGCACGTTTAACATTCCTCTACTATGTTTGTGAAACTCTTCTGCAGAAAGGAAAGGGGTGTTATGGTATCACTGTACTTGAAAAACATTATTCCTCTTCTGCATTCTTTAACCATAGGAAGATGCCACTCAAATGCCTTATGTAAAAAAATAATCCAAGATATTTTATTACTAAATAAGCAGAATGAAAAAATCCTAAAGGCCACAAGATATTACGGCCCTAAGGGCATCCGTAGCCCTTAATGGCCCGGACCGGCCTCACCTACGAGCCACACCACCCTGCCCCTGGGCCCAGAACCCCATATCAGCCCTCAGTCCTGTTCCAGTGATGCCACAGGACACCGATCTCCAGCCCTGCTTCTGGCCCTGGCCCCTTTTGTTCCCGGCAGGACTCCCTGGACAGACCCCAGACCAGGTCCATGCCCTAACCATGTCTGGGGCTGTCGACGGAGCCTGTTGGTCTGCCCACCCGGCTCCGTCCCCACAGGGACAGCACCCAGTCGGGGAGGGCACTGCCCACGCTGGGTCACCCTCGGCTCCCGGCTCACCCCTCCATGTGGAGCAGTCTCGCTCATACTAATCTCTCACCATAATTTCCAATTTCTCCAGCTGTTAACTACCAGTTCATGAAAAACACACGGAAGGGGGAAGTGAACCCTTTGCAAAAAGCACCCAAGGACCCACAGATCTTTCACCTCTGCCACAAGGCCTCATCTTACCCTTTAACGGAACATTTTTTGGCCCAAGCGAGCGAGTGCTTTCATTTTGACGCAACTATGCTTTGCTACGGGCTCCTGAAGCTCTGCTTAGCTTTAAAGGAAATGCCACGTAGAGGTCATCACTTGGCAGAAACTTCTCCAGCGTGGCGCTCATCGTTGTTTGCACAGGATGAGATCTTTACTACTATTCATTACGCTTCAGCTACAGCATCTATAAGCGCCATACTGTCTTACATCCATTCCTCTGATCCATGCTAACTGGCAACAGCCATCTTATGCCCTCAATTCTTTCGGTAATTTCTCAATTTCTGCAAATCCTCATTTGGTTATAATTCAATCATTAAATTTAGTAAGTTTCCTAAAGCCTTTCAATATGATGCTAATCAACCTTATTCAGAACAGTACAAATTTAATATTAAATATTAAAATGCAAATTTCATATGCTTTAATGTAATTTAAGATTGCTATGACATGATAGTCTAAAAATAAGTTTTAAAGCTCTTCTGAAACAAGGTCTCCGGATTTGGAGTCACAGACTCCGCATTGAAACAACTGAAAATGGGAGCTGTGACTTCAGAAAACCATTCTCTCAACAGGTGAAATTTTTTTTCTGAAAGAAAATCAAAACGTTATTCGACCATAACGCCTTTACTAGAAGATTAGATCTTCTTTTTCTCTTCCCTTAAATGCCTACCACACCATGTACACAGCTACAGCACAATACAACCTCAGATCTTTACCCTGAGCCAAGTGTTGATTGAGACAGAGAGAGATATATTCATGCATGCATGTAAAATGTATATATTCTTTCATGAAGCAAACATTTATGCAAGCTGAGAAGATACAACATTATTCTACAGGCCTTAATAACCACTAACGATCCCCTAAAGGACTGTTGTAGGCAGTTAATATACTATCTACAATTGGGACAATAACCAGGATCTTAAGATTTCAAGCAAGCTCTCATCCTTCAGCTACAAGATTGGTATTATTAACTTAAATTAGTGATTTGTGATAATTTACCCAGATAATTCTGCGGAATGGTTCACAGCAACAAAATATTACACAGCCAGGTATAGCTAAAGCCTTCCAAACTCATTGCAGAGGGATTAGGAATGAGTAACTGTACAATGGCTTAAAATCGTTGAGGTAAATGAATTGTTTTTAAGATATTGTCAATTTTGTTTCCTCTGTAATTCGTGCTTTCATGTCATCAGTCAGTTTCTGTAATTTATACGAAGACGGTGAGCATGGAACAATTTACACTTCCTAATGTATATGATAAAAGTAACAGGGGGAAAAAATCACTTCTCTCATTGATTTTTAGCTTTAAAACTGTTTCTTTTACAAATGCAATAACAAGTTAATTTTATTATCATTAATAATATATGTGATGGAAAACCTACTGTGATTTTTTCCACTTCAAATGACATATGTAAAAGAGTGCCTTCAACGTTTTAACTTGTGAAAAATGCAGCTTTCGGAGCAGGGAGGGGAACAGTGAACTAGTTACATGGCATACTATAGAAATACGTACATTCAGCAGATCCTGGAGTATCAAGAACTTCAAGTCCCTTCCTGTCCTTCACATAATCTCTTGGCCTCTTATAATAAACACATACCACCCTTAAAGGTATTCTCCTTTAAGGTTCGTGCATCTCACCAGTACACTCATCCTCCAAGATACATAAAAAAAGTTTGCAAGCAAACCTTTCTTTGTGAGCCTACATTTTGCTTCGCCAAGGCAGTCTTTCAGTTTTACGTTTACATTAAGTCCACTGAAGTAAGCCACAACTTGAAAACTGCTCCTAGCGTTGCCACAAGTATTTGCAATATCTCTTAGATTTATGTACCGTCCACAGTGACTAATTTAAAAGGACTGAGGTTAGAGAATCAAGCAATGTTGAGTAACTTTGAGCAGCGAGTTCAAAAATCTTTGTGATGATGCTGACAAGATAATATGACAAACTATAAAGTGGGACTTTGAATTTTGTCTTTAACTGGGTGCAGTGCTTCTTTACACAAGGTTCTTTGTTTGAAGCTATACAAAACAGAGGCTTGTTAACACGGCGTAACTGCCTCTTTTTCATATTTAGTGCTCAGCAAGCCCTAAAGTAGCTCATAATATAAATTAAGGGATAATATTCATAGTGGAATATACATGGCAATAAATGACTAGAAGATGATTGAACAGATAACTTGAGATGGAAAGAAAAAAAAAAAAATCTGTTTACTGGCACTGTAGTCCAATACCATGCCTGTTATTCCATTAGTGCCACTAGAAATGAGATAAATATGCAGTTATATTTTGGAGGCAACACAGCTCATTTTTTTAACCTTCATGTAAGTTATGTGCTGCTGCTGTGCTGGACCACCCTGTTATTCTTTAAATGGGAAACGATTTTCATTCCATGTTAGAAAGGCAGGATTAACTTCATGGATGTAAATTTATTGAAAAAACATAACTTAAATTTCATTTTAGAAATATTAGAAACTGATGACACGATTCACTAATGTCTTTTATTTTCCGTGTATCCCTCATAACCTGTATAATTTCTGGCAGAAAATCTTCATTATTATTATAATTAAATCTCACCATAACATGAAATCTCACCATAACGACGCAATGATGTATTACTGCTCACCTGCTCATTAGAAACAAGACTTGAGTGAATTTCTAGGAAATACATGCAGAAAGAGAAAGCAGTGGCAGCTAGGCATATGCATGGCTACTTAAACATCTGGTGGAGCAGGGTTTGAACCAAAATGCCCCCCCCCCCCCCCCCCCCCCGCCCCGACCATCTGTGGATCCCTCTTCTCCCATTCTTCCTAGTGATAATTTAAGCATTTTATAGAGACTAAAGCCACTCACTCCCCAGCACTCTGCAGCAGTACAGCGAATGTGCTCTGTGAGAGAAGAGGGTCCTGCTGTAACATTTTTTCCAGCTGTCTCAAATCCTGGGTTCCCTCATACTTTCTCCAACACACCTTTATTTTCTTTGCTTTACTATCGGCTCCAATTGTTGGGTCTGAGAGGGCAATTCATCCACAACCATACAGCTGCTTCTAACCCTCCCACCCTAGAAAAGCAATCAAATTCTATTTCTCCTTGTTTGGATTCAAGGTTTACGTTGTCAAAGAAACAAAGGGAGCATTCTCGTGTAAGCAGCTTGGAGCTCTGCGCTGCTATGGCATCATTACAACCAAGATCATGCCAACTTGAATATGAAGGACCCCAAGAACGGTCATGTTGATGAAGGACCATTCAGCGCAACCAGACCAGAGATAAAAATTTAGCTGTTTTCGCTTGGTTGGTTTGTTTCTTTCAGGCAAAGCTACCAAGGAAGGGATGACTTAGCATAGGGATGGTGAAAGATTCAAATTCACCCTCACAATAAGTACTAATCAATGCCTACAATGCATAATCTAAAGTGTACAATGACTTCTAGCTTCTCAAAGGCACACTCCTCTTGAAAAACTAGTTTAGCAGTTGCAGTTTGTGTACTCGCTGATGATAGCAATAAGTTTAAGGATGTTCATAGAATCATAGAATAGTTTAGGTTGGAAGGGACCTTGAAGATCATCGAGTTCCAATCCCCCTGCCATAGGCAGGGACACCTCCCACCAGACCAGGTTGCCCAAAGCCACCTCCAGCCTGGCCTTGAACACCTCCAGGGATGGGGCCTCAACAACCTCTCTGGGCAACCTGTGCCAGTGCCTCACCACGCTCAAAGGGAAAAACTTCTTCCTAATGTTCAATCTGAACCTGTCCTCTTCCAGTTTAAAGCCATTCCCCCTCGTCCTATCGCTACATGCCCGAGTAAAAAGTCCCTCCCCAGCTCTCCTGTAGGCCCCCTTTAGGGACTGGAAGGCCGCAATAAGATCTCCCCGGAGCCTTCTCTTCTCCAGGCTGAACAGCCCCAACTCTCTCAGCCTCTCCTCATAGGAGAGGTGCTCCAGCCCTCGGATCATCCTTGTGGCTCTCCTCTGGACATGCTCCAGCAGGTCCATGTCCTTCTTATGTTGGGGACTCCAGAGCTGGATGCAGTACTCCAGGTGGGGTCTCACGAGAGTGGAGTAGAAGGGCAGAATCCCCTCCTTTGACCTGCTGGCCACACTTCTTTTGATGCAGCCCATGATACAGTTGGCCTTCTGGGCTGTGATTGCACACTGCTGGCTCATGTTGAGCTTCTCGTCAATCAGCACCCCCAGGTCCTTCTCCTCAGGGCTGCTCTCCAGCCATTCCCCGCCAAGCCTGTATTTGTGCTTGGGATTGCCCTGAGCCAGATGTAGGACCTTGCACTTGGCCTTGTTGAACTGCATGAGGTTGGCTTGGGCCCACCTCTCCAGCCTGTCCAGGTCCCTCTGGATGGCATCCCTTTCCTCCAGCGTGTCTACCTCGCCAAACAGCTTGGTATCATCGGCAAACTTGCTGAGGGTGCACTCGACCCCACTGTCCATGTCGTTGACAAAGATGTTGAACAATACAGATCCCAGTACCAACCCCTAAGGAATACCACTTGTCACTTGTCTCCACTTGGACATCGAGCCATTGACTGCAACTCTTTCAGTGCGACCGTCCAGCCACTTCTTTATCCACCGAGTGGTCCATTTGTCGAATCCATGTCTCTCCAATTTGGAGACGAGGATATTGTGTGGGACAGTGTCAAACGCTTTGCACAAGTCCAAGTAGATGACATCAGTTGGTCTTCCCTTGTCCACTGCCGCTGTAACCCCTTCGTAGAAGGCCACCAAATTTGTCAGGCATGACTTGCCCTTGGTGAAGTCATGCTGGCTTCTTGTTTTCTATGTGCCTCAGCAGAGTTTCCAGGAGGATCTGTTCCATGATCTTGCCAGGCACAGAGGTGAGAATGACCAGCCTGTAGTTCCCTGGGTCTTCCTTTTTTTACCTTTTTGAGAATGGGGGTTATGTTTCCCCTTTTCCAGTCAGCAGGAACTTCACCGGACTGCCCGACTTCTCAAATATGATGGTTAGTGGATGGCAACTTCATCTGCCAGTTCCCTCAGGACCTGTGGATGTATCTCATCAGGGCCCATGGACTTGTGCACCTTCAGATTCCTCAGGCGGTCTCACACTTGATCTTCACCTACAGTGGGCAGTTCTCCATTTTCCCAATCCTCGCCTTTGCATTCTGCATCATGGGCAGTGCGGCTGCAGTCCTTGCCAGTGAAGACTGAGGCACAAAAGTCATTGAGTACCTCAGCTCTGTCTCTGTCCTGGGTAACCAGTTCTTGGGTTTTCTTCTGGAGAGGGGCCACAGTTTCCCTAGTCTTTCTTGTCTCGCTGACATACTTAAAGAAGCATTTTCTGTTTGTCTTAATGTCCCTGGCCAGATTTAGTCCTATCTGGGCTTTAGCTTGTCTAACCCAATCCCTGGCTGCTCAAACAATTCCTCTGTATACCTCCCAGGCTGCCCGCCCCTGTTTCCACTCCCTATAGGCCTCCTTTTTCCTTTTGGTCGCATCCAGGAGCTCCTTGTTCATCCATGCAGACCTCCTGGCTTTTCTGCCTGCCTTCCTCTTTGGAGGGATGCATTGCTCCTGGAGGAGGCGTTCCTTGAATATTAACCAACTTTCTTGGACCCCTCTTCCCTCCAGCGCTTCATCCCATGTGTATAGTCTAGGTCTATAGGTTTTACTACATCTAGAAATTCATTGTATAATGTTTGTAACAATCCACTGGGATTAAGGCACTCTAGGAATTATATAAGTATTTGGTTGGCAGTGTCATAATATGCCATTGCTAGAAACCTATAGATCTGGTTTTATTTATTCCTGTTGCTCCACGGCTTTGAATCATCAGCCAGAGATAATGGCTTCATTACACTACATACTCTACTGGAAAACCTAAAAAGAAAACCAATCCCAGAATGCAGAAGGAGGAGAAAAAGCAATTATAACAAACAGAGACATAAAGTAATACAAAAATAATGCTGGTAATAACAGTAAGAGGAGGTCACAGCATAAAATATGCAAGTACCTTACAGGCCCCCTGATACAGAAATTCTTATAATATGTATTTAGGAACACATTACTCATTTAACAGCAATACGTACTAGAAAAAGTTTAGTCCTGTTTCTGTTAAGAAGCTCTATTACCATAGTAATTGTTTCCAAATGCTAAATCCTAATAATAAGCACACCATTTGAACAGTAACGATTTCGCTTCTTCCAATACTGGCAAACATTTATGTTGTGAGGGGATGCTTGTGCGTACCGCAATATGCACTACAGGCACTCTTAGCAAACAATTCAGCCCTCTCAGACACTGAGTGAATGCAAAACTGCCGTTCTCATGGTGAGAGAAATTATGCCTGAACAGCGGCAAACCACCGGAAAATAGCACACAAATTGTTTTCTTGGAGTTGCTAATGTTTCTATCCCTTAAACTATGTTCTCAAGACTGATAAAATTTGTTATATCTAACACGTATAATGAGATATATATATATAAAATCTAGATAAAATAAAGAGTTTTGTGAGTTTTGTGTTCTTGATTACAGATCAGATTACAACCATCAATTATTGTGGATGAACGCTTGTGTGAACTCCCGTGTCATCCCAAGGCAAGATGACTCATTACTACTTTCAGGTAAGGTGAAAAGTTATGAAAGCAGCGAGAGGTATCTGAGAACTGGGGAAAAATGAAAAATCTCAGTCTGTCTGAGGTGGTTAGCATCTTTCTTGGAAAAAAAAAAAAAAAAAAAAAAATCAATGCCACTTACACTATTCCTCTTCAGTAATACTAGAAAGGAAGCAACAATTTATTAATTTGCCTTTGGCTTTCTTTGAAGAGAGTCATAAGACACCCACACAATGTAAAGGGCCATTTGGCTGCAGCAGTGGCCGATAATGTATTTTGGTACTGACGTGCAGGTAACAGATTCAGTTATTTTTTCTGTGGTAAGTATTCTGCTATGCATTCTGTGTTTTGATCAAGTTCAGGGAAGGTTAATACAAACTATTTGTAAGTTGTCATGCCAAAGGCTGAAAGCGAGACTCTAACAAAAGTCACTGTGTGTATCCACCCTCTTCCAAGCCGCAAAGATCAGTGTGATTATGCGTATACTGCACTGCTGCTCATTCAGTTTTATATCACACAAATGATATATGATGCCATCAGATGGTGTCCATAGTTGGTAAACAGAATCCTATTACACAGTAAAAATCACAAAGCTTTCAGTTAAGAGCTGAACTGTGAAAACTGACAAATCTTAACAGAGCAGCATAAGCCCAAAAGGCCTTGAAGAGTGCTGTAACACAAATAATGCTCTGAGGATTATAGGGACCGAATCCAAATGGTTACATGAATTCCCTGCTTGGACCCACTATTGCTGTAATGCTTGCTCCTGGTTTTCTCTAGTTCAATTTTGTGTTTTTGAAGACTACAATCTGCACAACTGTTGTGTTAAGGCCTACAGCGTATAAGCACTTGGTTTATTTCCTATTTGGGGGTCGCAAACACTTTATTAAAATAATTATTCTAATATCATCTTCTAAATAAAGTGAAAGCACAATTACCACTAAGAGGAAACAGACACATCCAGTTGCTTGCCCCACAGCAGGAGCAAAAGACAGGCTGAGTGGGAGGGACCAACTCCCCAGAGCCACAGCAGAGATGTACATCCCCATGCAGAAGCACCCTGTCCCTGAACACAGGCTCGGATTTGGCAGATGGTCTGGCAGAAAGCGTATTAGAACCCCTTCAATTCCCTGCGCAGACATCCTAATTTGCCAATAAAAAAAAAATTACAAATTTCCCCAATGAAACTGTGAACATGCTCATCAGGAGTTATCTATTCAGCTAAGCCCTAAAGCAGCAGATCAGGCCCCGGTGAAGGTTGCAGAGGAATAAAAGCCTGGATTGGAATCGGGCAATCCACTGTGCACGAGGCTCTAGACCACTACGTACTGTGTGCCTTTTATGCCACCATGCATTCAAGACCTAGGGCCAGATCCAGAGCCCTGTAAACATACTCACTGAGCTGCTAGACAGAAACCAGTTCCCTCTGTCGGCTTACCAGATGTGCTGACGTTGGTCCTGTATGAGGCGTACATCCCCTCTATCCTCAAGGGAACTTTAGTACCTTGCCCTCTCTGTGCTGAGCGGGACTTTTCACCCCCAGCAAAGTCATGCCAGCTCTCCCTCCTTCAGAACGAGGGGGAACATGAATCTTTTCCATTAGGAATAAACCCCAATTGCAATGCAATGCACTTTTTACTTTGGTATTTCTTTTTACAGCCAAGGCATGCTCTTCTTGTTCTCACCTAGCTTCCAAGACTCTGTGCCCCTCTCCTGCTGCTCTGTCTCTTGAATCAACCGCTCAAGGTGTCCTCTCTTGTGGATCCTTCTCATCTCTTGCAGGGGTAGCATGAAGCTTTGATTTCAATTTTCACCTTTGCTCCCCCCTCCCCTGTAAATTTTGTATCTGGAAAGTTCAGCTATAAACTCAAATTAAACCGTTCTTTCTATTCCAGACATCTCTTGTGACCAAGGTTCTAAATTTGTACCATCTGACATAAAACCCATTCATGACATCTGCCCAACAAAACAAGATATTAAAAATGGTTTTATCCACAAGCCCACCCCCATTCTTCTCAACTGCCACTCAAAACATTACTGTTCTACCTGTCACTCAAGGCTGGAACCTAAGCATCATCCTCATCTCAGCAACATATATAATATTTAATTATGTCCACTGATCTGTTCACTGATCTGTTGAAAAAGGTCAGCCTGTCACTGAGTATGACTCTTAATAATTTATAAGATTTATTTTCTTTCTCAAGTAAAATATAAGCTGCTTGTTCTCACATTCAGGCCCTGTTCTGCCCCCACCCTAACACCTTTTACTGCTGAAGTTCTTACTCCTGGCTCCAGCCTCATATTCCAGCCTCTCACATACTGCCTTTCCAAACAAGTATCCTCATGTTACCTTTTTGTTGCTCACGTGTGGGAAGAGTTTCCAGGAAAGCAAGAAACCTGTTTTTTGGATCCTACTAACCCCCTTCTTAAGCTCCCTATTCCCCCCCACCTCCTTTGACAACACACAAGCTGCTGTTACACTAAGGCCACCAAATTGAACTGTATTGCTCCTCTGTACCCTGTCATTAATGACTACAATACAAATGTATCATCACACAGCTTGGTCAGCCCTGGAATGCAAACGACACCTTTTCTCTGAATACATTCCTATTTGAAAAGAAGTACCTTTAAAAAAGCCAACAAAAACATCCAGACAAACCCAAACACTTAATTCCTTCAAAAATTCACTGCGTTAGGGAAAAAGTTACTTTTAGGAAAACGACAGACTGGAGCAATTTCCTCCTTCAAAGTATGATAGAAAAGGCTCAGGGAATGATGTCAAGAGCAGTGTTTTTCTGTGATTGACTTGGAAACTGCCGAGGAAGAGCACAGATTATTAGGAAACAGGTGATCTGCATCTCAGTCTGAGAAATTTTGCTGAGATGGAGAGGTGTTGTAGAAGCCTTCTCACGTTGTCATCGAAGCTAATCATCAGAGACATTTACTGTCCCTAAAATAATTCTGAGCTCACTAGAGACTGACAAACAGAATTACTCAAAATCATGTGGCAATTCATAGCATCTGCAGACACACAGTAAGCTGAACACCAGACTGATTCACATATGCTAAATACTTTCCTCCGACTTACATTTAAACTGAAGTTGCCAGAGATGAAGTTCACATTTGTGAGCTATGCTTTTGTTCCTGCTACAATTTTTGCTTCTTAGCTACAATACGAGTAATTAAACTCTCTTCTCTCCCACAGCTCACAGTTCTTCACTGACAAAGCCAACAACAACGAAGCAACTGCACAAAAGGACTCAACTGACCGGCTCCAGAACTGCACCTTCGTAAAAGCAAGGAGGCATGATTTAGAGCATCTAAAACATCCTCTCCTCCTGGACATGAGTACATCAACCAAATTAAGATGGGTAAGTGCTAATGTTTCAGCTACAAATGCTTTTCATTTGTGGATCATTACCAAACAGAATACCATTATCCCCATATTGTTGGTGAGATAACTGAAACCCAGAGGTGATGCTGTAACTCACTGCATAAAAACAACTCATTGTGCAAGACACTAAATAAGCCTGTTGCTTTGCAACTCTGCATTTTCAAGCAGCAGAATCTGAAATATAGGATGTGGTGTGCCACATCAGCACTCAATACACCCAAATGGTTCATAAAATGACAATTTATGAGAGCTTTAACTAAAACGTGACGGTGTCATTTTTGCAAACAATTCCATTAGGTATTTATTCCAGCCTTTCAGGGATTCTAAAGGACTAAATGTTTATATATGTCTCAGGTATTCCTGTACTTCATAAATCTGTGATCTGAGATTTAACTATGTAATTGCATATAGCAGAGTAATTATAACTGTTATAAAGTGTATGTTTAACTGAACAAGTTGCTGTCAGGTAAAGGCAGTAGCTTCATACAAGTGAAAAAGCAGGAAAGCAGAAATGCCGCTGCCGTGCTCTGGTGTTTCATCAGGACACTTGGAAGAGTTGATGAAGTATTTTGAAACAAATAGGAGAGGACACTACCAACTGGCAAGTTATTCCTCTTACCTTTACTCTCACCGTGACAGTAGCGAGACCGGGAGGCATAGTGCCCTTGCTATCAAAGGCTTCCACAAGAAAGGTGAAGGTTGCTTCCGTGTCAGCGAATGATTCATAATCCAAAGACTTCAAAAGCGATAACTCGCCTGTATATTTGTTCAGTGCAAAATACTGTAGCGCTTCCTGTGTCCGTATTCGATAGTTAACATCAGAACCAAGATCAACATCCTTTGCCTAGAGCATGCCATGCAGAAGAAAAAAAAAAAAGTACTTAAAACCAAACAAAATCTATTTTCACAGAAAATCCCTACTGGACTTAAAGAACATAAAAAAGCAAGCTACTGCAAACAAATTTAATTTCATTGTATTATTCTAACAGTATTTGAGGTACTTAACACTACTGCACAGACACGAGGAACACAAATCCACTTAAGGTTATAAAATCCAGAGACACCTGCCACATGAAATGAGCACGATGTTCTGGGCAAGAGTCACTGAAAGCTCAGTCTGTTCTTGTTCTCTTCCCTGGGCACCTGCTGTCGGCTTCTGCCAGGGAGAAGATGCTGGGCTAAGCAGACGTTTGACCTAACCCCCATATAGCAGCACGGATGTTTTTATTTCATACCAGTATTTAGACCAAGAATATTAATTTTCATCAGGATAAGGAGTATTGTGTGACTGCTTTAGCTGTAATTTGACATTAGATTTACCTGCTGTCAGGTTCAGAGAAAACCATTCTTGGTGAAATTGCCTCAGGACAGATTCTTCTCATTAAAAGATGCTGACCAAAACATCAGGTGGATATATAGACTGTTTACAGGAAATGAATCTCAGCCGTCTTTAGAGATATAGCTCATCCTTGAACAATTAACTCTCAATTGTCTGAGTATCTTTTATAGTCAGTGAAGAGAAGACACCACCTGCAGGTGCCCACTTTAGTCCAGCTATCTTAGATGATGATCTTGGTATTGGAGCAATTGCTTCTGGAAGCAACTATTTATCTCCATTAACTATAACGTGAGGTTAGACATCTAGGTTTGACTTTAATGGCTGAATCAGTTGAGATACAGCTCTCTCTTCCTACTAATGTAAACAGGTAGAAGCGATATGATGAGCTTTCAAAAACAAATCAAAACCACTTTAAATGTGTAAAACAATATTCCAAGAAATGATAATAGTAGCGTAGGTTTTGTTGTTTGTTTTTTGGTTTGTTTTTTTTTTGTTTGTTTGGTTTTTTTTTGTTGTTGTTGTTTTTTTTTTTAGTAGCTTCTTTTATTTCCAAATGAACCTCAGCTTCAAAGTATTTTTATGCACCTGTCTAAAGGTCATGTGTTTTTCAGTCTAAGTGCCATAACTTCCCCCACTCCAGTTTGCAATCTTTTGCTGTAGTCTCACTGACAAGGTAAGTAAGAACATGCTTACTGTTGCAGAACACCTTCTTCACTCTATAATGCTTTCTTACCTCTATTTGCAGGAACACAGTGCCTGGCGGTAGATTTTCTGGCACGCAGACAGTGTAGGAAGCATTAGTGAAAACAGGGCTGTTGTCATCAATATCCAGCACCTTGATGGCTAAAGTTAGCGTTGAACGGCGGGGGTCTGCAGCTCCATCTGTTGCTTCAACAATAAGTTCGTAATAGTCCCTTACTTCTCTGTTCAGTTTAACTGCTGTATAAATGCTACCGTTTGACGTGATTCGGAAAAGATTGTTGAAGTTTGCCAAACTGTAATGAACTTGACCGTTAACGCCAGCATCTGGGTCTGTAGCCTAAATAAACAGAAAAGATCCACGTTTTAATGCACATTTTAAATACCTACAAGGGACATACCTACTTGGGAGTAACAAGTAAGCGAGGGTAATATTCTGCAGAGTACTAATGCTTCTGTGGCTATCCAGCATTTCTTGTTTAGGGCAGATTGCCCTTCTCTGACGTTTTGCTGAAGGTAAAATATCCCACAAAAACAAATCGCTTCATTTGCAGTGACAGAAGGTAGGTTTACTGGATCCCAACTGGACTTTAGGAGAAAAAAACACATTTAGTTGCTCAGCCTTGGACAACCGCACGCTTAAGCAGAAGACAAACCAGTTGCTTTTAAAGTCAAGCCCTCAGATGCTTCTAAAGCTGAAGTATCTTCAGGGTTAGGTGGTGTCCAAGGGGAAATTTTATCTCACATGGTTTGATTTAGGTGTTTCAGTGCTGCCCAAATCATTATGGAGTACATACTGAGATGAAAGACGGAAGCAGTCAGCAGATAGCTAGAATGGACACATTAGTTAGAAATTTTCTTTTCACTTAACACGTTTGTCACATCTAGTGATATTTTAATCGTTGCTCTCTGAAGAGCTACTTAACTTTCTACAGTTTATCGTGTTCTTCAAAACCAAATGTTCTCACATTTCATTCTTATTCTTCCACTCTCAGAAGAGGCAGACGATTGCAACAGAAAACTGTTTAGACATTGTTCAACTGATATCTTTGTTCTCACATACTCAACCAAGTCTCAAATTTCAGTATCAGCCAAATCATTCTTGCTGTTACATAACTGCCCTTACAGGGATGGACAAAATTCATGTTTTTCCTAGAGCTACCAGGCCCTCAATATAGTCTGATTGCTGATGTATTATTTTTCCTCCTCTTAATTACATTAAGGCATGATGAATAAGGTTATGTAAATTAAACAACGGGCATTCTGTGAGCAACGTATTTTCATTTATTTGAAAATTCATTTACAAATGAGGCTACAGACATCTGGGAAGATCATAAGAGATTTTCATGTTTTGTTAACGGAACAGTTGTCGGGAAGTTTCCATGAATGTTTAATTCCGGTGAAGCTGTTCATTGTAAGACTTTGTAATGAAACCATTTATCTTCCTCAAAATCAATTAAAAGTTAATTAAAGTTGTTAATAAGACAAATTTCACTGTGCTTTCCCCCTGCACTACATCAATGTGCTAAGCAGTAATGGCTACAACTTCATAATGACCAGTCTATGGATAACACATCCTTTTAATCGACATCTTTCAACATATGGTTTATTTGCTTGGTTTTGAATCAATTCTATTTCCTCTGTAGAAATAACTGATTTGGGGCAGAAAGACCTCCTAGATGACACGCTGGAAAACCACCAGAAAGCTAGTCAAGGAGAAAAGTTTCAAGTATACAGTAACAGACACTTAGCCCCACTAAAAGAAAAGCAAAGCCTAAGAAATGCAGAGTAAGTTGCAGAGATTCTGGATAAGACACTAACAGCACTATTCACCTTCGCAGCCAGAGATCTCCAACACATGTGCGAGGTCAGCCCTTAGCCTCTAATTTAAGCCAAAGCCATATTACAGCAATTAAATTGATGCTAAACATCCCCTACCTAACAGTGATCTGAGATACTGCTACCATTGGAAACTACGAGAATAAACCAGGTAACATTTGTATAGAAGATTAATTTGGAAGACTGTTTTTGAATAGACAAACTTATTTTTTAGGAAAGTAAATTGAAATTACTTTCAAATATACGGCAGGTTTTGCAATTTGGTTCCTACAAACACAGCTTCATATGTTGTAAACTCATTTGTGTACATCCTTGGGCATAAACATCTTTTCCACATTCTGCAGGACTGATTTGTTCTCATGCGGAGTAGCAGGCAAATCTTCATTATTAAATCCAGTTAAACTAGTTGTTATAGCACCACCATAACGTTGGTCAGAAGTCCACCAAAGACACGTGAAGACAAGCATTAGCTCTGCCATTTTTACCTATCTCAGCTCTGTGCTTCCACAGCACGGGGCAAAGTCAAATTTCAGATGGATGTTCTGAAGGACCCGTCAAGTTCTCAAAACAGAAGTTTGCTGCACTTTGTCCACTAAAATTTCTACCATACGGATTCTCTGATTATCTATTAGGTTAAAAAAATCAGCTTTGCTCCAAACCCCCTGCTCTATCTGTGGCGTTACACCAGAGACAACTATTGCCTATTTACAAAGCCGCCATCCCATTGCTTGGGCAGCGCCTCGTGTTACCCATTGTTGCCGAACACCACACACAGTCACCGAAGAGAAGGGCAAAGCTGAGAAGTTACAACAAGTTGTACAAGCACTCTCCAACCTACCTGCAGGCAGCTTTGTGACCCCGAAAGAGACACGGGAAGGCCAAAACATCCTAAGTGGGGCTACCTCCTCCAGCCCAGATGCCCCTGTGACAGAGCAGAGGGGCTTTTATAGCCCATAAGGGCCTTTCCCTGTCCCACCATGGTGTCCCCACAGGCTGCAGGGGAGTCTGCTCCACCGCCTGAAGCTCCTCTTCCCCTTCAGGGCTGTTCCTCACTGCTTGGAGGAGTTTTGCCCTTTCTTAATTCCATATCCCAGAGGTAACACCGGCGTCGCTAACGGGCTGAGCTGTGCCCTGCGGGGCCACTGGAGCCAGCTGGAAGCAGCTGTGTGTGACCTCTCCCCGCAGAGTCCCCTCGCGCCGCTGCCAGCCCCGGGCACGGGCACCCCCTACACTTGTATGGATGTTTAAAATCGAAGTGAATATTTTTAAAGAATCAATACGGATTTTATTGTGAAAAAAGCTTTAAGAAAACACTATTATTTTACCAAATTAGTTCACTTTTACAGTTTAAGATCTTCATTAATTAACATTTTATCACAATAAACTTGAAAAGAGATAATGTATTCATCATGAATATGAAAGAAGTGTTTCATCTGTTTTCTAAAAGAATCCTATCTCAAGGGTATACAAAATTAACTCTTTCAGCGTGAAAATAATTTCACAGCGCCTCTCGGAGCCTGTGGACAGCAGCTCCATGGAGAGGTCCTCGAAGGACTCGCTGGTGGCATGGTTACTATCTATTCCTGTTTGCAGCTATTGCTTTGTATCAAACCAGATGACTTCAAGTCATCCCAATTTCACCCCCACGCTCTGTCTCCGACAGGTACAAGCTGGCACGCACATAGGACAAGCCTTGACCAGAAGTTAAGGGAGGAGGAGGTCTGCACGAGGAGCTGGGCTTTCAGAAAGTCCTGCTTCAAAAATCAGCCCCGCTTGAACTTATCACTACCCTTAAAGCAGAAGCCAGCCTCATCCCAATAAATTTAATACCATTTGCTCATTACCAACGCTGAGCTAAATTACCTGGGTATACAGTTCCCAGAGGTGGAGAGAAGCAAGCAAGCACTTCATTTCTATATTAGCCGAGTCCCAAGGAAAGTCCCAAAGACAAAGTCAAGGAGACTATAGAAGGGCTAAAAGAGGCAAGAGCACATTCTTACACCCAACGTGTCACGCGAGGCTTTCAACCACAACTCATCCTCATTGACTTGCACATAAAAAGCATGGTAAGAGTCTTGAAGCTTTAGTTTGTCAAGGGCCACCAGATGATAGCAGATCCTAAAAAGAGCTACAGATCTATTTACAGGCAGAAATCTCTTCACAGCCTTGCAGATGTTGCTCATACAAGAAATTTGGGCTTTGTAGAGGCAGCAGAAACAGCAGCCGTGAATGCTGTAGGCAACCCAGCCCTCAAAGGCCACAAGGGAGACAGATACCATAGAAACTGAGAACAAACACACACACAAAAAAAAAAAAACCCAAAAAACTAGAAGAGGGAACCAGAAGAGTGAGGGAAATTTCAAAAGTAATGGAAAAGATCGTAAGAAGGGACAATAGCGTGACTGCATCTCAAACACTGGTGGTGGTGAGAATTTCCTCCAGCACCACTAATGGCTGAGAGGATCTACAAGAGAGAGCTGCATGCGCTGCTTCTGTCATCTCTACCACGCGGCACTACATGGAGGGGAAGACTTGCATACGACCACCCACTGGATATGAGTAAGGATGAAAAAATATCCAACTACAGGAGCTGCATGGAGGTACACCATCTGCATAAACAGCTGAGCGCTCAAAGGAGGAGAGGAGAGCTGGCTGGGGTGTGCATGTCCTCTCATCGCATCCCTTCGTTTGGTTCCCCGGAGTTTATCTGCACCCCAACTAACCTCTGAGCCACGCGCCCCCAGCCAGCCAGTCAACCCACAGCAATCTTGGACCACAGCAAGTCTCAGCCTTGTTTCAGTTCAGACCAGCTTTGGTGGTGAAGGGATTATGACGTTCTGGGCTCCGTCTGAGCTTCTGCACAGAGACATCACAGATATGACTCCAGGCTTTGTGGGCAACACTGGCCATGCCAGCCTTTCCACAAACAGACACCGAGTATCTGTTTAAAGGACTAAGCTCCACAAGGCGAGCCACAGAACACTACAAATTCAGATCAAGAACCTCTCCCTGACGTTTTGACTTCACCATCTGTTCTGGACATTTCTAGTCAGTGCTTTCTCTGATTGCTCCAAAAATTTATCTACTAAGAGGTATGAAAGGATGTGAGCTCTGAGGTCTCTCCAGCAACCAGTTCCCTTGTCTGTTTTCAGGTATAACAATGCAATAGAAATCACAAATATTATTTTTCTCTGGGCTAGCCAACATCCTTAGTAGTTTCTTCTATTAGGCAAGGAGTAGGAGTAAAAAGATGAAGGCAAACACTGAGCACAAAATCAGCCAGATTCCCTTTTACTCCCTACAGTGTCTCACCCTAGCCTCACATCCCGACACATCTGATCTTGTGTCTATGTGTAGGATATGTGCAGAACACATTTTTCCCCACTACGATAAGCCCGAACTGTCAAAGTTGAGGGCAGCACAAGTGATAACCCACATTTCCAAAAAACATCACTCACTCTTCCCCCACCCACAGCAGGATGTCAAGACCAAACAACTGAAGAAAGAGCCTACTCATTTCTGCTTTGTTTTCCTGCGAGAAGATTTTTTTTGTTGCATCCAGCCCTAACCCAAGTCCTCCTTCCCCTCATCCCCACAGTTGTCAAAGGGAAGGAAAGCACCAGTTCAAGCGCCTGCAGAGGCAGCGCTGGGTACCAAGGAAGAGAGCAAAGGAGCCGGAGGCACTCCTGGCCATCACACGAGAACTACCGCAACACCTGAGTTCCCACCCATCATATTACCCCAAAATCCATCAACACATTCTGGTGCTTGATCACTTGCAATACACTTGCTAAGCTGGGATAGGAAACTAAGCTGATTTGGCTATTCTGAGTGAAAGAAAAATTCGGAACCGTGCCTCTGCAAGCTCGGAGCTTTTCCTCTGTTCTTACTGAAACTGGTTCAAGCAGCCCATTAGGCAAATTTCCTACACCAGCGTTACACAACCAAAGAGCTCATAAACTCACTGATCTCAATGTGGCCGAACCAAGAGGGATTTCGTCGGGACAGAGGAGCCTGCTTTACATAGATCTAAAGTAATTTATTTTCTGAGAGTATCTGCAGGAGTAAAAATTAGACTCAAAAAATAAAAAGAAACAAAACAATCCCTTGCTGACTGGCTCCTCTTGCCAATGCTGCAGGAGATGCAGAAAGACGAGATGCACGTTTCTCCCATCTCATTATGTTTATTCAGAATTAGGACAAGCATGTTCCTCTGAAGAGTCTCTAGTAACTACTGCTGTTATTCTAGTAACTCCTCAGATCTACATGACTGCTCTCATCTCCACCTCTCACGGGGCTAACTTATAAAGTACTACACGATAAAACAAACCTGGAAACCTAGGAATATAAATGGATCCTTACTTTATTTCCTGAAAAACACATCCCACATTTACTGGAGATACCATAATCGACAAGGCAATAGTCTTTATTTGTTGTGATAAGTTTAAATCTACATTACCAACTATGCTTCAACATTACTAAGAAACCCTCACGAATAGAAACCAACAGTGTTCCAAAGCAACAAATTATCTTCCTCTGTCTCAAACAGCTCGAAAATACAATTCTGGGAGATCTGAATTACCAAAACATCTCGTGAAGGATCATTAACTCTGAAATATAATGACAAGTGCTTAAATGTCAACAATATTAATTATATCATTACCATTCTTTTCAAAAGAAACCTCCTACTAATATCCACAACTCTTCCTCACAATGGGTAACAACAGGATTTAGGCAGGTTAATTGCGGGTTTACGCTCGGACTGCCGGAGCTGGAAAACAGCAAACTAAGGCAGTGCGTTGTTATTCGTACTTGGCTATAAAGCAGAGGCAAACACGACAGGTATCTCCTCATTAGAGCTGTAAGCTGAAACACTTCTTCGGGACCACTCTGCCACCAACCCAACTTCCTCCACGTTAAACTTTCCTTCAGGTCTTCTTCAGGGGCAGAAGTTCCCCCCAATCCATACCCACCCCAACAAAAGCTCCCTATCTCCAACAGCCTCTCCAATATTCCAGCAAACACCGCAGCCTGAGGGAGGGATGGAAATTATGCTCGCGGATACAAAGGATGCTGTTGGTGGGAGCTGGGTTATTGTTTTCGTGGATGATAATGTGATTTGGCTATTATATGGGTTTAATGGGTTTATTATTATGGATTTAATTTTTTATTATCATGTGTTTAAAAGACTCCCAGGCCCCTCGACTGTGTCAAATAGCAAATCCAGTGTGGGTGGGAGTGCTAAATTGGATTTTGTACTTGTTTTTCAGGGAGATTAGTGGTTGCGCACATAGGATAAAATTAACATCTCCCAGATGCAGTAAGAGGCCACAAATATTTGAAACGTTTCTAACCTCTTGGTGTTTATTTAAAAATATTAAGAAGGGAAAATCAGTCATCCATAAAAGTTTGGATTTTTTCTTCTGCTCTATATTTCAGAAAAGCTCTTCCTCTCTTTCACTTCTTTTTGTCTGCTTTTACACAGTCTTTAATTTCCTTATTTCATTCATTACATGGTTTAAGCAAAAGAAAATATTAGAAGGAACCAAGAGTTTTGAAATATTTCTGTCAGCTAGGCTCAAAATAATGTCAAAAGAAGTAAGGAAACAAGGAAATATTTTTGTCCTCACAGTGTTTCAGCAGTTTCGCACACACTTTTCTCATTTCACACAGTAAGATTAATAAATCGTGCTCCTTAACATACCTGTATGCCCATTACAGATAGCCGCAATACTCCCTTACAGCCTCAAGAGTTCGCTTCTGCAGAACTTCCTCTAAAACTGACATTTAAATTACATTATTCATATAAAGAAAGAACCAAACTTTTACAGGCTTGCAGGATTGGAGGACTGCAAGTTTTGTACAAGTTTCAGATAAGAAATGATATAAAGCTTTTGTTCTGTGTTCATGCTCAACCAAAAGTATACAGAAGGCTTTTTAACTTACTTGATTCTGCTATATAATTTCTGACATGCCACAAAACTTAACGTTACACTGCAAGAAGAGACAGAGGCTCAGTTACAATGTGTGATAAATCTTAAATGTTCTGAATTTTTGACTTGGAAAAAAAGAAAAAAGACTTGACGAAGAAAGATGATATAAAGAATATACAATAAAATTGGACACTGCAGTATCAGGGGGCAATTTCAGCGATCTATCACTCACTGGGGCAGTTCAATTGGGTGTAGCTGGTCTGAAAAAACTGGAGAGGCAAAAATGAAACTCAGAGGTAGCACCCTCAAATTTTGGCTATCTTGAAATTTCAAGGGAACTCCTACTGCTTTACGAGAACAAACTAATGCCCTCTGCACACAAGCTGTTGAAAAACACTACAGGTTCTCTGTATATCCTCCAGGAACTTTTTGAAAGCAAAAGTGTCGCGTGAACTACAAGGCATAGCAGCTTATCATTCTTCTCATAACTACACGTAGAGTAATTTGTTAGGGTAAAGGTAGCACATGGTAAATTTTCAAATACTGACATATTTTAGCCATTATACAGGATGACAAAACCTTTGATAATTACTTTCATAGTCAATATTAATTCCAGTGCATCTGGAGGGTTAGTTGAGAAACCAATTAAATGTGACTCTAAATAAAACTACACAGTAAAAACAGTTAAATGCTACAAGCAAATATAAATTAAAATAAATGAAAATTGGAAAGCTCGTGGCTGCAAAACCATGATTCAATGGACTGGTGAACCTCCTACAAAAGTTAATCACCTTGTAACACTTAAAACCAGACAAGCTTTCTTTAGTCTGGCACGCAATCAGACCCTAAATTTAGAGACTTGCACTGCCTGTTTTTACTTGAACGATGATTAGAAATTTTGCTTTTATGACGAGTATGTTCTTTGGCAATGATACGATCAAGCAGTTCAGAGATTAAACCAATGAATATACACACTAGCAAAAATAAAGCCCAAAGCTTTCAAAATCACAGATTAAATATATTTACATTGTTTAAAATCACCATGTTTAGCTGGGCTCCCAAACATTTCTTCTGATACGTTAATCCATTTTAAAGGTTGGGTTTTTTTTTGTCATTTCTCTAGACTGCTAGCTCTCCTCAATAAGCCCACCTAACCAGAGAACATTAGAATTAGAATTCGAGCTGGAACGTAACAGCCAACATTTGGACTTGAAACTACTTATCTCATCATGCAGACTCTTAGAACCTGCTCAGTTGTGTTCTGTTTTCTTCTCTTGTTCACAGAGTAATACTTAAAGGAAACTAGTTTTCTTACGTCAACTACAGATATTGAGGTCACAAGGTCTGAGTATTAGAAAAAAAGTTAGACACCTGACATGTATCACAAGAAAACTCGCCAACTTCTCCCTCTACCAGGCAGTCTTCAAAAAAGGAATCACTAATCTAGTCAATCGTTCAAGTCACAGCAGAACATCTATAATGAGAGACTGCAGTCAAAAGTTAGCAAGCCCAATATAAACCACTCTAATTTCTAAGCTCAGGAAAACCATAATTTCTTATCCCTGTGACAGAAATCTGAACAGCCAAATCTAAACAAATGGAATCAGCCATCAAAATACTAAATAGGCATGTATTAGAGACATGAAACCACTCATTCAGAAGATTTAGTATGGCATCAGGCTGAAATAGATGAAAGGGCTTAAAAACACACTGGGATGCGAGGTGTCAGGCAGACAAAACCAAGAATTCCTTTCATACAAAAATCCCTGGACTCTCAATGACAACTGCCACGAACCTGAAAATGGTTGAAATGCTTCTCTGACAACAAGTATCACAATTTCCACTGCGTTAAAGCACAAACGCTATTACTCTGAAGACAGATTTCAATTAATGCATAAATATAATATCGGAAACAGGAAAGACAAGAGCACAGCTTTTGAAATCCATGTAGTTTAAAAACTCACTCCATTTACCACATTAGGGGTGGCAAGTGGCTTTTTAAAGCCATTTGATCCGTGTCTTAAGCTCACCTAAGTTCAAGGAACTGCAGTAAAGCAGAGGGAGTGTGGCTGCAGCTGCATGCTGCGAAATACCCTCCAGGAATTATACAACCCCTTCGGGGTGTCAGCAGACAGAAGCTAATCCTGCCTAACGCTGCTGCTAAGACAGGAAAAAAAATGCACAAATCTACGAGCACATCTAGTCCTTCTCATGCCACAGGTTTGGACTTGAAATCGTGACATCTGTCTTGTTTTAAGGGGCTGAAGGAATTTGCTCGTTAACAAACAGGTGAAAATCCAATTAGAAGCACATGGGATGACGACATTGACTTCAGCAATGGCTGTCATTACATTACTTCTCACCATCTAAGTAGAGACGCAGCCTTTAATAATTATTGTGATAGCCAATTATAAAATCTGAGCGACTATAAGGGGAAAGAAAGGTAAAATTAATTTAAAAATAAGACTTTAAAATAAGCTCAAGACTTGAAAAATAAGTGAAGACTATTCACACAAGTTACAATTTTCTGCATTTCTCATCCTTCTTGCATACTCCCCTTCCAGGTCAGAAAGGAGATGCTCCCCAGGACTTATTTTGAGGAAAGCAAGGAGCATACCGTTTAGCTTAAACCAAAAGCAAATCCCAGCATCGCTTCCACACACAACTTTAACCAGCGTCCAGCCAAGCTGCCATGAGCACGCCCTATCACGCACACGCAAAAGATTAAAGGCAGACTCTGTGGATGCAGTGATTCAGGTAAGCAACAATTCTTCCACCCTGATCAGGTAATCAGGGGCTAACAAAACCCATACGGGCTCGGCAAGAAGCAAGAATAAAAGCTCTTGTAACAGGACTCGAGCACATCCATGCCCTACTGGAAATACTTGCCCCTCCGCACGTCTTGTCTGACACGAAACTATGAAAGTCATTGTGTCATCAGCATCTCTAGATGAGGATCTTAAGAGAGACAGCGCTGAAAACTTGACTGTAGACCTCTCTAACCTACCACATAGACAACTTAATGAGCATGCAAGGAAATGAAACCACAGAGGTCCTATCAAAATGACCTCGCGATGATCCAATTGCTTATGACAAACTCCATGGAAGTCACAGAAATGATCACAAACAGAAGTTCAGTAATAAGTTTAATAGCTATTTTGCACTGGTAAGTTGCACCTCATTCCTACACACAGAGATACAGTGGTAGTTCTACACTAAATGGTAACAGATACATTATCGATACAGATGCACACATTGCAACCAAGTCAACAGCCTGAGTTTCCTCTAGTTGTGATCCATCTGCCATGTTACAATTCCCCAATTTTAAATTCTGATTATTCTTTATGGATTCAAAAATCCTAGCTGCTCGTATTGCTTTACATATATTAGATGAATTCAAAATATGTTGTTAGGTAATGCATTATGCAGTGAGCAGCAGTCATGGTCTCACTCTGGGTATTTAAGATTTACTCTTCCCCAAAGGCTTAGTTCCTTTCCCTTATAGACTGTCTTCTCCTGCCAATAAATCTCCTTTTTTTTCTGGTCATGTCCTTTTTCCTCCACCTCTAATTTTCCTATAAGTTGTCTAAAGGTACAGGAGACGTGAGAATTTGATTTCAGAAGCTGGTGTTTTAAATACAGGTAAGGTGTAATCTACAGCGCAGGTTGTAGGAAATCGTCCCCTGTTCTACGAGCCTCCACGCAGAAAACATGACAATCGTGATTTAGGTAAAGCGAGATTACTTTCTAGACTTTTAACAACAAAATATTTTCATGTAATACCTCATCAGCATTTGAAGCAGTTTTCCTGTATACAGAAACACAGAATCATGTAGTTGCAAAGGATGTCCAGAGGTCATTTAGTCAAACACAATAAGCCTTAATGACATCTGTGAAATTTCAACTGGGCTTTAAATCATGAGACTTGCAGGGTTTACCACCTTAGGAATTTAAATGAAAGTAGAAGCTTGTAAGAATTCACTGACATTCACAGACAGAAAGCTCTGTTTGGAAACCGGCATCATAATTAAATTTCATTAGTGTTCAAAAGTGAGAGTTTGCTTCTTTACACAAAGAATTTAAAACACTTCTATACCATTAAACATCTAGAATCGGTAGACTGGTGCCATACAGGTTGTCTCTGCCTCACCTGTCTTATAGTTTTGCCTTGCTTTGTTCTGTAGTGGACAGATGCTATTGGATGTGTACCACAGGCAGGAATTTACATTTGTTATGTAAACAAAAAAGAAAAATATTTCCATTGTACAGTAAAATCTAAAAAAGTTCTCCAAAGCTCGCTTTTCCAATAGGTAGAATGGCTTCATTGTAAAGAGCAACTTACTTTAAGCATTTCTTGCCTCGTGTAAAAAAAGAAGCAGATGACAGAGGTATTACACACTGTTTGCAAACCATTTTCAATATCGGAGCTTATTTATACTGTCTCCATTTTAGGGAAGATCTAAGGTCGAGTGACACTGGAACATCAGATTAGGGCTTGGTTTGTCCACTACTGTGTAATTCTTTATCTGTATTTTCCTTCTCATTTCCTTTCATGTCCTTATCTCCCCTTGACACCAACATGTTCATGTTGGAGATTTCAAACGGCCCTGATGTGACACAAAAATACACCTACAATAAACAAACAATGTGTGTGCGTGAAAGAATTGGGGTAAATATAAGAACAGATGAATAAAAACTTCAGTCGAGTGATTCGTTTCCTCTCCTGGGCCCCATCAGGTCAACAGCTTCTTATTTAACCACAGACTGCATTTTTAAAGTCTGTAACAAACTACTCGGGACTGCCTTCGGCGAAACAAAAAATGTGAACCTTTTGCAGATTTTGCAGTCGATACATTGATCTCCACCTAAATTTCACTCCACTTCTTTACCTGCTACGCACCTGGTGTTGATAAACACTGCACTGTGCAATGCAAACCTTTCAGATGCCCTGCCTTCAGCAGGACCTCGGCTGGTTTAGACTGCAACAGACAATAAGGCGCCTGAATTTCATTTTCAAGTTCCCCATTTGAAGCTTTTTATTCCTTATTGGTCCTTTGTAAAGAACTTCATTCAGCAATTCTCCCTCTGTCTTGCTGGGGGATCCCCATGATCAGACATGAAAGAACAGCAGGGAATCCAATACACCTCCGACTGCCCCAATTTAGACAACACTGTGTAAAATAAAAGGGATTTGAAATACATCTGCTACTCTTTCAGCCTTATCCTTTCTAGCTTTTGTTCTTTTAATCTTCAGTGTGCTCCTCAAATCCCCACAGGCAGCACTCCTATGCCGGTGCCTTCGGGAACTCCAGCTGGCAGACAAAGAGCTATCGGAGTGGCGGAGAGTGAGCGCACTTCAGAGTGTGACTACTGCCTCCCTGTCCCTAACAAGCTCCCCCCACCCCCTCTTTTGACAGAAATCTTTCATCTCCTTGGGAAAAAAAATTCCCAAACGTTACCTAAGCCCTTATGGGAATCCCTTTTTAAGTCCAACTTTCCCACTCAAAACAAAGGAGAGCACAGAAATCCCTTGTCTGTGGCAGGAGTTACTCATGGAAGTGTTTGACCTAATTGTTTTATACCCCAAAATTGCCTAGAACCTTACCTGTATTAGGGGAGGGGGAACAAAAGAAGGGTGTGAATGTGATTTATCACTTGTTTAGAATGGATGAGCGGACAAAAGACATGAAGTTTTGCAGTCTCAGGAGAGGAAAGAAAGATAAAGCCCATATAGAAAGTCAAGAATAGGGAAAACATTTCAACAGCTGTTGACATATTATCTAGGCTATTTCTAACATTTTAATACAGGTACTGATAAATTTGTTACAGCTTTACCTTTCTACTTATGACATCATAGAATATACCTCCAGACTTACCAGAATCATTATCATGTCAACTGGCAATTGTAAAAAAATAAAAAATAAAAATAATAGGAATAATAGCTAATAATCAAACCATATAATAATTGATTTTGGTGGACCTTGGATCTTGCATGAATAAAGTAACGGATTTCACTATAAAATACATTCAGATAGTGAGCCAATTAGAAACAAAATAAATTTGGTTTGGAGGGACCTCTGGAGGTCGTTTGGTCAATCCTTCAGCATCCGTATCACTGCTCACGCCTTATTTCTTTAAACAGCCTACAACTTTATCATCTTCTACTGTGGGTAGTGCTTTCCTCTCCCAGACTGTCACTGGACGCAGGCAGCTGATGATCCTGATACCAAACCTTACCAGCATAAAAAAAAAAATCTAAGACACCGAAGTACTTGGGCACCGAAGTAGTTGAGCACCTTTTCCTTACCCTTCGTCACCAGGTCCTCTCCCTCAATGAGTAGCAGGGCCCATATCTTCTTGGGTCTCACGATAAAAACCTCTTGCTATATTTTTCCCGAAGCCAATATTCAAAAGGGAAAGGGACTCTAAAAAAGCTGTTTTTTCATTCTTTTTTTTTTAAATCATCTATATCACTGCTTACTCTGGTGGATTTCAGGTTTCTGTTGGAAATGAATATAGTAAAAGACATTCTGAAAAGCAGGCTAGCCAGTCAGTGGCTTAATTCTCGGTAGTGAAAACACACTTCTTTTACCAGGCTATTTTCTGCTAAAATCGGCCCTTATATTTTAACCACGTTACAGCTTCTATACAAAATGTATTCCCACAGAAACCTCTCTCATACCTACTGTGGTTCTAATGCACTGTGAAGCACAATGACACACCAAAAGCTATTTCACTTTTTAAGCAAGAATATCCTCAAACAACAGAGATTACTGAAATTAGGATGATGAACATTTCAGTGTATCTCACTGAAGCCAGAAAAAAACCCCAAATGCCCACTCTTTTCTATGCTATCTATTTTCATTCATGAATATGAAACAGTAGAAGCTATATGCAGTATTTGTGCTATAACAAGAAAGCTTTTTCCATCCAGAGACTGGGAATCAGGACTGGTGATAAACACGACAATAAATGATATAACCAGTTTTGTCTTTCCACAACTAGGATTAAGCTATCACAAGGCTTCATTAAATTTCATTTTCATTTCAACACAATTTAGAAATTATACTGATTTATAAGATAGAGAGGGGTTCTGATGCAATAACTTGTTTTATTTTATAGTTCCATCTAAGCTAAAGATAGACCCAATCTAGTGCTTGAAAATATTATTGCACCTTGAGGGCACCCAGCAAAACACAAAATGGATTTTAAAGATATTTGGTACTGATTTGAAATATCATGTCCGTACATTTTAGGATGCAAAATGAAAAATGACCGTAAAAAAATGAACACAATGACAAAACCCAAAGCAATAACTTATCAATTTATGGAAACTGATTTAATTGCTGGGATCCTAATTTCTATATGTCCAAGGCTTCAAAGCAGCCTTTGACACAGTTGATATTTCAGTCTAGCATAACAAAATTAAGCTTTAGGAAAACTGTAATCTTCATCAACGCTGACAAAAGTTATTTCCCTTGAAAATTACACCTGAGCTTGGACAGCTTCAGAGCAGTACCCACCTTTAACGCTACCAGGTTACACAGCCAGCAGAGCATAGGCATATGTAGAACCACTTCAGTATAAGTGCAAATGAAACTGCACTGAAGCAGCCTACAAAACGCAAAGTATAACTTGAAGGAAATCAAACTTCGTGAATAAGTAATGAAATCGGAAGGAAATACAAACCCATCTCAAAAAAGTATTTTTTCAATTTATAAATACCAGAAAAGGGCTGAAGCTCACTCAAAAAGAACATAAAAATATCAAGAAAGGTGATAGACAAGAAACACCGACGGACGTCTTAATAATACAAATCTGGAAAGAAACATGGTTATTATGGTTATATGCTACCCAGTATGGTCCCCATGCCACCCAAAACGTCCTATTCTTTTGAAGGTACTGCTAACACGGCAGTTGAGGAGCTCCCATTTTCTACTGATACAGTTTGCTACTGGAAAGAAAGGCAGATTTTTGACCTAAATTCCTGAAAAAACCCTGCTTCCAAATTCATCTTTTACTTACAGCTCGTACTGCATCCAACCTTTGTGCTAACTCACCACTGCAGGAAATATGAAACAACATATTAAACTACCAGTTCAATAAAACCCAACTCATCCTTTCTTCTTTCACCTGATGTTAGGAAAAACTGACTTTGCCAAAAAAAAAAAAGTGATGTATGTTTCAAGTGATTGAATCTGCATTCAGCAGTCCAGAAGACCCATATATGTTGTAAAAATTTACACAGCTTCAAATCACTCAAATTAACAACACCCCAAGCACAATCGATTTTTATGACAGGTAATCAATTATTTCCATCAAAAGTTTGACTGGTTGTCCCCTTAAATGGCCTTAAAATTTTCTATATGTATGACAATTTTTATACAGATCTGTCACTTGTTCAGCACGTTAAAAAAATGTTTTAAAAGAAATCAGTAAGAATATAAAAACATGGCAATAATGTAACATTGTAAATTTGTTATAAGCAAGCTTTTACGGTGGTGTATCTTCAAAGACAATTTTTTAATGGGCTATTTTTAAATGAAAAAGCCTTTTCAGCTATTAAGAATAGAGAAGAAGAAAATAAATTCTCTATTCTGAGGTCCAAAAGATGACTTTGTTAACATAAACTGACAAAAGAGAGCTTGCACGTAAACCTAGGACATTTTTTGATGTGAGTTTGTTCAAGGTACATTTTGTGCTCTTTCCCAATAGTCTGGACAGTTTTGGTAATAAAATAAACAATTTAACTCTGCGCAGTTAGTAACTTACCCTTACTTGACCAACAAAAGCATTGGCTTCCTCTTCCTGTACAGACAGGTTTTTAGGTAGAAACATATCAAAAACTGGTCCGTTGTCATTTACATCCGTCACCACTATATTAACAGTAGCAGTTGAGGTCTACAGAGAAAGATAACATTATGAATAAATTGCCTTTATTTTACGATTTCACAGATGACAACTGATCAGCAACCTTACTGCTACGTATCAGACCCATCCAGTACAGAATCACAGGTAAACAGATGATCAGGTTTTTTGGGCATGTTTTCATGAAACAGGAAGCATTATTAATTTGAAGAGCATATTTGTATATTTCTTTTCTTCTAAGACACAACAGGCTTCAGACTGAATAACGTATTAGAGATGCACAAAGGACATCAGATATCTTTTTTCTTACACAGCATTTTAAGGATTTAAGGATCTTTCATTCTAAGCGGGGAAAAAAAGAGCTAGAAATACCAACATTTGCCAGAACTATACATGTGGAAAGAAATTACTGCTTTTACTAATCAAAACATGCTATTGTGATGATTAGCTTAAATGATTAGTCAGCCTCTTAGCTGGCACAGTCATGCTACCACAGCTCCATGGCGAGCTCAGGAGGCCTCAGCTCGGAGATCTCTCTATCATCCTTCACCCACATCACGCTGACGTGCTGTTAAGCATTAGCACATCAACTTTAACACAGAGTCACCTAGTGGGAATAGCGTAATTAACTATATTTAATACACACAAAATTTCAACAAAACACGCTTGTGCTCCCTACTGAAATTTTCTATCCAAATCAAGGCAATTGGAGAGTGAAATACTTTGTTTGCAGCCTTTACAGCTGGAGTTAGACCCCTTTTCACCGGCCCTATATACTGAGTGTTTCAGACACAAACCACCACGACATTGTATTTAATACAGTATTGCAATTAACACATTATTATATTTTAAACCAATTCAACAAATGCTAACACCTTTGCTATTAGAGATACTTTTACTCCATAAATTCAAATCCAGCATAGCAGCAAGTACCGTTGCGAATTGTAACGTCAGGTTTATTACAGTTTAAGATCATAATGGAAACAGATACATCAGCTAACGCTGGCTGCTTCGTGCCATTAGTTACTTCAGGATACGCCTAAGCATTGGCATCTCTTAACATCTTTGTTTCTCAAGTTTAACAGTTTTGCAGCAAGGTGAAATACCTCAGTTTGAGCCCCATGAATTTAAACACTGTGGCAAGAGCAACAAACCCGTGCCTTTGTTTTATACCCTATAAATACAACAACGGAAGAGCTGAGGCTAATAGTGCAAGTTTCTGTGGCCGGTGACACGGGTTGCAAAGTGAAGGAATGAACAGTACTCTGTATCCACCAGGTCGAAGAGAAGCACTACTGGGCAAAAAACACAGTAAGGAATAAAATCAAACACAGTGTATTAAATCAACCGTATCTGGACGCCTTCTGATACTGAGCTACTTTGCGTCAAGCTACGTTGGGGGAAATCCATATGACATTACAGTCACAGCAATTACACAGCGCAGACGTAACCCCGGAAAAGTCCTTTGCTTTAGGCGCAAGACTAACCAACCTGTTAGGCAGTGGCACCTCACAGGTTGCACAGCGAAGCCTGTAACCATCCTCCCTTAAAAAAAACAACAAAAAAGTCCAAACGTATTCTGTATCTTTGGGTGTCTTTTTCCAAAACACCTTCTGGTGCGGTACCTCCCATGTAACAAACCTCAAGCAGATTTACACATTTCACAGGTCCTTGCATTAACCGCCCACAACAACTGCAGAATATCCTCTAATTTTTATTAAGGTGGCAAGCTCCTCGTATCTGCCACACAGGAAAAGCACTTGCAAAGGGCAACTAATGTACTCAAAACCTACTCACTATCTTAATAGCATTTGGTCATGCTTTCATTGCTCCGTCGCCAGTTCAATCTGATAACTTACTCTCTGCAGGAGAGATCCTGTAACAGGTCAATCTCCTTCACCTTCCAAATCCTCAGGCTTGGCAAGCGGCCCAGTCACCGTTACCGGAGCCAGCCACCTCTTTTCACAGCTCTGCACGTGGCTTGTGTGTTTGCACAGCGTCCCGCATACTCGCTGGGGCGCTACCCGTGCTAGCAGGCTTCCTTAGCGATCCCCCTTGATACCGGCACAAAAAAGAGCAGATCCCAAACGCACCCCCAAGTAGCATAAATAATATCCGTGCACAATACAGCTCTTCAGAGCGAGTTTTTCTACAGTTTTTGTATGGATGCAAATGCAGAAAAGGGATCGGTTCCACTATAAGCACCATACAGTAACTACTTAATACTTAAAAAGTAACAAATACAGAATATCTTCAAAGAGATGCGTTCAGGCTGGCTTCTTATATTTGCTTATGCTCAGTTATTTGCTAATTGTTTCTGAAACTGCCATTGTCACACTCAACTTATACAAGGGAAATGTACTTTATAATTTATGCATCACTGTCAACACAAAACACGCTCCAGAACGTTGGCTGTGATGACATGCAACGCATACTGAATGTAAATCAATCTTCCGAAGCTAACTTGATTCTACAGAACACAGAGTAATAAAAACTCTTAGATTTAATAAACTGCGAGAAATATGGCATAAAACCCATTGGCTTAAGACAGTGAGTACTTCTCATTTTGAAAAATATTTCCATTCAAGAGAATTTTAATGGGATGTGCCTGACAATCTGCAGCATGTTTACTTCTGACGCCATTGAATCAATCCACAGCAACTCTCCAAAGAGCCGCCAAAACCCAGCTTTGAATCCAATAACTTCTGAATCAAGTGCTGAAAGTAAAATTACTGTGTGAATTACTTTTGTCCATAAGTGCATGCCAATGGGGAGGGGCTCACATACTTATGTTAAATAAACATAGCAAGACGTTATGAGGAACTCTTATGAGCACTTCTCCTAAATGACAGTTTTTCTAAACCTGAGCAACTCTGCGCCGGAAGCGTGCTATTAACAACATGACCCGGCAGCAATACTTTTATGTCTTGAACAAAAAAGGGAACTTTTCTTCCCTTCAAGCCTTCTTGAAACCCATCACTATAATAATATTAGAAATACAGAGCTAACTGAAATACCGGAATAAGTCTAGAAGGGGTCATTTGAAGAAGTACCAAAGGAGACTCAGGTTGCACCTAAAAGGAGACAGTGGAGGCAGCAGGGAAGGCTGAGCTCTACTTAACACAACCTGGATTTTAAGATGAATTTTAAGACACCAAATCGGGGGTAACAGTCAATACGCTGGAGGGCAAGGGCTGCCATTCAGAAGAACCTCAGCCAGCTGAGAAATGGGCCAACTGGAACGCTGTGAAATTCAGCAAGGAGAAATGCCCAGTCCTGCCCCTGGGAAGAACGAGCCCCTCGCAGGTAAAGCTCTGCGGGAAAGGCCTGTGAGCGTTGGCAAACAGCGAGCGGAGCAGGAGAAGCTGCGTGCCCTGGCAGCAATGCAGGCCAGAAGCTCAGGAGCTATATGGACAGGGGACCAGCCTGGAGATCCAAGGACGGGATCGTCCCCTCTGCTCAGCCCTCAGAAGACCCCACCTAAATACTTAGAGTCAGGAGAGAAAATGAGTGTAAACTGAAACGAGAGGTTCAGACTGGACATAAGCAATAGCTTCTCCTCATGAGGACAAAAAATGAGAGCATTCAGCACAATGAAGCGCAAGTGTTTACTGTACAACGTGCTCTAGCTTGTCTTCACACTGTAGGCAGGTACTGGGAACCTGCTCTCAGCACACCCTGGATAACAACGTGAAGAATCAAGTTTTTAATGCCTTTTTGTCAGTCGATAGGAGCTACCTGACAAAAGCAGCAAATCAACTACCAATCTGGCTTGTGCATACGAAGGGTGAAAGCTTTCTTGCCTTATTCTATAGGTTGTTCTGTAACGTAAGGTAGAAATTGTCATTGATGCTGAGGGATTCCAGGTCAGACTAAAACCCCAGACTAAAAAGAATTGGAAAAAATTGAAGAGTTTTTGCTTGGCTTAGTTTTGCAAGAAAAAAAAGAAAGTTTGTGCAGATTTTATGAGAAGGGAGAGGGAGGTAGGAGAAGAGACATTTGGAATTCTTTCCCAACTCTTCTGTTATCTAAGAATTTTAGTATTTTTCAAATTGATGGTAATACTTTTGTTCACCTTAAGCATCCTACCTTACCTGCCATCCAACATAGTCACACAAGATAGCGCTCCACTTGTTAGAGTCTCAAGTCATACTTAAACTTCCACTTAGGAATTTAAAAAAGCAATATTTTTGCGAAGGAATAGTATTTTATTGAGATGCCAAACAGGACAATTCTTTTGTAAAATTGAGTTTTTTGCTGTTCCTAAACTTTCAAGGGTACTAAAATAAGATTCGGTAATAAGACCAACATTTCAAATATACCCTCATTTTTGTATTAGTCCCTATTTTAGCAAACTATCAAAAGCGGATGCATTCGGTGGCAGGATCACCAAGGGAAGCACTCATAACAAGCTCTGGGTTGGCAGCAATGCCCCCGTGTTCACTTCCTTTAAGTCGGCAACAACAAACTCTGCAACTGAGAAAGAACATCCCACTGATGGAGCAATGCCAACCTTTTATATGAAGTGGTAGTCAGTTGGCTACCTTTCTTTCTTTGAGATGCAATTAATGTCAGAAACTGCTTTAATCAAAGATTATTAAATAAAAATCAACATTTTTATATCCCCATTAGATGGCTCCAAAGATTTGCTTAAGCTCTCCGCAAGCCACAGCTGAAGACCAACGTGCTGTTCTGAAACAGCCTTTATTAGACAACTAGAATAAATTACAGTGGCTTATTCACAACTGCAGCACAGAGCAGTATTGGTAATATCATGATCATCTGTCCTGTGGATAATGTAAAAAGTCACCAGCGACACTAAAATCACATTGACTAAATAATCATCGCTTAGAAGTTATGTTCAAGGCTAGCCATAACCTCTTTTCAGTCTGTCACCGGAACAGAAAACAAGCAAGCAAGCAGACTATGGGTCATACCCTTTCTTACAGCAGCCAAGGAACTATTTGGCACGCTAATCAACAGGCGAGAAGGACCGCAGGTAGTGAATGCATGCTTTGAGGATAAAAAGTGCACTGCGGAGAGGATGAAAGTAAACACACAGAGAAAGGCTCGCTGTATTTTGTATGAAGCTCAGTTTCTTGTACTATTAGAGAAGCCTCTCATTTCTTACTACCATTTTCAACTGCAGGTAGCAGCGGCTGCCGGAGATCACTCCCGCTGCCACGTAAACGGCACGTCATTTTCTATGTCACTAGCTTAAATTCCTCCGCCAAGGAAACCTCCATCACACACACACAGAGGTGGTGATGCTTTTAACTTTGTCACAACCCATCACATCAAAATTTTTAAGTCAGCAATGAAAAGCATGAGGAGCTACAAATGTAATCCCTGCCTTTGACCGCAAAAGTTATATTTAATGTCAAGTTCTGATTGGGTGCCCGTTTACTTCTGCAAAGCCAGCTTTCTCGTCTTGTTAGTGTGTGTACGGGGAGATAGCTGTAATTCACATCTCATAGCCTCAAGATTCAATTTCTCTTCGTTCATCAGTTCTCATACTTCAAGTGCCGTAACATATATCTGGAACCTATGCCGCAGCTCCCTACAAACATTACTGTCCTCTTTCTTTGGCTCTTCAAAGCAGATTTTTCCTTGCAAAGCTTGCAGAAAACAAATTGACAAAAATCAGTTGCAGATATAATCTTTTAATTCTCCCACTTGATTGTACATGTGCTATTTTTTTCATTACATACTTCAGAATGAAAGCAAATAGTATCACAAATTTCTTAAGGAATTATGAAAAGTTGGAGTGTTTTGTAGAGAATCCTAAAAGAGACTGTAAAACAGCCCTCTCTAATGAAACAGAGCTGCTGTTTTGCTAAAGCTCTTGACATATGTTTAATTACCAATGAAAGTATTTAAACAAACTTGAGTGGTTCCCCAAAGAGAGAGACCTAATTCACAACTGGTTTTGTGTATCAATGGAATGAATACTCCTCATGCAAATACCAAGATAATACAGTAAGGATACCTAAAAAACTGCCCTGGCTCTTTTAAAACTAGGCACTTCTACAAAAGATTTGTCAAGTATGGTTTGGAAATGAGCGTTGAGGCTATTACTGGAAATTCACGCAGGGAAAAAAGTAATACAGCCTCATATCAGGCATTTCCTATTTATTACCGAAGCTAACCGTGTTTACTTCTCTTTTATAATAAACGTAAGTCAAACAAAAGATCAGCAGCTGCAATTTATAGCTTTCTTAGGGCCACTAAAATAGTTCTTACATATATAATTCTTCCCGAAGCAATAAATGTAACATTTTACATTGCCTCCACAAATATCTTTTGTCCTAAGTATTCCAGGCCCTGACAAATGTTACGGATGATAAATTTGAAGGAAATTTCACTCGTGACTTATTTTATTTGTAGCCTGCCATTTAAATTGAAGTTGAGAATTGATGAGAGCATTCTATGCCTTGGAGAGGAAACATTCTTAGCTCTGATGTCAAGCTAGTTTATTAATTTAGACAAACTCTAAGACAAACGCTATCATCTCTAGATATAAGTAGTTTGCAAATAATAAGATCTGAGGCAAAGCCCAAGGCCTTATCTGATCAAAAAAGAAACTGTAAATAATGCTTCTGATCTACGTATCAGGACTTATCTATATTCAGTTCAAGAAAGCTACACTTAAATTATGATATCCAAAATAATAGCGATACTTTACCAAACAGGGGAAACAGCTGCTCAGATCTTAAAATACTGGGAGTGATAAGGACCAGAATAAAATACACACGTACTGTGTAACAGGTAAATTGCCGTGCTGTCCAAGTGCAGCGCTCCAGGAGAGTGACAGCCTGAAGAGTGTTGTTGCTAATGGGAAACTAATAACAATCGGTAAAGGAGGATGACAGTCAAGCGCCAAAGTCAGAAAATTGATGGGTAAATGCGCACAACTGGTTATGGCCTTGGTCACTAACCTTTTTGAATGCACAGAAGCTGCATAACCACATCAAATAACGTCCACCGTGCCAGGGGGAAGGGGGACCATGCTATTCTTTTCCAGTCTGCTCCTATCAGCAAGGCTGCACGCCTCAGGGATTCTCAGACCTTGTTTCCTTCCAGTGTAGGGCACGAGAACTTTAATGCGGTATCTATTGCCTCTCTACACCTCTCCAAGTTATAAAGCAGAAATGGCCAGCTGGACTGCAAAGAAATTTAGGAGAGAGAAGAGACCAAGGCTGAAGAGAAAGACAAGGCTGGAGCTTGTCAATAATTACGCTAATGAAAAAAAGATCAGAAAAAGCCTGGGGAGGAGATAAAGAGAAAAGCTGTCCCTCGAGGAAACCCTCCAAAACTAAAACCTCACACATCCAAACAGAAAATAAAAACGATGAGAACTTCAGTGGGAAAGGAAAAGAAAATTGTGTATGTTCAAGAAATGTCCTTGACAAACTCATGGGACTGGCAGGACAGGTTCTCCACTCTTACACCAGTCACCGGCCGCTTAACAGCCAGGGCTACAACCCGGCGTGTCTATTTGGGGAAGAGTATTGATCTGCTGTTCAAGCAGCAGAAAAGCATCTCAATATCACAGGAATGAAACATCGCTGTTTCTACAGGAGCAACCAGCAGCAGCTGGTAGCTTATATCCCAAGCTATATAGCTCAGGCTAAACAACCCAAATTTAGAGCATACTGTGTGCCACACATCACCTACCATATTTGGAGGCTAATGTACAAAGCAGGCTACGTTTGTCATGACGCCTGGCAGGGACAAAGCTGTGGAAAAATGGGTCTACGTCTAAACTAAAAGCTCAGGATTCAATGTCTTACTCAGAAATGGATAAACCTGTGGCATCTCTACCAATGTCTTTACAGCATAAACCAAACCTGAGAATTTCAAAACAGGTGAGGAACATGGGCTGCCAGAGCCTTCAGCTGTCACTCTCCTAACATTCTTGCACAGGTTATCTATTTACTTAGGACCGGAGACTTCACTGCTCTCATAAAAGGAACAGAGGTTTCTGCTGACCTGCAAGATCTGTCCAAAAGGCACGTTCGGCTACAGAGGGGTTCAAGGCAGGGAGCTTTAAGAGGTGTGTCTGCTCTCGAGCTCTCTTTGCTGGCTGAAAAACAGTCTGCCCAATTCACACTTTCCAGTCTAACTAGAATTCACAACCTTGGTATTTACTTTCATGACTGCAGTATTACTGAATATACACAATAGCATCATGTATACTCAGTGTTACACTATACGTTACTGTTATTGTGAACTCTGCTGCAAGATCTATTTTAACATAGTTCTACTTAAGCTTATTTATTTTGGGATACAAAATGCTTCAATAATCCTTGGTGCAGAACTGTTTCTCACCTTAAAATAATTAAAGTCATCTTTCAAAACGGAATTACAATCTACTCAAAATCTTTGATTGAAAACTGTGAGGAATCTCTTTCTTTATGAGGATTACTTAAATCACCCCTTCCCTGTTATAGCATTTCAAATCAAAGCCTTTACGGGGAATATTATCCATGCGACGCAAGCAGACAAGATGCACGAACACTGGAAGTTTGGGAGTGTCCTAAAGCTTGTCCTAATAAAAGAGTTGATGTGCAGAGAAAAGCCTTCTCTCACAGAAGAGGCAATCTGGACAGACAAATTCTTCTCTTGCAAACCAATTTACAGATCAGCTGAATGTTTTAAGGCTTTCTCATATGAAATACATAACTTGTCAGGAAAATAGTAATAGGCAGTGTTCCTCTTTAGTTACAGTTTGTATTGTTGAAAAGATTGAAATTATTTGGGGAGTTCTTTAGAGGAGGAAGTACAAAATCATTTATCTGTTTATATTGTTCCTTTTCATATATTTAAGAACTATTCCTTCCCACTGCACCAGGAGATCAAAATAAATGTGCTACATTAAGGCAGTATTAAAGTTCCACAGTATGAACACATTCCATTGATTTTATTTTTTTTGGCAATCTTGTTTCACCGATTACAAAAAGGTCAGTTAAGTAGAAGCTTTTTCCAATACAAGCCTTTTTGTAAACAAAATCTCTGTTCAGTGAGTATTCACTGAAAGAGGCATGCACGGTTAATCTTGACAGATAATGGGACTGATGTGGAGCAGATACAGGTAATATTTACAGGAGTAACAGAAAATTTACTGTAATTAATTAATTCTCTGTATGCTATTCAGGTAGTAAATCTTTGTCTGTATTACCTTGATCTAGTGCGACCTGTTTGCTCTAAAGAAGGTAATTAATTCAAGTGTCATAGGAGATAGATGCTCTAAATTATTAGTGATCTTCTAAGATGACTGAAATAGCCAAGTCTAACTTACACGATGAAACGCAGTGCCCTGAAATAAGGCTACTTACTCAGTGGATGAATACCCTCTGGAAGTGTTGGTCTGCTCTGACCAGGGACGAGACAGTGAGGAGGAACGTGGCATGGTACCTGTGTCTACACAAAGCACACCCATCATGGCCCCTGGGACAGAGAGACTATTAGGCAGCCCTGCTCTGACACATCTTTGTCTAGGATCAAGAACATGGCAGCATTTATTCTACTTTCATTGACAGCCTACGGCAATTATTTAACTAGATTATAAGGTGAGCAAACACTAGTTTTCAACTGTTGGTCCTTCTGAAGGGATTGTTGTGGAAGGGAGAGAGACTACCACGACCTTCTACAAACGCCATACTTCTGCATATCGTAGCCAGGAAGACGGTTTTCAGAGTTTCTAAATTCTAAGCTCCATGGATTTAAGCTCCTGTACCGAGTACATTGCAAACCCACAAACATTTTAGCCACACTTAAAAGTTAAACATTGCAGTGTCTCACTTTTATGCATCTGATATCAGAGTGTCGAATCCAGTGCTGGGTACCCCAAACCATGTATAGGAAGCATAAAAAAAAAAAAAAAAAAAAGACACAGAATGTCTTAAAAAATGCCAATTCAATCTCTGCATTTGGCACCCAGCTGCTCTGGGCCAGCCCAGACCACCAGGAAAACAGTCCTCTCTCAGATGCTTTTCTAAGGGTCACCTGATGGTGCCTCTGTCTTCTCAGGAAACATGTCCCCAAACCAGTTTTGGGGTCTGCAACGCTAAAATTATTTTGAACTTTTTCATGAAGTGTTCGTTGTAGAAGAAACGGGCACAGTCTGAGATCAACAGGCACAATCTTGGATTTGTGGCTTTCAGAGAAGCACTCCCAGAGTGAGGTCGCTTATGATCTTTCCTATCCAGCAAATCTCAGACTGAACAGCAGAACTTCAAAAGAGCAGATGGACAACAGCTATTTCTGGACTTCCCAAGTAATTCAGTGGTTAAAAAACAGTCTGGGAAAAGAGGCTAAGTAAACCTGGGGTCGTCTAAGACATACAAGAGAGTACGAACCCCCATCGGTATTTTCTAAGTACCGCAAAGCGAGTGCGACAAGGGACATGATTGTTGTTGCTCTCCTTCAGCCACATTCAAAAGGAAGGCTGTAGCTGCCTGGGAGGTTGAGAACATCCTCTGGATGACTGGCAATTTTTAAGAATACCTAATTACTAACTCCCAAATGGCTTTATAAACCAGGCACTGAGCTGCTCTCTTTTGCCAAAACTTGGGCAGAAACACATTTCTGAAGTGCCGGGTGAGTATTTTCAGGACTAGGCATTTGTTTGAAGGTTTGATTTCTGCTTAAATCACACAATACACACTTAGACAATACAATGGAGCTTCCTGTTTTATCTATAGAAATGAACTGACAAATACACACACATCCAAAAATAAATAGCACAGAAGGCTTTTTCTTTCTTCTAACAGAAGTCATGCATATTTATTTCTAACTTCTCCCTCTGAAATGCAGAGCCATGAATTCTTGCCTCGAAATCCCATCCAAACACACTACAATTTGTGAAAACAATTTGAGCTCGATATATCATTTCATTCACGTCGTTCTTCTGCCCATCTACAGCTATGTCTCATTACTAGGGAAATAAAAATATTTTCCTGACTACTCAATTAAGGCACACTTAATTGTTTGTTGTGCCACATTGTTAACAGTGACGGGTGGTAGGTCGTGTTATTCCAAGGTCAGAGAAAAACCACAAGCCTGTTAATGCTCCAGGCTATAAATCAGAACAATAACAACTTGGGAAGCACAGTCAAGCATTTTAAACAATCAAGAGCATTATAAGGCATGCAAAAGTGATGAAACGGTGTCAGCCAGGCCACACCACTAAATGGAAAACCGTATTGCTTGGTGAAGGCGTAAATAGGTCTCTCTTAATTTTGATGGAATAAGCAGTCCCCAAAAGTCAAAAGGTGTCAACATGGCTGTCACCACACAACATTAGGCAGTTAAATAAGCCTCGAGGCTTAGAATACACAAACCTCAACTACTTAGAAACATTGTTGAAAGTCTCTTTGACCCTTTATTAATGACACAGAAAAATGAGCAGAAAAAACCCAAAACATTAAACCACAAAAAATTTAAGGTGTATGGGACCACAGTCTTTTCAAACACAAAAATGTGTTCAACAGACTTCATAGATGACGATGGGGGACAGTTTTCTTTAAACAACATCGGGGGGGGGGGGGGGGGGGGGGGGGGAGGAAATGGCAGGCCGATGCTATATTGTATACTGTGTATTAGACCAATATCCCATGGGGTTTACAGCAGAGCGGAGCAGGCAAGGCACACAGCGCTGGCCTGGCCTGGCCTGGCCTGGCTGCAGCAGGAAGAGATTCAGTCCCTAGAAGATCAGGAATCCAGTAACTTGTGGGTTTGGAAAGGTAATGATTCATACCAGCATAATTAAAGGAAAGGCAGACAGAGGGAATGCTGCTCCCCGAGAGACTGGGGCTGCTGCATGCCAAGCAAGAGTGTGATCCCATGTGGGAAATGTCCTGCTGCCCAATGTGCTGACCTCTAAATTCCTGGAGGTGCCAGAAGTGGAAAGAGCGAGCCATTTTGGCATGTCTCCCCGGGCCAAAGACCTGCCAGGCCTGGAGATGGCAATCAGTGGGTGAACCAGACCAGTGTTAAAGGTAGGAAAGATGCTGAATCTTTCTGGCCCTTTCTGTCTGTCTGCTTCAGGTGAGCCGATCCCAGAGGCTGCGGACTCACTACTGAAATACAGGCTACCTAACAGGCCTTACTTATCTCTATGGAGAAAAACATTCTTAGTTTTAAGAGAACAATGTTGAACAGAGAAAAGAGTCATCACCTTGAGACAGACAACTTTTAAAGCAGCATGGGATAAATTTTTTTCTGAAAGCTTCAACAATTTCAAAGCACAGCAACATTTCCTATCTGAAGTATTCCATCTCAAATGCAGTATTTTATACGCTATTATTAATAATTAAATGAGCTGAAGTTATGCCTCTTTGAAACCTATGTTATAACGGCTAAAAAAAATCTTTGTTCACAACAGAATTTAGTTGAAAAATATTATCAGTATCGAAATGTCTCGAGTACTCTTCACAATTTCTGAAGCAATTCACTGGCTGAAATTACAAAGACTGAACTTTCTCAGTTAAGTATGAAACATCAATAAAAATGTTTTCTTTTTTCCACTATGTAAGCGCACTAACACGTCTTTTTATGGCTCTTTATACTTGAAGGCTCCAAGTAACCTGCTCCATGGTTAAATTCTCACTGCAACCATAGCTGTCCCTGCTTGAGGAACAGGCTCAAACTACATCACCTCTTGAGATCCCACATAACCTGAATTATCCTGTGATCCCAAGACTCTTGTTCATAAAAACTAACTACAAAACGTATTAAAGTATTTTTGTGTTGTAACTGAAGAGGAAAGTTCTAGTTAAAAAAAAATCAACACAAAAAAAAACCCCCAAACACACTAATGAAGCCTTTTCCCTTTAAATTCCTTTCAAATTTTAAATAAACAAGCAAATACAGAAAAGGCTGTATAGAATACAAAAGCTTACTTTAAGTATATTTGACTCTAATAGCTAGTTTCGAACAGCCCACTGCTGGATGGAAAGAAATCAGTTTTTATATGTTACTGGCTAAAATAAGTTAATGTCATTTAAATTAAGTTGCACCTGCCTGTGGAATTTGTGATTTTCAGGAAACTGAAACAAGTTCTTCTATCAGATAACCGGTTTTCTGGTCAAAAAAGCAAACCTTGGTAACAGGCAGCATGTGAATTACTTTGGGGAGCAGTAGTTTTGTAAGCGTAGGATTATTTTTTTTTTCCTTAAGAGACACCATTGCTTTCTGATAGAAACTAGTTAAAAAGACAAGTTCCTCCATGAAATTTCACTGACTTGTTGAAACAAGCATCCATGTCCTTAGAACAGTTTGCCATCTCACCAGCCAGCAACTTTAAATGAGTCCCTGACCCAGGAGGAGCCTGTCAAATAGCAGAGAGTAAGTCTGAAAGAGCTGCAAATCAAAGAAATTCTGCAAAGACACAAGGAAGCCTGGCAAATTAGTCAAAACCACTCTTTCCTGGCATGGAAAAGGCATGGAGATTTAATGAGCTGAGCTGCCCCGTTTCATCTATTTGTAAAATAAAAGCTGAAAAACTTAGTCTCATTTGTGATACTGTTAAGCCCAGCCAACTCTTAACCCTTCCTTTTCATGTACAGTCACCAGAAGCTTAGGGTGCAAAAGCAGCGAAGTCAGCCATGCTGCTGGACAATTTTAAGAAGAAATGTGCCTCACCACTGGCAGAAAGTATCATAACAGAAGAAAACAGCTGCACCCAGGTAAGAGTGATGGAGACCCCAAACCAAGCAGCAGTAAAGAGAACATAGACAAGCTAGAAAGTGTGACCACATTTCACCTGAGAACAATTAACACACACACCCGCAGACACAAAACTCCAGGAAAAAAACCACGGTATTAACGGAGGAAACAGATAATGAGATAGCAAGGGAGCAGATTTTTAAGTGCATGTTGTTGTTACAGCAACAACATAACACCAAGAGTATTTAGTACCATATAGTCAAGTGGCCTGCTGCTGTTTAGCTCCTCTCTCTGCTGCTCAAGTGACTGCTGTACTAGTAAGAACTGCTATGCCTTATTGAGAAATGAGTTTTATGCCAGCATTGGGAAACCACAAATACCTTTCACCGATGTTACAACAGTTCTTTGGGCTCTAATTATTTGGTTTCCTTTGGGCTCTAATTATTTGGTTTCCTAAAAAAAAAAAAAGACACCACACTAAAAAAATCCTTGAAATTTGCATACCACTCCAATTACTTTTGAGAATGCTACGCTTCTGATTTGTATCACAACACCTCTAGGAACCTCTAGTCCTGTCTTCACGGGGCTAGGCGATGCATGAAGAGTAACAGGACAGTCCATTCCCCCAACAACGCGGCCGCTACTTGCTCCAGTCTGGCTACTGAACTGCTCACAGACTGAAGCATCAATGACTTCTGTGCAACAGGCAGTCAACCCTCTATCAGCATAGTTCAGAGACGATACTAATGAAGCCCTCCACAGTTTATTTTCGGCAGGTTTTACACAGTTGAGCTTCAAAAGCCACACCTCACCTTACATACAACTATTTTGTGTTAAGCAACATGCCACAATTAACTGGATTTCTATTTAGAAGGTAACTATTATCTTCTGAGTGTTAAAATGGATCATATGTCCAGCTAAGTTCCAGGACAAAGGCAATGAATCTTTAGATGGAAAGAAGAGAAAATATCTTTTCAGTAGCCTTTCTGTGCGCCAGACACCAGCATAACGTAGCCAGCAGCGTAACACAGTCTGAAACAGAACGCGAGTCTTTTATTTAATTCTTTAGATTTCACAGTGGGAAGTTAGAGATGAAAACAATTGAACTCATAGCTAGCAAGAATGGAGAGTGGTTCGCAAGTAACAAAATTACAAATATTAAGATGAATTACTGAAGATAACCGTAACCAGATTTTTAATGGAAAAGGTGGAGGCTCTGGTACAGTTACTGCATATTGCCACAGAATTGTATAAAGGCTCTCAAACTTTGTCAATACTTTGGGAAAAAAAAAAAATATCTGAGTAAATACTAAGCAGAAAGCCAAACCTTACAAGCTGAAGAAGTTAAAAAGGGAAAAGCACATACAACAGAAGTAATAAAGATTTCTTTCTGCTGCGGTGAAGACAGGGTGAGCAAAGGTCCAAACCACAGAGCTTTCATGATCACTCCGTAGCGAAGTGTCAAATATTTCTCTGTTTCAATCTCAAAGCTGAACGCTGCCTCCTAGAATAGCCCAGATAATGTGGATATATTATTTTAGATCTGCCCTTATAGACTGTAATTTTAAGGTTAGATGCATAGAGACTTCCCCTCCATCTATGCTATTATTCCATAGCACAAGTCCAGGGGAGAATTGCTGCACTCCCATGCACCTTGCACAATCCAACTGTGGTAAATTCCCCCTGTTGGGATTGCTGCAAACTTTCAGAAAAACTGCTTGATAAATAAATACATATCCTTAAATAGCCCTCCATTTTTAATAAGGAAATTGAAAATCACAATTTTATTGTACTGAATGCAAATGTGAGCAGTAGTTTGTTGGGTTGATTGTGGGGTCACTGCATGTCCGATCAATGCAAACACAGAAGACTTAGAAATACCTCCCAATAAAAAAAGTTTTGTTTTCTTAAGAGGAGAGGCATGGGCACTTCTCCAGATTTTTTTTCTTTTGAGAGCTTAAAAAAATTGAAGCTGGACAGTGCTTTCCTCTGTCAATTCTGAAAAAAGTGCGGTGTATTTGACTAGATAAAGTACAAATCTATAATAAAGCTGCCCACATCGCTGATCTTTAGGAGGAGGTAAGAAGGAAGACTGGTTATTTTATAGCATGGAGAAGAAATAGTAAGAAGATGCACATATCTGAATAACGCAAAACCCTGACTGCATTGGGTCTTGCTGAAGAATAACCAAAAGGCAAAAGCAGCAGCAAAGTCAGGTTGTTTCAAGATCAAAGGACATTACCCCAGTGATACATAGGCTTTATCTACACAAACCTTCTTGAGAGAAAGGAAGATTGTTGCAGATTACATATATGTTTGGTCAAGACGCATAGAAAAGATACTACAATCAGACTACTTCAAGTGTCTAACTACATATCATAACAGCCCATTTTCTTAAACTTTCACAGGAAACTCACCCCATCTGGTCTGCCATCCGAGGCTGTAACAATCAGAATATAGCGATCAGTGCTTTCTCTGTCCAAGGGCTTTCCTAAGGCTAGCAGTCCAGAACTAGTAACAAAACAAAAAAACATAAAACGTTATCACAACGGTTTGCAGATATCTACAAGCACTTTTGTTCCACTACTTTGCGTTACACAAATGTTTCCCTTTAAGCAAGTTAATAAGCTTTTAGGCTTTATTACAACTGAAAGCATGTTTTGTGTAGGTAAAGGCTAATAAAAACGACGAACCAATATCTAATGCTTTCCGCTCCGATACGAGTATAATTTAGGAATAAAATAACAACCTAGTGATCTACAGGATTATACAAAAGATAGACCTACACTGAAGAAAGGACCCTCGTTTGTTAGAAAGATACACTGCTATAATAAAAGAGGAGAGAATTACAAGGAGTCTATTAATCACAGAGGAGTTCCGATAGCCCTGACGAGACTGCAGCCGTAAACTCTGGGAATACCATACGCGTGGTCTTAAGTATGAGTGTCCTCAGAGTTTTATAGGGAAAGGCTACTATCTTGCATGTTGTGTAACTTCAGTAAAAACACTGTAATGAGCTAATGCCCTTTCAGTGCAAGCACAGATATACTATATTGCCTAATAATAAAATATTAACATAAGCACAAATGTTGTGAAGAATAAATCAGGGTATTGTGATTACTGATGCTTGTTAAAAAAAAAAAAAAAAACCAAACACAAAAATCAAATGAAAATAAACAGAATTAAGCCAAAAACACTGCTTCTTGAAAGTGTTGCAAAGACCTGTAACTGCTGACAAATAAAACAACCTGGATTCTGTCTCTAGGATGAGCTGATTGCCTCACACAGAAGTCCGGGAGCCACCTGGAGGTGTGCTGCAGCATCACAGAGACACGATCCCACCACAGACTCATTCCTTTTGTATTAGGAAGCATCAGAAAAGTGGTGTTGAGTAGACAATCCTGTCAACTTAACTGACCTGGCACAGGTGGTACTTCAGTGACCAGTGCTAAAGCTCTGCACTTCATTTACAGGATTTTGGTGTCTACCGGAATGTGGTAAAGGATGTAACAAATTGAGATCTCTGTTAAATGCCATGCAATCCACAGGTTATTTAACAAATATGCACCAAGAAACATGGCTCCGGGGTGACATTTATCCTCTTGTCGCAGGGCTAAGCAGCTTCTCCCACGGAACTCCACCAAACGTGTCACAACTGGCTTGTAACATTTGAAGAGAAGTGTAACAACACATGATTTTGCAATACAAAATCCACACGGGCTGCGATCTTGTTATGCTGTGACTTCCCATGTGTTATTCCTTTTTAAGTGGACTTTATCAGCCATAACCATTTGTCACAGGCAACTATAAATTTTATTGGTTGAACCTACATTTTATATTCATGACCTAGAACCTAAACAGCTATCTCTTCAGAAAGAGGTTTTATTACAACAGCAAGAAAAAAGGAAAGCCAAACTGAACCAAAAAGTCTCACCAAACTACGAGGTCTCATTAGCTGTACTTCTCCAGAACGCTTGGATGTATCGAATCTGTACCTAATGACCTTTCTTCCCTAGACTATAAATTTCTGCACAGTTTCTCCTGTAACTTCTTACTCTCAGAGAAGACCTCAGCAAACTGGTTCCAGGCCAAGACTTTTTCCGACGTTATTTTCAGCAGAGACAAATACCAACACTTACTAGCAAGCTCTTACCACAAGCAGTTTTTCAACTAAATACTACAGAAATAGGTGGGAACAGTGAATGGGAGCATAACTCTTGCCTAGGGTTGAAAGGTTGGTAGGTAAAATAACATCCAAGCTCAGTAATCAAAGAAAAGAATATTTCAGGAGATGCTACATTCAATCTGCCTCACTGCTACACAGCTAAAAACACAGGCACATGTCATGTTTATCTTCCTCAAAAAGACAAAAGCGATTCATTGTACCTAAAATACTTTCTGGAGGTTGGAAAAAACCAACGGGACACGGAAATATCGTGTGTAGCTTTGTAACTCAGTAGATATGGAGCCGACATATCTTGTCCCAGGTTACAACAGCGCCTCAGGACCTGTCCTGCTTCTTTGCATGGACTTGCCTCGGCCTGCTCAGAGGTTGGTTTTAGCTTTAAACAGCAATTATCTAATGAGCCGCTACCACATACCAATGCTGTTTTAGCTTCTGCTTACTTCTCTACAATTGTGTAGCATGATGCCTATTTTTATACGTGTATTTTTGTAACTAGCAGGTAGCTATAATGTGGTTATTGTGCACAGACTGAACTCCATACGGAGCAGTACAGGTCTCCAGTGGAGTGAAAGTTCAGGCACAGGACGGCACCGGAGCCCCTGGGCTACAAACACCTCACCCATGGCTTACTGCTGATAAACACGCACCTTAGGAGCTGCCCAAAACCAGTTCGGGGTCGCAAAGAGAACAACAAACAAGTATCCACAGATATTAAAAACGCCACGTGCAGTAAGTTCAGGTGTAAGATAGACTTGCACACAGACGGGGGGGGGGGGGCGGGGGGGGTTAGGGTAAACCATGCTCTGTATTTTAACAATTCTCTTCTTTCCAGGTGTTTCTGCAAATCAATTAGCTATCATAATAGATCATACATATTTTTCAGCATTTGTTCAGGACACTGCAATAAAATATGAACAGAAGAAATTTTCAGGAAAGTAACAGCGAATGAAACATAAAACACTTATGTGATAAAATATTAATTCACACCACCCCCCCCCCCCCCCAAAAAAAAATCGAAGCGGAGCTAAGAATAAAATATTGAGCAGAAATACTGCTTTACTAACACTGACCTTTAGCTGCATAGATTCATTTTAACTTCTCCAATACTTTTCCACTATCATACCACCTTTTTCATCTCCTCCTTGCTACCACTTGAACAATCACAATCTACCACCTCCATTTCAATAGATGAACATCATTCAAGAGACAGGCTAATTTTATAAAAACTCCCATGTTTTACTCAAGGATTCAGGTGTACTCGCGTTCTTTTAATACCCTGGCTTTTGATCATCTCGTTCCCCGGGGAACATAAGGAGGTACCGAATTACTACAGATCGTGCTCAGGTTGTATTGCCAAAGAAGAAAGAACAAAACCATCTCACAATCGTCAGGTGGAGGATAAAAGAGATCTAGTAGGTAGATGTAAAACTGGTGATACTGAGTAGTCATGCTGCCAGTTAGGAATTGCACAGGGATTAACTACCATGCTCCAGGATGCAAGAAAAAATTCCAGATGAGAAAAAGGAGGAAAGAGAATCATGTTCATTGTCTCTGCCTTGGCCTTAAAGTATCTAAAAATGTATTTATGAAACATTGAGATAAATTCCTGTAGCCTTAATATGCCACTCACATTAACTATATGCTTTAATATTAATCCTACTTTAATCTCCTATCAAGACATTTCAGGACCTAGAAAAAACTTGCAAAAGGCTGAAGAAATCTTTGCGCAAACAATTTCCAAGAAAACAGATGCAAGGAGAGCAAGAAGGAGAAAAACACTTCAAAGAGCTCTCCTTTTTACCAAGAGGCAACAGATCAAAAAGGCAAACAAACAAATGCCTGAGTTTGTACTGAAACCCTCCATGTGCTGTGATGCTCAGACGCACGTGGGGGTGGATGTGAGCCTGGGGTGTTTCTGTCAGGGGGGCGTCAGGCTGCCCATGATGGGCCCCCAGAGGCTGGATGAGATGGAGTGGGACTCCCCGCTGCCCCTGACAGGCCCTGGGAGGGGACACCTGCAACTGCTGTGACACTGCTCGTGGACACATAGGGCTGTGCGGCGCCTGCAGTCTTCACAGAGCACACCAGAGATTTCTTATTTGTTTTCAGACTGAATTCACCGCTGCGAATTCACATGCCAACCTTCAACAGCTTGACTTCTGGGTGTCACCACACTGTCTACATCCAAAGCTGGACAATACAGGACCTGCCTAGGATCCGACTTCTAGAATACCTTCACACCACAGGTTTGCCAGGCCAGAAGTTTGTCTGAATTTGCACACAATTTGACGTCTCTCTAGTATGGAGAGCTATCAGGATTTTTATGGTGCGATGTGAACAGGTCTGTGATAAGCACGAACTATACAAAACAACTACCCACTGAGTAACCCCTCTTTGGAGCATCTCTCATGTAGCCAGGCATACTCCTCATTATTCAGAAGTTCTGAAGCTCACAGAGTAGGTCAGATCAAGTTTCTCTATGTCAAGGGGAGGATGTGCAGAACACCCTATAAATCTGCTCTGACGGAGCTACGAATCCCAGCGCTCCCTCTGAGCTGATGAACAAAGCACACCTTCCCCAATTTGCACTGAAAACTCCAGCTCTAAGCAATGAATAAAACCAGCAGCCCAATAACATTGCCTGCTCTTGCCACCTCAATGAAACAGTCTTCTCTCTCTAAGCAGTCCCTTCCTTTGCCCGAACAAGTCTTTGTTATTAGAGGGTCCATTGATCTTGGTGGATAACAGCATCAGCCTCTCTTGGGATCTTCAAGGCTATTTTTCATGTTGTTTCGTAAGTGATTTGATTCTCCATATATGGGAGATTTATCACAGCGAGTAACCTAGAGCTTACTCAGAATATACAGACCTGTTTCAGTACAATCTCTCCCTCACGCCAAATCAGAACAATTTTTTGCAATTATACCTGCACCATGAACAAATAAGTCCCAGGTTACTTTTGTCCCATCATCTACCATGGGAAGTCAGCTCACCTCCCTCCCTTTTTCCTGCAAAGAAAAAAGACACTTCGGAGTGTAATTAATAGCTGCTTGGGTAAAATAAAGAAGGGAGTGGTGGGACTGGCACAGAACTACCTGGTGCTTATAATTTCATAACACACCATCTCTTCCTAACTCTATTTAAGTTAATATTCAATTTAAGGAAAAGCGATTTTAAAAGAATGCTCAAAAGACTTTCTGCTACAGACTAAAATGCTTGAAGGCAGGAAACTAAAGCAAAAATTGTCCCTGTCATTATTCAAGAGCTGACAAGTATAAGGTTTTTAATTAATCCCTGGTCACTCTTTTAAATAGAATGTTTCCACCTCAGTGAGTTTTACCTACTAAAGTGTTTAAAATAAATAAATAGTCCCCTGTGAAAAATTCTAGAGTGCAATATCATCCAAAGAGCTCTCATTTAATGTCTAAGAGCCAATCTAAGGAACAGCTGAATACGTCTGATTACAAGTCTTTTCTTTTGCTCTCAGCCCACATATTCACTTGACTGAAAAGTTACAAGTCTATTTTCTAAGGGTTTTTCACTTACCTTTGAGAGAGATTAAAAACTTGTTGAGGATCTCCATTCTGAATGAGGTATCTTATAGGGTCACCCTCTCTATCAAAAGCCTTCAGGAAAAAAAAAAAAGGATAAAATGAAATCAGTTACAAAGCTTTTTTTTCTTTCCTTCAATTTATAAACTGGAAAATTAACCCTTGACGTTATCTACAGGAATGGCGCTAATCTCTCTATTTCTAAGGCAACAGTGGTAATTACAGAGGGGTTACTTAAAATAAAGCTGTAGCACATCAGAATTCTTATGCTACAGAGAAGTGACAATATCCTGAATACAGACTTTCAAATGACTACTACACATATACACACAGCATGGCAAGTGTGAAATTCAGGCTTTATTCAACTACTTTTATTTTTGCGCACCTACAGACCAATTCGACTGAACATTTTGTTTCCTTTGTTCCTACTCTTTATTTCCGCTTCTTATCCAGATTCTTCTTTCTGTTCGTTTACCAGAATTCCAGTCCTTTTGCTGATGCTCCAGTGAGCAGTGTAGACACTGCAGCACTCACCCTCCACCGTAATTTGCTTTTGGGGGGATGAAGATCAGGATGAGACCTTCAAGAAGGACTATTAACAGCAACAAAACAAGTACATTCAACCTACTAGATGACAAAATAGCTTTTCAGAAGTTGAGTAAACTACTTTTGAAGTCAAGTTTCGGCTAATCTATTTCCAAAAATGGCCATGTAATTGTCACTTCTTTTGTCAAGTGGACACACACCTTTTCCCCAAAAAGGCTATCAAGTGCTTTTCAGAGAAAATACCGTCTACCAAACTGTCTCACAGTTCAGCTATTTAGCATTCAAAATCTAAAGCGATTAAGCATGTTAACACAGGAAAAATAATAAAAAAAAAAAACTGCTGCGAGAATTGCAAGAAGGCCAACCAACAAGTTCAAAGAAGGGCAGATAGGATTTAATAGGAGAAAGGTCAAAATTAAAAAGAAGGTAAAGTATTTTTGTGTTTCTCATCTGTCAACCACCATCCTTTTTCTTATCTATTTTCCATAAGCATTTCCTGTAGGCCACAGTCAAGAACTGTTTATCTTTGGGCTGACCATTTGCAAAGCACTTCTTAAGACAAAAAAAATTAAACCAAGAGAAAAACAGCACCTACCCACCATCCCCCTACCCCCAACATGAAGAACCGAAGCACAAACTATTCCATGGTGCAGGCAGAACAGGGAATCAACAGGGAATCTCATCAGACACCGACTTGCCTTAACCAAAGGAAGCATATAGAAAATAGTGGCTACATCGGATGAAGGGGACCGGTATAAAGCAAAAGCAAGCACAACTATATGGGGACAAAGTCAGAAAAAGTCGAGGGAAAACTGTAATAAACCCAGAAAAGAGTACAAAGGATAACAAAGAAATGTTTAAATAACAGAGGAAACTTGAGGAGCATGGTACGTTGCTACAGTGTAAAAGCAGAAAGGATGATGTTGAGAAGGTCAAAGAGCTAACATTTGTGTTTCAGCTGCAATCAAGCAGCTAACAAAATTAACTGTCGCAACAAAGGGGAAAAATCTCAGATGAGAATAGGGAAAGAATGAGGCAGAGAATATGTACACAAATAGAGCATCTTTACATCATCTGCTGAAATTAAAGCCTGATGAAATTCATCCTAGTGTATAAAAACACGGGCTGAAGCAATCTCAAAGCCATTAGCAGTTTTCTTTGAAAACTCACAGAGGACAAACGTGCTGAAGGGCAAACACAAGGTACATCTTTCACAGAGGAATGAGCCAGGAAATCACAGACCAGACAGGGAGGGCTCAATTCCCAGAAAACTACAAATAATCAAATTATTTGTAAGTACCTGCAATGACAATATGGAGATGGATAACACAAAGCTAAATTTCTCAAGAACAAAGTATATCGGAGCAATCTAATCTTATTTTACAACAGGACAACAGGTCTTGTAAATAGGGAAAAAGCTGTGGATGTAATAATGCATCTTCGCCACAGTAATGCTTTTCCCACTGCTTTCTGTGACATTTTCACAAACAAGTTTAGACAACATGGTCTCCGAATGGAAGATGGAATTAAGCAAGAATAAAACTGATCATAAAAATGAAGGTCAGACAGCAGTGGATAGCATTTAGTACTGACTGAATTCTGCAAAGGTGTGTATATTTGTTCCAATACTGATTAACGTTTTCATTAACAACATCAGTGACAGAAAAGAAAATTTGTTTAAAAATCCACGGATGGCACCAAGTGACAGGAGGTGTCAGCGTTTTAGGGGGTGCGAGTGGAATTCAGGTGTTCTTATGCCAAAGATATGAACGGTCAGTAAAGACAAGTGAAAAATTGCTAGCCGAGAATATGCAACTATACAAATACTGGATGCAGAAAATCTGACTACCTGGCATCTCTGAGGGCTACCGTAGATTCTAAATCACCAAAATCACACTGTCGCTTCTATCGTTAGTGGTCCTTGGTATTCTTTTTACCTTACCTGCAGGGAATCTTGTCCCCACTTCATATTTAAGGCTACCTCCAAACTTTTTTTTATGGTCTACATACATAAGAAATCAGGAGACTTTCAAAAAGACAGAAAATAAAAACCTGGTTCTAGTTCATTTCATTTTCTCCATATGTCCAAAAAATATGGACCCTTCAATCAAAATATTTAAAAAAACAGGGGGGAATTTCATCATTGTTTTAAAAAACTTGTTTTCTTTAAAACCAAAGACCAGCAAGTTATTGTGCATGCAAGAAAAACACTGAAGACTTGCACATAAGGAAAGAGCAATCTACGCCTACTGTTTTCCAGATCAATTGTATACAGCTACTTCATAAATTGTACACAATGATTTCATGTTGCTTTCTTGTTCAGCACATAACTGGACCATGATAACGGTCCTATTTGTTTTGCAGACTCCCAGAAAAATTACACTATTTGCATATTTTAATTAATAATGGCTGGCAGAACATGAAGCAATAAACACCTCCCAGGCACGCAATAAACTCTGAGGTTTATTTACAAATTAATACTGTGGAGATCATTTAATATTGCATTACCTAATCTCAAATGTTGTTAATTAAAACACCAGTCACAATCAACTGGGTACATATAAAATAAATAACAGCATAAGAAAAAATATAACCTTCCATCATTTGTACGAAAAAATTTAATGGAAAAAGAGAAAGGAAATTCTATTTTTAGAACAGGTATTTTAAAATCTAATAGGCAAATTTAAAACAGCTGCATTTGCATTGTTATTGACACTGATGTTTTGCAGAGCTTCAGGTTTGCTAACTCAGAAATATTTAAAATACCTTGCTTGCTTTCTCCCAGTTTTTGTAATCCTCATGCTGTATGCAACACTAACAATATATTATTGAGAGAGTCATAAAAGAACAACCTGTTAACCCTACTGCACCAACCTAAAACATACTTTAAGTCCAAAGCACTGGTAATATTCCCTATTAGGTATGGAACACAGCCAATACCTGAAGCTATTGTTAAAATTCCACAAAAAAACCCCAAGATGACTAACTGGTACCTTTCTGTTTGCCTGGAAAAGACAGCACAAGATTTCATAAGCTTAAATACTCAGTCTATGAATGTTTAAAATGTCCCAGCCAATTTTACACAGGGAATAAAAAAAGATGAAGACTGAAATACATTCCACACAATAAAAGTCCTTTAATACAGATGGGTGATTAATGCAGAATGAGACGGTTGAACTTGCACTTTAAAGCCAATGCATCTGCATTTCAGGTCCAGGACCACCAGCCCTACAAGAGATACGCTTTTTGACTAATCCCCAAGAGATGAAGCCATGCATATTTGCAATTTATCAATTAAGTATTTCTCATAAACAGAAATTGCCTAGCTGAATTCAAGTCATGCAGAGCGTATTGGTAATATCAGATAAATCTACATCGTAGTAACAATAATTAGGAGACAACATTTTCTCTGCATTTCCAAAGCTCTTAAAACTAACTGATGCATTTCACTCTTTCCCAGACAGCGCAACTCATCATTTCTGGGGATCTTGGGCACGTAGCAAGATCACAACACCCACTGCTATACCACCAAAATGCTCACCAGCATCCTGGCTAGGAGGAGAGTAGCTGGCACAAGCATTCTGCGTCTCCCCTTCCCTGCCTGTCTCTCCCAGATTTACTCAGCATACCTTACCAAGGATCATTTGAAAAGGAAAACAAAAGCTAAGTAAAATATTTGGGGTTTAGTGAAACATTAAAGCAGACAGATTACTTCAACAATGAGGTTAGCTTTCTAACCACATTTAAATTGCGAAAAATCCTTAAATACTAAATCCTGCTAATATTTTTTCTGCCTCCCAAGATCACCCAGGCTTTCAGTCACATCTTCCAGCACCTGTTAAGTAAACACAAAGGTTTCTATTTCTCAGCATGCTCCTGGCTCCTGTCACTCTTTGGGGTTTCCAAAACCAAGCGTCTCCCACCAGTGAGGAGAAGGCTCCTGGCTCTTCAGTTCTGCGTTCACTGCAGGCACTGAAGACATGCCAGAGGTTAATTTCCAGCCCTGAGCTAAATGAGTCATCCTCCCTCAGCGCAGGTGACTATCAGCTTAACCATCCATAATAATCTTAATCTTTCATCAGCAAACGATTCTAATAGAAGCTTACCCATTCAGCTGCATCAGTGACTCAATTAGAGTTCCTCTATTTCACACACTTTGGTTTGAATTGTTTTTTTTTTTTGTCCGTGCATTTACCGAACGTGCAAAACACACAGAGTCACACACTTCAGCTGATACGAACTGACCTAATTCCACTGAGTTCAACAGACTTCAAAAGAGCTACGCCGACTTAAAGCTCTCTGTGCTTTCATTAGCTTAGGTATGTCCAAGTCTTCTTTCTTTGAATGGCTTTATTATGAAGTCTGAATAATCACAGAATCATCAGAGTTGGAAGGGACCTCTAGAGATCATCTAGTCCAACTCCCCTGCTAAAGCAGGATTGCCCAGAGCACATTGCTCAGGACTGCATCCAGGCGGGTCTTGAAAATCTCCAGAGAAGGGGACTCCACAACCTCCCTGGGCAGCCTGTGCCAGTGCTCTGTCACCCTCACCGTAAAGAAGTTTTTCCGTGTATTTGAACGGAACTTCCTGTGTTCTAATGGTATAACATTTACAGGAACCACCCTCAGGAGAGCATGCTGTACTGAGTTTATTGCTTTAGACTTGAGGCCATAATTACTTCATAATAATATGAAGTTCCCGACGCCCCAAAAACCATCTAAAGAGTTGTAATTTATCTACCTATTTGGCACAGCTGGCTTTCAAGACATGAGGACAGACCACAATGCAGCAAAAGCTTAGCAACGGTAAATAAGCTAGGAGAAAGCTGATGTATTAACCGTGCAGCTGCACACAGAGAAGCAACCTGGGCCTCCAAACCATGTCAGTGCAGCTCTATTTATGAGCAATACTGGACTAACATGCTTTCACTGCTTCCACTTGCAGAGCTATATTGGGTGGTCAGTTAGTACAGGGACCTGTGCTTTTTGGTAGCCCGTTAACAGCAGTTGTTACAGACACCAAGGGGAGTAAATATCTTCAGATGCTCTTCAAAAACCACAGGCTAAAGAAGGCTGAGTGCCAAAATTCTTGCTGAAACTCCATGTGAATTAGGTACGGAAGGTCCTAAGCTCCTCTGATTTGCTGGCAAATGTATATAGAGAGATTTTAACATACAAACTCACAGGCCTTTCAAGTTTTGAGCCATTCATGGAATTTTTTTCTCATATACTTCAGTCCCATACGCAGCCTATAGCACCTTTTAGCACACTTAACACAAAAGAAATTACAGAAATATCCAAGTAAGCACTTTTCCTCTATGGTCCATGTAAAAGGAGCTATTTATTACAATTCAATAATTTTCAATCCCTATAAATTGTCCTTTCCCCCTGTATGCAAGGACTGGGTTCTGCACGGCATGGGCATAAACAGAAGGAACGTGGTAAAGGCTTACAGGGAAGCATCTGTACCTGCAGGTTTAACAAAACGGCTCCAATTCTCATGGCCTCGCTGACTTCAAGGCTGTACATCAGCTGGGGAAAGCGAGGAGGGCTCTGGTTGTTGGGTGGAAGGACCTCAATGTAAACAGTAGTTATAGAGCTCCTGTAATGCAGGAAGAAAAAAACCCAATAGTCAAAGCCAGTCAAAATCAATAAATCAACAAACACCAGGCAACCAACAATATCTATTTCATACACTGTGTGTTCTCTAGCTCTAACAATGTCCCTTTGCTCCTTTAAAAGCTTCAGGACGTATTTTTCATTCCGCATCAAAAATAAAGCAGGCTGTCACATTAACAGAAGAAAAGCTAAATAATTTCTTTAAAAGTAGCCCAAGTGTTCTCTGAAAAACAAAGCAGTAAGATATCAGTGCACACTCCGCACACAAAGACAACTCATAATCCCCTGGTGATACCATGTCCTCTAGAAGAACATGACAAATTCTGAGATGATAACTGCTCCTGCCACGCGCAATATCCACCCCTGGAGCATCCCTGCTGTCATCCGGTTTGCTAAGTTTCTTTGGAAGAGAGGGAACAGAAAGTATTGATGGAGAGGACAATGCTGGGAGAAGACCGATGTACGCAGCTCTATAATAGGCTGCATCAATACTGTGGCTCACACAAATAAACCCAAGCCCACTTCAGCCTAATCAGCCACGGCAATACAGGACACTACAAAACTTGCTAAGGAAACCTGGCAAACCCTTCAACTGCACTGAAATGCTGACCCGAATGTACTGCAAACAGCATTGCAAGTTTGCAAGTTGAAGGCTCTTCTGGGAACACTGACACTCACTACAGACCCTGCAAAGACCATGCTGTAGACACATTTGCTATTCAACTGCTTCGAACTGAGAAAGGGAGCCAAAAGTCTCCCTGAAGTTGAAAGAGCGATTTAAAATCTGGCTTAAAGGAACCTTCCTTTTGCTTCTTTGCTCAGTTATCCCATGTGCCTTTTCTCCTGTATGTTAAAACAGTACCCCTGCCCCAGAACAAAATCCTAAGGAGAGCAAGTGTGACAATGCAGGCACAGATTTCCTCCCCATAAGCCCTTTGACAAAGTTGGGAAATCTCAGGCTTTAGAGCTGCACGGAAAGAAGCCAATTCAGGTCAAAGGCACTTGTCCCCAGTTATTATTTGGAGGCAGGGGGAGGAGAAACATTCGCCCACGCAATACACAATGAGCTGCTTCTTGCAGGGCTAGCAAACTCAGGGCATTTTTAGAGATCCCTAGCAGAAATTACCAGATAACTTACTGTCGAAACAGCTTCTGTGTTAACTGATACAGTTCCTTAAATACCAAAACAACACATCACTGATCGATATTTTTAATTAGCTGTACAGGGTTCTGACCAAGCACAGTCACTGCTGGGTTACAGATGCTTCACCCTGCCCATTGCCAGTAGGTTTTATAACTCCACGCCACTGATGGGAGCCGGGCAGACCATCACTGCAACACCGTGACAGATTGCCACGTTTTAGGGGCTGTGTCATGCAACATGCTTCATGGAGGTGGCGGTGCTCCAGATGCCCGAGCAGAGACTCCCCCACAGTCTGTGGGGAGACCTCGGTGGGGCAGGGAAAGGTGTGGGGAGGAAGAAGCAGCAGAGCAGGGTTGTTACGAACTGATCATCACCCCCATTCCCCATCCCCTGCACCCCACTCAGAGGCAGGGGAGCTGGGAATGACGGAGTGAAGTGGAACCTGGGAAAAAAGGGAAGTTGCTATTTCAGTTTTTATCTATCCTCACCATCTAAAACCTATTTTAATTGGAAATAAGTTAAATTAATTTTCCCCAAGTCAAGTCTGTTTTGCCCATGTTAAGTGATCTCTATGTCTTAATCTTGCTTTCTCATTTCCTCCTGTTGAGGAGGAAGAGTGAGAGCGTGGCTGGATGGGTATCTAACAAGCTGGCCAAGGTCAACCCACCGCCTGTATATTAACAATAAATACAAGTTGACTCTAACGAGCCTTCAACGTTAAACCGCTCCAGCACTAGCCATGTCATGACAGCCTAGCAAACATCCACCAGTGCCCCAAAACCCTGGCTACCAGCTAGTCCAGGGCAATCCCGAGCTTCCCACAGACAGCGATGCTGTGGATGCTGCCTTGCCACAGCCATATCTCCCTGAAGCAAGTGCCGGATTCACTTCCATCTACAAATACAGGAGATGAGGATCTTCCTGCTTGGAACATAATAGCCAGCTCCTTATTTGATTTAATCACTTTTTAAATAAGGACATATTTGCACTGAAATGCATCAGTAAACGGTAGAGCCTTACCATCTATCATATACTTGAGCTTTTAAGAAGCTGAATTTGCAGATTACTGGCTCAATGGATATAAACAAAACCAGTGTAATCAGAGTGAGATGGACAATTACAACTTAAGTCGATCGTTCAACATAGATTACCTCCTTATAAACTACACTCAGTTTCCCGTATTGTCAATTTAAAAATACTCCCTCATATCTCACTAATCTTTCTGAACAGATGTTCCACACTTACATTGTTGGAGTAAAAAAAAAAATAAAATAAAATACCATCACCAAATGCTCAACAACAGACACAATGAATTAGCAGACAAAATATCACTTGAGCATTGGGGATGCCTATTTTCTTGGGATAGCTGCTGTCTGTGTATGATATACACATACAAATAATTGCAGTTTAGTGTGCATTTTTCTTCCACTGCTGAATATTTAATAAAAATATATTGTTCTGTATAATTCTTTTCGGGATCCTGCTATATCTCTATAACATCTAAGCTGATTTATTGTCTATCAAGCTCTAAATAAAAGGCTTCTGTTCACCACAACAGTAAGCAAATTTTCTTCAAATACTTAAGATAAGATCACAAAAGTAAAGCACTAGTAGTCTGCAAACTAAAAGCACTATAACATTAGATGGCTTTTTTTTTTTTTCATTTCCAACCTATTTTTGATTAGTGTTCTGCGATTTTAACCCATTCGCTTTGCGTGTGTTGTATACAGCCCAGTTAAGTGGCTGACAAATTCTACTTTGACACGGGAAAGGAAAGGAGACAGAGCTGAGCCATCCAACAACTGCAGCTGGTGTTCTAACACTGCAGGGCCAGGTGAACACTGAGAACACAACAGAGCTCAGGAACTGAATAACGCTCACAAACTCACACAAGTATGGAAATACAGCTTTTACCCTACTCCAGCTGAATGGTAATGCAAAGACAGCATGGTCAGTAAGGCACTGAGACTGTGTCCCTGTCTCGGCTTTAACTGTGTGTGCTCTTCATATACAACTATATCATCTAATGTATAGCAAATACTTTTATATATAGGTGGACCAATATATCTTTGGCCAAACAATCTCTACAAATGCAAGTCAAAAAGGAAGTGTACTTTTCCACTGTGTAATTCCATAACATCACGATCAATTAGTTTCTAGATTGGACTTGATCCAGCAATTATCACCAAGTGAAATGCTTCCAACTGCACAGGAATCTGAGGACAAAACTGAAAAGGCTCAGATCTGAAACGAAACTGTTTAATTTTACAAGCGTTCTCATTTTATTCAATAATAGAAACGCCTAAAAAGTTAAACTTAATCTTTAAAATTTTATAATTTGTCTAAACTTAAGTATACTTAAAGTACTTAAGTGTACTTAAATATCTCTCAATAACTTACGTTAATGATGCTTGCTATAGATAGAAACTTTAATAATACTCAGCAAATACTCACGCACAGTCACCTGCCAGGAATTCAACATCATACCATGCAAAAAAGATACACAGCATGCATTTAATTTTAAATTTGTGCTCACAAAGGCTACAGCGCTACAGTTCCTGAGCCAGGTTTAGTAGTTTGGTCTTGCTTTGTGCATAAGCAAGGGGATAGCTGAAACCCAGCCAGTTTGCATGCGAGTACAGTTAGTCTGGTATCCCCTGCAGCACAGTCCAGATTCGGGAAAAAACGCTTAATATTTGAAATTACATCAAAATCCTTTATTTATTCCTTTATTTTACAGGCACACACCTTCCTGCCTGCAGATCCGTAACGGCTGGCTACATCTAGCCCATTCCTATTAGCCTCAAATACTGGTTACTGCCTCTACCAAAGCAACGTGAACCACCTAACACGACGTGACAACTCTGCATTAGAGGGAGCAAGAAGTTCATACAACCCCAACTGTGAGCTACTAACCACCTCACAGCCAGAAGGAAGGAACTAAGGAGGTGCGAAGGGACAGTTTTAAAGACCTCTGAGCTGTAGCTCACACGAGCTGTCCCTGGCTTTTCTCTGTGCAAAAAGACAGGAGGCCGCTTCAAGCGCCACCAGGTTATTTCTGGGTTTTCAGTCTTACAGAAAGAACGTCAGGAAGGCAGCAAAGTCTTTTTATCTAAGTGTACCTTACCAGAGAGTAAGAGTTGTCCACTTTCTTTCTCCACAGCACCTTGCTGAAGGTCCAGTGGCCCGCCTCTTGATTTTTTTAACCATCTCAGACATGGGAAAAACAGTTCTGGGCCCCCAAACAACCTCAGTTCAAGGTCAGCTTGGCCCTGGGGCCACCTACTGCCGCTACAGGAATACTGCCTAGATAGAGTGGGGTTTTGAACACACATTAAAAGCCATGAAGCAAATTATATGCTGTAATTCCATAAAAGGGGAAACCAGCAGAAATGTCAAGAAAGCAGAGAAACACTTTTGAAGATTGTTGCAATAAAGAAATTTTCAGAGGAGGAAGCACATGCTCCCAAGCATACATCATTAGAAGTATGTATTTTTAGACAATATAAAAATTTCTCAAACATAAAAGGAGCTGATAGCAATCAAAGCTGCATTGTAGGGGCTACTGTTGTTGGGCCCACGCGGCTGGATTCTGATTATTTTTTTTATTGATTTTTCTCTTCCACTTTAATACTATGCTAGTACTACACAAAAGTAAGTGCAAAACAGTCTACAATCTTCTCCTCAGCACTACTAACAGCCTACTATCAGCTACCCTGAGAGGGCTCATCAAGAAAGCAAGCAACAGAGGGGAAAATGAAGAAAATTTAACTGGAAGACTGTGTTACCAGATATTAGTTTTATGAACAATCTAACAATCTTAATACTCCAGTGATTGGAAAATGGAATTATAAAAATATGCGCAGAATGGTATGAGCTGCTTTCTTGGAGACATGATAGAAGCAACAGGTTCTGAAGAAAAGCCACTGACTGAGATTCCACTTTTGAGTAATCTTTCCTTCTTACATTCCCCATTTGAGGAAAAGAAAAGGGTGTGGGAGATTTAAATGCTGGAGACTACTATTCCTTTCTGCCATCCTCTTTGGACAACAAGGTTGTCACATTATCAATACCAGGCCCAGAACATGAGAGCCACTTTTCTGCACCCCCCTACCTCTTCATGAAATGACAACATTTGTGCACAATTGCCGTATGAAGAACACACACCCAAAAGAAGCAGTTAAGTGGGACTTGATACCGTTGTTGTGTGTGTTTGTTTGTTTGTTTTTAACATGAGAGTGCCCTATTCTAACCATACTAAATTTGCAGGCTGCTCTTCTTTATCAGCTGGCGGAGAACAGAAATAATTCTGGCAGTGATAATGTACATCATAGTGGGGTCACTGCTCACCACTGGCACAGCTTGTCAAGTACGTCCACAGCATGCCAAGTCTGGCTGACCTTCCACACCCTATACCTGGGGAGAAGGTCTCCAGCTCAGCAACCAGACTGTTTCTGATCCTTTCTGCAACACAGCAAGCTGCATTCTGAACAGAAAGCATCTCCTTTCTCACTTGCTTTGTTCCTTACATCCCTTCACTTCGATTTCTCTTCACAAATGGGCATGCACAATGATAACACAACATGTGAAGTTTTAAAAAAATAGACCATTACAAGCAAATGACATAAGGAAAACCGCGTACTGTAAGGAAAATGTAAATGAGGAACAAAAAGTGAAAGACTTCTAATATGACACTTTTCCAAAATGTGATCCTTACACCAAACAGAACACACTGAATCGTATTCCAGTGCAGCATTATAGACATAAGGGTGTGCCACACTTCTTACGCGCTGCTAAACACTGATTAAAAAATTAGTTTCATTATAAAATGAATTACCTTCTCTGCGCAGGAGGAGCGCTATCAGATGCTTTGACAGTGAGAGCATAGGATCGCCCCACTGACAATACAACTCCTGGAGCAATGGTGATAAGGCCTGTTCGGTCATTGATGATGAAGTCTCCCTGATCCCCAGCCAAAATTTCATATACTATCTGTCCATTGGGTCCCTCGTCCGCATCTACAGCGGTGAGCTGCAATTCAAAACCAGAATGTCAGCACACATGGTTCAGTGTTGTATTTTAATAGTTTTTGTAAGGCAACTCAGTAGGGGTAGAGGACGTAGAGGGGGAACACCTGTAAAATATGCAGTAATTTCTAATTACTGTACAACAAGGACACAATTTAAATGAAGGATATAGGCGTAAAAACATCATGAAGCAGAGAAAAACTGCTTACCTAATATTGTGAGCAAATTATTTTAAGATATGAATTAAGAAAACCAATTAAGACCAAGTTTACTCTCTGTGAACTGGAATTTATTACACTTCCTATAAAGGGGGAAGGGGAAAGAAGGTACTTAATCGTGTTGCAAATGTAACAAGAGGATCGTATTTAATTACTGCAAGTTCCCATCCCTCTCTACACTCTTCAAGTGACAGCCTTGTTACTGGCAGAAATTCTCATGACCAGGTCTCGCATCACAAGGCCTTTGTGTGGAACCAGAGAACTACGTATTACTCACGTGTGCGTGTACTGTAAAGGAAGCCAAGTGCAAGGGAAATAGCAGCTGTTCCCATATGGATACACACGTAGGAAACACAACCATGCACATAACAGATGTGCAAGGCCCGTTTCACGCAGCAGCGTGACACCACCTACCTGAAAGGCTGTGTTTGCAGGGGAGCTGTGCGATAAATGCAGCTGAGCATGTACTTCTGTACTTTGTTGCCTCTACACCATCTCTCTACTGGGACCGTGATTACTCTCGCATGCAGTGTTTCTTCTATTTAACTGTACAGTTTTGATTCTGAGTATAAGAAAAATCTAAGGCCTAGTATTTTAGACCCAAATTATAATGATGAACGTAATGAAATGAGGGGGGGTTCTTATCTTGCCCCTGGGAAAGGCAGCGGCTTTATCCCACTTCTGTAGCGTGCCATGCTAAATCAAACATTTACAAACACGGCCAAAAAACATAGTTCATAATGGTATCTGCTTGCTTTTAGCCAAGTATCAAGTACCAGTGACCCTGCCATGCCTTAAAGCAGATGCCTAGCAATCTGAGATTTCAAATCAGACCCCTGCTGTAACACAGGCAGAAATATGCCTCCACGCCTCAGTCACGCCAGTTGACAGCCCCATGTCCTAGCTAAGCCCTTTCACCTCTCCTCTTCCTTTACACATATTTAGAATAACACAAGGTATTCTACATACGACGTGTAATCACACAGCAAACTGTGCACAGTGCCTATCACTTTACTTATATTACTAGAATTAAAATTGCATCTTAATTATCACCATATTCAGAAAACAAAAAGGAGCATAGCATTTTGTCACATTTAGGGTCCAGTCACCGAAGTACCACCAAACTACAGCAGTACCTCTGGACTTTCTAAGGTGAATTTCTTCTTCCCACAGGGGTTAGTTTGCCGATACACACACTGGTTTCTCAGTCGACTCTTAATTTTGTATGACTGTGGATTACCTCAAACGCTGCACGGGATGATGACAGAAAGCGGTACAAGCAGCACTTGAACGTCGCGGAGGCCACAGCTGCAGCAGGCGGTGGCAGCACTGCCTGTGCACCCAGCTGCTCGGTACCAACAGCGGTGGAGTGGAAATGCCAGGGAACGAAGGCACGACGGGCTCCTGCTGCTCCCAGCCACAGCTGAGCAGTTCGTGGTGGGAAATGCCATGGGGCACCAGCAGGTACAGCAAGCAGAGCCTCCCCCCGGGATGTACAAAGCAATAACAAATCCCAGCCTCAGAAATCATTCCCTGCAGGGCCGCTAAAGTGAGAATTGAAAGAAAATAAACATGTAGCTTCTTGAAAGGTCTCTGCTGGCCTGTCCCCTTTGGCTTTCTTGACGCGAACACTCATGTCAGCGAGCAGCACGGCACATAGGATTGCAAGCGCAGAATTTAAGGGTAACACACGATGACACAAAACCTAAGCGACGACTATGAAGCCGACAGCAAGATCAACAGACGTTACCTCAGCCATGGCCAGCCAACACAGCAGGCTAAACGTGTGCCTGCCAGACACTCTTTTCTCATCCCTGTGGCACTCTCAAAGTTGACGGCACTGCAGGCATGTAGAGGAACTCCTTGAAGTCCCTGCTACGTTAGGATATAATGTAATCTGTTAATCAATATAGCATCACACTCGACCTTCAGCAGGTCACAGCCTTTCAGAGCACTACCTCCAACTTTCAAACCACCTTTGCCGAAGGATAGCTAAAGAACCGAAAGAGCAGAAACCAAGCCTTGCAACTAGAACAAGAAGGGAGATGAAGAGTAAAACTCAAAGATGTAGTATTCGAGCTAATCGCATTTGCATACAACATTAAACACCACGGGGGGCATGTGAAAAACTCAGGGATCTAGCTGCTTTAAAGGGTGATCTCAATTCTTTGTGCGCATAGGCTCAGGGAAATATGAAATTTCATATGGAATATGAAAACCAAAAACTAAGCACGCAATAGCTTAAACAGAATAAATTAATTGAAATGCTAAAATATAAGTGATTTAGGTGTATTAACGGAAGTGGACTTTACCTTTTTTGTTAGGGAGTGCAAGCTATTACTGCTGTTGGGGACTGAGTTACTTTACGGACGACCAACCATTTTTAACATGGAATAGGTTGCACACAGTATTCATCAACTGAAAAGCACAGTAGTTAAGTTACTTTTCTCCTGAAGTAATCGGTATTCTGCTTCTTTCACACGCAGCAGTGATCCAAAGGAAATTTCCATCACAGAAGTATTTAAACTTAAATTAAAATGAGCTTAGATAAATTAAATTTCTTTGTCATGAATGATTCCTTCCAACTATCCAAACTGATCACTGTTGTGCTAGAATTAGAAAATCTTCTTAATTCATCTTCCTATAGTATTTTGAGACATCCCATAATATGTCAAACACAGAATAAACACTTAAAACACCACCAAAAAAAATATAAAATCATCAAGCAGAGATCATCTCCTCTTAGACGTTTAAAAAGCAAATTAATACTCGTGTTATTTTTTGAGAACGTATCGATCTCATTCTATATTTCCTTTTGAAATTCTGAAAAAGCTGCACTTTTGTAATGTGCTTTACATTCCATCCATATGATGTCTTGATATACCAGTATATTAGCTTGCAATGGTCAGAGTCAACACAACGAAACTCAGCATGTAAAACTGACTTTCTCCACGCTCTCAAGGTTTAGAGCTTAAACCGCTCTCAAACTTGCTTTCCTTCCTCTTATTCTATAGTTTCTATACACAACTGGATGTGTTCATTAACCTCGCAGAGAGTAACTATCAAGCTACGTGACATAGTTAAGAAAAGCGCTGTTATAACCTTCTCTGCAGAACTTCAAAAGTAACACACACAAAAAGATAAATAAAGACTTTATGCAAAATACAAGGTCCTAAGTATTTAATGACAGGATTTGGACCAAGGCCAGTTTTTACTGTGACGACATGAAAAAGGAAATTAATTGACTACACAAGTACATAGATTAATAAGGTTAATTAAACTTACAAATATTGAACGCTTGAAAAAATAAGTGATTTGAATAACGTTTTGAGGGCAAAACCAGGAACCAAAACATAGAATTAAATAGAATTAAAGTTAAATAGCTGCCATAATATATGGTTCTACAAATTCTGTCTCCAGCTGTCCCAGACCGATAGAGCTTCATAGTTAACAAGATTTGAGAAACACAGTCTAAAATATACAGAAAGAAGTACAAAACAAGATTTATTTTACTCTCCTAAGAAACTTTTTGCATCCAGCAGCATCAGCTTCATTACATTGAAATTTAATGTATTGAAAGTTTTGTAAAATAGGTGCACGTTCTGCTGCAGCAAGAAGGGGTCTTGGAAGGAAAATAAGACTTACAATGATGGTCTTTCAGCTTACAAAGACACATTCCTCATCACTATATAAGCTCTGTTCAGACTCACTTTATACTTGGAGGAAACTGGGCTTCAACATTTGACCTGCAGCCTTCCCACAGCAACACTTTTAGTGACCTTGCCCTAAACAGATAAAGTGATTACCAACCTTTCCAGTAGCCCTACATTTCAGCAAAGTTGGTCTGACTCGTACTGACCTAAAGCGAACCCTGCAGAACCCCTGAGTTCCATCGGTTCGCCTCCAACTGAGTGTTCCAGTCAAGCAAGTGCAAGGCTCCAGAGCCACATTCAGCACACGTTTATGTTGTATAACAGTGTCAAGGAAACAGTACAGTTGCTCTCCGGAGCAGCACACCAGTGAGAAATGCTGGGCTGCCAAAATTTAGATGACAACTACACACCCTCCTCTTCCTTCTAGGGCTCAGCAGTACAACTCAGCCGTTAGTTTCGCCAAAATGAGTTTCTACATGTCAGGGGTGAACAGGACTGTGATGGAGATACTCCTGAATTTAAGCCAAACGGCAACACTAACATACAGTAGATGATTCAATATCTTCCTTCAGACATGTCATTACGTCTCTATCCATTATATTTTTACTTGAGTATATAAGTGCATTTACTGGCAAATGCAAACACAACCCGGTTTTGTTTTCTCCTTCTGCTAATAATGTTTACTTTGTAGTTGGAGATTAATATGCTGATGGACTGAAGGTAGAGGGCTGCAAATAACCACATAAATAAAACCATAAGTGTGATTTGGAGACAACTTTTAGAAAGATTTCCTCTAAATTGTTCAGTAGCTTTATAGCAAGATGCGTGTTTAAGAGCTGTATACCACAAGCATATATGCCAAGCTGCAAATACCCAAACATGTCTCTAAGACATAATTTAGTATGTGTCTGTATGCAAGGATGGCTCCGGTCACCCGTGCATATTTGCAGGGAATGGAAAGAAACTGTTTAAAAGAGACAAAGCGATTCAGCACTGAGAAGCCGCATTTGAGGTAACGGCAAGAAAGTCCCAGAGGAGGCATTTATTTAATGGCTCTAAATAAAATTTGTCCCCGTGTACAACTGAAAGTACTGTTACTGCTCGAGACTAATTCTGCTGTGAGGAAGAGATAAGTGATAGCAACTTTACTGCCTGCAGTTTTACCGTGTTTTATCTTTTTGCTTTCATTTCTGACCTTCAGCACAACGGCCGTTTATGCTGCAACGTGTGAAGTTAAGTGCTCTGCATGACCAGGATCTGGGGCAGGACCTCCACGTTAACTTGCGCTGGTGATCTTATCCAGAATTGTTTCAGCTCGCACAAGGGGAACAGGTAACGTACCAATCCGCTGCATAGCTTATTTTCCATTTTCAGAGAGTTACTTATTTATTCTTATAAGAGAGCCCTTGAACATGGGTCATACCTCTGCAACAGGAAACTAGGTAGAAATTAAGATACACAGATAAATTAAAATAGGTTATTTTGGTTTCATAAATTTAAAGCAGAGTAAGAACAGCACATAGTTCTTAAGGCCAGTTCACGAGTTTTTCTGTAAAGAGAACATACACAAAATCTTTTCATGGGCCAGGGAAGTCTTTGACCTTCAGGCAAATTTCCACAAAGATTTAGGTGGATAATGTTTTTTGCCATCCTCTGTCCCTCTTAGTGCTCTCATTTTCTTGCCCAATATTCTTTGTGCCCTGCATAGTTTATGCTGGTTTAGAGGTTTAAATTAACTGTTTTAAATGATAGATTTCTCAACCAGCTATTGTGTCTCTCAGGGAGCACAATAAAATACCTATAAAAGCAGAGGGAAAATTCAGATAAGAAAGTTTCAAGCTGAAAGGGACAGAATATACATATGTACAAGTGAGAAAATATTCTTCTCAAACAATCTGACAAGTATGCAGAGTAGACAACCGAAATAAAAACTTCCCAAACCTATTCTGTTTTCAACACCCCAATGGTACTACTCCCACAGCCCCTGTGCTCAAGAAGTCGGGGAGCAGAGATTTCGTGCTCTACTCTGTACACTCAGAAAGCAGAGGGTGGTCACTGCTATCAAGGGGACAAGCTCCTCTTATCATGGCACCCTCCAACTTTCTGAAAAATACACAGCCACGCAAAGCTGCAGCTAACGTGTACAACTGGAAGGCAAAAGGTAGCCACCACCAGGCTCCCAGATGAAACCAACACAACACAAATTTGTTTCCATTGTTTTGCTCACTTCTCTCAAAGGCAACAGTGAAAGGAGGGAAATGCCTTGTACTAACCACCCAGGGAGAACAAAAATAATTGGAAAAAAAAAAAAAAGAATTTCACTTGTAATGAATTTTTTTTCCCTGCTCTCTGTGGTTATTTTCAAGCAGAGCCTAAGGATTTTTAATTTACTTTTTTTTTTTTTTTTTTTTTTTAAGAGTGTACAAGACAGCAAACACAATCTAAACTATTAACTAATATGTTTGGGGTTTTTGGTCAGGAGTAAAATCAAAACAATTTCCCACACAATAGGACAACAAGCAAGTACAAACTGGGATTATTTGTACATTTTCACACAACTGCGCGCAGCAAAAAAAGAAAAAGAAACTTAATCCCTTATTACCTTGAGGATAATAAAAGCAAAGTGGCAACTATGTGAGAACACTTACACTACTATACCAGAAATTTGCATTTTTGTAGAAAGGTTACATGCTTCATAAAAGAAATACCTTCTTGATCATCTCTGAAAAGAAGTCTGAGTAGTAGTAAGTCAAGCTCAAGCCAGCACTTACGTGTAAATGATTATGAGATTGTACAGACTCACTGAGGTCAGTGTTCTTTTTCTAACCTACTTTCTCTGATTAGAGAAAGTGGTTTTTACAGACTAATCATATCTGACCTGGGTCATTTTCCCTTGGGAATTATCACAGCTGATCGTCATCTCGCAGCAGAGCATCTCAAATGATTCTTAAACCAATGATGAGACAGGGTTAAAAGTTTGCTCCGCATATAGAGAACAAGCTAAGTATATCATTAAAATCACTGCATTAGCAGTTAAAAGAAAAAAAAAAAAAAGCTGGCTATTTTCCATTTCAGAAGGGATTTATAAAGCAGAAGCAAATAGTGATCAGGCAGCACATACCCACCTTCCTGCCCTAAGGAAACCCATGGGTATTTGTGGCACCACAGACTTGGTGGCTACTCGCAACTCCACGCGACAAAACCCATTTTTCACACTCCTAAAACACTGAATGAAAGACTCGGTGCCTGCATCTTGGGCAAAACAACGAGGTGAGCAACTTCCCAAATACCCCAGCAGCCTGAAATCCTTATTACTGGCATTATCACAGTATGCAGAAATCTTAAGATGACAATTAGCTTTATTGTTTATAAACTCAGTTTGTTTATAAACTCAGATCACCTGGCAGTGTAAGATTAGGTGAAAAACAAGCCCTCTCCCAAAACAGCAAGTGTTTTGTACCCTCCATCTCTGACCACATTATAGCCTGAAAGTCTGTAATGACTACAATGACCACATTGTAGTCTTACATAGTCTGAAAGTCACCACGTGTTGACTTTGCAGACAGAATTGTGAAGGAGGGAAAGAACTCGCTCTTGGAACTCTCACATTTTCTAAAATAATTTCAGTTTTTAGCAAAGGCAAGTTTATGGCCCAACTTCCCCACTACTCATTTCCAACTTCACTATGTCTTTCTAGAAAGGACCAGGTCCAGATCGACTTCAGGCGTTAGCTAAGTTCAAATGCTCTGCACAATATTTACATCTGAACTATTCTTACCATTTCTGCTCTACGCTTTTTCATCCTTGCAGTGTTTCTAATGTGCATCATTTCATCGATCTGATTGATGCTCTTTATAGAAGCAGTTACACAGCATCAGTGTTGAAGGCAAAAGGCAACTGCTGCGACGGGCAGGGGAGGAGCAGAATGTAATAGTCTCTCAGACTGAACCTGCTAACAAAGAAGTAATTTGTGTCTCTGCTAAGCTAATTCTGGTGGCACAAGCTAAGGCAGATGGTCATGCAGAGCCATCCTCTTGGTTTTGCCCAGAAGAAACAATTTACTGAGGAATACTGAGGCTCTTTGCATGCCTCCAGGGTCTGAAAATATTTGCAGTTGAAACACCAGAAAGTATAAACCCTCAGACCAGCACGGTCCCTTTGAACACTTAAGTACTTTAGCACTGCAGCTGGTTTAGAAAAGCACAGTAGCTGCTCTGCTTCATCCCAGGCATCATAAATACAACTCAGGCAGCTCAGAGCATCCTTAAGGCCAACCTTGGGTACCGAAACCGTTCTTTTCATATATGCTGCAATCTCATTTAGCAACACCTTCTGCCTCATGTTTCCCGGCATATGCACCTTTAAGAGGAAAAATCACTTAGATACACAGATACACTTTTAGATACACTTTTAGATACACTTTAAATCCGTAGCACACTACTTTGCCTGATGTCCTGCACAGCAAAGGCCATGTGATAACCCTGATGACTTCTTTTTGGACTAGAGTGCTTACACTTTAGGAAAAAAACAACTTTGATTCAAATTTTTTTCAGCACTGTACGTATCTCTAACTTAAATACCAAGTGAATGTATTGTACTCACAAAATCCACACATTTATACATGGAGTTAGGAGTTTATAAGATGTTGCAAATACAGCTCCTGATGTCAAACCTGACACCTTTTTTTTTTTTTTTTTGCACACAGCCTTGTACAAAGCTTGAAGGAACTTAATTATGTTTAAAACATTTATCTTTCCCTCAAATCTTGCTGAAAATGTCCGCATGGCTCTCATTGATGCTTTTAAGCACTTGTAGCCCAGACTGATAAAAAGACAAGAATAACAGTAATGAGGATCCAAAGGTAACAAATGCAGCAAGTCAATACAGTTCAAGCAGGGCACAGGCCAAAACACACACCGAACTCTCTTCTAATACTGTTAAATCACTGCTGCCTTCAAATGCTTAGTTGCTGATTATATTACAGAAAATGGTATTTTATTACTTAAGCCAGCTGATGAATTGGGTTTCTTTTTCAATACTCCCACTGCCTTCTACCATCCTTGAATGCCGACCTCCACTAACCGCATCTTGTCTTCTCATCCATCTAGACTGGAAACACTCAGGAGCGTGGCTGAGATCTTAGAATAATTATCACCCAAAAAAGCCTTTTTCCATTAACTTCAGTGCAACCAGGATTCACCTCCGGTCTGCACTGAAACATAAATCAGTGCTCGCAAACTTTAATTAAAACTGCTTCTCTGGGCCTGTGTTCAACACATTTTTCACTGCTCATTTGCTCTACAAACAAATGACTCTAGGCTTCTGTAAAAACCAATAGGTTTTATGACATGGTAAAACATTTCTGGTTATGTTCTACTGAACTGTTTACCTGTTCTCCCAAAATATTTTATTTCAACATCCTGCTAGTACAGTAGAATATTTTTTTCTTTTGAGATTTTTCAGATGAAATGGTTATGTCAAACTTCAGATGAAACAGCTGAACCGCAGCTATACATAGGCCTATCATTTAGTATTAGCAACTTTTTAATAGCTATGTAATTAATGAAGTGGATGGAGATGTGCAGACTTTATTTGTAGCTGTTTTCATTACATTTCCAATTCGTATTAACAAGACCATCTACTGCCAACAAAGAGTAAGTTAACAAAGCTAATAAAAAGACCTGAAATTACCTTTATAACGCCTTCCCCAGGCCTCATATCTGTATAGATCTTGACATTGTATGATATGTTGGAGAAGGTTGGAGAATTATCATTTGCATCAATCACCACAATATTGAATGTCACTGGGGCACTCTCCTGTACACCATCGGAAGCTGTCATCTTCAGAAGGGCGGGAAAAAAGAAAGCAGAACAGGACCATATTTTAATGGTGTAGTCTTAATACAATTCCAACTATGAGAAAATACAGTGTGACAAGTACAGATCAGCATTTCATTTTTCAGTTTTGTCTACGCTTATAAGTAAATTGCAGGAGGCTTCAGCTGAGCTTGAGCCTGCAGTGTGCAAGACTCTGGGCAAAAGCAAAATGAAACAGTGCCTTTAAAACATACTGTGTCAGATTAATCGGAGAAATGAGAGGGAGTAACTGTTTCCCAGGGTTAGGGCCAGTCCCAGGCCAGGATGGAGTCCATGGCTGGAAGGGCAGAGCCTGTCCCCAGCTGTGCTGGGCACCCTCAAGGAGCAGGACCTGGCCACAGCTCACAAACCTGTCTGACGCTGGAAGTCTCAGCCTGGCACTGCCACACGCAGAGGCTGCTCTACGTGTTAAACCTCAAAGACAGCCTTTTAAGGTGGGACTTAAACAGCTAGAGGCCTTCTTATTTAATAGAGGAAATCTGAACTCCCCTTTCAAACGCTAAACAGATAGAAAATATGGAAGCATTGCTTGGGAACCCCTGCAGAGGAACAGGGTTTCCCTACAGCACATTTGCAAATTGCTTTAGGGCTGCTGTTTACTCACAGACTGGGAAATGCCTCAGGGAGAATTAAGTCCATTTAAACTTTTTTTTTTTTTTTCATTTTTTTAAATACTGCTGGCTGTGCTTTATGTTAGCACACTTTTTTAATTTCTACAAAAATAAAACAGAAAGGCCATTAGAGGTGTCGTGTTCCTAGCTCATGGGCCAAGAAAAGGCAAAGGTGGCCTCAAAGGCCACGCCGGGTACAAAAGAGAAGAGTCAAACCGTGTCATGAGAGGGTGGTGAGGAGCAGGATGCAAGCCTGGGACCACGGAGATGATGCTGGTAGGGGGATCTAAAATGTTGCTATCAAACCAAACATACATGTTTTGGAAGAGCACACTACTCCAGTTATCAGCTCCCCCCCTCCTCCCCCGGTATTGCTGCTGCTCATCCTTCACTGTTTTTCTTCTTCTGTGCTATTTTAATGATCTACAATGATGTTATAACTAATGATTTTTCAACGCTTACTCTGAACAATGCCTGATGTGCCTTCAAGGTTTAGCTTACCGAGAAGGTGTAAAGCTGCTGGACTTCCCTGTCAACGGGCTGCAGCAGGGTGAGGTAGCGGGTGATGCCACTCTGAGTCACAGTGAAAAACGTATTGTAATCGTTCAGAAACAGATGGAGCTGCGGATCCTTGGTCTTTAAAAATAGTAAAAAAAAGAGCATTTGATTATAAATTCATATACACCATTAAGTTTCCAGTTACTCAATGTTTTAGTTGAATCCTAAATAAACAGAAAGTACAAATACTGTGACAAACTGGATCTACAAAACTACAAAAAATAAAAAAAAAATTAACACCTCTGTTCTAAAAATCTGATCTTCTTGATGAAAAATGTATTAAAATACACTTTAACCTATAGATTAAGTAAAATCGATGGTAAACAGATACCTGTATCTGTTACTTTTAAATTTTTTTTCATTAAAATGGTTATTTTTAAGCCAAATATAAGTTACCAATATAAGAAACCAGATTCAAGCATTTGTCTTTCACTGTATTAAAGCAAAACCAAAGTTTATCTTGATTAATGGGGCAATAAAACAGTTGGGTTGATGCAATGAAAAATTATAATCATATGTGTTGAAGCATATCACTAAATAGATGCTGTTAAGAGATTCTCTTTATGTTTCAAAAAGAATCAAAGTATGTTGATGCAGAATTATGAATCTCATATGATTATGAATCATAATAATTAGAATAATGAATCTCATATGACCAGTTGATCAGGTGAAAACCATATTAAAGCAACTGTGGCATAATTTTCAATAGCTAGTGACACTTTAAGGTAAAAAGAAAAAAAAAAAGGCAAGTCAAGGCACTGCAAATTTGTTACTCGACTTCCCTAGGTAGCCTGCTGGGAACACAAATTTCAGCTTTGGATGGCTCCACGTACAACTGGGTGAGCACCAAGAGCGGTGCTGCCGTTCTAATGCTGCACACAAAAACCATGGGACTATATAAAGATAGGGCAATGCCTCATGAGATATCCTCAGCAGTCAGTCAGGAACTCGTCCTTCCCTCTCCGTCCCGTCTCCTAGCACGGTTGGCAGGTTATAAGAGTATGGGGAAGAGGAATGAAATGTTGCCTGGGGAAAAAGACTGAAATTAATTTTGGGGCAAAGAGAATCTCAGCTAACAGAAAGCAGGAAGAATGTTTCTGCCACAGACAGATTCAGAAGTTATTACTGTATTCACAAGGAATACAGCGGATTAATGAAAGTCCAGAACCTCAAGCCAGTTCCTTCCAGTGTGAACTCACCAGATGGATCTAAAGCTGCAAAATGGACTTCTTAGCCTTAGTCCTTAACCTGCAGTCTGCTGGTTGCCAGCACAAGCAGGCAAAAAAGGGTGTTTAAGCTTCATAGGCCCTGGTGGTTCTGAAATGCCCCACAAATTAAGGCACTTTTCTGGAATGTCGGTCTTGTTGAAATGACAGAAACCCGATTTGTGACCAAGATGAAATATCTCAGCATCTTCCCTCATCTCTTTAAAGATGCTATTGAGTTATTAAAGTGATTAAACTGCAAGGGTCACTCTATATTAGTTAAATTCTGAAATAAATTACATTATCTTTTATTGCCTATAGTTTTCCAACAAACAAACATTTCTGTATTCTCGCATGTAATCTGGTTAATTTAACCTGACTTAATGTGCTACTCATGGTCATTAGCTATTTAGGTTATTTCTGTTATATGAGGCGAGGTTACAAAAGAGGAATGCAAATATGATCAGGCAAAACACAAAAAGCTAGGAGATGAGTCCTTTAAAAACTGTTTTGAACGGCCCCAAATAACGTGGAGATGAAGAATCTGAGGACTAGAACCACGAATAAAACATAACCGAAAATCCAGCGGCTACACAAGGCACAACTTGAAAAGTGTTTTTACTGGCTACTTTCCAACATAATTCTACAGAAGCTGCCCCATACACAGTAGGACACATAACGCAGTCAGAAATAGCTGAATTCAACAAATTAGCCAAAAAGTAGCACGATGTTCTTCTTCCCTGAACGTTTTCTCAACTTGAATCCCAAATGCTTCTAGAAGGTTAACTCCTGCCCTATCATTATTGTTATTCCTATGCGATGAAAAAAAGAAAACAGACCACTGGAAGCTCACCAATCCCTACGGTATAGCAGGCGTGAACACTTGAGCTAATTCTAACATGCACTAAGTGTCATAATGAACAACGAGGAGGACAGATTAGCACAACAGAAGGAGAAACTGAAACTTATTTTAGCAATTCAAAACACTCTAAAGCACGCAGTTTGGAAGGCTAAGATTATACTATTTAAACGAGAAACCATTTCAGTTGCCAAAAGCTACGTGAAAGAAATATCAAAGTGTTCCAAGTGAGTGGTTTCCTATTGCCTAAAGCTTTGCTGCAACTATGCCAGCTTTCAGTAAAATTAAAATTCATTTTACAGCTAGCAATGCAAACGGCAATCTCTTTTTTCCATGAAAAACTACAGAAGGTAATTGCCAATAATTGTTCACTTTGTAGACACCATGAAGTTGGTCAAAAATTTAATTTACAACAACCCTGGTTAGTTAGTTGTTAAGTTCTTCCTCATCATGTCATTTTGAACACTAATAAACAGTATTTTTTTCCTAATTTGTTACTGAGAAAAAACAGTGATAGAGATCCCATTTTCTCCCCAAAGTAACCTATCTCATTCTGTAGCTATTCTTGTATTAGAAATTTTATCCTAATGTGTAAGTTAAATCACCTGTAGTGTGATCAATGACTGTTTCTACTACCTTCTGTACATGCTGGACTTACAAAGCAATTTATTTCCTTAATCTTGGCATTGCTATGCTTTTACATTTTTATCACATTTTATGCAGAAAGTCTGTTTGACTTAACTGTGAACATTTTATGTGGCAGATGCTGTGAGAGAATACAATTGTGAGAAACGATCCATCTAAGTTGCCAACGCTATTTCCAATACTTTAATTTTTTAACTATTATTTTGGGGGGAGGAGGGTGCTGGACCTCAGTATTGTGATTTCTGACTACATTACTGGTTCATGTAGACTAGTTTGTCTCTGATGAACTGTTTAGCATATAATTTTAAGTAGAAAATGATCAGAATCCATACAAAAGAGTATACATGCAACCTGCAAGGACCATTTCAAGCATGCAGTTCAAACCTGATACAGTTTACATATTTCAAATCGACTAGTAGGTACTTTTTAAATAAAAAAAAAATTTTTGTAACACTGAAGATTTCTATAATGACATATAATTATTTAATTAACAAAGTAATCACAGAGTAACCATGGTACAACTTTATGCCCTAAATGAATTTGGTCCCATGTGTTTAAAGGGCTCTTTGCAGGCTTCACAAAACAAGCGACAGTCCCAGTCCCAAATAAACACTGAGAGGGCAGAGAAAAATGAAGGAGGACAGGAGAAATAAAGACAGAAATCACACGATGCAAATAAAAAGTAGTTTTTGCAAACGTAACGCCCAATACCTACGGGAATGGCACCTGGTGCAAGCTACAAGAAAAAACACATGATGTAAAATGAATACAAGTAAAGAAACACAACCCTGACACTGACGGACATCATAAAATCAGTACATTTTTGGAAAAAATGGTTACAGACAAACGTAAAATGAAACAAGATGCAGAAAGTGCTCCAGTGCTCTCTTAATAAACAAAGCCTGGGTTTGAATTTCTTCTCCTTGAAAATATCTGGAGAAGTTGCTGAAAGTTTGAAAGCCTGCATGGATGTTAATGATGCATTTCTGCTGCTCCCGTCCTCCCACAAGGTCTAACATCTCTTCCTAAAGCAAACAGTTTTCTACAATTTACTAAGATTACACCAAAATTACATGATATGGTCAAGAACGAGCAGACAACGACACACATACTGTAGGTGTTTCAACACTCCCAAGGACTTTTTAGAGGGAATATATTTGGCTGTTGAATCCTCCAGGGAAGCCAGAACAAGCTCCCAGAGCATCAGAACTGCTTAGGCTCCCCGATTGCTAGGCTTGTGTCCAAAAAGCTGTAGTGCTAACAAAGATCATTCAACAACACATCTTGGGTTTCCAGCATTCTTCATGTGGAGGACTATCAGCACTGAAACACCCGTGGAAGAGAGTTGTTTTGTTGAAGAGATGTTTCCAGCACTTGTCCTAGCCATTTGTGGGTGAAAGTAGAATATCTTTTCCACTCATGTCTTTCATTGAAAAAAAAATCCGAGATTCACAGTTTTGCAGAGCTGAAGCAAGTGAGATGTTCAGTCCCACTGACAAGGGGTTTGCAATCAGACTGGGTTGGCACTGACCTTGGTGCTTTTGCCTAATTTGTGTGAGACGAGGTCTAAAGGACCTGATGAGATGGTCCTCCAGGTTCAGAATAGCTTGGGTGGAACAGACAAGGTAGACACAGCATCTGGAGTGAATTTCCTGCATCTTTAACATTACCATGAGATATCAGAAAAACAACCCGAATCACAGCTTCCTGAGAAGTCTTCATTTGGGCTTTAGTTGTAAAACCGCTACGATCAACAGAACTCAAGGAGGAGAACAAATGAAGTCTAAATTCTGAGCAACTGAAAAACCAGAAGTAAACCAGTCTAAGATGACTTTGCCCAGGACACCCTATGAATAATTTTTTTCTTAAACATTTTGTCTTTAAAGTGAGTTCATTTAAATAATATTTAATTGTACAATTTAAAATAATAATAATAATAAAGCTCTTCGACATTTACATCATCCCCATTTTGAAGGAAAAGATGTCAAAAGACTAATAAGAGAACCAGGATGGATGCTCAGCAGTGCTTTAATTCTGAATTCTTTCAATCACCACCAAAACCTCTCCAGCCCCTGCACAAAGCAAGGGCTGAGGCACAAGCGTGATTATAAAGTCAGGCACTAAAAAGTGCTGCAACACTTTTTAGACTTTTTCTAGTTGAGGCCAAAGGGCCATGCCCCTGCTTGGATGAAAAGCCAACAGAAAAGTTTTGAAAAAAATCATCTTCCATTCCTCAAAAAAGCGAGCCGCTCCTGGGAGACTGCAAGAAACAAACGTCAGCACCTTCAGTGCTACCAGTAATTAGCAATAGCATCTGTTTAAAACAGGGCAGACATACAAAACCCAAATTCCTTGAGGACTCCAAGGAACTCAAAGAAAGACAGAATAGCTTCAGAAGGCAGAAAACATTAGATGTTCATCCTACACAAATAAAGGAAGACATACAATGCTAAAGGAGTGATTCAATATTAAGATTTTTATTTTTCCTTCTTAAGTGGAAAGATTCAAAAAAATCAAAACACAATCTTAATAAATCCTAAAGAAAGAGAAGCAGCCTTTTTGCTTTGCCTTCCCCTCCCCCTTTTTTTTTGTAATGGTATTAATGGGCTGTTACATTTGGTAAGAATATTTCCTGAATTATTATTTTGTAATGTGACTATTAGAGTGTCACAGAAGTGCTATACAGGGATAGCAGCATTACGAGAACTCCCCTCTCGAGAGGACACTGGCTGCAAAACAAGTTGAAACAATAACACTGAAAGATATAAGCAATCAGGCAAATAGTAGAGAAAAATGCTTCAGTACTCCTGGTTTAAAAAAAAAAAAAAATTATTTTTCCTTATCTGGTTATATCATTGAAAATCCATAACTTGCATTTGTAGTTACATTTAAAAGTTACTGCATCCTTTCTTTGCTCTGCCCTCCGGGGTTGCTACTAAGATGCCTTTATGTAAAAAAATCATTCTTAAAAAATTCCCACAAGTTCTCTGGAAACACGGATGTGGAGCAACCATTTATTTAGTTGGACTTCAACTTCATAGACAATGGAAGCACAAACCAAGAAACAGGTCTGGGAGAGAAGGATCTGGAGAAGAACCTATGGTAATAACTGACCTGCATCATACCCCACTGCCCAGGGATGCTGCACGAGGCCATAGGCATCCACAGAAGCATCAGGGTTACTATTCCAAACGCGTGCTGGCACACGTAAAATGCTTATGAACACATGCTGGCACACCTTATAAACATGACATCAATTTTGTGTTCTAACGAGCAATGCACAAATTGCCTTACACCCTGAGTTTAGTCATCAAGACACTGCATGTGGTATCGGTAAACACCTTGGTAGAGGAGTAGTGTGCAATGGGTATGAATGCTGATTAGCTTCTTTCAACTTGGAAGTTAAATGCTGGGGTTTATCTTGTCTGGTTTGGGGTTTGTTGTTTTTGTTTTTTGTTTTTTTTTTTTTTTTTTTTTTTTTTTTTTAAGAGAGATTGAACAAAATTTAACATACATGGCAGTAAGGTGGTTACTGTGTAGTTTTTTTCACCAACCCTAACCACCAGAGCAGAAGAAATTAGTAGTCTCCCATGGAAGCAAAAGAGTCAGGAAGCAAGTGGCCTGGGAAGCCTTATTCAAACAGCAATCAGATCATACTGTTTAAATTCCTCATCTCAGCTTTGGTTTACTCAGGTCTTAAGGTACTCATGTGGCTTAATTTAATTTATGCCATTTAAACAGACCACTTAATTATATCAGCACGCAGCAGTGCTGCTCTAGCTAAAGGTCTGTTTGCAATGTCACATCTATAAATTCATTTTTGGAAGGTTTATAGCAGGACCTTATTGTAAGTCCCACAAGGTTTAAATTTATTATGGCTGGGTTTTTTGGGTTTGTTTTTGGTTTTTTTTTTTTTTTTCTTTTTTTTTTTTTAAGATACACAGTGACGATGACCACTTTCTTCATGCATTCATCTGAGGACAGGGACATTTTAATATGAATTATAATCTGAACTAATTTGTAAATTAGAAGACTGAATATATTATGCTTAGCCAGTGTCAGTATTAGAAACTAACATGCAAAAGCACGTAGAGGATCTATGTCAACTTCTCATCAGCAATCCCTACTTACTAAATGCATTAATTTACTAAGATACAATGAAGCCATCAGAACATTAAGACCTGCAGAAGTTAATAAGCATTACACCTGTGCTTACTAACCCACCCTGAGCTACCATCTAGTCCCTTGGAGAACGTACCTGCCAATTTAGTCTGTTTGGCCAGTTTATGTACGAGCTGTATGCAATTGCTGCACTCCCAGCCTTACTCTGCTGAAGTCTCATGCCCACAGCAGGTTATGAGCACTACACGAATCACTGACACACGTATTAACATACAGGCAGTTAAATCTGATTCTTTCCTCCCTCACATTCATGTTAAACCTGCCTCACTTCATCAAATCGGAAAGAGCTGTGCTGGCATGAGCCAGGTGATGCCAGAGGAACAGGACATTGTACAGAGCGCTTCCACCCAAGGACGAGGGCGATCATCATCATCTCTGCAGCTGCAGGCAGATCTTTTGATGTCCTGAGATAAATCTACAGCATTCTGGAAAGAGAGAGGATGCATCACCTCCGGCAGATTTGATGGATCAGATCTGGTTGGCCTTAAGCACCAACAAAACATGCAAGAGAGAAGACTGATACAGTCATGGAATCTGGCACCAGGTTCCCTGAGTAGTTCAGGTTGCTGAGACAGGGTGACCCTTCCCTCCCCCTGGATCTCCCAGGCTTGGTAACAAGCACTTGCCACTGGCCCTTACACCCCCATACCTAAGGGTACCTTGCAGGTACAGAGCCATCCTAGCAGCAAGAAGGACAGAACACGAGGGCTACTGGCCAGTTTCCACCACAGCCCATCTTCCCCAGCATACATCATTACAGCCCAGCAGGGCCGGAGATCTCAATTATTTTGTCCTCACTTTGAGGGGACGGGGTGTCAAAACTAAGTCTTCGTGGCACATCATTTCCCAGTCTAGAAATCCTTGGCAGTCGTTCATCATGCAACACTGAAATATTACACTTTTTCAACAATAAACAAAAAATAACTCACTGGAAAATGTTTGGCTCTGTCTCATTTTGTGTCACGTGGCTGAACTAGATTTTCACTATCTTGACCAAACTCCTGTTATTTATTAATGAAAATAAAAACATGATGTAAAACAACCAAGCGTTAAGTACACTAGGAAATACTTTTGGGCCCTTGAGGGGTCATTTCCTGGGGATATGAAATTTCAGGTCTATTTGTACTGAGACTCAAATATTTAACAACTTCTAATCAGCTGCCTAAAGCAGCTTGTACTCAAGAATTATAAACTTGTTTTTCGTCGTCTTTGAACCCAGATTATTTAAGATATGTTAGTGCTTTCAATTGAAATATCTGCTGCAGATTGGACAAATTTTTATTATTAGTGATGCAATTAAACCCACAAATAAGTGGGCCACACCTATGTTGAAATTTCTAGTGCAGGGAAACACAAGTATATTAATGAACCACCCTATTCAATATCCAAATATTGAGTTACTTCATGGGAACATGATGATGTACACAGAGAAGGCACATCAATAAAATGCGGAGCCCTACGGTCAAACTGCTTGTGATCAATTTCAGAGCATCCCTCAAAACTTAAGGTATTGAACTTGAACTGACAAAATCAGTACCAGAAAGCACTTTTGGTGGGGAACATAAATGCCAGGATTACATTACAAACCTCATTAAATAGTTTATATTAAAGGAACAACTTACTCTTCTGTGCAGAAGTTTTCGAAATCAAATACTTGATATCTGTATACTCTCAAACCGCATCTGCTATACTAACTACCTGGTAGTTACACAATTCAAAGAGTCAGACAAAATTCAGGATTTATCAATTCAAAGTAATCTTAATTTGCAGTCTCGTATACGATCTAATATGTAGTTACATCAAAGAACCTTGTATTACCAAATCTGCCTTTGACATCTTGTGGGTAGAGTGGTGCAACTGCCAGGGAAAGGTTAATCGGAGCACTATTAACTACAACCTGAAAAACCTCTGGAGGTTAATGAAGTCCAAAGTCTTTCTGTCATTTCTTTAGTGTAACAGTATCATCCACTAGGAAACAGGAGAGAGTCCAAAAAATCACCAGCATGGAAAACTGATGCATAAATTTAAGTGTCTGCACTAGGACACCAAATCCTCTTTAATTTAAACAGTTGTTTTGAATTATTTCAAGCACAATGGATTCAGCCCCTCCCTCGCCAGCCACACTGCACGACTTCTTTTGCCACTGTGGACTTTGTATGCACAGTAGGATTTTCCAAGGTCATTGCAGCTACAAAGCCTTGCGGGCAAATATCTGTCCTGGAACATTGGTGGACTTGCAGACAGAGAAACGCCAGCGGCACATTGTGGATTAACAATGAGATTTTTGTACTTTTTTCAGCAGTCCATCACCCAAACCGGGAATGTAACAACCCAGGCAGAAACGGTTCACAACAAGCTCTCCAGCTTGCCAAAAACTCTGTTCTGAGTTCCAGACCATACCTATATGATGTGCGAGCCTATCAGTCTCACAGACAGACTTGCTTGGTTTCAGTTTTCCACCCTTCAGGTGATTAATAGCCTCTCTTTCCATTTTTGTAAGGTTAATATGCAGTCACACGTGTTATAAGATGGGCATAAATAGTCCCTTAAAATTCCAGATTTCTGTAACAAACAGATATGAACCAAGGCATATTTGAACCAAAGGGTATTGCTAGTACTTTCATGAAAGTGTGGATAAAACAAAATAGACAGCAATTTGCTTAGGCTAAAAACATCTAAAAATATCTCCATATTTTTTTGTTTAATACACATAAGGTTCACAAAACTAAAAGCAGCCTTCCGAGAAAATCTCTCAAATTAGTAGCTTAAAACGGACTTGGAACCATGGACACCAACTCATACAATTTGATTTCTGTTGTGTCCAGGCATACAGTACATGAATAGATTTTATGCAACACAATCAGGCAACGTACTGTAAAGTATAAACACATACCTGATGCCTGCACACCTTTCTTATTTCTACATTAAGCAACCTACAAGATCCCATTAATTTGATGAAACAAGAAAACTGCTTTGCTTTTAACAAAAGCAATGCTGAAGAAGAGTATTTGACAAGTAATACAAATCATCAATGTCTACTGATGACTGCCACATCCACTTATTCCATACCTTTTATCCAGCCCCTAAGAAAGCCAGATCCAACAGCCATTTCCACTTGCCTTCCAATCAATTTTCATGAATGCTTGTAAATTGACTGAGATATTTTAATGGATAGGAAGGAGATATTCTACATGACTTTGGGCTTTCAAATAGCTTCTCGGGACAATAAATCAGTCTAATGCAGACAGTGATGTCGAAAGCTTCTTTCAGTGCCAATGGCCCCTCGTGTTTCTCAAAAATAATGAATTTAGCTATGTCAAGAGCAAAACTTTCAAAAACAGAAGACTGTTTTTAGACTATCAGGTTAAGAACTCTATTAAAGAGCATTGGCATAGACTATAAATATTACCGCAAAACCTATGCTTACATCTAAGCTTTCCTTATGTATCTGAAGATAACAAGAGAACGGAAGAACAGAAACAAAAAAGAATACAGAGAACAACTGGAGACAACAGTAATTATAGGAAAAAAAAATGTTACCAAAACCCACATAACAGCAACAGCCTTGGTGAGAACAGAAGAAACATTAGCCCTAGAGGTGCAGTATTGTTACTGCTTGGTTACTGTTCTTTTGAAGACGCCCAGTTCTTACTATAAGAAATGTTAGTATCAGAATCATGGCAGAGCAAAGAATGGATTGAACTTTTAGCCTCCTGCCCTCCTACTCCTCCTCTTACTGGTTTGTTCAAACTACTACTTCCTTCCACTTTGAGCTTCTCTCTCCCATTTCCCCTAACCGTGTGGCAGATTCACCCTTATCCCAAAATTAATTTTTTTAAAGCATTCATCATCTCTAACAGACCACAATCTTAAGGAGAGCTGAGTAAAATACAGATTAAGTTTTTCAGTTCAGACACACTTTCAAATCTATTTGAACTCAGAACAAAAACAAAAAAGACGCCTTAACAATATTAAGATTTTTCTTATTCATTGATCAAAACAGTTTTGTCTCAATAAAGACAAAGAACTCTGAAAATAACAAAAAATTAAACACTAGTATGACACTATAAAAAAATGAAACATACCTCTTCCACATCATTGTCCAACACTACAATTTGTAGCGGAGAAGTCAGATTCTGGTTATCTGAGATAGTTGTTCCCACTGGGGAGGATTCGAGGATGAAGCCTTCATATGTAGATCTTGTAAAGTAAGGCTTCTGATTGTTCTCATCAAGGACTTCGATATGCAGATTGGCAAAGGCAGGAAGAGGATGGCCGTTGTCTTGTTCAGCCTAAAAAAAGCACCTCAATTGTCAAAGGCTCTCAGCCAAGTAAAACTACAAAGAGTTACTACCTGGTGTTGGCTTATATTTAAGAACCTGGTTATAAAAATGAGTAACATTGTTCACCCTATTATGAAGCTTAGCATCACAAAAAAAAAAAAAACCAAACAAAAAACAAACAAGAATTAACTAGGATAAAAGAAAAAAAGGACTTTTCATCACAATTATCTTGTAAACAGTCAGAATGAAACTCAAAGCCACATGCAAACATAGTTCCTTAAACTATCAGTATTGAGAGTTTTGGAAAATCTTCAAAGGATGAAAGCAAACTGGAAACTGTTGATTGTAAAACAGATCTACACCCACACCACCAGCACAAGAGTCAAAACCAAACTCAAAATGACTACAGTACACGAGGACACACAGTACTTGCTACAGATTACTGCAAGAGCATATTGCCCTGGATATGACACTTTCTCTCTCTCCCCCAAAAGCCATCTTTCTAGCATTAGATGAGTGGGATTGTAATTTTGGGTTTGCCTGTTTTTGAATGCCCAGAAAAATTCGTTACTTCGATTAATAACCCCACTTTTCAATGGCAATGCCTCACCTACCAAGGTTTACTCACCGATACCATTTCACCTGATTTATTATTATTTTCAAACTCCCTAAATATAAAAGCACTAATTGCCCGTTCCAGTGTGCTAATCCAATACAAATGTACGATGTTGCTTTCTTTTTTTGAATTTACTACCTATGACTAATTAAAGTAAGTAAACACAGGAAGTAGAAGACAACAAGCAATTTGTTCTTTAATTTATAAAGAGCAAACCAGTTTTAATTATAGTCCTGCACATGCCCCTGTAGCAAGGCAATAGTAGGGTACTGTAAGGCACTCTCCTGTTTTTACAGCTTCATTGCTAAAATCTGTAAGCACACAGACCCTGGGACTGCACCAGTAGTGCACTATTACCTTTCCGCACACATGGGAAGTGTATTGCGCAATAAAATTCTCGGGTGTAAAAATACTTCAGGAGAGAGAGACCAGTACCTAAAGTATTGTTTTTAACATTACTTTTTGTTTGCAGAGATTTTATTTTCATTCTGGTATCTCCCCCATTCCAAAACAGATAATACCTCATTTTTCAAATCTAACAACCCAAGAGCCGCCTTCTGGAAACATGCCATTTGGATTTCATCAACTAGTTTTTTTGATTTCTTCTTTAGACAATTTGTGTGTGCATGTGTCTGCAAACTGTTAATTCTGCATAAAGCTTTCCGTCGTTTACCAAGCAACAATAGCATGCTTTTGATGATAAAACCTTCCATTTCAAGTAAAAAGTAGTATTAACATCAAAACTGCTGTTCTGTTCAAAGTAGGTGATGATACCTTTAGTAATTAATGAGAAACTCTTTCAAAACACTCAGAAAAAATGTATTTTCCTCTTCAAAATACATCAGGATTACTCTTGACCAAGACTCGGGCAGCAGTGATACTGGCCCAGATTTAGAAGCAACCATCAACCTATCTGCTTCTATGTGGCTATTTTCTGACTCCCAAGGACAAGGTCATTCTGGCAAGTGGATTTACATAAGGAGGCACCAGTATCTGAAATTAATAAAGCTTTTCCTAGGAGATAATTTTTGTTAATGAGACAAAACTCTCTTGAAGAAATTGGGAGTTCTGTTAGCTAATTCACTGGCACATTAACGTTTCAGTAACCAGAGTGCAGGAGGCAACATATTTATCTCCTGCTGCTCTTACATGCTTCTAGGATACAAGATACTACCAATGATCAAACCTGTAATTGCCTCAAATAATTACTATCATATTAAGTATCAATATCTTTTTTCCAGCCAGCTTCAATTATGCATATACAAATAAAACACGTAACAGGAAAATAGTACACTGGGCTTCAGTCCACCCAAGGAGACTGATGCTTCTGGGTGATCCCAACCCATTTTAAAGAGATGTGCATCAGCTGAGAAAGTCTGCCTTCACACTCATCATTGTAAGAGAATCACATCTATTGGGTTTATTAGCATTTAATTAGAAACCTTCCAGTTGCACTGAATTTCATTCAACAGAGCAGCACTCAAAACATCCCTGGGGAAATCCTGGTCCTGTGGAAGTTAACAGCAACGTATTTCAAATCCAATATAGCAGTAGCTGGCGATAGCATTGGAGACTGGATAAGTGACTCCCAAATGCTGGACATCATTTAAAGCAGCGAGATTTATTTTGCAGTTGATGCTCCACTGAATGAAAATAAAATTCACATGTAAAAACCAACATCACCAAAATTACTTGGAAGTACTCTGGCTACTGACCCAGAATGGAATTTCAAAAATGTCTCGATACAGAGAGTTTTTGTCTCAGTTAATATACTGAAAGCGTGACAAAAAAAATCTCAGAAACAAGTCTGCTCTATGAGCAATGAACACATACTTATCTGATTCTCTTTTATAAGCAGATCTATAGCTGAGCATCATTGAATATGTTCCATTTCCAGAAAAATAGGCGTCCTCAAAGTAAAAAGTTTACATACATCTGCTGCAAGTTTCTTTACAACAAACCTTGATGTTCCTTGCAATCTGCTACAAAGAAATTTAAAAAAAAAAAAAAAAAAAGGAAAATGCAAAGAACAGAGGGCCTCAATCTTCTTAACAGCTTGAACTGCTGCAATAACGGCCTTGCTTTTAAAGTGTAAGTGAGCACAGACCCCATCCCAGGCTGAAAGAGGAAATACTCATCTATGTATTCATCTATGAATGAAGGAAAAGACAGGGCTCTAAATTACATATGGTCAAATACAAAGTCATATGGTCAAATACAATCCTCCTAAGATTGGACTCAAAATTTTAGGCCCTGGAGACCAAAATTACAATGACAAGGGTTCCTTCCTCAGCAGCACTTCAACTGTAAAGCACTTCAACTTTGCAGGTGTTTTCCTTTGTGTTCACCAGGCTGGGTACACCAGCCAAAATAATTAACTTTGGCCTCCTCATTTGAGAATTGGGAAGAATTAGGCAGCTAATCCTTCAGAAAGTCACAGTCACTTCCCAAGTGCCTGTTGCCAGCAACAAGCGTTTCTCGCAGCACCAGGACACGACTCAACTTCACTCTTTCACCTCCTCAGCAAGTGCTCAACTGGCAAGGCTCTCATGTGAAAACCACCACACCCCGCTCGCCTCTTTTGCTATTTCATTAAGTTTTGTTTCCAAAGACATCCAACATTTAGGAAAAAAATAAAAAAAGCAATATTTGGAAACCACCAATGAAAGTGCCTCCTTTCCAGAACTAATCCTTAAATCAATGTCCTCGGGGCAGGACTGGTAATTCCTAAAGCTCAGAGTTTGGCTCTCAGGGTTCGGTGCTCAGGTCCAGGAGGCGAGTGAGGTATGACCACACTCGCTCTGCTGCCCTACCCACCTCGCTCATCACCAGCACCAAAGAGCAAACCCCATAGCCAACCTCGGGACCTCCTCAAGGGCCAGGAAGATTTAGGTACAGCATCGCCTAAGACTTAAGGAAAGCAAAGGTAGGCGAATGCTTCCACCAGAGGCCGCAGATCACCAGGCTTGGAGGAGTGCACAGTTGCCAACAAACAGTGCTGCAGGCGGCTGCCCAGCGTGGACGACCTCTGCAGGAGGGGTCTGAGCGAAGAGGCTCACACTGGAAGCAGATTTCTTTGTTAGCTGTTTAACAGCATCATTTCACATAGTCTGCAACTGTAGCAGAACTAACCTGAGAAGAAACCGCAGATATCTTTTAAGTATTTCAACAGCACCCATGACAGAGATGAGTTACTGCAGTATTTGCTCACCCCTCCTCCAAGAGATCGTATCTGCTCAGTATGACAAGATAACATTTGCCCATCACCGAGTACTGGGACAGAACTGACATTGCTCAGAAGGGATGAGATTTCTGTAGGGTGGAGGAGGAAAGTGAATGAATTTTACAAGAAATCCTGTTGGAATGAAATTTTGGATATGTTACCTTGAAATACTCCCCCCAAAGACCATTATACAGCAGATTGACTTATAAAGGCTTGCATTTCATTTGTCCTTCTGGCTGAAGTGAGGCCTACATTAAACAGGTCTTTGGGAAAATATAGAAACACTCCTGGGAGCAGACTAGGATCTCATCTTTGTTGCTTTAAATATTTCCTCACAAGTACACCAAGGAAGGAGTGATGCAACTCAAGCTTCAAGAAACTCAGGTTCAGAAATCTTTTTATCAGGCCTGAAAGTGTCTAAAATTTCCTCCCGAAAATGCCCTCTCTAGCATGAGTACACAAACACAATCTTTAGGTCTGGAAAAGAAAAAACCACTGTCATATTCCAAGAAGCAGCACTAAGTACTCCCATACTCCTTTGTTGTTCTGTGTTTTCTTAATTTGCTGGTAATCTGGCACAGGCAACCACCCACAAAACAGCATGTTTCTGACAATCTTTAAAATTCATATATTGCGTTTCTGATCCAGTTAAAACAGACATGCTCTGTTTCCCACAATGATGAAAACATTGGAAACGGTGTCCAAAATAACAATAGAACTTATCACAGACTTCCTGACCCCAAAAAACGAAGGTAGGTTATCACCATCTAATAAATAACTGGGCCAATAATGTGCAAAACCTAAAAAAGGTGCAAAACTAGAAGACTAAATACTAGTGGTAAAAATAGCATATTTACACCAATGTCAGCCCTAAGAATTCTTCTTAGAACCCGTGCAACCAATCTGTCCGTTAAAATGGATTTTTTCATACACTACTTCACCAAAGGGTTTGCTAAAATTATTGCCACCAGTCTTTTCTCCTTCACAACCAGAGTTTTTTAAATTGCAGTTAGGTCCTAAAGTCATTTGCTCTGTGCTATTACAATTCCCTGAGCAACTTAATACTTTTACTCAACCAAACAGATTTTAGACATTGTTCTCCTTGTGCTTCTGTCGCCTAAGCCTGTTATGCCTAAACCAATCAGGTTAGCTTCTGGATGTTGTTTCTTTTAAAATGTGATCAAATCGTTGTTTTTTCTCTGCAGGATACGGTATGCGAAACGCCTAAGTCACAACAATGTACCTGAACTTACTTTCATTATCACCCAAGAAATATCCAGAAGTAGATGAAAGATTTCTGTGATGGATAAATATATCTTTGAATTTTTATTCTCTGGCTAGACTGATTCTGTTAAAAACATTCAAAAATCATTGCTTACTTGGTATAATGGCATAAAATAATACTAGGTCTTTTATGTCTTCTAATTCAATGATAATGATACCTATACCCCAACACTTAGACTGAGATAAAGCTTGCAAAATTTCTACGCCATCACACATACAATCCCATGAAAAAAAAAAACTAAAAAAGTTGCCTCTGCATTCCAGATATTTAAGTGTTCGTGTGAAGCAAACAAAAAAATAGAATGTGATTTGAAGAAGATTCACCATATATCTAAAAATCGACCTCTGGCTTTTCTGAGAGGCGAACGAGCATGTTCTTTCGCTATTGGAGGTTAATGCAGGGTTTAGAATTGATGCATTCATTTAAGCATGCTGTTAAAAGAATTACACCAAACTTTACTGTGAGATAATACCAACATAAACAACCTCCAGTAGGCTACTAGGGTCTCTCTCACAGAGACTAAAGAGAGAGCCACTGCCTGGCTGACAACCATCTTTGTGCATCCTGTAAGTTACGGCATTTTCTTGGTCCAGTTACCTCTTCACACCTATCCCAGCAAGAACCATAAATGTCATAAATTCAGTTGCGGTAATTGCTTCCAGTCTTGCACTCACCTCTTTTCCAAAGACCACCAAAATCCTCTGTGCTTCCCCTGCCACTGATTATACCCTAGGATTTCAAGAGATGCAGTAAAAGTAGTAAGGAAAAGCTTCTGGCAAACACATTTGATAGCTCACTGACGTAGTAGTACTACTGGAGAACTGCAGGCAGGTCACTTCAGATTTTCTGTTTAATAAAAGAGCAAGGAAAGAGCCCAGGAACTTCTGACACTCAAACCTGACTTCAAGCTGTGAAGAAGTTGGGAACATTTTACAGTATTTAAACCAATGTAATTAAAAAAAGGAGCAGTCAGCACAGATACAGAGAAGGAAGGTCAGGTCTGACAAAGTTGCTTCTTTTAAGTGCATAACTGAATTGGGAGATAAAGGTGAAACTAGGGACACAATTTATCTAGATTTAGGGTAAGTTTTAGGATTGTATATCACACCAGATTAATTTACAAGGTCAGAAAGTACAGCATAAGGAAAGAACTACTGAAATGGATTAAAAATTGGCTTAAGGACAAGAAGCACAGAGTATCTTTAGAACATGGAAGAAATTTGACTTTACCGTCAGTGAAGCTTGTGATGTGGCAGTGAAATGAAATTGGCACATAATGTGTCTAGACACTATGCTTAAAAAAACCCACCCAAAACATACATTTTTTCTTCACGTATCAAGGGTGACTTCAGCATCAGTACGGCTTATGATGCTGTAGTGCAGTGAACAGTAATACCTACAGCAGCCCACCTTTCTAAATAACGAAACTCTTTCTTCTTCCCTTCAGTTAAATAAAATGCCAACTATGAAGTCATTATGTCAAGTTTTAAGCAATGTATGTTTAAGTTTTAAATGAAAAAAAAAAAAGTGTTTCCTGCAGAAGGAAAATGCAGTTATTTCTGTAAAAAAAGGACAATATAGAACCTGCCACTTATGGATTTTATTATTTTTGTTGCTCTGTGAGTGATGACACACAATTCAGGGTCAATCTTAACTCACAATCACTGGTCTTTCTAACATATATCTGTGACAATGCTCTAAAGGCAAGGAAAAATATGTACCATGCTGCAATGCTGCTAAACACAGGAAAAATTTGTTATTTTCAATATGCATGTGGTAACTTTGGAGAAAGACTAATATAAAGAAATGTTTTGTTGATGTATAGGAAGGGGTTTGGTTTTCCTGTACCCTTTTTTTTTTCCTCTCCTTACAAACACAAGAGCGGCCTCTGCACTCAGATTTTCAATTCTACATGAAACGTCATCACTTGTATTACACACAAGATAGAAAAAAAGGCTGCCTCAAAGAAAACAGAAATTTCCAGACTATTTGGAAGGTACGCTTCTCTGACAACGATAAACCAAGAGAAATAATTGAATACTGAGTTCACAGAAGGGATGAACATTTGAGAAGCCAATTTAAAAAGCTGTTATTGTACTTAATGCCTACAAGAGATGCACAGCAGTTCAACCAAGCTAATGATTTTGAAGATTTCATCATTGTCAGGAAGTGGATTGAACAACTATTTAATGAAAATACATTTCTTCCATTTTTTTTTCTAATCTGTCACCATGAGTACAAAACCACGCTCATTTGTTCGTTTCACGTTCTATTTCGAGGCAGAGCAATCACTTTCTTTCCCATTATAGCTAATACATCTCTACTCTTGTGCAAGAACATCAGAGGAGACCATCTTCAGTTGTATTTCAGAAGAGACACACAAAACCAAAGCAGCTCCAGAACAAGGGTGATTTACTTTTGGAACGCCGTACTTGTCATGTGGGCTGTATTTTATTGCCCACTATGCTCTCAGAGGAATTTGAGAGACAACACAAATATTTAGGAAGATGAGCCTTTTAACATACAGGTTCTTTTCTAGAGACCTATTCAATAGCAATCACTGTGAAGTTTTCTTTGAGTTCTCAACAGCTGCAGCCCAGACATGTACTTCAAACTAGTAAGTCTTTACCATGCTGATTAAACCAAATAAACGGGGCATTACTGTTTCTACTAACATCCCTACTTGCCACCATGTTAAAATGTAGAAGAGCAAAGAAGAATAAGCACAAATCCTCTTAAATGCAGAAAAGCATATTCTTTGAGATGCACTGGAAGAGGGAAAATCCCTGAAAAAAGATAACAAATAAAGGTCAATAGACGCATGGACCAAAGAGATCAAAAGAGGATGAGAAGAGTCGGAGGCTGACATTATTACAAAAACCTACCAAACATTTCAAATAAGAAGTTTCTGAAGCGGCGGAAAAAAAAAATCAGATAATTCAGGACTTTTTGAGTCTCAAAAAACACGGACTTTGGACAATTTCTGTAACAGCAGTCCAGGAATCTAGTGAAACACAATTGATGCATGAATTCTCATCGCCTGCTAGCACTGCATTTTTCCAAAACTTGTAACGGAAGAACATCATAAGACAAATTGTACTAGATCAGATCAATAATCCATCCAGTGCAAAATCATGGTTGCAGCTGCAGCCAAAGACAGAAGCCTAGAGAAGAATGTAAGCAGCTCAGATTTTCCTGGACTTCTGGATACATCAATAGATTTTTCTTCCAGGAGCCAGCACTGCCTCTCCTTGAGCCCGTGTCAACTTTCAGCTCCACATCACTGCCTGTCAAAGCAGACAAACTATATTGGGTGAAGAACAGCCTTATTTTGTCTGTTTTAAACTTGCCACCTACTTGTTTCTTTTGACAACTCCTAGCTCTTGCACGGCAGGAGACAGTGAACTATCGATTCCTCTTCATTCTAAGAATTATGACAGTATATTTTATGGCTGTCTATCATATCTTCTTCCTTCCTCTCCTAATACGAACCTGCTTCTGTTCTGCTCTGTCCTTTTTGTGACAGAAACCAGAGCTGTGCACTATGGTCAAGACACATGTATCACCCGGATCTATGAAGTACCACAGTTATTTTTCCTCTATTCTGTTCTTTATTTTTGCTAATGATTTCTAACTTTCAATTCAATTTTTTTTTTTTTTTTTGACAGCCACAGATCACTCAGTCAACCCTCACATTTAGTTATCACAGTTACAATGCCAGGATCTCGTTCCCAAACCAAGTCAGAACCCACCATTTTATGTATAAGCCCAGGATGGCATTTTCTGACTTGTTTCACTTTATTTTTAAGCTATGCATAATTTTATCACCCACTTTATCTCCTGCTCATTTGGTCTCACAAAGCCCTTCTGCACTTCTACAGTCAATCCTCATCTTTACAACTAGAATGGGAGGGGTGGGGCAACAGCAACTATGCCAACCAGCTAATCAATCCGGCAGGGAGATGATGACCAAGCGAGGAAGCGGCAGACTCAGCCTGGCAATCGAAGCCTGCCAGGTGATATAAGTAGAAGAAATCCCATAATCACTAGAGCAGGGTTGAAGGGGGACCACCCCCGTGTGCACAGAAATAAGGGCATGCCAACAGAACAGCATTATAGCTGAAGGTTTCACAGCTTTTCTGGGAAGCCAGCATGACCATATGCCCACTCCACCCCCCAGCCCCCCAAGTGTCTGTACACTAACGCACGTGGCATAGGAGAAGACTTTGGCCTACTCAGGGACCTGCTTGGCAGGATCCCATTGGATACAGCTTTAGAGAGAAGCAGTGTATAGGAGAGTGGGTTGCCTTTCAAAAATCACCTTCTCCAAGTCCAAAAATGGTCCATCTTGACAAGCAGGAAATCAAGGAAAGTTGGCAGCAGGCCTGCGTGGATAGGCAAGGAGCTTCTGACAAAACTCAAACGTAAAATGGAAGCCTACAAGAATTGGAACCAGGGACAGGTGACGCAGGAGGACTATAGAAACACTCTCTGAGGATGCAGGTTAGGGTTAACATGCAGGTTTAGAAAAGCCAAAGCCCACCCAGAACTTAATGGCAACGAGAGAGGCTTCTAGAGATATGTCAGTAGAAAAAGACTAGGGCAAATGTAGGCCTGCTGCTGAGAGGGACAGGGTGACAGAGAACATGGAAAAGGCCAGGATACTCAATGTTGTCTTCTCAGTCTCTACAGGTAAGACCTGCCTTCAGTAATCTCCAACCCTGAGACCCACAGCAAAGCCTGAAGCAAAGAGAACAGAAGAGGATGAGGCTAGGGATCTATTTAAACACACTGGACATAGGTGAATCCAGGGGATCTGCTTGGACACACTCACACATACTAAAGGAACTGGCCAATGTGATTGTAAGACACCCCTCTCCTACATTTGGAAAAGTTTGTGGCAATTAAGAGAGGTTCCTGAGGTCTGGAAGAAAACAATTGTCACTTCTATCTTCAAGAAGGAAGATCGAGGCAACTACAGACCAGTCAACCTCACCTCAACACTAGGGAAGGTCATGGTGGAGCAAATAATTCTGGAAACCATTTCCAAACATATAAAGGACACGGAGGAGGTTGGGAGTCATCAGTGTGGGTTTATGCAGGGCATTTCATGCTCAACCACCCTGATAGGCCTTTTCAATGGAATGACCGTTTAGCCTTGCCCTCTGCTCCTGGCAGTGGCTGGCAAAGCATCCTCACCGAGTCTCCCTGTACTTCCACTCTGAACAGAAAACAGTCTTTGTTCAACAAATAGACCATACAAAACATGGCAGATATACACTTTACTTTCTGCCTTCAAAACACACATTTGTCCACAGTTTGGTCCCGAGACTGTTGCTGAAGCTCTGCCGCCTTTTAATGTAATGCAGTAAGCTTTGAACAGCCTCGACAGCAATGGCCATGAGAGATCAAAGACATTCCCAACAGGAAGACAGAAACCAATTAACCTCCAGTGTGAGTAGTAGGAGAGCATAATTTTCTGTCATTTCTGCTGAGACTGTATCAGGGAAAAATCATGCACATTTCAAAGGGCTCAACTCCACTGGAACAGCCAATACTTGTATTGGGAGCATCTCTCTGATCTGAAGTACCGCCACCATAATGGAAAAGTGGCCTTTCCAGCACCCAGGCAGTTTCTTGGGATGGGCAGGAGAACAAGCACAGAAATTCATGCCATGCCAGTATCACAACAGCATTCATTCATGTAATCAAATGCATGCACCAGTGGATGGTACTTTATATTGTAGCCAAGCTTCGCACACAGTTTTCCTTCATTAATATGGAATTTGGTCTGGCTGATACGCTATACACGTACTCAAAGCAAGTACAACTGACTGACTTAAACCTCCCGTGCCTAGTCACAGCCTACATATATGCCACAGCCAATTCGGCAGGGGGAAGCCTTTTAAAAATTGGAAATCACACTCCATTCAAAGATTCAAGCCTGGAGAGTAAACAGAGTCGGTATTGCCGCTGGAAAGTTCAACATCACTTCTTGCAGAATGGGACCCCAAACCAATTTTCTTCTAACACCGGAATTTTGAACAGTCTGTTCAACTCTGACACACGGCATTGACCTTCTGTTACCACCTAAACAATAAGGAAACACAATCCCAAGACAGAATTGTTTCTATGGTATTATCTGTCACAAGGTTAATACCAGTCTGACTGAAACACCATCTGGGGATAACAGATTTTTGAGATAGGTACCTAAGATACGAAAAATACTCTGTTGTAAGGATATTCTTCAAAATATTCTGCACAGCTGCGGCACAGTGTTGAAGTACACTTCTGCCACCAACACTGTTGGGAAGGCACCAAAAAAACCCAAGCAGCTGTGACGCAAAGCTATTCTTTTTGTAAAAGCCCCAAGAGCTGTAAAACTCTCAGATCCAAGGAAAAGTCTTATTAAAGTCAGGACACAAATGTTATTTGAAGCTGGGAAACTTATCCTCCCTCACATACCCACCCTCCCCCCCCCCCTTTTTTTTTTTTTACTCTATTTGGAGTTTTTATTGAGATGTCCAATTTGCATGAATCCTTCCCAATTTCCCAATAGCACAAACACAATCCAATCCAATAGACAGTGGTTTAAGAATTAACCATACAGGTTGTATGAAAACCTACTCTTAAAACTACATTAGAAATTTAATTTCCTCAGTAAACAGGTGTCCACATGAGATTAACAAAACATTCCTCTATTTTTCTACCTCATGTTATAATATTCGAAGTATCTGTAGTTAATAAGAGTATTCCCATGCCGTTAAAAATGGAAAATCAATTCTGGCAAGCGAAATGAAATTCCTACCCTGATTTTGAATCTGACACGCATGCATTTCCTTTACACTGGAGAAAATTTGGGGTATTGATTGCTCTAGGTAAATAACAGACTAGAGAGATACAATCGTAAAGTGAAAAAGTATTCCTCTACTTCATCAGCCTCAAAATATTTTCAGTCTTTTCTTCTGTTGCAACACCTACAGCTTTCATAGCGATCCTGAATAAACAAAATCCTTGCCTCCTCCTTACTTACTGGATACCAACCAACCTACTGCAATATTGATGTGTTGGAGAACCAGAGCCGACTTCTGGCATATATTATCAACTGTTTGGGCAACAGTTGTTAAGAAAACACTTCCCCTAGCTCCTTTATTCTGTATTACTATTCAGAGTTTTAGTAGGATCACCTTGGATCTTAACAGAGCTGACAAAATTTCTGTAATCATAGACAATAACATGATATTTGTTTATTTAGAGGAGGATCCCTTTTTGCTTTACATGACACTGAAATAATCTAACAAGTCACGATGTTTTTGACTGTTTTATAAAGCAAAAACTCTATGATTTCCTAGTGACAATTTCTCCCCCAAATTTCAACATCCACATTCTTTGAGCTGGACTGACAGCCCTTGTAGTAGAGTAACTCCTCATACTCAGCCTACTCTGAAAGCCACACAAGTCGCTATGGACCAAATTACCCCTCAGCATGCGTGATTTTATCAAAATCTGGTCTCTTACAGGTGTGGTAAACTCCTCCGCAGTGTAGCACTTTCATTCATTAGTATTTCATTGACTATGTAAGCACATCTAGCCTTCAGTAGTCTATCCACTTTAATAGAACTGTCAGGTTACATTTTGTCTGATTGATAAATAACCAATGTTCAAATAGGAAAGGATCAAAGTGCATCAATTTAATTCTTCTATTTGTTTCATGATATATGTGCTTCAAAAAAGTATAAAAACTCACTGATACTGTTTACAGCCAGTACCAAGAGCGTAGTCTCATGTCTACAGCACCATGGCCATGTTTTTTCCAGAAAGGTGATCAAAGCTGCTGCCATTTTCTTCAAGCAGCTCTATCCCCTTCTAACAAGCAAAGAGGTATCAGAGGTGAAGTTAACTCTACTGAGGACTAAACTGATTACATACCTTCCTGTTACAAATCATTTTCCTCCAGGAGAAAGATAGCTACTGTAGTAACAATGCTAAGGAAATGTAGTTTGAATAAGTTTATTATTTGATTGAGAATCTCAGGAGATGTTTCAGCAAGGCTGAAGATCAAAGATGTAATTATTTTTTAGCCTTTGAGGTTGGTGGAAGTGTGCTCCCTCTCACTGTAGCTTCGGTTTGATTTCTCTTGCAACTACCTTCTGTAAAGCAGGACCACCTGCTCCAGAGGAGATTGTTCTCTCTCCAAATTGTCTGCTCTCCAAAGAGACATGCAAGTCCCTGCCTTTATGGACAGAAATCTTCAAATGACACACATATGTATTTATAAATGAAACTTACTCCAAAAGCAGTAATTGATTTTAAAAAAGGAATTAGTATTATGGAGTGTGTGTTTGCATCTCAGGAACAATCCTTTATAACAGAAGCAATGGTAAGTAAAAGGAAAGAAGATTGATAATGTTCACAGCTTTACATATTTTGGGTTCCTTATACATTTTTAGTTACAGTATTATCAACACTGGAAAGCGCTTTCAGTATAAAGGGTCTAAATCCACATGCTTATTGTGACAGCTCTGCAGTAGCCCCATGGAAATTTCAATAGAACACAAAAAGCCCACCACCACAGTCTTTTGTAAAAGCCCCTGTTGTTTTGCAGGGAACAGAAGCTTCCCTAGGAGGGCCAACAAGTTTGCCTCCCTGCTTATCATCAAATATGTTCTAGAGATAGCAGGGAGGCTGAAAAACGGCATTTCTTATTAAGCAGTTTAGCTTTTTCCATTGTCTGCCTATTTGAGAATTCAACATTTATCAGCAATGCAGTTTTTATACCACAGATGAGTGCACCAATTTCCTGTCTGCCTTACTTCACGCATTCTAATATTCACGTATTGACTTAACCACCTTTTCCATTCCACTGTTTCCCATAATATTTTGGCAGAAAAAAAATTGATGTCCTGATATCAGAAGGAATATTTTAAAGATTAAATTTAGTGAGTCCCACAAAAATAGCATATTTTCTGTTTAAAGGGAAACATCATATATTGCACCCCTTCAGATAAAACAGAATCAGATTCAGCAACTTCAACACTGTGCGAAATGCAAACTTGAGAATGTTCAACACAAGAATCTGAAGATTTGATTCGGCACAAGCCAGAGACATTATACCAGTTCAAAAGGTCCCTGAACAACACAACATTAAAACTTTCATTATTCTAGCAGGTGGCATATTATCATTCTTACAGACTGATAATTTTCCTTATTATCCCCTTGACTGCACATATAACACAGCAATATGAACCTAATAATGCCTAGAAACATTTCCATTAACAACAGAGCTTGCTATTTAGGCACACAGAATGTGGTACCAGACCAGTGTAATTGATTTTTTTAATTGATGTATTATGCTATTCTGTATGGCTGCTGAATTTTGACAGCAATAACAACGAAATCAAACAAAGTGCTACAGGGCTTTAACCCGTAACATCTTAGTATATTTATTTAGATATTAAACCACCTAAGCTTCTTCATCTGTCCCAGTGACAGCAGAACTCCTCAACAGGAGGTAAGTTCAAAACCAGATGATTGCAAAAGAATCCAATCACAAATTATTTCACTCTAAGCGTATACAAGCTTTGTACTTAGATGCATGCACTATCAACTGAGATAGGAAATTAGCACAAGTAGTAAAAAAGGTGCTGAGCCATTCAAAATTCCTATAAGCTGCAATTTTGCTTCATCTTCTGTCCTACTATACTCAGTTATATTCCTCAGAAGAGACAGAAAGGATCTGTATATTACTAAACTTATCACCATCTTCCCAGAGAAACTGCTGCCCTCTCTGAGATGCATGGAGGGAGCCTGCAAATCTCTTCCTAACTCTCCTGTGCTTAATAAACGCTCAGAGTTAGCATAAGAAAGAATTCCTACAAATTACACAGGTAATTCCATGCACTGGCGCAGACACAGTTGAGGATCCAGGTTACTCTGTCACACCATATTTGTGTGTGCTCCTTCATCACCCATTATTTTAAGAGCAAAAGGGTGTATCATTGCTCCCCTCACTCCCAAATGATTGAAAGATTGAGTTTTGCTTCTGCTCAGAAGAAAAAAGAAGAACAAAATCCTAGTCAGACTTTCCCTGACGAATAGCGAACTTTTTGGTCTGACTGCATGACAGGCCAAAAGCATCGAGGCTGGGAGCTGGCAAAACTATGGCACCTGATTTCAAAGAGGTTCCTAGTATAGAAGGAGGAGCTGCTCTTGCCAAGGGGACTGCCTGCTGCCAGTGCCACTGTTAACACCCCCCAAAAAAAAACCCAGAGGGGGAAGAGAGACAAATAAATAATTGTTACCATATGAGTGCAACCCTTGTATTTAGAAATAGATTAATTAATACTAACACACACAGCAAGAGCTTTATGACATCCCTGCATTAAAACACACTGCAGTTTGGAAAGGCCACTCTCTATTCTACATAAAATACACCAATAAATACACAAGTGATCAGCTACTTTAAAACAGACTACTGTGATGCCTTTCTTTTTTATTTGCTCCTCTGCTTACCAATAAATACAGCAAAACCGATACAATTTTCTGTGTCATTAGACAACAGCTTTAGGGACAACTCCAGTCTGTCTCCAAAAGAATCAAACGTAATTCTGCTCTATTCTCATGAGAGACCGTCCTTACTGAACTGACTTTTGCCGTCTGTTCATGCAAAGTTTACCGGCAGCAAACCCTACGGCTTTGTATAATTTTGCTCAAAGTAAAACTAATACCTTACTACATTTAACAAGTTTAGCAATTAAACGTTGATACCATTGCCTCTTATTCTTTTCCTCTTAATCCTCTAATTGGCAAATTAAGCAGCAAATACTGAAAATATTTCATACTTGCAAAACTGGCACTCGGTAACCAGATGAAGGATATGTTTTTAGATTTTCTGTAAAGACACACTCTTCACAACTAACTGATACGTGCTTTGATCACTTGGCTCAGTTAAGAAGAACTGCAGACTGTTATCGAGTCAGACTGTAAAATTAAGGAGAGTGCAGTAAGTACAAAAGAGGAAGGAAGCCAGCTCTCCTCATCAGTGGCAGGATTTGAAAAGGCCAACCCCACAGAAGTGGTTTATGCCCTTTCCCAACAATAGGAGCTGAATGACATCAGCACTGGTTATGTTTCAGAAGCTTGCTTTTTATTCAGCAGCAGAGCTGCAGTGAGCTTCCTTTTTGGTTTTTTGCATCACACCTGAACCCCCCCAAAATTGTTACAAGATGTAGAGATGACTTTTTGTTCTCCTTGCTACTAATATTCAGTACTCAGACAATTACCTGTATCTGTATCATTCTCCAGCATGGGTTGCGAACAGAAGGAAACACGAAATATAAAACAAATGGATTCCCGAGACAACTGAGTTTGTAAACAGCAAATGTACAAGTGGTACTTACAGTTTGATCATACAATATCAACATAACATGAAATATTGGAGCCCTATCATGATTCATTCCCTTTTCAAGACTACTTCACATGCTCCTTCCCTGTGACTGGGCTAACCGATGCCTGACAGGTTAAAAAATAAAAAAGAAAAACACAGAAGAGACAAGCAAGCCCATCCCACATTTCCTCTAGAGCTTTTTGTTATTAAGCAGTTTTCAAAAGCATATGGAAATAAGAACTCAGTCAAATTTACCTTAATAACCAAGTCAAACTTCTGGTGCAAATCCCTGTTTATTGGCTTTAGGAGCGTGAGTACAGCTGTTGTGAGATTCATATGGAAATACTGTGGATAATCCTCAGGAGTACCTGTAAAAAAGACATTGAGGTTTGAACAAATGCTCTTTCTGAAAGATTTAGTTAAACAACATATTTATTTTGCTCATTAGTCAACGGAACACAAACTAATCCTGCTATTATAAGGATAAATATTGCATCATGTGTACAGGGAGCTTAATGGTGCTACTAACATTATGCGTTTAATATTATCATTATTTCCTTATTCTCCCTAACCCCGGAGATTCTTCTCAACCGGGAATACCCCTAAGTATTTGACTGCAACAGGAGCCCAAACACACCCGCAGCCGGTGGAAATTTTGCTTCTCAGTTTTCAGAAGATAGGTATAAAACTAATGAGATGAGAGGACATGAAGAAATGAGCTTTCACTGCACATCATCTTCTACTTCTATGCACCACATTCCTGAAACTCAAATGGCTAAACGCATACCACTGAGGTTTTCTCTTTTCCCCTTGGAAGTACATTTTTCCTGAGGTATTGCTGGACCTACGCTGACATTAGTCACAAAGCAAAGAACAATATGAACCATTTTTTTTAGTGCATGTCTTTAAACAACGAAAATACACAATGAGGTGATGTGATAAAGATGTTACCACTAAGTTCATGATAACCATGTTATTGCTCACAGATGATGCCCTGACATTTGCAATTTAAAATGCACATATATAAATGCACAATAAATAATTGTTACCATACGAGCGCAACCCTTGTATTTAGAAATAGATTAAATAATACTAACACACACAGCGAGACCGTGCGCGTTAGTATTATTTAATGCACATTTTAAATACCTTGGTTCTTGTAGCCCTCTGTTGTACCTATCAGCAAGCTCTTTAATGCATTAGTAATAACATATACATAAGTAATAACAACAGATACGTTATTTTAGAAATCCTTGTAAGAAAAGAAGTTTCTCATCAGGGAGGAAGCACCAGATGAAAGCTCATCTGTGTCTAACAGCTTCCATTTATTATCAGCAGTAAATATCAGCAAGTAAGCTCACATGGCTGTGAGTTTCCAGGATACTCTCCAAGCCAGATAAAACAGAAGCAGTCAGAGCCTGAACAGATGTATGGACCCGCGGAGATCCAGCAAGGGCTATGCAAAGGACGGAGACAGCCATGACCTTGCTCTGTGCCTGGCCCCTAGGCTGGCCAGCGAGGTAGCTGCAGCCCAAAAAAGTTCCCATGGAACCATGCTCAAGCCAAAAGGCTCTAGCAGCATAGCCTGACACAGCAGGAGGTAAGAATTAAGCCACAGTGATTTTAAGCTGCATAATTCTCAAAGAAAGTATACAAAAAAGTAGCAATGGTGGAGTATTAATTGTCAGGGTGGGATAACACAATAAGCATATGGGATTCTGATCACCAACAGTCTGTTGCCTATCAAGGAATAGAGGCTATACCATTTTTTTTTCCCTAAAAGACAAAGGGATGTTCCCCCTAACGTGCATGGCAGGAAACTGTCTGCCTACTCTAGTCTCTGTGTCTCATCCCAGTTCGTTTTGGTTTAACTGTCTGACTTTCCCTGAGCCAGCTGACTCTCAGCTGGGGAGATGTGAGAGCACAAATCCGAACAGAGCAGGGCTCAGAAAGCCAAAGTGTTTAGAAACAGCACGAACTCTGGCATCTCACAGCTTATCAGTATTACTAGAAGAATCCAAAGAAACCAAAATACAGGTTCCAAGTCTAAGATCTCGAGTCATTTTAGGAGTAGGAATAGTCCTGTTTAGCAGCTGAGAGGCAGAAAGCACTCCTGGATAATGGTATAAATGCCCCAAAACGTTCTCTGAGCTGATGAGTTATGATATTTTAAAGCAGCCATGACAGCAGGACAAATATTTCTGTGCCAATACAGTATAAAAGGGCACAAAATTCAACACAAAAAAAGACCACTTTTCTGATAAATGATGCTATTATTTGTTCACCTTTCAAGTGGAATGATTAGAAAGTCAGTAGCTATCCCAGGAGACAGATTACCATCCAAACTCATGTGCAATACTTTAATTTGGAACTCATCATATGACAACCATTTGCTACACTGTGTGTATATTGTGCATACATATATAGTGTATATATACACACACACTGTACATACTCTGCAAATATCTCTGTATACATGTATCCCATACACCCAGAGAGTAGTAACAGGAAGAACCACTATGGATTATTTTTTCCTATTACACCACCAATATAAATGCAGAGTTTCTGGCTCCAAGTTTTCCCTCTCCTTCCTCCCCTTTTAATTTCAACTCCTAATTAGCTAATCTAATTTTTTTAAGAGCACTAGGCATCCAGCAGGAGCTCCAAGCTTTTGGCAGATAATAGATTGCTGTAGTCTTAGGAGGCTGCACATCACAAGGGCTGATGACGAAGCTAAGAAAAACCAAGAAACGAAGGACTAAATGCAAAAGCAAAAAACAAGACATTCCCTGATGGAGGACAAATACGTCGGGGAGGATGCAGACAGCTGTAAGAGGCACAAAGTGATCTGCAGCAGGGAAAGTGAAGTTCATATCGTGTAAAGATGCCATGAAAGAATCCAAGAAAAAAAAAAAAAGAATAGGTAAAGGAGGAAAAGACAGCAAGGAGAATGATCGGGAAAGTAAAGATTAGAGTGCAATAGAGCTGGATTGCCTGAATCCTAACTGATGATGCCTGCTCAGTTGCTGCCTACCACAAGAAGTCCAAACTTTGGGATACCTTAAATTCTGAAAGTAAAGTTTTCCAGGAATAGAGATATCTGCTTCTGCAGACACAAAAACATTTGTATTTTGACAGATCAGACCAACCCTCAATCCACACTGTTGCCTGATCTGCTTCCAGAAAGGAGGGATTTCCTACTGCAACTGTAACTATGTGTCTTCAGAATGTGTCATCTGCATAGTACAGACGAGCCCTACCGGCCAGAGAACTGCTCACACCACTCCTACACTGGCAGTCGCTCATGAGTCCAACCTGCAAGAAGATGTAATCCAGGAAAAGCAGAGAGATCTAAAGCTCTATGGATGAACTCTGAGAAATTCAGGCCCTTCAAGAAGGACTGGCAGGGGCTATTAGGAGGGGGTTTCGCCCTCTATGTCAGTGACCAGCTGGAGTGCATGGAGCTCTACCTGGGGATGGATGAAGAGCTGACCAAGAGCTTATGGGTCAGGATTAAAGGGAACACAGGGGCAGGTGACATGACAGTGGGGGTCTGCTACAGGCCACCTGATCAGGAGCAGATGAGGCCCTCTATAGACAGATAGGACCGGCATCGCATTCACAGGCCCTGGTCCTCATGGGGGACTTCAGCCACTCCAATATCTGTTAGAGGGACAACGCAGCAGGGCACAAGCAATCCAGGAAGTTCTTGGAATGTGCCAATGACAACTTCCTTCTCCAAGTGGCAGAGGAGCCAACGAGAAAAGGAGCTATGCCGAACCTTGACCTTACCAACAAGGAGGGGCTAGTGGGGAATGTCACGCTCAAGCGTAGCTTTGGCTGCAGCGGCCATGAAATGGTAAGAGTTCAAGATCCTTAGGGCAGAGAGGAGGGTGCGCAGCAAGCTCGCTACACTGGACTTCAGGAGAGCAGACTTTGGCCTCTTGAGGGATCTACTTGGTAGGGTTCCATGGGATAAGGCACTGGAGAGGAGAAGGGCCCAAGCAAACTGGTTAGTATTCAAGGATCGCCTCCTCCAAGCTCAGGGGTGATGCATCCCAACAAAGAGGAAGTCAGGCAAAAACACAAGGAGGCCTGCATGGATGAACAAGGAGCTCCTGGACACACTCAAAAGCAAACCCGAGGCCTACAGAGGCCCATGCCAACCTCGTGAAGTTCAACAAGGCCAAGTGCAAGGTCCTGTACATGGGTCAGGGCAATCCCACGCACAAATGCAGGCTCTGCAGAGAATGGCTTGAGAACAGCCCTGAGGAGAAGGACTTGGGGGTGTTGGCGGATGAGAAGCTCAACATGAGCTGGCAATGTGCTCTCACAGCCCAGACGGCCAACCATATCCTGGGCTGCAGCAAAAGCAGCATGGCCAGCAGGGCAAGGGAGGTGACTCTGCCCCTCTACTTTACTCTGGTGAGACCCCACCTGGAATATTGCATCCAGCTTCAGAGTCCTCAGTACAAGAAGGACATTGACCTGTTGGAGCAAGTCCAGAGGAGGCCATGAAGATGATCAGAGCGCTGGAGCACCTCTGCAATGAAGACAGGCTGAGAGAGTTGGGGTTGTTCAGCCCAGAGAAGAGAAGGCTCCAGGGAGACCTTATAGCAGCCATCCAGTATCTGAAGGGAGCCTACAAGAAGGCAGGAACTGGACTTTTTACAAGGGCATGTAGTGATAGGACGAGGGGGAATTTCTTCAAACTGGAAGAGAGGAGATTTAGTGGATATCAGGAGGAAATTTTTCACTCTGAGGGTGGTGAGCCCCTGGCGCAGGTTGCCCAGGGAAGCTGTGGCTGCCCCATCCCTGGAGGTGTTCAAGGCCAGGTTGGACAGGGCTTGGAGCAACCTCGGCTGGTGGGAGGTGTCCCTGCCCATGGCACGGGTGTTGGAACTAGATGATCTTTAAGATCCCTTCCAACTCTAGCCATTCTATGAAATTCATCTTGTCTGTGCGTTTGGAGAGATCTAGGTATCAAAAGGTGGTGAGCCAGCAGGCACCGGTGGGTCTTTAAGCACCATTGAGATTGCATCATCCACACCAAAAAAGAACCCTGAGTGCTTGACAGACCTCCAGTTACACTCTTTTGGCCCAGGCAACAGAAGCAGCGAGCTGACAGCCCAGGAGGGAACACGATCTCTTCTACCTTGATGATCTTACAGCAGAGAGGAATGTTCCCAAAGTGAAAAGCACTCTTAGGTTTGCCTTACTAGGAGCCAGAGGAGGTCTTTTGGGGGAGATGTTGCCTGCCAAGGTAAATGCGTCAGGGTGCTCACAGGACTGGAGAGAAACCGCCAAAAACATTGTTGTAGTTTTGGGCTCTTCATTTAAATATCAAACAAATAGAACACTTAATTCTCCAAATTTGGCAGCATAAATGACAGAGACAGTTCCAGGGTCAAAACCAGAAGCTGATGATTTAAAGGGAAACATGACTTTTCCCAAGGACCAGCCCCAGAGAAAATAAAGCCTTAAAATTACTAATGCAAATAGCTAAGGGAAAACCTGCAAACAGGGCTGAGCAGTAAATACAAGAGTAGCACAGGGCTGTGATGCAGTTAGCACTAACAGAAAAAAATGGGTTGAGATTGCAGATGAGAGAAGGTGAGCTGGCTTCTACTCCGTTTTTATTGCACGCATATTGCATGCAAAGGGAGGGGGCTTGCTTACACACTTGTGTACGCCAGACACTGTATGTGGGTCTATTGCAATAACCAAATATATTAACATTCCTAAAAGTCAAAGATTGGAAAACTTAGTGCGTGAAAAAAAAATTCCAAACATCATGTTTGCAAATGTAAAGATCTTGGGCATTTTATAAGAAATGAAATATTATATATGGCCCCAGTTCAATCCTCTTCTCTGAAGTACTCTACTGTACTTTGGAAGGTAGTTCTTTCATCGTGTACTTTAACCAATACTTTAAATAGAAGACAACAATCCCAGCAGTACTATGCTGTAACTAGTTCTCTAATCTTAGGATGACCCTCAAGAATATTTTAGACCTAATCTTCTATCATTTTATCAGTATCAGTCCATAACTACTTGAAAAAGTACATTCAGACATCTTGATATATCCTTGGAGAAGATTGCTCTCAGAATGAGAAAGAAAGCAGAAAATAATGGGCCAGTAACATACTTGGGCTATTTCTTAAATTCTCAAGTGCCTTACCCTCAAGTTACTTTTCTCTTCAGCAGTGCTACGCTCAAGTGAATGTGCAACAATTCAGGCATTTATTGTTACCTCATTGAGTGAGTCTAAATTCTTTTCAGTGAACTGCAGGGGAACCTGTTGTTGTTGGAACTGGAGAGGTTCACTCACACCCTCCTCATGGGAAGATCACTAGACTGGGCGGAAGCAGCACTGAGGTATTTATCAGAACACTTGAAAGGCTAGTTAGCTTGAAAGTATAACAGGTAGAGACAGAAATCTTTATGGGTACTTAAGGATGAGGTTAGTAAGCCACATCAAGCAGAAGTGAGTTATTGCTGCAGTGATGCTGGGGCTTTGTTAAAATAAATGGGTCTTTACAGCAGATCCTGGACGTGGCCTTGGGCAACCTGGTCTAGTGAGAGGTGTCCCTGCCTATGGCAGGGGGTCGGAACTCGATGATCTTCAAGGTCCTTTCCAACCTAAATCATTCTGTGATTCTATGATCCTAGAGACACTGAGAAAGATGCACAGATTTCATATATAACATCCATAGTGCCCAAAGCATATACCAGGACACTTGTACAAGTGTGCAGCGGGAGGAAGAAAGCTGGGTAAAAGAACAACCAAATTAGAACTCAGTCAAATCAAGTAAAATTCAAAATCATTCTCATATTTGTTAAGTAGCTTATTCTCTCATTCTATGGGCTTAGTTCAGACCTTCTAGTATTTAAAAAAAGACATATCCAAAGATATAAAGAACTATGTTTAAATCTAAACTAAGGGAAAAATCCATATAACAAGAAATATCTGCAAGGCGTATTTCCTGTGAAGCTATTTAAAATTTTCTGAGGTAAAAGCTAAAATATAAAAAGCACTGCATACCGGCAAAGATGAGGACATTAAAATCCTTAAAATCCAAAATGAAATTCTTCTGAAGACCATGAGGGGGAAGGGGGAAGAAAAAAAAAAAAAAAAAAAAAAGATCGCCTTTCTATTGAAAAATCCCCCAAACTGAACCAAATTGCTGTAGTACATCTTTCTGAATTATTTCTTTGAAGTCAAAATGGTCATTCAAACATTAAAAACATCACATTAGTGAAAGACAATTTTCAATAAATTCACTCCTGAAGAACTTTGCAAGTTATGCAAAGAACTTTTAAAAAAATGAACTAAACATTGCACTAGGGCATAACTGTCAATAGCAGAATTTATAAATAAGCCAAGTCAATTTTCAAACATAAAACCAGCTAGTATATTTACTCTACAAGTATTTACAAATTTCCGTACCAACCAGTTTTGCTTTGCTGGAAGAGGACCAGCTGACAGCAATGCATCTCTTGGTCTGCCAGATTTGAATCCAGTTACTGCCTGAAGGAATCTAGCTAGCAAACAAAACCAGACGTCTTAGAGGACGCTGAGGTCTGCCGTGCTGAGGCTGATCTGCCACGGCCATGTCCCTTGCCATGGTCCTGGGAGCAGATCCCTGGAAATGCCTCAAGACCAGTCCGTTGGCACCGAGGGGGTTCAGGCTCCTGCATATTGCACACAGAGCTCAGGACTTGCACTTTCAGTACAATGGTACGTGGGTACAGTAGCAATTAATTTGTACCCTCTTAAGATGGCAGACATATCAAACCATCAAACCTACTATTTTTCCCCTTCCACAACAGAACATAAGCATACTTTCTTTTTTAACAAGCAAAATATGCGATCTGCTCATTGAAATCTTTACATCCACTTCTCCATAGGTGAGAAAGCTACACAAGCTGCAGTTTAACACAGCAAATGTGAAAAAGACGTGATTCCACAAACCACAAAATTTCCCATTCCCACGCTAGTCACAGGGCACAGAAATTACTACAACATCAGTCTCTGTACCTCGGGAAGAACAGAGCAGGTGGAGCACTGCAACTGCAGATCCCTGCCTTAGGCCCTCCCATCATCAAATCGTACAAGCCAAGCAATTGGAAACAAATGCCAAACACAGGAAAGTACCAGGAAACAAAAAACAACCACAGCAGAATACAAGGTATCTCCCAGCAAAGTGGGTATCTCTGAACTCTTTCTAGAACTGCATTTCCCTCTGGCCAGAAAGCTGCATAAACTAAACAAACACTAAATTACAAGGGAAAGTACGCAAGCTCACAGACAGCAAACTTAAAGGTGGATGCAGTAAGGCCCTTTACGTTGCTGTGTGCCAGAAGACTTTTGGAAGGAAACCTGCTCTAATTGCCTTTCTTTAGCATCTTTATTGCACCTTTACACCTGTGAGTGAAAAATGGATGGCAGCATAGCTACGAGCAGACAAGTCTCTTTCCTTTTGCTTGCAGCGTTGCTCCATTCACCAAACCAGGCAATTTGGAATCTAATCAGAATAAATAATAATAAATAATGCAACCATCTGAAATAAGCTTCTAAATTGCAATTAAATGTAAATAGGTAGAACAATGATTTCAAACACCCCACTAACCACAATATGAATTTTTATTAGGTTTCCACTCTCCCAGTCAATCTTTCTCTGGCTGGTCATAATAAAGCGACTGATTGTGAGTGATAGCAAGAGTAGCAGACACCAACCAACTAGGATGGAATAGAGGATGCCCGGTCGATCGGAAGGAGGCTGGATGTTTCGATCCTGATCTATGGCTTGTATGGGTGGAGTGACACTGATGGGATTCACACGTGCCTGAAATGAAAAATCAGACAGATTTGAAACAGAAAAATTAGAAGGCCAGCAGGCAGATCTTCAGGTTTAACACAAAAACATCCCACTGAAAAGGATATATGCTGAAATTGCAGGAGAAAAAACCCTTATATTTAAGAATAGTTACAGCCCACGTCCCTTTTGAAATCGAAATCAAGTAGGCAACGTATATATTTCTACAGCAATCTCCTTTCTCTTAGATACATTTTTATACTATAATAGTATCTTCAAGGAAAGGAAGCTTGCAAATGTTCAAGTAAATGCTTGACTATGCTTCTATAAATAATGTCTTGAATCAGACATTTCAGACATCATCATAGCAGCAAAATACAGCAAAGGCTTTAAAAAAGGAAATAAAAACAAATTGAATCTGAGAATCATTAGGAGCTAGAGTGGCTATGATACATGAATACATACTGCAAAAGAAATTCAAGCCAAGGTACAGACATTTCAGGGATAGACACATTTGAAGAGCTTGGATGACCACTGCAATAATTCACACCATTATTCAGAAGTTGAGTGATCTCGTATGCCGAACATGGACACAGAAATCCAGAAAAAGCATTCACAGGCTTTCACGTTCAATATTTGTATGCTCAATTCTTTACCTACCAACTAAATAGCATCCCTGTACCTATTAATAGCACTTAGCTCTCACTGTTGCTTTGAATATTTTCTAAAGTTGTCCTATGTGGTAACACCAGAGCTGCCATTCCCAACTCTAAAAGAACAGTTTCAGTAACCTTGGCTGCTTAATCAACTTGAAATGCAGCTACTCCATGAATGTATGTGCATCAGTCTTTTTCCACCCCTTGCAACCGTCTATTTGTGTGGCCAAAATGTTTAATAATCTCTATGAAAAACCAGACGCCTTTTTTCCACATACCACTAATCCTGGCAGCCTTTGCTTTGGAAAGCTTTAATGGTCCATGTTCTGCAAGAGGGAACTTGAACTTTAGTGTAGGAATAGGAATGAGACAAGTCCATGCTTGGCCAAGTGTTGGCACAGCCTTTAGAAATCCCCCTGCTGAGACGTGGAAGAAATCTGCAAATCTTAGTGACGCCTGTCAATAAACCTAGAGGGAAAAGAAGTGAGCCAGGAGCAAGACAGGAATGGATGCAAGGCAGTTTGCAAGAGCAGAGAGAGTTAATACCCCCTCCTGTAACTTTGGATATGTAGCTACAATAACACAAGCTACTCTGGCCCACAATTTGCCCTCCCCAGAAATAATTTCCTGTAGGTTACTGACGTCCAGTGAGGTTTTTCCAGGCTCATGAGCCAGGGCTTGTAGCCACACAGGGTTACACAGCTCTCAGCTTTGGGTGCAGAGCATCTGCCTACCAACACGGAACTGGTACCTCCTCATTTCTGGCTCTCTGCTCATGGCTTTTTCCACAGTTCCCAACGAGCAGGCGAGGTCCTTTGTCACACGCCTGTTTCCAATTTTGACTGTTTAAAAAATTAAACTGTCAAAAGTGTAATGAGGAAGATGAGCTCAAAATAGGCATAAAGAAAGAGAGAAGAAGATATATTAGACAACGTTTGAATTTTTAAAATGATTAAGGACTGCATAAAAGTTACATGCTGAGAGATCAGATTATGCATAAAACTGTCCGAGACTAAAATGCTATTTTTAAATTTACAGATCAGTTGAAGCGCTCTCAGACAAAACTGCATTATCGTTAAAAACATAACCACAACAAACCCAGTCTCGTTTGCTAAGACCAGCTAGGTTTTAAACTCACCATTACAATATTGCAGGCCAAGCTGAAACATCCGAGTCTATGCTAGAGTAACAGCGACGCATCTAGCCTTGTCAATAACGACCTGTCAGCTGTACCCGACCACCAATACGAGACTAAAATAATAATTGTTGGATGTATAACTCAAATAGCAAGGACATGTGCTTTATGTTCCAATTCAAGGAGAAGCTCAACAGAAGCATTTAGAAAAACCGCATTTGAAATTTAACAGGTTCTACTTGAACAATAGATATTTTATCCCATGCTGCCACCTTTACACTTACTCCTCAGAACCAAAGCAATCAATTGAAGAGAAGAAAGTCGTATAAGAAAACAAAGTAGTATAAGAAAACTAAGAATGAAACATGAAACCCATCAATCTTTTATTCCATAGAAGTTGTTTTTCTAAGCACTGTATATGCCCTGAAACGGGCTGCTCACAAACTAGAAGATATCATGCAACAAGATCAGATGCAATCCGCTGAAATGTTTAGGGGTAATTTAAAACTATTTTGAATTAAATAGGCTGATGTGCTTTGAAGCAAAGCTAAAGGTACTTTCATATTGTTTTAATAATCCATAGATAATGCAAGTATCTTTTTCAGTTAAACTTAAATTAGAACTATGAAAACATATCTGCACAAAGAAGCAGCCATTAAGTATGCTAATGAATTTTTAAAAGCACATGTAGGATGGTTTCAGAAGGTATATGTATACTTTTTATGAAAAATAATTATTTTAAAAATTTGTAGTCAAAACATGTTTTGATCAATAGCAGTAATAACTATGATCATTACGTAGGGATATTTCTTTCTTTCCTGAGTGCTTTAAAATGCAAAAGGCATAAACAGGTGCTCACAACATCCCCCAGGCCCAACGATGTGGTGCTGCTTGGCAGAAAACACTGCCAGAGCTCCTGGCACCGAAGGCACCTTGCTGGAGCCCATCTCGCTGGGACACGGCCCCAGTCCTGTCCCCAGAACTGTTCCGAGTATCACGGTTAGTAGTTGTTGCTAGATAATAAAATACCCACTGCCATCCTCACCAGGAGGTCCAGAGAAAAGATGAGGCTTTGCTCATCCCTTTGAGAGAGAGGACACAGTCACATACAGATAGAAGGTGGCTCCTGACTTAAGCAGAGGAGGTAGAGCCTCCTTCACAGCTCTGCAGAGTGGGCAAACATTACAAAATGGGGTCCGTGACAGCCACCATTGTGTATTAGAGCCAACATCCTTGCAAAAGACAAAAAAAACCCTATCACTGTCATTCTCAGAATCAAAAGAGAGCTCTGTAAAACGACAGAAGCTCGTTAAAAGGAAGGGAAAACAGATTAACGAATGAGTGCAATGTTGGCAGGGCCCAGGACTGTTTAAGGACTTTCAGTTAGAAGTTTTTATAGAGACAGGCTTGAGAAAGGGCAAGGCAGATCAGCACGGTTATGCGGCGGTGCGGTGAAGGTTACTCAGGATAAACAGATGGCCTTCAAAAACCAGCCCCTTCAAAGTGAAGAACATAAAAGGGTTCAGAAGCTCTGGCAGAAGTAGGTGATTAAAAAAAGAAACAAACAAGGAGATCCTCTCAGTTCAAGGGTAAAATATGCAGTAATTTATTTACTTTTTCCTCACTAGGGAAGCCATTTCTCAGTTATTGGTTTTGGTATTAATAGGCTTCAATATAGCAGAATACACCATCAGGCAGGCCAAAAAAAAAAAAAAAAAAAAGAACCCAAAAACCCAAACCCCAACTTGCCAATGTTATCACGTTATCACAAGTATTAATGAATTAAAAAAAAAAAAAAAACCAAAAAAACCAAACAAGAAAATCCTTCTTCAAACAGAGCTGTGACAGGACGCCTTTCAGGGAGCCTGCAGGGCCAAGAGATGATCAAGGCAAAAAAAAAAAAAAAGAATTAAAAAAGCTCAGAAAGAATAAGGCAGTAGCACAAACCCTGATTTTTTTCTCCCTCCTTTTGTGCTCACTGTGAAAGGACTGGGATGGATCCACATGCCAGCATCTTCTCCATGTGAGATGCCTTGCAGGTCCCACAAAACGTCATAGTATTCAGGGACACTATGGATGGAACAAGCCAAAGGAAAAGCAACATGAGGCGAAGAGCAGATGGATTTCTAAAGGAAGGCAAGAGTGAATGATAAGAACTTGCTGTGGAATGTAATCCCCTGCTTAAAAGTGCTTTGGTACATGAGGAACAGCAGGTGGCAAACGCAACACCAAAATGAAAAGGGTCCCAGGGTGACCCAGGGGAATACCACCATGAAGCCTGAGGCTTGTCCCAGGAAAAATTTGCAGATGATATAACAACACTCTGAGCAAACACATAAGTAAACACAATACACCAGGGAAAATTTGGGTTTCTGGAAAAGGAAATCCGGCCCCTCAGATTTACTGTGGTTCCCCGCAGGAATCATGGGCACATGGATACCACAGAACTGTTTGATGTAGCGGTAGCACGTGCAGACTTCCAGCCAACTTTGACAAGCTCCCTCACAAAGTACTCTTAATGAAAATTCGGCCTAGACCACGAGTGAAGACCTGTGTATCCCAAAACAGTTAGGTTAAGAGACATGGGGCAGAGTAGGAGTGAGCTTTCAGTTCCCCTAGGGAGAGAGAGGAGAATCCACAAGGATCTGTGCTAGTATTGGAGTTGCGTGGCTCACTCCTACATGACCTCAGAAACATGGGGGAGAACTCAGTAAGAACTACTACAGATTATACTAAATTATTCAGAGTAGAGAGTATGAGGGTCACCTGCAAAAGACTGCAGTTTTAAGAACTGAAGGCTCCATACTTAATGAATTACCTCAAGTTTTTTCACATTTTCCTTTTACGTATTCAGTCGTTTTATGAAAAAACACCAACCAAAACTCTCCGAGAAATCTTCTCAGCTATGTTTGGGAGGGCAATGAGTCAAAATGATCCTCCTTTTCAATGAAGTCAAACAAGACTTGACTGCTTTGGGGCTATGAGCACAGAGCACTGGGAATCTTTCCCTCAGCTCTTTTCAATAGAAAGATCTCTCGTTACTCATTACAAAATGATCACTGAATAATAAAATGTTTATTCATAAATATCATTAAAAAAATGCCATTTGCCTACCCCAGTCACCAAACAATACACACTTCAAAAAGCAGGATCATAGAGTTTGTCATGAGAACGATAGGAAAGACGACTGGAAATGATCTGAAATTACTGTTATAAAATCGAAAGGGCTAGAAAGAGGAAAAAAACCACAACAGCAAATACTCATTCAAATGCTTTGTCTTAATGCATTTAACGTAGCTGGAAAACACATTAATTTGCTACGCTCTTTTTATGTCTTGTTCTTTGACCTGTGTGGTTAACCAAAATTTGGCTGCAAATTGTTTCTGTTTAGAGGATAAACCAATAATGTGTCCAGGTCTGTTTGAAATAATCCTGCTTATTCAGTAGAAAGGCAAAAGCCACATTTCCCTGGAGAGGAGAGAAACCGAGCTTCCAGACACAGTACTTCATCTTTGAACATACTTCAGCCACAAACACTCTCCTTGCTTTTATTCAGGAACTGACTACCACCACCACATCTGAGACGGTCTCCAATGTTTCCTTCTCTGCCTGCTTTTCTGTTTTGGTGTACAAACTTAACACAGTGAAACTCTTTCAATTTTTATATCTATTTCAAATGGTGACATGCGGCTAGAGCACAGATGCCTAAGTGGGAACACAACATAATAATATGATAATAAAAAAATAATAATGACTGGCTGAAATTTTCCTTTTTTTTCTTACCTGAAAAATACATTAAATAATCTAAAGCAAAATATTTTTAAACCAGCACATCATTGACTAGGCCCAAGACTTGCAAAGTAAGCCATAAACCTCTGCATGCAGTGTTCTAGGCTCCTACGAAGTATAGTGAGGAAAAGGAACAGCTGATTTTTTAAATTTATTTATTAACATGGAGCTTAATAAATTTAGGACTACAGCTGCATTCAGAAATCCAAACAGGATCTCTAGGTATCTGCGTATAAACGTGTATTGTTTTCACCATCATATGGTGAATGAACTATAGTATAGAACAATTAAAAGGGAATTTACAACCAAGATGCAGAATACACATTTTGTGCTTTCAAACATAATAAAACAACATAAAAGTGACTTTTTTTAAAGTGATGTATTTCCCAAAGATTTTGTATATATGTTATTTTATTTAAAACATTAAGATGTCCAGCAATGCCAGACTTTGAATTAAAGGATATGTAATTTGTTGGAAATGTAATAACTCAATTATTTGATTAAAAATTGAAACTGAGGTTTTTGCCTTCTTACACAGATGCTTCTGATTGATCGTTCAAATGACTGCCACCTGCCTCCTACTCCTTCCTTAGTTATACCTCCCCTCATCATCCTCATCTGCCACATTACAGGCAGAAGTAAACATTACCAACTGCTGAAAAAGATAAAACCATATGAAAAGAAAGAGTTCCCAAACTTCTGTTTAGATTCACCAAGGTGAGTTTCCCACCCATAGTGCTCCTATGTCTATTAGCCTGCATGAAATCCACTAACAGAAGGCACAAACCCCTACATCTTTAGAATTTATTATTGTCTTCAAATATGGTGAGACATTTTCTACCCACTAATTCACCCTGAATACTCAGTTATTAAGACATACACAAAGACTGCTAAAATATTTAAAAAGGAGGAACATCATGAAAATATGCATTACTCCACGTTGACCAAAAGAAGATACCTCACAGTGCTTTGAGCAATAAACCACCAAAAAAAGGAACGTTCACTTCCATTAACATTTCAGTCTGCCAGTTTGTTGTGGCATTTCTTAGGCAGACATACAGTTAACTAAATCACAGTGTTACCAAATAAATTGATATTATTTTAAAATAATTTCCTAATTCATATTAAACGCTGTGCTACCTATTCAATTGTCCTAGGACCTCTAAGGCACTCGTATACACACATACAATCTGTTCTACAGAGGTATGCAGTACATTTATACAATGATTAATGCTGAACAGTTAGGCATTTTCTGTAAGGAGTTCAATAAATTGTCTAATATCGAAAAATCTGAAATATCTCCCCAAGCGTTTTTTCCTCTGAGAACGTAAGAACATATATTCAATTGTGAAAAGAGCATACCTAATTCCTAAATAGCTTCTTATTCTAATTTATTCAGATTCAGGAGATTATCATGTTCATTAATTTGGTGGGAGAGTTTCAGAAAGATACTTTTTCCTATAATGGCAAGTAAGTATTTTGATCTGCATCAGCTCAACTAACAGCATTGCAACTGAGATTGCTTCCAACACTAGAAGACTGATGACATTATGTCACTCAATTGGCAAGAGTTTATAAAAAGTTGTCTTTTCCCCTACATTTTCAGGTACTGCTCCCTTTTTCTTCTCAGTCTTCACATTTACTATGTGTCACAGCGGCGACCCTCTCCCGCCTCCCTACCCCACACCCCCATCCACGCTGGCATCCCCCATCAATAACTGCAAGCAAACCCAATTGCTTTGCCCTCCCATTTTCCCAGCTGCCAGCAACCTCTGCTTCCAGACTATCAATCACCCCACGACGCCTTGTGCTGCTTTCACGTCAAGTGGCACACACTGACACCCCCAAGGAACACCAGTATTTTTATTGACTGGTAGCACCAAGTGCAGTTCAACCATAAAAATCGAGGCTGGGGACTCGTATGCCCGAGAACTCCCCTCCTTCCCCAAGCTGTGGGCATGAATCCAGACAGTCATCCAGATTTCCAACCAAGGACACAAGGAACTGAATTCTGCACCGATTAAGTGGCGCAATGATTTTCAAGGAAATAAGACCAGAGTTCCCTGCCCCTCTGTTGTCAGGTTAAAAATACATAAAAAGAGTTTGGCAAACCAGATTAAATCACCGAAACACACAGGCTATTTCTTATATTTGATAATTTATAGTCTCTACTGCTTTGAATAAAACTAAGGAAGATGCACATAATGCTTTGTAACATCCAAGTTGTATGAACACACAGACGCAGCACCCTCTTCTTTTCCCACTTTTTGTTTATCATGTTATTTTCTAGCAAGTGCTGAGAACTGTAGAGTGTTTCAGAATGATAACTTCTACTCACAACACAAAATATTCCAAAAGAAAGCACTGCATTGCATGTAACCATCACTTTTTTCTTGGGTTTCTCTCACAGTATAAAGCAATATAGATACATGTAGTTTATTAGAAAAGGGTGCTGAATATCAGAGCAATTAGTTAACATAAGACATTTCATGCTAACATTTTAAACCCTGAAAAGTATTTTTTTTTCAGCTTTCCCACTTAGGAAGCTGTAACTGTGCCCCATGGACTTCATATAGAGCCTTGAGGCCTTCAACGCACATCACAGTCATAGCTTAGATGAATTTACCAAACAAGACAACAGAAGTCTCATCTCTGTGCAAAGGTGAGCAGCTTTTTGCCGGATAGAAAATATTCACAGAATCACAGAATTTTCAGAGTTGGAAGGGACCTGTAGAGATCATCTAGTCCAACTCCCCTGGCAAAGCAGGATTGCCCAGAGCACATTACTCAGGACTGCATCCAGGCAGGTCTTGAAAATCTCCAGAGAAGGGGACTCCACAACCTCCCTGGGCAGCCTGTGCCAGTGCTCTGTCACCCTCACCATAAAGAAGTTTTTCCATGAATTTGAACGGAACTTCCTGTGTTCTAACTTGTGCCCATTGCCCCTCGTCCTGTTACTTGGAACCATTGAAAAGAGCCTGGCTCCATCCTCCTTCAGCCCACCCTTTAGATACTTGTACGCCATAATAAGGTCTCCCCTCAGTGTCCTCTTCTCCAGGCTAAAGAGTCCCAGCTCTCTCAGCCTTTCCTCATAAGGCAGATGCTCCAAGCCCTTAATCATCTTAGTTGCCCTTTTACCAAAGCAACATACAATACCCCATGCTGACATCCAGAACCCCTTCAAAGGGAGCCCTACAATGTTAAATCAATAAAGTTTTTGATGAATCAGTATGGTTACACTGGTTATGCTTGCACTTCCTTGAGAAACACGCGAGGTCACAATACAAGCTGTAAATCGGAAATTAGCTAAGTGATATCCACGCCGTGCAGAAATACATTCACTATTGCCAACACACAGTACTAAAACAGCGGGAAGAACTGCAAAACCATTCCAACATCATTCCTTGCTGCTGCTTCAGATGCTTTGCCAGTACAACAAGGGCTGTGACAAAACACTAACGAACACAAATCCATCATAAAGTAAAACGCAGAAAATATTTCAACGGAGTTACCCAACCACAAGGGAAGTAAATAAAAAAAAAAAAACCCAAACAAGAAAAACCCTAGGAAAGTATATTAAAATGAAGATACTACCAAAAACTTGCCATTGGTTAGATTGAGTATGTCCTGTCCGATCTCCTGTTTGCAGGATCTCACCATTCTTGCCTTCTTTACTGGTAGCTGCAAGTGCCTACAGAGGCTCCCTTTGATCAGCGTGTTTGCAGAATTTCCTACGCTACTCTTTGAGGGCTACCACGATACAAAGATGTACAGGAATACAGGGTGAATGGGATTTTATGACCCTCCTCTTTGTCACAACACAGAACACCAAACTTCTGGGCTAAGATCTCAACTGAGAGCCAATACAAAGAGAGAGGAAGAAATACCTAAGCACAGAATTTAAAACACACACTGAAGCTCTGAAGCCAAAAAAGAGAATGGAGAGTAAAATCCTCTGCAGAAAATTGTTCGGATCAAATTGTCATAGGAGCTACACAGGTTTATATAGCAAAAATTCTATGCCTCAGAAACTACTCTCCAAGAAAGGGCAAATCTACATGAAGAAACCAACTCTTTCAAAATCTACATTGCTCAGCCCTGAAGGATTTGCAGCCAATTCACCTAATCGATACTTCTCACTTGTTTGCAACACTGTACATACATCTGAAGGTTCACGCTCTGTTAAAATAATACTTCTTACCACCAGTGATGTTGCAGGGTCCCACCAGAGTGTGTGAAATGTCTATGCTTGCCATGAAAATGAAATAAGAGCAGCACTGAACAGCATTCCTAGAGATTAGCTTTGCTGTGTCGCACTTGGGTGAAAGGGCACTTTTATGAATACCACTAGTAAAACAGGAACTATCTTATAACAGTCCACCCAGGGGAATCTTACTATTAGCAGCAGATAGTAAAACTGGCATTATGAAATCATTGTTAAAAATTGTTTCATTCAGGCATATTTGTAGGCAGAAAGTAATAATAATGGGGGTTGATCTGCAAGTTTAAAATAAATCTAACTTTTCTATTTATTATTTTTAAAAATTTCACCTTCATTTCAACAAGCTACCAACAAAAAGCAACAGCAGGTAATTTATGCAGTTGATATGTCTGAACTAACCTCTCATGTCTTCTCTGGGGGTACAAGAAGTGTTTTACTAATCGATGGGAAAGACGCGAGATTGATAATTAAAAAGGGTACCTACTTTCTAAATTCAGCACTTTAATTGTCAAACAGCTTTTAGCACCTTATTTAGTTGTTCTTAGTTTTCTGTTGTCCGTTGTTTATGCAGTTTACTGAAATGAAAATTGTAAAATTCAAATATCCTGACAGATCATGTTGTTAACAGAGTAAGCTGTCAAAAAACACAATTCCTTTCATTTACTTATAAAAAAAAAAAAAAACAAAACAAAACCAAAACACAAGAAAAAACCACCAGGCACCTTTGAGGGGGAAAAATATTTTGAAAGAGCAGCAAGACAGCATAATGAATGAGATCAAAGAGGAAAATAGAGACTATTTTTATCAATGATGTCTTCCTGGAACAGCAGGTCCAAAAAAGAATTGAATTTCATCAGGATCTGATCACAGTGCTTACTAAATTGCTTTTTCTGTATCTGACATGCTTTATAAGAAATGTCTCCAACACGGTATCTGTGTTGGAGACTAAACGAAATGCATTATGCAATGGGCCTCCTGCCTTGGCAGCCAGGTATAATCTGTGCAATTTGGGCAAAAGCAAGAATTCAATCGGGAGGTTCTACTTGTTCCAATGTGATGACTGTGATTAAAGAACAATAAACATTTCCTTTTTGACAGTTCACTTTTTTCCATATGAAGTATGAAGCCTATTTCCTTGATTATCTTTCAAATTCTTGATGGTAGGTTTATTATTATTATTTCTGTTCAGGATTCAGAATGAGGCAAGAGAACAGCAGCAGAGAAGCAAGTTGTAAAACCCAAGACAAATGCATCTACTTCTGCTTCACAGATTGACAAAAAAATAAACGTTTAAAGATCAGTGTAGCACTGCCATAATGACTTAAAGATTACTTTTTTCATTTCTAAGAGTAATTTCCTTACAATACAAAAGTCTCTGAAATATTATCCCCACTTTGTTTTTTTTTAAATGCATATTTTTCTCAGAGGGGAAAAAGGAATGCAGTGGTCCACTGTGTCAACAGTTGCTAATTTCAGCTGAATTTGCAAACACTTCATCTTACTTGATACTGTTAAGGAGAAGAGGCTGATGGCTTCTCTACGCCTTTAGAAAAATTAGCCACAATATAATATACTAGAAAAGACGTTATGATAAAAAGGTATGATCAAAAGCAGAGGGCATTAGCCTGAATACATACAGACTCTGGCTGAGCAAGTACTTTACAGTCTGAAAAAAAAAAAAAAGACGAAGAAAAAAATACATGAAAGATCTATAAAACTGTGTGTTACAGAGAGTATGAATAGGATCAGCTGCTCATTGCCTCTTGCAAACCAGCAGCTCGGGAATGCCTAAACGTTGAGCCTGGTGGCAGGCTGAAAACGAGCAGAACAACAAGGATCTTCACCCAAATACAGTCACGCTATGGTGCTCCTTGCTACAGGCACCATAAGTGCTAAAAGTTTACCTTGGCTCCAATATCAGACAGGTTCACAGAACAACAACAACAAAAAATATATCTACTATCAATTTTTGAGACTGCGCTTCTAATTGTGACATCGGAGAACCCTTTTGGGGAAGTATAACCGGTACCACTGGTGGGACCTTTCTTATATTAATTTGCATGAAACTAGACAAGAAATCCCACAGAAAACAGTAATTTGAAATTCAGAAAAAGGTTAACATAGAAATTAATATGTCGATATTTCACCCATATCTTTTGTGCCTTGACTGATTCATTTTACATATAGATTTTATTAAGATAATGTTGTTGGGTTTTTATTTACACACTTAGTATCTTCCTTCAGAGATCTTTGTTTGACAGAGCCATTTTCTCACCTGGAGGAACAAGCAAGGGCAAAAGTCTCAAAGGAGAGGAAATTTCAGAAGTATTGAATCTGGAGTCAAGCAATGTTTCCATCTGTCAGGCTGGTACAGGAGTTTAACATTTGGGGTCAGCAAAACACCACTATGGATCACCAGCTTTGTGAAGGAACATTTACATATTTTTTTTTTTTTTTTTTTTTTTAATACTTGCAACTAAACTGGCACTTTTCTATTTTAGGCATGGGAATGCCAGCTGCAACTATCTCACACCTGACTTGATTCAAACTGCATCCACTACTGTCCTTTTCACATTAAAGTTTGTCACCCTGTCGAGAGATAATTTTAGGTAGATATTTTGTACTCAGATCCAGCTACAAGTTCTATATCACCGTTATTGTTAACCACTTTATTATGCTTGTTTAATGGTAACATTAATGGTGGCATTAATGTCACTTAGATTGAAGGTTAAAGGAAAAATTAGTTTTCCGAGATGTATTTAAAATGCTTTAATTTTCAATAAATTTGTGCAGTTATGCACATATATTATGTGTGCCTGTATGCACACAATCTGCAAGGGTCGCTTCAGCCGTAAGTTCATCCTCACCTCTTTTTATGATATAGTGAAATTATACTCTTACGTTTAAATGCTTCTTTTCCAAAATCCCAATACTCTTCCAGAACAAAAAGCAGGAATCATTTACAAAGCAAACTTGGGCACTGTTGTACTGCTGGAGTTATTGATGCAGAGCCAAATGCAGACTAACCACGTCTTCTTGTTTCAGAAGAGGGCGTTCTGGCTCACCATGAATTTCCTCATGCTCTAGAAGAAAGACTGCTGGGATTTAAGCAAGTTTTTTCTACGGAAGCATTATCAATAGCACAGAGCAGAGGCAAAGATAATTGTACTGGTAATGGTGATGATAGGTTGCCCTCTCCTTACCCTACGCTGCATCGTTGCAACCCAGGGCTGGAGGCAGAGAAACACTCTTTGGCATGGCGCAACACATTCTCTTTGGCTTCTTCACATTTTAGACAGAGGGTACAGGGCACTGGGGAAAAACTGAGCTGCTGGGGTAGCAAGACTCCTTTGGCTGCTCCCTCCCCGGCGTGATCCCAGCCTGGATGGCACAGCTGGGAAGGCTGCTGGTCCCACAAGGGCAAACCCTGCCTTGGGAACATGAGAACAACAAAAGGTTGTCTTCGGTGTTGTGAACAACAAGGGCACATCTGTACTGTAGACTACAGTGGGCTAAGACGACTCCCAGGTTAGCCTTAAAAGACCACTTAAAAAAACAGGTAACGCAGCCCAAGGTGAGCTCTGAGCTGCCATACATACGTTGCTATCGAGAGCCATACTGCAAATGCCAAGTCTGGTGAGGAAGTTGGCACCAAATCACATGCCCGCAGGCGTGTAACATCAAACAATTGCTGGTGAGAAGGTGACAGCAAATCCTGCCACCCTGTTTCTGGGAGAGGCCACAAGACTTTGTGGTGATCAAGAGGGAAGCAGCACTCAGAGTGCCTCCCGCTGCCTCCGAGGGGTAATGTTTCCGCCCCAAACTCCCTCTGCTACTTTATTTCCCATTACCTGCAAGTGTACTTACACACACCTGCAAGACCTTAATTAATGAATTACTATATGATTAATGGAGGAATTAATATAGTCTTCACCCTCTGCATTGTGACAACAGGCTGAAAAGAGAAATCTTTCTTCCTGACGCTTAATGAACAGCTAGTTTATGGTTTAATGGGAGAGTCTAGCTATTGAAATGATAATTATTGCTACGAGGACCAGTGTTATGACATAGATGAGATTTTTTCTGAGGCGAACTTCACTGATAAAGCACCCCCGCAAAAGTATTTTGTCTAAATGTCAGCATTTAAAAATCTTTAAATGTTTCTAAATGACATTTAAGGATCAAATAAATTAATACATATGCTTCCTCTTTGACAATAGCGCCACTTCACACCGTAACAAACACGGTTTTATGAAACAGAACACAGACGTGCATATTGTGAAAGTGGCTTTTTTTGTTATGGCAAATATCCAAGACAGCAATTAAATCATACAAGTAGTTGATTGTATATTCAAGATACAGACCAGAGCTCAGAATGAGACAGAGACGGTACTTTGTCAGGCACTCTCTCCTCCCCTGAAGCTCTAGTTTTTGAGGAGAGAAAGACTTAGTCACTTCAGGCCTGAAATCCCTTAATGGCATCCCAGAAAGCAATACAGGTTCAAACACCAGACTGTGGGACATCTCGCAGAAGTGAGGAAGTGCCCTTTTCTACTGTCCTCATGTAATTATTTTGGTAGGCTGTGTGATCTCACACATGATGCTAAAGTCTTCTTTGTTATGAGGCAGGTGGGTTTTTTTCTTTTTCATCTTTCTAACAAACTTTAAAATGAAAACTGGAGAATGAACAAAGAATACAATAGGATGAAACTGAAAGATCTTTTCAACTAAGGCTAGGGTGTTTGTCAGTGTTTGTACTTCATTAATTGAACAGATTTTTTGGCATTGGCTCTGCCAGACCACAAGAAGGTGGTTTATGCTAGCGAACCCGTACTACTGCAACACATCAAACCCACCCCAGGAACCCTGGCGGTCCCTCTCTAACATTTTATGTATTTGGCTTTTGTGGCTGATGTGCCAAACCAAAGTTTGAAATCAAAGCTCAAAGCGGATCATCTTCATTTCTGAAAGGAAATGACTTCTAATTAAAGCTCCACAGTTACTTCTTCCAAGCAAAATCAGAACCTTTTTTCTTCGCAGCTTCTGACAAAGCTGTAAGAAGTGAATATTTTCCCATTAGTGTTCCCAGTAAGTTACTAACCATGATGATAAATATCATACAACTAATGGAACATTTCCATATTTGGAAAAAGAAAAATTATGCATATGATAAAATCAGTCATTTTAAACAGTTTATTCCCCCTCTTACTCTTGATAATTAAAGGAATCAGATTTGAGATTAACTCTCTAAAATTTCACTTTACTGCTTGATAAATACCTAGAAAATATGCCTGTTTTTGCTGTCAGCCAAATACCCGGCCCAGACTGGGTCTCTGGTGAATTACCAGAGTTTCTGCTCCTCCTGTGCCAGCAAGGAGCCCCATGGCCATTGGGTATCAGGGGGCACTTGATAACACAAGTCCTAGCAATAAACAAAATGTGTTTCTCTCACCTCAAACACAACTTCGAAGATGATCTGCAATATTTTTCTTTTCCGATTTCATTTTTGACTATAAATTGTCCAAAATTCACAATTTTCAGTCAAGTTTGATCCCTTTTCCCTTAAAAACTCCACTTGTTCATCTTAATAAAGATTAGTACTAGTGAAAACCTAAAGCATGTAAATCCTGCTCAACCAATTCTCTTTTCACATTATAAAAAAGGTCCATGTGTCTTCCAGTTCTTTCAATGAAATTCACTGTTCTTTTCCCCTTTTCCAGTATGTACCAAACATACGAGGCAAGACCTCCATCACACTAATCCCAGATTTAAAGCAAGTTTCCTGTACTCAGAGCGAACTGTGACATAGCACTTTATTCCTCATCAATAGACATCAACTCTATTTCTGAAATGCGACTTGGTTAAAATCACCATCAGGAAAGTCTTTCAGACTATATTCACTCCTTCTGCAGCCTTGCTGTAATTTTCTCAACCAGAAACAGTGTTTTCAATAACTGAAACACATCTGGTTTCTTTAAACATTCATTACATTTTAGAAGTTAAAAGTATAGTTTTGTTTGTTCTTGAAGTGAAAAGCAGCCAAGTTAACTTCTCTATCTGAAATACATCTATATTTACAATCACAAGTTAATCTCAGATTCTGAACAGTGCCTGTCCTGCCTGGTCAATATATCAAGCAAGGGAAGTGCTTGCTTGCCTGCTGAAAGAGATTATAGAAAACAATTCTCAGGTTCATGTATTTGCATATTAAAGTTACCGACAATTTTACTGACAACTCTTTTTAATTAGCAATGCCGTCTTGGTATACTCCCAAATACATAAAAATTAATTACCTGTAACATCACAATCTTTTTAATTTTAACCTTTTCATGCTTCACTACTTTTCAGTGACATTTCCTTTAAAAAAAAAAAAATCTCTACTTATCATGAGATTGCATATGGGAGACAGACAATCAATCACAAAAAAGGAAAAGATAGGGACAAATCACAGTGGAAGACTAGAAGCACCTTTCACGACTCCTTATCACGCACTAGCAGATAATCAATAGCTTATCAAAGCCGTCCATTTTAACTCTGCTGAAAGAGTAATTTCCATACAGTTAATTCAAAATCACCAATATCAAGTTATATAAAAATCTATGCTAGTAAATCTGCTGTGAATGCTACTGCTTGTTTAACATTGTCCATTACCTTGAACTTACTACCAGTCTGGTGACCTCTGTATGGCTACAATTAGAGTGAAAAGAGTGAAAAAATGCAAATGAAAAGTTTATTCATAAACTTTAAAAGGGAAACTGCACCCAAGAGAGGATTTTATCACTGCTTTTGAATTGCTTTCCAACTTCCAAAGCAATTCAAGATTGCCTATCAGTTCATCATCCATCTATGCTTAAATTTAATTAGAAAAATTGTTATCTGCTGCTCAACTACACTACAAATAACTTGGCCATAACAACTTGCCTTTTTCAATAAAAAAAATACACCGACAACCACATACATGTCATGGAAATCAATCTTAATTTTTCCTTCCCTAATCTAACTTTCAGGTTTTACCTAAATTGCTAATGAAAAATTAATACCTGAAAAATGGGACAATTTGCTCATCTTTCAGCCAGTGGCAAAGGGACTATTCAAACCCTCAGATATGAGATAGATTCTCTTCTAACTTACTGAACAAGCAACAACCCAAGAACGTATGGATACAGCCATATGGCTGAAGTGACACCATTGCCCTGCCTACCAAATCATTTCTGGGTAGTAAATACATAGGAACTCGTTCATCTCACAGCTCAACAGTTGACAGCAGATGCTACCTTTCACCAAAGATTTTAGTCTAACCAACACCACTTGCCAGGCTTTTCTAAATAAATATTATAAGATATAATTTACAGGTAGAAAAGTACATAAAACTTCTAGCAGCCAGTGCTTATTTTGTCTAACATTTGCTAACAGGAGTATGTGTGAAGAAAAGGCAAAATGATTACGGCATTAAATATGAGAACGAGTTCATACACAAAGCTGGACAACACGTGCACGTGGTAAAACCAAAAAGTTAACAGCCTAGTCTGTAATGTACGAGAAGCCTGATTTTCTATGCTCTAGAGCTACTACATTTATTACAGAATGGTTCCAGAAATTTTAAACAAAATATAAGCTGTTACCTTTAATCATTTGTTGCATGGACTGTATAGAAACTCTGAAATAACAGCTGTTAGAAGTTGATCTTCTCAACTACACATTTATTTAAAAACAAAGTGTGCTTATGCTTATTTCTCTTTCCTATCAAGCCCTAAAACCATGACATACAAAGAACCCATGGGTTCATTATTGGTAAATGTAAGAGAGATCCTCCAGCAGCATGAATGTAATTAAAGTCAAAGATGAACATAGAACAGTTAATAAGGGATTAGCTGCACTCCTCTGTATTGGTTACCGAGAAACACACATCTGAATTCAAAGCTCAGTTCCTAACATAGAAAGAGACAGAGAAACAGATGGGGAGAAAAACAACAAAAAGCTTCTGTGCAAGAGAGACAGAGCATATCTACTGGGCTAGGCGGCAAGACTTGTCTCTATAAACAGCCCATCTACTTCCCTAGAGCACCCCGGCATACCTCCAATTTCAGCCTAAATTTCAATGCCAGGTACCACTGCAGATCTGGACGCTGCTTATTCAAAATGCAAAGTCACTTCTTTCCTTACCAAAAATATTTGTATAAAGAGAAACGCGCAGTTCTCCTAATGATGAAAGCTCTATTTTCTCGGGAAGCTATAAAGCCAAGCCACACTTTAAAGATCCAATTATGCCAGTGGACATAATTGTGCTCAATCATGGTGTAATTCCAGGGTGAAGTGTAAATACCATCCCCTACAAGAGCATTTAGCATTAGTTCCAAAAATTGGATAGTATCTATTTTGCCGAGAAAGGAATAATTAGAAACAAATTAAATCTCAAATTATTTCCTGATGCTTGATGCATCAGCTCATAAGACTACGCAGGCACAGTAAGCCAAAGGCTGGCAAACTTCTTTTGCCATGTTTCATTAAAAGATTCCAAACCTTAGTAAAAATAAAGCAAAGGGGGAAAAAAGGCATATTGAGATACAACTGCTTCAGAAACTAACAACTTCCTGAATTACCCATGAACATTTGCAGTTTTAAATGTACCATATCCAGCCAAGAAAAAAAATGCTTTGGCAAGAAAAACTAGCAATCTAACTTGATTGTTTTAGCTTTATGCAGTTTGACTCTTGGTAGGGGTAATTTCACCCCCATGCACATTTGACTTTAAGCAGTCATGCTTACAAGAAAAGGCAAGAAAGAAACCACTTTCATCAGGGATAAGCATTTCTGCTTTTCTGTGATATTTTACACTTCACACAGGCAAAAGAGGCAGCATCCTTACACATTGAAAGGTTTTCTTAAAGTTGATTTAACCACACATATTCGCTTCAACTCAGACTAAATTTTTAATTTGCAAAATTATGAAGATGTGTGCTTCAGTGACACAAAAATCTTACTTAGCATCTGTATGGAAGCTCAGGCTGAACTGGTAAGTTTCTCTCAAACCTCAGGAAGGTTATTTGGTTTTAGTTTGCATGGTAGATACCTGGATAAAATGACTTCTGTGGGTATTTCCCACAGCAAAAAAAAAATACATACAAATAAATAATTAAAATCCCCCAACTCTAAAAAAAACCCTCAGAACATTTTGATGAATTTATTCTTTGACTAATACCTGCCATTATAACTAGGATGGGGAGATGCTGTTTCTAGAAGTTTCAGACATTACTTGTTTCGCAGCAAGTTTTATATTAACGTGTCTCTATGAGAAAATTTCCAGGAGGTTTTCTGTTTGGAAGGAATTGGGATTTGTACAGTCAGATAGCAAGGAAGTGCAATGAAATTACTTTAGAAAGAATTGTTAAGTGGTTGTCATCCTCAAGCCCAGAGGTACTGAAAAGACAGCACATCCTCTGCAATGTTAATGAGCTATCAATAATAAGCATAGAACTGATTTGTACAGAGCTGATTAAACCTGCTTACAGAGGGCAGTGTCCCATCTTCCCAACATGTACCCCATCCACTGATCAAATTACTTCAGTCCTCCACCAAACTCCTTTTCAATTCTCTACCGCAATAAAACTAGCCTTTCCTGTACTGCTGTAACCTCGGTTCCCTCCTGCGGCATTTCCACTTCTCACACCTGAGAATAACCTATTTCCTCCACATCCTACAGTCACCCTACTGCAATAGGTGATGGTGCCCAGAAGGTACCACAAATAGTTCCCGATTCCCCAAACAATAAATGCAAGTAAGTGCCAAACAGCAATACACCAGGGAAGGCGGTATGAAAGTTATTTTACTGCAACCGCTACAGTCCGTCACTCTATGATGCTAAGCTAGAATGCTGCAAGAGAATGGGAAATGGCTTGGAGAAAATCTGTTGTGATTTTCCCTAGAGTTTCAGCAAGAAATGAAAAGATAAAACACAAGTTTTAAAAAGCACCTGTCATTTTTGACGTGACTATCAGTCTGATGCAAAACACGCTTTTTACTGCTAACTGGGAACTCTTCAAGTGACTCTGGATGCCAAATAAGATGTACTTCTGTCAAGATATATTGAGGATTTGATGAATTTACTGTATAGCCACAATTCTCAATATTATGATGGTTTGTTATGCTTTGCATATATGAAAATCAATGAAATTTTTTGTCCGTTGCATGAAGTATTCAAAACCTTTCTCCTTGGGGGTGAAGCTTCTTGAAGTGATCAGAAAAGACTGCTCAGTTTTAAATGTAGAATATATAATGACCTAACACTGCAATAAAAAAAAGTTATAACTTGACTTCTGTGACAGTAGAGCAAAACCGTTCATTTCACCTTACCATCAAAAAGTCTGCAGTTTCTAGTTTCAAAACTATGTTACAGGATGTGTGCAGTGCTCTTCAGGGAAGGCTCACTCCCCAGCTGATCAAGCAAGGCTTTTACCCAGCAGGATTACAATACCACCTCTTAGAAGTTCAGTTTTCTTCCCCTCAATCGAAAATAGTTTAACTAAAGAGGGTCTTCCTGCTAATAAAAGCTTGAGGGCTTCTAAGGGCACTTCCTGCTCTTCAATGTCTTTTTTTACCCCCCTCAACCACACTGTTCTTTGGAATTTTTTTTTATTTTTATTTTTTATTTTAGCCTTTTATCTAGCAGTCTTCTGCCCCAAGCCATCTCTTCCTCAACAGGGCAGCTGAGCCCACAGACTCAGCTGTAAGGTCCCTGCTGGCAGAACTCCTAAGGATACTGAGGATAATTAGTACAAAAATAAATACTTTCCATGTAGAAGGATACATCAGTGGTGCATTGAAAAGTAATGTGTCGTGATGCAGCTAGGTGTTTAAAGCATTGAATCTTAAATTAGTATAAAGGAAACCTCGTAGGTGTCATGGAGTATATTAGCATTCTTGGGGACTGATAACTACCCTACGGAACCTGGCAATGACTCAGTTTGTTGCAAAACTAGTCCAGTAACTGTCTAAATAAACCTGATCTATATTTTACTGCTAATTGGCTTTCCTTTTTTTCATGATGATAGAAAAAACTCCATATAGAAATGGACAAAACCTTCACAAAGTAAGCATGACAGGAATAGACTGAAGGAGGAATTATCTTTCCAACGTTACGAGGTGGTTCACGAGGTTATATTTTTTAACTCCTTTTGATGACTTGCACATATTAACAAATGCTTACTGAAGTCTTCCTGAGAAAATGAAAAAACCCACCAAACTTACCAGATTTGATCAGACACCAAAACACTAAGGCAAATATAAAACTATGTAACTAAAAAAAACACCCCAAAAGCAACCAAAACCTAACAAACACCACAGGTTTTCTCAGAAATGGAAGTTTAGCTAACAACAATAAATTCATTCCTAGAGAGAAAATAGGATGGTGACAGTTACAGAAAAACACACAGAAGTAGATGGACCAATTAGCAGACACAGGAGGTTCATACATGCATCCTTTCATCTAGCACAGACACCTCTTTTCTTTTTGTTATAAGGCAATATATTGGCTTGTGGAACCTGAATTTTGAAAGATTTATGCTACCTCATTGTAAGACATCACTGCAGCTGTACTTTGCATTGCCCTAAAGGAAATGCAAAGAATTTGCACAGGTATTAGGAGACAGAACTTCAAACAGTGACTTTGAACGCTGTGGGCTTCGGTGTCTTTTCTGCAAGATAATTTTTGCAATTATTATTAGAGGACTCAAAATGCAGTGGATTTCTTTTCCCTCTTAGTCTGGGAATTTGTAAAGCGGCTTACTCCATCACTGTCATGGGCACTAAATCAGACTCAACAGGTAACACTTCGCAAGCAAATTACTGCCCAGCTGATAATTCAGTTCTGTGTCTGGGCTTCAGCAGCGGTGAGGCACTTAAGCCCTTGCTCACCACTCACCTACAACAGGATTAAGCATTCAGAAGAGCTAATGTGCTATAAAAACATCCAAAGTTTGTTCACTCCCGTCTATGAGCTTAATGCCTCCTCTACAAAGTTGCGAGAGCACCTCATAAGCATTTGATATCAGAGACTGATGTTTATATCACCTTAGCTGTGACGATAGACCTAATGAGGCCATTGTAGCAACTAATTACAGTAGCTCATTGGTGGCACTGCAGAGGAGACATCCACAAAACCAGGCAACCATCAATGAAGTACATCACACCTTGTGGCAAAGTTTAGTTGGTTACAGCACCTGGCTGACCGAGAAGGTACTATCACAACATTTCATTCTGTATACTCATCCAGAGAGGACCAGCAGATAACCTTTGGCTCTGCTTGGGAGATCTACAGCTTTGCAGGAATTTACACTGTCTGTGCAAACGGTAGAAATGCAAAGCAGGTTTTTACAAGTGTATAAACAGTAATTATACAGCACTCTGCCAAGCCTGGAGCAGATTTAATAACATTATTAATACTGCCATGAGTCAGACCAACTCTCAGAAGGCATAATGTAAACCTTGATATTGTTCCTCAGGAAAATAAATTGCTTCTCTGGCAACAAAGAGATCCATTAATTGTGCTGGCCTCTTCCATCTCCGCCAGCCAAAGACCATAAAACAAAGCACACGCTGTATGAATTCTTCCTGCCGGTGTAATCCAACTGCTTTAGAGCATCTAAGAGAAAGAAATTTGGAAAGGAAATACGAATTTTACCTTAGTAAATTCATGGACGGAGACCAACTAAAAAGCACAGAATCACAGAATGGTTTAGGTTCGAAGGGACCTTGAAGATCATCCAGATTCCAACCCCCGTGCTACGGGCAGGGACACCTCCCACCAGCCCAGGTTGCTCAAAGCCCCGTCTAACCCGGCCTTGAACACCTCCAGGGATGAAGCTTCCGCAACTTCCCTGGGCAACCTAGGCCAGTGCCTTACCACCCTCAAAGTGAAAAATTTCTTCCTAATATCTAACCTAAATCTACCTTCTTCCAGTTTGAAGCCATTCCCCCTTGTTCTATCACTGCATACCCGAGTAAAAAGTCCCTCCCCAGCTCTCTTGTAGCCCCTTTAGGGGCTGGAAGGCTGCTATGAGGTCTCCCCAGAGCCTTCTCTTCTCCAGGCTGAACAGCCCCAACTGTCTCAGCCTGTCCTCACAGCAGAGGTGCTCCATCCCTCTGATCATCCTCATGGCCCTCCTCTGGACCCGCTCCAACAGGTCTGTGTCCTTCTTATGTGGGGGGTTCAGAGCTGGACGCAGTACTCCAGGTGGGGTCTCACAAGAGCAGAAGGGGAGAATCACCTCCCTGCCCTGCTGGCCATGCTGCTTTTGATGCAGCCCAGAATGCAGTTGGCTTTCTGGGCTGTGATCGCATATTGCTGGCTCATGTTGAGCTTCTCATACACCAACACCCCCAAGTCCTTCTCCTCAGGGCTGCTCTCAATCCATTCTCTGCCCAGCCTGTATTTGAGCTTGGGATTGCCCTGACCCATGTACAGGACCTTGCACTTGGCATGGTTGAATTTCACAAGGTTGGCATGGGCCCACCTCTCCAGCCTGTCCAGGTCTCTCTGGATACCATCCCTTTCCTCCAGCGTGTTGATTGCGCCACACAGCTTGGTGTCATTAGCAAACTTGCTGAGGGTGCCCTCCATCCCAACATCCATGTCAACAACAAAGATGTTAAACAGCACCGGTCTCAATACTGACCCCGGAGGAACACCACTCGTCACTGGTCTCCACAGGATAAGGAATCGTGCAAGACTGGACAAAAATGTTATTCTTACCAGTTACATCAAATTCTTTAATTTAGGGGTCAGCTGAGTAGGCATCTTGCCCTATAAAGCACGACTTCTTTTTCAAGCTACTGCTTCTGAACAAGTCATACTTTGCTCTTTGTTCTAGATTCATTAATATTCCTTCTCATGTTCATTGAAAAATTAAAAAGCAAATAAAAAATTGACAACGTTGGACTAAAAATAGTCCTTTAGCCTATGTAGTGGCTATGATTAAAAAAACTTCAGGAAACAGCATTCCATTTGCTACACCCACTGGGAGATTCAACACCTATATTGTAGTAAAGATTAATCTTTTAAAAAAACAACTGGTGCAAGAAACTTCAGATAAATCATTCTGAGGAGAATATTGGCCGGTATCAGCTTCTAGACAACCTGACATCATAGTTAAGGCTTCACAACATTACAGTCTTGGATGGGTCTTGTCTACGTGGTGCAACGCAACGGTTTCACATCATGCAGAAATCTCCAACCTATCTCTGAAAGTGGTCCTCTGCCCAGGCTGCTTTGCCAGATCAGGGCATCGCCTGAGTCCACTGTCAGCCTCTGGCTAGTCCAGACAGCTCAGGCTTCACTGCAATTTATTTTACTGCTCTTTGCAGGACAAATATAATACATTTGTTTACTAGCTGAACCTTTTCAGGTACCATCCATATCTTCTAAAAGAATTATAATTTAGAAGTCAAGTAAATATCTGAGGTACCAAGGTAAAACTTTGAGTTCAAATATCCCTCTTCCACTTACGTTTATCAAAACAGCTGCAATGCTACAAATAGATAAACAGCAAATAGCTGGTAGTTTATCAACAGAACATGTTTCTCACTTCATAGATCAGATTTCTCAAGGTGTAGTTTGACGCAAATAAGCCAAAAAGCAAACAAAAAAAGCTGACACCCAAACAGATTGTAGCTTATAAAGTTGAATGAATACACTTTGCAACTCAGCACCCAATCACTAGTCAGATTTTTCTAGCCTAGACACCCTTCTTGGCAGACACCGCTTTGTCTTCCAGCACAGCATACGTGCCTGACCAAGGGCAGGAATGGAGACAGAGCTGGACTCCTTCCATCGGTGAGAGCCGCATCAGGAAAATTATATGACTCATATCATAACTTAAGGTAACCAGATAAAAAACAAGGTAATGATCAAACACTGTTTTTTCATAATTTCTGCCTCACCTGCCTCTGTACTGAGAACTCTCTCAGATCTGTGCAGATAAAACGGGGTCATATTCTGTCATCCTCCACAGTCTGGGTATCCCAGTAACCCTGATGAGGCCACAAACTCAGCTGGGGAATAACTTGTGGTTGTTCAGTTACCTTACAAATGTCACTAAGTCCAAGTCAAATTCATACAAAATTTAAAGTAAATGGAGTTGTTCACCAAGTCCAAACCAGATATCAGAGTTACAAAGGGTTATCAAATACCAAAAGCGTAAGGGGGGATGTGTGTGCGCAAATCAATGCAGTAAGTTTAAATACAGAACAGCTCTCCCCTCTCACAACTTATTTGCTGCTCTGTCATAAGCTGAATATCAAGGCTCCAGTCTTGCTACACCTTACAAATCAGGCTGCAGTTGTTAGGAAGACATCCTCTGGTAGAGCAAAATCGCCTCCTTTGGAGGTGCAGGTACCCTGTAAGACCCAGTCTTCTCCCAGAAGTTTGCCAAGGGGTCCAGACTGACTTACACCACCTCCCTGAAACTTGTTCTAGCTCTCCTTTATCCAGAAGGTACACTAATCACACATCTTGATTACAGTAAGCCTTATATCACCTCCTTGAGATTGTACTGGTTATTAAACCAGAGCCTGTCCTGGTAACCTGTGCAGAAGCAATGATCAAATGCCACATATTAGACTCACTTTCAACTGTTCCTAAAAAGGATAAAACAACTGTGCGAGATTTTGAAACTCGCTAAGAGTATCACCTGAATCAACCAAGCAGGGCGGTGGCAGTGCTTGTTGACCCAGCTCAAGTGTATTTGCAGCAGGACCCCTGAGGCCAGGCGAAGCAGGAAACCACAACACGTGGGTTGGCAGAAGACTACAAGGCACAGGGTGGGAAGACACATAAGGCAGAGAATAGCAGGAACCTTCATGCTTACAGCCTCAGCCTCTCCCATCTGATCGGAGGAAGCAGGACAGAGTGTTTCATGCAACGAACAAGGGAAGTCGTGATCTTAATGTCAATATTCGATGTTACCTTAATGTCACCTTAATGTCAATCGGGGGGGGTAATACCCAGTGATTCAATTGGTTCTTCCTTTTTATATTCTTAAATACAGGAATCAAAGGTCATATATCAATATCAATCAAGGAATTCATTTTTCTGTCTCACCCACCAGAGATGAACATCTGCATTATAGCAAGCAACAGTTCTCCTGTAAGGAAGGGGAGCTGGCATCATCTTGCATCAAGAAATGATAAAGCTCTCACCTCCCGCTTTTGTGATTTATTGTGCATGTTCCACTATGAAATGAGGCTGACACTGACCTTTATCCCTATCCTAACAGATGTATTAACCGACAGACTTAGTACAAGCATCTGGATAAACACACATTACTCTTCAGTGCCTCTTGATTGAAACCAGGTAACAGCAACATATAATCTTTTCAGGGACTAGTGACTAATGCTCCTGTTCCAAAGTGCTTCTTCACAGATGCAAAACACAGACAGATCAGGAAAAGCAATTCCAGAATTTAGCGAATTTCAGCGAGACTCAGCCCTTATGGTGAATGAGCAGTCTGCCATTGTATCAAAGCTAGAATTTCATCATCTATTCCTGCATATATCTTACCTTTGCTTCCTTCTGTTTAGCACATAAGCTGTGGCATAAAGCATATGTGACCTTTCTAGTTACAGTTCTCAATTGTGTCCACAGAAAAAGATAATGGTTGCTTGCAAAACAAACAAACAACTTGCAAAAAATCAAGAGGACTTACAGGATCAGTCAGTTCTGGCAAGCTCGCTTGGTAGGTGAGAGGTCTACAGTCACGCGTATTATTCACCAAGACACAAGGAAGAAACATTGGTCCCAAATCGTCTCCATCAAGCACGTCTACTGTCAGGGTGGTTGTACTTGTCCTTCGTTCATTAAGATTTTGGGCTCGGTCCTGTGGAGCAAATGAGTTACATTCAGTGAGACATTCTGAATTCAGAGTCTAAAAAAAATTTAAAGGCAAAACATACAAACACCATAATTATCCAAGTTCTAGGAAATAGCTAATTACAAAAACTTCAGCCACAGAGCTACCACCTTTGATTTCATAAAGACTCAGAAATACAATTAAGAGGTAAAAGTTTACCCCTTGAATTAAGAAATACTAAGAGACATCTAACACTCAAATAATCCCGTTTTGAGAAATTAATTCTCAGGAAATGTGTGAAATGAAGATACGTGTCTTGTTAAATCTATAAAAATGCAGCATATTTGTAGAAGATAAAAAGTCCCTCATGCCTTACTTACAATCTGAAATACACTCTTATGCTGCCTTGTGTAACTCCACCAAATCCTATCTATAAGTAAAAGGACTTCCACTTACAGAAATGGAAAGCATAAGCAGTAACAACTTCTTTTCTAATTGGCACTGGAAAGGCCCTGGACTGTAATGCACAATTCACCTCTGCATGCCACAATGTAAGAAATATTTAGCAACAAAAAACAGCCAGAGGACAGCAATGAGATTGACCTAAGATCTCAAAATCGTACTCTATGTCGAAAGCCGATTTGTCTAGAGAATGAATTATACTGCTCATAGAATCACAGAGTGGTCAGAGTTGGAAGTGACCTCTGGAGATTATCTAGTCCAACCCCCCTGCCAGAGCAGGGGCACCTAGAGCAGGTTGCACAGGATGGCATCCAGGCGGGTTTGGAATGTCTCCAGAGTGGGAGACTCCACAACCTCTCTGGGCAGCCTGTGCCAGTGCTCTGCCACCCTCACAGGAAAGAAGTTCCTCCTCATGTTAAGATGGAACTCCCTATATTCAAGTTTGTGCCCATTACCTCTTGTCATGTTTTAAAAGGCTGAAGAACAATTTTGTCCACAATAAAGTAGCTACAATGCTGCACCCCAAAAAAGTCTCCATGCTGTATGACAGCTTCTCCTCAATGTATCACAAGATACCACTGACTATTGCAACTTCCTTGCTGTCTCTTTTTTTCCTTTCCAGACGTTACCGAATAAAGCTACGCTTTCCTGAATTGGGGGAACCACCTGGATTATTTTTACACACTGAACAAGGTACACCCTAGCAGCACTTCACCTTTTCTTTCTTCTTTTGTTATCACAGTGAAGAAACAGCATGACTACCCAATATTTTTTTAAAAACAGTCAAAAATACTTCCATTTTCACAGAGAAAACGCTGTGATAGCTTTTCCTCACAAAAATAAAATCTTGTGGAGGGAATATGGGCCACTAAAGTCTTGCCCTCCTATCCTAGGATAACATCGACAAAAAAAAAAAAGATTTTTTTTTTTTTTAGAAATATTTATGCTGTTTAATATAATTCTCTGTATAAGAGGAATAGGTCATTGCTCTAAATCAGACTGGATACATATTTTTTTTTTTCTCTACTTTGCAGTCCACTCAGTTCTTGGAAGTGCTTTGTATTTACAGTTACTACATATAGAAATTTCTGAATTCAGCTTTCTTCATGGTCAACGATGAAAAACAATACCAGCTACAAGGAGCAGCTTTCACCATCAACTCATCTTTTTTACGTTTTCCCAATATGTGCCTTTGAGCAATATTGAATCAAGGCACACATACACAGTAATAAATTTCAGGTAGTATCTTCAGGATGCAAGAACAATAAACGATCACTGCTAATGCCATCAGTGGAACAGAGGTATGTTTGCACAGCATATACAACAAAGAGAATTAAATGTAGCCTGCAATATTTTGTAAATGAAAAATAATACGCATAAGGCAAACTCCTAAAAAAGCTGGACTATAAAGCTTATCTAGAGCCTTTCTTCAAGATTTAGTTTCTCATCTGTGAGCACTCAAGCTTTAGTGAGCTCAGTTCCCATTTGGGTATGTTTGAGAAAACAAGACATTTCAATCATGCGAGTTTCCCCATTATGTATAAACATGATATAGAAGCTATCAGCACAGCTCTAGTCCCAAACCTAGTACCATAAAGGTGACAATTTACTGTGTAAGGACATATATTGAAAGGAATGAACAAATTAATACGAGATTGCTTTGTAGTACTGCCACCGCACATCCCAAGCTGTGCCTTCACCAGTTGTTCCTGCAGCGTGACAGGCTTCCCTCCTCACACGAGGTCGCACTGCTGCACTCCATGCCTTTCTCTTGGAAAACATGACCTGCTCAGCTACCCCAGTTGCTTTTCTAGGAGTGCAGTGTCTTACGAAACTCACAGCTCTGACATTAAAGGAAAAGAGCTGTGAACATGCAGTGGTGATCTGTGGAATAAATTATTGATAAAACAAGCCAAATCAGTTCTGAGCCTTCCCGTATTCCTGTTCAAGATATCAGCAAGTTACATTACCCAGGTAAAACGACCTGTTCTAACAGCCATAGCTGTGTGTGCCAGGAAACATCTTTAGATATATCTAAAAGCAAAAAGCACCGAGACACCCCTGGTGCCTATCTTCTATTGGGGAAATGCTGAACATGCCACAAAATTTGTAGGAAAGTAGATTGTAAAATGTATCTACAATTCTGTATCAAAGGTGACAGTAATATAAAAGCGTGAATTCTGGAGCAAGCTATCTTAAAGTTGCTTCAGAGCACTCTCATTTTCCCACAAATGAAGTAGTATCACAACAGGGATAAACAACCAAGGAAGAGTTTTCATTTCAGCTATTATTATCAGTAGGACAAAAAGGGAAAAAAGCTTTCACAGCCTTCAAGGGCACCAAAAATCTTCTCTGATGACAGATATATTAGATACAGTTTAAATATCGCTTTTCTTCTCTGTATGCATTACCCACTGCCAGCCACTCTGTAAAAACCTCTACATACGCTTGCAATATGACTTGAAAGAAGCATCACCTCTTTATAGAAAAGTGCATTTCAAACCTGAAGGATACAACTAAATTGTATCCATTAAACTCATTTGAGCTTAAATTAGCATTGCTAGATTTGTTAGAAAATGAACACTTAGTGACACTAGAATGCACCTTTCTGCATGAGCTGCACTCCAAATCTGCAACTTGTTCCTTGTGCCAAAAAGGTTGTCTTGTTACACACACTGAGCAAGCTTTTTTAACCCGTAATAATATGCCTAAGCTTTCAATGACCTAGATAGAACTTAAATAAGATCTTCAGGAGAAGAGTGTTATCGGACCTGGTATTTCAGTGACACTTTTCCTTTCCTTGGAAAGGAATAATCTAAATTTGAAAATGAAAACCCCACCTAAATCAGTGGCATAAATGAGATCTATACTTACATTTGCTTGAACAATGACAAAATAACGCGTCTTTTCTTCATAATTGAGTCTTTCCCGTAAAACTACTGCTCCAGACAAAGTGAGAGGAATATCAAAAGTCCTGTTGGAAGTCTGCAAAAGTTATAACAGTATGACCAAAGTTAAAACATTTCAAATAGGCCACAATGACATGATCTGTTGGCTGGCGTATCAAAATTGCATGTGCTTGCCAGATTAAACAGTTTTCTGTGGTTTCTCCCCATCCAATTTACTCCATAAGAACCACAAAATAAATAATCTGTATGTAACAAAATTCTCTCTGATTCTTTGCGTATGCGTTACTACTTCCAACCACAAACAGAAGTCAACTATCCTGCTTCTTGCCGATTTGCCATGCTGAATTTGCAGTGGTACGCTCAGAAAAGCTTTCCCTATTTGTCAGCTGAGAATTCTAGTCTTCAGTTTCTGCAGCGCGGCTTGCCTTCATCTATTTTTTTCTTACTATTGTGGAAAGTATCAAGTATTAGATATTAAGAAATCCACATCATTGTACTTATCTTCTCTTTATTCTGGCTTTCATGAGGGCAATGAAGTAGTAAACACATGGAGAATATCAACGCTACACACTTAGGTGCCAGTTATGCACATGTTCATACACTAGTAATTTCAGATTGCAGCTTACATCAGGATGGGTAAATCAGGTGAAATACAATGTCCTACATATTTGCTTAAACAGATTCAGGTTGCAAAGGCATGGCATCGAATGTCAGGAGGGTACTGCTGGGGTGCACACACCTTTAAAGGATTCACTGACTAATGACCCATTTTGGGAGGTGGATTACGGGCACAGACAGAGTTTTCTGACGTGAGATACGGTTCCAGTCTTATTATCAAATTAATCACATAAAAAAAAAAATCTTTCCATGCTTCAATCTATGTAGAATATAGTTAACATTTAAGTAGGTTGAAAGCATAATAGCAATACAGTATTCCAAAATCTCTCCACAGAAAACACTGCAGAGGTACAGAGTACTATACCTTCCTTAGATAAGGGAGGCCTTGTTTTCTTTAGAAGTTGAACCATCTGCTTATATTGCAGTTTGGTTTTCAGCAAATAAATGATAATAATTGTTAAATTCACCATGTTGCAGATATTTGTGGTGTGCAGGAAAAGAGGATTGTAAAGTGCATCACAGACTCTGCTAAATAACTGGGGACACACTGCTTATGTCTGAATCTGGCACTCATCCTTTCGGATAAAAAAAATACATAGTTCCTGCTGAAAAAAAAATAATCAATCACCATTTTTATACTGAGGCAAAACAGGAAACTAGAACAGACTCTTACTGTTTGAACAAGGAAGAACCAAGCAGGGTTGAGTACACTGCTTTTGGCCCCCCCCTTCCCTTCTTTTAATGGTGTTTGCACAAACAAACCAGCAGGTTGTGACCTACACAAATAATGGGTAATATCTTTGACTGCTGTACAAAATGATGCCGTGTGTGCATGCAGGCAGATATATGCGACACTTCTAATTCACCAGAAAGATTCTCCTAACTGCTTTAGCCAATTTATCTCCGATTTAAAAGGCCAGAACCATCTGGAAAAGACTCCGCAGCTGAGAAACAGCCAAGGAACTCTCAAAATAACTGCCTTGTCCTTGGCAGATCTTGCCACGAGGATGCACTTGAGTGGAACTGTACAATCTAAACTGTTAGGAAGGTTCAGCACAATTCCAGTAAAAAACTTTAACCTCTTCCCAAACTGCTTTCATCTGGAGTCCCCTCTTGTTCCAACACAGCACAGAAACACAATCGTTCAGTGGTGATTTAAAGTTTAACTTCCAGAAGTAAGTTTGTGCTGCAGGTCCTGAAGTTACCACATCAGATCGACCCTGTGATCCGTCTGCAAACTCCATTTATTTCTGCTGCAACCTAAACTGTAATGAAGTGCAAGGCAATTAAAAGATGCACACATCATCATCACATGTCAGTTGCATTTCCATCCAATACTGAAATGAGCCAGGGCATGCTGGAAGTCAGGAATATCAAGACACTGCTTTGTCACCTGCTTACTCCAAAAGAACAAAACTGTTTCTCCTTTCACATCAAAATAGAGACAACAAAATGCTTTTGTACAGCAGTTTTCATAACTTAAGACATTTCTTGGCCCATAGTCTTCAACATGGGCCAGTAAATTTAAAATGGGGAGTGTCACTAGGATAACAATTCAGTTTACTCCCCAGAGTGATGATATGCAAAAACTCAGTATAGCAAAAGCATTAGCTATATTCCCTATCTCCAGATAAATTCAAAGTGCTTAATTTTGAATCCTCCCAAAACACAATTCAATGAATCTCAGAAAAATTAGCTAGTAAGGAGGGAGTCCAGAACTTGTTTTGAGGATGCATTTGCCGTAATAACCTTCAGGTATAAACAGAGCCCTCAGAGATCTAAAAACTCACTCTGCATTAGGAGAAAGAATCTTTTTGGCAAGTAAATTGGCTTGATCTGTAGCTTTTAACAGCTAAGAAAAGTTTTATAGCATTCTTTTAAATGATAGCTAGAGCCCAGCCCTATGACAAGTGTTTTTCTACTTGGCTTTTACATATCTCTTCCCCATTGAACAACAAAATAATTAAGTTGAATTAAATTTTTAGAATACCACCTCTTGTTACAGGGTTTTTTTCAAATGCTTAAACTACTCTCAAATGAAAGTTATGAGCGATAATCAGTCTGCTTTTTTCTATGGCAGGAGACTATATCATTGGTGCCAAACGACTGCAGGCATCTTCATCACAGAATAGAGGTGGATCCTAGAAGTAGAAGGTTGGGGAGGGTGGGGTTTTTTTTTTGTGAATTTGAAACTACTTGTCCACTCCTGTAATTCCTTCCTGCCTTCTGTTTACTTTTCAAATATTTGTGGTAGCAAAATAGCATTTATTTATAACACATCCATTGTGCAAACAGTTAAAGGTTGATGTTAGTATAGCATTTTAGTACTATTTCCATAGAAAACCCTTGCCTTTGTTTATAAAGTTTAGGACAGAAACTCTTCAGTCATACATACCGCCAGCACAAACAACAGGTGTGAATGTAACATGATGAACCCACACACAGTGCATTAGTAATGTCACTCATCACTGAAGTACATATCATAACTTGAGACTGCTCAAGTCTGCGCAATCAATTTAATCTCTCAGAAAATACTGCTAACATTTAAAAAATTACATAATTCCAAATATACATAACATATAAAGTCAGAAAATTCCCTATCTCCCAAAAACTTAACATAAAAATTCCACTGTTGCCAAAAATATATTGCCTCTTCACAAAACCATGCTCCTTACAAAAGATCGTAGCTTAAGGTGCTGCAAAATTTCTCAAGAAAGCATCTCTATCCTAAAAATACGTAGCTATAGTAAGTAAATATGCCTCAGTAAGTAGCTATGCAAAGATCAACAATTACCCAGTGAAAAGTAAAAAAGTAGGCTCTTATTATCATCAGTGTACACTGAATTATTCCTTAATGCTTTCACTATTGTACAAAATTCTACCTCCTAAAAAGCAGAGGCACTAAGTGTAATCCAGTAGATACTTAAACTCTTGTTGACTTCAATGGAAATAGGACTGAAGCCTTTAAGAGTTGCACCATGTCGGCTGTACAAGATGAATAAGAGCTTGTGTGCCTACACTTCTAATTAAACTGAATACCAGATTACTGTTTTCCCACAAAATCCTTTCTGCTCAAATCCCCCTGAAGTAAAAGTAGGGAGTTTCAATATGCTATGTATTTCACCCCCACCTTAACATCTATGTCATCTTTGGGATGAATACATAATCATGTTCACCTGCTTACCAAATAACCACACCAGCTGATGCACAGTAACCATGCTCTTAGCCCATGGCAAAAGACAGTTTGGTTTACAAAAAACAATTGCTAAAATAAATTTGAATTTGCTACAAAAAGGCATATGGACACTTCACACAAATCACCACCTGCAAAACCTTGTTATAATACAGAAATTCACACATCTGACCCTAAACAGAATTTATTTTAATAATTCAAGCTTTTTGTTTCTAAAAGTATGTGTTTGCAAAGATAATAGGTAGGGATCACTACTGTTTTATTTTAATAATACATATCCCTCTTTTTTTTTTTTTAAAACAGTGATCTTTAAATTTAAAGGGCTCCATGAGAAAAGTCAGACCATCTCCTTTGAGAGTAACTTAGCCACACCTGTGAGTATTTCCCAGCTGTGAATCTATTATGTATAAACATGTAGGAGTAAATACAACTGCCTGTCACGGACTGAAAAGGCATGCCAAAAGCAAGATGAAGTGTGGGAACAACACTGGAAAAGACAGGGGATTATTCATGAGCAGTACCAAAGTAATGCAGCTGCTAACAGCATGGCATGAAGGTAAGCTCAGCTGTGATTACATGGCAAGCACGGCTTATAGGCAGAGAGGATATTCTACACCACAAAGAAAAATTTCTTTACAAAGTCCAACAGCAACCTTTTGTTCATTTGCTACTTCAAGGTGTATCCACACACCTGAAAGAAAACGAGAAAAAAAAGCTAAATGCTCTTACCTTGTCATTAGGATTGTACTGGATGACATACTCTATTTGGCCATTTGGACCATCATCAATGTCAGTAGCACCATTGTTTCCAGAAAATCCTGTAAAGATGGTTGTTCCAACTGGAGTTAACTGCAAGAACAGAGACAGATATAGAGTGAAACAATTTCCATTTTTATTCCATAGATTGTCTGCATCAGGACAGAACCCCATTTGTTTTAAAAAATACGAAGATGAAAAAAAATATCCTAGAAGTGCAAGAATTCATGAAATAAATATAAATAGATTTAAAAAAGAAAAGCTATTTTTTCAGACTCAGTAAGGAAAATAAAGATGAGCTGCAAAAGTAAACAGAACTTATTTAACAGTGTCTTCATGACAATTTCAATAGCACCAGATAAATATTATTACATGCAAACACAGACACCCAGAGAGCTTTATGGCTTTAAACAAACACAAAAATGATGTTGTTTCTCCAATATTTTGTTGGCAGCAATTGAATACCCATAAAATTATATTTTGAAAATGAATGAATTTATAATTATCCTAGCGCAGATAAATAGCATGAAATCAAGACCCATTGAGAGCAAGGACAGAAGTCCACCTGACTTCTTGGGAGTCATCATTTCTGAATTTTAATATTCAGAAAGCTTTGTGAGTAATCAACCCGAAAGTGAAAAACAAATGAACAAACAGCTCTGGATTCAAAACAGACATCGCTCCTAGCCATGCCTCCCGCTGCTGCTCTCATCACACCCACATTTTTGGCCCTTTAATTCACAGACATCCACTGACCCCTATTCTTTCCTCCAAATTTTACATTAAGTTGTTGCACATCTTAAACCTATAGGGTTTAAAAAGGCTCAAATGCTGTAAAAAGAGAAGGTGGCAAAGGACAAAGAGTCATTCAAACATTTGTTGCAAATGTGGATGCTATTTCATTTTCATATTTTGTAGCTCACACCATAAAGCAAATAATTAACCACCCCTTTCCTCCTATAGTCACAGTTTCTGGTCTGGTTTTATTTATAAAGCTGCTAATTACTTTAAGAGTTTAATGGCTGATGGAGTTCTCTCAGAAATGTTTTCAGGGCTGAGAATACCAAATCTTTGACATAAACAACACCAACTCACAGCCTTTTAAAATGACAAAACAGGAAGTAGGAAGTTGATTATTCCCTGGTGCCTAATTGCGAAATAATTACCTCACAGAGTCTCTGCCTTGTACCTCAGGTACAGCAGCAGCCTGTGAAGAATTCAGGAGGGCAATCGCCTCAGGAACAGGAGCCTCGCCTGACCGTACAGAACCCGAGCCAACTGGCATAAACCAAGGAGGAAAAGTTACTGATTCATGACAAACTGAGAAGAAGGGGCTTTCTCATGTTTTGGTAAAGGCATAGAAGAACAAACCAACCTGAAAACCAATTTGGAAAATTCACAGGAAGGTTCGCAGCGTTCCCCCCCTCCCACATGCTAATGACGGGCTGCCCTCAGCTGGCCACAGACCCCCAACCCAGGTGCCCCCTCAGCCCCCTCCAACAGCACAGAGAGGGAAATAACATGCTTAAGGAGCAAGACAAGGAGATCGCTTACCCATTACCCTCTCCGGCAGAACAGACTTGACTTGAGGAAAATTTAACGTACTGCCAATTAAAAATACATTTGGATGGTGACAAACGAAGACAGCACAGCACCCCTTTTCCCAAGGCTCAGCTTCCCTCCTTCCTCTTCTCCTCCTTGCAATTCTCTCCTCACTCCTTGCTGCCGGGCAGCATTTCCCCGCCTTTCTTCAACCCGTTACCCTGAGGTACCACAGCCCAGCTGAGGGGTGGGTGGAACCCGCCAGAACCGGCCCTGCCCACCTCTCCTCACAGAGACCCCTCACAACCCACACCTGGGCACAGACACCCAGTAGGACACTAATTAAAAGTTTAACCAATTAACCACTGGTTAAATGATACAGTGTCACTAGCAGGAAGAGCCGAGCACTGTGCTGGCATGCCAGCTGGTGGAACTCTGCCACATTTCTGCTGTCAAAACAGAGAAAAGCCTTGGCGCTCCCAAACGCCTCCAAGAGGAGCAGCTTTGAAGACACCCCATGTGCAGCAGGCATGAAAAGCCGGGTGAGTAACACACTGCCAAACACCACGCTCGTTAGCTATTCCACTCTGTTAGCCCACCTACAGGTTTCCCAGCCCTCACTCTGAGGGAGTGTTCCCCCTCCTCAACACCTGTGGGTTCACGCTCTCAGGAGAGGGGCAAGTTACCACTGGAAATCAAACGACAGATCTCTATTTAAGAAATTCCTGTCGCATCAGAGCAGCCCAAGAGCTAACAGATGCCCAGGAGGTGCTGGTACGGCTCTCCATCTAGCCAGACACTGTAACACCACGTCCGGCAAAGGGAGAGGGTGAGAGCTCCCCAGACTGCCCTCACCGGGTCCCTCCATGGCTGCCAAGAGGCTGAGGGAGGGCTGAACCTGCACCAGTGCTCACAGCGGAAGGATGCTGAAAGCTCTGGTGCTTTTCAGAAGCACATAAACGCTCGGTTTCCACTGAAGTCAGTCAGCCACTCTGCTTGGCAATAGTTATTTACTCCGTTTCAGCCGTATCGGGGTCCTGACAGGGTGCAGATAAACGATGATGAACACAAAAAGGCTCCAGCACTGTAAAGCACATCATCAAGCGATAACAAAGGAGACAGTTGTAAAAAGGAAACAGCAGTAAACACCAGAATTACAATTGCGTGCTCTTACCATAAAAGTCAAAAGCTAAAGTCTTGGATTTAGTGTATTACATCCAAAATAAGTGACTGCAGATGTGCAGACCTTCATGAACCTAATACACGTATTTCTATGTTATCTATGTTTTCTTTTATGCAATACAAATAATATTAGAAAAGACACACACACAAAAAAATCCTCTGCCACTCCCTCTTCCTGAAACTAAGGAAAATATCAACTCATTTCACTCAGCTTTCCGGCCTGTCCAAGATCTCACATCAGAGATTACTGCAGCCTTTGGAAAAATTCAGATGAGGTCTTAACTAAATGTCTCAAACTCTACTTCTAATCACATTTGAGAGGCACTCAGCATTCAATACACAATGTTTTTACACTGACATCTTAACATTGTGATGATTTACCATTAGCCAGCAGTATCACTTTTACCCACAATTTCTGAGGGCTTTCTGACAGACTGCTGTGACCATTCACTTTATTGTTGGAACAATAAAGGAGAAACTCAGTTAACATTATAAAATGGGATTTTTCTATATTTTCTATATAGTACTATATATGTAGTGTTTATATATACTGTATCAACGTGAATAATCCCACTGTTCTTAAGTAAGGATTACTTATTATGTGAACAGCCCATGAGGAACTGCATTCCTAGGAAGACAGACAGGTAACATGGGAATGAAAGGCATGTTTTTCTAGCGAATATCATGGAGATAGTCTGAAACATGTATCTAAAAGTGCAGGCTGAAAGACGGGGTTTGACCTCACACAGACATAAAACGGGCATGCCATTTGAACACAGGCATGTGCAAGCAGAACAAAGTAGCTAACCAGATTTTTGGCACTGGCGAAAAGCAGAACATCAAGATGGTTTTATATTACATACTATATAGTATACATAATTTCTCAAACCAGTGATCAAATTAATTCATTAGTAGATGCACACACTCTCTAGACAGTAAAGACTTATCTGGAGCTCAAAGCGCCCCACACCATTGCTACGTCAACTGTAACAGAGTGATTCTGCACAACACCCTTTTTCCCCCAATTTCCAACTAAGTCCGTTCTCTGAAAAATCTCCTGCCACCAAGTCTTCTGGCAGTCGGGGGAAGTGGAAATATGTCTACAAAGGGGTTCCTAGCTCTCCTTTGCTTTGCTACCTTTCAGAAGGACCCAAAAATTGCTTGAGAAAGTATTGCTTCAGCTGTCTCTAGAGCCCCACTTGTCTCCCTCCCATTAGACATGCCTATTTCAAAGAGTGCCAACTGGAGAGGAATTTTCTTTCTCCATATTAAACTTTAGTATCTCCTACAGAAAGGGACGGATGTTAAGTAGTTTGACCATGCTGACTGTCTTACCTTATGTAAGATAAAATGTTAAGTATTGTAAAGAAAAAAAAATGAGTGTTAGCGACAGTTTGATAATAAAAATCTCTGTTAGAACTCAATGTGGTGAAGAAGAATCACGACAAGAAACAAGTAAGATTTCAAAAGAATGCAATTAAACAAATAGAGAGGAAATGCACACAATAAATCTTATTCTTCCACAGTCAACAGCTGTAATGTATAAAAATTTCCTTCACCATGATTTATGTCTATTAGAAGTCTAGATGCAGACAGGAACGTTCAACACTTTCATAAAACATTTTGAAAATAAATTCTCCTATTATTGCCTATTTACAAAGTTAAAAGTGAATAATTTTTCACAGTGGCCCTGAACGGCAGAGCAATGTAAGATTTACAGTTAATCATTCTGAGCTAATATTCTTTTGATGATGTCTACCTGCAGAGATTAATTATTTCAATACCACAAGGAAAAAGATATGAATAATTACACCAGAAGCCATGAAAATTCAGCACAAGTTATAATTCTCAACAGCCCAAAGCCAAAGTTTTGAGACAGCTGAAGCTCCAGAAACACACTCATTTTGCAAAGGATTCCCATCTCTGCCAACTTCAGGGGGTAAGAAGGGACAGAATGACCCCCCCCAAAAAAACCAAATCAAACCAACCCTAAAATTTTCGTTTCCGAGCAGAAAAATCTCATCAGGTATAAGGTTATGCATGTTTAATAAAATAACACTGACTTCAAATGGTACTCTACTAACTACATTACCATTTAAAAAAAAAAAACAAACAACAAACCACAAACGCAATCTGTTATTAAACGCTCATGAGTTTACCAACACCTCTGGAGCACTGGGGTAAGGCCCATGTGAAAAATGAATACAATAAAAGATAAAAGTCAGTCTTATAAAACCCAGGCAATGCAGATTCAGAGTTGTACTGCCTGAGATAAAATTTCTTAAGATAAGTTGTGTTCAACACAAAACACAGACAACCACAATTCTGCCTTGGTAGTACAAGATTTTTAGTTTCTAGTCCTTTTGTTAAATGTATTTGAAACCCTCGTGGCAATACTATAGATTTGTTTGTAGAGCATTAACAGAGTTGCACAATTCTTCTGAATTTCCACCTAACTATAAAATTTTGTTTTAATATACTGCAATAACTCCTATCTTTAAGTCACTAATACACATGGTCAAATTTAGCCCCAGGCTAATGTCATTTTGTCGGAATTTTTTTCTATATGAATAATGATGTGAAGTTTTCACATGAATGAAAATATGTAACACACAAAACAAAGAAAATAACCCTGCAGAGCATTTCTAATTATCATAAAATTTTTAACATCAACCTTAACTCATTTTTACTTTTGTGAGGAGATCCATAATGCTGTGTGTAGCACTTGGGATTTGCTCTTGGACTAGACAGTTACACATTCTTTGTCTTGAAAAACTATGAGAAAGGAAAAAGGGAAACTTGCTCTTAATTGGCAGCACCCCTCTCTAAAGGGCTTCCGCACTTGTGCTGCTCTTGGGGAGGCCAGAGCCTGCTCTAATACAGACAAAACAGCTGAAACCCCACGCTCCTTACAGAGCAGTGGCCCTGGGCCAGTTGAGACCCGAAGGAAAAGAGCCCATTTCTGTCCTAGTGCTTGCACACACTCCCTGGTGTGGTACACACCGCAGCAGCGGCCCAATAGGGACAATCAGCTTAGTTACTTCAGATGTCGGAACAGCATTACTTCGGAGTTGTCTGAATTAAGGCCCAGACAACTGTAAAAAGTCAATAGTTTAATTACAACCTCATTTTCTTAACTACAGCTTACGCGCAAAATGCCAGTTAATTTTAAGTAGAGGGGTATTTTGTGTCTGCATTAGCCCCCTGCAATGACTACTGAAGACCAGAGACAATGGAGACTATTTATACATATTTATACACACAAGTGTGCACATAAATATATATGTACACATACACATGTAGGGGGTTTCCTTTGCGCTTCCCCCCCCCCCTCAAAAAAAAAAAGCAGGGTGGTTTTTTTCTTATTAACTAACTCTAATTAGCAATTTAATCTATAAATGCTCACTTAGATTAAAAAGCACATAGTTATATTTTAGGGAAACAAGACATTCTATTTTATACTTTAAACTAAGAAGCTGAACTTCAAAACCAATTTTAACTGTAACTCAATATGAATACCAGCACTGCCACTCAAAGCTAAGCCACCAAGTCAAACAAACATTACAGGCTTCATCAACATTAATTTTAACAAGAACAATCATACTGCAGAGACATATAAAGTCCATACTTTCAATAGAATAATTAAGATCCTCCTAAAAAAGTATTTCCTCAATAAACACGTAATGATAATTTTTATACTTGGATGGAAAAAGATACATTTTCAAACCACACGTGCACTGGAGGCAACCATTAATTTCTCTGCATTTTTTAATTTTGGATCACCTTACCTGGGGTCTTCTCTACGTACAAGTGTGTGAATGACAGAAGAGATCATTTGACAATATGCAGAATAGATCCAAATTCTACAGATGCTATCTATATATGGAGATTTCTCAGGATTTTTAGGATCCAGATGAAGATTCTTGAAGCAGTAGAGTGAGAAATTATGGTATTTCTCATCTCAGTGCCTGAGGTAAGACATGGCATGATGAAACAAGGCTACACCATGAGTAAGGAAGGAAAGGAAGGACCGGGGCTTCTTCATAAGAGACACCACAGAGTTACCAGATTAATAAGTGCACATATTTTGAAGGATTTGGGGAGTTTGCTTTAAGGCATGGAATTTGCTTTCTTCATGCTCATGCACTCGAGGAGGAACTTATAGGTAGGAGAAGGGAGACCAAATGGAGTACTACCACTCAGAAACACCAAGGCATCAGCAAATAGGAGTTAATGATAAAATTCTCTGCTCCTGAAACCATGGTATTTCTGAATTTACACCCATGCAACTTCTGATGCTGTGACAGATGCCCATGACAGTGTGGACAATTTCGATACAGATTAGTCAGTATTTCTTGTAATAAGAATTTTAATATATACATGCTCACAAGCAACTGGGAAAGAAAAAAAATTGGTCAAGAGCTATTACATACACTGTGTTTGGTCTAACGTATTTTACACCAACAAGTGACTAGAGTTTGGGTAAGCTCAGTAGGAAAGCACCACTTCAGGTTTCCCAATTTCCCAATCCTTACGCTCTTCCTTGAGCAGCTGCAAGGGCCACTGACAGAGAAAATACACTGGATACAGGGAGCTTGTGGTCTAACTTACTATGGACATCCTTCTTTTCTAACCAATCAAGTGTAACAATTGACATACATTCTGGTATAAACCAAGACACTACCCTACCAATCTCATTCTAAGCCTTCTGAAAAAATATAGGCTTAATTTTAAATCACGTCTTTTTATATGTAAATGGAAACGATGTGTGAAATGAGGATTTATGTTGGTATTACAATTACCCTTAGCTTCTTTTATAAATTAATTTTAGTACATTGTGGACAGTTCAAATACAAAGAATACTTGACATAAAAAAACTGTTCTATTTCTCCAAAATGTAATTTTACCCCTTGACATTTCTGAAACTGAAAAACTACCTAATAAAGTCAAGTCTAGCTACAGTTATTTGTCTTATATTACAGGTGCCAATAATTATATAATAGTTTTAACTAACTGGGAAAACCTGAGCCCTAGAACTTTACTCCCTAGGAAACATTTGGGAGGTAATTGCAAGGCTGATACATATTTGCCCAGGATTTCCTTACAGTAAGCGTATACAGGGGGCATGATGCTTTGGGGAGATATTGCACCTACAAAGCGCACATCTGTCAAGCTGGTTAGCACAGGAGTTGTAAATCCAACTGTGTATGTGCAGATGGATTAAATAGTACATGTGGAAAGTCCACCTAATGCTTTGTGCAAGCACCAGCGACTGTAGTATGGTTATAAAGCCGCAGTGCACATGTACTTCATCCCACGTAGGACAGCCAGAGAGAAGCATGGCAGCTGACAGGAGAAACTGCCAAGTATAAACCCTGTAAAGCACCTGAACAAGTCAGTCCTCAAATTGACACAGACAAAATTTCCTGGCTAGAACAAACAGGAGGTATTTGTGATGCTCACGTCTACGGTAGCTGTAAATAATAAAATCTATTTGTCCTTTGATTTGCTCTATGTTAGTTATGTAAGAGAAATTTCTGTACTTTTTAGTTTACAAGCAAACTAAAACCAGAAGACCAGAGACAATCAAAACATAACCACAAACCCCTCATTCTAGCACATTTCTGTAGTTAAACTCACTAGAGGCAGTGCCAATTACTAGCAGAATAAACTACCATTAAAAAAAAAGTAATCACTCACTAAAACCGTTGAGAGAGTCTGAGATGCTTTGTGAAATTTTTTTTTGGTTAATTAATGACAGCATTAACCCACTGGGTACTGCTGAAGGGCACAGTGGTGCCATGTCAGAAGCTATAAGCGTGACAGCGATAAAATGAAACAAAGAAGCTAATTAAATCAGGACTGCAGCTGGCGGAAAGAGCAACATTGCATTTTGCCCAATAGTAATGCAAATAAATTGCACATGCTTGGAACATTGCTAAATTTCTGAATATAAATAATTTTAAATGCTGCATTTTTCACTTTGCCTTTTGGACTTCTTTCTAATTATGGAAAATCCTTGCTTCCTTAGTATTACAGCACTGACATACTACCTGCCTTCAGTTTTACTGCAAAAATTATGCAGGTCTTGGAAGTGATCTGGGACCTGCATCCAGCCCTCACAGGCACTTCAGACTAATGTTTATGTTGCCTTTACTCAAGACCAAAAGCACTTCTGCAACAGGTTTGCAAAAAACATAGAAATTACAATTACCATGTAAAGGCCAACTTGAAAACAATTTAAAAGCATAAGGAGGACTTTACTGCTAACTCATCCAGATGGTATTTTGTGACCTCCAAATTCTGGTGGAAAGAAACATCGGCAGATGGAGTGCCAAACACTTGTCTGAAGGGAAACAATCTCACTTTAAAAGGTGTCACTAGTCAGAAGACCAGTAAGCTTGGAAAACCTGCATATCATAGAAACATAGAATGGTTTAGGTTGGAAAGGACCTTGAAGATCATCGAGTTCCAATCCCCCTGCCATAGGCAGGGACACCTCCCACTAGACCAGGTTGCTCAAGGCCACCTCCAGCCTGGCCTTGAACACCTCCAGGGATGGGGCCTCAACAACCTCTCTGGGCAACCTGTGCCAGTGCCTCACCACGCTCAAAGGGAAAAACTTCCTAATGTTTAATCTGAACCTGCCCTCATCCAATTTAAAGCCATTCCTCCTTGTCCATACGCTACATGCCCGAGTAAAAAGTCCTTCACCAGCTCTCCTGTAGGCCCCCTTTAGGGACTGGAAGGCCGCAATAAGATCTCCCGGGAGCCTTCTCTTCTCCAGCCTGAACAGCCCCAACTCTCTCAGCCTCTCCTCATAGGAGAGGTGCTCCAGCCCTCGGATCATCCTTGTGGCTCTCCTCTGGACACGCTCCAGCAGGTCCATGTCCTTCTTATGTTGGGGACTCCAGAGCTGGATGCAGTACTCCAGGTGGGGTTTCACGAGAGTGGAGTAGAGGGGCAGAATCACCTCCTTTGACCTGCTGGCCACACTTCTTCTGATGCAGCCCAGGATACGGTTGGCCTTCTGGGCTGCGATCGCACACTGCTGGCTCATGTTGAGCTTCTTGTCAATCAGCACACCCAGGTCCTTCTCCTCAGGGCTGCTCTCCAGCCATTCCCCGCCAAGCCTGTATTTGTGCTTGGGATTGCCCTGAGCCAGATGTAGGACCTTGCACTTGGCCTTGTTGAACTGCATGAGGTTGGCTTGGGCCCACCTCTCCAGCCTGTCCAGGTCCCTCTGGATGGCATCCCTTTCCTCCAGTGTGTCTACCTCACCACACAACTTGGTATCATCGGCAAACTTGTTGAGGGTGCACTTGACCCCACTGTCCATGTTGTTGACAAAGATGATGAACAGTACAGGCCCCAGTACTGACCCCCGAGGAATGTCACTCGTCACTGCTCTCCACTTGGACATCGAGCTGTTGACCCCAACTCTTTGAGTGCGACCATCCAGCCAGTTCATTACCCACCAAGTGGTCCATTTGTCGAATCCATGTTTCTTCAATTTAGAGACCAGGATATCGTGTAGGACAGTGTCAAAAGCTTTGCACAAGTCCAAGTAGATGACATCTGTTGATCTTCCCTTGTCCGCTGCTGCTGTAACCCCTTCGTAGAAGGCCACCGAATTTGTCAGACATGACTTGCCCTTGGTGAAGTCATGCTGGCTTCTTGTTTTCTATGTGCCTCAGCAGAGTTTCCAGGAGGATCTGTTCCATGATCTTGCCAATATATGATCTTGCCAGTTGAGATATTATCTCAACTGCAGGTCTCTACTGCAAAATAATGTGTGGGATTTTTCTTCCGTCTGTATTTTTGCCTTAATTAGGCCTAAACTCATCAACAAATTCTCCCACTCCCTTCCTGGGGCCTGAGATCTGCACATCACTACACACTTGGTCACTTAGAGCAATGTAGTGATTGTTACGATACGCAGATGTACTGAAAAGCTGAATCTCCTAAACACATAAAACTGGAAGTTTTGTTTTGAAACAGAAAATCAATTCTACTAAAATCAAACAAGATGAAAGAAGTCACACTCTTTCACAGAAAAAAACCCACCCAAACCCAAAGCCCACCAGGGATAGAATGCACACTATATATTTAACAGCTTTATTTTCTTCAGTGCAACTGTAATTCTTCCAATCTTTACCTGCAGAAGACTGACCCATTTTTCATTCTCCTCTTAGTTTCAGTCTGGACATTTCCACTTTTGCATGTACATAACTTCCCACTTCCACTTCCTATTACTAAAGCCCCAGGATACTAACTTCCTGAAAACACAAATCCTTTGTACTGGTTATTAGCAGATTATTCAATCCCTAATAGAATGAAAAACTTAACTGTAAAGTGAAATGAAGTTGTACCAGCTCAAGAAAGAAATAAAATTTTTCCTTCAAATAATACAGAGAAGTATGAAGCAAATAATACAGAGAAGAAAATAAAGCAAAAGAATTCCATTCACAGGCATAGTTTAATAAAGAGAAACAGCAATAAATCAAACCTGCACTTTGCCAAGCTTCAATAGTTAACTAAAACCTTTTGAACTAATTGCTTTACTTTATTTTTTTTTTTTCCATAAACACATTTGTTTTATTTCCAGGTTTGTTGATACAACTGCATAATGCAATAAAAAAAACTTTGTAAATTCAACAGAAATCAATGCTTCACTCATTGAGATGTAGGTTCAGATTCTAGTGTCTTCTGCAATATTACAAGCACCCTGATGAAAAGTGTGCTTGTCGTCTTATTTGTTAAGAAAAAGGAAAAACAGCTTGCATGCTAAAATCTGAAGTATACTGTCTGTGCTGTGTTTTTCCAGAGTGACACAAGCGGAAGGGATTTTCAAACTGCTGAATTCACCAGCTTTTCAAATGAGAAGTGAAAGAACTGGAAAAGCTGGCACTTAGGAATGACACCACACAACAGAGGGGAAAAAAAGGTAAGCGGTTCTGACCTCATTTACTGCCACGTAGTATCGCTGCTGCTGGAACTGAGGTGAGTTATCGTTCCGGTCTCTCACCACAATCCGCACTTCGTGGTTGATAATGGTGCCGACCTTTTTGTTAACACACTGGACTTGCACCACGATGGACTGAATGGACATTGGCGGCTGTAAGCAAAAATACATTTTTATAATTCGTAGTCAAAGTCTGAACTAACAGTTCAATTTCCCACTGATGTTAATATTGCCCGGGTTCACTTATACCCCATCAGTCTGCCTGTGTTATGTTTAATGCTCTACATCTGGATTGTAAAGCTTCTCTGGGAGTGTCCCGACTACAACTCATGCTGGCAGTATTTTAAGTAGACCTGCGTCTCAACACTGTATTTTGCATACCAAGCTTTGCCAGCTGTATGTGCTAACACAGAAATAAAAATCCCCACAGCACGGTTAACCCTTCACACTTCCCTTGAGAACAACAACAACAAAAAAGCACATCTTTTGAACATCTTTTGGTTATTGAAAGACACTTAGAAAATGTCACACATTTTAACCTTTGGTTTATTAATATTGGAATTGAAAGGTCAAGTCAGAAATAAATTCACTATGCTGCTACTTACATTTATGAAGTAATATAGAAACAACTTGGTCACCTTTAAGTGTAGGCAATCCAGAGTCCAGTTGTTTTTACTCCAGTGAACATCATAACATTCAAACAAAATATCGCCCATACTTGATGAATGGGTAAAGAAATTTAAGCTGGAAAGGCTACTATTACTTACCTAAGTTAATAAAACAATTCTAAGAAGAATAAAGGAAGAGGCACCTTTGGTTGAAATGGAAATTCAGAGAGAATGCTATGGAATGGCATTCCAGCATGACTTCTATTCACAACCTTCCCACCATGGCAAGTGCCAATTTACATATTTGAAGCAGCAGTCTGGCATGTAAAATATTGACAGCAAGACTGTTTTGATTTTATATCTAACACTCAGCAGAGAGCAAGCAAGGGAAGGGACAAAATGAAAAAATTCTGTATTTATTAACCTCAAAGTCTTCAAGAGAATAAACAACTCAGAAAAATAATTTAAAGACGCCTATACCACACTATTCTGTACAGTGAATGCAAACAGGTTTTCGGACTGAGATTCTGAAACTTACAATTATACCATAATTATTTAACTACATAATTATGCTTTCACTCATTCTAAATGCTACAATTTCTTTGACTGATTTTTTCCAGTTTTGCTATAGTAGATTTTAGATTTTGCTTTACCCTTCAGACTTTGCTGTAGTAGATTTTAGATTTTGCTTTACCCTTCAGACTTTGGCACTAATCAGTTTTTAGAGTCAGATGACTTGGGAAAAGAAGGGGGCTTTATGGTGGTGTTGAGATCTAACATAAAATATGTATTCTTCCTTACACATTTACCCTCAACTTTCTCTACGATGAAGTACAACATAAGCTTTTAACTAAAAGTCCATTCTCTTTGGTGTAAAAATCTGCAGCCAGCTATGATGTGGGTTCTACTTTTAACAACAGAACTTCTAACACTGGTAGGAACGTACCAAGTATCATCTGTAACTTAAATTAAGCCTCTAAGGTTATACGCTCCATTTATTTTTCAAGCTGGCAGTCTTTGCAAAAGATCCGAGAATTTTTAGGCTGCCTTTAATAAACTTCAAATGCTGCTGAGTTTATGTGGAATAATTACTAAAATGAGCAATAATACAGCATTGTTCACACATTAAGGAAAAGTATAAAATCAAAAGGCTTCTAGGGTAGAATACAGCTGCAGCTGGTATGCTGCTACATTTGTGACTCCCTGTACAATATTGCTTGCAAAGCAACACAGGGAGTGGAGCAGGGTGGAGATTCCACAGCCAAGCCCTGTGATAATCCAGCAAATATGGGAATGAGATGGTGCTATGGAACTGATAAACTACATACTTACTACCCTGAGCCAACAGTTTATCAAATATTGATGAAATCCTGTCCTTTGTGTGAACTTTGTTCATTATAATACCAAAACACACCTCCATCCCAAAGGCTACCCGCCTCCAAGGTGCGACCACTCCTCCTTGAGTCTGCGCCCTGAATTTTTCGTAAACTATACCTTTAAATGAGAGGCAAGAGAAATTTACACCAATCATAATAAAAGTATTTATGACTAGAGTCATTCAAACTCCACCCTGAAGGTAAAATTAGTATAAAAATGGCCCAAGAAAGGGGGGGTGTTAGGGAAGACACCATCACAAACAAGTCAAGGACGACTCCATCACTAACTGCCTTGACTTCTGGGATCAGTCAAGGGGCTGAGCCTCTCTTCCCCCCCCATAAGGACACCTGTGGGTAAGATTTGAACACTTGGCTATACCACGTGCTTCCCCAGGAAACTCAGAAATCTCTAGAGTGGTTCTATAACTTAGCACATTTGTAACCAAGCTATATTACTAACATCTTTAGTATTCACACGTGCTTTGCAGACAGTCACTATCACCTTCAATCCAAAAGAACTTGTGTATCTGTTGCTCGAATAAACTGCACTGTGTAGGCAGCTAGTCGCTTGGCTTTCTCATTGAACGCGACCAAAGAGTGGCCGTGCTAGTTCATGAGCACGACTGGGCTGAAGATGCAGTCTGCTATTAGCGTATCCAGAACCGTAACAGTTTAATATATATTAAATGCGCCTGGACTGATAGTGGTGAATTGGGCATCACTCAGAATGTAAACCTAGCCGCACCTAGCCTCCCACCTCGGTGAGGAGTGTTAGAACGCAAGGGGGTTTATTTTCTGCCAAAACTACTTTGCCCCTTAACGCAACAGTTTATCTAGATTTATTAGCAATGCTCAAAAAAACCATAATTAGTTGTAACGATAGATATGTAAATACACAATGTTCTGGATTTGGTGTTTTTCACAAGAACATGGAAGAAAATAGTTTGTCCCCTTTGGTAAAAGATGACAGAGGACAGGACCAATATTACTTTTACATATGTGATGTTCCACATTTCTGCTGGGTCAGTGCTGAGATTTAAAATCAGATTTTTAAACTCATCTATCTAGGCATTTATAAACAATAAACATAAATACATAATGGCACAATGTAACAAACTGTTTATGATGCTGGGGACAAATTATCCCAACATCTTTTAGCAGTTCCTTTCACCTTCAGTTCTCATTTATCGCTATTCATCCTTTGTAAGTACTTAAAAGTTTTGGAAGAAAAGTCTGGAATTTTCTTTTTATCTGATTTTGTTTGGAAAACACACTGTCACTCTTAGTAAAATCAATCAATGGAATCTAATAAGATTTTCTTTCAAGAAAAGTAATAAAAAAGAACAAGATCAGGCTAACTGAATCAGCAGGGAGTTGACAAGCAGGCATATCAGAGAGAAAAATGGGAAGAGCATCCAAATATATTGAATGCAATCATATATGCACCATTTGTGAATCAGAGAGTACAATTTTTGCTCTGTAATAACAAATTGAATTTTAAGGTTCAACTTAATAAAACCCCCGATTTTATTGGTACTACTAAGTTTTACATGGTTTTAACTTGAAAGATGAGAAAAATAGTTTACTTCTTTTATTAAAGAAAAAAAAAAGTAAAGGAACCGTATATGGTCTTGAATGATTTTGCATTTTGGGGGTTAGCATGGCTATGGTTCCAAAGGATGGAAGCAGACATTAATTGAGTTCATGACATAAATTTCACATTTTTACTCCATTTAGTGAGGGTTTTGTGGGTTGCTTTCATTTTCTTTCGCTTGTGACTTACAGCAATTCATTGAGACCATAGAAAACAGCTACAGCGGGGCTCACACCCAAAATCTCAAATACCGTAAATCTCAGGTTTTCTTTTCATATCCCAGTAAACTTAAATAACCACAAACGAGTAATTTTACCCAACACTAGGGATAAGCAGTGTTACAGTTCATAGTAAAAAATGAGGAAATAGCCCCTTAAATACCAATGTAAAAACACCGGTATTATCTATATATCATTAAGAAAGTTTACACCCCTCCACTTCGTTCCTTGCGACTTGACTGCTTGCGAAGCACATCACTGTACAGTGTCCGTATACTTTCATAATAACGTAAAGCATTTGTGAGCTTAGTTAGACTGTTACTAATGTCAGAAATCTAATCATTTGACAAGGTTGTTTTGGTAAAACAGCTCAGAGGAATGATCCTGTAGAGAGAAAAGTGTTGCTAAAGAGGAATTGAAAAAAAGTATTAGCACTGATCTAACGGGAATTAATTTTGTTTCCTAACGCCGTATGGATATGCAGACTTGCGTGGGTTGAAGAATTGACCTTACACTTCCTAGAGCGGTTCTTAAGGCTCACCACCCATTAGGGGCTCTTGCTTTTTGCTCTGGCTTAAAATAAAACTGAAAAGCCAAACATGTTCCAGGCACCTGCCTGTCTCCTGAAAGGCAGCCGGCCGTTTGGCAATTGAAAAAATGCCGACTCTTTGCAGATGCACCAAAAATTCTTCTGCTACCGTGTCCCTTCTGCCATGTTTTGTGCTGCATTCCTTTGCTTCACATATGGAAACAGTCTGTGAATTAAAACTAAATTAAGAACAGCTGAATTCAATTAGCTCTTTTAAACTAAAAATGGAAATGAAGAAAAATTTGCATGATGTTTCTGCTACTTACGAATATATCTCAAAACACATGAAGATGACAAATTAATCAATCAAGCTAATACAAAACAAACTTTCATGCACTTCAAGAACTCCCGATCTTTAATGCACTCTTCCCATTTTGAACATAGTCACTTTTGAGTCAATTTTCCTTTCAGATTCTGATGAACTGCAGCAATGCTATAACACTGTGAGAAAACGTCTCTATTTTTAAAGTGTTCCTCTTCAATGAAATTAGCATAGATGAGAACACTCCTATTTATTTTGTGCTTTTAATCTTTTTTATTTTTTATTTTTTTTAGTAAAATCAAACTTAGTCTGGCAATATTTCTTTAATGCTATTAGGAACGAGCATACCACACAACTTTTATCCTGCCTTACGTAAAAGAATCCCAACTAGCAAATTCTCAATTGCATATGTCAAGCTTTGTAAGTGAATTGTAATATTCATAATTCCTTTGCTCTCTCTCATACCTCATAAGTCAATGTATGCAGCTAGAGTAGGCTTTTAATAAGTGTCATGGGATACAAGGTGAGCAGCGCTTCTTCCAGACAAAAGCAGCAAAGCAGAATAAAAATGTTTTTAATTCAGTAAACCAGTCAACTTTGCTTTGATATATATTTCTGCCAAGCCCCACACCTGTTTATTTGGCCTTTATTGTGGTGTTCGTCCACATATAATAATTGTACACACGGTCGAGTTTCTGCGTGCTGCCAATAAGTCCTAATAAAGAATCAATTTAACTCTGTTCACATCCATCTGGTGACAAAAGAAAGATGCAGCTATTATATTCTAGCAGGTCTTGTGTTTACGGTCTTTCTGTGAGCATACACAGATTTAATGTCAATGGGTAGAAAAGAAAACAAACAGCAAGCCCCAAACTTACATCTCTGTCCAGAACTCGGCCAGTGCTATTCAGGTATAACCTCTGGCTGATAGGATCAAGGATCACCCAGTAATCTACGTTGTCCTTTAAGGAGAGTTCAATGGTGGGGTCCGGCCCTCCTGCGGTCCCTTTGATAAGCATATTGTCAACCAGGATAGTGCCTGCAAAAATAAACACGAGAGAGAAATTTATACGGGCATCTACACTTTTATGTATTTTCACAATAACCGCAACACTAAAAATAGTGTTTTCTAACTGGGTTTCTGGTATTTTATGCTTTGAGTGATGTTTAAAAAGTCTGAATCGTATTATCCGCAACTAAAAACTTCCTCTGACACTGAAGCTATTTCAGACAATAGGAGCAGCAGCACTTGCAATGCACAGTAATTTATGTTGACAATGGGACCCATCATATACAGATATCTATTTAACATTATGAGGTTTTCTCCACTGAGCAATCATCACCCAATCTCACCTCAAACAAATGAAAGCATTGAAATAACAACCAAAAGCGGAATAAATTTCCCACAGCAAGAGTGATACATCAGGGTGAGGGGGAAAAAAAGAAGTTACATAAAACCCTCCAGGGAAAAAAAAAAAAGGCTTTATACCTTGAGTTGCTCTGCAACAGAGAACTAAATTGCAGCATAAAGAAACGAAAACTATATCTACCAAGACAAAGACGGTACTTAATTAGGACCAGCCATCTATTCAACATATATAACGTGTTTTTTTCTTTTCTTGTCACACCCTGTCAGTCAGAAGTCTTGCCTAACAGCTCCGTTAGTCAGTTCACAGTACCCACGATGTACATAATTTCCCATGTAAAACACTCCAACTCATTTACCAAATGTCAAGCATTACTAACTATCCTAAACGTTGCACTCTGGTGCCTCAGATTTGCATGCCGATTGTTTATAAACACTTCTCTAAGATTTTATTATTGTGAAAAATTAACACTACCCAGTTTTCTTCACACTGAAATACTAAAAGTTAAGTATACTTAAAAGTTACTTAAGTTCATCAACATTTATGAAGAAAATCCATGAACATCACTAGCTGCAGAATGTTTATATTAGTTAAAAATATTTTAAAATATTTATCGCACAATCTCCTATATTAAGGGCACAAATAATTTATTCCAAAGTGGAGAGTAAAGTTTCTTTACACCAGTTTATAACAGCAGCAACCCTATATAAATATATCCGGGGGGGGCAGTTCTGAGCTGGGCCAATGATTTATCTGGATAAGACAGTAAAACTAATTACTGGTTTTAACCACAGCAAACTGTTTTACAGTCCTATTGAGGTAAACACCGTGGTAAGGTTTTTAGAATCATTTATTTTGAAACTAGTTTTTATAACACAATAGAGATGATGGGAAGAATTACTGCCAAACGTCCGCAACTTTGCACCAAAGTATGGTTTCAAGTTAGAGGAGCAATACCCTTTGAGCCACATGAGAAACACAGCTGCTGCCCGTGTGTTTTACGGCTGTCAGCATGCTTTCTTTGGCAATACCCCAACCCAGTGGCTTCAACTGGCCTACAGCTTTGGAGACACCACCGCTAGTTTTAACATAAAGAGGATTTCACCAGGAAGAACAACCTAGTTATCAACTCTGTGACAGTTCAAAGTATTTATGTCCAGTCACCAACTCCTCTAAAATCCGTAAGATCCACCAGTTTCTGTATATTGCCCTCGTTATTGTGCCTCAAGGACGATGCAAAGAAAGGTCCGTGATCCAAATTTGAGGTCATCTGAACAAAAGGTACCCCAAGAAAAGCCTCCCTGGAAAAAAAAAAAAAAACCCAACAGGATAGCAAACACCACAATCACCCTAATGGCTTCAGTTGGTTTGATTTCTTCCAGTTGTCTTGTTCAGACCTGAAGACAAAGTCTAAGTTCTGGCTACATTTTCACCAGCGCTAATGCCAACGGAAGGCTCCTACACCTCTATTTGAATGACTCTCAAGGGAACTGAAAATCTGCAATTTTCACCTGTAAAGGGCAGAGCAGTAGGGACTTCAGCAAGGGCCACCTACACATAGCAAATCTATAAGGTAGGGCTTACAGAAAATATTACATGTACAAATTCTTGCTGGGAAAAGAGGGAGCTGAAGGGATGAAAGATTTAGGGCAATTGAAATAACCAGATGACACAGAAAAGGGAATAGGAGAGGGTCACGAAAGTAATGGAAAAATATACTGCAACAGACAATTCGGAAATCGGGGAGGGAAAAAGCAGCAACAGGTTCTGTCTTCTCTCACATGTTGAAGGCTAAAGTCCATGAGAAGCAAAGAGGCATCACAGCACAAATTGCCAAGATGCAGAGCTACCACAGCTGCCCACCAATACAACACTTTCAGATGCTTAAGCAATTGTGACGTATAGAGAGGGTTTATTTCTCTCCTCAGAAAATTAAGTGTTTAAAAAAAAAACAAAAAAAAAAAACCAGCCCCATAAAAACCCAACAGGTTTTCCTAGAATGAAAACTGGCCCCTGGTTTCTACAAAACTCAAGATAATGAATATAATCTAACATTAGTAGGTCCTGGTTGAAATGACAGTAGCAAAAGGAAATTACTTTCAGGCTTTGCAGTCGCGCAGCCTGTAGAGAAACCCAGCATATGCAACACCGAAGGAATTGGACCGAGAGTCATGGCAGAGCTCTGACTGCTAACAGAATAGTCTGCGGGGCCATGCCCCTGGGAACGTAGCTATTACCCTTCCATGAACTGCATACAAGTAATCAGAGGAAAAAATACACACCTCAAAGGCACGTATGAATTCCTCATGGCACAGTGCGCATTTGGAAGCGGCAAGACACAAGGACCTTAGCACCAAAAGCACTTTCCACATGTGAAGGATTGAAAAAAAGGAAGTACAGTTTTAGACTGCAACATCAACGTAAAAAGTGCTGCTAACAAGTCAGCAGTGGTTGTAACAGTGTCCTGGTGGCACACACCAAATATTTTACTACCTGGCATTTGCAGGCAGCTTTGTTTCGGCATGGGCGACGTACCCCACGGTTTGTTGCTTTGTCCAAGGAGGCTTCGTCCTCCCTTGCCTAGTTTCCAGAAGACTGACTTCTGCCAAACTCAGCCTTCTGAAAGGGCTAAAGACTTCAACCAACTTTAATTTTTAATGAACCTGAGAATAAATGATTGCAATTACATACTTAAAATACATATTTAGTCAATATCAAGTCCTGATTTGATGATGAATTTTGTACAGTCTCTAGTAAACTACTGCTACTTAACTGACCTCGCTGCTTTGAATTCTGCATCTCATTCACTTTCCTCTGTTGCACTCTGTAATATCTATCTGCTTGATTTAACAAAGCACTTCTGTTTGGTTTGTGTAGACACAGCAACTCTCTTGTTCTTAAAAAATGGACTGTTTTTTCTTTAGATATTCACGAGGCACTTGTACTCTCTCTTCAAGAGACAGCAGTTCGTAAATAAGCCTTTTAATAGCCACCCTTAAAGTACTATTCTTCTAATTTACAAAGAATCTAACATTATGGGTCTTTAGATATCTGTCATCTCGTTCCTTACATCCTGCATCTGGCCTTGGCCTAAAATGCCAGGGAGGTAACCTACTAACAGTAAATCCAAATATGTATAGGTCGATGCAACTACATCAACAGTTTGTCCATTAACTCTCCATACACGTGAACACAACAGCAAACACATCCCTCAATATTTGCAGTGCACTAATACAATAAGTTTAGACAATTTGCTTTTGTAATTCTTTGCACAAACAGAAGCTCGAACAATCACAGGATCACAGAATGGTCAAGGTTGGAAGGGACCTCTGGAGATCACCTAGTCCAACCTCCCTGCCAGAGCAGGGGCACCTACAGCAGTTGCACAGGACAGCATCCAGGCGGGTTTGGAATATCTCCAGAGTAGGAAACTCCACAACCTCTCTGGGCAGCCTGTGCCAGTGCTCTGCCACCCTCACAGGAAAGAAGGTCCTCCTCATGTTAAGATGGAACTTCCTATATTCAAGTTTGTGCCCATTACCTCCCGTCCTGTCACTGGGCAACACTGAAAAAAGACTGTTCCCATCCCCCCGGCACCCTCCCTTTAAGGATTTATAAGCATTGATAAAGTCCCTCCTCAGTCTTCTTTTCTCCAGACTAAAAAGCCCCAAGTACCTCAGCCTTTCCTCATAAGAGAGATGCTCCAGTCCCCTAATCATCTTCATAGCCCTTTGCTGGACCCTCTCCAGCCGTTCCCTGTCCTTGAACTGGGGAGCCCAGAACTGGACGCAGTACTCCAGATGTGGCCTCACCAGGGCGGAGCCAAGGGGGAGGATGACCTCCCTCGACCTGCTGGCCACACTCTGCTTGATGCACCCCAGGATGCCATTGCCTTCTTGGCCACCAGGGCACATTGCTGGCTCATGGTCATCCTGTTGTCCACCAGGACTCCCAGGTCCCTTTCCACAGAGCTGCTCTCCAGGAGGTCAGCCCCCAACCTGTACTGATGTGTGGGGTTATTCCTCCCCAGATGCAGTACCCTACACTTGCTCTTGTTGAATTTCCTAAGGTTTCTCTCTGCTCAACTCTCCAGCCTGTCCAGGTCATGCTGTAAAGTGGCACAGCCTTCCAGTGTGTCAGCCACTCCTCCCAGTTTTGTGTCATCAGCAAACTTGCTGATGGTACACTCTATCCCTTCATCCAGGTCATTGATAAATATATTGAACAGGACTGGATCCAGTACTGACCCCTGAGGGACACCACTCGTTACTGACCTCCAACTGGACTCTGCACTACTAACCACAACCCTCTGAGCTCTACCTGACAGCCACTGTTCAATCCACCGCACTATCCACTCATCTTACCCACACTTTCTAAGCTTGCCTGTGAGGATGATGTGGGAGACAGTGCTGAAAGCCTTGCTGAAGTCAAGGTAGACAACATGCACTGCCCTCCTCTCATCCACCCATCCAGTAGCAATACTCTAGCTGAAGGGAAATCTTTTACCTTCTTATAAAAGTTACGGACCTTCTCCTGCGATTATATTGCAAGTTCCATTTTACAGTATGGGGGGAGATGAGGGGTTGGTCAAAGTCTGCACCTGAACAGGATGGTGCCACTCATGGCAAGGAGAGCGGTGGTCTGTGTAGCTCCATGTTTCTTGTACTCAATTTCTGGGAAGCTACACTCAAACACCCAAATGTTCAATAGCATTTCAGCACTATTCCCCAAATTTCTGTCCTGTGTGCACAAGCCATTGAAAAGGACACCAGGGACCATGACTAGTGACTTTTTTTCTTGGCCAATTAAATGAAGGCTGATATGAGAGTTGGATTGCCCATCAACACCAGTAGATTGAACAGCTTTTCATCTTGTGTGGAGACCACAATTTGGCTGCTTTTCCACCTTCACTGAAACCTGATGACTGCGGAGATGTCTTGTGGAAAGGCCATACAGATTTTCAAGAGGTTAGTACAGAATAAGCCTCAAGGAATCAAAGTCAAGCAAGTTGTTGGCTAAAAAAACAACAAAAAGGCCAGAAACCATCAGAATGTATAAAAAAGGAAAGATCTATTATTTTCAGGTGTAATAATATTTTTTCTGAAAGTAATGGCATTTACTCAGACATGTTATCTGAGCTTGTTGGGAATTATTCAACAAGTAGCTACAAAATAAGACAGCAAAAATAAAAATTATAAAGCGATGTCAGTATCACACAAGTAGTTCTACACTAGACTATTCCTTTGAGAGGAATCCAGAAGTTGAAAACCTTCATTAGATTGAAATAATAGGGAAAGGTTTGTTTTCACAGATCAGTCTCTGCAGAAGGTGATCTTTCTACGGGAAGGGCAAAAGCCATGAAATACAGAATTTGCAGTTCATGCTCTACTAAAGACAGCAGACCCTCAGTGCAGACTCACTTATTAAATGATTTAACACATCTTGGGATTATTTTAGTTGAATGTTTCAACAGAGCCCTTTTTTAAGAAGTCAGTGAATTACGACTGGTCTGGGAATAACCCTTCTGCCACCACATGAATCAGAAAGCAGGATTCTAGTAGAATGACACCCACAGCACTTTACTTTTAGGGGTTAAAAGGCAGTCTCAGTTTCTCTGTCTGCAGTCGCTGAGCTCAAAGCACACGCACATCCCACCTCCCCGCTGACCATGCTACCAAAGGAGTGCAGCAGGCAAAGGCTCAACTTGTGCCTGAAGGTGGGACTAAGGACTTCACATATCATGGATGGTCGGTCCCAGTGATGTCAAAAGAGACAAACGTAACTGCAGCCAATTAAGCAAGGTCTATTTCTGCTTACCTGCGAAATACACATTGGACAGACCTTACCCTCAACAGGGCTCTTGTACAGAGCAACAGGGCGTAGCCTTCCCCATGCTCAGAACTGGTTGGGCCGAGTTCAGCTTCAGCTGTGCTCAGTGCAGAAAATTGCGAGGGATCCCAGAAGCACGGGAGCACTCACAACTACAGGGCTGAAGCAGAAGCCTGAAGGGAAGCATGTCTGAAGCCAAGGCAGAAGTATAGCAGCCCCCCAAAGTTTTTATCATCCAAATATACTTATCCTTCCTTTAGAAAATAGTCTCAAATTTGTTTTCCAAGTTGATGGAAAGATAAAGCCACCTGCAACAGCATGATTAACTTCCAATATTGCCAAATTACATTAGCAACTACTTCAGCTGTATGATGTACAAAAACACTAAAGATAATAAAAATTCCCATTCTGCTATTCACACAGAATATATTTTTCATTTCAGCATATTAATCAAGTCTGTATAACAAGGCCAAATAATGTGTCAGGGAATTTACATTAAACATACATGGTGTTTGCACCCTGGAACATCGACCATGAATTTTTCACGGTACCCAGCTGGAAGAAGTGACTTTAGGAAAGAATCAGGTATCTGATGCACTGTACCCGCAAAGGAACAGTACATTACATAAGCAGCATGACGTATTACTTATTCACTTATGGGAAAGGAGGTGAATTCCCAAAAGACAAGAGAAAAGAAAATTTGGTACTTAAAAGGCATATATATACATACACACACACTCATTCACAGAGCTGCAGGAAGGTCAAGCACCGACAGCTGTCGATAGATAGAAGGAAAGTCATCACTTCTGCACTCTAAAGCAGTGGATTTTTTTCCCCACACCTAGTCTGTTAAAAAATTAAAACCAACCAAGCAAGAAGAGCGAGAATAGGGAGCCTAAAGAAATTAGAGACTCCTGCTTTGTAAAGAGCCACTGAAGTTAGCACTTCAGCAGACAGGCTGGCAAGCTCAGACTTGGTGGTGACGATGGTGAGTGGCACCTGAGCTGATGTCCAGGTGGGGACATTCACTGGAGCTGGAAAACCCCATGCCAGACAGACCAAGTGGTTATAAAACTTCTGCTAAAGGGTGAACAACATTCCCATTGCTGCCTCTGCTCTTGCATCTTCTGTTGGTCAAGTTGAAGAAACCAAAGCAGGCAGAGGGAGGTCAGAGACTCAGGAAGGTCTCCATGTGCCAGTCCCACCTCTGTCTCCTCATGACCATTAAGAATGTGCTGTAGAACCTGAGTTCCACCTGCACACACCCAGTAAGTTCTCCTCCATTTGCTGAATCCTGAGCGACGTTTACACAGCGTGCAATACACCAAGTTTCTCTCAAACAGAGCAAATGCGCATTACAAAAACACCTGTATCTCTGTACGGCTCTCCTCTGCCTGCCACTGACTGTAAAGCAATTTGAAAATGGGGATTATTTTCTTATAGAAAGGCATTAGATGGATCAGTTGAAACGGTACTTGCTTTTTGATATTCCACAGAGTTTTCACAGGTAAACCTGGATCATAAACTTATTTTTCTACATTTGAAGGTATATGTCTGTAGAATAGGATGGATTAAATAGCAATAAATTAGAAGTCCATGGAAAATGAAAACCCTACTGCAGAAGTAAATCATCAACATTATCATGAATTTACTTAGACCCATGCTGCATGTTCATACACAAAAATAGGATAATTCTACAAAGCCACCTCCTGGATTACATCTTCCCTACTCTCCATTCTCACATCATCAGTGGGTCCCCAAGAAGTTTCCAAGGTTGTTTTAAGATTGTTTTCCTGCTGTCCTGACCTGTCCTCTCCCATCCTGCTCCATGTGCAGCCACAGCCTTCAAGCAATTGCAGAGAATAACTAAAACCGGTCCATTATTTCAGCCAAACTAGGAGTTTGATAAGTTCACATTTAAGGCTTTTATTCCTAGTCCTCCAACGTGGACATTATGCCTTCCCACCTTGAGCCACTGTAAGAATTTGTGTACTATGGGGAAAGGTCTCTCCTTAAGACATTGTACAGTACCAGTTTGGGTCCACTGTAAGTGAAGGTGACTCATTATCTTGTTTTAGTGCTTCCCAGCCAACATGAAGACAGAGACCTAGCACTAAGGACTCCTGCTCCAGGTTGAAACCATGCAGCAAGATAACAGAAGGCATTTTAGAGGCAGCTCCTGACTGGGGAAAGGAAGAAGCACTGGGATCACTGCCAGTTCATACCACATGTATGCCTGTCCTGCAGGACATTAAGAATCACGGTCCTCCTTCTCACTCCTTCCCTCCACATTCACAATATGACCAGAGTCCCATAAAGCCACCGAAGCACCACCTCAGTACTTCACACACACAACTCATATGGGACTTCGGAAAATCTGACCCACAGCCTTTACACTCCACATCAAAACATAAAAAACAAGGATGAAAAGAAACCAGAAGAGGAAAGCACGATGGTCAAATTCACTACTACTAAATTCACTAAATATTCAGTACTTGCCTTCCCAGGTGTAGAAACCTACATTAATGTTTTTGTTCATTTCCTCCTTTCAAGAGGATGAGCAACAGATGAACAGATAAAAAGTGACCATGGAAAGAGAGATGGATGCCCAGGAGAAAGCAGAGAGGAAGCAGTGAAGCGGAGAGTTTGGGTCACAGAGCAGTGCTGAGAGGAATAGAGATTTAAAAAAGCCAGAGGACAGAGCAGAAATACAGGAAAAAAAAAAATAAAATAAAATTCAGGCTGTGGAGACTATACTGTCCTAACACAAATACCACTAAGGACTGGGGAAGCCAGGGGTCTGGCTGGGAACAAAGTTTAGAAGTTGCAAGTTTACTCGAAGTGCCGGGTCATGCATTATTCTAAACAAAGCCCCATCCTGTAAAATTACGATAGCAAAGGAGCATCTTAGAAAAAACAAGCACTCTATCCTCCCTCGCATAGTTAGAGAAAAATCTGAAAATGATGACTACTAAAGGTTTCAAACAGGATAACATGAAAACAGTTGTTCAGAAACTGGTTTTCAAAAACATCTTATTTTTTTTTTTAACACTCAGGGTTGCAGCAGAAGGATAATTGCTTGGTTCACAGAAGGGTCCTCTCATTCCTCCTTTAATGTTTCACTGGGGGAATGTCACCACCACCACATGCTGAGGCCACTGACGTTGCTCTTGTATTCTCTTTCTGCAAGTGCTTCTGACAGAAATCCTCTTTGTGCTGAGAAACCTAAATTAAGTAGGTAAACCATACCAGTGCCCAAGGACTAATTCAAGTTTGTTGATTTTTAACATACCATTATTTTATTTCTCCACGTCTCAACAGAACCCAGTACTTCTGGGTTCATAATACTTACTGGATTCTCAACAGATTACATTTCTCCACCATGCTGTAACAGCCTAACACAGAGCAAAACTCAGAGTTCTACTCCCAATTATCATAGCAGCAATGTAAGGTAAATTGGAAAGAGCTGTAGCTCCCTCCCCAGAATATCCGAGCCATGGCTACACTGGCTGCTTCCTAACCCCTCCTCCAGCAGCCACATTTATGAGACCTTAAACCAAAAAGGACCCTTTACTTAGGGCCTTTGCGACGTTGCATTTCTCTTTCTGTACCCAGAGCATAAGGTGTGCTTTGCTGTGCCTGCCCACCCACATCACCGACAGCGGCACACCTCCATCACCCCCTCTTCCCTCCAAAGCTTTCTGCTTATCCCATTGCATTCTCCCTTTCACTCAGCACTGGGGTCAGGAGCCAACATCATCGAACCTCTAAACATCAAAGAAGGCTTTTCACTACATATAGCAGTATTTTTGCAACGTGGGACAACAGGAATGTCTTTATTGGATCAGACTATGGTCTGTGAAGTCCTTTATTAGACGTCCAACAACACTCTGCATCGCAAGCAGCAAAGCAAAACAAGTCTGAAGGAGATAGGTGTGAGAACTAAATGTCCTTCCCCCACAGGGGATCATTATTTCTCTTTCAGCCTTCAAAAACTCCTGGGAAAATTTTCTGTTTTCCTTAGCATTTGTGATCTCTTTTGAGCCCATTCTAACTCTGAATGTTACAGAAGGCAAATGCAATGACTCTCGTCAAAACACATCTAAAGGTTTACATTGAATTTCTTTAAAAATTCAACCCTTATAAATCAATTTACAAAGGACTACTTCTAAGATGGAAAAATTTCCATCATACTTCATCAGGTTATTATTTTTAAAAATATCTAATCACATTTGCAAAAACCTGCACAAGAACAGACCATAGACCCATCTAGCCTCATGTCCTGGTTCCAGCAGAAACCATCAGGCAATGCTCAGGACAGAGCAGAGTGAGAAAGTGATAGTGTCTCCCAAAAAGGCTTTGCCAGACCCCAGCAAAGCACAGTACTGGCAAGAGACTGTCCTTATGTCTGCAACAGCCTTGGATGGACTTTTCTTTCAAAAAATCCATCAAGCCTCCACTTTTGCATGGCATTCCTTAGGTAAAACCTGTGGTCCATCTCTTCTGTTTTGAACTCACAACGTGCTAAATTCTTTGACATCCTCCAATACCTTCACTGAACGCTAGTCATAATTTTATACCTCCTCCTTAACTTCTTTCACAGTCCAGCTGTAGGATCCTGGGATCATCCAGAATCCAGCCATTCCTTAAGAGCAGCTGTCCTTTATCTTTGATCATCTTGGGTGCCCTTCTCTAGCTTTAGTCTATTCTCTCTGAAATTATTTGACTATAACTCCACACAGTGTTCAAGGTAAAAAATTAGTGGCAAAACGATGCTCTGAAATGCCAAATGATCTTTTCCTAATAATTCATAACATTTTATATGGAACTGTGTTTTGCTTTTAGGTATTCTGCTAAAAGCACTTAGTTTTTCATTGTTGGCTTTTGGGGTTGGTTGGTTTTTTTAAATCCAAATCCTTAATAAACCTAAGCACTCACTGCAGTGATAACAGCCACTTCAAAGCCCATTATTTCACACATGAAGCTAGGACCAACTTTTCTCCCCATGAGGATCACTTTTCATTTATCCACACTACATTTCTCATCTGCCGTTCTCTCTCCTAGTCACTCAACGTTTTCTGCATACTCCTCCCCCTTCTCCCACCCTTTTTTTTTTTTTAATTGCTCTGGACAGCCTAACTGTCCAAACCACACTTCTAGAAAAGTTACACCCATGCTGAATAAAACATGTCTTAGCATGTATTCTTGCAAGAATCCACTAATGACTTTCCTCTACTGTGAAAACTGGCCGTTCTGGTTTTGGGGTTGGGGTTTCTTTGGTTGCTTTCTTATCAATGCAAGAATCCTGCCTCTCATGACACTTTCCTTCTTTGAAGAGGCTTTGGTAAAGGAACTCAGCAAACTACTTCTAGAAATCAAGTTTACTTATATCTCCCGCCTCCACGTGCTCCTTGGCTCCAGGTGTCCCTTGTCCATGGGCTTACTGGCTTTACAGGTAACAAAGACATTTGCGGTATTTACAAACCACACAGGCTCTTCTTCAAAAGCTTTTAAAAGCTTGCAACTGCATACATTGAGAAGGCATCAATCATATTTTGCTCAAGGGGCTATTCCTGAAGAGCTAACTCTGCATACATTCTAAACGTATCGACCTGCCAAGTGAAGAAAAACTAACAATCCGACCTCTCTCCAAGTCAGCAGACATGGATACGCAGAGCAGCAGAAGTTCTCCGAACAACTGGAGGGGAGGTTGGGATTGCTGCCTGTGGGGCAGCCAGAAGGACTGCCCCCTCCCCCCCCAAAGTCCAGGGGCTTTTAGCAGCCTGCCTGGCCCCCAGACCTGCTGCTCATCTGCCAAGTAAGGCCATGGAGTCTCTGGCAACCCCACAAGGGTAAAAAGTCTACCGAAATAAAATTTGGAAAGACCCTGAATTGTGAGATTCCTCTTATGTTTTAGTTTAGCAAATGGGACCAGAAACAGATTGCTAAGGTTGACGTGAAATTCTCCATTATCTATAGAAAAAGGTACCAATTATTGGAAAAAATATTCCCAGGTCGGGACTCTCGTATGATACAACACATACAGACACAAAGAAAATCACCATTAACAAAAATATTACCTGGTAAAGTACCCACACATACAATGGAAAGGCTAGCAAGACAAAAAACACACAGCCTAAAATTTCAGGGAACATTTAAAAAAAGAAACCATTCCTCTTATTACCAGACAGCACAGGAATAATAAAAATGCACATGCTACAGTCAGCAGCGAGATAAAAAGTCTTCAGGCTATTCCAGCAAACACTTTGTTTCTTGTCTCATTTCCCAGAAGACCTTGGCAACAGCAATTCTTGAAGGTGATTTAGATTTTTAGAAACAGCACACAAAACAACAAGAAGGATATGCACAAAAATAGGCAGAATGCAATGACTTTGAGGTAGGCTTTTCAGGGATGGAGCTATCTGAAATTAGAGAAACTTACTCCAGTTACATGTCCTTTGATAATGGAAACGCATCAGCACCGTTAAGTTTCCCTTAAGTTTTACTGTACTTAAACAAACTCTTTTGTGAGGAATAAAAAACAGCATAGGAATTATCCCTGCATTTCATCTGGGTCAGGTGATGAGGGAAAACGTTTTCAAAATGACTAAAGGCCATGTGTAAAGAAGGAAAAAATGCTGTACAGCAGGAACAAACACAATGCCCTCGCCTAAAAGCAAAGCAAATGAACACACCAACCAGCCGGTGATTAGAAAGGCAAGTCAGACAGTGAGAATGGAGGACTGATAGTTGGTAGCCCTGGATTCAGGAACTGGAATAAGAGCCAAACGTACGAGCTCTTCACCTAAACCCAGGAAAGATCATGAGGCTTCTAAGAAGAGGAGACCTTCAGCACTGGATGCCTTAGGAAGACATCAGCCAAACTTTCATCGGAACTGCCCCCCCACTGTTGGAGCCAGATGAATGGACTGACAGCTCTGTATGCTATGACCCTGTTATTTTGAGAGACAAAGCAGAAAAATCAGCAAGTTTTAATTCTATTCACGTATCGGTCCTCTTCCTGAATTTGGCCCAGTTTATGAATGTCACGATTGGAAAGTTATTCTTTACCTTCCTAAACACTCCGAGATGAGGGAGAAACAGTACAGGGAAACCTTGGAGCACAAGGGGGCACGGGAACATGAAACTTTACACAGTTCAGGTTCTGGAACAGTGATGTTCTCCCATGATTCGCAAGGTAGAAATTACCCCAAACTAATGGACATTTCTTGCCATAGTACCCAATTCTACAAACTAGTTTTTGCACTCAAAGTTATCACGTCTGAGAGTAGGCTTATTACACCTTGACATGTTGAAAACTCCTGGTTTTATTTTGGTACACTGGGGAAAAAGTATGTCTATTAACCAAGTTTGTGTATTTTTGCAGCCAGAACTGAGCTCCTGGGAACTCAAATTCTCTGGTTATGTGCATAGATTATTAAGTTAGGTACCTGCAAACAAAATGATTAGCATTTAAAAGGAGTCATGTTCCCAGGGATATCCAGGCCTTCCCATTTAAATATATTATCACAAAACCAATCTCATTTCTATTTCAGACCTGTTTTATTTTATGGAGACCATATTAGTAAACATTAATAAGTGTTGTATTTACTCTTCATTTGCCAAGTAAGTACCCAAGCCAGGACAAAGCAAAAACAATTTTAGCTGTGTGACTATAGAGACATTAGTGGAAGTCCAGGCCACGCATACCAGCTATTTCCTAGCACAACACATTTCAGATTGAATTTACTATGTCTGTGCAATATGGTCAAGCTCCTCATTAATTAAGACAGACCCACACAACACAGACACAGCAAAGACATCATGCACACACAGCTGAGTCCCAGTTTTATGTCACGTGCCTGGGAAGTCCCAGCATCTCGCAGTCCAGTCACAGTTACGTGCACAACATTTCTGGGAGGAAATGAGCTTCCTGCAGCAAACAGGATCAGTGGCGTCTGCAGGCAGTAGAAAGACACGGTATTTTCTCATGGCCTTTGCAGACGACTGCAAAGATCACCAGCAAAACACTCCTCTCTGGTACCTTCCTTCTCCAAACCTATGAACAGGCATCCTCACCTGCAAGCACACCCGTTTCTCTCACCCGTTTTTTTGTTCATCTAACCCAAATTTGTGACGTTACATTCAACCCAAAAGTCCAAGCACTTTCCTTGAAATTTATGTTCACTTTCTTTAACTTTGGGCTTTCTCTTCCCAAACACTTCCTCAAGTACCAAGTTCTGTCTCTTTCTTTGACTGTACTGAAACTACGCCTGCAACCTGTCATACTGAGTGCAAATGTGCCAGATGTTAAAACCAGAAACTAAAACCAGCAGCACTTAGATAGTGTCCACTGACCAGTCCTTAAATGAGACAGAAATTTCCACTTAGAGGTTTGAAAGAAATGCAACTTCAAAAACTGTTTCTGCTGAAACTGAAAGTGTTCCTGAATTAACTTAGTGCCAACTGCAGTGACTTTTTTTCTGAGGCAACTACAGACCTTGTGTGATAAAGTTTGTATTTGCAGTCCTTCCGTTTCCTCTCGAGATACTCAATTGATAATTTTCTGATAACCCTATTTTTAAGTTCCTGGAAATGTTCTGTATCTGTCAGGTTTGGCAAATGCAGCTGCAATACAAACAGGTTTTCATCAGAGATCTGCCTCATTTTTTAATGTACTTTGTTGCTGGGAACACAAGACCAGGCTCTCAGTGCCTACATGCACCAGGAACACAGAAGAGCCTGAGCTGAAACCTGTGGTGTCACCTTGGACCAGCTCAAATGCCAAACTCGACCCAAAAAAATCCCTCCCAGGAGCTTGGGAATCTCCAGGGTGAGCCCGTGGCTCCTGAGCTCTGCGCCATAGGGTGACCAGCGGGAAGGGCTGCAGCCAGGGCTCTTCAGGCTTTTATGTTCCTCCTGCCAAATGGGAGAACCTGCAAGTCCCCAAAACTCAATGTAGGAGGAAACAGCCAAGTTGGAGCCATTACAGTTTCCCCGCTCTTTCCCTACAGATAAGTCTCAGGATCTTGAAAGATGCAGGTGAAGCCAAGGGCCTCTGGTTCCTCCTCCTTGACCAATACTTGCTACACCTGGGCAACAGCTGCTTTATGCACAAGATGCATGTGAATTGGAGAGACTGGTCTTTCTGTTTCATTTTTATTTTTCTGAAAGCATACCATATATTTCCATTCTACAGAAAATAGAAGAAATATCTAATTTTCAGTCTTAGTCTAGAAAAATTACTTATTTGGAAATACAGATTTTTGTTACTTAGGAAATGCCAAGCTGTGGCTAGGTTTGCCTCTCAAAACAGAAATGCATATTTCAAAATTAACCTAAACTACATCTCTAGAATTGTGCAAACAGGGTGGGACTCGAGCATTCAATACAGGCAAGCAAGATTGATAATAAGGAGACAGGCATGTTGGGGGGGGGACGGGACACGACTGTCTTTGACCAGTGACATTCTAATATAAACTATTTTATCAAAATGAGTGTTTCAGCATGCAACCCACAGAGATGAAGTGTAGGGCAGCTATCCATTCATCACATTTCCTCAGGAAGACCACGTATTCAGGCAATCTGTTTTAGAGTTCTTGGGCACATTTCAGAGTGTGTCAGATCACAAATATATATTAAAAACTGGGTTTGTAAATCTTGTTTGCTTTCCAATTCCTTTAGCCATTACTCAAGCAAATCAACATCGGGGTTTATTGGTTCTCTGTTTAGAAAAGTCTAATTTACACTTTAAACACTCAAGGACTTATAAATAATGGAACAGATCAAGCATTTATGCGGGAACACTGTGATCAGGCAATGGCCATTGAAGGTGCGAATTAAATGACTTGAATGTTTTCACCTTAATCTGGAGCCATCCTAGGGCTTGTTTGCATACCGATCCGAGAGGAGCAGCAGGAGCCTATAACACTCTGCTCTGAAGTTGAATTATTAAAATTATAAAGGGCCTACACCTAAGCATTGCTTATGGCTATCTGCATAATTTTTTTAAAAATTTCCTAGACATCTACAGTGCACTGTAATAGCTGCACGTATCTCTTTTCTTCTCATTAAGAAGGCAAAAAAGGACAACTTTCCGATGCTTATCCATCCTCTCTATCTGCTCATGCTACTTTCTGCAGGGAAGTATCCCGGGGAAGGAAAAAAAAAAAAAGACAGAGCACTTAAAGCCATCTTTTACAAAATCTTGCCCCAATGTGACTGCTTCGTCTGAGTTTGGCTCTAGACTCCCAGCTGCAGATGTTGGAAAGCCACAGACACTGCAACCTGAGCCTTGAGAAAGGGGAGTAAAAAGGCGAGTATGTGGGAAATGCAGGGCAAAGCTACCATCGAACATCATCCAGGCACAAAAAATTATCACAAACCTAAATTTGTATCTTTACCTAGATTTGGACACAAGTCTTGTTAAACAATAATTCAGTCTTACTGCACTCTCGCTACAATATCTCTCCTATTTTCAAAGACAAAAAAAATCCTTGAGGTATGGAGTGGAGCACTACAGATCAAGTGCACACTGGACTTCACAACAGATAGAGGAAAATCCACAATTTCTTGGAAAACTCCTTGTCTATTTAGAAAAGCGGGAGATATAATTTTTCAGACAATGAAGGAATTTCTTGTGCTACCTAAGCAGTGGCAAATGAAGGAGGAACTACCCCAAGTGACAAATGCCAGGAGAGCCCAAGAGCAGGACACAGAAAGAGGAGGTTCTGCCTTTGAAATTCAGTCTTTAGTGATCTGTAATAGTCGGGTTTTGGAGGAAGGGTGTGTTTAAAAAATAGCCAGAGCTTTCTATGTATTACTGCCTAGCATTCCCCTTCTGTGAGGACAGGGAAAGCATTCTCCTTCATGGGGAGAGACAAATCCTTTCTTCCCTGTGAATTGCTTTATTACCGAAATAAAAAGCATAAGAAAGTCTTTATTATGAAATCTAAAGATCATTTTTAACTTACAGTTGTGCATAAACTTCCATGAATCGAGCTGATGGCAAAGAATCAGAATTGAAGAAAAGTGTCAAGAAAGTAGTTAAGAAAAAGAGTCACACCACCACTTTTTGGAGTAGAATACAGAATTGAGCGATTCAGATTGCAGGCAGAGTGACGGATTACAATGGACAGACTGATAACAATATCAGTTTAACATCCTTCCATACTATTTTATTCTCATTACTCTAAACCACACAAAATCTAACTGATTTATGTCACTGGTACCAACTCATGGCTGTGTTTGCAGACATACCAGTAGAAAACTAAGAAAACCAGAAATACTTGACACTATACCCTGCCTAAAAGCAAATCTTTTTTTCCTCTTTGAGGACATTCAAAAGCAAGTTCTGAGCCGTTTTGTTGCCTCTGCAACCCAGGACGGGATTTGAGTTATGAAGAAGCTAAAGTCCTTAAGGCCACTAAAATGTTACATTTACCGGGGGAAAAAGCCAAACCTGTTAAACCCACACTATTCCCCAGAGTCAGTCCATTATTTCAGACTTCCCTGACTTGGGTGTCAGGGAAGCAGCGAGGACGTATCCAGCTTACAAGTGTAACATGAGGATCGGGTTAACGTCTTTGTTACTTACCTTGTGAATGACGATTGATTTTTATTTTTTTTTCCCCTCAGCTAGACCTGCTCTTTCTTCAAAGGGAAATCACACTCACTAAAAGGCTATCTGAACAGGTCATAGCATAAAAAGTCAGAGTGAACTGTAGCCAAACATTTGGAAGAGGCTGCTAGAGAGCTCGTGGCAGTTGATTTTGCTTGCAATCTGAAAGCTCTCTTAAAAAAAAAAACCCAAAACAAAATTAGAATAAAATATTAGACTCGTGATTAACTAAGTCTTTGCTGCTCTATTGTATGCCCTATGGAAATGAAAGCTTTAGGCATTAGCTTTATCAAGCAGTTGCAGCAAATCCTGAAAGGAAAAGAAAAAGCCTCGGCATGTAATGAAGTAAAAAAATCACTGAAAAGATAAAACATATGATGTTTAATGATTATATACATGCACAATTGGTACCTCCTGACTTGAGCCTCAGCCAAGCTTCTTGCTATAATACTGCCGAGAACCTCGCGATGTTTAACCATCTGAGCTTAAATCTTCATTAAAAAAGGGTGTTGCCTTAAGATAGTAATTTTTAACAACAAATCCAGCTGAAAATAAACCTCTTGCTCCTTTTAAAGATTCTTGTGCCTTTTAATAGGTATAGATTATCTTTTTCAGAGCAGGAATCTGAAACGAATCAAAGTGTTGACTCACATCAGGGATTTGCCTTGTGTCACCCTGTGAAAATTTGCCCATGTGCACAATGTTGAATAAAACACAATTCACACGTGTTCAGATCAGGACTTGGGAATTTAGCAACTACCATATAGGAAAATGCATGCCATCATCTATGAGTATGCCAGTACCTCATCCCACTTCCCATGGCAGCTCGCTCACGCGCCAGCCCCCAGCTCGGCAGCATGTCATCCATTTCCCCACATTGCCTGATTGGGATTGCAGCTGGAAAGCCGGAGTCAAAACTGGGATTATAAAACGACCACAGAGCTCCTCTAGGAACAAAAACCAGACAGACGTGGGACATGGTTACGTAGACCAAGTCCAGGGGGGAAGGGAGAACCCACCAGCATGCAAAATCCTTCCAGTAGAAGGCTAAGGGCAGGATTGCCGCATCTCACCATTCCTCTGCTGCCATGACGTTCCCGTGAAACCTACCCACAAAATATTCACCTTGTCCCTCTGCTACCGCCGGCCCACACCGAGAAGGCGTCAGTCATGCGACTGCTGGCTCCTGCGCAGCAGATCTATATGTTCCACCTGGATGACAAGCAATCATGCTGTGCAAGTGCTGCCTCATGATGCAACGTCTGGTATCTTTTCCAGCACATGCAAAAGAAAATCCTTATGGAAGAGTCACACCTGATAATATTTTCTTTTTTCATAAATTCTTTGACAGTTCATGTCCAAGGCGTTAATGTGCTCTACTGATGGATTCAACTAACAAGACGGCTGAAGCAATTGACTTCACTCAACTTAACGGGGACCATTCAACAAAACTGCTCAAGGTCATGGTGTCACTCACATTTCAGTGGTAGTTTAAAATGTGTGTGATGGAAGTTAAACATTGAATTTTCAGAACACTGGTTTATTTTTAAAATAAAAATAAGCACAACATGACTCAGACTTCTCCCATCAAAACTTTTAGTGGATAATTTTTGTCTTAATTCTGTACTAACCTGGAGGCTACTATAGCCAGTAAGTGCTCGGGACAAGGGGGATTTTAACTGCTTCTTTGCAGTAGTTTAAAACACAGAGAAAACTACAGAAGTTTGAACTGTATAATTTTACTCTGTATTTCTACCATTAAAACTTTCCATGGAGAATACCTTCAAGTACCTCTGACAGTCCTTTCAACTTATTTACATATTTTTTCACTTATTCAAGCACAAGCTTATGAGGCAAAATCACCACTTGAATGCATCTAATTTCCCAGAGAAGCTTTGAGTCTGCTTTTCAGCCACCAGGACTGTGCAAGCTGCTCCTTCTACACAAGTGAATTAAGAGGCAACAGAAGAGTGAACAGCATCACTACTTACTCCCAAACACTGACCATTCACAATTATTCAACAACTTCCATGTTTTCTTACTGCTTTTCTTCACCTAAGTTTTCCTCCATGTCTAAAGTCACAGTGGAATAGAATGTCTGGGCTATCGGTCTGGTAACTTCGCAGAATCATTCCTTTTACCAAACCCAAGCACTTATATGCATGAAAGAAACTTTATTGGTGGTTTTGCATGCAGTTAGTTACCACGTTAACCAGAGGGGCAACTTGTGCCTTGGGTTGGGAAGGGATCTGAGCCCTGTGATGGTGAATAAATACGACTTTCTAAAAGACAAACTTTTTAAAGTAACCGACACATCTCCTTAAGAGCCACAGCACTATGTAAAAGCCCATTACCAAATTATGTATTTTAGACTTATTTTAAAAGCAGCAGGAGTGTAAAACTACCAAAATAGCTATTTTAACAATTCCAGAAAGAAATTAAGTTTCAACAAAAAGTTTCAACAACCAGAAACGTTTCCCATTGCTTCTCCAAACAAAATGTACAAACTAGAGGGATTATTCCTCATTAATACATAAGAGGCTGCACCACGGCAGCCGAGGAAGGCAAAGCTCCCCCAAGGAGAGGCCAAAAAAAGCAGCCAAACCAAGCACGTAACCAACAAGTAACCAACTTCATGCAGTTAAAAAACAAAATATCTGCCTCAAGCAAGGTGCATTGCCTTCTGCATTGGAAAGCATTGGTTCCTGCCTTGCAGCCGAGGGATGCTAATCACCAGATGGGGAGGGTTAACTTCTTAACGATAAATTAACTTGGCGGCTTGCCAGCCTGCGTGCATGCTTTAATCCTGCATAGGGTCGGTGTGACTTGGAGGTTTGGGTGCTGCCGTACTTTTTTTAAATTGCACCTCAGGGCAGGCAGAGAGGAGGAAAAGCCCTCTGTGCACCCTGAACTCTCCAATTATTCATTTTCTTCAATAAATTCACATGGGCTGCGTAATCCAGGATTATGCGCATGTTATGATTAAACATATAACAACTGCCACACGTGCCCACACAGATATAGGCTATTTTCCATTGCAAAACCCTTATAGCGACCAACTAATTTCTCTGATGGGACTCTTTTTATGCACCTCTGAGACTGCCTTTGGAACAGTCTTATGGCTACTGCAATTATCTTCTCAGGAGAGAGAACTAGGAAGCTCTCCCGCCTCCTCACTTTGATAACATATCACTGCAAACCTAACCGACCATCTCTTCCAGAGCCTGTCACCACTTTTACAGCTCTAAACTACAGTTCTCTGGGGGCTCGTATTCACAAGAAATCCTTTACTGGAAACGTCACTGATATATTAACAATCAGAGCCAAAACCGTCACCTTATGGCAAAGTTTAAGAGAATTTCTCTTTACATTGACATTGAAAAATTAAGTGTTCTTGAATACTAAATAAATACGCAAGTAAAGCAGCTGACAGCCTTCAGGAAGCTGTGCACTGTTAACTTTCAATACCACATTCCCCAACTTCAGCAAGTTGCCTAAAAAGGCAGCTAATGATAAAGTTACTCATGAGCAAGTTTGCTGGTAAGGAGAAGCAACGGAGCTGCAGCTGCGAAACCTCAACTCTCACTGCAAAAAACCTACAGCATAATTATTGCTCACCTCAAACTTCTTGTGCCTGCAAAACCAGGTGTACAACAGGGAAAACACATCTCCACACACCTGACTGCTGTAACAAAAGCATCGTAATAGGTTCCACTCGCACATCTCTGGCATCCCTGTACAGGTGCTGTGCAAACGTACCAAAACAAAGTGTGGAAAGAAAAAGCCCAGAAAAGCAAATTGAGAGGAGAAAATGCAGGAAAACTAAAGTTAGTGGGTTCGGATGAGCTACTTAGACCTGTGCACAAGTGGTTTAAACACCTCCTGGTCTCATCCCCAACCGCTTCTGTTTCACTCAAGTCATATCTGCCTAATTTAGAAGAAAAAAATGTAAAAAAAAAAAACACAACACTTTTAAAGTGAAGCCTTTTCATTATGCCTTGAGAGGCACAATAGAGAAATACCTGTAACTGAATACTAGAATACCCCAGATGCTGGGTGGAAGATACACAGACACACCAATTAATGGCTCTATGGTAAAGTAAACATAAAAACTTACTCTAACTTTTCATTTTCAAATAAAAAGCAGTTTTCAGAGTTATGTTCCCAGCATTGGAGAGCACATTTTAATCACTAATTCTACAGTGCGAAATGTAAAATTCTACTACCAACGTGGCAGGGGTTTGTGTGTGTGTGTGTGTGTGCACGCGTGCAGGGGAAAAAAGTTGAAATCCATAGGATTACAAATGGGAATACAAATGCACTTTTAAAAACCTGGAAATGATGCACTGCCTTAGCCTGCACAGGTAAGGGCTAACAGTATCTGTTACTGCCACTGAATAAACAGCTAGCTTCTCTTTAAACTTTGTAAAGCATCTAACTGGAGTGACATACATAATAGCTAGTCTCGTACAACGTAATTGTATCCCTAAAAATAATTACACTGGCATCTCACACTTAGGAAATGTGGCAAAGAACACCCCTGTCAGAGGACGGAGTTCTGAGCATGACAATGAAAAGGAACTTTCTGTATGAAAGGGAACACATGCGTACGTTTTTCAGGATAAACACATTAAAAGAATAATTCTATATTGGGTTGACTTTTAAAGCCTGGAAGTCTCATAGCAGAAGGCTGTCACATATCAGGACTTCACACTGAGACAGTATCTTGATTTTAGCATCTTTTCAGGCAAATGGGATGCAGAACATCAACAAATGCTCAGGTGCCGAAGGCCTGGGGGGAGGAAACCAGCCCAATGCTTTGATGCTCTGCTATTCAATGCAGAGCTCTTAGCACTGCACTTTTTTTATTCTACTGCAAAACTTTCTGTATTTTAATAGCCCAGAATAAGAAGTATTTCTTCAGATTTATAGAGTGACTGCACACATTTCAAGGAAAATTGTGTGAATCCCTGAGCATAATTTCACTCACAATTTCAACGTGGACAGCATTTTATTGTTGTCAATATATGTCTCAGACAATAACAAATAATACTAAGAAAAGTTTAATTCTACTCTGGAGAGATTAATACTGTAGGAGTGTGATCATGTTTACGTATAGAGTAGAGCCACAGCAGTATTATGCCCAAACAACTGGAAGCAAACAATTTACTTAGCATCCCACTCAGTATTTTCCCAGCCCTTACTGCTGTATGTCCCTTCCCCAGGTCCCCCCTCAGACACATGTTTCCAATAGAATAAAATAAATACAGCAAGAGAGAAATAGGGAAAAGCAAAAGAATCCCTTTCTGTTTTGTGAATCACCAAAGTTTTCTCTATACTAACTTGCTGCTTTGGTTTTGGCCAGATCTTAAATGGAATTTGGCCATGTCAATGTCCATCCCACTCTCCAATTCCCCCCAAAATAATTTCAAAACCTCTTGGTCCATTTCAACCAAATGTAAAACCCGGCTGGAAATCTCTAATAGTGCCCCTAGGGGTGCTGTGAGAAATGAGGGATTTGGGTTGAGGAGACCATCTCTTCTGCTGAGGTAAAGACGTGGCTATGGGCAACTGGAGCAGGCAGCTTGGGAGCCCATCTCACCCGGTGCCTTCCTATGGCAGAGGACAAGATAAAATTAATGACAGAGGGCAAGTATGTACATAACATCCTGTGCTTGTGGCAGGTGTCATGCCGGAAAACAGCTTGTCAACAAAAGATACCTACACAGCATGTATTCCTACTAAGGCCCAACTGGGTAACAAGTTTAGTATGACTTTTTGCTGAAAACCTACAAAAGATGACACCGTGGGTACAGAATTAACACTTCTTGAAAGCAGAACCAACCTAAGCATGGAAGCATCCACACAGACCATCAAGCCTGCAGAATACTACCAGTAATTGGCAACTGCTACGGCTCTCAGAAGATTATTGTTTTGCATCCAATCTAATTACGATCTGGCACAGTTTATTGTCAGTGTTTGCTGATAAAAGTTGGTTTGGCAGCCCTTAAAATCTGTTAATACTTTAAGCCTGAGGAAATCGGACTTCCAGTGAAATCTCCTTCACACACTCATTTTCTTCATGTTCTCACAGCATTTGTTCCGAACCATGAAACAAAAGCATCTCCATTTTTGGGCTTCTTTTTGTTAAACAAAAATAACACAAGCCAAAATAAGAGCTTCCAGTTGAAGAAAAAAAAAAAAATACTCCGCAACCTAATGATATTTTCTGATGCTTTCTCAAACAGAGCATGCTTTTATCTTTACACCAAGCAATTCCAGCAACACACTGTAGGAGCAAATTATTTGCGCAGTTGAGTATTTCTTTCAGCAGTATTTCTCGGTTTGTGTCTTTCCTGAACACACGCTGCAATCTCTTCCTCTCTTTTGACAGAAATACTAAACAGCGGAGTATATAAAGCAGATTTCAAAGCTAATTGAAAATAGGAACATAGAGGCTAACGATATTAAATCAAAAAACCTGTCAAGTTTAGCAACTGATCATTTGCATCTCCTTTATTATGTTATACAAGTTCTTTGTTTGCATAGAAAAAAAAAATAGATGTCAACTTGCTTTGTAAATGGCTGATATCCAATGAGGATGAAAATAAGTATCTCAAATGCTAATGAAGCATCAGCAGTGTTGGTTTGCCAAGCAAATTACTGAAAGGCAAGTCACTCTGACATGAGCAAGAGGGAGGAAAGGCAGTAAGAACTGACCCACTTTTCAACCTTCCCACAGAAGCTTGGTATTTTTTTTACTATATTAAACAGCACTGTAGCACAGACCTGAGCACTGGAGACCAATAGTCAGTGCTGGTAAATGGTTACTGCCGTCTCCAGGACATTTTTGGCCCTGGGCAGCTAGTCCTCGCCCAAACAATGGCCGGGCACAGCCTGGGAGGTGCTGCTACCCAGGCTTGGATGCAGGTACTGGCTTTGGAGGCCAAGGGACCGTAATTGTACGGGCACGGTCAGACCATGGCTTCAGGTCCACAGAAAAGGCCATCACGCTCCTTACCTTACCCGTACAGATATGCCCACAGAGGCTCAAAACTAATAACACTCCACATGTAAGCTACTAATTAAAACAAACTTTGGCTTCATCACTCAAATTGCTTCCATTTTGCTTTCCATTCCAAATTGCTTCTCATTACTCAGTCACTGATGACCGAAGTGAACACCCAGCATCATGTGCTGGAATCTATATAATTCTCCTGCCCATTTTCTCCAGCTTTCAAAGGCAAGGCTTGAAGCAACATGGGAGAAGAGTTTAAGGTTTTAAATAAAGTTTAGGCTTGACTTTATTACAGATCCAGCTGAAACCACATTAGTGATGGATGCTGAGAGGGTATGGGGACACAGAATAGGGCGGCTGTCTCACACATCCTCTTTGTGCAGCACTTTTATTGTCCAAATAAATCCAGCAATTCACTAACTAGTGCAGAAACTGCTCCAAAATCAGTTCATCCTCTGAGAGCTGCAAAAAGCACAGCAGAATCAGTCCCCTGTTTACCTACATATTTTACCTGCAATTGCAAGTGCACTTCATCGTGAAGGTTTCTAGTCAAACCCTTTCATAATTGCTGATATTTTATGCATGACATTGACAAAATTGTTTTTCCTGACATTTTGAATTTCTAGCTCAAAGAAGCGAAGAGGGAAATTTAAGAAATGTTAAAGCTTGCCAACAGTTGAATTTTAGTTTGGACAGCTCTGCCCAGTTAATCACCATTTTACCTTTTAATTGGGGCAGAAGAGTCACTGTCCAACAAGTATTTGGTTTCTGTTCTGCTCCCAACATGGAGCAATAACGCGGACATTGTTGTATCTGTTTCAAGAGGCCAAGCACAATAAATTCCTTCCAGTTGTTCAAACCTAACTCAAGCAAAAGTTATTAACAAGAAGGTGAAGTTATCAGTATACTTATCAGTCTTTAGGTATTATCTCTTTATCAGTCTTTAGGTGTTATTTTGAATTCCCTTTGACATTGTAACAATACTTTAAAACAAAATAATTAACAAGCTATTACAAAGAAAACAGCTCACACGGTATTAAATCAGTTTCCTTACAAGAAAATATTTCTTATCTAAAAATATACCTCGGTTCATCTACAAATGTAAAACACCTGAACCTATTAAATACCCAGCCTATTGAGCCACACACATGTTCAAGAACACATTTGTATTGCTTTCTCACGTGCGATGAAGACCTGGTAATAAATTAAAGAGGTGTTTTTTAAAGAGTAACTTCTCTAAGGAGCTTCAAACTAATGTGCGGAATCCTTAGTCACTCCAAATCTTAAGCATGCAGATTTTTTCACAGGAAGCAGACCCAAAGCATTCAAAGGCTGCTCGATACAAATGGGAAGCATCTAAAAAACAGAAGATGCAGTCCATTGTCAAAAAATGAGACACTCCTTGGAGCGTGTGGCTTCTGAAAAATATTCACAAATCATTGTGGACAAGCCATTCTGCTTGCTCTCTCAAACCGTAAATCAAAACTGTGCTATCCTTAGACATGTTACCAAGAGAAACGACAGAAGAAACAGAGATGTCAGTTTAACTCTGCCTCACACTGCGTAGCCTCAAACTGCAAAATTGACTGTACTTCTCACGTCTGCTTGTTAAGAAACTGATAAATGGGAAAGGACCTAGTAAAGGAAAAAGACAGCATTAGTGCTTAAGTAATACTACACAAAAACACACTGGAGCAGCCTGACTGTGGGAAAGAAGAACAAGAAGTCACCTGATCCCTCCCCTCTGTATGAGCATTGCCAGTAGGTGGAAGTAGCAGTTATGAAAGGCAGAGTTAGAGAACAGCATGAGAACCGTGTCCAAATGCTAAAAACATATCATTAAGGAACCAAAAAAGAGAGAGGACAACTAAACACTGAAATTAATCACTAAGGTTAATCAAATATAAGTGTAAAGTAATAAGTGCAATGCTATTAAATGCAATATAATATCCCTTAAAATAATCTTTTCAGATTGCATAATTATTACTGTACTATAATATTACCCCTGCCATAGAGAGGTAAACGTTAATTTAATAGTCTATAGCATGTAGGTCATGAGAGATATTTTTAAGGTCCATTTTGACTCTGAACTCCATGAACTTATAGGAAAAAAAATATACAGCTTACTACCTAAATATGTAACAGCACTGGCAAAAAGATCCCTACTTTCATTACAACCGGTAAAGCGTCTCCGTTATTCACCTGTTGAAACAAGTCACAGAATAGCAGAAGATTTTTTTGCTGCTACATTTTCTTAGAAGTTACCGAGACCTTCAACGACTACAGCAGACTTTTATTTATATAAATCCAGAAATAACAGATCTGATGTTACAGCAAAGAATTCTGAAAAAAAATGCACTGGGGTCAAAGGCATTGCTCCAGATGAATGTTCCTGTATTCAAAGGATGAGAATGTTTACCTCATTTATGTGGTGGGTTTTTATGTTTAAATAAAGTAAAGCCATTTCATGTAGCTAACAACGTACTGAGAAAAACAATTCATGCAGTTAATATAAAACAACCTTTGTCAGCCATTTAGATTTGATCATCCTGAAACCTTTTGAGTGATTTCATTCAAACCCTAATTTGGTAGCCACACAAGGACCAGGAGCTACAGAGCTATGGGATGGCATTCACAGGAGTGAACGGTGAGGGAGGACTGGGGCCTGGCATATTTTTTCCCCATGTATAGCTCAACCCCCTCATAAACTGTTAACCAGAAACAAATGTAGACAGCTGTTTGGAATAATGAGATACCTGATATGGCATCATTACTACTATATTCTGCTTTTCCAAATTAAGTTTTTAAACCAAGCACACCTCTACTAGCTTTGACAAAAACTAAAATCTAGATTTCTTTTAAAATACCAGAGTCAGCAAGTTATGTATACTTATCCAATATAATAAAACCAGTACTTCTCTCAGCTGTCCTTTCTTATCAGAATAATTTCTTACAGCTACTTGCAAATTATATCTTCTGAATTATTCTAGTTTGACTCCAAACAATAAAAAATGAGAAATAAAGTCGAACAACAGTGTTCGCAGTGGCACCGGCGTGCTGTGTTTGACACCCCCCCACATCTCTCAGGGGGACAGGCATCAGGCATTCCGGCAGCGTATCTTAAACCAACGCACAAATTCCTTCCCCTGAACTGCAAAGAAACCATTTGTCCTTTTGGGGCACTGAGGGAATTTTTACAAGGCAGCGGAAGACCAAAGCAGAGCCTGGGGCAGTGACGTCCCCACAGACAGCAGCGTTACCCCGAGCCCAGCCCCGGGAAGCGCAGGAACCTGGGGGAATCTGCTTAAAGAAAACCCTGGGGAAGGAGCTGGCAGCAATCCAGACTAGTTTCTCAGTTAGAAACGATACACCGATTGAGCACTGCATTGATGACATTTACTACAGTAACGCTATCATAAATCTAGAATCCTTTCTCTCAATAAACTATACTGTCACACAGTATATTAAACTCTCTCTTAATAAACTGTACTACTTCCCCTCTCACTTACCTCCCAAGAACATAAAACTGCAAACGGAAATAATTTATAAAATGAAGCGCATTATTTTTTCCCCGAGAGGAAAAGATAACAATATACTCAGCCATAAATTTTATTCTTACAAGACTGCCCCCTTCCCCCCAATTTTTCTTTCCTGCAGCATCATTACCATGTCATCTAAATGAATTTGCCTGCCCCTGAGCAGTCAGTATTGAATATTCAGTGCTGGTTTCCATTTTGACATGTTGTTACAAAAGATACTCTGTTTAATTTTTTTTCCTCAGTTTGCATAAGGCTATTCTTGAAGAGGTCACAGTATCCCAAGGGAAAACCAGTGTCATTTGAGAAGCACAATAACAGCTGATTACATAGGCAAATAAGCAACATTAGAAGTATTCTTCATGGACATCCAAATCCTTTAGTTTGGGTTTTTTTTTTCTTATTATTAAGAGTATTGTCATTTCCATACATTACAATAAAATAAAGAGGCTTAAGAACTACCTGGTATTTTGCTCAGATTAATATGAACGTAGAAAAAAAACATTCCATTGCTGTAAGTTAAGAACCAACCTCAGAGACATGGCAGAGCGACACTCAATATGAAATGTTAACTTTGTTCCAACCCCTCTTGGTTAGCTTTTAAAACAAACTGCATTTTGAAATCTTGGCTTTAACCCCGGAAGTATTTCTACTTAGTGGTCCAAAACAGTAAAGAAAAATGTGACTACTACAACCGTTCCTACCATTTTTCTTCTTTGGTGTGTGGTTCTCTCTGGTCTTTATTTGCCACGCACATTTCTCTTTAGGTATATCCAATGGCGAGCGGCCACATTGTTTTGTTTCTCTTCCACTTTAGCTTCTAGCCCAGCACTGCAGAGACGGTCTGCGGGTCCGGAGACGGGAAGGGGCTTGCTTCCCTACAGAATCGGTCAGGCTGGACTACCCATTTACTGCTGCACCAGCTACTGTATTGGGACATGGCTGCAGCTTGCAGAACCACTCTGGAGAAGAAATCACCTTCTCTATACATACATTTAGCAAAAGGAGCTAGGAAGAGAAAATTTTCTCAGTCTAATCCTCCAGCTTGGGAAGACATGTATAAAGACATCATTTAGAACAACACAGTCAACTTGATTTTCAGAAGCAAGAGCAATAGGATGTGATAAAAAATTGCCGAAAATACCAAAGGAGACTTTTTGGTGCACTGGATGCAATACTTCAAAAAAAAAAAAAACAAAACAAAAAAAAAAAAAACCCAAACAAATAAATACTGAATAATGAAAACATCTCAGTAGTTGAGCAGTACTTGTAAAGTGCCATGAAAAGCTATTTACCTAATGGGCATTTGAGGATTTGGGCAGAAAACCGATCCCACAGTCAGAAGCCTGGCAGAAAAGCCCTCAATCAGCTCTGCAAAGCTGAGAGAACTTGCTTGACTTAGTACCGACCTGAAAAGCACACTTGGGAACGAGACTGACACAAATAAATTTACGTGACCTAATCTGACTGAATACCAGATGGAGGAAGTAATAATATAGTTTATTACTGACAATAGCATTATCCGAGAACTCTGTTAGATTAAACTGAAGCAAGGAATATGCCTGAATATGTTAATTTAGATGATGAATGGAATCACCGATATGATGTTACCTCATGGGGGCATATACCATAAAAATTGCACACACGTAATTAGGGCTGAAGGAGACCCACTCAAATGACTCCCGGGCCATTTATTAGAAAGAATGAAAAGAAATATAGAGTAAAGAGAAGATTTGGTGGTGGTAGCACTCTGAAGCCTGTTGGAGTGGCCAACTCTGCTATCCGGGGAAATTCTGTCGGGTTTGGTGCGAGGTGATCTCTCTTAAGCGGCAATTTGATTTTTGCAATGATTAAGAGAACATGAAAAGTGAGAAACGTTAATGAGAGACTTTTTCAACTGTTTGCCCAGATACCAATGCATCAATTGCTATTGTCCAGAACAAAGCAAAGTGCTATTTCCTGTTTATATAGAAAAAGTCAGAATGTTTAACCTCCACACAGGCACACAACAAATTGAGTCAAATTCTAACCTAGATGACACACGAATCAACCAAAAGCACTCACACCAAGTCATTCTTCAGGCCAAGAAATAGCTCAATTCAAATTACCACCAGGTGGTTTCACTGACTGTAAAGGGGTGTTTTCCAGTTGCTGCCGTGTGTCAGAGGTGCCAATTCATCAGCGTAAACAGTTTCAGCATTAAACTATAGAGGCAGAATTAAAACTCTGGAGTTTGTTTGGTTTGTTGGAGTTTTATTTGTTTGGTTTTGTTTTAAACACAGTGGCAGCCAAACCAAAATAAACCCCGCCTCCACTGTAATTCTGGTCAGTCTAAAAACCCTGTGTAAGGTGGAAGGGAAAGGAGATGTCCTGGTTCCGGCAAGGATGGGGTTAATTTGCTTTTGAATCTCAAGAACATTTCATTCTGGCTGCTGAAAGTTTGCCTTGATTTCTGGTTTCTTTGTTTTTCTGTCCTTCAGTGCAAGGGCAAAAGAAACAAACAAGTTAGTTTCAGATGTTGCATTACTTCCAATTGAAAAGTTAGAAAATTCTTTCAAGACTATATAAAAAGTTCAGTTGGGTTTGGGGTTGTTTTTTTTTTTTTTTGGATGAAACAGTTGCTGAATTCTAACCATGCATATAAAAAGAAAATATTATTTACAGGAAAATCATGTCATTCTCTGTGTCACTCAATCTCACTATGTGATAGCAGCACTTGCAAAGAGATCTTTGCTACTGCCTGCCACAGAATCCTCTGGGAAACTTTTCTCCCAAATGTTTTATGCAGCTCTGGGTCTTTTGCTTTGGTAAAACCACTCGCAATAAACTCCAACAGGATTAATTTATCCTGCCTATTTTGAAATCTTCTGTCTTATTTGCTGTGGAGTTAACTGGCCTGTTTAATTCAAGCTGCTAAATCAGATAGAGACAATCCATGGGTTAAAGGATTTCTGATGTCAGCGATTGCTGTAGTACCCACCTAAATGCTCCACAATAAATTGCAGAAGATTTGGCTCTGTGCTCAGCTATAGGGAAAGTGAAAAGAAAACACGAACGCAGAGAGCAGCGTTTTCAGTGAAGGCTCAGTCCAACATGAAGCAAGCAATTCCACCAGCATTTGAGCAAATGAAGTCTGCTTTCTCTGCAGATGGCTTTCTTTTCAGTCGTTTTAAGTGAGTTAAACCAAAAATACAACAGTAAACCTACAAAGACGCTCTTTTTCCATTAAGCCCTTTGGCAGCAGCAGGCTGGCACACAGACATGGTTATCCGTGTTCCTGGTACATAGGATGCGGCAATCTTACTATGGGAATTACCTGGACACAACCGAGATGTACCATGGCTTTTCAAGTCATTATTCTAAACCACAGCAGCTGTGATGTGAAGTTTGTAGATGAGCAATATGCCAGCCAGCTGCTCTTCCATCCTAATTGAAACTTTTTCATTACAAAAAAAAAGTATCTTCCTCACTTGTGCCTCCCTGCCCAGCTCGCCAGATGACCCCTGCTCATTGTGAGCTGCTTTCACCAATGTCCCGAACAAGATCTTGCCCTTCTATGGGTCTGACCACTCTTTCAACACTGTTTTTTAGTATGGGATGAACAGTTCCAAGAGGATAACTTACTTGATGCCCTTTACTATTATCTTTTTACAGTATTTCCTCAAAGTGTATGGTTCACCTATCTTTAATTTATTTTTTCCTTACCCAAAACCTCCCCCTTGTCTTGTGATATAGAACAAGAAAAAAAAAAAAACCCTAACTTTTTTTGTTTTCAAACATGAAAACAGACACTGCACATACCTTTCTTTCTCTGCCCCGACCATTCTTCACAAGCATAAAGGCTCTCTATCAGAGAGAAGTTATGAAAATGAACATGGGCAACATCCTTCTATATTCAGAGATGCAAAAAGGAGCAGCTAATGTTTCAAATTCAGGAAGCATATTTCAAGATGATAACCCTTTTGTATGGGCCACCACTTGGCACACGTCACTGCCTGCCAGGCCATGTATGTATTACGAATTGAAGCTTAGACTGGAAAATACCATGCCACAGAGTAACTTGGACGCATGAAACAGGTCCACAGTAAGGAGTGAAAAATCCATATTTACAGCTGCAAAGCAATGCCCTATTTTCACAACCTTATTTTTGTTCAAGTGCATGGGCACTCGTCTTGTAAAAGGCAAAATACATACTGATAGGTCTTGTATAGTACTGGAACAACGTGGCCAAGAGTTTACCGCATGCCGACATCTGGAAATAAGCAGCTGTAAGTGTACAGAGCACCTTTTCTGTCCTATTAATTAATGCCCAATAAATGCAGTTATTTTACCCATTGTAAAACTCCTAGACAGTAAAAAAGACAGAAACTTCACATAAATTACATTATTTCACCAGAGTGGTTAAGCTAATGATTTCAACTACACACTCTTAGGGAAGTTAAAAGACATTGTATATACTTACATATTTTATACATTTAACAAGCAACTACCAACCAATTGCTCATTGGCTATTGAGAGCTTAAAATAAAGTTCCCGGCTGTAGCAGTTAACCACATTTTCCATGAAGATCCAAGGGTGGTTGGTTTTATTCAACAGTTCATTTTCATCGTAAGTAGAAAGGAAAAAGGAAGTTTGCCACAAGCATGAATTTTACCACAGTGTAAAGTGACTAGGCAGGTGGTTCTGGGGCACAATCACCCTAGATTTATACATTTATCTCAGAGTAGTCCCGTGGCCTTGCTATGGTAACTGTGACTATCTGGCTTTGTTATTGCTAGAAACTTTCTGCAACATACCCCTTCATTTCCAGCCGGAATTTACCATACATACTTTGATGCACTACAACTGCTCCTACTTACATTTTTATTTCAGTACATTTTCATCCTCTGAGAGGTTGCATTTATGTTCCCTCTTGAAAAATCTAAAAAAATCCATCCCAGCAGTGTCAAACAAACTTTTTTTTTTTTTTATTTTTCAAGCTGAGTAGAGTTTGCCCCCTGTTTATTCCTGCTCTTCCTTCTCCAACTCTAAGGAGGCTGCAGATTTTTTTGTTGGTCCATTCAACAGATCTCACTGAGCAGTCAACTTCTACTCACCTCAATGCTTCCCCTCTTTACAGCAAGGTCCCGTAGCTGGCCCAGGGCAAGGTCAGACACGTGTACCTCACCAGCTCCTGCGGCTCCTCTGCACAGTCAGGTTACGGCCAGGTCAAACATATCTGTCCCAACAGCCTTTCTTCAACAGCAATTGGGAGCGAAGGCTATCTGACTCGTTGACTAGGTGCAGGGGGAAACTCTCTGCTGTACTTTCAAGGCTCCTACAATCATCAGTTTAGGAAAATCTAGAGCCAGCAAGTGTAGCGGGGCCATATTACAGAGGTCTTAAAAAGGGCCTGGATATAAGTTTTTCCATGACTCCCATTCCTTTTTTGAGCTTGCTCACATTCCAAACGCTTTGTGGCAGCAGGTGTCACATTTCGATGAGGCGCTACAGAAATGTTTTCCTTGCATAATCATGCAACCTAGTAATTGCATACAATAACTCCTTGTTCTCCTGCTAGGAAAAACAGCTAGAGCTTTTCCTACCATTTATTACCTTACAGACCTAAGTGACTATTTGCTTCTATAAGGATACCATTAAAGAGTTCATTAAAATCCCTATTATAATGGATCGTACTGACAATTACTGCCTGAATGGGGCAGCGTGCCCTGCTCAGGAGGCCAGGGGGATGGCTTCTCCACCTCGCTGCAGCAGCACACGGACTCTCCCAGCACCCATGGCTTCCATCCTGCGCCACATTGCCATTTACCACCTCTCCGTGGGCTAGCCACAGCCTGCCCACGGTTACTGCCCCTTCTGTCTTCTCAGCCTCCCAGGTCGCCCAAGCTGACACGTAGGGCACAAACATTTAATTGTTCCTTTTTGGGCACAACACTGCAGCTTACAGAGATGCTATTGGTTTTGTTGCCTTATTTCCTTTTTATAAATCTGTGCTTTCTTTCGGGCTTCACTGGAAACAACCCACCTTGTTACTCTCATCTCATTTGCTCCTGCTGTAAGAATCCCATCAATTCTCTACCTTCCAGCAAGTTTCTGACGTGTCTGTTACATCAGTAATTTCAGACATCCAAAGCACACAGATTTCAGTATGCTGCTATGGTTTTTAAGACTTCAAGCATTAGTCTAAAAATCTGCATATTTGGTCTTGGTCTGGTTGCTTGGCTAGTCTAATCAGAATAAAATCTTGCTTCCCAAGGCATTTCTTCATTGTTTTCTACTTGAAGTTAATCAAATTCTACCCTATCCCTGTATAAGAAAGCTGTTTCGGTGATTTCCTCCACAGAAGATGAATTCCCTCAAACTGCTCATTTGTCAAAACCATTCATTCCTCAAGTTCCCTACAGACTTCTAACTTTAAATGGCATTTTTGGCTTAAACGAAATCCATCTTAAATGGCGACTATTAAAAAGAGCCATGAAACTTCATGAAAACCTGGAGGCACTGCTAAGCACGTTATTTACCTCCCGATTTCTTATCTTGTTTTATTTATGAAAATAGACTTCAATGAAAACATACCACATTTAGTCTGTACATTATATCAACTCACCATGTAATACATGCTGGCTAATGAACGTACGCAGCAATTTTACATGGCTGAGAAAACAAAATAGGTATTTTTATCCTACTCTCTAGAAGCCTAAAGTATCTGAAATGCATGACTACCAGCCTGCTTAGTTTTATCATCTCTTTTTCAGTCATCTTCCACTAGAGCAATGGCAGAGAGATGCAGAGCCTGGAGCTGCTCCCGCTATTTCAGGCCCCTCATCCCCTTTTATTAGGGCAGTACTTGGATCAAGGAACTCAGACAGGGTGCACAAAGCAGTATTACTCACAGCTTTTCCTTTCTTTTCTAATTCCGTTATCTTTTACTATGCCACAAAGTCCAAGTCTTATCACTGAATATACTTTGGCAACACGGTTCTTCCCATGGCAGCCTCCTCGCTGATTTTTTGAGAGTTCATTTTTGACAGCAATTTTGAAGATCCCGCAGGTAATGGCTCATTCCGGTGTGCTCTGCACCCAACGATAATAATGCACCTCTCAATTTGCTGGAAGAATATTTGCCAGACAAATCTTGGACAATGCATCGTGGCTTCAAAGAAAGTAATTCCTAGTTCTTGCTCTGCCAGTAATGATGGGTAGGTCACACAAGGGTAGTGCTCTCAGACTTGAACCTAAATCCTCTGTGCCGCCACCAGCCCACTCCATTTTCTCTAACAACAGGGGGTTATAGCAAAGCAGCTTGTAAATCAAAAACTAATCACGAAATGGAGCCAGCTTTTAGAACAACATTAAATGGCAGGCATTCTTCCACACTGCATGAGGACTGAGCTCTGGCTGCCCTTTCACCTTGCAATCCTATAATACTGCTGGCTAAGTACTAGCACTTACGGAAGAAGGTTGGTCACTGCCCTAAGCAGTACAGACAGCAATTCCAAAGTTCTTATTCTCACAACCACAACTTTAAATGATGTTTAAATACTGCTACAGAGAACATTCTCTATCTTCTCTCCCTTTAACGCTCCCATGCTCCTACCAGGAAAAAAAAATAAATCATACTGGATCCAATTAAGATGCAATCAATTTTAACTGGATGTGTTCTGAGTAGGCATAAATATTTCTCATGAAGGAAGTTAGTAAATTTGATTGATATAGATTAATACGGAGAAAGTGAATTATGTTACGAACAGCTGGAAATTAACTTTGTCCTTGCAAGCATGAGATAATACCAAAGGTCTCTTGGCCTTCAATTGCAAATGAATCAAAGAGGAAGAGGAGTTTTTTGAACAGGGCATAAAGATCCACTTGGCACAGCAGGAATGCAAATGCTGGCATGCTAACAGATTGCTACATTTTCGTACCAATGACCTGTCAACTTTGAGTTTCAAAACACAGCTCGAATTGAATTGGAAAATGTCCTATTCTGTATTCACATCTTTGCTTCACATTTCAGTCCAAGTTGTCTTTCTGGTTTGTTTCACCCTATTATTATTTTAATTGTGCTAGATACATTTTTTTCTTTACCAGCATTGTTACTCCCCCCAGTGCTTATACACTTTGCTTCCTTTCTATTCTGGCTATTCAATTGTTGCTCTTTCGGACAGTGAGTGAGACCACAACTGAGACTTTGCTAACCCAAATCAGGAGTTTTTACTTGCCTCCAGTTGGAAATTAACTGAATGAAAATCAAGAGGAGACAGACCAGTTTCTTGCCATTAACCAGTACACTTTAGTACACGTTGTCCTCATTCACACCCCCCCTACACCAAACATGCTGCTCCCTTCTCTGATGACTGAGGAGTTCTCCCTTAAATATCCACAGAAGATGCACCCTCAAACCTCACGTTTTCACCCTACTAACCGGGCAGCCTTAACTACCCCTTCCACTGAGTCACATCAGCAGTTTAAAGCGTGAGGAGATGCATCTCGCTTTGATTTATTCTGTCAGCAACAATCCAGATACCTGTACTGGAGCCAGCTGCCCTAGGCTGCTTCTGCAGTCAACGGAGAACTCATTCATATGGACAGTGGTGTCCACAGCACACTACATCTATTTATTTACCTTTCCCTTACCTTCGGCATATCATCTTCTCTGTGTACTTCAAGAATCTGAAGACTTTTAATATACATTGCTATTGATTTTTTCCCCACACTCCTAACAATCTCCATTAGTCATTTCTAATTCAGCTGTATCTTCCTTTGACAAGGAGTGACCAGAATGAGGACAGGCCTGTCACACTTGGTTAGCTGCCTTTGTCTTCTTTGGCTTTGCATCCCTTTTGGTGTCAGACTTGTGTTTTCACCTCGCTTGAGAGGAGAGCGCAACTCTTAATAAACCATTTGTCAAACTGCTGCTAAGGTCTTCCTATCCTAGTTACGATCCTGTTCACAAAAACGTGTTACAAGGGCAAATTCGAGTTACCTCGAAAGACGGAGAAGTATAAGATGCTTTACATTGCCCGGCACAAGCTTCAAATGTCAAACATCTCTATATGACCGTAACCTCAAAGTTTACTTCACCTTTATCTTTAAACAGAAATGGAGTAATGTGGGGAGGTATCTGCTCCAGCTGAAGCCACTCATCCCACATCTCAGCTATTGCCTGGAAAGGGAGTGATTGGAAATTTGAAGAAACTTGTCCCTTTTTGGCAATACATGGGCCTCGACATACCAACGTGCTTTTGCTGGTGAGGTAAAACACATTCGAGTTGTGAATTTGCACCAATGCACAACATCAGTAAGCCTTTAACAACTTCTGGTAGCAAAGCAAGCACAGTCTTCCCGTGGGTACCTGTTATCAGCAGCAGAATAACAGACACCTCTCATCAAGATATATTTTTCCACTGATTTTTAAGAGGTTACACAGGCATGTGACACTTTAGCTCAATACTCTCAAGGCAGCAATCGGCTAAAAAACAAAACAAAACAAAATTGACTTGATCAGGGCAAAGCAGACAAACACTCCAGCAAATGGAAGCCATTGAATGCTAATGGAGATGAAGAAATTAATGTAAGACAGAGGGAATGCTTCACAACACCAACAAGAGAAAACAAAAGACCCCAAGAGAAATCTGTGACTAACCAAGTTAGCCCTGAAAGCAGCTTTGAGATCTTGCTTTGTTATGTTTTATAGAAAGCAAAAAATCTGAACCCTGGTATTGCTTAACATTTCTGTCCGCACGACAGAAAAGTCAGAAGCCCTTATTAAATATTTTAGCAGGAAAAGGTGATTTGGTCACAAGATGCTGGTGAAACACTTACTATTTACATTATAACAGAGGACAATGTCAAACAAGTGTTGACATTTTTGTGCCTCTGGTCCCACAGCATGCAGCTGTGGAGGTGTTTTGGAAGAGCTAGATGAGTGCTCATGCCACTTGGCAATAGTACTGAAACACAGGGAAAACAATGGTTGTGCCATTCCTTAAACCCAGTAAATATACACGTCAGTTGAGCACTGAGCCCAGGGAAAACACTGCAAGCACACATATGAGACAATGTATGCTACAGAAATATAATATAGTTATGCCTATTAACCTGGGCTTTTGGAACACACTAATAACCATCTTTGTATTATTTTTAACTAAATTACAAGCCCGGACACCAAGAGAGTGTGACTTACTAAGTTTAAATTTCCGTGGCCTCATACCACCTAAGACGACTACGAAACTATGAAAATAAACCGGATGAAAGTTAAATGGATTAAGAGCTAGAGAGCTGAGAGATCTCCAAATGCAACCAGGAGGAAACCACTGCATTAGCCATGTGTAAACACACAGATCCAGGTCTCTAAACGTCTTGGAAATGCAGAGTGTCCTGACCAGGAAGGGTCTGGCCACAACCAAGATGCTGCAGAGCCCCTTAGGTACCTCTTTGCTTTTGAAATGAAAACAGTTGGAGGTTTTGAGTCTACTCGGGGCAAATACCACTATAGGCTCCCCCACTGCCAGAGACAGGACGTTCTCCACAAGGGTTCTGTAGTAACCCAGAGAAGAACCAGGATGCCAGCGGATGTTACCGCTCTAATTGGTATTAGCACAGCCAAGTGGGGACACTGGGTCAATTAGTCCTGTGGTCCATAGCTCACGAAATTACATTAATCTGAGTCCTTCAAAAGGAGTCAGAGAAAAGACCGGATCAATGACCAAATTGTAGAACATTTGGTATCGTACAAAGTGCTTTAAAACTCCCCTCTTTTGATTTCATCAAGCAGAGATTGAGGAATGACCTGATCAGACTTGCACTGCCTTAAGGCACCAGGCCAGAAACCGCTTTCGCTGGGGGGAACAACAGTCCAGCAAGACTGGATTCTCACCACAGGAACAAGGAAGGTGCATTTTCTTTTGGAAGTGGAATATTTAACTTTTCAAGCAGATTATCAACAACATGAATGGATAGTTCATTAACAGAACTGTTGTTAGATGATGATTTAGAAAATAAAACCTGCAGCGTGTGCAGATATTCATATACCCTCAGAGATAAGAAGGTTACAGCAACTTTATAATCTATTCAGCCAGCTACGGCACTTTTTGATTTTCCAGTTCTCAGTCTCATCCTTGCACTCACCCAACAGCGAGGTTTATATTTTGACTTGAGCTGGAAGTGCGTTCTCCTTAGCTAATACCCTGATGTCTTTGATGGGATGAAGCAGGAAAGGGCGAGAGGCTTATCTCCACTCAGCTTTTTCTTTCTTTTCCTTTTCTGTGGGTTTAACTTAACAGGCAGTAGTCACATACAAAAAATTGGACCGACATCTAGAACTCATAAAACACACAGAGCTATTCCACAGCTGTCACACCGCTCATCCTGCTTATATGCTTATTAGAGCTAATAGAAATGGTACAAAAAGTTTCAAGGCTATGCCCAGCTACGGAATGAAAAGGACAGTGCAAATCAATACTTGAAGGAAGAGTAAATATGTGTTTTCAGTGTATTCTAATGTTTACCAATCCAGCATAGACAAAATATGAGATACCTAACAAGGAAGAAGACAAAAAGAACTAGCAGCTAAAAGGAAGATAAGAAATACCAGCCGGGACCACTCTGACTTCTGCTTAAATTGGCTGCATAGAGAATATTCTTTACCAGGGGATGAACAGATCTTTTGAACACCATTTGCAGGCCACAGAAACAGCACTCACTTCTGTCTTTTCTTGGACAAATGGGTAATTATTCCATAAATACACTAAAAAAACCCCAACTTAGCCCTTGGTTATGTGCAATTAAGTCATAAACTACAACTAATCCAGAACAAGCAGGTTCCCCACTTCTGATTCCACATTTCTGCACAATCCCAGGAACCAAACTCTTCCTGGCTTGGCCCATGCCCGGGGCAGATCTTCCCTTGGCATCAGGGGAAGCACAGCTGCTACCGGCCATAAGCTCAAGTGAGGATCAACCTGTCAGTCTTATAATGATGGTTTTCAGACTGTTTCACTCTTTTGACCTATAACTGGCACACAAACATTCTCTTTTGAGATATTTACACCTGACACCTACCAGGCATGTTTGCAGATACACAACTATCCAAGCTGAAAACTAACATAGATCTTACCACAGATTACAAAGAAATAAAACAAAAACAAGGCAGCGCATTTTTCAAATTAAGGTATCTCTTTCCACCCCTCCACACACCCCCCAACTATGCCACACCATATTTCAATACCAAAAAGAAAACCTCTAAATTTCACTGTACTGCCAGTTGGGCAAAATTGCCCTTGAAAAAAAGCAAATACTATTTCCCATCTGTCTACAGAATAAAGGATTAATGAAAGGAAATCTCTTATTCAATTTAAAAATAATGAAGCATCAATATGTAGCTGCTTCAGCTCTGTCAAACTGAATTAACAGTTCTTGGGTATAAAGTTATTTTTCCCTCCAGTCTCCTCCAATGTTCATCTTTTTTCAATACAACTGATACCAAAATTTACAAACAGCTAAAATTTACTAACTTAAGTTGTACTTAACCTTACTAAACTGATAGTACAACTTACTGGCAACTGTTTTTTTGAGGTGTCGACTCCCAACATGTCTCGACTGCGCCCAAATACAAGGACTTGGGCCATTTGGAGCAGAAGCCAGCACAAGCAAACGAAGGACCCAGAGCAGGGGTGCAGCAGCTCAGCCCCCGACTCCTGCTGAAAATTGGGCAGTTAGAGGTGCTTTTTGTGTCCAGGTCCGGGAGAGTCACTTGTGAGCTCCAGTCCCTCTTGTGGCAACACTGCTCCTCTTGACCATAACGGGTCCAGCTGATCAACATGAGGAAATTCTAACTGTACCTAATGTTATAACTACTTAAATCCTTGAGGTGATACAGAGAAAGTGTTGCATAAAGATCCTGCATTTCAAGGAAGCACGGCAGTCATACTGAGCAAGTTGTAAGACCCACAGATGGTATCTTTAATCTTATTATCTCACACTGCAAGAACTACAGTTCATGTAGTTTGAACGAGTACTGTAAAACACAAGCAGGCAAAACCCCATGCAATGCTATTAATATACAGTTTTATCATCTGTTTCCTCTCTACCCCTCCATGTTGCCTGAGAGAGGCCCAATAAAGCATATATATTTTGAATTAACTATGAAAAACATGTCCTGATAATACACCTCCCATGCTGCCATTTACTGGTGCTCAGGAACTGTTTGTAATCTTCTATTTTAACCACTATCAATTATCATTAAAAGGTTGAAGTCTTCACCTACTGTTTGATAAATAATGCATGAGAGAGCTTTCAACAACAAGCAAAAAACATAATTTCCAGATCTTTAACACCTAATGAATAACAAGCAGTAGTCTGAAGGGACCTGAATGAAGTGTGTTCTCCAGCTGCAGAACCTGGTCAAAGAAAGGCGCATGTTAAAGTGGCTTTTGCAGAGCTTGCCATTATCCTAAAGGGAGCTGAAAACCTATGGTTTACCAAGAGATGCTGTTAAAAAAATTGAAAGCAGAAACTAGTTTGAACTACTATCATATGATATTCCAATGGAGGGAAAAAATTATCAACATCTCAATAAACTGAAAGCTCTGTATGGATGGTTACTGTATGCATTATTTAAGCATGCATTCTTCTTATGGAAATACATTTTGCAGTCCATTTTTTTTCCCCCGAATATGCACAGCAGTATCCCTCAGGTCCACCGTCTAGTTCCCCTACAAAAGAAGAGGACCACATCCTTCTCTTGCAGCCCCTCTAAAGTGTTTAAAAGCAAGGGCAGTGGGAGAGGCAGGGGTTGCGAATGCACACGTTAACAACACATCTTAAAGAGAAATAATTTCTCAATCCTGAGATTAATTTAGTGCCTGGAGGGACTACACTCCCAAAAGCAATGCTGCTTTGTGATGCTTCAACAGGAGCATTAATGATAGAATCACAGAATGGTTAGAGTTGGAAGGGACCTTGAAGATCATCTAGTTCCAACCCCCCTGCCATGGGCAGGGACACCTCCCACTAGGACCGTGCTTAATAAAAGCATGAGACAAGCTCCATATGGTACCTTTGCAAATTTAACGTGTTCATAAATTACGCGCTGATATTGCTTGAGGTGTACTTGTAAGGGTTTTAATAACCCAGGGCAGCCGACCCTAAGCAACTCATGCCACACGTGCAGGCAGCGCTGAAGCGGGCAATCCCTTCCAGCAGCAGGTGCAGAAGAATGAGTCCTGCTAAAACACACAGCCTGGGGCTGCCCAGCAATAAACACACCGAAGACCTGACAGCTTTTGCTGCATATGCAGGTTCACAGAAAAATGCAGACGCCTATGCATTCCTAGTCTATCAAAAATCCAACATAAGGTTAGTGGAAAAGAGATAAGATTTCCTTCTTTAAAGGCCCTTCCGCAAGGGCCTTGCTTTTACAAGAGAAGGAGGAGAAATTAACTGCAAAGTGCATTCCTTCATGGACAAACAGACAAGAGGCTAATGGCTTCAACGACTCTTCCCTTTAGATATAAGAACATTAACGTGTTAATGTTAATTAAGGGTGTAAAGTCCTATTGAGAAACAGTCTTTAAATTGTGAAAGCAGTCTTAACATATGTTGTAAATAGGACAAGAAAAAAAAATACCCACCCAAACCAGAAAATTCCTTTATTTAAGTATGCAAAGCCAAAACTGCTGACAAATGGACTTCTACTTATCTGATTTAGAAAACAAAACAAAGCTCTTTCCCACAGAAAAGATCTTCAAGTGGAACACATGAGTGTGCAGAACATCACATCATAAACATTGACCATCTGGTCACGTTATTTTCTTCCTTCAGTGGGCAACATCATACTATCAGATAAGATATAGTTAACAAAAAAATCATTCCATTCTAACCCTGAAAGAGAAATATTTCAAATTTTGCCACAAATGAACTGCTAAAGATCTGGAAACAGAGTCTGGGTTCTTGCTCTCGACACAGAGCCGCAGGAGGTCTGACACCTGAACTTCATGGCTTATCTAGCAAAGCCTGATATATATATATATGTGTGCATACACATGTGTGCGTACACATGTAGGCTATATATAGGATATATATATATATATATATATATATATATATATATATATATCTCAGCCTTATCCTGTTTTACTCAGACGACCTCTTCAGCCAAAACCAAAGATGGAGAGGATGCGTACATCAGTGCATACATCACACTGAATAGTCCAAGCTATTCAACAGCCATGCTGGAGAAAGACAAGATCTGGAGTAAAAGATTTTGTATTTCTTGCAGACCATTCAAACATTTTATCCCCAAGTCCTCAACTACATTGCTGAGATTATCGTATTCCAGTCACACTAGAAAAATTAAATTGCATGAATCGTCTAACAAAGTATTTAAAAATCCTGCAGAGTGCACCACCAGAAAACAAACCCATTTCCTGTGATGGCTTCTCTGTATAGATAAAACTTTACATCTATTTGCTTACTGCTGTAAAGCGTGCCTGTCATCACCCAAAGAAACTGCCACGCAATGCAGAGAAGAAATACATAACAAGTGTTAACTGACTGGTCTTTGGTAAAACTATACTGATACAGTGACTAGATGCTTCTGGAGATAAACAGCCTTCAGCTTTCAAACCTCAGAGCAGAGAAAACTATTTGGAATTAAGTAAAGCCACATTGCAAAAACCTGAAACACGCTGCCCAGCAACACCAGCAGTCCTGGTCTGACAGAGTCTGAAACCTATGCAACACAATGCACACAGGTGAAGAGGGTAAATCCCACAGAGATAAGTCATTGTCTTCTTGTTTAGCATAACATGACACCACGAGGACAAGCAGACCCAGCTCGTTAGTGTCACTGCATGCTGATCACTAAGCTCCAGGGAAGAGTTCGCTGCACTGCATATTCACCTGCCTGACAGAAACACCTCAGTTGTGGTGATACAAAATCTCTGCTACAGACTCTAGAGATTGCACAGGAATCAGAGGGGACCTCTTTCATTGTCATTAACAAAAAGGAATATGCTCACTAAAGGAGTTCGTACCCACTCGAGATAAAAGGCCGATCTCTTCTGCAAAGCAGCCTTGAAGAGAGCAGCCAGGTAGTCCGAGTTATAGTGGCCTGAGTGGGAGCATCAAGGTTTGCCTAAAAGCTGTTGCAGCCAGATGATTTCCAGCCACCAGGGTTGGAATTAGAATTTTATGTTAGAAGACCAAAGAAGGGTAAGTTCTGACACTTATGACTATATCTTATTAATAAAGCTGTTTGATATCCTAAGTTGTAAAGTAGCAGAACAGTGAACTGGCATCTGCTGAGTTCCTTCGTATATAGGGGATGTAAACCAGATGCTCTCTCAACCAGTAATTTCAGATTTCTTACAGAAGCCACCAGATGACATTGTGTCTCGCACTAAGCAGGAGGGCAGACTCAATATGTGGGTATTTACCGCCATGGATGGCATCCCTAAAAATGACTGGCCCAAACCAGATCTCTGACAAATCACTGTCTGATCCTTCCCCCTTAAACAGCAGTGGTGGCTGTTGATTTTGCAACAATTTTCTCATTCATCCACAATTGTGCACATAACCTGGCTTTTTTTTAAACGATAATTTCTGTTCTAGAAAGTCATAGACTGATGTCACATTGGGTATGGAATGGTATATTCGTTTTACCTAGATTGTATTTACTGGCACGCTTATCCTTTTTCTCACGTACTATTGAAATCACATCCTGAATAATTTCTGTTCCTTAAAATAGTATGTTAAATTTGTTACTGTTGAGCCAATACATATGCCAATATATATTCCAATCTTACATTATTGCCAAGCTTGAAAGATTTATTAAAATCCTCATTGTCTCATCTGTGATTTCATGTATCAGCTCTTTTGCTACTGTGGGATGAAAATTATCTGCTTTCCTTCCTGCTCCTCCTGCCTCGAAGACAGACAGCTCACTGATTTTCATTCAGCCTAAATGCAGTCACTTCCATTCCTTCCATACCTTTTCATCAGCGGTCTTGCCCTTGCCCTCAATTCCGGCATGGTCCTCCTTAATTACAACACAGACAATGTGCATGGATATTGCCTCAAACCTAAACAAGACCATCTTTAACCTTTACTCTCTCCCAAAGGCACAGTCATCCCACTTCATTTATACTTTTCCTTCTATTTGCTGAAAAATAGTTTTCTTAATATATATTTTGATGTCCGAGTCAACTAGATTTTGACAGTTCTCACTTCTTGATGTCTTGATCAAAGCCTTCTTTCCTGACTGACTTCTCCATTTCCCATACTCATCCCAAGTGTTTTTCAAGAATCTCATTTACTTAAGATGGTTCACTTTTAGCATCTTGGGTTAATAAAATAAAATCTTATTTCCTAAAATAGCCTTACTTAAACTGGAAAAAAATTAAAAATCAAAGCAATTAAATATTGACCTATGAATTTAAATTCAATTGAAGAGCTACATTGACATTCATAATCCTGAACCCTTTGAAATGCCAGCTCTCTTCCACTGTGATAAAGAACACCCCAGACACTGAACTCTGCTTGTCCCATCCCTTTTGATAATGTAATTTACTGTCCAGTTCAAGTAAAACAAAACGTCCTGAATTTATAATGACTTTTGCCTGGACGTTGCTGATCCCAGATACCTACAGCCCGTATCATTCCGAATCTCGCATGCAGTCCTGCATTAATATTGCTACATCCCAAATATGCAGAAAAATATGCATATAGAGGGCTCAGGTTCTGGACTAATTCCCCAAAGCTTTTCTGAGCAGCATTAAATGAATGATGATGATTCTATGAATAAGTAAGAACTTGAATAAAATGTTACAGAAAATTGTTTTGAGTTAGGGCTGAAAGAGAGAGTACCACCTTGCCTCTGTTAACCGCCATTTGCAAGGCTTCCACTCCGCCAGAACTGCCTTTAATAAAGAACCATCCTCAACTACGTCTTAAACGGGAAAACAGCACTTATGTTTGAAGTGATTTAAGAATAACTGCACTTGGTAATTTTTTGGATTACCTAGAAAACTCATCATCCAGCAAGGTGGCTGTTACTGAGATTCCTTTACATCTCCAACGGAATGCTGGCAGTCCTCTTTTGGTAACTTCTGCTCCCGTTTTTCTTTTCCAAAGCTGTAATTCCTTTCTAGCTAAGAACAATGAGCTATAAATCAGAAGTTGAGAAAACTATACAAATCAAATCAGCAGTAGCTAATCAAAGACGCAAGACGCTATGTAAAGCCAACCACACCTTTTGTATTTCAACCTAAGTGTCAACCTGACATCCACGAGGCCATCGCAAAACCCTCTGCGACCCCCAGACAAGTGCTTCATCTTGGCACAAACCACTTCCCCCCCTCCCCTGGGCATGGAGAGGCACACAGCGCCATCACGGAAGATCGGTCCTAGAACCGCAACGATCTTTAATGAGAATTATTGCAGCAGCAATTATCTTTGCTCTTTTTCCTTTTGGATTCAGTACTTCAACTCTCACCTACCCCGGGAGTAAAAAATGATTCACGCTGATTTGTAATGAAGGGCAAAGATGAGCTATTTCCAGTTGTGTCCTCTGCAATCCAGAGCATAACGTTTTGGGGACACTCAGAGAAGTTTAACAGCCACAAGGTGTGTAATATTCAAAGCTACTGCACAGAACATCCTGAAGTTCCCTTGGGACAACTCCGGTCGTTTCATATATCAGAAGCTTCTCTAAGACCTTGAACCAGAGATTTTCAAGATAGCTTAGATAAAACAAGAGCTACTGTTTTCACACATATTTACAGAAACTAAAGTTTAATCCGTCTCAGTATTATACCAATATCTGTCTTAATAAATCAGGAACAATGAAGGGGAAAAACGAGTATTACTTCCTTACAGCTGTTGGTAAAAGAGGAAAGTAAACAGCAACCAGACAATGAGCACGCCATCTCATTTCTTTTTCTTTTCCTTAATGATCAACATAAGAGACTGTAGAACATTATGCCCCGAAAAGATGCAAACAATTCAAATAAATTTGCATTACCAATAAACCATCCTGCTTGCTAATAAGGCAGTTTTTAGGGTATGCCCAGAATCATAGAGTAAGTTATGAAGGCATCGCTGGAGGCCATCTAGTTCGAGGCCCTGCTCAAAACCCAGCCAATTTCAGACAGCAGGAGTAACCTTAATAATTTCAGCTTCAGTAATTCACAGCTTTTTTCCATGTTCGCTTTAGCTTTCAGTCTAACAGAAGTAACTTATCCATAGGTCATTCAAAAAAACCAAAAAATTTAAAAAAAAAAAAATCTGGACCAGAAAGCTAATTCCTAGCAGCATGTACACAGGGTTCGCATCTCGTCAAGAACCCATACTTCCAAACAAGTTTCCAAATATTCAAGAAGAGGTCCAGTGATAAAAGGGTAAGAAATATTCTTTGTAAGACTAAGCATAAAAAAAAGTTAAGCTTTTAAAACGCTGCAGCCACTGAAATCCCTAGGAAAAGGCCAAACCCCTTTTTGGGTGTTTTCTCTCTGATGGGAGATGGGGGTCTGATGACCCTTTCTATACAGAGGAAGCGTGTCTCCACAATCTATACAGTCTTTCAATAATAAATAGAATTATATCAATTACACATTCACATCATCGTAAACCCACAGATATTTTGGCTCGAGAAATCAAGACATTTCTCAGAAAACCTACACAGCTGGTTAGCAGCTTTGGTTTATACCAGCGAGAGATTTCTTACCAGTATTTTTCGTAGCCTGAAGGCAACTTTCTATATAAGCTGACAACTGTCTGGCTGGCTTATGTGCCTAACGCTCTTGAAAGGCTAAAGAAACCCAGGTACCAGCAGCGTGAGTTCAACCGCTCCTCTTCCATGCTTTCACAGTCACGACCGCTTCACTAAGAAATAAAAGGGAGTTGTGGCATAAATATGGCATTTCACTAAGCTGCACTGAAGAACAAACCCATAAAGAAAAAAATAATTACAAGTAGGAAAAATAGTGGAATGCAAAGAAAATCGAGAATACTAGTACCTGTTCAGTTCCTTTTTTCTAACCTGTATTTTAAAATGAATAAACTATATTTAATTTTTGTAGAAATTTAGATACATATTTAATAAAGAACAGCAATCCTGCGTGTCAAAAGAATTGCCACCTATGTGACTCAGCTGTACCCAGTCTACGAAAGGACATGTTTCTTGCACACAACTTCAACCGTACTTCCCCAAATTCCCTCTGTTTTAACATACACAGGTAGCACTTCTGAAGCCAAGCACAAAATTATAAGGAAGAGCATAGCAATATAAAACACACTAGTGTACTTACAGCATTCTGGGAAAAGAAAAAAAAAAAAAGAGAAGCAGCTGAATGAATACATTAAAAGTAACAGCTCAGAAAAAAGAAAATAAAGCTGTCAGGGAGGATAAAAGGAAAATACCTTCATTGATTTAAGGTTTGCTTGACCGTTTTTGTTGTGGTTTTTTTTTTAAAGAAGTGGCAAAGAATCACTAAAGTCAGGCGAAACCCACTAAACATTTCCTTAAGAAAGGCAAATTTCATCTTTGAATTTCTTCTTTGAAATTTCTATCAACTTCGAAGCAAAAGAATTAAACCACAGAATAATTAGAGGGGGGAAAAAACACAACCAACCAACCCTGGGAGCTATGTTAATACAATGCAAAAAGGGAATCAAAGCAAGGGATGAATAACAATCTCCGGTAAACTGAATAAAGAGGAGATTAAGGCAAAGCCAGACCTGAATTCCCCAGGGGTCTCTGATCTATGGAGTAAGCAGAGCTAATTCTGAAAACTGAAATTAATAAAAAGTGACATTTGACAGACAGATATGGGCAGCAACCTACAGAAACTTAGAAAGAAATCAGGGCATTCAATAGTTAATTGCAGAAAGAAAGCATAATTCACAGAAGGATCCCCAAAGGGACCTAGATAAGATTTCTGCTTGTAAAAGGAAAGAGACACAAGAGGCACTGCCAAGAGTGAGCAAACAGGTGAAAACGCAAGGAGGAGGGAGGAACCAAAGCTATGGGAATTACCCACCAGAAACCACGGGAGAGGAGAAGGACCAGCACGCGACCTCCGTCCTGGGCTGCCACTGCACCCTCTCATCCCACCCCTTTGCACTCCAGATGGAACTATGGAAAGGCTTGAATGGATAAAACAGAGTGTGGGGAGCTGCACGGGAAGGGTTATAGCACCAGTCATCAAAAAGAAAAAACAAAACAACCAAGAACAAACAAGAAAAACTAACAAACCACAGAGACATGCTTGAAAAGTTAGGTGGTTCTCCCAGCTGCCGGTTTCCTCAGGGATGCCCTTTTCAAAAACTATTAATTCCTGGTGTGGAAGATAATTTATCACAGAACTGCTCTTTTAAACTTCACCTTGTTGTGACAGTGACAAAATAATAAGCCCAACACAAATGCTCAGCAGCGCGTTTCAGAAGCAATATTTGCCAGGTTTTTCATTGGTCTCATAAACCACCCTGAAAAATAAAACTTAATGCCTGGCAGCAGTCACGTATAATTATTCTTCTGAAAAGAACTAATACACATTTGGGCTGATTTAGAACTTGGCATCAAATAATTAAGCGAAGAAAAAAAAAATTATGCCCGACAAGCCTCACACTCTGTCGAAGTTCAGTGTCATTTTTATTCTGAACGCATTCAGTACGGCTGTCACGGCCCCGCCGCTACGGTACCCCAAACAAGAATAAACCACCTGGTTTATACGCAACGGAGCTCTGTCCCGATGGGCCGTGAATCAAACTGGGTCTTAAAACAGCACAGGCTCATGATGAAAATCAGTAGAAAAGCATTTCGAGTTCATAGCAGAGGGCAGCCGATCCCACTCGATGTCCAAAATCTTGCCCCTTCAGACCATACGGTTGACCACCGCTCCTTAAACAGCTATAGAAGGAAGGATGGGCTTATCAGAGGAAGAAAATTATCATTAGGGATGTACTAATGGTATAAAAATTAGATACCCAGAAGAGTTGAGACTTCATGATTTATTTTGATCAGGCTGTATTCTTCCCAAGGAGTTGCGTCAGTAGGGTAAAGTGTAGAATACCATAGTAACGATGAAAAATGGTAAGGGCATAAAGGGAAAAAAAAAAAAAAGAAAATCAGAGCCGTGGAGGATAACGTTTGGCTTGATTAACATGACTTGATCTTAACATGAAAACTAAAAGGATACAGGGACTTTTCACATGAGACTACGTAACAAAATACACCAACAAACGTACTTTATGTTTGAGCCAAGCAAACCCATCATTTATTGAATTATTTTACTGTTACAAGAACTCTGCTGTTCCAAACTAGCAGTAACTTAAAGTGTTATTCTTGTTAGCGTATCAAAATTTGAATAAAGCTAATATTACTGCTTTTCAGAGCAACCTGCTTAAAAACACAAGGAATATGAGGGGGAAAAATATACCCAGTTTCTGTATAGTTTGCCGTCTTTTCAAGATCAAAGCAAAATAAATGTAAAGCTGGGGCATGACCAGCTTTTTTTTCTTTTGCACCTTTCTTTCTTTCTTTTTTTTTTTTTTTTAAAGGTATTAATCCTTATGAAAGCATTAAGAACAGCTCATTGCTCACCTGGTCCATTTTTGTGCTATCAAAAGCCCTTTCAGGCAAGCACTGAAGAATGAGATGCAATGCCATATGTTCTCGTTCAGGTGTGAACAAGTATTGGGGCTTTATCATTATTTTAAATGAAAATTTAGTTGAGGTTTCCTAGAAGCAGGCAAATTTTCAAAAGCATACCTAGTTTATAGAAAGCCTCTCAGAAAAATAATGGGAATTTTGTTCCGGGGTACAGACTTTCAAAGGTCCTCAGGCACCCCCTGAAGGAGACACAAGAACTCAAATTTCTCACTTACCAGAATTTCTTTTACTTAGAGAGCTGTCATTTTTAGTTTAGCTTTGTGCATTTTAATAAAACACTTTTTTCCAACCAAGGTAAAGCGAGGAATTCTTTTGACACAGAAGAGGAAGGAAGGAGACGAAGTTGGGATCCCGTCACACCGTTAAACATGTCACCTGGCATTAACTGGACTTTGGCAAGAACTGAAGCGGCTCAGATCCCCTGGCTACCACTAAAACCAAGCAGGCTTACAATCCTAACGCACTTAATATTTCCAACAAGCTTTTTAGCTACTCATCCAACAAATGTATGTTCCACTAAATAACGTCCGCTCGCCACGCTTAAGTATTCTGGGCTGCATCCAAATCATCTACGTCAAAGAGATTCCCAAGCTAAGGTTAAACTGAATGTACCGTAAATCCACCCGCCAGCCTACACTGCTCCAGGGCCAACAAGCGCAGCCAGCCCTGTTGTCAGGCTCCTTACAGGCTCGCGGCAGCGGCTTGCCGGGCTGAATAGTGTTTCCCGTGCGGCAACGCCGCCTGCAAACCTACGCCGCAGACAGCGTTTCCTGGTATCAGGCTCCAGAATAAATCACGCAGAGAAAAACTCACTGTACTCTTTGAAGGCATGTGATAAGGACTCCTAAAAATAAGAGATAGTAAAGTAGCTTAAAAGGCACTGAATATCTTACCTGTCTTTACTACCATGGAAACAAGACTTAAAGCCAACTCTTCAACTTAATATTTTAAGAAACTTATGATATGTGACCAAACTATGTATTTCCGTAGATCAGAGACGATCTGCAACAGCCAGATCATTTTCTCATTCAAAGAAGTTACCTGGGGTAGAGGGGGAAGTGAGCTCAGAATAAAAATACATTAAAAAAAACTATGAACAATGCTAATTAAATGATGATGGCTATTTAAAAAAAAACAAACAAACAAACAAAAAACAAACCCTCAGCTACACAAGAGTTGTATTCAGGAAAAAAGAGTAAAAATTGATAAAACACACATTTTATGAAATTGCTCTCTTTCCACAAGTGTTCCTATACAAATACTGCCTCTATAGCTGGATGTGATACTCACAACTGGCCATCCAACAATCTTGAAGACTGATGTCCTCTATACACAAAAATGTTACAGCACCAAAAAGTGTTGTAAATTTATTTACAGCTTGACAAGAACTTACTAAGACTTAAATTTCTTTATTTCAAGACACAATAGGAGCATCACCAACAGACATAAAGTAAAACCTCACTGAAAAGCAAACCCCTACCCTCCAGGACAGATCTCACTCTCCAGGGCTTCCCCTGCTCATCATCTCTCTCCAGTATTTGCAATCAATGGCATGTCCCAAGCCACCACGAGAATTTGAGCACATGGATCATTTCAGCTCTATCAAGTGAACACTTTCCGCAGACTGAAAATACTGTCGTTTCTTGACAGTATTAGTCAAAAGATGACATAATGGCTGCAGTTATTGACAAGTCCAAATTTCATCTTCATTCACATGGATAGGGAAAAAAAAATATCAACTTATGCTTTACACAGGATTAAATATTGCAATTCAGAAGTATACAGAAATGAGTAACACGCTATTCTCACACACAGGACTGTGCTGACCAAGAGTGAATTTAGTGTGAGCTGCTGAGCAGGTCCAACTCAACAGAGCCGGAGCTGGTGAGAACAGATGATTGCGGGACCAGGTAGCTCAAGAGCACAGGAACCAGCAGAGCCAGGGCTTTTAGAAATGAGAGCATCTGCCTGATACAGAGCTCAAAAGAGCTAGATGAAGAAGGAATAACTGATTCTAAGCTGCAGGGTAGGAAGCCTACCGGTTTGACACTACACACACATAAATCACCATTCCCCATTAGCTCTGGCATCACTGCCAGACCTTTGCCACTGGCATGAAAAGGAGACCTGAGCTCTCAGCACTGTGAGATCTCTATGATATTCCCTACACTCACACCGCCTAGGGCAAGGCCAGCTGGGAGATTCAGAACAGAGCCGGGTTTGTGGCTTAGACAGGCTCACCCATACCTATGGGCTCTATATTCCTGCTTTGGACACTGTTTCATACTTTTTTTCGTAGAACTCAGCAAAAATAATTCTCCCCCACCCCTTGCTACCAGATGCTTAAATCTATTCCTGGCTCTGCCACTCGTTTGTCTTGGCATTCACACAAATGCCACCAATTCCCACATCAGGGTAAGAGAGCTGCTTATAAGAACAGGCAGCGGAGAATATAAAACAAGAGCGGCTGACTTGTTGGTGGGTAGCGTTACAGTAATAGATATCCATTACAATGACAGTGACATGCTCTGGGGAAGAGATTTTCTTCCAGATGAGCAGCATGCCAAATGTAAATCATGTTTCCACAGGAGGAAAGGTTTCACAAAAGGAGAACTTGGCAAGAATTAATTTCAAGTCATGCCAGAAAAAGCAGTATCACCGGGTGAAAATAAGGCAGATAAATATTTAAATGCATCATCTAATTTATGGGGCTGACCTATACATGCTACTCTTGCTTCCGAAAGGATTTTCCCAGTCCCCACTTTCAGCCGTGACAAAAGGAAGCGAGATGCGCCGCTCGACGTGTGGTTTGTGGAATTGTGTATCGGTATTGCGTATTCAAAACCACACCACGGAGAGAAATCCTGCTTATGCTTTGAACGCACTGAGAACCAAGATTTCAAAACCGGTTTCTTTCAAAGTTCACCGGTGCTCCCTCTTTGCTTGCGAGGAATAGAAAAATTGAGCGCGCTCTTAACCTCCTTGTGGGTATACATGCTAGTTAACAAACAGTAACTCCAAAAATAAAGCTTTGAAAGCACGACACAACAGTTCTGGCAATTACTACAGGAGGATTGATCACAACAGTCACCTCCCACTCCCAGGAGGAAGCTGATTTTAAGCAGGCTTAAAACGTATTAAATGCTCCTATTCTTGCACTGCTTTACTGGAACTGTAAAGACGACAGTCAAAGAATATTGCTAGTAAAATGACATTCAGTGTTTCAAAATTATATGAAAGAAATAAATTGTTGAAATATGTGGTTCTTCATTTGTAAACTGACAACCTGGGAATATGAATGGACCTAGTATAGTAATTTGAATAATTTATTCTGAATACTCAAACTGTCAAAAGCTGAGCTGTTCAGACAATTTTAAATCACTCCGAGGAGAATTTTCACTCAAAAAAGTAAATCTCACATGCATTTTGAAAAGGCCTCGGCATTGCAGAGCACAATCATTATTCACTAAAATTATAGTACCACAACCTGGAGTTAAATTCCCAATTTTTGTCATTGAAAACATAAATACTAGGGAAGGTCTGCTGTCTTGCCTGATCTGCTAATTACTCTTACAGTTATTCAATATTTACTGAACAAAGCTCGATAGCTTGCAGTTGAACGAGAGCCTGTGGGTATACCGAGACAGTTGCAAGCTGTCAGCACAACAGAGATTTCGGCAGATCCAGGGTTAGCCAAGGTTTGGCACCTGAACCTCTGCAAAGGCGATGCAAGGGAAAACAAATCCCTTTGGGGACTTCATACAAGTCCTAAGAACATACAGATGCAGATGAGACAGTAAATGATGAAAAAGTAAGGGGGAAAAACCTCTCATCCCTGAAGGTAATTTGAGGACATCTATTTCTTCTACCCCAAAAAATACCAATACCAGGTTAGCGTATTTTTTCTAGATGGGTGAAAGCACAAAAACATTTCAAATAATTCCAATTCTATCACTTACTAACTGTATTTTCTATCCTTAAGAATAAATTAATCTGTTTCTAAAAGGATGACTTCTTTTCTCCCCTACTTCCACCCCAAATGATCTCCCTGCTTTAGTTTTTTTTCTTAAAAAACATAATTAAAAAAAAAAATTACTGAAAAAGGTGAATTGTAGAAACCTTTAACAAAAGCTTTGCTAAAATATTGGCCACCGCTGATGTCTGTGCTCATGAATAAAAGTGGAATAATAAGCTCATCCATTTTACAGCTTCTTCAGCCTTTGCACATTTGTCCTCCGTGAAAAACGTGAGTGTGAATTTAAATCTGTGGTATAAAAATAGCATTAGACACCAAATTGTTTCAAGACTTTTCAATGAAATCGATAATACCAAAATCCTAAGAATGTCTAACTTCAGAATGGAAATGAACAAACAGGCTTGAGGGAAACAAAAATAATTTCCATAAATTTAAGCCTCTTTTCCCATCTCATGAATTTATAAACTAAATCACATTTTCGGCTAAGAACTGATATTTTCTTGCACTAGATTACATTTTGATTTAAACAAGACAGTGAGCTGAGCACCACCATGTATGCGACAGCCGCTAACACGAAGATCAGGAGGACAACCACAAATACAAGTTAAAAAACAGTAATTCCATATTCCCTATTGTTGACGATGTTTATTAGCTGAGCATAAGAGAATTTTCTAACTTCTAGTTCTTACACTTACCCTTTATGCGTTCAACTCTAAGCCTTTGTACCTGCAAGAACAGCAGCTACACTCTTCCAGGCAATTTACCCTTTCTTGAAATAGAAATTTCTTATGCTCTGGTAATATCCCTATTGTTGCATCTGATAGCGATTCTTAGGACAGCTGATTAAGACCCAATAAGCCTTAGTCTTAATGGCTGTATCTCTGAATACAAAAGAAGGAAATTCCTATCTCTGACAACCAAGCATGCCAGTCGTGACAGAAAAAGAGTAGCCTACAAGTACACTATTAGCTGTGGCATATTAGCCAATTTTCTTCCATTTAGGAGAAATTTGAGGACAGCACTTGGACCAGAGCATTCAGAAAATCCTTGAGTGTCAAGTAAAGTTCTGACAGAAGAATAAAGCAAGTCAGCTACAATTGGGTCTCTCTAGATATGCTTGCGCCACCTCAAAGCCAAGGAGCGCAGCAGCAGTCAGTAAGTTCCTTTCTGATGCTATTGCTGGAACTTCCCTGGATGCTACACTGTTCCCAAGGGATTTTCTATGGCTCCAACTAACCCCTTTCACCAAGTCTAACCAACACACTTCTAAACGGCACAGGAATGTCCTGAACAATCCAGAACTAGAGCCAGTCCTTGCCAGGGCTGTGAACACCAACCGTGGGCTTTCTTTTCGGGTGCCCTCAACATCTGACTGTGTCTCCAGAGCCACATCTAGACTCCACCTATAAGAGCCCACGCAACAGTTGTTCTTCTGGATGACTTCAAGAAGCATCAATAGGGAAGACCCGGGTTCCCAAATCAGCCTGGGTGTGGGAAGACAGGGTTGAACTATACAGTGCCCTGCAACGTGGTAAATTCAGTCTCCAGCCCTCAGTAGCAGCCCTAGCACTGTACAGCCACGTGGCACACGCAAATCAATACAAATCCACTCCTCTTGTTAAAATCCAAAACACTCTGAAAGGGTAACTGCTTCTGATAGAAGTTACTTAATCTGGCAGATATTAGATCTAACGTATCACCTTTCTTCCTATATAAAAACTTGAAGCCAGAATAAACTCCATACTACGTGCCCTAATTTGACAAAATGTGATTACGCGCCTGAGCCTGATCCAGATCGGATTTGGATGGCTGGATAACCTAATGTTGCACAGACCCGGTATTAATGATCACAGAATAGCATCAGCGCACACAAATTCAGCAAAAGACTACTGATGCCCAATGCCACAATCATATCAGTCACCCAGACTGTACCAGCAGCTAACTGACGTTGCTAGGCTGAGCTGCAGTCCTCGGCCAACAAGTATTAGGCTTATTTAAGCGTTCTCAGATGCACACATAGGACCTGAGAAAGTGGCACTACCTGTGCAATAAGAGCAGTTAGTTTTACAACTGAAGACAAGCCAGTGGTTTAGAAGCAAAGTTGATCGAACTCCCCTTTCCCTTGTCCAGAGAGACGATATTTCATGCAAAGATTTAGTCACTGGCTGCAGTAACCTAACTTACATTTTATCAGACATATGAACAACAACACATCTCCATTGCTATAGAAACCACATTCCAGTTTGGTGAAGATATACGTGAAAAGGAATACTTTCCCCAGCTGGTGAAAAATGTTCACAAATATTTCAGGCAGCTGTAAGATCGCCTAAAGATGGGGAGGGGGGAAATCTATGTGTGGACCCACAGGCAAATACACAATTGCGTAACTTAGACTGGCAATCGACTGAAGCAGTTCCGCCCTGGAAACATTTCACATGAATAACAACATAGAAGCTAATAATTGGATTTTTGTCCATTATAAACATGTAATTTTTAACTGCTACAAAAGAAAAAGCGCACCCAGCGAAAGTTAAATGCAAAGAGTCTGCAAACTACTCTTACAGGGAAACTAAGAAAAGTCAATACAAGATTACAGTACTCTACAGCTTGGGCTCTTCTCCATTTCCACAACTACGCAAACATCCCAGACTTGAGAGACGGTTTTCTCAAATTCACTTGAAATAATACAACCAAGATTACTCTTCTTTCATAACACTACATAAAGCTGATTTTTGAACAATAGGGAGTAATAAGTGAAATATGTTGTTTTAAAATTAAGGACTGAGAGGCTCATAAAGACAGTAAAAGATAACTTACAAGAATATGTAACTTTATAAATTCTAACCCCTCTACTAGCATCTGTACAGCTTTAAAGAAAATCAAGTTCTCCCTCCTTCAGCAAGAAACCCAGAGCTAAGGTTTAAAGCTCTGCTCTATTTTAGTCCTGTTAATCCCCATGGAATAGCTTTAAGTCTTGTTCAGGTGCTGAGTACACAAGGTTGTCTTCAGCTCATCTTATAATGTTTTTCCCCTCCATTCAGTGTCAACTGACTCATGTCATTCCTGGTATACAGAGCGCTACTGCAAGACAGCGCAACAAGTCAAAGGAATGAGCCTTGTGCACGATATAAAGACTTAACAGCCCTATGGACACGTGAAGCTGCGTGGTCCACGTGGAAACCTTCTACAGAAACGGCTATTTCACCAGGCTTAGACTGTTTCCTTCCACTGGAGATGTCTCTGGGACAGCTTGTTACACCACCATGAGATGGACCTTCCTTCCCACCACTTCTTTTCGTCACAAAACGGGGCAAGCAACGGGGCAACCCTGTTTCACTTGTCAGTATATAAAATAAACATGAGCTTTTAATTAGATGTAAATGACTTTGCAAAATTTCACAGAACAGTCTTCTAACTTACCTTGGTTTGCACATTTGCCGTGCACATGTAAAGAGTTAGGGGAACATGCAGGACACTAGCAAGTCCAAACTCCTTTGCACGTTTGACATCTCATCTCAGCCTGCTTTCCCTACAGGACCAAACGCCAAGCTTAATTGCTGCAGATTCTAGTTCCACTGATTAGAACTCAGCAACTCTTAAAATGTAAAATAACACAACGCTTCTCAATTAAATCTGAGTATTTGTTGAAAAAACACACACTGGGCTTCAACAACCAAAACACCTTGAATGGGCTTGAAGTGACTTTTGAATGTTTAAAAAAACCTGCTAAATGTTATTTTAAACCAATTATATAGCCTTGGTAGCATGCTCAAAACTCAACTGCAAAGCCCAAACATTCTTAGATAAAGGAATTTCAAAACAGCAATAACGTCAGACGCGTTAGTTCTGCAGGAAAGATGTACTTGAAGAAATTAAGATGCTGAAGCACCTCCTCATCCTTCAAATCATTAATTCACCCTTTCTAAACTAACAAAAGACCACAGAGCCACAATTTCTGAGAAATGCTATTTGCAATACACCTGTGTTCAACCACAGCAACTCTCCAAATCAGAGAATAACTTTTTACAAAGTCAACTTTTCCCCTCAGCCAAAACGTCTTACAGCAGCCAGGCTGGAATCAGCATATGATCCACGCAGGAGATGGATAACAGGACCCTTAATCTTTGAGGCTTATTAGTTAAATTCCAGAACATGCCGGTAGTCACTGAAAATTTTATTAAGTAATGGCTGTTCGGAAGCCATCACACACAGTCCACAGGAAACGTATTAGTACACTTGAAAAACAATTTCGAATAGCTTGGTATGGCAGGGAAATTTGCAGTGACATTGTCAATGTGCTTTAGTAATCAGGTCCATTCCTCCAACATTACATACAATTAAACTGAAAATAAATTCCTCCAGTAGTACCAGGAAAAAACCCAGAGCCTGGATTCCTGCATATTTGTGTCCTATTTCCCGTTTAATCTCCCACTGCAGAGAGTTATTGATGTGGATTTGTAGAGTGATCACAGATCCTCTGCCCCCCCAGGAAGCGAGGCTGACAAGAGATTGCTGCCAAGATAGCAGGAAGATGAAAAGATACAAGACTAATACCAAGCCCACATACAGCCATGAAAGTTCATTCCCGCGCTTCCCTGTGCTTGCATAAATATCGAACATCCCCAACGAGGATTACAGAGATTTACGTACGGAGAGGAGAGAGACATCATGTAATTCGAGGAGACAGTCCAACTATTCGTTAGCGCTCTACACCACTGTAAGGGCAAGGAACAAAAACCCAAAAAATAAAATCAAAAGCAGAACATTTCCTGATTTTCCTAGGACAGGCAAGAACACAAACAAAATATTCCTAACTGCAGAGTTTTTGTGATGAATGCATTACCAAGACACCAGTTCCTACCCTTCTTCGCACTAGGGTACATCTTTTGGAGTTACACCTATCTCTACGTTGGCACCTAGCTAGGAAAGTGTATAACTTACACCCAAAACAAGTATACGTTAAAATTTGAACAGTACTTGCCCATACTCTATTGCCTTTGTAGCTATCCTGAAATAAAACACAAAGGCAAATACCAAGCAGCAGCTGACACAGAGGTGCATCTATTCTATCTGTGTACCTCCATCGTACGCCAGGTCACCCGCTACCCTGCCAAGAAGCCTTCAACACGGCTTGCTCCCTCACCCCAGCCTCTGCGCTTTGTTCCAAATTCTATTTTAATCTAGCAGATTCCAATTTTGCCTCTTTTAGAAGTCATTTCCCAATAGCCTACTTTCCGTTAAAAACACTTTTTAAAGATTCAAAGCCTTTTAGCATTTCAGTATGCTCATCTTAAGGAAAAAAAGCACAGGGAGCTCTTCATGAAGGCCCCCCAAAACCTTGGGGTGCAACTGCAATGAAAAACAAGTATGAACTAGTCTCATTTGTTCAATTTCTAAAACAAGTTAAAACCAAGTCTCACATTCCATAATGAAAAAAAATCCGTGGGTGAAAACAACCCTCTGCGTATAAAAAAGCCCTGTACATCTAAAAGAATTAAATCTTGCCGTTAATATGATCTCAAGTACTATCACACATTCAAGTTAAACAAAGGAAAAATGAAAAAATAACTAACTTGGTCCTTAAGAAATGCAGGACCTTAAGAAATCCTTCTAGGATTCTTCACAGGAACACAACTGTAATCTAACATGCTATTGTACCTAAATCACTTGATATAAATATATCGATCCAATGGTGGGAATCCATCGAATCCTAACATCTATGCTGATCCCTCAAGGAGATCTTTAAAGGTCAGACATGGTGACTGTGAGTCTGACTATGAAAACAAGGAATAGTTATTTCGTAAAACATTTTTATTCCCCGAGATTTGCTAGTCTCCCTTTTTGTGAATTAGAAATGAGTGCACTCAGTACGCTGAGAAGCAACATTCAGCGCACTGAAACTAAAGATAAACTTCCAAAAGCAGGATTTTCTGTTCATTCCGTTGCCAGAAGCTGATGAATATATGCACTGGATGAAATGAAATGTCACATAGAGGCGTTAACTCAGTTACTGTTTTGAGATCATAATTCTAAAGCCTTAGAAGAGGCAGTACAACGTCAACAACAGACCTTTGAAAGCTGCAGTGCAGGGCAAGGAATTAAAATAACCTGCTTAGATTTTATACTTTAAGTGATCTAGAGACGCATTTCTCTGTATCAGAACAAAAATAGGCGGATTGTTTCTCTGCATCTATTGGCAATTCCAATACAAAGTTTGGTTGTTAGAAATGTTGTATAGCATATAATCTGTGTATCATCCAAATATCTATCCCTACAGCTTCGCTATCACTTTTAACACCTATATATTGCCGATTCTGAGACTAAATGGCAAATGATTCGAAATAACTTTTGATAAACTATTCTAAGTGAATTCATATGCACAGTAAATACATTCACCTCGTTGATCCTGGCATCAATATCCATGATTTTTACTTTCAGGCTGCATGCTCGATAACACAGCAACGTCCAATCCTTGCACCAAACATATCCCAACATATCAAAAACTGCTCTTAAAACGCGTTCTTATCACAACACACTGCTTCAGCTGACAATCCTTATTGCCCTCTATATCCTCTTTTTGTTTTGTTCCCTTCTCAAGATTTTTACAAAGGTTTTTTGATGGCAGAGCTGTTTTGAGTTATTCATAACCCCTTAGCGTTGATATGGATTCATCTTTTAAGGCATAGGAAGCATGAAAGGCTACAAGGGATGAGCTCTGGTAACCAAACCATTTCTGCTGAATGTAAAGGAGGTCCTTTTGTAAATCTAATTGAGGCCCAACATCTACTGGTGATGAACCGTTATAAGCCTGCTTCTTTCACTAGTCCTTTCAAATTGTAGCTGCAGGGTAAAACACATAAAGGAAACCTGTTGAGGGCAGCGCTTGCAGAGCACAAACTGGTACTGCAGCCAGAACAAGGTGTCACGCAAATGGCAGGGTGCCCATCAGGATACAACACTGCCTTGCCTACAACCAAAACATATTAAAAGAGCATAACTAACAATAGCATATTAATATTTTGCAACATTGATGGCATAGCCAGAAACTACTTATAAACATATCCTGTAACCATGTGAACGTGACCACAAAAAGAGGCCAAAAAAAAGAGATGGGTGCAGTTGCATGCAGAAACATCAAATGACAAAGCGTTACCCGATCTGTGAGTCTTCTAATTCCCTGATATATACGTGTGTGCACACGTCTGTGAGCGGGTGTGTACTCATATACGTTCAGTTGCAACAATACCCCATCATCGGTGTGGATCCAAAGGTGACTCTAGCAAGCTATAAAGCATTTGCCCCGAACCTGGAGATGTCTGGAAGGGTGCACACACAAAGCTGGAAAACAAAATCTGCTGGTAGCTGCTCCATACCCTTTGCTGTGACTATTTTCCTATTTTGAAATACCTACATTCCCTTTAAGCAAGACTTATGGAAAACCAATTATTTAATATGAAGTACACGCGCAGCCGCGCCGACTCAACCGCTGACTCTCTACACTGTGCCGGGATTTCACCTTCATTAATTTCAGTCGCACATGGTTTTGGGAAAATACAACTTAGCACTTCAACAAAGACAGCAAAAGGTTTAAGGACATTTTAACTCAAGAGCTGCCTTCCCAGGAGACCTATTCACTTAATACATATTGTGGCTTACAGACGAGGTGTGTCGCTTCCATTAACTACAATGCAAAATGAAGTTTCTACTTCCAATTTGACTTCTTCAATGAGAAGCTAATGGTTCATAAGAATTCATACCAAAACAGACAAATTAAGTCATTGCAGACCAATGCGAAGCTTTTAGGAAATTCACACCTCTCCCCACCATACTCAATTTAACCATCTTTCTTGCAGGATTGGTTACATCTGAACAGAAATTTTAACTTTCTGGTTTTTAGCAAACACTGAATCAAGCATTAAAAAGCTGAGAAATCAAGTTTATTATGCCATTCAATTAGAGAGTTGCAAGGTTTTTATTTCTCTAAATTTTTGTTTATATTTCAAATGACTGTACTGTCAGCATCTAGCCTTAGTTTCAGCTGTTGTTCCCAGTACATTCTCCAGATAAGTCACCCGAGTGCTGCTAGCACATAAGAATAAAGTGCTATAAAACATGCCAGTACTACCTATGTATAATCAAGAATATTTGATATCTTCCCAACAAGGTGCTACAGATACAATTATTTCATAAGCATCAATTCCCAAGACTCCTTCTATAGTACATACATTGGAAAAAGATAAAGAAAAAACCCGTAATACTGATTCTGGACCCTTGAATTCTTTAGGTACCATATGTACCAAACTATTTTAATGATAGTTGACTGATATCGCAGCACAGATTACACACAGGAGTTCTGCTATTACAGAGTAAGACCCGTCATGGATGTTGTGATCACACACCGTTTAAACACTCGAAAAGAAAAAGACTTAGTTTTTTTTCCCCACTTGATATAAGCATGATATAAACACAATACAGTTTTCTACTTAAAATAATATTGCACTGTATAAGTCACTTCTATGGCACTCAGGCTGCATTACAAAAAGCAAAATGAACAGGAAAAAAACAGTCCTGCTCAGTATGTGGACACGACCACCAGGGGAATTTCATTTTGCTGCGACCAATCATCATTTTTTAGTTTCAGCAGACACAATTGCAAGAAAATTCAGCACAGGAGGACAAAACGAGCCTGTTTTTAAAAGCTACTGCAGTACCAGCTCACAGAATTCCTCAGGACCCTGGTGCTGGTTCTCTCACCAGTAAAACCTGTACACCCTTATCTGTCTGACCTCGAGCAACTCCAACAGCACACGGCTCCCCCAAGGGTCACAGCAGAGAGGTTCCACCAGCCCGACCTGGACTCTCTTCACCATTTCAAGCACCCGGATATGATAAATCATAAGCACACGCAGCACACGACCGTGCTTAGCTTACGATTATAAAGAAAAATAATCGCAAAATAAAAATCAGGAAGGAGTAGTAACGTAACGTCAGGAGTAACAGCCACCTGTGCAAAGCACGGATTCTGACAGGGCTAAAGCGCTTCATCCCATTACAGCATGCTGCATAAATGCAATGCTGAGACTCCCAATCCACAGTTAGAGAACTGTACAATTTGACAAGAGAATCAAAAGACATTCATTTTCTTTTGAGTTTTCCATGACTAAATGCAAGGAAATTCTGCCTTTTCAGGGGTTCTTAAATTCTTGTTAATTAACTTAGAGCAAAACAACAAGCAACCTTCTAAAAGCTGCAGACGAGACCCAGAAGACAGACTCTTATCAAACTTCAGAGAAAGAAGGCTTCAGCTTTACGTAGCCACACCAAAACCAAAGACTGGCCAGAACTTTGTCCTCCCATAACATCATACTGACATAAGAAGTTAGACAGTAAAAATAAACTGGTATATTAGCAACAAGGGAGCTAAACTACTGTTGTATTACAAATAATTGAGGTCTAAATACTTGTGAAAACTAAATGTACGTTCACAAGTGCTACCCGGAGTCAAAGACCAAAGTCATCAAAACATATAATTTTCAGGAAGAAGTGACACATTTCAGCATTTTGGGTCACTGTCACCTTTGCACCCGCAATCCCCGTTACCGGGTTTTTGGAGACCGGTCCTCGCTGCCAGGCCGGACACGGGCACTCCGCTCCCCCCCGGGGTACCTCTAGGCCCTGATCAGCTAACGTGGGGTAACCCAAGGGCACGGCACGGAAACCCGAGAGGCACTCACCGTTCCGACTTTCTTCATCAATAGGGACTATTGTGGCCGGAGGACCTGTTCTGGCCAATTTGCAATCTATAAAAATGAAAAGAGAAGTTATTTCTAATTCCAGAGGGAGTGTTTTGGGGGTTTTGTTGCTGTTTTTAAAACAATTCAGCACGATCAGTATACTGAAGACAGGTATTCACTTAAATATGATGTACGTACGAGCTACAACTATTAGCTAAGTTATGCTCCCAGAGGATCAGTATCTGAGCTGTTTGCCGATCCCTTACTCAGATAAACTTTACAAAGCAAGGGAAAATCTGATGACAGAGGGTTTAACATCTCAGCTTCTGATCCATATTTAAAGCAAACACTTAAACCAGCAAAAACTTAATACAGTTTGTTCTGTTCTCTCTTACGTGAGCCTTCCTTTTCCACGTCATGAACACACGCGCACTCCGAATCGTCACCACACACCACAGGTCAATGGCTACACTATAAACCTGTTCCTGTCTTGCTCTAGAGATACCGCCAGGGATCTCAGTGCAGCAGAAGTCCTTCAGGACAGGACAATGGTAATTTAACCCAAAGAAATAACAAAGGAATGATTAAAAGCTATAAATCGTAATTAAAGCTTCACAACAGAAACAAACATAATTTGCATTTAATTGCAACAAAAGCATCTAATTAAAGAGAGTAAACAGAATTTTAATAATGTTCTAAGGAAAATAAAAATTCAAAACAGACGAGCAATGTTCAGGAAGTTACGTTTTGCCATCTTACCCTCGTATTGCCAGTCTGGAGTCAAAAGTTTAGAGTCATCAATGGAAGCAGAGCAGAATAACGAAAGAAAATAAGTAAGATTTGGTTGGTTTACTCAAAAGAGAGGTTCAAAGACATAAAGCAGTACATGCAGAGCTAGCAAATGCATAGGTGTAGTCTTAAAACATATAAAAGCATGTATACTACGTGTGATGACTGCACTTTGGGAACAATTTGGTTTTCTACATTAACTAGAAGAAAAATATTACCTCTTAAAGGCACAGAGAAATGAAAACTTAATTAAGCAGCACTTCTCATTTTCAAAGAGCCTCACAGTACCACTGAAACAGCGTGAGAAGAGACAAGCACTCTCCTTCCCATCTCACCATGGAGAAGTGTATATGAGACCGCAGTCCACATTTTAAAGTCCCTCCCCACACGGCCCCGGCCACATAGATAATTACACCCTATTTGTAATGGCAGCTTCTAATTAGTTTCTAGCCAAGGAAAGAAATGCTGGAGTATCACTGTTTGGTTTTTTTTTTTTTTTTTTGAGAGGTCTAAACGCTTTACCCAAAAATCCCAACAGAAAATCATCTGTAAATTAAACACAAGAGCAAGCTGAGGTAAAATGCTATTTCCCAGCTTACGCTAAAATTTACACATCCATCGACTTCAAAAGAATTGCGCTGCAGCTAATTACAGACCATAATTACCCCAGCACAGACAAGACCTATGAAGGAAGATCAAAACAGTGAAGTATTTATTCAGATCTCCGTTTAGGTGAAGCCTCTAAAGGACATCTCCGTGGTGCGGTAATTTCCTCTGGCAACGGCTTTGCTATTCAGCTCATGAGTTCAACTGCGAGACCAAACTTCTAAACACCAAGGGTGAGGACTGACAGCACGGCGTTCCTCGAAGCTGTTAATATTTATGAACAGCCTGAACGACACCTGAATTAATACTAATGATAATACAGTCACACTCTAATTACTTCCTTTTTTTTTTTTTTTTTTTTTTTTAAACAAACAGGCAAACCTTGCTCTGAAGGTAAAACACAGAGCGCTTGTGTGGGTACTCCTTACACCAGTGACACTGCTCGGAGAGCTTCACAAACCCACTTGGTCCGCTATCCTAAGCGGTCTAAATAAAATTGTTTCATGAACAAATCCTCAGGACTTATTCCTTTTATTCTTGCACGCTCTAGTTTGATACATAAAAATTGAATATTTTCTGAATACTTTCAGCATTGAAATCTGGACAGAGAAGGTCTCAGAGAAAAGGCAGGCTATACAGTTAAGTTCAGCGATTTGCAGAGGATTTTTTGCAAGTGTGAGCAGGTGAAGCAATACAATTTATCGTAAGATAAATTTCAATTAAAAGAGGAGATGAGACCAATAGGCAAAACTATTTCTACAGCTAGGGGAGAAAAAAATAAACCGGATGTGTAGCAGAAATCTCACTGTGGACTACCCTCATGGCACCAATAAAAATTTCTGAAGAAATGTGTAGTTTTATTGCATAGATAAGAGTGTACAGATTATTTCACATGATTTCAGCCATGGTAGTACCAGCCAAATATCAGACTGTTTTTTTAAGATACCTGTCACCTTTCCCTCCCCTTCCCAACGACCAAACCTGACGATGCCACAGCCTCATTCAGTTTCACGTTCATCACCATACACTGAACACATACATTTAAAATGGGAGTTTTACACAATTTTCCAATTCAAAGGGAGACAATAATTTTGATTTAAACTTTGAAGACGAGTTACATGTTGTAAATATGAGTTACTTAAACTAAAGAGCAATACCAGCGCAAAAACCACAGTGAGTGCACAGAAGAAATGGCTGCACGCTGCCCACAAAGTTAAAAAGGACATTTCCAGCCTGAACATTCGTTTTTTTCTTTTGGACTGGCAGAGAAGATAGATCCTGCAACACTCTTCCAGAGCAGAAACAGCACAGAAATACAGTCTCAGCATTTTTGAAATATACCTTTATTTGCTGATGAAAGGGATTATATGAAACGCTCCTCAGCAATATTACGAGATGTTTTCCCCAAGTTTTATTTAAATGTTCCTCCAGAGAAAGTATTTCAGCAGTAGCAGATTACTTTATTCAACGTAAACAGGCATGGATAATTGCAGCACCGAAGGTGACTTACGAAGGAAATACAAGCCTTTACTTCCCCGTTCTTTTGTTTTAAAGTGCCCTATGTCTGATTGCAGGCCTCGGGATAAATCTATTGGATATTTTAACTGTTCCAATTTCACACTGCAGATTATTACCCCAATGCTGACACGCACTATACTAACAACTCAAAATTGCAATAAACCCCCTGCAATTGCTGGGACAGGAAGGTTTCTTTCCATCACGTAGTTTCTCTGAAGAGAGGCTGCGTGCCCCGCGGAACAGCAGCCAGGCGCGGGGACCACCGTGCAGACCACCGTGCAGACCCAGGCTGCCTGACCCGTCTCACCGACGGGAGGAACCTCCGCTCCCCCAGAAGCGCGGCGAGAAGCGACGCGCTGAACAACTCTCTATTCGTTCTACATTTATTTGCTCTTTCTCAACGAAAAGCAAGTTGTCCTTCAAATTCCTGGGCATAATGGAGTAGTCATGGAAGTCAAACCACGCTAAATTGAACATGCTTTAAGAAAGGCAGAAAAGGCACTACATAAATGATTTTTCCCTATCTACAGTTTTCACGATGTGGTTTATGTTTAAGCAGCAGTGCCAGTAAATGTAATCATGATGTAGCAATGCCCTCCTGCCATCCCGAGCACCTTACCGAAAAGGCAGCAGGCAAATAAAAGAACAAGCCATGAAGGCTTTCCTAAAAGCCTGCAGGAAAGCATTCTTGTTCCTGTCGTTAACTTTGCTGTTTTATCTGACTACTGCGTTTCCTTTGCAATTATATGACCAAGGCAAAGGCAGATAAATAAAGGGCCTGTCTCCTTGGGAGCAAAGTGAAAATCTATTGAACAAACTTCATGGAACAGTTACGTGGCTGAGATCCATTTGGTTTCTGATGGCTAATTTTCATTATTTTAATTTCTAATTATTTTTAATGAGATGGCTCAGAGAAAACCCTCAATCATTGTTCTAGGTAAGATGCTCGGCAAGGTCAAACAGGCTGAGCTGAAACAAACATAACTTGAATAGTTCCGGATTGTGCCAACGGAGAGCTGTCTGATCCCCTCAGCCTTGCCCGCTCACAGCCACTTCCCATCCACAGGTTACGTTACTGAGAGGACTTCTCTCCATTTCAAGTTCACAGCTAAAGTAAACAGAAACAGCTATAAAAACAAAACCAAACATTTGTATTAATGGGGAGGAGTGTCTGAAGTTGGCTGCTCTGATCATTCAATCATATGACTGCAAGGCATACAGCCGCATTGACTGCTCAACGGTTTAATAACGAAACTGGCTTGCCCCATGAAGCCTGATAAATTTGACTATAACCAAATGTCTCCCACAACATTTGAGAAGGGCTGCGTGTTCCCAATAACAGAGTACAACTTTAAGAAAAGATCAACAACTTAGTCCTACCATAACGTCAAAGACAGAAAGAGTTTTACACTGCCAAAAAAGGTAAGTGCGCTGCCCTGCAGGGAGCACAGCGCGCTCCCCTGGAAAACAAACAGCCAACCTGAACCCTTCTGGGAACGGTATTCTGTGAAATAACTGTTACCTCCTCCCAAGTGCTCCTGAAATTAAAACTGGAAAAAAAACCCACTTGAATATGCTAATCACCAACTCTTCTTCCAGCTGCTTCAGAAACACCCAATTATTACTCTAAGTTATTTTACATTTTTTCTTATATTCAGCTTTGATTTTATGTATTGAGATAAGTAGTTCTGTTTGGTTTTATTTAAACAGTCATAGGGAGTACAACAACAGGCAAGCTCAAAAAACCGACTCAGTTCCTAGCAGATACGCAGGCTGATTTAAAAAAACTTATTTAATAAAATTCTACTAACTACTGAAGGAAATTATTGTATCTGGTGGCAGAATAAAATTTCATTCTATGTCACCAAACAAAGATCAGACTCTAAACTTTAGCAGTAACTGCAGAAGGCTCCAGTGCTCTTCAGCATCAGTCCCTCACTTCCCCAGGGCTTCTCCCCGGGTCAGAGAAATCACACTGTGCAATTACTCTGTATTTGTGTTTCAGCCACTTTTGTTGTATTAATGAATTTCAGAACATTAAACTTAACACTGACTTAGTATTTGCCTGTCCACTTAATCCAAGCTGAAAACGTTTAAAAGGTGGTATGTGTGTCCCTGACAACAGCTCTCCTGTACGGCCGTGAACTCAAAGGACAGAATTAAGGCCCGACAACTCTGACACGCTGAATAAAGCCATACTCATTCAACAGGAAAAACTCAAACTGATCTTCAAGCACAGCCTACAAAAGCAATATTCCAAGAACACAATATTAACTCTTAATCGATTTTTCCTTTCTGTTCCTTTGTCCAAACTCTTTCTGAATCCAGGAAAGCGTGTAGCATCTACAACATCTTAGAACAAGGCTATTTTGAACCTAGTCACTGGTTGGTCATACGGTACCACCCCATCACAGTGCAGGAAGAAAAGGTATCCAGTCGTTCCCTAGTTACCCTCGATGTCTTCAATAAACCATTTTATTATACCTAAAATTTGCAGCAAACAATTTCAAGCCAGTTATGGATTCTGACCCACTTCAGTGACTTATGTGGTATGAATGACAAAAATGGTAACACGGAAAATGCTCATGAGGCGATGTGTGCGTTTTAATTTGGCCCAGCAGTTTGAATAACAGCGGCTGACGACGAAGCAGTAACGGATGAACGGCAAATGTGACGGGAGCTTTGACACCTTGACCCACCCCTGCAGTTTCTGAGGCAACTGTTCAACCAGGACACAGGATTTCTCTGAATGTTGGAATTACAGGCCCAGCTCTCCACCTGTGCTCTGCCCCGAAGGAGACGCTAAAGCCACTTTATTTGATACACGTGTCATTACAGAGAAAATCTTGGCTACTCCAACAACGAAATGCTGGGAAGTCAACCTCTGTAAGAAGGAAGCAGTGACAAGTCATTTAGTACTCCGAAAACCTGACACGGCAAGCAGCCAAAACTATTTTCCAGAGCCCGAAGAGCGGGAGCAGAGTTAGGGAAAAGCCTAAATGAACAGGCAGGAATTTTCTCTAGTACCTAGAGTGGAGCTAGAAGTCTAGATTTTTAAAGTTTTGCTTCTTCCCCTCTGGATGAGTATGCATTTTAATTTCGCTCTAGTGAGAATAAAACAAAGCAAACGCTCAACATGCGGCAGCGCTCCTTAGTTCAGCGGGAACAGGACGCACTAAGCAGCAGTCTTCATTTCAAGCATACTCTCTTCTTCAACTCTGACTCTTTCCAGTTACGTTGATAAAGAAAGAAAAAAGAGCTCGTGAAAGAAGGTTTAGGAAGTCAACGTATTTAAAGCTTCCCCCCCCCCCCCCCATTTCTTCTGCACTGTTAAGCAGATAAAACACTTGCATAAAAGTTTGAGATATACAGCGAGAACCACTAAGGTCCAGTCCTCAAGCCCGAGTCACTGATAACGCTGTGGCTACTCTAAATTAGAAATTAATAAGAAGCCGTTAACAAAAAAAGCAGAGACACGATTTCTGCCTGATCACTGACTGGAAATGAACGCCAGTTTGTGCGTGCGCCACGCCAAAGGCGGCCGTTGGAACAAAGCCAAAACACCTGCACCAAACTCATTCACCGAAACGTCGCCAGACCAGCAAGCGCCAGGGGGGGCAGGATCCCAACCGCCGGGGCGGCTGGAGGCGGCCCCGGCTATTGAGAAAGACTGTTTCACGAGAACCAAACGCTTCACAAAATAGGATACCAATGAATACAGTAAAACCTCAAGCCCGCAGGTTTTATAGATTGAAACTCCCAGCAAGGCTCTTGGGAGTTTGTGATGTGCAGGGAGAGTAAGGGCACGGTTTCCGCTTTATTTAAATTGGAGATGCAAGAAATGAAAGAGCTGAAATTCTAACAGTTTGTGGTATTGGCTGCGGTTAAAGCACCTCACGTTTAAATCTACTTCTGTTTTCAGATGCACTTTATTCTCTGAAAAGTCCCGATTGCTCATTAAGTAAACAGTCTTTTGAAAGAACTTATACTTACTTCCACGGTTTGGACTTCCACCGCTCATTCAGCAGGGAACGCTCAGAAAAAAACCCATGAAAGAGTCTCTCTAAACATCTCGATTTACAGCACGAGGTCCCTAATAAAGAGCTACATAGAACCATACATTTAAATTGAGTAACCAAGCAACCCAATTTAAGGGGAAAATGTCCTGTCTTGTTTCCTGTGTGACTGAATTGGGAACTACAGCTGTGCAATTTAGGATAAGCTTGGCATAACCTTTACATTAGCGGGCTTGGGCTACAGTTGCTCTGTATTGCAAATCGCATAAGAAGGGCTTTCACAGACTATTTTGAGCTCTTCCTGACAGACAGCTCTAATTGTAGAAACTGGGAAGGAACGACAGCGAGCTTGAGTTCGATTCAAACACATTTGTGACACTTCTTAAACCTACGCTGAATTTCTATGCTTTGATCCAGACTGGCTCTATTAAGCACTACTCAAATTCACAGCTCAGAAATTCAAAGACTCACGTGAAAGATGATCTAAATGTTAAAATCTGACAGCAGCTGAATTTGAGTTCGGTTTAAGTGAACGAAAAGTGAGGCTGACTAATAATCAAATACAGAAAGGACACAACCCAAATAAAGAGTACTACTGTAAACTCTCATTCCCACAGCCTCAGAAAACGGGCTCTTATACACAATATGCAACCTCAACAGCCAACTTATTTTGTAGCTTTTTCTCCATTCTTCCAACTCTTTGTACAGATATAATATATCTGTAAAGGGTTTGGGATGTGAAAATTGCTCTGCAAGTGCTGTGGATCTCTATTTTCCTTTTACAGCTTTAGAAAAATGCAGTACCATCCGTCTTTCAGGCAATATTCTTTCAGAGTGAAACAACTTTCCATTTTACAAGCCGTTTTGGAGCTGAGTCTTTAAAAATCATACTTGTGCCTGAAAACATTGTAAAACGCAGGAAAATATGATACTATGCCAAGTAGCACCTAAAATTGGTATTACCAAAAGTAATTTTTAAAGACCATTAAAATGCACTGGATGACTCGAGAATAGCTGTAATATCTCGAGAAGTGCTTAAACTTCAAAAGTTGACTTAAACCTGCTTTTAACCATTACTATGCACTGAGCATTAAAATTGCATGCCGTTCTCAATATTTTTGAAATTGCATTTTCCCTATTACCTGTGCGATGCATTTAAGACAAAAATTTCATACAGAAGGGTGAAAAAATGTTTAATATTTGGAATTAAACTGAATCCAGGTACTACAAGCAAATGTTAAAATCACAGCAATTTTAAATGCTGTATAAAAGCAAACATTTAACTACTGGTACAAGCAGCGTGGAAAAAGCAGTTAGAGATACTTGTAACCTTCCATATTGTTCAAAGTTCTTTAGACGCAGATAAAAAGGGATTAGCATTTATTAACTGAAACACAGGAGAGGAGAGTGCTAAACTGCCTATAGATGAGCTAAAAATATTTAGCCTTCCCTTGTTGCTTAAGGGTAAATTTGTGACTTTTAGACTTCAGGCTCAATATTAAGGTTCATTGCCACTGAAACCACATTTAATTTTCAGGCTTCTCATCTTCCCCTGAGCAGTTTCTCCCATGTCAGCCCAGGATTCTTTCTGTACACAAAAGACATGGAAAACATAAGTCTGTCTTGCACAAAACTGATCAAGATTAGCCAAGACAAAAAGAAAGCAGCATTAAAAGGAAGTTTAAGATTGAATTTAGAAAAAGAAAAAAAACCTCCATGAAATTTTGCTATATACACAAGAATACTTTCATTTTTTAAAGCAGATGTAAAATTTTAGAGTGTTACATTATGTGAATACCATTGAACCATGTTCTTGAGACTATGGTTTCAGTGACTTTCTTTAAAAAGCAGCGCTTTACAGAGTAGACTAGAAAAAGTTGTATTGACATGAAACCGCAAACTCCCTTTGGATTTTTAAGGTTATAACCCCCCCCCCTTCCCCTCATCCTAAACATCAGCAACGTTCACATGTTATCAAGGAAAAAACGAGAGGCAAGTTGTCAGAGTCCTTCGGTGGCAGAACAACAAGAAGCTGGGTTTGCTCCTTGGAAGTCACCTCTCCCACGCTGAGCAGCAGGTGCTGTAAATATTTCAATAGTTCAAGAAAATTCCGCTCGGTACCAGATGTGCCAAATCTACAGCGGGTAACCCACGCCTATCTCCACCGAAAACAGGCGGCGCTAATTAACCCGCCAGTTCTAGGATTGTTTATGTTTCAGGTAATTAACTAGCAATTTTGTGAACATTTACATATTGTTCCTATAAATATCTTTCTCATGACATCTCTAATGAAGTCAATGTTGATCAACATCTTCCTGTAATTTAATCAAGACATCAAGCAGCAGTGACAGAAGGTGAGGAAGTCGCTTTGCTGCTCGGTAAAGCAATACCCCGCTGCGCCCTTCACGGAAATGAAGGGAAGCAAGACAACTCCTTTGCCTTAAAGACACCCTACTCCTCCAGCTCCTTGAGTACTCACTCAAACGCTGCTAAAATTAGCCAGTCAAGAGACTTCCACAACTGCATCTTAATTCCAACAGCGCGGTACAAATTTTCTCCCTCTTTCTCCGTGGCAAACGCAATCCTGTTCTGGGAGGACAAGCTACCACCTCCTACAGCCACGGGACTCCGCTGGACTGTCCAGACACACCGAAGTATCCCCTATGCCGTCCCCTCTGAAACAACCATCTGCGCGACCTGGAGGTTTTCACATTTAAAACACAGACCCTGATAATGTGCCTTAACTAAATCAGGACTTAATCACCATTGAACAGTGTCTTGAAGTAAGACAGACAGTTTTGAAAGCACAAAGCTTTAGATATTTCACATAGAAAACATCGTGTCCAACGTTAGGAACCAAAAAAAGGCCAGAAAAGCCATAAAAGGGGCCCAAATCTGTTCTTAAGCATATTTCCAAGCACACATGTAGCAGCAGAATCCAGGAAATAGCACGTAATGATCTCACTACTTATAATCAAGTTCCTGTGGCTTCATAAAGTTAACTTATTTTTGCATAGAGGATGTTGACACATATCCACAGATGTAAAACTTAATTAAGCAAGGATCTGGAAAATGCTGCCCCGGCAGCCTGGGTGAGAAGGTACAGAGCTGCGAGCGGAAAGTGGGCTCCAATGTCGTGGATAGAAGGTCCTTTCCCAAAAAAAGGTTAAGGCATCTAAGATACCGTGCAGCTGTTACACGCCACCTCACTGAGTCACATCCATTTGCACATTCCTCATCCATGAAAAATGCAAAGTAATAAGACTTCACAGCAAGCGTCACCCTTTGAAGTATCTGTTTAATAAATTATGGTCCAATGGATTCAATAATTGAAGTCTGAACTGCTTTCTGCCCATCATAGATCCAGCCTGCGTCTAAACAGCCTGAACCCGAGTTAATTATAAAAGCAATAAGGACTTTAATGTTGAATAGCTACAAAGAGTTATTTGTTTTTCTTCTGGTTAGATGCACATTTTTGATACCTATTTTGTTGAGCAAAAAATGATGCGACCTTAATTTCATAATTAATATTCTTCCCATCTATAATGGTAATCATACCGGTTCTTACGTAAGTTGTACTTTGTCTTCCTGCTCCCGCAGTTTATTACTTACATTTCCAGGTAAAATCACAAGACATCTCTCAGTTCTAAACACAATTGGTCTGGAAAAGACCACAGGGCCTGGGGGGAATACAAAGCTTACGTGCAAAGTTAGTACTTTCTTCACTATTTCTTCAAAATGTATTTTAGAAAAAAACCTTTGGGTGAAAAGCATGAAGGTATAACTCAAGCCTCTTTTTTGAATCTTCTATTTAATACGCAAACTACAACCTGAGATGAAAGAACATGTCTATGGCATCACCTGTTACTCCTGCTAGATTTTCCATAATTATACTCGTGTTTGGAAAGCTTGGGCCCTATTAACTCAAAAAGGATTTGATAAATGTAAAAGTTAAGCCTTTTGTTGTCTTTGAACCAATTTAAGATTTATTTTAAGACATTTAAGGTTTTTAGGTATCTCCCCTATAAGCAGCTACGTAAGGAAAGAAGTATGGGATGAGACAGAGGACTGTTTGACCCGGTGCCCTTCAGCAGACAGCGGTCATTAGCACCCGTCTGGAGAGGATCCTCAAAACGTGCCAAGCACCCCCAAAACAGTGTTAAAGCCAAGCAAAGCAGCTGATGCTGGTGCAGGCGCTCGCCAAGCTCTAAACGCTAAAAGACTTCTTTCAGAAACTTATAGACTTTAAACAGGACAAATTTTTTTGTGTTTTGGGGTTTTTTTTAATAACACTAGTGAAAATAAAGTCTAAGCATGGTACATCTGCTGTCTGAAACCTTTATCATCAAATAACAGATAAACTGCAAAAAGAGTAGATACATTTCCGCTACATTGGAAAAGACATTTCATATGTCTTGCAATAAGACTCCAAACCCTCAAAATATTTACATCACAATTTTTACCTCCTTAGAAAACAGTTACAAAAATAAACACCTTATAGGACACGCTGATTACCATCGAAATCCCTCTCTGTCTGTCACTAATCTCTGGGAGAGTTGAACACGTGGAAAAAAAAAATATCTTTTCCTAAAACAGACAACAGTGGTACCCTCGTGCTTCCCAAGATACCAAACAGCAAAGAAATATCATAAAACCAGTTAAAAAAAATCTACTGCTCCTGGTGCTAATAATATGTAAATTTACCTGTACTCAAAATGCAACTTCAGCTTCTTATTGCTAAGACTATCAAAATTTCAATAAAAAAAAAAAAAAAAGAATAAGACATTTGATGGCAGAAATTCAGATTGAGCATCTGTTCTTGTACAGCTACGGTTCTCCGCAGTGCCTCTGCTTCTCTGAAAAACTAGAAGTGCCAAGGGGGTGTCAGCTCCTGCCCGTCACTGATCTCTCCTTCCCCTCCACATACATACGTACACGCAAACGCTTTTCAAAACAGCATGCCAGTTTTACATCAGCAAGGATGGGCAGCAAAGAAAATACGTTTTTTCTTAAATCACAACAATATAATAATATATTTGGACCCACGAGCTGCACAGAGGCCATCAGCAGGAGGACAGACGCGATGCCTCCAAGCCGGACTTGGTTTGATCTCTGCAGCTGGAAATACAGGGATATAGGTGAGCGTTCAAATTCTCCCTGTAAGGTTTCCAGCTATGAGCTAGCACAGAAAACAATCCCGCATATGAGACCGTGATCGTACAGATATTTCTGTAGGTTTAACAGGCATTCTGAGCAGCCAGCAGTGCCAAAGACCATTCCCCTCCTCCTAATCCCACTCAACCCTACTTTTTTTATCTAGCACACAGGCACTGATAAAGTAGCACACCTGACACAAAAGTACTCGGCTTCTACTTTGGACCCAGGCTGACTGTAATGGAGAGGCTGATTAATTTTATATTAGCCAGATGCACAAATGAAAATAAATGCCAAGCCATTGATGATACTGGAAGAACAAGCAGGTGGGATACTTTCTTTTCGTACCTCTCGTACTTAATCATCCAAAGGTTCTACCCGCAAGGACTGTCCGATAACAGTTGAGCGCAGCTATGGGGCTTTTAAATTATTATTTTCTATGTATGATTGTTCATGTTCTTTAAATATAAATTTGTATTTTTTGGTTTTTTGTTGTTTTTTGTGTGTGTGTGAGATTCCAGTTCAGTATAGGCTTATTTCTGGATAACGAAGAAAACAGTCATTTATCTGAAGCCATTCACTCAGTTTATCTTTCTGTGTCAGTACCTTCATAACTATTTTAATCATCAGAAAACAACAGGTTCACTGATTATATGGAGCAGTGTGAAGACCATGCCTGTAAGCATCTGGCTTTACCTGCAGTTTGTACACCAACCAATTCAAAGACGTTTAACATACAGTAGTCTCGACCACGTTTCTTTGAGCACCCAGAACATTATCAGCCACGAGGAGACTCTCATCGCCTGTTAATCACCACCTCCTTAGCAGGATAAAAAGACTAAGGCTCGAAGACAAAACAAAACAAAACCACTAAGCCCCTGGAGCTGTAAAACCACTAGCCCGTGCCACTATACCCACTGGTGTTATTAACTAAACAGATCAAACTGTAGATATGAGGAGCAATTGACTCGAGCAGCATCCCAGAGGCAAGCTTCTGTGTCTTCCTGATTAGCTTCATTCAATTATGCCTTCTTAATTGCTCGTGTGCTGAAGCTCATTAAAGGAAAAATAATATTGCTTCCTGCAGGTTTGTGCACTTGAGATTTCAGAAATGGACACCACTGGTGTACCTTTGAGATACTGTCAGGGAGATCTCAAAGAGCATTTCCAGCCCATCCCGAGCAAAGCAGACTGCTGGGTTTTGTGGTCGCAGGATCCTCAATCTCATAGTGCGGTCAGTGACAGAGTATTGCTTATTTTCTTCTAAACTACTGGTAAATTTTCACTTTAAAATCCCTCTTTTTTTCCCCCCTCTCCAAGATAACCAAAATTTGAGCGTTAAGGTCAACACAACAGCTCATAATTCTAACAGCACCAGAAAACAAACAGATCTATGGGCTTGTCTTTAGCTTCGTCGTGTGAAGCTCTAACTAATGAAATACCACAACTTCATAGACCTACATGGGACAAGCAAAGAGGCGGCAAGTTTTTTGGCAAGGTATTTTGTTCTGGGTTTATTCTTTGGGGGTTGGTTGGTTTTTTCCTGCATAGAAGACATACAAATAATCACGTTGATGCTCCTAACCCTATCTCTACCAAATGAAAGCATCTTCACATACTGTATTCATTACGTTTAGCGGGAACTGCAGATGCCCCATTTAATTGAACTGGAATAGATTTCCTATCAGAATAAACACACTTTGTGAGCATCTCATAAGAAATGCATCTTACAGAACATGGCATTTTAGTGAAGACGAAACTGTAAACAAAATCGCTATCAATAAGGACTGTAAAATAACATCTTTGACTGATTAATGTCTCCTACTGAAATTTCAGGCCATGAAAATTTGCAACAGTTGCATATGTTATAAAATACCAGATATATGGCATGTTCAAGTACAAATAATGTACAAGCACATTTTTTTCTTCACCCCCCAACGCAAAAACCAACTAGTAATGGGGTCAGTGGAACAGGCAGGTCACAAAATGTACCTACACACACGAAGAACTTCAAACTTCCACCTCTCATTTACAAAGCAGTACTTAGCAAATGAGATGGTATTCACAATATTTAAAAAAAAAAACAACAAACCAAGCCACATAACATCTTTTTCCACTTTAGCAACACCTGTACTGTAGCCTAGCTCAAAAAAAAAGGGCTCACATAACCCTTAAAATGCTTCTCAGTAGGGAAGCATCACAAATCTCTCTCTAGAGCCTCTTACCAGAAAATTCCTGTTCTGCATTGATAAATACTTCTGTCTTATATTTAGCACGGAAGACTTTATAACAAACTTCAAATCGTTAGAAAGCTAATAAAGAACAGTACCCAGATTTTTCTTCAATTAATTTTGCAATAAAAAGCAGTAAAGGAAAACTTGGAAGGACACAAAAAAAAAAGCACTGAAGAAAGAGAAACAGAGCTGAATTTTCTGACTTGTGTAATTGAAACTTTGCATCCTAAACAGAACGGTCTACACCAATGGCTCAAAAAGCCCTTTAGCACCCCTTCCTACAGTTTTGAAGCCAAAAACTTTGGGGAAAATCACAGCACCAGCTTGAACGTACCGGTTTTCATCTTTATACATTTACAAAACCTCAAGATAAAACACCAGATACCATGGGATTACAGCTAATAATAGTGGTACAAATCTCATTTCCAAATTGTAAAGCAGTCGTCCTAATGAACATCAGCTACAGGGAACTACTCCCCATCTCCTGAGGAGTGGGACTCATTTCATTTTAGAGGGGATTCATTTCTCTGCACGCACTACTAAGTGCTGACAAGGTGAGGGCACGAACACTCACACACGCATCGCCCAACTGCTGATGTTGTGTGAGCCTGTTCACAGAACAGACCGACACTGCAAGCGAGATTTATTTGGAGCTCCTACCGTCAGGTGTCGTATTGTTCATAACTATTATTGCCAAATAAACAGAGAAACAATTTAAGGGAATTTTTGAAAGGTGTCATTTACTGCAGTTTCATCTAATACTAGCCATTATCGCAGAATCACGTTACATGATTCATGTGGCAGAATCCCAATCATGTCAGGGGGGGAAAACAGTCTGATGAGTCAAGAATTATTTGCAAAGACGAATAAAACCTATTGTTTCTATGAAAGAAGATGGGAGAGAACAATATAATCACCACAGACTCATAACAATGTAACACATCAACTGCTCTGTCATCCAGTATCATCATCAGCTATACTATGGGGACAAAAAATAGTCCACTTTGTTTTCCTTTGGTGGTTTTTTTCCTGAAAACTTTCAAAACGTACTATGATGGGGTGGGGCTTTTTTTTGAGTAATTAATTTTTGTGCTGTGTTATTCCTTTGCAAAACCAAACAGAATAAAAAGCCCAGCTATGTCTCAAGAAACACGACCAGCCTGCATTGGCCAACCAGTCTCAAAGAAAACCACCAAACTACCATCGATACAACTTCAGGCAACGATACGTGCCTTGTTTTAAGCTTAGACCATCTGGAGGTTCAGATGAGACTTTTAATGAGGGAGGCCCCTAGCTGCTTACAACTGCATGCTCCTCTTTAGGACGCAACAAATAAGGCTTTTTAAAAAACCCAGTTTAGAAATAAACTGTGAAATTAGTCTCACACGAGATTTGAACACCAGGTCAAATAATAAGCTGTTCCATTATATATCCTTAAAGTCAGGGAACCACTTGCAGTACCAGAATTACATGTAGGCTGCTCATACCAATGATGTTCCAAAACAAGATGATACTCCTAACAGAAAACCCTTCTTGTCAGTATAATTGAGTAAATACAAACAGCTCATTCTAGCAAATGAAGAGGAACAATAATTATTTTGGTGATAACTTGTTTTTTTCAACAAGTAGTACCACACAGCACCATCTGACTTATTTTAAGGGACAAATAAATCAAGTACTTAACATTGCATCAGTATTTCCAGCAAAATAATCAGCAGCTGAAATATCAGTGACTAAAACTCTAATACAGGATCAAGCAAAGCAAACAATGTAAGCAAGCTATTTACTGCTCTGCAGGAATAGGTTTAAAAATGCCTAAACAGATTACACCGCCTTGAATAGAACCCCCATTTAGACGTTTCTCAAATGAGAAGCAATAATGCTTGCCACTACCGAATTGGAAAAAATGAAAACTGAAATTGCATTGTTGGTAAACACACTCAAAATCGTACCACAACGCCCATCCTTCTGCTTTCTAGGATAACGTGGACTAGGTTTGGTTAGCCTTCATTTCCAGTGAAATCCCATTCATCTATAAATCCAATTTGAGAGCACAAGTTCTCTCCCTTGCTTCCTTTTTCACCTCCTCAGCCCTTCATTTTGCAATCAGTCTTAACTAGGTGCTTCACGATAATTTCACATTATTTAAATTATATTTGACTTCTGTTCATTGTAGCCTACATACGGAATCTATTCACCTCCACAGCAATTTAAGGCACAACACACTGTCTAAGAAATACTGGAATACAGGACCGATTTTTTTCTTACTTTTTTTAAACTGAACTCAGTAAGACTCTTGGACTTTTTTTGTTGTTGTTGTTGTTTTTCTGTTGTTGGGGTTTTTTTGTTGTTGTTTTTTTCCATCTACTGCTTTCTTCTGTTGACCCAAGAGTTTTCCTTTCTCCATCTAAAAAAAAATATTCTTATTTTTCAACAGAGATTCCCTAGAAGAGATGCGAGTGAGAGAGGAAACCCAGTGATCACATCTGCGCATAAGGGCAAAAGTCTTCAAGACAAAAATCTTTCTGGGTCCATTCGATTTGCTCTATTTAAGTTCACATTGAATATTAACATCATAGTCTTACCTCTTGCAAAAGTCAAAGGCATTTATTCACCCCACGCTATAGGCAAATAGTTACAAACTGCAGTTACTTCAAAAACTACAGCAATATTTGTGGAAAAGCAGGGGAAGGTGTTCGGTTTGGGGGTTTTTGGTGGTTGTTTCTGGTTTTAGGTTCAAATCGCCAGGCGCTTCCCCGCCGCAAGCATTCCATACAAATCCCTAGCAATTGACTGAGTTTACATGAGCTTTCGTCAAGAAAAACACTGTCTATATTTAATGATAGACAACAGCTGAACAGTAATGATCCCCTAATCTGAAAACGATTACTGTAAAATGAATGCATTAAGATGAGCTGCGAGAGCTCATCCTTTACGGTTATTGCCCAAACACGACTCTGCTCCTATGACACACACACACAGCAGCGGCCCCATCGGCTGGGGCACGGACTCGGGACGCTGCAGAAGCTCAGTCCTTCTCAGAGCGCTGAAAAACCCAAACCCCTCTTTTAAAGCCTTCCTAAGTCGAAGTCCATGCTTCTCAAGCAATCAACAAAGCAAGCCAAAATCTCCTCTGAAAAAAGATTCCCCACTTCATTTTTTCCACAACTTAGTTACAGTACTACTGATCTTTTCCTGTACTAATTACTTAAAACTTTATATCTATTGCTACTGTGACTGGAGGTGACCTTGCAATAACCCACTGTTCAGTCCCGTCTTTGCCAAATAATAAAGCAGAAAAAACTTATGCTCATTGATGCAGTAAAGAATGCTGCTCCTGATAGGGAAATTAATTGAACTGAATTAAAACTGGGCATTTGAAGTGATTCAAAACCAATTCACAGCATGTCAGCGCACCGTCTCTCTTGGCTAGAAGGAATTTGTTTCAATGGAAGTGGTAAATTTGTTCTGTGAAACCTGGACAGGAGAAGGATATCAAACAGATACAGTACTCTAGAAAACCTGGATTCCTTACTCTAATTCTATGTCAAAAGACTATATTGTCAAATTAAGTTACACAGATAAATCACTGCACTCAAGACTCTTTCAAACATTACCACTGAAGCACAAGAACGAGCAATACAGGGGTCAGCTCTGCCCAGCACACACGCTTTGTGGCTATAAACCAACACAAACGCACAGACTGTTGCTGATTTTTAGAAGCTCAGCTCAGTACGACTGGAGTTATAGTTGATGAAAGTCCCAAAGTCCAAGCCACCCTTACAGAGGGAACACAAGCTGTGCCGGTGTGCTTTTGCGAGGGTTTCTGCTTGCCCTGCACCAGACCTTCCCTTCCCATATGTCAATCTTGCCTTAAGGAAGGGCACCCGTTCCTTGGAGGAAAAGCACCAGCTCGCTATTCACAGCTTTCCCACACCACGGGATGGCTCAGGTCGGCCAAGTCTGAGGTGACTCAAATAACAGCGATGCTTGCAACCATATAACCCCGGCAATCCAACACAGGCCGCCTCGTGTGCCGAAAAATAAGGCTGAGCAGAAAGTACTTGGTAGGCCAGTGCCTAGAAGAGGCTCGTTCCCAGCTACATCCCACAGTCTGCTTCTTCCAAGGATGCTGGGATCTGGGATTTGCTGCTTCTCAACAAGCGGCTTCCTGCCTCATCCATCACAGGGAGCACGCAGGGTATTCGGTCACTTCTGCCAGGAGACCGAGGGCTGCAATTTGCGCATTACCTAATACGAACCTTGTTTCTGATGCCCACAATTCCTGACTTTAACTTGCCTCTTGCCAAAGGGGAAACGATCTCCTGCAGACTCAAAGCGTTGCTAGTGGCACCTCAAGACGTCCCCACCAGTTACACTTTGAAGAACTAAACCCTTTGAGAAGAACTAATGGCTGAACTCCAATTCTAAGACATCAAGGACAGCTCTTTTCCCTTTAGGACCACTAGAGAGCAACCTGCCAGAGCTCCCAACCAAAAGCAGCAAGTTCCCATAAAACAAACAAATGACCACTGTTCTGAAGAACGGAGGCTTTCCCAGGCCGCCCCGGGGCAACCACCTGTTTGCATTTCTCTTCTTTCACCGGCCACATACAGTACGGGGCTCAGGGAATGAGAAATGAGCTACGTGTATTCCAATACGCGTTTTGCCGAGTTAATCTCCTGCCCAACAGTAATACATCAAGATCTGAAACTATTTTATTTTTCAAGCAGCCTCTTAAAGTGATTTGTAAGGCCCGTTAGTTATTCATTTTTTGTAGCATAAGACTCTGTTAGGTTGAATAAAAGACAGGAGCTAATAGAGGTTACTGTTAGTTACTAATAGTAACTAATGCAGCAGAAAAAGAGCTGAAGAAGCTTATGCCTGAACAATCCTGGCAGCGAAAGTGAATCGCACTGTTATGTTTTCCACTGGAAACTCCTTATGTAAAAAGCAATCTCCCACTCAGCATAAAGACCATTTCAGTGGTTATTCCTTACATCCTGATAAAAAAGTATCTGCTTAACCTCTATGAAGTGAAATACATATTTGGGTAAGTGCTTGATGTCCAACACAAGCTTAATGCATGCACCGTGATGCGAACTATTTGGGATACGTAACGATCAGTTTTCCACCAATTCCCACTGAAGTCAATTATTTCCTCAATTTCTCCCTACTGCATATTTTATCCCAGACAAGTCTATACCTGCCCTCCCGGCCCCCAAAATCCATGTTGATTCAGGCCTTCATGGGGCTGAATTAGCTTAAGGACAAAAAGCAGTATCTAGTATCTAATATTTCAACCAAAACGAGATTATGTTTACCACCTACATGGTAAATTAGACTGCAATGAAAACACTAACATGTATTCATAGAATCACAGAATGGTTTGGGTTGGAAAGGACCTTGAAGATCATCTAGTCTCAACCCCCTGCCCTGAGCAGGGACACCTCCCACCAGCCCAGGTTGCTCCGAGCCCCGTCCAACCTGGCCTTGAACACCTCCAGGGATGGGGCAGCCACAGCCTCTCTGGGCAACCTGCGCCAGGGGCTCACCACTCTCACAGGGAAAAATTTCTTCCTAATCTCTCATCTAAATCTCTTTTCCAGTTTGAAACCATTCCCCCTCATCCTATCACTACGTGCCCTTGTAAAAACTCCCTCCCCAGCTCTCCTGTAGGCCCCCTTTAGGGACTGGAAGGTTGCTTCCTTCAAGCTTCCCAAGCATGAAATCTTTGTCTTGCAGAGGCACTCTTGCCAGCAAGTCCTATACCCTGAGAAAAGATCCAACTAATAGCTCAGAATTCAACAAAAGCCATTGAGCTGTCAGTGACAGATCCATATTCCACAGTGAAAATGTCAACGGCACATCTCCTGTTCCACAGGCTAGAGTAAGGAAAATGAGCCTGGAACTAGAAAATTAGAAGATAACATCATACTACTTTGGTGCCAAGTCTGAATTCACCCATAAATTTGAAAAGTTTAAAAAAAAAAAAAAAAAAAATCAGAACACATCATTCCTACTTCACCATACATTACAACATAAGTAGTGCTTCCATACCAACTGCAAGTGGAATTCAAGCACTGACATTTTTGGCTGTGACGTGACAGGGTGGTGTAACGCGTCCCCGAGTCAGCTGAGATGCAGGGACAGAGGGGAGAGCTGTGTCAAGCTGTGCAGGGGAACACAGGCAGCCTTTGCAAGCCCAGCCTTTCCCCTCCTGCCCCCCCAAGAACTCCTGAAAACACAATCCAAATTTGCACCTGCATTACGAGATAAGGACTTCCAAGTGTATTAACTGAGGACTTTTGTCAGTATTCTTGTTTTACAGCTAAAAAACCTCAAGTGAAACATAAGGGACTTCTCAAACCTTTTATTCATTTGTGTATTAAAAAAGGCAAAATAAGTCAACAGGTTAAAAGCAGCCCCAACAAATTACTATCTTCAAAAATCCTTCAAAGACACCATTATATTAAACAGATCATCAGATTCACAATCCCATTCAACACTTGAGAAAATCCTAGTAACAGAATCGTTGCAACTTTTGTTGGTGGATCTTCGTGTTTGCTTTTGGTTTTCTTTTGTTTTTAAACAGTGATGAGAATTATTTTCACCTTTCTTTCATCTTTCAAGAGTAAATTATTGGTACCCCTGGGTTCGCTGCCATACCCTTTATGACAAGTCGAAATGCTAAAGACTATTACATCTGTTAATTATCAAATGATCATTTTTGCTGGATTGGTTTGGTGTGGCATGAAAGCGTGCACAGCTTTTAAATTCAGAAGCCTTTCTACTGACCAAAAGACTGCTGCTGAAGTGTTTCTTCTAGTCACATACATGTTAATAAAGGAAAAAAAAAAAGGAAAGGAATTGGATCCTGGGTTTCCACCTTCCTCCTCACTGCTTCTTTTAGCTTCAGAGTTTGTCTCTAAACCTAATAAAGTACCACTGAAAAAATAAGAGAGATTGTAGCTGACCTAATTTCACATATTGCAAGGCTACAACTGACTTTTCTACTTTTACTTAAGCTAAAATATTACTAGGGGGAAGGAAATAAAATAAAAAATCTTTGCAGTTTTTCTCCTGCTTGGAAAAGAGCCAACTAGCAGCGGCAGAAATCATAAAACCACATTTATTTCTTTAAAAAAAAAAAAAAAAAAAATCACAACACAACCCCCATGTTACCCACCCTTTTACATTTATTCTGGTGTACCGTATGATTGAGCAGAAGAATAATACAAAGAAATCATTGGAAGAAAACACTGAATGGGTTCATCAACGGTACAACGAGACAAATGTGATAACTGCCTAACAAAAGAATTGGGTTTTTAATACAAAGGGACTACAGTAGATATAAAGTATTTGCATTTCATCAACAGATTTCGCATCCCCCCAAAGGAAGTGATTATGATGGAAAGAATGGGTAGTATGAAAATTCTAAGTACCACCTGAAGAGATGGCTAAAACGAGATGACAAGCAGACCGAGTTCCCCTGGGTACTTTGTCCTGAAAGGCGACAGACTTCTCTAACAAACGAGTATGACGCATGACGGAAATTTCAGCTCACTGAAAACTTGGGACAAAAAATGCAGGACACAAATTCATCAATGGCACAAACGGAAACAAAACTTGAGCACAAATTTGATGTTGCTTTGCATGTCACTTAGGCACCGCTGACGAAAACATGCTGTGGAAAAAAGTCCTTAAAGGCCCGTGCTCATCAGGTACGGACGCCAATCGAAAAAGACAGAGCTGTATGACGGTACAGCACAGCCAATGCATGAAATACACTTTACTGAGTGGAGTAACTCCAGTAGAGGCAGCAAAGCACAGCGGGCATCGTAGGGAACTGCCAGGATGTCACCTGAACGCAAAATACAAATGCCATCAACCACGTTCAAGAGAGGAATTTAGCCGAAAGTGGGACACAGCAGGAGTACCGGGACCACGAGGGGAAGGAAAAGCTACTTCGCAAGGGCAGCCTACAGAGACGTTCAGCAAGCAAAAACCAAAAGGGGGGATTACCGGTCTCTAAATGTTCCTTTGGCTGGGGAGCAGAAACACCAGCAATGGGAACGCATTACCTGAGCGGAAAGACTGCGCAGGCACTCTCAGCTAGCCATGAATCAATTGTCTCACTTCTACAAGACAATGGCATCCAGCCAAACCAACACATGAGATTCTGGGGAAGCTTTCTAATAAGCACAGGGAGAAAGCGGCCTAACTATTTCCAAGGCAGTCCTTGATGAAGTTTTTAAGGCTACTTTGTAACATCGTTAATTGCTGTGGCTGGGGAAGATTTGATGACTCAGGAGGTCAAGCAAAAACATCTGAAATTGAGAAAGTATGAGCTAAGGGAGCAAAATGCAGTGAGAGAGACATGCAACTAACTCAATATGCACAGCTACAACCGTGAAAACAGCTTATTTGCACGCTAGCTGCAAAGAAATAGGTTATAATTTCTGCCGTAATTGATTTCTCCTGTTTGTATTCATGATTGCTCTGCTGTTAAAATAACTACACTGTTTATAAATTGCAATTGCTAAAAGAATGCATCTTTTATATGTTATATGTTAGATTACAAATTTTGTTATTGCAAATTAGAACAACTTTACCAGTCCTGGGGCATGCCAAAGTACTTCTCTGCAGTGATGTAAGTACAGAACATAGTTTTCTATTGAGCTGCAAGAAACGTATTTCAAAGTAATTGTTTTTATAAGCATTGCCTCATTAGCTGGGTGGCAATTGTTGAGTAACCAGTACCCCAACCTGGCTTAAATTAATTTCTATAATTTTTATTTTCCTCTACTATAACACCACGGAATTTATACAAAGTACCTTGAAGACACCAGAAGAACTTATACCTAAATTTACCCTTTCCTGAACTTGGGATGTGGGGGGGAAAATCAGTCTGTGCTCAAGTTGGTATCAGGGTGCTGCATGTTCCTCAAGCAACAGCATTTCTAAACTTTTCCCCCCAGTAAAGTAACAATACTCTTGGCTACGTGCATCAAAGTTATGTTCATTGAAAAGCAAAGCTCCTCTGGTCAGAATACACAAGAGAACGCTATGGGGTGCATTAAACAATGGGGGAGAACACAATGGGGTGCATCAAGCAGATTGTGGCCAGCAGGTCGAGAGAGGTCATCCTCCCCCTCTACTTTGCTCTGGTGAGGCCACAGCTGGAGTGCTGTGTCCGGTTCTGGGCTCCCCAGTTCAAGAAGGACAGAGAACTGCTGGAGAGAGTCCAGCAGAGGCTATAAAGATGCTCAGGGGACTGGAGCATCTCTCATATGAGGAAAGGCTGAGAGCCCTGGGGCTGCTCCACCTGGAGAAGAGAAGGCTGAGAGGCTGTATTTTCACGTCTTCTCCATTTCCTAGCGACACAAGCAAAAGCTTTATTGGCAAGTTTTCATAGAATTTTTGCAAGCATTCAATGCGAGAAGCCAATAAAAGTAAAAGTGGTGCAAGGCAATTTAAATAACAAAAAGAAATCTAATTAGCTGTGTTTCTGCTGCCATTGCTATCTGTCAGTGATGCAATTTTCACCTGCTCACAATAACTTCTGACACAGAACTGAAGAAGTCACGCGGACCCTCTCCTACCGTGCGATCCCATCAGGCAACAAACAGTTTTATGGACACCAGATCACTAACTGCAACTACACGTTTACAGCCGTTCCAAGTCGCTATATATGTTTTCACTATCATTAACGAGTAATAGCTTTATACATAACCATGGACAAGTACCTTTCCCTTCCTCCAAATCACCTGTAACAGAAAGGTACACTCTGCATACTCTTTGAGACAGGGACACTAATTAACATGGAAATTTGTCATATAAGTAGTAGAAAGGAACAAAAATTGAAACCCGAGGAATCTGTTTTCCTATTTTGAAACATCAAACTGCCTACTACAATCCCTTCTGGGGCATCTGTGCCACATGTTTTGCACACTTCAGCATTGTTCATGTGTAACTCGAAATCAGTATTCAGCTGAAATTCAGAATGTTATTTTGATCAAAGATGTCTTTTTTTTTTTTTTTTGGATGAATGTTATGATGTCGCCTGTATGAGTACAAACAAGATCACAGTAAAAAGTATTGCTTTGTATTTTCAGCCTACCACAAACGCTCTCTTTTCATAACCCCAGAAGGGACGTGGCCCAGTGCAGTCCTATCATCCTGCTTCCCCCTCCTCCCTTCATCTTATTCCCGCTGCTCTCCAGCAGCCGTCTCCTTCTGTGCCGGGGGACATCCTGCTGCCATGCAGCCTCTCCTCCCTCCAATCTAGCATTTTGCTGCTCAAAGACCATTTGTCAACCATCACAAGTCCAATGCCGCAAAGCCCTAATGGCCCCAACTCCGCTGCTAGAAGAAATGACTAAAGAGGAAGGTAATTGTATCCAAGCATAGATCAAGTATCCGAAATACAAGCACCCCATACAATTCACTTCAGTGTCAAGAATGACAGCTATAATGACAGCGTATAAAAATGGATAAAATAATGAGTTTTCTCGTATATTACGGACATCAAATACAACGTAGGGTTGAGCTGGGAGATGGGAGGGAATAAAAGGACATTTAGAGAACAATTAATAGAGCAAGAAAAATAAAATTTCTACTCGATACCAAAAAACCTAAGCAAAACTCAAGTAGGATTGAAGACTTCTCACAAAAGCAAAATTACTGTACTTCATAACTGCCAAAATAGTTTTCTAAAAGAAAATGCAGCTGCAAGAGTAAGTCATAAATATGTACTACTACAGCTCACCTACATGGAAAGCGTAAGTGCCACTTATGATAACCAAATTCATTACAGACATTCTGAAACCATACTTAGTTTTTATTTATCCCCCTCATTATTCTTAACAGTATTTAAGAACAACTCTGTCAAACTCAGCTCGTCAACTTTAAATTGTTCAAAAGAACAGATCGTAATCAGTTATCCAGGTCTGTAATTTTTTCTTACTATATAGAATTGGTAGAACACATTTCTGGTATCTCTTAAATTTAACAAAGATGCTGTGAGGATTAACATGAGCTGCTGGTGTCACGTTTCAGGATTTCTGAAGTATTGTTTCTCGAGAAGACCCTCAGTGGGGGTCTTGTTGTCAAGTTTTTGGTCAGATCTGTACACAGCTGATTAACAATCTCTCTCAAACTCCTGTTCCAAGTCCTGTAACTGCCGATTTACAAATAAAGCAAAGTGAAGTATGTGTTCAATGAGTAAGAGGAAACAAATTTTAATGCGAGAGTCCAATACTAAATAAACATAACTTAAGATTTTACCTTGCCTGGTAAATCAACAGCTTTGTGAAATATAATCATCAGCAGATGCTTAAAATCATGAAACATACCCAGATCTTTCTTTCCTTATTGTAACCTCCCTTTCCTACCAAGTATCAAACTACTTTTTAAAGTAATAATTCCAGGGGAGGAATGAAAATGCAATCACGGAATCATCCCAGCCCTCCCCACGGCAAAAACCTTACCTTCATCATTCTGGGCCAAACCACCTGCTAGGAGAGTAGCAACTGCAGTTCCTACAGCTAACCATTTCCAGAGACAAAACCGCTGTAACATTTTTTGTCAAACTTCACTCAAGGCAGATCTGAAAAAGAAAGATTTGATACCCGCGTGAGTCAAGCAACCTACACAAAGGCGAGCAATTACAAACTATTGCACAGGTAACTACGGGACTACATCTGGCATATAGACTTTATAAGAGTGGTTCTGTTAAAACAAGCTAGGTTAATTGCATTAGCATCAATACATACATATGGGCTCGTTAACTTGATAATCATGTATGTAGAGGCCTCCACAAGTCAAGAAAACGCAAGTTCCTTACTTAAATCAGTTCTAAGTTCCATAAAACAAAGTATTTGTGTTATTCTTCCTGCTATAGCCTTGTGCTTTAAAGCACTTTGCAGAAATGACTGTACCAGAGAAATTCCTCTTATTAAAACTAGTGTTCAACTGCAAAAGTCAGCCAGGACCCAGTTTCAGAGACATCGCCCAGCAGAACCTCTCCCATAAAACCATGAGCAAAGCCCGTAGATGGCCTTCTTTAATGAGACAGACAGTTCATGCCCAGCAAAGGAGGAGGAAAACAAACAAAAAACCCCATATGCACCAAAAAAACCCAGAAGAATAAACTGGCCAAGACGGGTCTGGAGGAACTCCAGAGCATATTTAGAGTGAGTAACATTAGAAAGTTATCTAAAGCTCTGTTTTATTGCTCCAATAAAGAGAATTAGCATACTTCCGTAGCCCAGAATGGAATTACTTAAAAATATTCCTTCCCATTTAAAAACATTGTGACAAATACAATGGACTTCCTAGCAACAGAAGCATGAAACGGAGAGAGACTTGCAGCAGTGGAAAAACAAACTAGTGCATAAAAAGGGTTTAAGTGCTGTCAATTTTCCCAAGCAAAGCACTCGACTCACATTTCATTGCCGCTTTCTGTTTATAACTTTCTATCCCGCTTACCGAACTGCTGTATTTCAGTCCAAGTCAAACAAACAGACTATTACCCCCACTTAACAGCCTCCGCATTAACACCATCTGATCCCCCATCAGCGAGGCATTGTGGAAGACCCGCTATCATTTCCCTTCTGCAAACCGAGCTGAGGGAAAACACAAATGTACGGACAGCATCTAATTCACACCACACACAAAAGAGATCAGCATAGGGCACAAAAACACCCTTTCAGATCACTCTCAAGAGTTATTTGAGCCACAATGAAGTAGGGTCTCTTCTCCCTGGTGACAAGTGATAGGATGAGAGCGTTCAAGTTATGTCAGGGAAGGTTAGATTGGATATTAGGAAACACTTTTTCACTGGAAGAGTTATTAAACATTGGAACAGGCTGCCCAGGGAGGCAGTGGATTCATCATCCCTGGAGGTGTTTACAAAAAGGGTAGGTGTGGTACTTGGGGACATGGTTTAGAAGTGGGTTTGTCAGGTCAGGTTAATGGTTGGACTTGATGATCCTAAAGGTCCTCAGCAATTCTATGATAGTGTCATTAAGTATTGGCCAAGACAAGAATTTCTCTAAGATCTGAATTTTATTTCAAATCATATCACCTTGCAAAACATTTTGGTTAATATAAAGGAAACAGTGCTATGATACAAACGACTTAAAAAAAACCAAACCCCACAACCACCACCAAAAAACCCAACACACACAAACCCCATGATTATTCATTAAAAGTTTTGGAGGAAAAACTGTTTGGGCTTTTTTTTTGTTTTTCAAATGGGTAAGGAAAGCAAGCAGTGAAACTTAATAAACCAGATTGAGTGGTTTGTATTTACTTAAATATTTGAAGTTCCTAGGGTGGGTGACACCGTATATACTCAGCCCGAGGCAACTCACAGAGGTGGGATCTCTGAGGCTCCCTTACACCACAAGTAGAGCTCCTTTTTGCTTTGCGAAGACACGGACCACAGTTGACTTCCAGTGATTGAATCCTTCCAGTGGATTTTAATACCAACATTCACTATTCCAAACAATGCCGTAAATTTAAGGGGGGGGGGGAGGGGGGGAAGTAACAAAACCATTTAAAATCCTACACTACACATGCTGCTCCGCTTCTCATTCTGGGTTAGAGATGAAGAGAGGCTTTGCCAATCTCCATCTTCCTTCAAAGTAGGACTCTTCCCACCCTGCTCAGCAGCAGCAGGTCACCGCAGGCCGTTAGTTGCAATAGGCGGCAATTTCAGGAAGAACTTAAATATTACACATCAAACAAGGAGACGGCCCGCGTCTCATTGAGGCGGCAGCGCAAATCTCACGGGACTGTTCTTTTCCCTTTCAGCTAGGCAAACGTCAGTCCTGACAACACAGCTCAAGGTTCCAGGAATTAATGAATTCCAGCCGTGCAATAGTATCTATGATCCATCCAAAAGCACTCGCCTTCCTCCGCTCTCCTCCTCCTCTTCCATTGGCACTTCTACAAGAGCTTCTGCCCTAACTCCAGCAGAGACAGCTCAAATGAAAATTTCAGACCCTTTCTGAAGTGTCTGTTATTCCTGTACACGTGAGGAGACCAGAATTGTTAGCAAAGATCTCACTATCTCCAAGAAAAAACTATTTAAAAGCTTGCTATGTAGCTACAAAAAGGAAGCTTCAAGCTTATCAAGTATGTTACCAACGACCTTGACAAGTAAGTTACCCATAGAAGAAAAAATAAAATAAATCCCTTCCTTGAGGAAGCCACCAGTTTGCCAGCGTTGCTTAAGAGTGGCTTTTTTCCTCCCTGCTGCTTACCAAAATGCTAGTTTGATTACAGTTACCTAAATTTCCACTTAGCCCATTCGGAAACCATTCTGGATTTTGCAACAGTACCTTGAAAAAAAATGGAAATTGCTTCCACCGTAATGTATTCTAGTTGACTTTAAATAAAGGCTAGAGTGTCTCCACATTACCCAAATGGATTCAAATGAATCCAATGTCATCATCAGACTTCGTTAGAGTTCCTAGGGTCTTTTGAGGATTTGAACTTCTCAATTATTTCACTAGTTTTTCCTCCCACATTAAGAGGGGATCCTAAAAGGACTGGGCTCTGACGCTGTTTAAGCAGACATTAGGTGACATTTACTGTCAAGTGCTTCCAATCTTTTACATCTCAAAACCAGAAACAAGTGGTTCAGGAAACTATCTTAGTTTCTTCAGGTCAGTCTAAGAAAGATCACATCCATATGCAGATTACATGTGCTGTAAGACCTAGAAAGAAATGCACACGCACACTTGAGAGGCCTCTGATACTTCGTTTTACAACCTTAGAAAAAAAATATCCAGATTTCCCATCACGATGTTCTATTTTAGAAAGTTATTCAGAGCTCGGCTGACATACTTGAGTGGAGTCTACTCTGGAGAGATTTCAGGACAGAATCTTGGCAGATTTATTTTTGATGTTGATGAAATGTCAAGTAAACCATGAGGATAGCAACACTGCTGCTCCAAGAATAAGCATCTCTATATGCAACTGTAATACAACAGAATAAAAATTGCCCCCCCTTTTTCCTCCAATTTGTACTGAAAAAAACCCTAGTATGAATGTAGAGAGCAAGAAGATTCTTCAGTTAAACAGACTCTGCTCACTCAGAAATAGCTCACAAGAAACCACAAGTTACTCCGAAGTCCCCAAAGGCAGACAATCTGTAAGAAATAGCGTGTTGAACTCTAGTTGCACAGTCTGACAGGGCAAAGGACAATTATCAATTGATGCTAGAAGGAAGATCTGTAAAGTAAGAACGTACAATATGTCTACAAGACTCAGTATATTCTGGGAAAGTGTTCTAATGTTGCTGCGGCAGAATTTTAAAGTTTGATATTACCACAGGCAACAAGAAGTTATACATTCAAGCACAAAAAACTTTAAATGAAAAATAAAAAGAATTAAAGTTTAGGGGAATTTCACTTCCTGGCATGTCTGCATTTAAAAGAAGGAAAAAAAAAAAGTCTCAATAATGTTCTCTCTGGAGCGTTCCCTGTTTGACCATACAGCTGTATCAAGAAAAATACACAGAGATTTTCCCAGCGGAGCGGCAGGAGCAGCCGATCACTGGAGATGTTTACAGCTCGACTGCAGCAAACTGCCCTAATCACACTCCAAGGAGCAATCATGTCTCCTCCTCTCAGCTCCGGCTTTTCCCCCCTCCCCTCCCCTCCCCCCCTTCCCCTCTTGCCAGTGCAGCTACTGAATCAGCCAAAGCGCCAACAAGTTATCAAGACATCTACATAAGAGGCACTTCAACAAATTGTAAGAGGGGATAAAGTGAATAAAAAAAACCCCCCAAAATATCAAATATGAATTATCATGTCTGAGCATCTTGAATACATTTAGGGCCCAGTGATATTATAGTAACTTTAAATACTTATTTACTTTACGATGAGGTGTTATTACAATATTTGAAACGTTGCATTCATTTGAAGCTAAGAGGGGGAAACATGGACTCAGTCAAAATAAACAGCCATTCATGGTTGGGGTAAAAAATATTTTTAAATACCCATACAGAATTCTTCTCAGTATGGAAATAAAAACAGAAGTTATAAAAAGTTTTTTTAAAATCAGGTACATGCTAACACAGTCTAATGCCACATGTTGAGTGGAACTGATTCTTTATGAAAGTTAACTTTTCAGAGAAAGATAGGGGTGGGAGAAAAAAAAAGCAAGAGGCATTGACGTGGTTAGGAGATAACAGAGAATGAAAAACTAGCGTACAAATACCCAAACCCTCGTGAACATCACGCACAGTGGTCTCCAGCAAACTCCTAACCCCAAACTAGCGCCTAAATTGCAGTAGAACGTGGCGTTTCAGTATTTTTAAACATGCAAAAGAATCCAATTTGATTAGAAAGACGTGAACTTTGGGCTGAGTTTGCAGTAAGCCAGAGGCCCTTGGCTGAGTCACAGCAGAACTGCCCTGTACACACACCTCATTTTGTACGAAACGTGGAATGTAGCAGTGCCGTACCACAGTCACACAGCAACAACTTCTTTAAGTGTCTTCTTACCATTGACGGCAAATTTAAAAACAACTTTGAGGCACTCTATCAGGGCTTCAAACCCATTGCAAGAGGAGAAAGTGCATACTTAAAAAGAAATCATTAAGTACATACTAATTCCATAGACGTGAACAAATATTTGCCATTTAATATATGTGTCAAAACCAATAGCTCCTATGAAACTGCCACGGTTGGATGAATAATACAGCATTTAAGAAAACAATTAAATTGCCATTTATACGTATGCTATGAATTTACACAACCAGCCAGAACTCCTTCAAGCATCAGAACTTACATATTTTGCTTAGTGGTGTTGCTCTTCAAAAATTACAATTGTGATAAAATATCAAAGCATATAATGAATTATTTTTAAAAGTATAAGGTACTGAATAGTTTAAACACAGGAAAAAATGATAGCAGACAGTTTTATTATGAGGCTCATCTACATTATTACTGATCAGATGAACTCTCTTAAAAATTGAAGACACAAAACCAGGGAGTCTCTGAAGTGCAAATGCTTATTTTGAGAGAACTGGTGCCATAATAAATCAGAAATGTCAGTAGAAAGAGAAAAAAAAAGGCTCGTACAGAAGCCAAAAAGGAGATGAATTTGCTTTACAGTCTGACAGTGCTCCTGGCTTGGTTAAAGCTACGGTCCATTAAACAGTATGTCCCAAATATTTTATTTTTGTTGCCGAAACAATTATGTTGAACTGTCAACGCAGAAAAAAAATGCAACTTTGTAAATAGTATTTAAACACAAGAACAGACAAAAAAAACCAACTCTATTTTGTCTCGACCCCGTTCTTAACTAATGTCACTTCATACGGTAGGCAGCTACATCTGGCTTAACATTTGTGCTGCTGCGGTTCGGCAGAGCGGAGCACGCGCTCATTTACAGTTTGAGCTCTTCCTCGAGCCACACAAACCATACATGGCCCGGCACTGCGCCCTTCCACCCGCAAGTATGTCCGGACACCTACAGCACACGGCAACGCTGTGTTGTTGACATCCACACTAAGTATCTCGGAGGGTTTTTGCTTTTGATTAGCTGGGTCCTGAGGCTGAAGCGCTGCTGGAGCACATCTGGAGCACAGCAGCCGGAAAGCCACTGTGCTGGGAACACCCTCAACTTGAAGGCTTAACCAGAAAAAGAATTCATTCCAGCTCATGAGCTCAGGGAGCACTTGAGCTAGTTCGGGGCATCCCGGAAGGCTAAAGGTCAGCCCACAAACTCCCATGCCCAAGCGCTGCACTCCCCAGGCGGCTGCTGAGCCCATCTCACAGCACCTACTTACAACCAAAGAAGAGCCACTGAGGGAAGATTTCACCTTTCAATTAAAGCCACGTAAGTTATTGATGGCTCTAATTCAGCAGCAACTGTGAATAACTCTATTTACTGAAAGCAAAGATCTGATTAAATGCTTTCCTGAAGAAGAATTTAAGCACAAGCAAATATTTGGCTGGTTTGGGGTTACAGTGAATAACTTACAGTGCAAATACAACCCCTTCTCCAATTTTGGATGCTCCAAAAAAAAACCAAAAACAAAAACAAAAACAAAAAACCAAAAACAACCCAGAAGAACACTACTACAGTTTTTATTTCACTAACACGGCTCGAGATCTTCATATGTAAGTATTTCAGCCTATGGACTCTTGGATTTACTCAACCCCCATTATATGAGCTATAGGGCTTTCATGCTATAGAATTAGCACAATCTATATGGATTTTGTTACTCTCCTCTACTTGGATAAAACCGTTCAATAATATGAAGATTTTTAAGATCAGGTTTCAAGATCAAACATGTTCACAACTCCATTCCCTTTTGGCAGCTGCTGGATCTGTTTTAATGAATCTATTCCCCATAAAGAAACATATTAAAAATAGAGTAGCATTGATGCTGCATTTGTGACTTCTTCTCCTGTTTTGTGCTTACCGAGGTCTCGAGTTTTTAGCCTTACTTGAAGAGAGCATTTTTAGAAAGCTTAAAAAAAATCTGATGGCAATGTATTTGAAGATCTGAAAATATTTTCAGCTGCAAGTTAAAATTCCTCAGCATGTTCTCTTGTATCTATGTTCAAAGAATTCATGCATTCCTCCTTGCCCATATTCTCCTAAGGAGTTTTAATTATTTCCTTGCCTGACTCTTTAGACCTATTCATTTCTGTGCCTTTCTTGCAGAAATGGCCACTTTTCCATGAGACGCACAGCCACAGCAAGGTATTTCAAAGCCAAAGTAGAGCATCAGTAACAGCGAGTTACTTGCCTCTGCGGTAGCTCAAAAGTAATTTAAAACTTCATCCCGGTACAGCCCACCCTGTACCTAGATATGAAAGATGCAATTTAAAAGTTAACAATTAACGAGTCATTTGTACTTGAAAGCAGAAATTCCTAAATTTATTTCAATACTTTGTACCCCAAAACAACATAACTGGTGTTTTCCTACATTCCGTGAATAATAAACTTCTTCATTTTCTATCTCTATATAGCAATTTCTATCTCTAGACAGCAATTTTCTATCTCTAGATAGCAAACGTGCATACGGCCCGATTCACAGTAGGTGACATCTTGAGAGCACTTTTCCAACCCTCCTGCCAGCAGAACGTACTAGAAATGCGCTATATTAACACTCGACGGAGTACGCTGCTAATTTCCACAGAAGAGAGAGAAGATTGCTAAGGATATGTAGGTTTGTGCAAAGAAATGTCAACTGTATTACCAAAAATAGAAAAAAGCTTTTACAGAATAACTGAGGTAGGGATGGAGAAGGACTTTTGTTTCCTGCTTCCATCACTAGTTGTGACTGCTTGATTTATTTTCTGTATTTTTAAAAAGTAAGCCAGCTGATGGATTAACAGTATTACAACCTCTTACTCGTGGGTGGGTAAACAGGGTAGCCAACTCATTCCTGGCTACAAATCCATTTTTTACTGCGTTATAGAGATATTCAGTTTGCCAACCCCTCTGCATGGACTTAACCTATGAAATGTTGTTCTCACACAAAGCTTCAAGTGCTTAATCAAAAGTTTGTAAGTTTGGGCCGCATCACACTGTACACGTGAAACTCCTACTTTGCAGACAGCGGCTCTAGAAAGAGGGAAGATGTCCGAAAAAAACCCTTAAAATGAGTGCCAGAAGACTTCATTTAAAAAGTAATATTAACTGCTTAACATAAAAACATTACAAGAAATATAAACTATATTAGTCAGAAGCATTCAAGTTAGTTCTTCAATAATCTTTGTCTTCACAAAATATGCACACAGAGCTTAAATTATACATTAAAGTGCAGGCTATTTTCCTGGTTAATAACGAAAATATATTTTGATATAAAAGCACAAAGTAAAAGACGGATTTCATTGCTTTTATTGCAAGACAAGTATTGGAAGATATCCCAGAAACCTCTCCACTTCTCCCTTGCCAGAGCCGTTTCTCTCCAAGGATCATTCATTTGGCTTACTTAATACAGAGGAGTCAATCAGAGGTTTTCTTAGAAGTGGAAACTAAGGAAGATCTCGATATCACTGCAGTGGAAAGAATGCTGGGGTTTTGAAACCTCAAATACTTTGGAAGTTCAGGTTTTTTCCAGCTCCTGCCCAAGTTCTCAACAAGCTAAAAGACCCTCAGAGAGGTGAAACGCAGGAATTGCGAGGACGACAAAAAAGCACGCTCAGACACACGACACTCAGCTTGCGCTGCTGGGAAATTAAATCAATGTTACTGGTCCCAGGTTAAGGAATGAGGCTGTGGCCAGGAGAGAGCTGCTGTTGCCCATGGCAGCAAAGAGCAGAAAGAGCTAGAAGCAGAGAGGCTGGAAGGCAGCCAGCTCACTGCTCCACCACTGGCTGGGGGCAGGAGGGACACGCCGCTGCCCGGCTCCAAAAAGAACCTTCAGTCTCCAGCTGCAGCTACTGCCGTGCCCATACCAAGCCCTTGTCAGGAACGTACAACAAGCGGTTGTACTACGCAGTTCCCTTAAAAAAAGGCAACCCGGTTAAAACGGTTCACTCCGAGCACCATTAGAGGAATCGAATTTCTGGGTCTAGACACCTGTTCATCTTTTTCAAGATGACCCAATTCTTTCAAGATGATCCTACCTTTAAAAGTTTGAGTCAAAACATCCAAACCTACCCAGCTCTATCCTTAACTTTCCCATTGCCGCTTCCTGCTAGGCCAGCCAGACACCACCGCAGGCAAGAGTCTCTCTCTGATGCCAGGAACTATTCCGTCAGATGTCTCTCCAAGTGCTCTTTGTAGGAAACCAGTAACTGTTCCGGTATCGTAAACCTTTAAAATTGACTTGCATTTTGGTGATAGAAGTGCCCAAAACTATGTTAATTTATTTTATTAAAGAAAATTACATTTTCTCAAGTACAATTTCTATGCTGCAGCTTCTCTTCTCTGCATTTTTATTGACATTTTTTAAAATAAATACATCAAACTTGTCAAAGCAAAGCCTACCTTTCTAGAAAACGAGGGCTTCTACTCGCCGGTTAGTCATCACACAACAAAAGTAGTGTTAAATACATCCAGGAGTAATTACAGGGGGGTTTATTAGCTCTGTTAAAATAGTTCAATGGAGTGACATTTCAGAAATAACACACATATACATAAACATACACACGTGTGCACACACACACTTAACATTCTATTCAGCTACTTCAATGCCAAGTTGAAGGCTGCGTTATTACACATTACTGGGCCAGAAGCTTTAAAAATAGTCCTAGCTTTTCAAGTTTTGACAGCTTACGAATAGTAAGGCTGATTAAGCCAAATACTTCTCAGAGTTTTGTATGTCCGCACTCCAAGTTACAGACTAAGTAAAACTAAATAAAGTTAGGTTTAGAGGTGTTTTCTGTTGTCATTTGGTTCTCTGAAAAGACAAATTTTCCACTGAACACTATAAAGCAGTTTGTTCTTAAACTACCTGTAATTACCGTTTATAACAAATCTTGATAAAGGAAACCCACCGAGAAGAGCCCTTGAGCGTTATCTGCAGTCCTATTTCTAACGCTGCTCCCAACAATCGTGTTCCCAGATAGATCCCTGTGGAGACAGCACAGCTCACAGGCTACAAGTTTTTCCTATCGCAGGCAGTAAACCCACTAAGCAGACCAGTAAGTCCTCCACTGTTGCTGCTTGTTGGAGTTACTGTATGGGTGAAGGGTTCGGTTCAGCCTACCGTCCTTCACACCCATGGGGTACTCAGGACCTGCTTCTCCTCATTTCTCAATAAATCTCAAGTACCTCTCTCTCACCAGTGCTCACCTGCTATTAACTAACCTCCAATGAACCGGTGACACTCCAAGTACGGCTTTTACCCTCCAGCCACAGCTGACTACCAGAGAGAGTCCCTTTCTAAACTCTCCAGACAGACCAGACTCCTCAGCATTGTTCTTCAAAATTAAGCTACCTAAAGAATTGAGGTTTCTTCTTTGGAAAAGTGCAGTAAATAAATTTTGTGTTTATCTGTCCCTTGTTTACTAGGTCACTCAATGCATTATCAGTTACCGTATTCCGCTACGCGCTCATAACCAATGAATTATTTAAGCCCTAAGCCAAGTACACAAGCAGGCTTCAAGACATTAAAAATCCTCACGTATTCAATTACACAACCGTTACGTTTAGACCGCTCTCATTTCTCACCACAGTTTTGTTGGGAAGCCTTGTCAGTCCGGACAGCTGGATTTGAGAGGCTGCTAACTAAGTCACATGCAAGATCGCCATTATTTTAACCACCTACCTGCTGTTAATTACCCATCCTGTATTTCAGGCCGCGCACAGCATCGCTTTTGCCTATGCTTGTTAGATCTGCCCTTCGGTTCCCTCTGCTCCCCTCTAACAGCAATCCAAAACCAAAGGGGTCCTGTCTTGTCTTCCTTTGCTCCGTCAGGTGCCAGTTCTGCACATCGAACTCGCCTTCCACCACCACTCCTATACGGCCCAAACACTCAGTTGTGCTCCATCCCCTCTCACGCCCCTCTGCTCTCCAAGCTTTTCTGTATCCGACACGTCTATCAATCCTCAAGTACTCTTTCACTCCTCCGCTCCGTGATTTTCCCTCCTAATATTTTTTTGGGGGGGATCTTACCTTTAAATATCCTTCTTACCACTTCTTAATAAGCAATAAGAGCGTAATTGGATGTGATTACTTGTTTTGATTATACTTTGATTGCTTTCTCAGCTTTGAGGCCATGAGGGAAAGGAGGCAGTTAAGTATTTGCTCATGTTTTCACATATTTATTCTTTCCCCTTTAAAAGCCTTCACAGAAGCTGCAATCACTTCCCTCTCCACATTTGCCCACCTCTAACCTTATCACCTTCTAACCCTCATCACTCCAATCGCCTTTAAGCCCTTTGGCAAGCACGTATATCCATCTCCAGAACCTCTATTTCTCCAGACACCTGTACACCTCAGTACTGCATCATCAAGCCCCAACACTCACCATTTCACTTTCTAGATTTCCTGGATTTTGCATATTCCCACTTTCCTTACACCAAACAACAGACAGCTCTTGCATGCCCAGGTTTTTTTGGCTATCAAGACACTTAGTCTCGGCGTCTTTTGAGCAAATCCTTCTTGTCCAACCTTCAAGAATTTGGAGAGTGCTTATGCGCACTAATGAACAGAGGAATTGATTTCGCATTTATCAGCTTCTTTGTTTAACTGCCTCTGTCGGTGATCCAGATGGTGTGGAGTTGGGGGGTATGTGCCGGTGTGTTATGATGTTTCCATGTGCACAGGACCCTGATTTGGGGTCAGCTGGCAATAGAAAGCCTACGAAAGCTGCTGTGTGCCTTAAAGGAATGCAAGAATCTTTCCCCGTTGAAGAAACACAATGTCATCCATGGGAAAACATTGCGTCTCATCACAATGTTGCACAACAGAGATGGTAACACACCATCACAAGCCAACTTTGAGGTGGACAGAACAAAGCACAGCTGTCTGGGAAATAATGAAAACGAGGACCTCATTGCAACATTTAAAATGACTCCAGCAAATTCCTTTAGTGTAAATGCACATACTTAGGAATACGTTAAACAATTTTGTTGAACACAAGACTTCTAACAGTTTTAGACACTTAACTCATAGGTACTGTATTAGTGATCATTTCCAGAAGTCAAAGAAGTTCAGCCAAAACGGGTTAACAAATATTTACCTTTAACCAACTATTGAAATATTCAGGTAAAAATAAGGTACTTAACCCCCAAAGTACTACACGCTACCCGAAAAGGAGCTTTCACAGCTCCTGTTTTACCAGCACAGCAATAATGCATCAGTTAGAGTAACATTTAAAAAACAGGGCTATGTTGTTATCAAATTTCAAAAGATGTCAAAGTAAATAAGAAAGATTGGTGGAACAATTTCCTATAACATCTCATAAAGGAAAACACAACCCTGTTGTTTGACAGTCTTTAAGCTAACAGCATCCTTACACCCACGCAAGGTCATCCAGCCCCACCATTTCATCTCCGAGGCCAGCTGTGGGAGAAGGGACAGAAGTAAACAACTAAATGCATTGTGAGATGCAGACAGCAGTCAAGATGCGGACAGCCCATACACATCAACAGACGCCTGGTAATGTTCTCTCCCTCTCCTACCAACTTCCAGCATCCTTCTTGATGTTTTCATTGTTACTGAGCTGACATTTCTGTGAATTACATTAAAATCAGCGTTTAGAAGTTATTAAGCTGAGCTGGTAATGTTGAACAGAGTCTGGAAATAACCAGCACAACTTTGACACTCACTGACCCCCACAGAGCACATGAATGAGTCAACACATATCTACCAGGGTATTATCAAAAGTTCAGTTGTGAGACAACAAACCAAGCTTTAGAAACTAGGGGTGAAGGTGTTTCTTTTACCTGGAGCGATATAACCTGACCCAAGGTTCAGCAGCAGCGGTCCCAATACAAAAACTTGTAGACCCTCACAAGCAGACAACAACACGCAAGGAGATTAGTACCCAAGTCGCTTGGGTGAAAGAAAACATATATACAAGTTCAAGATAGACAGCTAGGCACTGGCTCGCCTTAGTCAGGGAAGACTAATTAATGCCAATTCATCTCGGAAGCTGCTCTGACCACAACACCTAGAAGAAGTAATTTTACTACCTAGGAATCTGGCAACGGTGAACCTGAAAGACACCAGTGCAGCTGTTAACATATCCAAAGAGCAGATGGCCTGGAATAGGTAATGCACAGAGTCCTATTCACTGCTGAAGTCAGATGACAATAAAGAAAGGGGACTGGACTCAAGAGTTGTGAATTTTTTCACCTTCCTCCCTCAGGTTTTCTGTTGGGTTTCTTTTTTTTTTTTATGATGGTCTGGTATCAAAGGAGAAAAGGAGGCTGAGGGGAGACCTTATCGCTCTCTATAACTACCTAAAAGGAGGCTGTAGCCAGGTGGGGGGTCAGCCTCTTCTCCCAAATAACAGGCGACAGTACAAGTGGAAGTCATAGAATGGTTTAGGTTGGAAGGGACCTTGAAGATCATCTAGTTCCAACCCCCTGCCCTGGGCAGGGACACCTCCCACCAGCCCAGGTTGCTCCAAACCCCGTCCAACCTGGCCTTGAACACCTCCAGGGATGGGGCAGCCCCAGCTTCTCTGGGCAACCTGGGCCAGGGGCTCACCACCTGCATAGTGATTTTTTTTTCCTAATATCTAATCTAAATCTCCCCACTTCCAGTTTGAAGCCATTCCCCCTCATCCTATCACTACGTGCCCTTGTAAAAAGTCCCTCTCTGGCCTTCTTGTAGGCCCCCTTTAGGTACTGGAAGGGGCTATGAGGTCTCCCTGGAGTTTTCTCTTCTCCAGGCTGATGAAATGGCCTCAAGTTGTGCCAGAGGAGGTTTAGGACAGATATTAGGAAAAATTTCTTCACCAAAAGGGTTGTTAAGCATTGGCACAAGTTGCCCAGGGAAGCGGTGGAGTTGCCATCCCTGGAGGTACTTAAAACATGTAGATACTGTGCTTAGGGACGGAGTTCAGTAGTGGGTTTGGCAGTGTTAGGTTGATGGTTGGGCTCAATGACCTTAAAGGTCCCGTCCAACCAAGACGATTTTGATTCTAAAGTGTGTAAAGAGAGACGTGGCTCTTACATGCTTTAGAAGGGAAAGTAGCCACAGTACATGAGATTACCTGTCCGAGATGAAATGCTGAATTGTAGGAAACAAAATTTTAATCACACAAATTTACTTGTAAACACATTAGAATCTCAAGAGATAAGAGACCAATCTGATGAGTTGGGCTGGCCCACACGGTTTACCACTGGTGGATGAAGGAGGTGGCGGTACTGGAGTCAGTGGAGTCGTGTGGAATGAAGATGTGCCAACGGTGAAAGCCTGCTGACTCCACAGAATTCAGCTATGGTTATTAACAACTGCAGAGGATTGTGAGCCACTCTGGGAGGATTCAAATGCATTTAGTACCTGAGCAATAGCTTGGGAAATGAATTTCCATTTGGATAAAAATTGCACATTGGGATAAATAAGATATTCATGTATGCAAATAGGGATTCTGAATTTGTCAGCTTTTTAGCTCGGAGCAGGCAGCATAGATAGCTGCTGTGGTGTAATGGGTACTGAGCCAAAGTAAACAAAATGCTTGGGAGCATTAGAAAAGATAGAAATAGGATCTAAATTATAATGACATTATAAAGGACAATAGAAAACCCCTGGAGCATTAAACACTGGGTTTGCTGCTGGAATTTGAGAAAGAGACACCAGAGAAGGAAAAGGTCTCAGGAAGGACAGCTCAACTGTCTTTAAGACCCTGTGGGATGCTACCCTTCCCTCTCCAACAACACAAGAAACCCAAACAAGCCACCTCCACCTCTGAGAAAGAAGCCCAAGGATTACTTATCACAAGAGAGATGTTACAGATATCGACTGAAATCTTGGTTGCCAAAACTGCTGTAGTAACAAATTTTTCACTTGACGCTGTAATATTTCTATACTACAGGAACACAGACCAAAATAAAAGCAAAGAATAAATACAAAGAAATCTTTTTCACACGAACTAAACATTTGGGCTTCTTCGGGAAGTCATCAGGACAGGGAGAGCAAGTGATTCTACTCCCAGTTAAGTGACCTTGCCAAACAGTATTTTTAACTCTGCAGGGTAAGGCAAGGATAGTCTGTGCTTCAGGGCTTTTGCAAACCACCTGCAGGAGCCAAGAGAGAACGCGGTGTAGTGCTATACAGCTCACCTCAGGTCATGGTTTTTACTTTCTCCAAAACGTGCAGTAACAGTCAGAGGAACATACGCTGAACATAACAGATTAATGGCTTAATTCAGTTGGCAATTCAGATGTCTGAACTTTTTTTTTTCCCCAGCTGTGTTTTATACATTTAGTGAAGTCTATAAACCCAAAAATGAAGTGCGAGTTTTTCACGCGTTTCTACACTTGTTCCACGCAAAAGAAATTGCTTGGAACGAGGCATTTTCTTCACCTTACCTCTTTTGCTTTGCTCGCATCGCATTGGCCCTCAGCACACCAAAGATGAGAGACCGTACCACAGCTGAGCACGAGACAGCCAGCTCATTGGGAAACTCAGGCTTAAATCCAGCTGTTTCAACAGTATGCCAGTTCACACCAGCTGTAGTTGGTAACATGACTGCAAGGCAAAAAAACATCCCAAAGAGGGTCTCTCGTACCTCTTTTTTCCCCCTCACACAGTATTTCAAAGTAACGTGATCTCAAGACACAGTTTTTATTCCGCAAAACAAGTACTTAATGAAATTACACAATCTGACTCATCTCTCCTGTTTCCATTCAAAGAAAAAAAGTACCATTTTCATATTTGAATCTCTTACTGTAGTATGATGCTGCAAAGCTGGAAGAGAAATGGGTTTCCAGCCTAAGAAAGGAGGAGTTGAAGTCCACTAAATGAAATACAGCAGGGCAAGTCAAAAGAAAAAATCCACACGTTCACTTACTTAGTTTTCAACAAGCAAAGGCAAGGCTGTAAGCAACAAGACTATTTTCTTTTTTGAAATGCATAATTCTGTTTACATCTGTTTCCTGTTGGCAAATTAGACGTGTTTTGTGCAGTCCGCACTGACACCAGAAATCCAATATCTGAAGATGCTGAAATCAGGGTTATGTCATATTCCTGCAGAGAGCTGCACCTACCGAAGCCCCTAAACTCGCACCATCCATTATCATGCAATAATGAGAAATTCTAGAGGCCGAAGGTGCCAGGTGGCAGTACTGCCTCGCAGGCACGAGCCGTCCTACCGCACCGACGTATACACGTTCCCCAGGCAGCACTTCTGACTGCAGGTAGTACATGGTTCCAACTCCACAGAGACCACTCGGTCATTTCTCCCCAAAAGAAGTATTGGAGTAAGATGACGTTTTTGTCTGCTCTCTTTCTCCCGAGTAGATTTCCCATTTTTGCCACTGTACGGTGGTTTTTCCAAAGGGGATTCCCCAGCTGTGCCCAGCAGCAGGTCTCTTTTAATGGCAGACTCCTGAAGGCTGGAGCATTGCTACCAGCCTCAAGAGCAGAGCGTGCCCAGAACATAGGCCTATCACCACTGCAAATTCTTGTCTAGCCTCCAGTGCCGAGGCTAGGCCCGGCCACCAAAGCAGGCCTACCAATATTTTTACTTCTGAAGTTGGAACTCTTCAGGTTATTTTTTTCTCTAATATATATAGCTCTTCAAGATCAACTCCAAGTCAACAGAGTACTAGAGTGCTACTTATAGCACACAGTCCAGCACTTCTCAACACACAATTTAAAGATTGACTTCAAAGTAATCATGAAAGCCTTTTCTTGGCTAGCAGGTAGCTACACAGATTAGCCTCATCATCAGTTTCTTAAGACCCAGGCTGCCTTCCCATAAGACAGAGATTTTTGCTCTAGTGCCAGGGCTCATTTGATTAGGAAGCTGTGTGTTTTGCTCTGAACACACAGATATATTACTGCAGTGACACGAACTTTTTCCTGGAGCTAGCTCCTAATTTGCACAATGACTGTGATGCGAGGTATTCCTCCCCGAGAGAGGAAATTGAAAAAAATCTCCTGCAAGACAAAATGACATTATAACAATAAGGAGTTTTGTCTTAAGAGGCGAGCCATCAAAATCAAGGCAAAATCTATATGGATGTAGTACCAACAGAGACCTCTGAGAAATTACACAAAGCCAGATCCACGACAGAAGCACTGCAACTTGTCCCGAGGATACACTCAACCTTAGGTGGCACAACTAAGTAGAGGACATCACAGTAATGACATGAATGCTGCTGTATAGCCTTATCCCATTTTTGAAGTTTAAATTATCAGTGCGCTCTCATAAATTGCATCTTGAAGGCATTAGACGTTTTTTAAAGCAACAATTTCAATAATGTAATTGGATTGATGGTGTTAAATAACTATGCCACTATATGCCAGAACTTCATTTTTTTGCCATCCCTCTTTGAAAGGCAGAGGGGAAAAGAAAGAACTCAAAATAAGAATGAGAGCAAAACTGCTTTGAACTTAACACCAAAGAAAGGCCATGAAGACCCAGCTTTGGTTAAACCTCCTCCCAGACCACGTATGTGGGGAACCTGCTCAGATCGGAAGGCAGCAACTCTTCAAAACACCCACCGATAAGCAGACTTATCCTGTCACAACTTATATACAGTTAACTTACGTAGCTATAAATCACTGTAGAGCTGGCAATCTCAACCTCGACTCTAAAATACATTATCCTTTTATGGAAATTAATCTCTCGAGACGTTTTTATAGAGAGCCTTCTACACTCTTGCAGTTTTTGAGTGTTTTCAAAGTTCTGTTGAATTTCTCCTCAAATCTTTTATGCATGCACCATTTACTCAGTGCTTTAATCATCATTTATACCTTTCTCAGAACAAATGCAGAGAGGCAAAAATGCAAATATACATATTTTTAGGTATCACTTAGTATGCAATCATAAATACTACGTGTATCTGAAAACACATCTGATGAAGGCAGATTGCAAAATGTGGTTCAGCAGATGTCCCATCAGGGAAACCTCAGGGGACTGAAAAGTTAGGCAAGTGTACGGCGGCTTACCGTGCTATAGTCCTCTTGCAGGATCTTTTAGAAATAAAATCCTGTTGTTTGTTTTCTGTCCTTCAACATAAATCTCTCATTTAAAAAAACTCTCACAGCACAAGGTCTTTCCCCAGCTGAAAGACAATCTAGTCTTGCAATTTCTACTCCATTTGAATATGAAGTGAACTATTATTCACAAGACATCCTATTCTTCTACTATTATGTACAGGTGGCATTACGGTAATACCACTTCCAAACCACTCATTTTTATACTACAAAGACATAGGAAATTCATCTATGCAACACAGCTGCTCTTTGGAACAGTGCTGTACTTTCACTGTCATTATAATTGCTTAGAAAAATAATTTGTGATTGAACAGATTTTAAAAATACACATTTAAAATTTGTCTTTTTCATCCTGGTTCCCCCCCAACATACATATTCTTCAAAGTCTGCTAAAGAACAGACTTTCAGTATGAAAAATATTGGCAAAAAATATTAACCGCTATTTGAATAAAAGGCTTTCAGAAGTACTCTGTTCATGAGATTTTACAGGCTTTGATCCAAACTGGAAGTTTAACGAGATACATAATTTTCAAATTCATTAGGAACACAAAATTACTCAACAGTGGACTACTCTATTTTTTTTAATGGCTGCTCTATAGTTTTCCTTTTAACTCAAAATTATACTTCTGAACTCTTTAAAGGGGAAGGAGGCAATCAGTGCTCAAAGAGCAAGTGTTGTATTTGGGGGGGAGATACTTTGCATTCTTTTTAGGGAAACCAGGCTTTCAATCACTTCCAATTCAGAATGGGGCTCAGGTAAGGAACTACCAGCATCCTTCTATAAGAAGGATCTTTACAGGGTACAAAATTCAGAGGATTAACCTACTTAATGTAACCGAGTTCAAGAGCACAAAAGTCTCCCAACAGCATTTGCTGAGCTCATCGCACCTTACCTCCTCATTTGTCACCAAAACCCCAAATACTGGTCCCATCTGTTTCAACTGTAATCAATTAATATTCATTTCTCCCATTCCTTTCTGTTCCCTCAAGCTGAATTTCACAGAAATGGGCCTTTATTAAAGGATTATCTTTCCTTTTTGAGGATCACTAACACAGAAGGCTTCTGATACCAATCCAATTACCCAAAGTTATGGAGACCCGCCACTGTACTAACCAGATGCGTCCAAGTGAGGTCATTCTATTGTTAGGAAAAATAGAAACCAGAGCACAGAAACCCTTTTTTAAGGCAAAGGAAACAGCAGCTCAGACAAGCTCAGGAAGCTGGGCTTGTCACTGGAGTGAATTTGCAAGAAATTAAAGGGGACAAGCTACATTCCAACCAAACGATCGCTTGACAGCATATTTAGGATATCAACAGAATAGGTCTTCTCTAAATAGATCAGATCTTTAATGCTTTGGAAGGCATTGTTTGCAGGCTCTGCCATGCAATAAATTGATTTAGCAAAATGTCAAGTTGGAGGGAGGAGGCAAGAAACAGGAGTTGAATTCCTCCCAGAAGTACACAAACTATATAACTGTACTGAAAAAGGAAGCTGCAGGATTTACTGATCTGCCGGAGTATTTGATGAAATTATTCTCAGGAGCATAGTCCTTATGAGCTGGATCATTACTATCTCTCCCAATAACTCACTCCCTTCTCATTATTCAAAATAAATTCACATAAATACTCATCTTTTCAATCACTTGTGCAACTGGAAGCCTGCTGTTTAAAACTCATCTTACACTTCCACTTAACCAGCATTATCTGGTTAAAAAAAAAATCTGTAAAATCCAAATCTGAGAACCCCAACACACAAATAGAGAGTAATTTTGTTTTGTGGCAGGACATCGAGTCGAGTCTTATTACACAAGGAAGTTTTGTATAATCTTTAAAGTGAATGAAATTTCCAATCTGACCATAACTTTTGTATAACATACTAAATTCAGTTCACCATTAACAAACACAGCCATAACAAACAGTTGAACAGTAAAACACACAATTCAAAGGTGGGATTCTCTGAAAAACAATTCAAACTGAATTCTTACTTCAGAGGAGGTAAAGAAAAATATATATTTCAGCTTCAACTGGCTACTACAAATCATCTTCTAAAGATAACAGCCTCTTACATTTAAAAAAGTTTATAATAAAGCAAAATTGTTTGGTTTTACTTTTGAAAATCGTTGTCTTTACCTATGTTTGAATCGTCATTTCAACATAGCCCAAAACATGATCGCTGCAGATTTTCATCTTGCCTATCTGCGAGTTCAGGGAGGTCAAGAGAGACTGGAACAAGCAGCTAGCAGGGGTCAGGCTTCACCGAAAACTCCTGAGCTTTACCATTTACCACCCAGTGCACGCTGCTGCTGAACTCTCAAAATACACATTCCTAAGAGATTTTTTCAAAGGTTCTTTGGAACACAGCAGGTATCTCATAACATACCCAAAATCCAGGAGGAAGGAAAAAGGCAGTGTCTACCCGGGAGGGAACAGCAATCGCACGCAACAGCTTTCTGTGTTTCTGAAGCGGTACCCTTCCCACGGCTGACCTACTGCGTACAGACTCGGGTCTGGACCTCCTTACACCACACCATTTCACCACGTACCTTTAAATCTCCATGGCCCTTCTGAAAAAAGGATTTTTAAGTAATTAAAAGGATGATATTCTCTAAGGTGCACATTTGATAAAAGCCGAATAAAAGCCACCAGTGCAGCCATGTAGAGGAACGTTGTATTTCATTGTCTATAGATGCTCTTTCACCCAGCATCTGATGTCCACCACTGCATTACACTTGTCAAATATCCAGCATGAGATACCGTCTCTGTTTCATCCCTGACTTTTGGCCATGACCATCTCTCAGTACCATTAATGCAATACGTGAAAGGAAATGGCAAGCCTCAAGTGAACGCATAGAAGACGCGCCAACTACGCCGAGGAAGCCAAGGCTGCACGAGCCTCTCGCTTGTCAGCAGGTACAGAACTGACACTGAGTCAACAGGGGCTTCAAGGACACATTAAAAAAGGTTCAAGTAAAAGAAGTGGTAAAACATGATTGTAATGAGCATCCTTCCCCTGCTTCCACTGAAAAAGGCCCCACAAAGTGCACACTTATTTAATACAGCAAATCCTCTCAGTCTGAGTATGGAACTACTAGAAATGGTTCAGGGATTACAAACGGAGGAGGCGAAGGATCATACATGGGAAGAAAGCCAGGCTTATCCCGTATTTGACAAAATGCAGACTGCACTGAAGAAAACTTATTGTTCCCATTTTAAAATTAAGTCTCCTCTGTTATCATCTTTCCTTTTCCTGCTTTATTCTATTCCCAGTTAAATAATCTCAAAAGAGGATGCTAGCCACATTTTTACTCTTCTAACGCGTATAAAACATAATTAAAATATTCAAGAGCATGAAGAGTACTCCAGCATGCATTACACTTCAAATTTCAGAATTAAAAACACCTCAAAAAACAATTGTTCAGCACAGCACCAAGAAACACAACAGATTTAAACAGTTCAATATTACTTTTGACATTTTGTTTCATGATTGACTACGTGTTTACAGTACCTTGCCAATGGGAATGCTTTGTATTGCTGGAAATAAGACGCCTGGTTTAGTTTGCAGTAGGAAAATGGCTACACCGTAACAGGCATTACAAGTGGAGACACTAGAACATGAACAAGTTTTGTGCAAACACAGAACAGATATATGCCAACGCACCGAGATAAGCAATCCTGGCCTCAAGTACAGGGAGGGAACAAATACATAAACACAATCTGAGAATCCTGATTTTTGGTGGAGGGAACAGGTAATATCCATGGAAAAAAGCAAATTATTTCACCTACAGTAAGGAATTTATTTCACTTACAGTCTTCACATTATAATTCTGTTAGTATTAAAAGATGTCTTAGCGTATAAAACCAACCAATTCTGCAAATCAGTTCTCTTAGGCAATCTCACAAGGCAAAGATCTGGATCAACAAAAATTCCACCTGGGAGGTGATGGGCCTCCAGCAACCTTCTCAAGAACCTGGAACCTCAAGATCCCTCAGGCTGACAGCTGGAGGAATGCTAACGGATTAAGATGCTTCGGCTCCATGCCTCACTGCGGGGCAAGAACTGACGTGTGTAGATGAGATGCAGAACTGACACGCTGATTACTTGTGACCTGCAAAAGTAGTATATGGCACTTTCCATTTTAAAAAAAAAAAAAAAAAAAAGAAAATCAGTCTGTCTGTTCAATTTTGCATCACATTTCAAGTCTCCACCTTCTCACCTTCTTCGACAACAGCAACCTGTGTTGGTAGAACTGATTACGTGTCAACGGCAACAAGAAAAGGTCTCGATGCTTAATTCAGTAGTTGGGGAAAGTACGTTTTCTATTTTAAGAACAAAATCCTTCATTGTATTCCCAACGTACAGGCAAAGTACTGCTACAGAACAGCAGATGAGGGCAAGATACCTATTTGTAACATCTGACAAAACCTGCTAGCCTTCAAAACAAATTTAACAAGTTCCTGTAGTTTTCTTCACTATTTTTTTGAAGTATTTTCTTTGTAGAAGAATTAGATAAGCCCTGATAGAGTGTAAATATTTTGAGCATATGATTAAGAAACCCCTTGCAGCTCACTGCACATCTGTATTGAATATAGGGGAGGGCAAACCCAAGTGCTTCGAGGTCTTTATGTGGTGACGTGTTTGTCCTCATAGAAGTCAGTTCCCTAGATTAAATCCATGGTCTTACAGTTGAACAGCATTAGTAGATAAGAGTTTCCCAATGTTAATTTTTCAGAAAAATAAAATGAGAACAAAATCCACCCTGCACCTTTCCCTTCTGTGCTCTCCCTCCTCCCCCCAAATACACTTGGGGGGGGGGGAGGGGAATACTGAACACAGGGCAGTCAAACGAACACAGTAAAGAAATGGAGACAGAAAACTGTCACTTAATTCTTAGAATAGCTAACAAACAAATCCTACAATAGGATAATACCCTTTTTCTTACATTCATAAGGCCAGTTTTGGTACTGGCTATGTAAACATTAACACACAAACAAAGAAACCACCTTTGTAGAATTAAAGTACATATCCCATTTTTTTTCCCACCCTTCTGAAGACAGAAGGTTATCTGTCCAGACAAAGCTATGGCTGATCAGGCATAGCTGCTTTATCTCCAAAGAAAAAGATGAATGGGAAGGATCATTAGGAAGACAAAATAAAGTTTAAAAAAAAAAAAAGAAATTACAGAAAAACCCCATAGCAACTACTTTCACACGATGATACCTCAGCGCTCGCACTGGAAGAGATGGCAACTATCTACCTTTGCTCCCCCTCCGCTTCAGTCATGATTATATACCTCCGTCCCATCCTTGTTCTGTCATCCCTCCTCTGGGCTGAGAATCCCAGCCTACTTAGTTATGCTTCACAGAGAAATTATTTATATGTCGGAAATTAGATCTCTGCTGAATTAGATCTCTCCTGGATTTCATGAAATCTTAACAATGCGGGGGAAAACAGGGGACTAATTCCAAGGGAACGTGAACAAAATGTTTTTCTATCTCCTATGCTTCACTAGAGAAACTGAAAAGTCTTTTTATAAAGCCCGAACATTCAGGAAAAAGAGAAACAGTCAACACATCACCATCACCGCTTAAGCACAAGGGAAAAAGGCAAATCCCAGCTGTCCTGTGAACTACGGGACACCACAGCTGCAGGTCAGAACCAGGACTAGGCTCATACCTTACCCCTCTGAACATTGTGCCTCCGAGGAGAGAGAAAGAAGGGGGGGGGGGGAACCACCCAAAAAGGAAAAAACCACCAAACACCACACCACAATTTCCAAGAGTCATTTGCTATCAGTTGAACATTCATAGTTTAGTTGTTTCAGCTGTACAGTCCTTGCTGCTGCACTGGTCTGTCAAATGGTAATCAGGAAAGAAACAACGCGTCACATCTTAAAAACCTCTACCTAGCTATGGGAAAAGCACCAGTACTTTTTGCTAGTTGTAGCTTTTCTGCGCCCATGTGAACACGACCTTACCCGAGCTCAGGAGTCAGTTATTACATCCTCGCCTGCTCCACGACCCAGTCCTGTTTGACCACCAGCTCATTTCTCCTGCCTGCGCCCTTTCATCTCTTCCATTAACTCACCTCTCTAACCCTTCCCTGATAAGTCATTCCTCCAGTTACTCTACTCTTCAAGCGGCACAGACAGCACCCTAGCTTTCAGAGATGGGACAAGATACTCGTCTTTTCCCTGCCCACCAGGAGAGCTCATCATTAGCGATGGAAACGCAGAGGAAAAAACGATGACAACGCGTTATGTCGATGTCTAATAGTTTCAAATAGCTGTTGAGCTAAATCTCTGTATCAGGCTTATATATCGCTGGAATGCGACAACAGGAAAAGTTAATTGTAAGTCACTCTATAACTGTGAAAGACCATTCGGATATTCTTCAATGGACACCTCTCTACGGAGGACTCGTTTTAACACCCATGCTCCCAAACGAGAGCAGAACCCCTCGCTTCCCAGCTTATGGGAAGCACGTCCTCAGGGTTGCACGCACATGCAATTTAGACCGGCTTTCATAGAACACACACTAAAAAGAACCAAGCCGAGAGCATAAAAAAAGGGGAAACTAAATACTGAGTCTGATTTGTACATGGTTCTGCAGAAGCAGCTCACAATTATAACTTATTTGTATGCCCACCTGAAGGCAGGCAATTAAGACACCTTCAAAACCATGCTGAAGCTAAGCTGTTGCCACCACCTTCCCTCCTCAGGTCTGATTTCTGAAAAAAACAAAAAAACAAAAAAACAAAAAAACCCAAAAAAACCACACACACCAAAAAAAAACACAAACCCAACCTGCCCTCAGAGAACGATTTACAAAAATAAAGCGACCATGGTCTTTTACCATTTCCCTCCCCCTTCTTCAAAAATAATTTGCTTTAACAAGAGACGATGAATGCAAAAGCTATGCAGAAGGTTAGGTGAGACAGCAATAATCTCAAGAGGCAAACAAGTGTATTTATATATACTGGTGAGGAAAAAAGGTACATTTAAAAAAAAAAAAAAAATCAACATTTAATAAAGCAGAACAACTGCATTTCATAAACCAAATCCAAAGTTCTGCTGCGCCGACATATGGCACATAATAAAATGGAAATTGGTCAGAGCTGCTGAAATACCATAGCATAAATGAAATTATTTTCTAACGGAATAGTTAGCTACTGGGAACGTTTCCTGCCTTTGTATACCAATTACTGCTTAATTACTGTCAGGCCGCCACACTTCCCAAAGTAACACCAGAAGGTAATTTATAACACCAGTAAATGAAACGTCTGCTACGTCAATAATAAGAAGCGTAACTGTTTGTTAGAAACTGGTTTTTAATTCAATAGATAACAGCCAGGAAAACAGCACGATTGATACCGTTAGTTACTAAATTAATCATCTAGCATAATCTAATAATATTTAATAACAGAAAGATTGTTTAATTCTTACGGATGAGCAAAGTACCGGAAGAAAGATTCTTCTCCTCGATTACAGAGCTCAAGAAGGGCGATATATTAGGGCAGGAGAAGCTGCTTCGCTACCTATTTGCTGCAGGGCAGATAAACAGCCGACAGAGAGGCAGAGACCTGCTGGCTTTAAGAGCACGGGCCTCCCAAGGATTTTTGGAGGGGGATCGTTTGACTGCAAGCACACAAACATACAAAAGACACGGGATGAGTGGTTCTACAAGCCACTGGTTTCCGATGCTTTGAATCCCCCCTCCTCACAGCCTGGAGTCCCCTGCATAAATCTGCCTCGATAATTTTGCAATACTGAAGTAATTCATTCCCCAGGGCCAACGAAAGCCAGCACAACTTCAGAATTCCGGCATTTATGTGAGCAAACCCGCTTTTGAAAAAAAACCCACAGTATTTGGGAATATTTGAGTAGCTTAAAAAATGGATCCTCAAATGCTTTTTAGAACTATTTTCACTGGTTCTGCTACTCCCTTCCGCCTCACAGTAGGATACACCCCATTTCCCATTTGAAGTGAAAGAAAATTAAATTTTGCTGAAAGCTAGCGCAGAACCAGAGAAAAACTCCTCATCCATTTCTACTCGGAGCTGCCTCCTGCAAAGCCCCAGGCTTCAAGGACAGCTTAGCATTTAAGGAAAAATGACTTAATTTTATTCCTCAGACGATTTTAAGCACGTGATAAATCTGGAGAACAGCTTGCCAACTACATAGTCTAAGAAAGAAGAAAATCATGGTGTAAGAAGAAACAAACTTCAATAAACAGATTAATTATCTTCTGTCCTTATTAGGGATTCCGAAACAAGAGCCACAAGGGTCCTCCTCACTACAGACCGATTCATTGCAAAACTGGTCCTGTGATCCATAAAGCCTGTCGTTGTAAAAGCAACCTGACATGGAGCTCTAGATCCATTAGTGTTTTACCTAAGTCTTTAATGAGCTGGAATAAGTCTCAAAATAAATAATAATAAAGGAGAAGCCTGCAACTGTCAGCAGAACATGTTCAAGCACAGTTCTGGCTGCATATGCACTACCTTTTTTCATATATATATACACACACACACAAGGCCCCAGCAAAATCTGCATCGTCAGCATACGCAGTAGAATCCCTCAATGCTGAAGATCACTCAGTCTCTTGAAAACTGTTTAACAGTCTCTCTCAATGGTCTGATCTATAAAGATTTGAAATTTTAAAATTAGGACATCCAAATGTCTTTCCTGCTGCTTATATCTGTTAGTAACAGCCAAGAACACCTTTGAACAGGACATTTGATCTAAGCAGTAGGAAAGACAACGAAGTATTACAGCGATTTGGGAACGCTGATTCTCTAAAAGCAAGCACAGGCATTTCCAAAAGTTTTCCCCATATAGTTTTACTGAATTCCTTCAAATTCTTCATTCAGGATGCTTCTTTTCTCTTTAAAGTAACTTCCACGGTAGTGCAAAACAGAAGATATTTATCATAACCAGTGTCTCTTGGAATTCTAATCGACCAGTACCTAAACTTCACTATTTCCTTCTCATTGTTCACGTACGAGCGTGCTCAGTTGGAAGAGTTGAAGCTTTGCAGTTTCATCTGATCATATGGGAAGGCACTGAAGTATCAAAAGTGGAAGGTGTTATAGGCAATTTAGCTTTTAATTAATCTAAACTTGGAACTAAAATTATGATATGCAATTTAATTTTATGTTTTAATCAGTCTTTTAATATAGCATTTTAATCTCCAGAAGCACGCACTCACATTTGGAGGGGTGCAATATAAGGCTCATCCAAGCTCTCCACATCACTTCCAAACAGGCCCTGAATTTTAATTAACCCAAGAACAACAGGTCAACCTAAGCTCTGCACTAGTGAGAATTGAAGCAAAATCCAAAAACTCTGCCTCTCTTAAAACAAAGAAACTTAATTTTCCCCAAAATCATATGAAAAACCACTAGAATTCAGCAGCAGCAGCACTTATCAATGCTAAGCAAAAAAAAAAAAAAAAAATAAAGGAAAATGAGCATTGCAATGTTGCAACCTGCTTGGAAAACCACTTTTCAGTGGGAAGGTCCACATCAGATGTCCCATGGGGAGAACAAGACCTGACAAACTATTCTGCCACAGGTCAGTGTGCAAACTAAACAGAAAAATGAGCTGAAAACATGTCAGACATAGACAGTATAAATACTAAAACTGGAAAGTGTAATACTCTGGCCTTGCTATCAGGGTACGTTTCTCACCTGCCCTTCTCAAGCAAGATGTCTGCTGCTGAGATCTCTTTTTACTGATCGCATTCACTCCACTTTGGTGACTGGATAGTCACCAACAACACACTGAGAGCGAGAACATAGGTTAATGGTCAAAACACTGGAGAACAGAGTCTTTACCCAGAATTGTCGAGAAGCAGTTGATCTACTTGCGTCTCCGCCTGTCCCCAGCAAGAATGGCTTCCTCTGCCATACACCACACGAGTACTTTCTTGGGTCTCTCATTTAAGCACACAGTTGCACGCGACTGAAAGTTTGCTGCACAATGTCAAGTAAACATCTCCATCCTGGGAGAAATTTTAGATGTGCAAAACAAATGAAGAAAACCTTCCACAAAGTTTTATGCACAGTTCAACCGTATATACCAGTATAAACGAGCAACAAAAGCTCAAACATTTGGAATTCCACGCGTGCCCAATATGCAGCAAGTTTTTCTACTGAAATGAATACCAGAAAATAAAAAACTCTTGATTTTTAATAATCAGGATGACTAAAAAGGTCTTATTTCAGAGGCAACTTGCATAGGTTTGCAACACACACACACTGAGCAACACAAACAGAACCCATATCGCATTACAGCCCACCAGGCGCAAAAGCTCCTCTTCCCTGAAAATTTAAGGTAAGTTCAGATCTACAGTGTTTGTTATCGGTCAGCTTTCAGGGGCACAGGGACACCAGCAACATCTTCTCATTTAAGTAAATCCAAAAGCAAACGGTCCAACCATACACACTTTTATACAAAGTGCATGTCAACTAGGTGCTGCCTTCAAGGCTCTTGACAGGATGCCAAAGCGGTCCACGGTGGCAGACCTCTTGGGCACGCAGTAAATAAAACTGTCAGAACAAGAAAAATGAATAGTCGGAGTGTGAAAAAAAAAATTTAATTGGACTTGATCTGTACATCAATTTAGCCTCTGGGGCAAACTAAAATTACTTGGCTCTTACTACTCTAGAAACATCCAAATCACGGTCCAGCGCGATTCGTGTGCCAGGCTGAATCATCTGAAGCAATTAAGAAAACGTAACTCTAACTCCATTCTAATCCACCACCTCCCCGGCCCACTTAATACAGCAATGCTGCTTGGAATCTCTGCGCACCCGAGGAGGGAGGACAAGAGAAACATTCAGGCTGCTCAAAAACTTAGTAGCTCTTTCCTTGTCTCACAAAAACCCTGGAGATAAAGGATCTGATGTTGCTTTCTGATACCACATGCTGATGAAATACTGCAAGCTTGGGACAGCAGAATCATCTTGTCCGACAAAGCGGGGGTAAATAGAAAAGAGGATTTACTGGATTCTGCAATCTGGGTTTATGAAAAAAATCCAGAGTAACAACAACAAGTAAGTCAGAGTAGTACTACTCAATCCCACACACTTCTACACTTCCAAATCGCTAGGAATTTAAGAGGTGACTTTCAGGCCTAAGTAGTAACACCAGAACTACCATTCAGACATTCCCTAAGCAACACGTACAGCCGGAAGGTGAACACACCGCTCCATTTCTTTACGTGTACATCTATCTCAGAGCTAAGTAGACACTGAATGATGGACATGAAAGAAACTGTGAACCAAATATCCCTCTTCTGCATTCAGTTATTTCCCATTAGACTCTTAAAATAATTTCTCCTAGCCATAAGCTGTAAGGATTCGCAGCTCCCATTACTCAACAGCCACTGACCTTAATCAGCAGCCAGCCGTTCTTAAAGAACTATCTTTCCCCTTACACAAGTTATAATTTTAATCCAGTCTTTCTCAAGATCAGATTCCCTTCACGTTCCCCAAACGATGCTTATTCCACAGAAACAGTCAGCACTTCACCTGTCTGAGCATATTTAATTTTGCCCTTTTTCTGCCTCCCCTCTATTTACCCCGCACCAGCAACTGGAGAACCAAGTACACCAAAACCACTTAACTTCAATACACTGAACTTCACTTCATCTTCCTATCTAGCTCGTGGATAGCACAATAAAAGTTCAGAGTTTAAAAAAATAAAAATCAAGCAAGGCAAGTACCTAGTGTTAATTTGACAGGTAACAAATACAATCGTACGGGACAGCCACAAAAGCATCTATAAAATTTATAACCAGTGACACCTTGGAGAGAGCGAGAGAGACCGGACATACAGATTTCCTTTGAGCAGCTATTGAATATTATGTTGTCCACTGCAGAAAGATTCATTAATGAACAGCATGAGAAAGAGTGTACATTTAGAACAAGTTTCACTGATCAGCAGGCAGTGAAAGCATGAGAGGTTGTCCCCTCATGATGGTACAAGAGTGCGTGAAAGAATCCCATTTAGATGATCCTTCAAACATCTGACACCCAAGAAGCAACAGCTGGGTCTAACTACACGGTACGGATTGCTCTTACAGCTTCCCAAGGAGCAACCTACTCGCTAGAGGCCAGGAAGCTGTCTAAAGTAACATCACTCCCCCCCCAAAATGATTCACAAAACTAAATACCCTGCTTCTAACCATTTCACTTTGAATTCTGGCCATGACTCATTCCAAGAGCAGTGGAAAAGTCAACAATTCAGACACTTCTCTATCTAGCCTCAAAGATAAGGGAATAGAGATGACAACTGCCACACTTGAAGATGATTATCTGTGAAAGTTAGATCTTTGCACAATTTTTATTGCTTTTTTCAAAAGCTGATGATTCAGAAAGAACTGGCAGGAAAGACTAGATACTCAGCAATGTGGCTTTGCTTATTTTCATCATAAAGATTGGCGGTAATCATATTTGTAACAGTGTGACCAGCTCCCTTCCCAGGAACGGATGGCATCGCCCTTCCTGGCCATGCTCTGTAACGCTCAATATATACTCACTATATATTCAATACTGCAGAACAGGGTGTCACAAGGCAGCCAAATCCATCCATTTGCCACCATTCTGGTGGTACTTCATGCAGGAGTACACAAGGGAAAACAGCCAAGTAACGCTCAAACAAAAACAAAGTGTGGGCACAGGAAAAAAACTGAGTATCTTCATTTGAGGCACAGCTGTCCTCTGTGGTCGCTCTTCAGTTAGACAGAATTGTCCTCTCCCTCCAGCCAGTTAACCCAGTCCCATCTACGTCTGATCACGACGATTTGCACGGCCTTCGCACTTGATTTCTGTAGCAAACTGCTGTGAATTCGCACTTGATTTCTGTAGCAAAACTGTGAATTAAGATGAAGACCATGAAGCCCAACAAGCCTCAGGTGAGTTACTAAACAAGACTGGTACTTGTAAGAACATTACTCAGCTGCCCTGTGCAGGAGAACAACTATTTTATCCTGCATTCTCTTAATGATCATTATCACCATCTTCAACCACCACAACAGGCTGCACACCAGCTTCTCCTTCAAGCCTCCAATCACCAGAAAACAGCAATCAGTGTCTAAACTAGAAGAGCCTGTAGTGGAGTCCCTGGATTTGGCTTGCTTGAAAGGCTTTATGTCCGGAATGTTGCTTCAATGGAGAGAAAAGAATTAAGACTTAAAGCCATTAAGAGAAAAACACAGGTCTTCTCTCTGCCCCTCCACCAGAATCACTAACCATGTACCACCTCAAAGTTTTCCTTCCACGGGATGAGCTTTAGGCCAAGTGACTCCTTTACTTTCTCGCTCAAAAAGCTTATTCCATAGGTTCAGAGTGCGATGCGCAGAGCTGAGTGCTTGTAGCACGACACACAACAGGCCAAAATCTTTCTCTTGTTAAAGAGAGGCTTCTGCTTTAACTTTTTATATTCATGGGTAACCTCCCCAGTACCAAGGAAGTTCCCGTTACAAATTTCATGGTTGGTAACCTGCAGATGTCACAGAATTGTTGTGCATTAGAACATGAACATCGCGAGGCTATTGTTACTTTGGGCTTTCCACTGTCTTTCAGAACTGGAGCTCTATCAACATAAATTCCACAAGGAAAACATCATTCTGCATTGATTTTCTCCTGTAAGCTTACAAGTTGTGACTTAGTTACACCAAAACAGTCCAATTCTACTGAAGATTCAGATGAATTCTACAATTTTTTTTTTTAAGTAAGTCAACATAAGAGGAACACTCCACTTGCAGTTGATGACTGTATGACTTCAGATAGGTATTGGTAATAATGTATCTCCAGAGTATGATGAATAGCCTTTAGTTATTTAGTCAACAAAATCCTTCCATTTGATCTCCCTTCTGAGAAATTATGCAACAAACCCTAAAGTGATGTTTGCCAGCTGTTCATAATCTACTCCTAAGCATGCTCAACTAATCAACACTTAAAAGTAAAAACCCTGCTTGTGACACATATTATCATCCAAACCGCATGTTATTCTTCCGCTCTAAACCAAAACTCGGTTTGCAATTCAATACGGTCTTTGCTTTATCACTTCCCTAGCGCCCCATGTGAAGCCCCTTCCTGAACCCACCAATAAGCAAACGTTTATTTTGCACAGGGCCCGCTCCCAGGCTCTTGCATTTTAATGCCGCTCAAACTTCCTTCCCATCATGCACAACATAAGCAATTTTATTTAACTAAGCAACGCCCAGAGCAACTCCAACTGGCTGTGGCTCAAGCATGAGATGTCTCAAAAAGATTTCCAGTTATGAATATTTTCAAAGTGACGGGAAATTTATAACATCCCTTGCTAATTTATTTCAATGGTTGATTACCTTCAGTAAAATGTTTACAGCTTGTTTACAATTTGAACGTTAACAATTTTGACTTCCAGCCATTATATTTTGTTATGCATTTGACTGCAAGAATAAAGGCCCTCTAGCACTAAAAATCATTTCCAAACGAAAATAATTTTTAATACATCTATCTTTATTAGAAGTATTAGCATCAAAAGAGAATTTACGGGAATCTAGGAAATACGTTTGCGTTTCTTGTTTTGGTATTCTGGTTCACAGCCTACCGGCTCTGGTTCCGCGCACCCCCACTTTACATGGTGCTACAAAGAGTATGGCCAACGTAACTTCATTATACAAATGCCACCTGGGCCAAAACCCCCTCAACAATGCAGTGGGTACAGGGGTGCTTGGACACCCAGCAGCTGAGCCGAGCTCTACCCAAGGGCGACAAGGAGGGACACAGATCAGCCTGGATCAAAAACGTTACCCTACAAGTTATTGTCTCTTTTTTTTCTTATTAATTTTCATTCTCCACGTGTAAAGTGCATTGGCGTTACACAGCACTTATTTTTAAAACTTTAGAATTGAAGTACACTTTTTCCATCTCAATTTTAAACTTCAGAGACTCTGTATAAGGGCTACAATACTGTGAAAGTCACAGGTATGCGCAGGGATTCCAATATGCAATCTGCCCACTCCAGCTGGTTCTCTACCCTTTTCATACGCACAACCCATCCAATTTAGATGGCCCAATTTCCAGTTGCTCCTCATCTCTACAGACTGATGATGAGTTTGGCAAGCAAGGGTTGCAGCAAAACCACTCAATCTTCCCAATTATTTGAATTTTACAGTATACTTCACCTGGAGGACATTTAACAAATCCTGAAATAGTTCAGACATTGCCACCAGAGCTGCTTGAAACTGGCCCAAGCAGATAAATTACAGGCAATCAGCGATTATAACCAGGCACTTTCCACTTCCAGTAATAAAAGCTGTTTGCCCTGACTTCCCTTAGAGAGACTGTAACAGCCACCAGAATTCAGCTCTTCAGTAATCACAGTCCAGGAATTAACAGAAATAATATGGTTAGGGTTAATTTGTGGGAGGGGTAAGAGGTAGAAAACCAATGCATTGTTTTCAGCAGTACCCGTCTCTTTGTAACACAAACTAAAAATCAATTCCTCGCTCTGTTGATTCCTGTTAATACAGGAATCCACAGTCAAATGAGAGAAAATTGTTACTATCTCCTCTGGCATCAATCTACCAGTCTTTAGATCATCAAAATGAACTGTTAGTTTATTTGGCTCCCTCCAGTGCTTCGAAGGACCGCAAGAGATGCCTCTGCATTCGGAAACGCAGAACTTGCATTCTGACCAGCCAGAGCAAAAATGGAGCAAAGAGCAACGCACAGAGCAGAGGGGACCCACAGGCTACTCTCTGGGGGGTTTGGGGACACCAGATAAAGAAGAAAATTTTCCCCTAGCCTCTACCTTGCCCCAAAAGGGCCGCTGAGGTGTGGCCGAGGACACAAGGCGCGGAAAGTATCGTGAACGCTGCAGGAATGCTGGGGGTGGGGGGGAACACAAACTTTTGATGCAGATAAAGGCAAAAGAAAGGAGAACTGTCCTCTCAGTAGCTATAAACCACTGCTCAAGACTCCGAGTTTTCTTTACTCTATATATTCCACCTAATGCAATATTACTGCATATTTAGTTACTATGGACACACGCAAGTTCTTTGCTTCACATACACGCATCAGGCTACAGGTACAAATATTTCATCGCAAAACTCGTGTCCAGGAGCATCTTCATTGAAACTGGTTCAGCCTATGTCAGTAGATTAGTCATACGAATTATAGATGTCTGCTATTATGATCCGGTTTTGCCCAACCATATGAAGAATAGCAAAACAACATTCAAAGAAGCTCCCAAGAGATGGAAAATATCCCACGTGTTTTAATTCTGCATCTCAAAGCACAACATCAGAGGAAAAAAAAAAACAGAAAGAAAACTGAACACACTCATATTCAGTATAAATCCAAAAGCTGGACGCTTGAAGGAGGGAAGAATCAAAGAAGCTTTCTTTTCAGAGAGAGGGAACGCTTCTGAGCATCCAGTAGTGAAAGAGAGCGATTTTCTGGGTTTCCACAGACAAGACACACCACCAAGAAATTCAAAAATATAGATGCAAGACCATGGAGATGAAGGTCAGGCGTATCACAAGGTTGTGCTTTCTCAATTTGTTTCTTTAGTAGCTTTGCAATCAATCACATAACTACTCCCCTTGGGGAATAACCAGAATTTTCCTTGTTAAGCCTTTAAGTCAAGTGGATGAATCTGAAACACCTCCTTTGCCCCGGAGGTCCAGAAACCAAACAAATTGTTGCCAAAATATCCTGCAATAGGGGTTCCTACTACAGGGTTATGTTCTCCATCAAGGGGCAGGAGTCTTGAGGAAGAGGAGCATCAGGAAACGGGAATACAGCTCTCCCGGTGAGCATTAACCAGCAAGGACAGCAAAGAGATAGGTCACCACTTTAGAGAAACCACCTCCACCACACAGCGCTCAGGGACTTCAAGAGAATTTAGGCTGTCAGAATGCATCTCCAGTTAAGCAGCTTATGAATATAAACAACCACACACTGTCACAAACCCACCAAATCAAACCCAAAGGCTGCAAGAAAAGTAAACCCGCTGAGATTATCCAAGTATTTGTTGCCAGGAATCTGTCTCTCCCTCACAAAAAAAGTTACAAGTATATATTAATTGTAAACAGCATCTTTTGCACTTCAAAGATGTGAGAATGACACTATTTTTCAGGTCATAGATGTTCTTGGAGCTTCACTGGGGTAAACACTCATTAAGGCAATTACGTAGAAGTACCTTCCCCTGCCCCAAGTTCTCGACTGCAATGCAAGAAAGTGTGCACATGCATAAAACCATGAACCACAGACACACGCACCCAAACCCCTGTTAAAGGATCATCCCTTCCATCTCGTCTCCAGTTTCAACCATTTTCCCCTTACCATGCATCTTCTATATGTCTCCATTTTGCTATCACGAGAATCACCGAGAGATGAGAGACTATTCATATGGCATTTTCGACCAGCAAATTTCAAAGAAAAAAGCTTTCTCTTGGCAGCAAATGTTTGTGGGTTTTAGATGTTCAGATGATAGTCTGTATTTGAACTAAATAATCATAAACTTTTTATGTTTAGGTTAGTTGAGCTTTCCCCATCTGTAAAAAGAAAAGCTTCAGAATTATGAATTCTTCCTCGCTTTATTTGCAAGTGCCACTACATGTGATATATCACAAACCATTAACCAAAAATGTGATCTATAAAGCAGCTGATGTTTTGGGTTTTCTAATTAAATGCCAAATACACTCTCCTATCTGCCCTGTCCACTCTCAACAAGCCAAGAACAGAGAGATAAAAGAGGAACAGATCTTATCCCCTTCCAGAAGCAGCAATCTGTTTCATATGCAAACTATTGTCCTTCTGGAAGAGAGAGGCTTTCACCGAACAGAAAAAAGGGATGGCTCCCTGTCCTTCTCGCCTGTCAAGGTCTCCTACGCTGCAACAAACATAACACCTACTTGCTCACTTCAAGCGTTATCACTGGTTAATTTGCACATCATCTCCAGAAACAGCGAACAAGCCCTCAGCAACATCTCTCGGGAGTGTGGGTTATACATTTTCTTTTATGAAAATGAATAAAAATTTGGATTTCTCCATCTATCTCTGCTCTTTCCTTCGTGAACGAAACCAGACATGCTCAATTGTTCTTCATAACACAGTAAATGAACATGGATTAATCCGAGGCTAACGCACATCGCTCTGCATTGATGGACAGCTGTTTTTTCAAGAGATGGTATGTTCCCAAAAAAATCCCCATACATTTTCTTCCCCTCCTGTTTGTTTTTTTTTTTTTCCTTTTCTCAAAAGCCACCTTACTGGGGAAGTTCACAAACGCCAAAAGCCTTAAAGCAAGACAGTCTTAAGCTTTCTGGCTCAGGAAAAGCAGATCCACGTTATCAGGGACAGTAACGGGATGAGACCTATAAAACATCTTCAGCTCAAGATACGAAGCAGAAAGCTTCCACATGGCTGAGAGCAGAAGCACGAGAACCTTGGTAAGAGGTAAGTAACACAAATGCATAATTAGGCAGATACTCCTCACATGGAAATTGGGACAAGAATTCAAGCAGAGATACAACTCAAGGGAAAGAAGAAATATTTATAGTAAAATTAAGATAGCTGGAAAAAGTACTGTAAGAGAAGAGCAGCTGGGTATGACAGAATTACACAACACCAACCTGAGCAACTGTACTGAAGCTACAAGACGATCAATGCTGTAGAAGCAGCACAACAAAAATCCTGAGGAACGTCGAATCTGTGATATGAAGGAAGCATTACACTCATTTCTACAGGTAGAAGGAATATCATAGAATCATAGAATGGTTTAGGTTGGAAGGGACCTTGAAGATCATCCAGTTCCAACCCCCCTGCCACAGGCAGGGACACCTCCCACTAAATCAGGTTGCCCAAAGCCACATCCAGCCTGGCCTTGAACACCTCCAGGGATGGGGCCTCAACAACCTCTCTGGGCAACCCATGCTAGTGCCTCACCACCCTCAGAGTGAAAAACTTCTTCCTAATGTTTAATCTAAACCTGCCCTCTTCCAGTTTAAAGCCATTCCCCCTCGTCCTATCATTACATGCCCGAGTAAAAAGTCCTTCACCAGCTCTCCTGTAGGCCCCCTTTAGGGACTGGAAGGCCACAATAAGATCTCCCCGGAGCCTTCTCTTCTCCAGGCTGAACAGCCCCAACTCTCTCAGCCTCTCCTCATAGGAGAGGTGCTCCAGCCCTCGGATCATCCTCATGGCTCTCCTCTGGACACACTCCAGCAGGTCCATGTCCTTCTTATGTTGGGGACTCCAGAGCTGGATGCAGTACTCCAGGTGGGGTCTCCTGAGAGTGGAGTAGAGGGGCAGAATCACCTCCTTTGACCTGCTGGCCACACTTCTGATGCAGCCCAGGATACGGTTGGCCTTCTGGGCTGTGATCGCACACTGCTGGCTCATGTTGAGCTTCTCGTCAATCAGCACACCCAGGTCCTTCTCCTCAGGGCTGCTCTCCAGCCATTCCCCACCCAGCCTGTATTTGTGCTGGGGATTGCCCCAACCCAGGTGTAGGACCTTGCACTTGGCCTTGTTGAACTGCATGAAGTTGGCTTGGGACCACCTCTCCAGCCTGTCCAGGTCCCTCTGGATGGCATCCCTTCCCTCCAGCTTGTCTACCTTGCCAAACAGCTTGGTGTCATCAGCAAACTTGCTGAGGGTGCTATCCATTTCAAAGATTTCCCAAATACCAGAGACTTCAGAAGTAAAGAGATCTATACCTTCACAGAACACTTCCTAAACACCCCTGACTAAACATGGAACCCACTCAAAATCAAATACGCACAAACACTAGTTTTAAGTATTCTTATACTTTCTGTGGCAGCTACATGGTGATATTTGAAACAGTGCGTCATTAGAACTGTGTTAAAAAACGAACACAGATGTAAGCTGAGAAAAAAAGTTATTTTAGTTCTGCCTTTTCTAGAGCAGTCCCTTATTTTCACAGGGAAGAAGATCCAAACAGCAAATCTAAGCTGGCACCGCTATGCAGTTCACAGTGTGACTATTATTACTTCAGCCTAGTTGCATGAGATTTAAATTAGCAGATCCAATTAGGTTCGTGCAAAATAAAATCAATGACAACTACCGTATGGGTATTTCCTTTTCACAATATGTTATTCTCAGTAAAATTAAAAAACCCAACCTACTGATTAAAGTAACAGACGATTTCAAGATTTTATTTTATTTTAAGGCAAATTATGTTACTTCTCAAAGATACTGATTAGGTTTTTGTGCAAATGCTGGGGGTCTACTCATACACATGTCCAATCTACACTCTTCTGGGTTTCATATTTTGTTTACAACCTCACACAAGTCCAAATTTATCTCATTAGAGAACAGTATTTCAATGCACATTTTTTTGTCATAAACCTAAAGCACCGCATTTGACCCTCCATTTCCACATCAGCGGCAAGTAGTTGGTGGGGAAAACAGACACCTAAGAGAATAAGAGTATTGTAAGCAAAACAAAAGGCATAAACCAACTTGTCTGGAGCATTAGTGACTGGACCTGTGGTGCTGCAGATATGAGAGCACTGAAGTAGACAGCTGAGAAAATTCTGCCTTGGATATGAACGTACAAGGCCACAGTCCTGGCTCTAAGGAACAGTTCAGTGCAGCCAAACTAAGTAGCAAATCCCAAAGTGTGTCACATCATAGACAATGAACGAAGACGCTTGCAAGCCTTCCCCTTCTTGTCACCAGAAGTACCCCATAAACAGCCATCGCCCCTCGCTTTCCTGCTCTTGCTGTTCATTACTGATCTTCCCCAAAACGATGACCGATGTGTGTAGTAGTATTCCCGACTTTGTCCAGCAGCCTGCAAGTTCCCAAATTTCGACATTTCCGATCAACCCGTAGGGTCTACAAACTCTCCCTGAAAAGAGCAAGGACTGGCAAAGTCTCTAAAACATCCTGCAAACATTAGGCCTGAAAGCAGCATGGGTAAGGCTCTGAGGTGCCTCTTGGCTTCAGAGAAATTTGACAGAAAAGCAGTAGCGTGAATCCTCAGTCTACTTATGCACAGACTTATGCACAGCAGAGTCCTGGGCGTGCCCAAGAAACAGCGGGTATTTAAAAGTACCACAATTCCCAGGCTCTCCAGCCCATAAGACAGCTCAATACACAACGTTCCATACGCAGGAAGCAGAAGTGACACTTGTTAGAGCTGCCCACTCTTCGACTTCTTTAGAGAGGTCGCCATCTGGGCTGCAAACAAAGCCTAACGACCAAGAGCCAACAGTGTCTTTTCCATGAACAAGAGAACATTAATACCAATCCTGAGCTGAGCAGCTCCCCACCATCATCATTTTGCCCTGCTTGCCCAAAGTTGGTGTGATGAGACCTAAGCTCTTGCTTTCCCGCTCTTGCCTCAGCGCAGGTCTGGCCCAGCCAGTTCCCAGCCCTTCTGCAGCTGCAGTGCCCCACTGTCCTAAAGCCACTGCCTGGAGGCAACGGAGCAATTGAAAGCGAGGGAAACACACAGACACCTGAGGAAATATTTGGCAATGAGAAAGGTCACTGAAGAAACCAAAGAGCCAAGCGCACCCACGTGTCGAGGCAATGATGAGCACGGCAGCTCTTCAGCTCAATGCCTCCTTACCTCTGCGAAAAGGCAGTTCCCGTGAGTTCTGCAGCCACGAACAGCACTCTGCACCAGCCAGAATGGGATGAAAGATGACCTCTTGAGGTCATCTAAGAATACATTATTATTAATATCACTCAACCCAGCATTTCAATAAGCCATTTTAAAAATTCCAGGAGGAAAGAACCATCAAGGATTCAGGTTTTGGGTCTTCAAAGACCAGCAAAGGAGGAAGCTAACATGGTGCAAACCCCAACTACTTGAAGCCAAGGGTTCAATACACCAAGCTGCCCACCTGCTGACTTTGACAATATCGATTCTAATGCAAAAATATTAAGCAAAAAGCAAACTAATAAAAATATATGACAACTGGAAGATAATACCTTAAAATGTAATCTAGAAGAACAGGACAAACAAATCAGTTCAATAAATTTCATGTCCTTCTCAAAACTGTTTTCTTATTAATACGACTAATAAAAGTTTGGCTAGAACATAATTTGTGCACGAAAAATGGAAAGTATAAACACAGTTATTGTTTGAATAAATAAGGGCAAACACACAAACACTTAAGAAGCACACGAGAGCAAAATAAAGCTCTGTTTACAAGAAGATTAATTCTGATTTAATTTATTGTATTTTTTTTAATACGCCTGGCAGCTTTAGGCTAACATTTATGATATCTGAAGATAAAAGCAGATGTATCAACTCTTCAGACTACGTAATGAGAGTCTGCTTAGAACATGGATTAACCCTTTGGCAAATGATGACAAACCAGCAGATGGAACAACGTAAAGGTAGTCAAGTATTTTTTCGACTTTCAAAGCAAAGTAGTCACGCACAGACCCAGCACAGCTTGAGCTGCCCGTGGCCTTCCCAGACAAGGTACCTGCAGGGCTCTCAGACCAAGGGGGGAACACAGTGCCAGCGCCCGCTCCACTTCCAGGCACAGTCCACTGCTTCCACCACATCACTGCGCGAAGTTTATAAACATACACATGCGTATGTTATACTGAACAGATGGCACTTCCTTCAGAACATAATACAATATCTCAGACAGACAAAGAATACATGTACAGATTTTCTGCTATTACCTTCTCACCTCTTGCTAGTCATGTTGATAGCTGCAGGTTTGAAAACTGGAAACATTCTGATGTGAGTTCAGAGTTCACGTATGTATTATCTAAGACTCACCTAACCACACACAGGAAATTCGTGCAACTCTCTCCTCTAATGAACCCGTATTTCCAACAGCCTCCTACAGTGTTCTGTGAGAAAACTTCCAAACTATACCGCTGCATTACATCGCCACACTTTGGGTAATTTATACACGGTCAGGTAGCACAGAGGTGTATGTGCATTTCCAAGACTTAAATTACCTTCACTTAGCATTACCACAGATATAAAACTTAAAAGGCCTAACAGGGTTTTAATACAGAAACTGTTAACTTGCTACATGTCATACTAGTATCGGCTCTAGTTAAGGTGAGAAATTATTATGTACCAGTCAACGCCTCTCCAGCTTGTCTGTCTTCGCGTATGTTCCCCCCTCCAGCAGGGTGGGATGTGGCAGGGCAGATTGGAACTAAATGATCTTTAAGATCCCTTCCAACCTAAACCATCCTATGATTTTATGATTCTATGACAAAACATAAAGCACAAGGGTGGGAGAACTCCAGGGTTGAGACAAAGACATTTTATCAGGTGAAGGGAAGAGAGAGGAAGAGCCAACCCCGACCCCATCAAGCGATGCACGGGAGCTCACCAACCGCCCCCGAGGCAGTGCGAGTCCTCACAGACAGCATCACGGCCAACGCTCCTGCTGCTGGGGCACCTACAAACCCTGAGCAGTGTATTCTTAGCGGCAAAAGGCTTACACACGGGATATCAGCCGGTCCCCATGAGGAACTGTAGGCTGTGAGAAACATCCAAACACAAACCGGCCATTTCAAACACACCTCTCTCTCGCCAATCCTCCTCACCCATGCCAGGTGAACGTCACTTGTTCAAAACAGCAAAGGTAGTTTTCAAGGCTTAAGCAAAACAGGATGGAGGCAATGTCAGCTGAAGTGTACCTTTTTGCATGTTACACCCACTATCTCAGTGTTCGCACCATGTTCACTTTAAGTTGCTCTTCCTTTTCAAGGAACTGAAGTAACCATGTTGCCACTGTAACACCTGAAGCCTTCACTCCTTAAAATCCCTGAAAGCAGCTACTTATATATCTGACAACAACAGGAGGTAACAAAGAAGGTTATCCACATAAAGTTAAGACTAACAGTAGCACAAGCAACACCTGGCCCTCTGCGCACACGTGAAATGTGCATGGACACAAATAAAAAAGCCACTGCAGTCAGCAAAGTCTCTGCTATTCAATTTGTAATGGAACGAGGCCCTGACGATCTCTGGACTTCCCTTCACCGATATGTGAAATATGAGCAAAAATACCCATACAACTTGCACACGCACGGATGGTTTCAGCGAGGTCGGTCCCCACAGTACTCACCTACACAGAGGTGAAGCCTGACGACCAGAGGCATCTCCAGCCCTCGATATAACACGGGCAGAGGAAAGTTTCACCAATTCCAAATACACAAGTTCCAGCCATTATCATCGTATAAGAACCGTCAAAGCTGCACCTTTCTCCCTCAAATATGGGGGAAAAAAACCTAAGCTAAATATGAACTAAGACTGAAGAAAATAATTTTCATAGGATGCAGTGATTTGGCTTTAAACCAATTCTTTTATTAATTAAATTGTAAGCAGAAAAAGCAGTAGAGACCCACTTTATCTTTTAGTTTTTCTACATCATACAAGCGGTCTGTAAAGTAACATCCCCAAATCTGCTTCCGACAACCAAATTTTACAATAGCTACGTGAGACAGGCACATCAAGAACTGAAGAAAATGTATCTCTTAATTGCTCCTGCAGTTCTCCAATTAAAAAAAATTACAATATGTTTGCAACTAAAGTTAAAAAAAAGTTTGGAAACAATCTCATTTTGCTCATTAGCAGTTTAATCCATGGTGCTTTGAAGCATGTGCTATACTATTTCAGGTTCGGAGGGGAAAGACAAGAAAATTGCTGTTTTTTTTTTTTTAACCAGTTCTTTAAGCAACATTTATCAATTCAAAATGCAAATTAAGCTAGGCTGTTATATCATCTTTACATTTCTATATAAAAGTCTGACTACCAAGTGCTAGAATAACAAATAATGGAGCAGTTCTTAAGGGCTCAAGAAAGAAAATGAATACATACTTAGATTCCAAGTAAATCTACATTCCCCAATTTTCTCATACATACATACAAAATCAAAAATGAAAAAGTCTTTTTAAAGGCTACTACTTCTTTCTCCTCTCCTGCCCATTACAATCACCGGCAAACTCCACACTTCACCACAAAGCAAACCTTCCAGAGTTTAAAAAAAAATTTTTACCTTTCCTCACAGCAGCAGGAATTCAGGTTTCCCAGTTTCTGTCTCTGACTTTAAGCAGCTTTCTTGCAAGATTAAACAAGTCAGACCTTCCTCTCCCTCCTCCAACACTAACCAAGTCAAGCCTCACACACCGCAGGTGAGGGGGTTTGGGATTTTTGGGGGGGAGGAGGAGCGTGTAGCTGCCCCAGATGCAGATCATTCTCCCCCTTTAGGTATTTAGACCCCACTCAGCCACAGGTGTGGGTATCTTCTCACGTGGCTCAGCAGGTTCATCTCCAAAGGACACAAATTTGCCCTTCGGGGTTTGCTTATTTTATTCACCACTCAGCCCCTTCCTAAGAGCAGTTTGAGGTTCAGTACTGCGTTTGCTACAAAGGGATTACAAAACTTCTGCATGTGTTCAAATGGGTCCAGATTTAATGTGGCTGAGAAGCAGCTATACTTGTAGTATGAAATAAGGAAAAAAATAAATTTATAAACTATGTGAATTTAAAAAAAAAAAATTAAAAACCTGTAGCAACTGAGCAAGAAATTTGATTAGGAACTGGAAGAACCAACTATCAGCAGAAAAAAAACCCAAACAGACAAATCGTCTGTCCAAAAAATGGAGGGATGGCTGTGAAACACTAAACTTTATGCTTCTTTGGCAGCATTAAAAGGCATGAAGGGCAACTTCACCATGAAATTCACCCTCTGGGTTCCCCCCAAAGCCTTTGAAACCATCTTGTTGGTTGTATATCAAGAAGACAAGATAATCACTATGACAAAGGGCAACATTTAAATTTTCAAGATGAATTCACTCGTAAGCACATCACCTGTCTGCCACTTCACTCCCACGTGAAGTCGGAGACCTTAAAGTGCTTGAATTTAGGTGAGGCCTTGTTACACCTCTGTGTATACGTTACACCTCCTATTTCACTCTCAAACACTCTGTGATAAAAGGCCAAGGGAACAATTTGCACCTTTTCCCTCAGCCACACTTACTAGATAAAAAACCCCCACAAGTATTGCCTGCGTGGCTCTGTTGTGTATTGCTGGCCTAATCCATGCCGGAAAGCACTGCCAGAGTTCAACAGAGGAGTTCTTCTGTCAGTAAAGCTCACACATTTATTGCAGTGGAAGGCACACGCAAAGCCATTTCATCTGGATTTCCCAAACACACCTACATAATACCCGTGCGGCAGTTTTCATTTTCTCAGCTAACTGCTGCCGAGGTTTTCATGGGAATCGGGCCCATTCGCTAAAAGCAATGAGTGCTGGAACTCTCAGATGTCTATGAAAATGCTCATATTTGCTTTACTGGCGTTTCTGAGTAACCAAGTGTAATAAGTAATTTAGCAAAAGAATTTTGCTTCAGCTAAAATAGATGTGTGCTCGCTACGGCTTCAGCTAAGATGGGTGTGTGCTCGCTGTGCGTTTGATAGATACGTGCTCGCTATGGCTTCAGCTAAAGATAGGTCTGTGCTTGCTATGGGTTTGGGAAAGGGATAGTGTTAGGTAGGGTATCAGATGAAAGCAACAGTTGGAAGTACTGAACCATCGCAAAACAAAGGATGGTGTGGTTAGATAAGATAACCACAGGAGTGTAAGGAATGGAGAAGCTACAAGAAGGATATAGTCATAAAGACTTTGACCCTCCCTCCCACGACTATCAGGAAGACCCCTAAGGAAGCATATGGCCTGCGCCGCTAGAAGGGAGGGGGCATGTTTGGGGATGGGTCGCGTTCCAAAAACTCATTGATTATGTATTGGGGGATGGGTCGCGTTCCAGAAACTCATTGATTATGCAAACTATGTTCCAAGAAAAAAACATGAATAAGTATGAAGAATAAGAAATAAAAACGAGCGTTTGTAAAGGAAAAATGAGCCACAAGAGGAGAAATCCCCTGTGTAACTCCCCGCGCTGTAATAAATATTCTTTGCTCCACCAAATTTGCCCCGGACTAAAATTCAATACAGCGAGCCTGTTTCTCACACAAGTGTTAGAAATGCTTAGAGACAGCTGGTGGATCTTAAGAGCCCAGAAACTAGAGAAGAGCACCAAAAGAGTCCTTAACAGACCCCCCAGCAATTTGGGGTTTATTTTTAATTTGTCAGTGCACGACTTAGAATTGTTGAGTCTCCCAGAGGTTAAAAATTCTGCAAAAAATGCAAGAATACAAAGCAGGATTTGCAGACTGTAAATGCCAAAACTATAAATCTTGAAAACCTGTAGTTTGTTTCCTTCTAGCCTTTGAGAATTAACAGGATTATTAAATGCAATATCTCAAGAATGAGAAAAGTTTAAGCCTTCATTAATTTATGGAACAACTGATTAAGCAATATTGCCCGTATCCCTCCATAGACTCAAACTGCCTGCGCAGTCTTCCTAGAAAGACTCGTAAATCCAGGTCGCTGTCATTCACAGAGCATAGCTAGCTTTTAAGACAGGTTTTCCACATCAGTGCCTAAGACCAAGACAATAGCAGCCTATTAAATGACTGTAATTAAAAAAAAACCCAAACCTCCAAAATGGGAAAGTTTTAAAACCTACTCATTAACCTAGTATACTTGTAAAGAATCTGAAGCTAAATGCAACTGTATCACCACCTACTGGGCAACGATCGATAGGGGCTTAGTGCTGGATCAGTCAAGAAAAATTGAAGGTGACATTTTGTGATGAAGTCTCTGACAGTCTTTAAGACGATGGATTCTGATGTGCAATTTTTATCAGCGTAAACCAGTCATGGTACGGGAATGCAGTCAAAACCCCCCGATATTTTGAAAGGGCAATATCAGGAGTGAAATTAATGGCACTACAATGATTTGGCTCACTTACAGCTCCAAAGCTCTTCACGACAATGACTCCAATCATCAAACTGGAAACAGCTGAGTAGCACCTGAAGCTCAGCACTGCACCCTCAGACTGCATGTAATCCATCTGGTGAAGGTTCCAGACTTGCCTCTCTTCAGGAACTGCCCCATGCCTTTGCAAATTTGTTTTCACAGAGAATATACAGAATATTCAAACCAAAATAGCCTCAGGCAAAAAAAACACTGCATCACCTCAAGGAGGCATGAAATAGGAAGGGAGCTTATCTCCCTCACCCAGTTTTTCAAGTCTTATACCAACAACAGGCTACAAAGGGACCCCGTGGACAACAGAATTCAAGAATTTACAAATCACCTACCGTAACCACTGCAGGGAACACGCAGCCAACCCTTACAGTATGTTCATCCCGCACTAAAAGAGAGATCTTGGAGAGGCCAGTCCAAAATTAGTAGGTACTCAACTGACCTGTGGCCTCAGAAACCCCAAAATAAACACATGCTTCCATGCCCCTAGGTCTTCAACAAAAATAACTAACCGACAAAACAGGATTTATTGAAATAGCTGTTTCATATGTGGCATCACCACCTGACCAAAAAAAGCCCACAGAAGAAAAAATAAAAACAAACACCCCAAAACCCAAACAAACAAACAAAACCAAAACCAAGCCCAAACCAAACCAGTACCTCAACACATAAAAACATTCCATTCATTACCAATAGGTTGGGTAAAGGATCCGAGAGATGCACAAGCTTTCTCAGTGCAGAAAGCAAATACTCTAGCAAGAGTAAGCACTCAACAGGGTTTCTTTCTTTTTAATTTTTTCTTATTTTTTTCTTTCTCCTTTTAAATGCAAACCCCACTGTCTGGAGAAATATGCAAGGAGAAGCGAGCTTGCTTTTGTGACCCGAGTGTGCAGAGCAGGGGGAAACGATGGCTTCTCACGGTACTATTTGAATACTAATCACAATTAGGGGGAAGATGAGCCCATCTTTACCCAGTGGGAGGATTCACAACTGCAGGCATGGTATGTGATTAGCAACTGCGATATACTGCACTTAGACAGCGCTCATTTTTGGAAATAAAAAAAAAAAAAAAGGTTAAAAAAGAATTGTGTTAAACCTAAATTTGAATTGAAGTAACCAAAGGAAGGAGTCTCTGAGCTGGAATGTCAACATTACATTACTATGAGCGTAGCCAATTCACGTGTAGAAAGCCAGAGGTATGACTGTAGGTAACCCACCACTGAGAGCAGAATTTAGAGAGACGAACAGGGAACACAGGTAGATGGTATAGGAGATCTGTAGTGCTTAATTGGAAGTGCAATTTGCACTCAAAGCAAGCCAGGAAATACAGCTTTGCTATAAATAGGAGTCTACTGTATATCGCATGAACTGCACACAGCCCTGCGTTGCTGAAGGGAGCAATAGCTGGTGTTTGAGCTTAAAACCATCTCAGGGAGAGAACTCGGGCTGCGCAAAGCAAAGGGAAGAGAGGGGAAAGCAAGATAACGGGGTAAGTAGCATCAGTGTTGCCGTGCCTGCGGTACCCTGCTCCTTCTCATCACGGGGGAGAGGGTGGGGAGAGGCAGATGAAGTTCACCAAAATAATTTTCATGCAAAAGCAGAAACCACGTGGAACAGGAAACAATAAAAGGGAGCATTAAAGAACAGAAGCATTTCCAAATGAGCTTCTCACAGATTGCTGTATAAACCTAACGGGGATATAACAAGGATTTAACAACCTACTTCTTCCACTGGAAGTCACAAAGCCACTTGGCAACTCGCGTATAGAAGATTTACTCAGTAACTTCATGTATATACAGAACATAGTGCTTTGAACAACACATACTGCCTTAAAAATATATATCAAAGTTTCTTGGAAGCTACAGGGCATGAAATTGCAATGGGAATATCCGAAGGCAGGACGTGAGACTACAGAACGCCTCATTTTTCTAGACAGGAAAACAAAACTCTATTTGAAAGGAATCATCAAGCTGTAAGACAAAATGATTTCTGATCTAATTTAAAGGATTACCTAAAAACCTAATAATCTCCAATTGTAATTAGATAAATGGCACACTCAGATTGATTAAGCTTGTCATTTACAGCAAGAGTACACATTCTTCTTCTCTGTATAAAGAGAGAAACAAGAATGCTCAACTGGAACATTCTTCCACTGAGAAACACCAGTTAGTCAAAGCTAAAGAGCCTATGGGAGGTGCATTTTTAACACATGTATACCACTGAAGTATTTTAAATTGGCCTGAAAAGGTGTTTCTGCAAACCACCGATTTATCTTCCTTACGTTTAAAAAAAAACCCCTCTTCCGACCCCAATTTCTAGCTAGCACTGTTTTCCCATCCCACACGGAGGCACGTACAGACAGGCTGAAAGCCTGACTCGCTGCTACAGGTTATTGCTTCGAGAAGATATCGCCGTGCTGCATCTCATTCATCAGCACGTCTCGCTAATTTTAGTAAAGGAGCAAGCAAGCAACTGTGGGAACAACAGCAAATGAAGACCATCCACTTAGCTGTCACCTTGACCGATTCCAGTCTCCACTCAACTCTTACCACCTCAAATATCCTCATTGTCCCTGGCACTTCCTCAGAAATACAAATGCCAGATCCTCCCCTGAGCTGCAGGAGTGTTCCCATCCTCAGCAGCTTTGGAGAAGAAAAGTGGTGGAAGAAGAAAAAAGCGGTCAAATCAGTGCCTGCCATGGATGGCATTGTACATACATACCCTACTAAAGCCACCATGAGAATATGCATTATTTTCATTAAAATTCTGAAAATAACAAAAGATATACAAAAAAAGACTTTCAGTCCGTATAGTTTATGGACTTAGTGCAGACACATATGCTACCACCCCCCAGATAAATGTCCATACGTGCGGTTCCAGGCTATTTCTTCAACCAGGGAAGGTTCTCTGATGAAATCACCGCACAAACATTGCAGATGCGTACAAAACATTAACCTTAAGAATCCCAAAAGAAAAAGAAGTTACATAGCAAAAATGCTGAGATTCAAGGGAAATAATCCCACCGTGAGTGACTTGAGCGCTACTTGAGAGTTTGGATGAGACAAGACAGTACGGCAGGACACAGAAGCCATTAACATGTGCCTAATCTCATAAAGAGTGAGAAAATCTGTGCTTTCAAAGTGAAGGATTGCTACTTCTGTTAAAAAGCCAGAGGCTCTATAAAACTTTAGGATCAGCAACCTGTAGTTACTTGCTTCTCTACAAATGCTTAATTTATTGACATTGAAAACAATTGCATAGGACTCCTTATAAAAATCATAGAATCATAGAATTGCTGAGGTTGGAAGGGACCTTTAAGATCATCAGGTCCAACCATTAACCTACCCTGACAAAAACCACTTCTAAACCATGTCCCTAAGTACCACACCTACCCTTTTTGTAAACAGCTCCAGGGATGGTGAATCCACCCCCTCCCTGGGCAGCCTATTCCAATGTTTAATAACTCTTCCAGTGAAAAAGTGTTTCCTAATATCCAATCTAAACCTCCCCTGACATAACTTAAACCCATTTCCTCTCGTCCTATCACTTGTCACCAGGGAGAAGAGGTCAGCTCCCACCTCTCTACACCCTCCTTTCAGGTAGTTGTAGAGGGTGATAAGGTCTCCCCTCAGCCTCCTCTTCTCCAGGCTAAACAACCCCAGCTCCCTCAGTCGTTCCTCATAAGACTTGTGCTCCAGACCCCTCACCAGCTTTGTAGTCTTTCTCTGGACACGCTCCAACACCTCAATGTCCTTCTTGTAGTGAGGGGCCCAAAACTGAACGCAGTACTCGAGGTGGGGCCTCACCAGTGCTGAGTACAGGGGGATGATCACTTCCCCAGTCCTGCTCATCACACTCTTCCTGATACAGGCCAGGATGCCGTTGGCCTTCTTGGCCACCTGGGCACACTGCCGGCTTACATTCATCCGGCTGTTGACCAGCAGCCCCAGGTCCTTCTCTGCTGGGCAGCTTTCAAGCCACTCCATCCCAATCCTGTAGTGCTGCATGGGGTTGTTGTGACCCAAGTGCAGGACCCGTCCCTTGGCCTTGTTGAACCTCATACCATTGGCCTCGGCCCATCGGTCCAGCCTGTCCAGATCCCTCTGCAGAGCCAATCTACCCTCAAGCAGATCAACACGCCCCCCCAGTTTAGTGTCATCTGTGAACTTACTGAGGGTGCATTCAATCCCCTCATCCAGATCATTGAAAACGATATTAAAGAGAACCGGCCCCAGCACCGATCCCTGGGGGACACCACTTGTGACTGGACACCAACTGGATTTAACTCCATTCACCACCACTCTCTGGGCATGGCCATCCAGCCAGTTTTTTACCCAGCAAAGAGTACACCTGTCCAGGCCAATGAGCAGCCAGTTTCTCCAGGAGAATGCTGTGGGAAACGGTGTCAAAAGCTTTGCAAAAATCAAAAAATGAGACGTATCCGGTCACATCTGCCCTGGATGAGTGTGATCCTTCAGTTATCTTTCCTGTGTTAGACAAAATGTCAATAGCTGCAATAATGAGAAGTTACTTTGGGAGCAATGCCTTATCTCTCGAGTACAGTAAATGGAATGATTCACAGGAGCGCAATAGCTTTGAAACGCTCCCGGGGCCAGTCACTTATCTCAGACCTACCCTGTAAACAACAACAGAAACCCCCAACCTCTTCTCCTTCCCCAAAACCCAAAACCCCCTTTAAGCATAATATACGCAGGAACAGGCTTGCCAAGAGTACTTAGAGGAAACTACATTTCAAGGTACGTATCATAAGATGTAATTTTAAATAAATAATATTAAAGTATGCTAATAATGTCTATTAATGTAAAACATCAGAGAAAAAAACCCTGCATCCCTTCTCTGCAATTAATTCTGAAATACTATTACTATTCTTGTTATAAGAAAGCTGGGGTTTTGTTCTTAAATTTAGTTGGCCTCTCAAAAACTTGCTAAAGCACCAGCTTTTCTACGTTTATTTTATAAGATATTGATCACTGAAGATGAGTAATTAACTGTAATCCAGAAATTTATAAAAGTGTATGACATGTAAGAAAAAACTGCAATTTTACTGGCTTTTCCTTTCCCATAAACTCATACTTATTCCTATACATTCGCAAACCCTCCATATCACTAAAAATTGTTGTATTTCAAGGAATTTATGACTATTTAATGATATTTCAGTTAGCAGTTGAGGAAAAGCAGAATCATTTGTTTTGAGAAACAGCAGGAATTACCCCAGAATCCTCTTCTGGAGAGCAACAGACCTTACGCTACTTCCTGTAACCAAAATTTTGCAAGAAATAGTCTTCCCAGTTTTTGTAGGGTTTATTAATACCAACATGAAGAATGTAACCCTCCTCTTTCCCAAACTCCTGCTAGAAAACGAACAATTTCTTGCTTGCAATTGCAACATAAACCCGATACTGATAACACAAAGTTCTCCTTCCACCAGACACAAAGAACACTCCAACTCCCAAATTATTGTCGAGAGAAAGTAGAGCAAGAGGTCCAAGCACCAGATGAAGAAACTGTTAGAAGGACCGAGTAAGAAGCAGTGATCACATGGCACTAAACAGTCAAAAAAAGCACTGGGTATATCACATTTTTCAAGAGAGAGATGAGGACAACAATCGATGGCTTTATGCTTTTTCCAGTTCCCTGGAGAAGCTATTCTCTGTTTATGGCATGAAAGAACCCAAATTTTTTACATAGCCAGGTCATCTATGAAGGAGAATGAATTTATACGTATATAAATACCATAATTTACAAAACATTTGTTATTTCTGAAAAGTTATCTATCTAGTAGTTTAACTCTAATGCTTAGAAATCACTAGATTTCTAGGCTGATCAAAGTCAACTGATTTGGGTCAATAGCATAGATGTATTTCAAATCTGTTGAAGCATAAAAAACCCCTGTTTGAGTTACTCACAGACAAGAGTAAATACTTACACATGTATTATACGTATTAGACACTAAACAGTCAATTTCCTTTCCACTTCTTATATTAACACAGTCAACACATTCAAAGAAATGGCATTAAAAGGATGATGCATTGCTCCATAACGTAGCATGAACTCTATGGCTTTCCTATCGTTTTCAAAACAGATTATGAAACCAAACCATTCCAATTAAGGGCAATTCCCATCCAGCTTCCAGCCGCCGCACAGAGCCAAGCGCTGTGCAGCTCTCGCTACAGCATTCCCGTGGAGGAATAAAACACAATTCACCTGGCCCAGCCTGCTTTTGGTTTTATTCCCAGGTTTTACTTCTCTTTCTCCCCCTCATCATCCTCTGTATCTTCTCCTCCAACATGACTTACCTTCGCATTTTCTATCCATTCCTTTCACATCTATTGCCCTTCCCTTCACGTCCTCCAGCTTTTGTTCAGTCCAAATCCTTGCACAGTTCTCTTCGAGAAAATATGAAGAAAAAAATACCAGATCCTTTTCTCAAGTTGCAGCTTCCTGACAAAAAGGATTTGAGGTCACAACTAATAGAAACTAAGGACCTTGCTTGAAAAGCAAGCACACCAAGTCCATGGAAAATGCAGTCTGTACATCCAGTACTTGCAATGTCACCTACAGACCAGAGTGATCGTCATCAATCCACTGTTTCATATCCAATCTGACCAAAATTATGAAAAACCACTGGACTGCATTAAAATGTCATGTTGCGTAATGAACCCAGTCTGAGACACTGAGGAGCTAATCTGGAGTCCACACAGAACTGTTCCAGAAGCTCTGACTTATGAGCAGGGCACAGATAAGACTTCTACACTCATACTGCTGGAGGCCTCGTCATTTTTTGATACATTACATTTCAAGGTACTGTTAATTCCCTCCGGTTACTCAGGGAGAAACGGTGCAGCACTGCAGTAACTCCACCTGGTCTTTCCTAAAAGACGCAAGGAATGGGGATACTGATCCCCCGGAGTTCGCTTTCGGAGAGATGGATCTGCCATCTTTTAGTCCCCTTTGCCATGGTAGAAGTGCACAGTGAGAAATCACAGGCGGCGATGCCAACGTGATGATGGCAACTTCCTATATGCCTCTGCTGTACAGCTAACCCAAAAATATCAGTGCGTTTCCCTGCTCCTGGAAGAAAATGAACTCCCTAAAGCACAACGCAGACAAAGCAATGCTGGCAAAACAGTGGGGAAAATGCTTTTCCAGATCATTTGAAGTGCCATCCCCTCCTCCTGTTGAAAACACACAGTATCCTGCTCAGCTAACACATGCAGTATCTCAGCTGATCTCACTCTTCACGAAGCTCATGTGAATAACCAGCACCACTCACGGCAGTCTCCGCGCGCTTCTTGCACAAGGAAGAGGCTTCGGCCACATTCTCACCTCTCAATTGGAAGAGTATAATTCTGAAGAACAATCGTAGGACAGTCCTAAAGGTTCATCCATTACAAGATGCAACTTGCACTTGAAATGTGAGGCCATCGACTCTGGTCTTCCCTTTAGCTGTAACTACTTCCAGCAGGTTCTCAGCTCAAGGCATTGGGAAAACTAACGACTCGCGCTTGAGCTGCCGAAAAGATCACTTCCAGATCAGTTATAGCAAGCATTAAATGCTTAAGAATTGCAGAAAAAGCTCCCCACCACCACCCCCAATCCAGCCGGCCTGGCCAAAGAAAATATTTTCAGAGGAGACCATAAAAAACAAGTTCTCTATTCTTCTACGATCGGAAAGAACAAATCTGTTCCCCCTGATGCAATATTGTCTATCCAAGCACCTTTCAATGCTCCAAAAACATTTATTCAGTCCTTAGAAATCAAAAGACACGCACGTACCCCAAAGCAGTCCTGTAATATGACAGCATATTTGGGGAATATTCTGATAAGTAACAGCAACTGCCTTATTACATAGAGTCTAGAGAGTCTGGCGTGGTTTTAGCAGAGCAGTATTGAACATGCAAGTCTTAACTAGCTGGTTACAACCTCTAGTTCAGAAACTCCTCCTTCTACACAAACTAATACTTTCAAAAAATACTACTGGAGTTGGTACTACAGTGCTTTGAAAAAATGTTCATTGGGTTTCTACAGAATAAATACAAAAAACTGGTAGTAAAGATACTTTTTTCAACTGTTAGCATCTTAGAGGACATACCCTTGGCCAGCCTTGAATGTAGGGGTATTCTGAATAACTCAGAAATCTGACTGTAAAGTATAGAGTATTGAATAAACTCCTTCCAAATATTAAAACAAAGGAAGCCTTTCTCAGACAAATAATCCATACGGCTTCAGTGATCCAGAATCAGAAAAATGTCACTCGGCCACCTCTCTGAAATAACAGGGAAGGCATTCATTAGCTGGCCTTACTATTACCATGATGCAGTTCATTAAGTATGCTGCTTTCTTCGTTCGTACAGGAAACTGTTTATAATTCTGCTGGACGTGCTCAAGCTTCCCTTTCACTAGGGTTGGAAATGAAAGAAACTTCCAGATAATGAAAGCCAAACATCTGGCACATTCAGAGAACACTTGCATCCTAATGATGGTGGGAGAAGTAATATCTCTCATCAGTTCATTTCATAACAATCATGTAGGTTGTGTGGCGAGACAGTAAGTACAGGAACCTTTCTTTACCCCCCCATCAGGCACTCAGATTTGTCTCATTTTCTCCGCATATCTACTCGCACCCCAGATGTTTACGAACCAGAAATCAAAGACTGCATCAGCACCGCTACTACTTACTAATTGCGCATTCCCGCAAGGCTGCTGAAGTTAAGTCACATTTTTTTCAGGGGTTATATGGAAATGTTTGCCCTAAGAAAGAAACCAAGGGTCTGAGTTCTGACCTAAGAGCCACTTCAAATCATGCAAAGCAAGAGTTAGACACGTGCTTGTGCTATGAATGATGCTCAAGCTTCACACACACATGCACAAGTGGTGGCAGAGCCTCTGGCACTAACCTGCCCCTCAGAAAGCACTCGGTGCTCGCCAAAGCGTGGCCGTTAATGTTGTGAAACCTGTTCAAGTGCAGGTTCCTGGTGTCTGAGAGAGGTGTGCCTGAGCCTCGGGCAGGAACAAGGGCAGGAGCTGCCCCAGGGGACAGTGAAGGCAGTCCGGCCCAAGGGCGTAGTGAAGGCAGTCCGGCCCAAGGGCGTAGTGAAGGCAACCTGCAGGGAACACTAGAAACCCTGCACCCACGCAGGGTGGTTCAGGGGCCAGCGAGCGGAAGGCACGCAAGTACCCCTTCGGCTCTGCTACAGGTGGTACAGCCAAACCGGGGCTCACAACTTCCAGGGACCCCACATGAGTATCAAGGAACCGCTGCACTCAACCAAGAGGGGTAAAGCCCCCTCTGCGAGGCCATTAAGACCCAGACCAGGATCTAAAAGCGACCATTGCTGCTGAAGAGGGGTGTGCGAAGAGGTTGATGACGTGACTGGGATGCAATGCTCACCGAGACAAAGAGCAATCCCACTCTAAAGAGGGTGACCATCCCTACCAGGGAGAACAGCTCTTTGAAATGGGGGGTGAGGCCTTGATGGGAAGAACAAGCAGCTCCAAGTGTCCCTCAGTATAAGGAGTACTGGCAGACCCTGCTGATACCCACACTCCCAGCAAACACGGTGCTAGTTTGGCTTTGTTGAGATGTAGCAATCTTCATAAGCCTTCCAAGAAAAGACCACGGGGAAAAAAAGGAATACGAGGGCTTTCTCCCACTTTTAGGCTAGCAGAGAGGAAGAAGAACAATAGGGACAGGAACTGGAGGAGTTCCTGTGAGCAAGCAAGCACACACCTCTGGGGCCTCGTTACTGCCGCCTTACATCATGTAGATGTGTGCAGCGCCCGCAAATGGCCACAGCCGACCCAGCTCCTATTGCAGCCCAGGGCTTCCGATTCTCCTCGTGGCATGGCGCAGGGGGTGGCCCAGGGGAGGAGGTGGGCCTAACGCAGGTGCTGGGGCAACTGTTCAAGGCACAGGCTGGAGAACAAAACGCCCGTTTGCAGGGAGTCCCACAGACCCCATTGTGCAAACCTCAGCTGAGAGTGGTCTTACAACAGCAAAAGTACTGGGCAGGCAGCATTGCAGGTAACGCAACACTGGCTGTATTTCACAGCGGGTCTAAAAACCACTTGCAAATGAACAGAGCAAGTTTCGTACAATACAGACGGGGCCAAACAGCTTTTAATTGGGGTTAAAGCTATCTGAACAGAGACATCGCCAAGCTATACTACATGGAAGTGTTTTGCATTGAGCTAAGTGAACTCGAGTAGGGAAAAAGAAAGAAGTTATACCAAAAGATAAGCAACAGGTCCACCCATAGGATGGTTCGTGTTGCATTCTCACGTCTCTGATGTTGATCCAAGGCCAAAACAGTGCTAGTCCTTGGATCAATCAATCATCTTTCCCCTGGAGAGCTCTGTAAGCACTAGCAGCAGCCTTGAGCTATGTCTAGTGTGCAACTCATCAGCCGAAACAAGTGTAGTAATAACCACGGTCTACCACGGCTCATAAATTGCAATGTGGACTCCACTTTCCAGCTGATGCTGGGAAATCAGGGAGATTCTAAGCTATTAAATTTTAAGTTACAAGGCCGTAATTCCTTGTTGTGCTCCCTACCTTTAAGGAAAGCATCGCCTACGGTGTGTTCAACATTCAAGTAAGTCAGAACCAGCCAGGAACAAAGAACAGGAGTCAAGGTTAACAGAGAAGCACATCTTCTCTACTTGTTTACAGGTACGCTTGGGACAAGCAAGTATACTAGACTTTTGGCTGCATTTCAAGCAGTATGTGTACCGTAAAGATTCACCCGCAGAAGCAAAACCAAGGCCCGCCTTCGCTATTTAGAAAACAAATTGGACACTGCGTGGGACTGAAGGGTCACAACCGTACAAATTAAACACGGCTCTAATGGTCCAGCAGAAGCAGACTAGGGCGTTCACATCTCACTTCAGCCAGGCACAGCAGGGCACTTCAGATCAAGCTAGCACAAACTCCACTAGATCTGAAAAAGAGGCGATCTCCAATGCAAGTGGTCACATCACTTCATCGACATACTGTCTTTTCTCATATCCCCTCACACGTGAGTTTCATGTGAAGTAGGCTATACAGAGCACGTGACCCATCACAACATTCAACATTTGGGCAAGTAGTCGCTCTTGCATTTTGCTGAGGACAGATGAATCTTCTACATCCATGCAGAGAAACCCTGGCAAGGATCAATCAATTCAACATCGCTCGAGATGTCTAGTAGCTATACTCCAGGCCCACCTTAGGAAGAGTCAACTCCATCACAAACAACAGCTTGGTGGCCACTTCACTACCTATTTGGTTTGGAAGTATGGAAACAGCGAGAGGATTCTGTCTAGCTTATTTTCTAAGAGGTTCATGACTTCAGAGGTAGATCAGGTAAATAGCAATTCACCTGTTTTTGTGACTGCAGACCAGGAATGGTAAGCTATCCAACACGCTCTCTACTCAGCAAGAACAGCCCTGAACAGTTTTTTTTAACCGATTTACAAAGAATCCAGGCCAGCGTGGTGTAGTGAGCTTATCTGGTTTGCACTGATTTCAATGGTGCAGCACTACACTCCCTGGTCACAATGCACCAAAGCATACAGAAAACTGAACTTGAGACACAGAAGGGGTGGTGGATATAGAGTTATTCTCAATACACAGTATTTGTAAAGCAAATACTCAGTAGGTTGAACAGGGAACTTCTAAAATAGAGTCTCCAGAGTATCAAGTGTGCTGGAAGCTCATTACAAAACTGTTAAAGGAAGGATACAGTGTGAAAGTATATCGGCAAATTAAAATCAAGTGTTCGTTATTTCTGAACCAAGGATGTAAATTTATCGACCAAGAATGCTCTGTATCCCATCATCAGCTTCTGACCTGTCGTGTCAAACAGCAGATGTTTTATTTGGCTGTTCCCTGCTCTGTGAGAGCTGTGATTGTGACTGTACTCAAGGTGGGAGTACAGTGACTTCTCAAATTTTTACCGTCTGCTAACTTGTAATCAAAGTCTGCTTTCCCAGGACCGGCAGTGTAGCAGGTCCGGCACGCACTTTCATAGCTCGAAACCATGGAAGCCCTTTGCAATGAGACTAAAAAAGTAGTAAAAACAGTAGACTGCTCCTCCTGCCCCCCGAAACCTTCCCCCTGCCAAGGTCTTCTGCCAGAAGACAGAAACCCCATAGCTGGGACTCATGAATGTGCACAACCTACAAACTGTGCACTTAGATCAGGAACTGTCACTTGAGAAACCTGAATTTGATGTGACCTAGAAGCACCCTGGCCTCAATACATTCAGAAACAAACTGTAACAAACCATATTTGTCCCAGTGAATCATCAGAAATTACATCTCCAAACCCTCATGTATGATTTGATTGTCACAACCTTCCTCTACTCTTTCCTCACTTATCTGATCTAAGATAGTGTAAGTGTTTAAAAATAATAAAAACATGCATTTAATTTCTAATCCAAAGTGTGCTGGTATGCTGGGAAGGCAAGGAGCACTACCAAGCAATAGTAATTTTTCTGAAATGCAAAAAGGTGGTGTAGCATCTCAAACGTCACACAGAAAGTAGATTCAGCTCACACAGCTTCAAAGCCAAAGCATCAGTGATACTCAAGAGTGAACAATTTCAGTAAAAAAAGTCATAGTAGAACTTCACTTTACAAAAGGTGTGTGATGTTAAAAATCGCTATAAAATTTCAAGAGACATTCCATGCTTTAATAGAGCTTATAATTATTTCTGTATACTGCGATACAAGGGCTTTACTCTTAAAAACCTGGATTTTGGTCTGGATTTTTGCGCTGAAACCTTGCAGATATTTCTCAGTCAAACCAACAGTTAATATCTATCTGTGCACAAACTTGCTGGCAATTTAGCTGATAGCTACTGCTCAGTGGAAGAGAAGGTCCACTCAGCAAAGTGGAACTTACATGAAAACAAACAGAGCACCACCAAAACAAGGACTGGAGCAAAGACACACCGACTGCTGAAGCACATACCTTGACTACCTGAAAACTGCACAGCAGTATGTGTCTGTATATATAGAGTGAGCGACTGCACACTGCATTAGTTACAAACACACAGTAGCAGGGATGTAAACCCGTGCCACCTGGAAGCACCAAAGCGAAGATTTGAACCTTAGAAATAGTGTCTTCAATGGAGTCCAGATCAGGTTCTCAATTATTGCAAAGGACAAGATTCAGGTTTGATCATGCCTGCTAGCTTTCTGGCATCGCATCATCGTAACCGTAAAACCGTATGATGTGTATCCAGTGTGATCACTCTATGGTGGGGAAAAGAAAAGCTTCAGTATCTTCTCTACAGCTGGAACAGAAGACAACAGCGCCAGCACGTGAAGGAATGCCTTACGAGGAATGCTTCTGCTCTGTCAGGACAAAGCTAACCATTTCCACATCTATTGCGGTCTCTAGATGAAAAACCACTGATTATTCAACTTATTACAACAAAGCGCAGTAGCCACAGCTAATGACAAGGTTAAAATGCTGATGCTGTCACCATATATGGCTCAATTTCGGGCAGGGTTATTCCATGAACTGTGGTTGGTTCTCTTGGGGTGCAAACTTCTGCTGGAAGAAAGTAACTGTTTGCACACAAATGCCTGGAATGGGGTAAGAGAACAGAGGAAGCGTTGGTGCAACCAGATAACTTGATCTTATTATTTCTCCAGATACGAGCACAGAAGATAGTCTCCAAAGGATTTTCTATTTGAGACAGAGATATAAAGCCAGAAGAGCACCATATGTTAAACTTCAATATTCATTTTGATCAAAATCACTCTGGGAAGAGCTGATCCAGTCAAATTGCATTTGACTGCAGTAATGCTGTAAACCTTGAAGCAACACATAGATCGCTGTGGCATTCTTAAGAGAAGTAAGAACTATATAGAAACTGCCACTATTAGGAAATTTCATTTTCCAGATACAAAGAGCAAAGAATACTAATAGCAGTGTAATTTATATACTCTCATACATGATTGATTCGGTGGATAACCTTTATACCTATAAGAAATAAGGTTAATTCATACTCGATTTTGACGGAGTTCACTCACACAAAGTAAACTGGATTTGAATAGTAATAAGCTGATTAAACAAAATGGCAGAACAAAAGAAAACAGATTTGTAATTAAGAGTTCTCAGCATTTGTTTTGAAAAAAGAAAGTAAGGTAACTAACTAGAAAAATTACCTGAATTAAGGAGCTCAGCTATCTGAATATGAGGGAGGCCTAGAAATCTTCAAATTCCAGGTATTAAACCCTTCTGTATTCCAAGGAAGGAAGGAGGAGAGAAAGACTTTCAAGAAGAAAGACCTACTGGTTTATTCTGTATGAATGCACACCTAACAGTTAACTACCTCCAACATTAGAAGGCTTTTAATGAAAACAGGGATTTTTAAAAAGCCTAAACCCAGACACAATGAAGAGGTGACGTGAAGAAAAAATAGTGAGAATCAGTATAACAGAATCTCAGGAAGATCTAAGTCCAAACACAGTATTTTCCTGGTTTTGATAGCTTTGTAAAGATTGTTGGGCGCTCTAAGTAGGGAAGGATCAGGAAAAGAGCAACTTGGGTTCCCGTGCAGCGAGAAGGGTGTTGTGGGAAGGATGCTCTAAGTACCAAAGGCAATTTTTACCTTGTTTTTAGTGAGGGCATTCATGTCTCATGGCATGAGAGGAAGGGAGTGAATGGTGAAGAAAAAAAGTAAGATACACAAGGGTACAAAAGAAGATGTAATCATGAAGTGCAATAAAAACTTTAGGGGCCATTACACAGTCAAACCCAGAGTTTTGAAATAAACGGCACACAAAATTGAACATCACTAAGACATTTCTTTTAACTAGGATACTCTATACAATTAAAGAGTAGGAAATAAATTATTCATGGTTAAAGTAAAAGAGAAGAATTTTCTACAAGCCTTTAAAACTTACTTCAGTGGCACAGAGACGAAGTACGCTTCCCTTCAAATTTCCTTCTAAAGACATGAAAGCACTGGAAAATGTGACCAAATTTATTATGGGTTTAACACAGGGCAGCTTGCGACAGACTAACCAAAGAGATTACTTCATCAGATAACATTCTCCAAATGCTGAAGATCTCATTAATCTGGATTTTAGCTGAGCATTCGGCAGTGTCACATGGGAAACTGTAGTAAAGCTGTACCCAGCAGAGGAATTTAGAGGCAGGTGAGCATCTGGCTCAAGGGGAGACAACAGCAGAAGTCCCGAAAACTTAAGAGATTATTAGAGGGTCTTAAGAATCAGTCTTGGAACTGATCTTATTAAACATTTCAACCAATAACTCTGTCACTAGTATTAAGAACAGGTTGGTGACACATAATACAGCGGGATACAGATATCGGAGGAGAGGACGTAGATATTAGAAATAACTAGATGCTCTGAAGAACTAAAGTAACCGAAACAGGACAAAATCCAGTAAGGCACAACTCAAGGTCATGTACTCAGAGTACAAGAAGTTTCCTGCTACGCTGTGCGCTTCTCAGTGAAAACTGCAATGGAGGAGGACCGTGGAGTTTTGGCTAATTATAGCATAACTATAAACGATGAATGTGATCCGGGTGCAAAAAGGTAAATGTGATCCTTGGATCCAGAACAGGCATATTTCCCACAGGAATGAGAAAGCAATCGTATCACTGAACTAAACGTTGGTAATGCGCAAAAATGACTGCCACATACCATTTTGAGCATATTAAAAGACGAATGTCAGATAAAAGAGGTACTCAAAAAAAGACAGCAAAGACACTGGGGAGGGGAGACTGGAAATCAGGAGAAGGACCTGAGTGTCAGGAGCTCCAGATTTCCAAGGCAGCACCAGTGTCAGAACAAGCCCCAGCCATGCCCTGGTTTTCAGACGGGGCTCAGTAAGTACGGCAGGGACGGTACAGTGTAAAGGCTGCAGCAGCAAGAACCACAGTTGGAGATGCAGATGGTCTTTTCCAATTGGAAGCTCCTAATACATTATTTAAAATTATGAACTTAGAACCAATGGTGCTAAAACTGGCTACACATGTCAGTGTTATCACATCTCAGCCCTAAATGTTCAATACCAATATTAAACTACACAAATGCTCTTCAGAAGTCCACTCTTTGAGAAAACTTGCTTTTTTTTTTTTTCTTTTTTTTTTAAAGATGGTGCTCATGGATAATGGACATTCATAGACAAAAAATTATTAACACACACAATTTAAAAAGCAGAAATGAAGTTTAAAACTGGACATCTCAAACCAAAGACTGCAGCACACAAGGAATCAATTCTCATTTTAACACCTTTAACCCTTACAACAATTTAGCTGTACAGCAAGTAAAGACCAGAATCCAGCATGGTCACTTATTTTTATTTTTAATCTTAACAGCTTAAATTTCATTCATCTACTATTCCTAAAAAAGGTGTTATCGTCAGAGAATCTCACACATCAGTAAATCAGTAAGCTCATACAAAAAAGTAGAAGAAGAAAAACAGAACATCTTTTTTTCTTTTTTTTTTTTTTTAAGAAAAAAAAAATGCCTCTAACAAGCCTCCCCACCTTTCCAAAGAACATTAAAAACTTTGCACCACAATTTTACAGGCGACTGCCTTTCTGGCAAAGCTATTACACCTGAGCAAATATGACACAAGGTGACAATACAATTATTCCAACCAGTGATTTAGCGCAAGTAGAAAACCATAAAGAAGATATCGAGCCCCAAACTTCTTTACAGCCTGCATATTCACTCTGCAAGGGTAAGGTGTGAAACACAGCAATTGGGGCTAACTTTCTTGCTTCAGCAGCTCAGTACAACAGCTGAGAGAGGAGCACTTCGTCGTTAAGCGGAGCAGTCCTCCCATTAAATTGCACTCTTATTTCATAGGGTTGTAACTGCAAAGCCATGTGGATTATGTTCCTGAAACCCAAGCGCTAACACCGACAGATAAAATGCATCAAATAACCCCTGGCTAACCAGTCTTCTGCCTCCCCAGGAAAAGAAAACCAAAAGCAATAGTTACATTCAGATAAGAGTAACTGAGAATTCATACACAAAGTCTCAAACTCTCCAAAGCAAGACACAGTCCTGTAAAAGTCCACAACACATTAATATTGATATAATTAATTATTGACTATCTCTCCGATACTATTAGCTTACCAGCTCCGCCAATCAGCTGACTTTATAAGAAGTAACGAAACGTGGACCTAGAGTTAACCTTACACGGGAACCTGTTATCCTCTTGTAACAATATAGCACTTCAAATACAGGCTTCCTTCTTGCATATAAATAGACACACACACACATCCATTTTGTCTTCAAATGATATGTAAAGTATAATTAACTTGTTCATTGTTCTCCATAGCAAACAGAATGTAATAATCACTAAAATTTACCAATTTTTTTAAGCTAAAGCAGTGTCTTTAGATTGATAGCAGTATTGCAATGAACACTGGGCAAGGAAAATGAAGAAATCCAAGAATGGTAATTACTGAAATAATTCCAAGCAGACAAAGTAACACACAAGGAATCAGTAAAAAAAAAAAAAAAAAAGCTATCCAGTAAGAAGAGATAAATATGAAGGATATTCAATGTATGACCAAAAAAAAAAGAGTTGACTTTTTTAAAAATTAAGTGTGGTATGAGAAAAGGGGAATGAAGAGGAGAGAGAGGCAAAAAAAAAAGTACTAACGGAACAGTTACTACTGCCCTGAGTTTAGAGGCATATCAACAAATTAGCTGTGTACAAGCCTTTATGTTTACTAAGCCTCAACTCTAAAATCTGCAAAAATTAGCCAAAATGCTGCTGGGCATGTTAGCCTGTTAGGAGCACTTCTCTGCAAAGAGTTTCCTCTGCGGAAGAGGAGAGTGGCTGTGGAAGCGATACTTTCCAACAAGCGTGCATTTCCAGTACAAACAATGAAAAACAAGCGTGAAGATCTTTTCTCTTTGCACTGATGTGACAGACACAGACTTCAGTTTCACAAACTAACGAAAAATTAACTGTTTTTTTGACTGACTCCCCCCACTGTAAATCCAATTAAACGGGGGGTACGTGGTGACAGATTTTTCTAAACAGATGAATAAACTAATAGTTCTGGAGGCAATTTTACCTTGACTTAATTTTATGGGAAAGAAAAAACTAAGAAGAAAAAGCTAGCTTGCCTTAGTAGTTCCAAGTTTGCTGCTTTGGGTTACACAGCCAGTTTTCCCCCCTGTCTATACTCAGAGTAACAGCACACCCACCACCCACTGCTTCCAGCATAAACCCCATAAACCATGCAGTGATAGCGATGCCGACACGACGCGCGCACCTGGCATGGAAAGAACCTCATGCAATAGAAACGACAAGAAAAATACCTTGGTATATCAGAGCAAGAGACACACCATCATCTTCCCACCTCCTGCTCTGCATCTCCCGACCGCTTCAGCTGCCCGAGAGGGTGGGATGCGGCGGGGCTGCGCCTCCAGCCCGGCGCTCCGGGGACCGGGAGGAGCGGGAGGAGCAGGAGGAGCCGGAGCCCGGAGCCGCCGTGCGGCGCTGGCAGCGGGCGCCGGGCAGGCGGAGCGAGTGCCGGGCTGTGCCGGGGGCCGGACCCCCTTCCCAGGGAGAAGGGATCGGTGCGAGGTGCTTTCCTGCTGCGCGTCCCGGCAGCGATGCGGCGGCTCTTTGTGCCTCCCCAGTGGCGAGGGAGGCAGCAGCTTACGCTTGTTTATGAGATCGTTTGACAGGACAGGAGTAATCTCTTTAAAGCCCTTCTCAGCACGACAACGCTGCCAGTTAAGTCTACGTTACCCGAAATAAAGGTGCCTGATACGATTGGCTACAACATGAAACGGCACCGTGTTTTGAAAAATATTTCAGTCTTTTATTTGTCTTCAGTATATTTAAACAGCATTCTCTGAAACTCCCATTCCCAAAAAAAAAAAAGCCTGCACAGACTCACGATGCAAATCATGCGCGACTGCACAGGGCATCTAATCAAGTTTATTAAAAGTTGAATGATTAATAAGAACAGGTGAGATTTCACACCGAGCATCAATTCTCTCCAGAGCCTACATCTGTAAGGAGCCAAGTAAGCCTGCCTGAATTTGGGCTTGGCTTTAAACAGTAACGGCTGTGGCTGCAAGTGCCAGCACGAGCCAGAGAAGTGTAATGACTGAACTTGCTGTGCAATGGAGAAAACGCTAGGACTGTGCTTCAGACCTTCTTGGCGAGGGACGGGCACCAGTTAAATGTGACTAGTCTGGAATTAAAAGCTGGTGGTTATCTTCTAAAAGGCTTTTGTAGCCAAAGTGAAAGAGCTTCAGAAGCACGGGACCCATTTCCTACTGTTTTGTTGTCCCTATTACGAAAAAGTGCCATTTTTTCAAAATAAGAGTATTTTTTGTCAGGTTACAGAGCAAGACTAAATAGGAGCTCACAACAACAGATTTACATGCTGGAGTAACCTCTACGAAATAATACCATAACATACCAGTTACCTGAAAACCTGTGCTGGGACTAAAATTGCTCGTCAGCTCATTTTAAAAAAGATACGGAATTATCTCGCAAAACTGCCTAATGCTACTGGTTCTCATACACAAGCCCTACTACTCACCAACAGGACTCACCCAACAAGACTTCAAATCTTAAATTCTTTCAAATGAAACTCACAAAACCACAATTGAGATTAAACAGAATGAGCATTTACTCTGTCCTATGAGACCGAGAATATTACTGATACCTAAACACTGGAAACTTGAAAAAAAAAAATATATATAAATAAGAATTGAAAAAAATATATAGAAAAAACAAGATAATGACTCTTTCCCATTGTAGGTGTGTGTTTGTTCTGCTATTGATTAGTGAGCTTTAACTTTCCTGTGAGATACACATGCCCATAGCATAAGCCACAAACATACACTTCGTAACAGTATTCGGTGTACCCATGTTCTCAAAACACTAAGACCAGTTCCCAGTAAATCACAGTACAGGACCTCTGAGCCAGAATTTTGCTTTCCCCACAACAAAAGAACGCCTAGAAGTGGAAAGGACTATCCAAGAGAAACTGCCACGGAGTGAGAGAAAAGACTTGTGTATTAAATATTTAATATGCTACAAGAATGCTATTGTTGTTAGTCTCAAATTTTCTCAGAACATTATCAAAAGGAACTAATTCACCTTATGGTCTACAATACTTGAGTGCTTCGCATAAGGAAGTTATTTTGGAAGCGTGAAAATCTGACAAAAATAACGATGATTGACTTGAAAGGTGCTCATTAATTTCTTCACCTTCTGTGTATCTCAACAATGAGTATGTCCAAAACATACCCAGGGTCATCGTTTCATCAGAAGATTTTCACTGCAATCAATTCACATGCGTGCCAACGTCTTCTTGAAATGTATTTCCACAGTTATAGTGCAGCACGGGGAGGATAAAAATATATTATTGCCAGACTCAGAGGTGTATTTTTCTGCACTCGGGGATAAGGTATCTGGGAAAAAAAAATAAATCTGCTTTTGTAAAAAGCAGGAACTAAGGTCCCACTAGGGCCTTGTTTGACCTTATCCCCACCTGCCATTTCCAGGAGGGTATACCTGCCCTTGGAATGCCAGTTCAACCCACCACTGTCCCTGACCAACACATCTTCTAACTTACTGCACAACTGTTGCAGCGCTCCGACTCCGCCCACAGCTATATGTGGATACAAGTTCTGCAGTTTAGCCTTTTAAAAGATATACTTGGATAAAGTTACTTTCCATCTTCCAGCTATTTTAAACGCCTTGTATGACATGAAGATCATTGGAAATTATGGAGCTTGTCCTCCTAAAACAGGTTTCCGGGCATACGAAGGAGAAGGTGATTGGGATCAGTGAGCCTAGATTTACCGAAGCTAAATCACGCCTGACCAACCTGACTGTGATAAAATGACAGAAAAAAATAAAATGACAAAAAGTGGTGAGTGGAGAGCAGCTGTCATTTCCCTTGACTTTCTCAAGACTTCCAGCCATGTCTTCCACAACATTTTTGTATCCAAGTGAGGATGGCACGGTCTAAATGAGCGAACAATTAAAAAACAGGTGAACTAAAAAACTGGTTGAATGATGGAGCTCAGACGTGGCAGAAGAAAACAAAGAAAACAGGCATAAGCTGAAACAAGAGAGGTTTAGACTGGGACTGGACATAAGGAATAACTTTTCCCCCACGAGCAGAGGCACGTGGTGCAGTGGGCTGCCCGTGAGGCTGCGCAGTCTCCATCCTTGGAGGTTCTCAGGACCCAACTGGACAGAGCCCTGAAGAGTCGAGTCTGACCCCAGAGCTGGCTGGGGGTCAGACCAGGTGGTCCCCAGGGTGGACCACAGACCTCCAGAGGTCCCTTCCAGTGTAAATTTTCTGTAATTTCTAGTCTTGCCTCCAAGTTAGTTACATACTCACATAAGCAGGAGGCAATTTCTGCCCTGCAGGGAAATGGACTTGATGATCCCTATGGGTCCCTTCCAACTTGAGATAGTCTATGATTCTATAGGTGAGAAATAGTAGCTACTACTTTGGAAACAGATGTTGGACCGAGTCTTAAAATTACCAACATATATATTTCGAGTTAAAAGCAAGACCATAACTGAACAAAACAGTTTAAAATATTCATGATGTTAAGATTTTGTGCAGTTTAGTTGAGGCAAACAAAACTACTTCCAGCTTTCCATTGCATAGATGTTTTGCAACGTAAGGTACAACATAAGCAGCATAAGAAGGCTGCTAGAATTACACTAGACAAAATACAGCATCGTTTCATCTATGACCTGACGCAACATTTTGACTATCTTCCTGAAAAGCAGAAAGTTCGCTGCTCTAGAAGGCAGAAAATGCAGATGGCAACACAGTAACTGTGATTAAACTGATTTCAGGGAGGTGGAAGAACTAAAAATTGCTCCTGGCTTAGTTCTTATATTTTCAATTTAGTTGGTTTGAACCTGGAATAAAAAATTCGGCTATGCTATAATTCCCCACAAACAAGAGTTTATAATAAAACACTGACCGCCTCTTAACTACAGTAATAGTGGTAGGCCCATTACAATGTGCCGCCGGGCATTCAAAAAAGACCATCCTTCTTCCACGTGAAGAGATCTGAGGTACTAGGTGGGAAAAAAACGAAACACAATTTGCACAGAGGCACGTCACAAACATCTTAACCGATTCTGCTCCTGCCTTTTGCAGTATTTTCGTCACCAAGAGGCACGGTGTAAAGAAACACCATCACAGCCGACCGTGGAAGGAATTGGGGAGGCTGGAACGTGTTCTGCAGAGACCCGCAATCTGCCCATCTGTTCACAGGGAGGGATTACATCAAATCCCATTGAGCTTTCATATTCACAAATCCAGGAGGAGCAGTAATTGGTTTACTGAAGTTTGTTAGATTCATAATTTTATCACAAATTCCTCTCAAGGCAAGTTCATTCACAGTATTAATTTTTCTCCCTTTTCAACGGCTCATTTGTTCTGTAGCACTATAAATATTATGTGAATGAAAATCACAGGAAATGGCTATTCTGTGCTCCAGTGCTTTATTAAAAGATATCTGTTTCAAAAAAAATATCATAAAGCTAATTATATCTGCATTTACACAGCTCCTTTCAGAAAGATTATCTAAGACTCTTTATAGAGCATCAAATTACAAACCCACAGCACTGACTATATGCAAACAATCAGATATATTCCATACGCAGCTGTGAAAACTGCCATAAACATTTATATTCATGCCGGTTCATCTGCGCTAGGATTAACGGAGTGAGAAAAGCTGGCCAAGGACACCTATTTAAAGAAGCGGGAGGTTTAAGTAGATGGAACCAGCACAGTAACTTCTCATCTAAAGTACAGCACAGCTAATGACTACGTAACCTGTAATTCTTACTGCACGGACAACATTTTGGGCCCAATCCCACCTTGGCCCGCCAAGGAAACTGGGCCTGAGGGGTCAGGAGCCCTTTTGGTGCAGGTCCTCAGAATCCTTGCACAAAACTATCAGGGAAAGGACTCTGTGAAAACATGTCGGGGCTTTGCACTGACCAGGATTTGGCCAGCGTACGCGTGCTCACAGCCTGGTGAGGATGAGACCCTCCTCTCAGCTGCGAGGCTTGATGGGGCAGAGGGGGAGGAAAAGCCCCCAGTGTGACGCAGCAGAACGTGGCCAGCCCGGCAGTCCTGAACTGAAATAAGATTTCATGGAAGCGTGTGGAATTTTCAATGCCTAAATCAATCTGCAGACTTGAAATGCTCCTGTTTCACATAGTAACTCTGTGCTGTTGGAAGACCACGGGTGCTGCTGCATTTTAACCTTCGCGTTTCCCAGCTGCCTGGAGCTCCATCTCTGTGCAGCCTCAGAACTGCCTTAGTCCCACCAAGGCTGAGAAAGACAACATTTCCCACCTTAGGCCAAGTGCAATCCAGAGAGGAAGAGCCCAGATGTATAGGCTTCCGTACACATCCTCTCCCACAGCCTAACTCCCACATCCCCCACAAAATTACTGCTACAGCTTTCTAGAAAAACTCAGCCAGAGAAGGGATGGAGGTGCCCATCATCCTCCACATAGGAAATGGAACCAAATTCAAGCTCTTTGGGACCAGAACAAAACAAGAAGATATCACTTCTGGTTTGCAGGAAATCACTCTAAGCACCAGGATAGCAACAATTCTGGCAGAGACACCCACCGCTGCTGCTGAATCCCTGCCAGCAAAGCAGGTTTTACTGGGCTGCAAAGCCAGATTAGGAGATAACTCCTCTGTAGCCTGGTGATCAGGCTGTTTCATGTAAAATGCAGAGAAAGTCCTAGGACAGAATCCCCTTCTGCTGGCATGTTTTAAACAGAAAATGTGAGCTCTGCTTAACCCTTGGAAGAAAGAGGATAAAAATCCATCCCCAAAGCAGCAATCCAGTGGGTGGGCACAAAGCTCTCCTTTCAACAGCCCCGATGGAGAGGATGCCGCCCCGGTACACTCATCCTCTCCGGGGTCACTGTGTTGTGGCACCTGATGTCATGTTTACAACGTACCGCGTTGTGTAGCGAAGGGACTCCGGAGCTGAGCGGGCCGCTCAGGGCAGCGTGGCGGGGGGCTGAGGCTAACTGCAGCCGCTCAGGCGCCAGGTTTATCAAATCAGGCATGGTGGGCGTCCTAGCACAGCTACGCGCTTTTAGGGTCTGTGTGTCCTAGCGAGCCACACTGTTTCACACAGGATCTGGGTTAGGATCCAGGGGCCCCAGAAGATGCAGATGGGTTGTGAAAATTAACTTACTTGAAAGTGACAGAGGAATGTAGAAAATGCAGCAAATATATATACATATATGTATATAAACACGAATATAAAAATATGCATAGAGAGAGATAGATACGTATACATATGTATTAAAACGTGCCTAGTAAACGTGTGTGTTTTACTTGGTGTACTAAGAGTTCAGTAGCTCTCAAAGCTTGGACGTGCCCCTTCAACCATTTTAAGCCTACTCCAGTTTGGAACACCAAACAAACTCCAAACACTTCAAGCACAAGACAGTGCCAAACTACTGAAGCCACAGTCAAACAATCAATAGGAATTACAATTCTCTCTCTTCTTTCTTTTTCTGAATACACTGTCTGTGAGAGGTGTGTCTGAAGAGCTCTCCAACCCACTGTAACATCCAAATGCCAGGGTCTTGTTGTGGAAACACCTCTGTGGTTCAGACGCCTATGCCCTTCAGTTACCGTCAACAAGCAGGTAAAAAAATATCAGCTTTGAAAACTTTTTTTTTCTGCTGTGAACAACTGTTCATCAAAGCATGAAACCAACAGCTTCAGAACCACACGACGACGGTATGGCTTCCACTCACTTCTGCAGCAATGAGGGTGTAAGCGGCTGAGCTACAGATAAAAAACATTTTATTCCCGTCCCACTTGAACCCAACCTGTTTGGGGTTGCATTCTGCTTCCTTCTCGCTAGGTGAGCTAGCAGTAGGCAGCAGGGGAAACAAACAATGGGGAAAAAAAAACCTCTTAAATGATTTGCTCATCCTTCAGCAATAAAATGACAGAGAAATGCATCACACAAAATTAAATGCCCTTTGTAGGAAAGGGGTATTTTATATCCAAATATCAGTTCTTATGAGAGATCTGACACCTCCTTAACTAGCAATTTTTAAAAAGCTATAATCCTATCTGGGAGATTTCCTTGATTGCTCCAGCAATAACCCAAAAATTGCACTAGGACTTTTAGGCATATTTCTTTCTCTCTCTGGTATCTTCTCCCATACTCTGTTTACTGTTTCCAGCTGCCACACTCAATGCATTTAGTTGATTATCTGCTTTTCACTACCTGGAAACTTATTCTTTATATATCCCTCAGAACTAAATTTTTTGTAAGGCGAAAGGCTCTCTTTGGAGAGACTTCTTAAAGCCCTGCTCAAACATCAGAAAGCGCTACAACATAGCGTACTATACATACAGTACAATATACACTGAACTTGCTTTTAGTAAAGTACTACACAATGGTTCCTATTATTCTTGTTTTCACAGTTCACCACACACAGCCCCGATTACTGCATAGTGAAGATTAAAAAAAAAAGAAAAAAAAAGTACTTTTTGCTATCCAACCTGCATTGATTTTTCCCCGGGACACAATGGCAACCTCCGTTCCAGCATTGACACTTCTGGCTGGATCCTCATATGAATTCCACTTCAAACAAGAACCACTTTAATTTGGTAGTCCTATATACTGCATACCTGTAAGCTAACTGAGGACTCTGTCAACTGCATGCTAGTTCCTTGTCAGTCAAGGCTAATTCCCACAGATTAGAGAAGGAAATCCTTATGCTCTCCCAGGTCCTAAACCCTACTGTTAGAGAAGGGCATTTTGTTTCATCCTCAAGCATCTTTTTAGAGAAAAAAAAAACAAAACAAAACAAAAAAGAAACCCCCCAAAACCCCAGAATTGCCCATTCATTATTACTATCTACACCAAAAATATCAGAGGAGATGAACTAATACCAATCTCTGACTGTGAATTAGTTCCCGGACCACCTACTACCAACACCACACGTGTTTACCCTGATTAACTCAATGATCACATGGTTACTTGTCAGTAACAAACCCACAACCACAAATCCCTCTCCTCTGCTTCTCTGGTGTCCTTATGCAACTGCTCTCCAAGGAATGCTGAGCAATACTACTCTGAATAGGAGGTTTTGAAACTCTGTGAAAAACTGAGACAGAAAATCTAGATAATTCTTTTGTTCTTCACCACCAAATGAAGATTTTTCCTAAATTCAGAGGTGTATTTGCCCTCCTGACTCCTTAATGCCTCTAGACGAAGGCTTGTTCCCCAAGTCTGTGGGCATTGCTTGGCAGGGGTATCCATTCTCTTACTTGAACAGAAGCCTGAGCTCTCCCTTTTAGATTTTGTCCATACTTTCTCCACTTCTACACCTTCAGTTCTTCCCCTTCTCTGTTTCTCCCCCAGAAGACAGAGAAGTCTTAAATGGTCACGGAGAGCTTCCAAGAAAAAGATAATGGCAAGAAAGTGCTTCTTTGCCCACCTCAAATACACACAAACTGCAAACAGCCCATCAAACACACGTGCCAGAGAACCAGCAGAAGAGAAGAATTACCCACTTTGCTCCAAACCCTCTTTTTCTCAGTGCTGGATAAAGGGCGAGTTTCAATGCACTTTTATCAGCCGTTCAAAAAAGCACCAATAGGCACAACGCTGAGGCTGCTCTTCCGGTTCCACCTTTGGATCACAGTGCTTTGATTTACTACTTCTGGTCTGAGCAAGCGTGAATATTTAGGATGAGAGTCTTAAAATACAACCACGAGTTCACAGTCGTGCAATTCCAAGTCTCTACTAGCATTAGACTCCTGAGGATTAAAGAAAAGAGGGGACTTTGACATCAGTTCAACACAACAGCAGCATTGCCATTTTTTACGACGCGGAGGCACGTAGAATAAGTGAGCAGGGAGCAAATAATTACCTTTCTAGTGCCAATGAGCCTATTGCGCACGTGGCTGGAGCGGATTGACTCGAGCTAAGACAAGCAGAAAAGATGCAAGTGTTCTGGCTCCTCCACAGCGCCCGTGGCGAATCACAGAGCACTGAATTTCCAGGTTTGCTGATTCTTTTCTAAAGTTGGCAGTATTTGCTTCTCAAAATGCTCTGCAGAGCTGGTATTTATTTACTCTTGAAAATTCTTGATCGTTTGGATATATATTATGCAGCAGAAAAAATGTATGATGTGCATATGAAATTTTTTTTTCCCATTTCTTATCCAATTGAAGAAGGAAGATTGTAACCACTCAATGCCTTCAACTTCACCTCTTAGAATAATTTCTATGTTAATGCGATATTATGTGATAGACTTTGAGAAAGGGTCAAGTAGCTCTTAGAAGCAGGAACGTTGTGCAGTATTGTGAAAGTTAATGGAAACATATTTAAAGTATATTGAAAAGAACAAAGGTGGATTAAGAATACCTTTTAGTATTCCCCAAATTCATTTTTATGTTGATTCGGGTCTTACAGGAAATAAGATAAAATATTTCAAACGGACCTGAGATTTTTTTGAGTATTATACAGAAAAGACCATATGATTAACATTCCAGTTTAAAATCTTTTGCAGATAACCCCCTTATCCCTTTTCCATCTCCATGTGTCGCTCTCCACCCCATTCCTAATTTCTATGCTGAAGTATTCCATAGATGGACAAAACTCCTCCAGAGAAAAGCACAGCAGTAAGCACCGTCGGTGTTTGACCGAATCAAACGACTGTTAGGAACACCCACTTCTACAGTTAAGAAAAATTTGTCTCCAGGTACATGCTGAGCCTAGCAAAGAAGTAAGAAGGCGGCAGGTTGTCCTTACGCTTTAGTGATTTTCTAACTGAAACCTCGATATCTGCAACTGTTGCATAGGCTGGGCTAACAGAGAATAACTGTACAGAAACACCCTTGTTAGGCCCTCTTAGATGAGACAACAAAAGGAAGGAAGAAACCTGTGCCGATGCTCTACCAGCAGTGCTAGTTTTCATCATCCATTTGCCCTTTCTTTTGAGCTTTCTCATGTCACCGTGGGTATGAAGCCACTTCTACAAATTTACTTGCAGAACCACCATGCTGTCCTCTTCAAACCTCTCTGTCCCTCCTGCTATAATTGCCAAATGCAAGTGGATAGATGCAGAACGCAGTTTTGTTACACACTTTTTTTAATCATATTTATATTTTATCATGAAAATGTAATTCAAAACATGGTCCAGATCTTGACAATGCCTTTTCTCTCTCCCTTCTAAATGCTAATTATGCTCACATAATTTGTCAGAAAAGCTCCCTTGCTTTAAGCTTAATCCTTTCTTATCCACATTGTCTCCTTTCTTTCCAACTCTCCTGAGGCTTTCCCTTCTTGTTAACTCTTCTTTCTCCATTCTCTGCATATCTGCACCAATCCTTAAACTAGTTCCATGTCTCAGTAATGCATTTCTGTTCCTCCTTCCTTTCCTTCCTCCTTCCTTTCCATTCCCCAGCTTTCCAGCTCCTGACTATTTCCTCTGTGCCTACCCATGAGTTCCTACCGCTTTCCCTTTTCCTCCTCCTGTCTCTGGAGCACTTCTTCTCCCATGGAACCTCTTCCTTCTCTGCTGTGCATTTTCCTCCTCACATACTTGGATGATCCGCTTCTCTTTCTCCTCCCATCTTCCTCTCTGTCATCCTCTTGGCTGTCCCTGCCTCCTTTCTCGTGTGTTCTTCCACTTTTGAGGGCTCTTGGAGGACTTCTTTCAGCTGCTACCGGTACTCTACTTCCCAAATACTAATGAAAATAATAATGATATAATCAGCTTTTCCAAAATTTACAGAGTTTACAAACTTGGCTGTCAGCCATCTGTCAGCTTTTCAACGTCCATGCTTTTCCACTAAGATACAAACACACGCTATCCTTCAGAGCATACTAGTCACATGTATTTCATTCCTGGTGCACTTCCACCTCTTGTGATTCACATCCACCGGGCAGAAGTATCTACAGAGGCTAAACTCATATCACAAGCGTGCTGGCATGCGGAAGCAGCTCCATATCTGACTGAGTGAGGTCAAGGATCCCACATCCCTTTTGTGAGCACAGATTCCAGGTGTTTTGACCCTGAATGTTACACATTCCAAATGTTTTGACACTCTGGGGAAAGAGATACAGAGGCCTCATCCTGAAGATCTGTGACTGCTGGGTAGAACACTCAGATTTACTCCTAGAATCAACATCACACTTCATTCCTTTCCACTGACCCAGACTGGATCAGGCGAGCTTGGTGAACACATTTTATCCAAAAATGGACTTCAGGCCAATGGTCTCTGAGCACATGAAGCCATTACTAGGCAGCTGCTCTGCAGCTCTCAGAAATGGAAACGGTGCCTTCATGAAGAAACCAGAGGGCCTGCTGAGCTCGGATTGATCTCTGCCCTGCCCCAGTGTTCACCGCTAGCTAGCTGCTAACAGCAGCAGAATACTTTAGAAGGCCATTTTCAACCATCTGTTGAAAACCATCCCGGAAAAAAAGAAGAAAAATAAAAAAGAAAAACAACTCTGAAGTAAATGCTCATAGGTATATCCTCTGCTACTTGGTGGTGCCCAGACATCCACTGCCCAAGAACTGATCTTGCTACTTGAATAGCGCAAAAAAAAGACGCTTGGCATTGGAGGCCAGGTTCAAGTGTGCAGCTGATTCGCAACACCTCCTGTCCCACCTCCTTTCTCTCCAAGTGAAATAATTAATGGGGAGAGTGAGGAATAATCCATGAGTACACCGTTCCCTAAGGACAAGGTGAATAACGGCTGAAAACACTGCTCTTGCAGAAAGCAGGAATTGTATTTCCTAAGGGATATATATGTCCAGGGAGACAAGGGCACTGGGGAGCCTTATGGTCCCTAGTACCTCCTGCTCAACCAGTCTGAGTATATGCCCCGGGTAAATCTAATAATAATCTTGGAATGGAGTTAGCCCATGGCACAATGGTAATCATTTTACTGCCCTCAATATGCAGTTCAAAACAGAGGAATTTATCTAAATAATGTTCTTGCTAGACTTGGTTATGTCTACAATGGCCACGACATCATGAGGTCAACATCAAACACAGAACAGTAAAACCAGCTCAGCTACAAAAGAATACAGATGATCCTGCGAATTTCTGTGCTGCTCTGCTCATCTATTACACATTGTGTCTGATAGCAGATTAAGAATAATGACAAATCATATTCAATAAACCCAAAATGTGAAACACTTGAACTATTTTGCATTCTTGGTGATAATTATAACTGATCTCAAATATCAGATTGTTACCAATCTTCATATAATGAGACAGCAGATCATTAATGAAGACAAATTGAGATTTTGTTTGCGTTGTACTGAATCATAATTATCTGGAAATAAATACTGTATTGTTATACATTCAGAAGCAAACATAATTTCGATGCAAAGTCAACATCTTAAACCACCCTTTTGGCTAAAATGTCACATCTACCTTTTTGAATCTTAAGAGGTACACTACAAGGAAGACATTGAGGTTCTGGAGTGAGCCCAGAGAAGGGCAACGGAGCTGGTGAGGGGTCTGGAGCATAAGTCTCACGAGGAGCGGCTGAGGGAACTGGGGGGTGTTCAGCCTGGGGAAAAGGAGGCTGAGGGGAGACTTCTCGCTCTCTACAGCTCCCTGAAAGGAAGGTGTAGCCAAGTGGGGGTTGGTGTCTTCTCCCAAGTAACAAGTGATAGGACAAGAGGAAATGGCCTTAAGTTCCACCAGGGAAGGTTTAGATTGGATATTAGGAAAAATTGCTTCACCAAAAGAGTTATCGAGCATTGGCACAGGCTGCCCAGGGAAGTGGTTGAGTCACCATCCCTGGAGGTGTTCAGAAGACGGGTAGACGTGGCGCTGAGGGACATGGTTTAGTGGTGGTTCTGGCAGTGTTAGGCTGATGGTTGGGCTTGATGACGTTGAAGGTCCCTTCCAACCTAGATCATTCTACGGTTCTAGGATTTAATTGTCAAATAGAAGCATCAGCATCCAAGTGAATTTTCTAATCCGAGATCATCCTGTGATCTACACAGTTGGATATCCAATATTTACATTCAGTGTAACTAAACTTTCTTAGTTTTAAATCAGAGTAATATTACGAAATGAAGATCCTGCGGAGTATAACTTGATCCAAATAAGAAGTCATGGTTATATAGAGGAAGGATGAACATAGATCCATTCATGATAAAAGCCCTCGTTTCTAAATATCACACTTTTTGTAAGGGAGAGGGAAGAAATATTTTCATTTCTTTAAAAACAACAAAAAACTCTCACAACACTAAGTGATATATGAACCTCTTCTTTGCAAAGCAACATGGTAGAGTTCAGCTGGTTTTGCCTAGGGACATTTAGTTACACCAGGGAGATAAACTATTTTGGTAATTGTGGGAAAAAAAAAAAAAGTAACAATTTCTCCACCCAAATTCACTTTTAGGTTAAGATGAGTAATGAAAAATTTCAGTTGGGAAGTGAATTTTCAGTATGAGAAGCACTGAAGTAGTACACTTGACCAAAGATCTACATATAATTTTGACTATAGCAGAACTCACATTACGTCATGTGTTGTTTTAGGCTGTTAAAACTTTTTTTTCTATGTTCCAATTCTAGAATACGACATGACAAAGGCAGGGTTTTCCTCATTTCCCCTGGGAATTAACTTTCGCCATAGCGGCACCCACGAGTACACTCTAAACAGAGAACTTCCTTCTTACACACACAGGTAAGCACCTCAGTGGCAGCTGCTGTCATTACAGATACCTAACTTTTATTCAGCATAACAGAACTGGAAAGAAGTGTTTTCTTTCCCTTGCAAGAGCAATCGACCTTGCCCAGTGATGATATTCTGCCTTACTGGCTCCACCAAAAACTTTGGCTGTTTTGACTGCATGATTTATATTAGCTATTGCCGGTTAACTTGCTCATAGCTTTGCTGTTCACTACCTGGAACCCATCAAATTTTCTTCCACAGTGCTGTTTTATGGACCACTCGGTTTCACAAATCAAAGATAGTCATAGTGAAGAATGAAAGTCGACTTTTTCCCCTTCCTGAAGAATAACAATTTCTCTTTGGGAGGATTCAAAACTTCTGTCTTCACAACATAGAATACCAGGGATCAAAAACAATACCGGTGATCAAAAACGGTATCCAGGAAAGTAAAATGAGATCAAACCCAGGACACAGAAAGCTTGCCGTGGCTAGAAAACAGTAAGTCAGTGTGAGCCTGCAGGGGTGTGCGTGTGCACGTATGTATCCCCTGAGACCTGACTAAGACTCTCACGTTTACTCCTCTGCTTTCTTTAAGGACCAGCTGAAAGCCTGCAGCAACAAGTCACCCTTTTTTTGCCAGTGTCTGTGTGTAGGTACTATTCTTTAGTTGCTAACATGCAACAGGAATTAGTTTATGAAAGCTGTTGCGCAACAACTTGCACTCTCCCCATTCCCCACTGTTATCCCCTTCAGAAGAAACCAAAACCAAAACCCAAACATCCTAAGAAATCCTTCATGTTTGCAAAGAAATGCAGCATCCCCGCGTAGGGATCTTGAAACAATCCTCTGATTACCATGAACTTCCAATGTACATCTTTCCGTTTGGTCAAAAATAACACTTGTAAATCTAAGGCACCGTGTAAAAACAGTCGCAGCAATAATAACAACGCTAATAATGAGGATGAAGATCTTTTTAAACCATGAACAAATTCTGATTTTACTCTAAAAATAACTTGTGAAGAATGAGAGCATTTTGTAATACTTATGTTCATTGTTTACTTCCTCTATTCAGCTTTTTGAATGCTATTTATAAGAGGAAAGAATGAGTCACTGTCTTGTCTTGGGCTGAGCCCTTGTGTATAAGTTATATGTAATCATATAAACTGGCACAGATAGGAACTTGGGGACAGGTGTTTTTCAGGAGACAATGACAGCAACATCCACCAAGTAACAACGGAAACTCTATTCTGGGATTAAATATAACATAAGAAAGAAATATGCTTAAGAATAGGAAAGACAGAGACAGTCTTGATAAGACAGCGCTCCTCCGAGAGAAAGACACCCTGATAACCTTCTTGAGGACTGGAGAAAGGACCGAGAGTGGCTCTGTGGCTGCTGAAGGTTTGCCAAGAGAGCATTTTAACTCGGGAATTTTATTTCCCTACACCCACTAAATGCTCACTCTTTTAAGAAAATCCATATGGCCTAGAGAAAATGAATGCCTGATGCTGACCATTTCCCACAGAGTGTCTCTCTTTCTGAGCTCATATAGCTTTACCTCCCAGGAGGCCATGAGATAAGCAAGTGCTCCTCAGCTTTTAGGACCACCTTCAGCATCGAATAAGCCTGGGGCCTTATGGCAGGGCTAAGCTGTGGCCCCCCTGGCGGGGGGTAGTTTTCAGGAAGGCTTAAAAAAGGCTAGGTCACGAGGAAAATCGCATTTGTACAAGTGCCTGACAAATCAATGTCGTAAATGTTAATACCGAGTCCACATTCCAAGATACATTTTACCCTGGAAAATTATTACTAGAAACAGATGCTTTTCTGATTTATAATTACTGTTGCTTTCTTGAAAAGTTGCAGCTTTGAAGACCTTGCAATGACTCATGGAGGTAAAAAGGAGACATAAACTATGTAGCTATTCACACAATCTATTTACTTACAAAAGTAATAAATTCTGTGTACCTTGTGCCAAGAGCCAAAAAAGCACACAGACACTTCTATGTGCAGAAACAGCACATACACGGCCTTTTTCTTCATCTCTCAGGCCAAAACCCAACTCCGCAATAGGTGGCCACGATACTTTTGACCCTCACTTTTAAGGCAGCGCCCTCTGTACCAGTCCCACCTCTCAGTCTACAATTTCGTAGCTATTCTAGTAGCCTGCACCAGCCCAGGGCAGCCCCAGCAGCTTGCGGAACCATCTCCTGATGCAACCTTAGGGCCTCTTACCATTCACGACAGCTGCCAAGGAGACGCTCCTAATTCACACCGTGTGTTTCATGTCACTTAGCACAAAGATAACACCTACCTTTCTTAAATCTGTACCGTCTTTTAGAAGAATTTGGAGGTATATAGTACTCCATGGTTTTGGAAGCCAGTTAGTTAATAAGGATCAGCAGAATTGATGAAGCGCTCCCTGGAAGGGGAGTGCAGAATTTAAAGTTAATTTTCCTCACTTCTCTTCATATACAAACCAGCAAGCGTTAATAACCCACACAGACGCACGGATTACAGACACTAACAGGGCAGATTTCTTCCTTTTTCTTTTATGTTCAATATGAAAGGCTTTAGAAGCTTCAGCACTGATTCTAAAACATACTGAAAAAAAAACATGTGCACGGTACAGATTACTGAAGAATTCCTTGTATAAAGAAACTTTATCTGCATTTTAGAATATCTTTCCTTTGCACAATACAATCCTGAAATTGCCACAGGACTTCATGGCCACAAAACCCCTTCAACAAGGACCATCCACACTAACTCATTTGCTAATGTCTGCTGTTAACTGATCTAAGCCTGGCCTCAATCTTCTTTTAATGAAAGAGAAGGAAGAGGATACTTTAACGCTATTATTAGCTCTTAGTACCTGTCTTCAGAAAACAAAACAATACAGAGCCTTTAATCCCCCCCAGGCTTTCTTACGGGCCCCTGAGCCACTTTACAAGACAATCAGCGTATGTAAAAAAATTCACAATGCGTGAAAAACAATGCGGTGTGCGGTGATTCCTTCACTTCAGATTCTGCATTGGGGAAGAACCTTGGATGAACATAAAAAAAATAAAAATCGTGTGATTATTTAACATTTATACTTAGCAAAACCAAATTTTAACTCTTGCAACTTTATCTAAGGCTTTGGGACAGCTCCCTGGTTTTTGCCAAGGCAGGATTTTTGCACCCGTTTAAAAATCTATACGCAACATGAGGACCTTTTCGTTGTCCATAATCTCCACATGATGCAATTAATGCTCTTATCTTCCTACGGGCTAAAACGCTGCGTTTCCTTCCAGAGTCAAGACTTTCGCAGCCATCGATTCCTGCAAGACAGACGAGCAGTAAATTCCGTCGGCTGACACGCGTTGTGCTCAGCACAGTATCAGTTTCAGAGCACAGAACGGATTTCCTGCAGTTTATCAAAGACAAGTAAAGAGGCCAACGGCAGGAACTGGACGAAGGACCTCTACTCCATCCTGCGGCAGAAGAACGCCAGCAGAATGAATGCTGCAAATGCTCAGAAATTAAGAAAATCTGCTTCTGTTTCTGAAAATTAACATTGATGTCCGTATGTCTGTATTTTTCTAAATATGCGAGGAATCTGATTCTTTTTATAGTAATTAGTGAAAATAAGCTTGTAGGTCAAATATTTGCCAAAAGATTGCCCAAAATATTTGATGACTGTGAAAAACAGTAACATATGTGATTGCTTCCCTAACTGGATAACTTGATAATTAACTCTTACAGGGTAATTGATATATACTTAAATGGATTACGCACTTAAAGTTCAGACTGCATTGGTTAGATAAACTGGTTACAAGCACCTCAGGTAGTCCACCACAGATTGTAATTTCAGACTGATTTTACTCTCATATTCATTCTGCAGGCTGAATAAGTTAGAGAAAGAGGGATTCACAGCCAAATTCACAAAGAATTTTGAAACATGCAGAAATGTGTGTATTGAAGATCTAAAGAGATCTAGAGAGAGGAAAAAACCTGCAACATTTTAGTGCGATGTTAATTTAGGTTTACTTTTCCCTGACTTCATTCACAGTAAGTTATTAAACCTCTACTTTTATCTTTGCATAATTAAAGTACATGAGAAAATAGGGAATTTTTCCATAAGCAATCTTCCAGTCTCCAAAAAGGAGCATTATTTTTACATAAAAATAATTTCTCCTTGGCAGAAAAACAAGTTTTCTAAATATATTAACACCTAGTGCATGTAGTTTACACCGTAAATTATAAACATCAACAATTTTCACATAGCTGTTTCTTGGTAAAACACTAAATAAAACCAGAATCTGGAATAGGGCTGTCTGTATCTTACTGTCTCAGAGTTTCCAGTGTCTTTTACATTACTGAAAGCTGCTGACGCAGAAGGACTGCAACCGTTTTCAACGAAATAATTTCTAAATTAACCCCCCATGCCCCCCCAAAAAGGAGGATTTATGTAAGAAAAAAATAGAAAAACCTTACTTTATCCAAGTCATCTGAACTTTTCTCAATTCTGTGTCCAAATTCATATAGGCAGCAATACAAAGACATACATCCTACGATTTTTGTGTCGTATTTGTTCTCTACATTCCCTTCCTGATGTAGCACTGTATACGCCTTCATCTGCGTTTCTCAGTAACACAGTTTAAATGCTAAGGGTTTATTGTTAGCTATAATAAACTACCAATGTATTTATAATACAAGAAACTTGTTTCTCATTTTTACTAAAACAATTACAGTCCTTTTCACTTTCAGTAATATTAACTCAGTATTTCCATTAGTAAACTTGTTTGCCTATGATTGTTAGCAGTACCGCATCATGCATGGTAGGTAAAGTGATATAATCGCCTTGGGTATTTAATAGCATTTTTTTATATTCATTGGTATTTGTCCTGGTATTTTTGCAGCTGAAGTTGCTTTACAAGCAATTCAAAATGCAAAAACTTGGAACAATACAAAAGGAACTATAAAATGTATTTGGTTCACACAGTTCTCTCAATGACAAATAAAGTACTCTTTTAAAGGAAGTCTCCGTATACCCACACTGATTTGCAAAGGACTTTTCCCTCTGATAGCTGGGAAAAATAATAAACTTCATAGCATGGCAAGAAAATTAATAAATCAGGTTCAGCTTGCAGAAGAAATGCCTCCACAATTTAAGAAATATTGCAAAATACCATTTCTGTAGTCCTTCTCATTTAAGGCAAATAAACTTTTACTTGATTATCTCAATGAATTGCCAGAAAAAGTAGTCCCCTATGTTATGTTTCTCTAATCCAGTTGCCTCATTTTAAGGAAATGCAGCCTTGGGATTCATCCAGAAAGCACCGAGCCGCCACAGAAAATCACAGAGCGCCTGCGTCCAGCTCCAAACATCAAACTGCTTTTCACAATGGGACGCGAGTGCTGTATCCAAACAAACTCAGACCAAAGCGGGCCTCTAATAAAATATGCTGCGGTACGCTGGTGTTGAGCTGATGCAGGTGAGGTCTCCGGAAACGCAGGTTTGAAACACAACAGAACAACCAAGTGAAGGAAAAAAAGAATAATCCCCGCAGAGCATAGCCAAACTTCCAGGCAGACAACTGCCCAAATTCCCGTACCAGAAAGCTGCTTTATAATACCAGCATTTCCTTACTTCTGGAGGAAGTTCTTCAACATCAAGCTCTGGTTCTTCAACAACAGCAAAGAAAATCTGAACACCTAACTAGGATGTCTTCATTAGCACAACGTGCTTACTGCAGGTGTTGGAGAGTGTTTAAAGACGGACTGCTCTATGAGAACTCCCCTGCACCTTAGTTTCTCGGTTTTACACTTCTGGACACTGAAAAGAATTTCCACTTCTATGCTATCTTTAATATCAACGTTCACTGCCAATAGTTTTCTCCTTTTTTTCACAATCCAAAAAAAGTAGGAGATTGAAATACTGTACACCGGGATGAAAAGAAAAATACCGAAAGAGCATTTTATTAATTCCTGCTTTTACCTCCTTATCAAGCTTGCTGAGACAGTACCGGTTGCATTTTCAGACCTTGAGAAAAAAGAAGATAAAAAATAGCTCTTGCTATTTCTTCTGTATATCAAAGAGTAGACACTAAAGGTCAGTTTACTGCATCTTATGTGTTATGTTTTATTTTCCCGAGCAAAGGTAAGAAAGGCAAGTGTGTAACTGTGTACCACCGCGAGGCTTGCTGCAACAGTAGCTAACGCAGAGAAGCTTACTGACCAGAGAAAGAGTAATTCTTGTGGTCAGAAAACCAAAATACCAGAAATGAGATGCACAGTGTGCCCAATACGTTCTCCCTCCCACTCCTTTCTGCCACAGCCTCACAGAGGCTTTTCAGGGACCCCAGAGGTCTCCAGCCCAAAGCCCCTGCTCAGGGTAGGGCCTCATCCACACCAGGAGCCCAGGCCCCCTCCAAGCAATCCCAAAAGCTTCCAAGGACGGGCATCCAGTGCCCAACTGTCCTCATGATGAACTGAGTGGGTTTTTTTTCTCCTCAGATACAGTAGGATCCTCTCTGTTTAAATTTACGACCTCCTAATGGAAGCTCTTGCTGCCATCATTCGTTAAGCTCCAGCATACATTACTTAAGGTAATGGTTAGATGTCTGTTAATGAAACCTTGACATTATCTGTGTTTTATCTTCCAAATGATATCCACACCCATGGTCTCAAAGCATGAGACAAAAACTGATACCATTCCACTGAGGCAGAAACATGTATCAACGCTGTTTTTCAAGGGTGAAAACGAAACTCTAATTAAGTGGGTGGGAGAAAATTATCTTTGGCAATCACCTGTGAAATTCAGAACAGAGATGAGAACTACGAGACGTCTGTACATTAGGCTGGTACGCTGTTGTAGCCTACAACGTTAAAATGAGAAGCTAACGCAAAGGTGAAGCAAGCGTGAAGATGACTGCACTCTTTGTAAACCAAGTCGCTTCCAGGGCCTTTTATCCAAACACCGCCGGCTACCTTAAAATGGCAAATGTTCGAGCACCTCCTCCATGCATTTACAGGTATTTATGCAAGCAAATGGAATTGGAGGTTCACATGGCAGATGACCACATACAGGTCATAAAAGAAGACTGAGCCTTTGTAACGAACTGAGTTAAAAATAGCAAATTTCCGTGACTGATATTAGCTATTTCTGGGAAACAATGTCTGCTGCCAGTAGGTTACAGCCAAACTGTTTTTAAGATGCATTTTTTGCTACTTGCAAAACTGAAGAGGTGACAAGGAACAGCTGTAAGCTAGAAAAGGGGAGAAAGCAAATACAGAAAGCAAACGTTGTGAAATTAGGCAACACAAGAAACCCAAGGGAACGTACAACAAATTGACTTGCTTATTCCATCCCAAGTCGGGCATTTTCTTCCGTCTCTTTAAATATGTAGTACCTACAGGCCACTTCCCCCAAGCATCACTTTCATAGGGGAACACCTAAAACAATCCTTCTAAATAAAACATGTCCTGCCTTGTTTGTGCATCATTTAGTTTCATATACTTCAGGGGAAATTGCACGAGTAGAGTCACCCTGCCAGGTGACAGCTTGCCAGGGAAAATAATTGGCATCGTGCTTCGAGGTACACGGAGTGTGAGGCGCACGGTACTACATCATGTGCTAATAGGCGAGGCTAACAATCCAGTCAGTCTAATGCTGTCAGACCTCCAGGTCAAAATATTACCATTCCTACTGAAACAGAAGATCTGGAGTTGAATGCTAAGTAATACATTTATTAGGATAAAATGTGTTTATTGTGATTTATGGTATGCATGGAAAAGGCTGACTCTCGACGCTAGTTTTCACACTTACGCTGTTTTGTCCTAGAGCTGACAAATGTTTTCACGCCACACAGAGTTTAAGGATGGGGTAAAGAGATCTAACTGTCTTTGCATACATGTGCATATAAAAACTACACAAAAGTTAGTATGAAGTGTAACTTAATTTAAAAAAAATGCCCGAATTATCACAATCTTTAAAAATATAAGCTGTGTTGTACATCAACGCACACTGCCTATCATTCTGCTTTTCAGAACATTTCCGAGTAATGTACCCTAAAGGAAAAGCTACAGTGTGAGTAAACAAAAAGTTCTGCATTTTTTCCATCCATTCAGCAGTTCACACGCAATTTTTTTTACATTTTCAAGTGAGTATTTAAGAATCAACAGTGGCAGAGTCATCATAAGAGCAATTAGCAAGCAGGTTGCCTGGTGCTAGATTATTAACATATTCATGTGCAGTAAAAATACCCAATACTTCTGGATTTACTAACAGCTTGCAGGCAATCCATCGCTAAGTATGCAAACCGAAATAGAGAGAGGGAATTCAGAAACAGCCAGCACAATCTAGAAAGCAAAATAAGAGCGATTCAGCTGAAAGGCAGTTTGAAGGTGAAAATCAGCTAACTAAGGTGCTCTGCAGTTCTTCCAAGCAGAGCTATCAACATGGACTTAGACAACAAGATGAAGCCAATTTTTCAGGAGGTATTTGAGAAAGACAACAACAGCGTAATTCCTATCATTTCTCCATCATTTATCGATATGAAGACTTTCCTTTTTATTTCATAGCAGCTCAGTTTCTTTTGCAGCCTTTGGTTCGGAACCGCACCCAACGCCTTTTGGAATTCAGCCCCGTTTCTTTGTCCACAGACTTGATGACAGCTCTAAGAAACTGCAATACGGTTGCAAGGAAGGACTCACCTTCAAAAAATGAGCTTGGCAACCTGCTCAAGCTTCTCCGGAGTGATACAGATGCAAAATATTCATTCTGGTTTCCTATTCTGGCCTTAATTCCTCTGACTATGCCTTGTATGTCTCTATTAGTCATCTTACAAGCTCGGTCGCCAGCTTTTTCCACCTGGTGGGCTTGTAAAAGAATTTATTAGTTCTCGTGCCTTCTTCAAATTGCTCTTCCAATTCTTTCTTGGCGTGCCTTACTGTTTAATCTGTCAGCTATTGATCTTTTCTATTTTCTTCGCTTGGACACAGGCACAGCTTTCAGAAGACCTCTTGCATTTCTAGCAACTAACCATTCCTTGCTTCTAGCCAGGGAAGATGCCTTTTGGCTTTTCTCATGTCTCTTTTGATAATCAGCATGTTCAGAACATGCCTTCAAATTGTATCCATGTCATCTGCAAGAATTTAAATGAAGGGTTGTTTCTAACAACTTTCCATGTAAAGTTGTTCCCTTTTATTAAATTAAGCACAGCAGTAGCATATATACATACACATACGTATCTGTCTTTGGTTGTTTCTGTAAGGAACTTCTCTGGTTTCAGCTACAGAGGCACCCTTGCATTTTTTTTTTTTTATCTGTTTTTACACATATTTAGTGGAGTTCTTGTTTCTCTTCAGAAATAGGGAGCTTAGCTTTTATTTCTTCTGAATGCCTGATAGAAACAATATTCATCACTGATGCCATTCCATTTATACAAAAATAGATGGCTTAGTTCTTAGAAGATACGCTGTCAATAGCCGGGCAATACAGGGAAGAAAACCCACATTCAGACTCTATATAGTGTTCTCAGAGGACCATTGAAAAAACCTCTGGAAGTCCAGGCTTTTCACTCTAGCATTTGCACTTGACAACATTACAGAGAGAGTAAAAATAATGCATTTAGGCAAATAGCTTAATAAATTAAAGAACATAAGAAACCTTTGTGTGTTTGCAGGATGTTTCTTCTTGGTGATGAATTCGCTTTTTGACAGACAATGTATGAACACAAATAAGAAATAAATATGGATTAAAAGCCTCTTTTAACCCTGCTGTCAGTAGCTGAGGTTTACACAACCAAATCTAAGTAAAAAGACTAAAATTTTTTTCTAGAAAAGATCCTTTCATTCTTGGGATGTCCCATTTCAAATTTAGTCCAGGCTCACAATGTGTTTCCACTTCTATTTATCCACAGTTCTCCAGCTTATGTGCACAGTAATTGGCTAAGAGGAACAACTGCATGTCATGTCAAAAGTTGCATCAAATACCATATTACGTGGTTCAACCTGTCTATGTTGACCCATGGTAGACTAGAACACATTGCAGTTGTTGAGGAGTACAAATTCTTGGAGTAAAGGTAAGTTCTGCTGTCTCACCCAGGTACAACCACTCATTTCCATCCCCAAACGGGTCACTTGGATCTACAGGTAACCAGTGACACCTTGCAAGACAGAGACGCCAAATGCACTATGCGACCAAGTGCGAAGGGTAGGCCCGCTTATGCCTGTGTCAATGTACCAAAAGGTATTTCATGGCTCTAAGTCTTACAGTATAAAAAACACGACTTAATGGAAACGCGTGCTAAAGAGAGAAGTTTGAAATTTCCAATCCCAATTTGCCATGTCCTCTCAAGGTGTCAATTTAGTCCAACTCAACAAAACTCTCCACATCTTTTTAATTCTTGGCCTCCCAGCTGTTCCCATCAGCGGGATGATTGCCAACTGCGGTGCTGGCAGAAGCCCAGTCAGGAACAAAGTAACAACAATCACATCTCATTTTTCATAATTATCCAAAATGCTACACAAGGATAACAAGTTTTCACCGATATAAAGATCTCAATGACTGAAAGCAGTAACTTAGAAACTTCACATTCAATTATTTTCTTTTCATGAAGTAAAATTAGCACTAGAAAATTATTTCGACACAGAGGTTTTATAATATTTTTTTTAAATGGAAGTTATAAAGTTAAAGTCAAATTAAAACACAAAGGCAATTAAGGGAAGTAACTTAGCTAAAATAATATCAGATTTTCATTGACTGAGAATTTAAATGAAGTATTACTCAAAGACAATATTGAAAAATAGAATCATCTTGTACCTTACTCAAAATGATCAACATCATCCACAAGAGCCAAATTTCAGTACCATTAAATAATTCTTTAGAAATTAATTAAAATATTTGAAATATGCAAAGGCAAAGAATTCTGCCTTTAGAACATCACTGAACTTAGGAAAAGTTCAGGGCCAAGTGAGAAGAAACAGGTTTGTAGCTACAGATACAGACGTTTCTCCAGAAAATTATTCTGCCCTTCCTTATACAGAATAGATGTTCTGCATGTTACTGAGACAGCCCACGAATACAGCCATACTCCACTCCAAATATTTTTTTTTCCATTCTGTCAAGTAATGCCCTATTCTCTATAAACCCTGTTTAACAGTTCTGCCAAGAATATAGCTATTATTTCAATCAGCTGAAATTTAGATTTTGCCAGGCAGCTCCTCCACAGCAAGTTGGCAGTGCGATGGAAGATAGGGAAAGCCCCAACCGGAGGAGTGAAAGAGCAGTACTGCGCAACCTGCATCTATTTAAACATTCATAGCAGCAGTATCTAAAATTTAAACCTAGATTGTACAACTTCACTTCTTCTGTAAGCAAATCTAATGTTTAGTTCCATCTCTGTTTTACAGAAAAAGGATATATTTTACTGCTATTCAGAAAGCTTTTTTCTTTGTGCTAATATAAGGTCAATTTAAAGAATGGATAGTTACGCTCTAAACATAAAAGTTCAGATTATTCAAAGAAAACAAGGAACACGCATGTGCTACTGAATATTTTGGGAAAATAACGTTTTGCTGTTCTGTACTTTCCTGTGAGAGCTTATGGAAGCAGACTAGCCCTTTTCTTTTTTGCATTTTTATAACCCTTATCCTGTTTGTAAGTGGCTAGGCTTAATTAAATGCAGAGCTGCTTAAGCGGTGGAGCATTTCAATGCATAGATTTATCATGTTCTGTGCCATTAGTCCAGTCCTAGACTAGCTGCATTTGGTCTCTAGCCAAGTATCCCAATAAGGGAATTCTCAGACTATATTTTAGTGGACAAAAAGTGAACCTTCCTGGCTAGACTACTCATCACACGCTCATCGACTTCCCCTAGAGCAACCATAGGTGTTTCTTACTTGCAGAAAGTGCTGAAAGGGCCAAAGATCTGAGGTGTGATACAGGCACGTTAGGAATGACAAGCACAGAAAATTTCCCGAAGTCCGTAAGGACGTGTCCTTAAACAGCCAAGCAATACAAGTCGCCTCCCACACAGCACATTAATCCCCATCTTCTACTACAGTCTTTAGTTTCATGTGTGAAGATTTTTCAGTAATACGGTTTCACCTCCAAGTTGATTATACATGTTTCTTCCACTCTCTGACTCCAGCTCATCTCCTCACTCCCACTGCTAATTGGTTTTCATGCCCAAAACACATAGGTAGTTTTTCCTCCTCATCTTGTTCCAGTCCTTGTCATCTCCACATGACTTTCTCCGAGTAGTGAGGCAACTAACTCTCATCAATCCCCGTCTTGCTTTTCAGCAGCTTCTTTTCTGTTTGACCTCACTGCAAGGTGCTTTAAAAAGGTTTCAGATGGCTGTGGATGAGTCTTCTCACAGTCAATATTCCCCAAAACTTGAATCAAGGTGTTTGTGCTTTGCTGTACCATTGTAATATGGTAATGCCGTTCTGAAACGCATGGGCCCAGTCAGTAAGATTCTAAGACTGCGTAGTCTTACAGAGTATGTTTTACACTGCCAGAATAATGCTCCATCATTTCTTGCCTTATCGTGCAGTATACAGCTCTAAGGTATTGGCTGTTTTATCACTGCCACAGGAAAGAGCACTGCACAGATAGCTTTAGACATGCTTTTCAGTTATTATCCCAACTGGATTTTTTTTTTATTATTTTTTCCATGATCTGCAGCATTCTCATTTGTATTACTGGAGTTCTGATGATTAAATCTTCCTATGAAGGCATGCTCTCACTGTTACTTTCTATTTGTACCTCTGTCAATTAAGTATCAACAGAAAATTTACGTTACTTTGAAACTAGGCACGATATCAAGTCATTCAAACAGAGAAGCAGCCAGAAGCATCCCTGGTGAGATGGTGTCCTACCACCACTAAACATGTCCCAGTGTAATCAAAAGAAGTCCTTCATCATTTCATGACTATACTTTTTATCTTGCACTGCTTCACAACGTTCAGTCTTTGATACTTTCCCAAATGAATTTCTAATCACTGTAACAGCATTCCCACCTATCACACTGTACAGGCGTCAAGCTTTTAGTTAATGTATAGAATCGTTCCTTGCTTCAATTCCAGTCTTCTACAGGATAAATACACTTATTTTTCAAATCACAATCCTCTTTTAGATTCTACTGCTAACAACATGTTCATTGCTCTACAAGATGAAAGATAAATTAAAGCTATAGCTTGAAGATGCTTGTAAAGATTCAGAACTTGCACATACTACACTTATTTGCATGAATTGCTCTATTAAAACATAAATGTAGGAAGAGCCACAGCAGCTCAGAGAAGAGCTCTGCCTAGCCACACTATGTCTTTGCCGGGCACCTGCACCACAAACCTGGGGAAAGAACATCACGGGCCCTCCTAGGAATAGTCTCCAGCAACCTAGAGAAGCAATAAGACTTCCAGAAGCTGAGGTTATATTCTTGTGGTTACTGGCCCATGATGGATTTTCCCTTCGTGACAACATCCAGACACTTTCTGAAGTCCAACCTGGACGGCATCTTTCAAGGCAAGGAGCTCTGCAAAGTAAATACACACGTGGGAGGAATGACTTCCCCTTGTTTATTTTGACCCTGGCGTTTTCTCTTCGAGGTTCACTGCACGCTCCCTAACTCTTGTATTGAGGATTTCCCGCTTCTCTGTCACATACTTTTCACTTTGCCAGGCTCAAGGGTGCCAGCCTCTGCTGTCCTTGCAAACCCTTCCACACTTTTGATCATCTTCGTTGCCATTGCTCTCTACCTTCAGCAGGTCTTCAATAACTCCCTTTGAGTTGAGTGACTAAAACTGAACCACATGCACACCTGACTGCCAGTCTGCTTTCTATTGTGCTTTCTGTTCTTTTTCCAGTAAGTCCATGATTTCATTTTACTTTCTTGACTGTCAAAGGACACTTAGCCATCCTTTTTAGCTAAACAAAAATATCCACCTTAATCCTCATGTTATTTCAGGGCAGCAGCAGTTCACTTTTATCTGCGCTGAATACCACGGCACACACTGTTTCCTCACACAGATGCACAGGACGAAAAATTTCTTCTGCAATCACAATCCCAAAAGATTTAGCATTGACAACAAACTTCAGAGGAGCATAAGACCCTGTGGGAATTCACAGGCAACCATCCTCTGCCCTGAAAACTATTATTCTTACCCTCCATTTCTGTCCTTTAACAACTGCTTTGTGTACTTGAGACACAGTGTCTTGTGTTGTCTTGTGTCCCAGCCCACAGCAGAGTGCCACACCTCTGGAATTCCCAAATTCTGGTCTTCTTTCTCCACTGGTTGTGGCCATTGCTTCCAGAGACTCTTGTCTTCACATTGCAAACAATTTCTCTTATACTTTATGTCTAACTTTGTTCTTTCTTATTAATTAAAGTACACATACAGCTAAAAGGCAACTACATACTCATTACTGCAATTTGACCACTTATGTGCTGTCATGTATCACTGCCAGGTGGCATTCCCCATTATCCCTCGAACATTTGCCTGTTCTTGGTCAAATACTTCAATCACCTTTCAGTATACTATGCATTCCCTTCACAACACAAAAGTGTTTTTCATGTAAAATCCTGCTTTATCTCCTTTACCCACCTCTGCTTTCTACATTTCACAGACAACAGAAATGCAGGGACGACCGGACACGTCTTTGATGCCATTCAAGCCCATTCTTTGGAGATCAGCAGGACGGAGCTCTTTGAATGAGTATTAATAGGTTGGGACTCCTCTAGTGACCATCATGATCCATTGCCCTTTCACTGCCTTCTAGCTAGGGTTCAATTAACTACTTAAAATGTATTTTCTCCTTACACTGTTTCCTGTTTTCTTTGCTAAACTTTTCCCATTTGTAGGGACATCGGACTACGCCTCATTCATCTTTGTGTCTTCCTTCAAAATTAATATTAATAAGTTATTACAGGTTTGATTTCTGATTTATTTCCATTGCAACAAATACAGTCCTTCTATATTAGTCCTTCTCACCCACATGCGTTTCTCACTTTCTCTTTTCTTTGCGTACTTGATTTTGTCCCTTGAAACACAGTTTTAAAACTATCTTGGAGCACCACCTGCTCTTGCATAAGTTTTGTGGTTTCTGATGTAAGCCATCTCACTGTTGTGCAAATGTTGTCTCCGTATCCGGCCCAGGCTCCAATAAAGTCAACCCCTCTCTCCCATCACACACTACCTTTCGTGTGTATGTCAAGGTTTGCAGCCTGTTGTGCTCCTCTCCCTGCCCCCCAGTCCCTGGGAGGAGCTCCCCTAGCACCACTTCACCTTCTCCTGCTCTCCAAGACCTGGTAACAAACACCCTCCCCCAGCAATATTAAGCTAGTGTGCACACCGATAACGCCAAGAAGGCAAACAAAGCTAAAAATCAGGTGATTTTGATAACGTGGCTCAGACATTTCATCACATCTGATGGCAAGCTCTGGTTTCTTTTTTTTTGGCCGTGTATTGCTGTCTGCACCAAACCTCCTTCATGGAAATGGCGGGTTTGTGGTTTGTTTTTTTTTTTGCTTTCCAGTGAAGATGGAAATGTCTCCTATTTAGAAGATTGTAGAATAAAACAAACAACTGTGTAGCCCTCTATAAATCTAGTGGAAAACTATAGGTACTAGGCAAATAAATAAAATATCATATAAATAAGATGGGAAAAGTGTTTTAAAAATTGCTACTGTTTCCTTTAAAATGGAAACTATCCATCCTAAATAGCCACAGAACATATATAACCCTTGCTATTATTTCAGTGCTTGATATTTGTTATATTCTTATCAAGACATCCACTCCAGAGGAAAAAGCTTCCTCCACAGCTTCAGAGAGATAATAAATGCATTTGAAAAGCCAAATCAAGGGTCATAAGCTGTCTAGAATAGTCCCCTAGTATACGCATCCTTCCACTTTCCACCAAGTTATAAGCTGTGCAAGGACTATTTGCTTCTCTACCTACCAGCTCCCTACTAACAGCATGGCTAAAACAAAAGTGTGTGTAGCTCTAACAGGACTATCACCAGCATGATGCGATGGACTTAAAAAAAAACAAACCTTCCCACCTTGGGTTTTTTTGGTCAAATAGCGGAAATTAAGCACAGAATAAATTAGATCTTCTACTTACAAAATAAAAAGCAGGCCCTCTTTACACATTAACAGGATAAAAGTTTGTCATTAAACATATTCCCACATCCAGAGTACAAAAGCATACTCTAGTCTCAATATAATTGTGTCAGTGCTATAAAATCATGATTTGCTGAAGTGATGCTTTTTTTTCCTGTAATTAAAACATTATTACATAAATGAACCCTTCCATCTGATATCCCAAATGATTTAATCATCTAAAAAAAAGGGAAACTGAATACTGTAATTATTTGCTTTGGGGGGGTCAGAAGTCCAAAAGTAGATGTGGAAGCTACGCAAACCTTGTGAGAGAAGAGCTGTAAGATTCCAAGCTGCATTAGCCAGGCTTCGTTATCCCCAGCAGAGCCCTGCAAATCCAGGGCAGAGGCAGTGGTACACTGCAGTCAAGGGAAGGTAGACACGACACTTGGGGAGGTAATAGCTGAGCATGTTGCGAGGTACTCCTGATGAACTTGGCCTGCCCGAGTGACACAGCGCTCTGCTGCTATAAATAAACCCATCTTTTGCCTGAATCAACTTACACAGATTCCTACACATTTCTACCAGGTGCCACAGGGCTGTCTGGGACACACATGGCATCCACAGGTGGTCAGTCACCAGTACTCACGACTTCCCTTCAACTCCTCTGAAGGTTGAGCCTTCTTCAGGTCTGCTCTCAGACACGAGGAGGAAGATGGTGAGTGGGAAGCGTGGGAAATCTGTGCCCAGAGCGCAACCTGTTTCTGAAAGGGAAGCCCCAGGATTTTTTTTTTCCAAGTGTCTGGTTTTTTGAAAAGCAGAGGTGGCGATGTTGACTCTTAATCCTAGGAAAGGCAAAACGTAGCCATAGCAAACCAAAAAACACTTATAATGGTATAAGCAAGCCTGCAGCTGTGTTTGATTTTGATTCAAACAACTGGTAACCACATTTAGGCTAGAAGGAGAGGACAAGTAGAAAATTTGAGTCAAAAATTGCAGTACAAAAACCACCATGGCACTAAACTCACTAAAACAATAAGAGCAACAGGGAGCTGGTAAAATCTTGGAGCTAACAGGTACCGGGGAAAAAAAGAGGCCAGAGTTTATGTTTCTCTTTTACCTCTGGAGAGTTTGAGATTAAACATATTGTTAAGGCAAAGATCTGAGATGCTACCACGGAAATATTAATCTATTTTTCAATATTTAGAAGAATATGCAGAAGTGTCACAATATCTCGGCATTTTTAAACACTCATTAATGTTCAATTCTGCATCAGTGTAGCTGTTTCCAATTCTGTTTGTTTGTCCGGAACTGGTAAATGCATTGTTATCCACCAGCAAAACTGCTGCTTTCAACAGGGCGTTAAAACCAAAATATACTAAACAAATGCAATCATCACATAAAAATATATATTTCACCATATTTATCAATGTAATGATCGTATTTTAACTCCAAAATAAAAGCAGCGTATTCTTATTTACATATGGATGTTTTCTAAGGACTGCACTTCACCCCACACTTTCACAAGAGAATAGAGACAGTGGGAAAGCTGCTTTCCATAGCTGTTCCCGCAGGAAAGCATCACTTGTGAGTTTTCACCGAGCCAGCACAAAACTGCCAGTCACCAAGAAGCACAGTAAGAAAGAGTTTCCTGATGCCGCCTTTTCTTTAGTGTCCAAGAGAAAGCGTCTTGGTTGATCAAGCACTTCTCAACGTATTTTTAGAAGTCTTAGGTTCTATTATTTACATTCTTTTTTTCCTTTGTATGTTAAAAATGATGTGCTAGAATGGATCCTATCTTTACTCAATCTACTTGTATTTCCTTTGCCGCGTAAACAAAGAAATCCATTAGCTGAAGACCCTGGCTCACTGGAGGGAATAAAACTGCCTTCCACCAGATGAAAACCACAAGAAAGGCAAATGCAAGTTGTTGTTTGGTTGGTTTTTGTTTTTTTTTTTTTTTAATTATCTGTCAACACCAAAACTCTGATTTTACTTTCCTGCAGGATACCTGACTTTCCTATTTCTCAAATCAGTTGCAGTGTCTCTCACTTTGATTCCAGCTTCAAAGAGAAATTTGGTATTTATTCTCTGAGGAAGGAATACTCTGTATGTATCAAAAACTCTTTGATGTCTTTTTACATAATGAAAAACCCAACTTTATGGGGGTATAATTAAATAATATCATCAGCAGCAATCTATTTACCAAAAGAAAGGAGTTTATTAGCAGTGAGCAAGATTTGAGCTGGATTGAGCATGAAAGTGGGTAAGCCTTGGTTTATATGTAACATTAAAACATCCGAGGTGCATTCTTTGATTTTTCTTAGAGGAGTTTGGCAGATATGACTTTCTCACCATTTCTTTCATCAATACTGAGCTCCATAATACAAACCTTACTTAGCGTAGGCCCAAACTTTTGTCTCAGTAAGAGCCAGACATCTGTAAAATGGAGCAATGACAACGTGGTGGACTATAAAATAAAGCACCAAATAACGAGCTCTGATGTGTCGCCTACATTTTGCAGTGAACGACCACAGCTTATGCCTCCTCACGTCTTTTACAAATACAGCAAGCAAGGTCAATAGAGAAAAAAAAGGCAGCTAAAGGTCTGCTCACTTTGTAAAATAAAGCTCATGAGTGAAAACCTGAGAGTGAAATCCCGGCTTTCACCCAGCTGCAACAGGAAGGAGCTTCCAAGGAACAACCCCCTAACTCTAACCTTCGCCTGAGCAGATCATCTGCTGCACAGTCTCTCTGGAGCGTGAAAGGTCCCTGGCTCCAAGATACAATTTCAAAACTGTAAACACAGATTAGGAAGGGAATTCCCACATTGATATCTAAAAAGAAGAAATAGTATTTTAAAAGATACAAAGTTTAACCCAATTCATTAAAGGTTCTCCTGCCTGCCTAATTTCCAGTGGTTTGACTCAAATAGCCGGGCTCTTACTCTAGGAACCTCGGGGACGGGTGGGGGACAACAGGTTGTTTAGTATGTTAAGCCATAACGAGAATTACGTTTTGCAAAAGACTTAACCTACCATTGGGAAATAATGTTCTTTTTTTAAATAGTGAGAGATATAAGGGAAAACCTCCAGATGAACACTGCTTTCATAATCAGTACTAGACCAGGAAGATAAGCACGTTAAATACGTGACGGTTATCACTTCTATATTAGACCTTTAATACACACCTGGGAGGAAGTTTGCTTTTGGAAAGACAGCACAGGTTAATGGATCAGATCTAGTAGAGGCCAAGGCCTCCAACAACAACAATCCCAGCAGGTGTTGTTCTTTAGGCCTTTATCAAACCCGCTCTGCCTGCCTCCACCCACCTCCCCAAGCTGCGGGGCTGCTTCCAGTTCCTCTGTCATAACCGCATGGCACCCCGATCCCTTCGTTTGTTCCTTCCCCCATACCAACACGTGCACACATTAATTACCCCACACTAGAAAAAGCAACTCGTTATTTATAAAAAGTTAAGCCCCTGCCTTTCTCCTGCGTGGGGTGGTTTGGTTTGTCTCTTAAACATGGCAGCCACCCCACCTGCCACTTGATTTTCCCCCAAATGCTAATTGATAGAGCTTGCACAGGTCGAAAGGGGACCTTCAAGAGAGCCAGCACACAACACTGCTGGAATTTAATCCTTATTCCAATAAGTTCTCAGGTGTTCAACGTGAAAAATGAAAATAAAATACTCGCTAACAATAATAAATTAGAGAACTTAACATTAGCCTACAGGAAATTGTTCTTTGTAATTTCTAGTAAAGAATTACTAAGCACGCTAAATGTCAACATCAAGAAACAATTTTCTTGATTTACTGAAACTATAAAGTTGACTACATGTAGTTCAAGAAGGGTTTTTTGCCATTTTCCTTCCTTCCTTTACCTACATAAAGTAATTGCAATTAGAAGGACTTCGTGGATTTTACTGGAGAAGAGTGGGCCTGAAACAGCTTGCTAATTAAAATTCAGCTTTCTGTTTGAGGCTTTCAATTTTCATTGCATCTTGGAAACGCTAGATAGATTGACACACAATGAGCTTCGAAAACATTTGGTCAAGAGAAGACAGTCAGTGAGAGGGAAGTAATTGGGCCAGGAGAGAAGAGAGGCCAATCCTCTCCTTGCACAAACAAATCTCGGGACTAAGTTAACCATTTATCAGCAGGACAGGTGTATAAAGAACAAATTACACCATCCCATATCTTTAGCTGCAGAGAAAAAAAAATATCATTATTTTGCTCATTTATACACTGGCCTTATTGCTAAGGCTTATGATACAGGTACTATTTGGAATGGGAACATATGATAAGTGGAGGACAGACTTCACCTAGACACCATTAAGAGCTTAAGACATCAGGGTCACAGTGAGCTGTCACAACATAACAAACAGCCCTTTGCCTTGCTCTGAACGCTGCAATCATGATGAGCGATGCTTTGTTTTTAAATAGTGTTTTTCAACCATGAACAACGTAATTTCTGACACTACAGGAACTGCAAAAACCATGGTCCAGAGGAATGCCATGATGCGCAGAGTCCCCACGGTGGGCCAGCGCTGGCAGAGCTGGCAACCGAAACCAGCCCGAAGCACCATCTAGCTGCTCCTGCTGCCCCATCCATTAATAATCACCTCAAATAATTCATCCTGTTGGCTCTTCTCAAAGCTTCCTGGTCTGAGAAACAATGGCTATGTAATTCAAGATGCAATATGATAAGGAGAAGGTTTTTGCCAATTCGCAAAATAAATATTCTACTTCAAGGAAGAACTATTTTAAACAATACAGTTCCTGTACAACATTTTATTGTACAGAGACAAACACATGGTATGAGAAAAACGTTTGGAAAAAATATACCACGGGCAGAAATTATTTTGTTCCATCTCTCATAACTGTTTATGCTACATTCAGCTTTTTTTTTTTTAAGTAACTAAAACAGTGCAAAAAGAAACTAAAAATAAAAAAAATATTGAAACTTGCCCTCTAAAAACTACACGTCCTTGTTGACTGCCTCATAATAATTACTGAAAGAAATGTTCTGCTGTGGAGAAATACAGAGGTTCTTTCATATCCGTCACAAACAACATACTTTGTGGTTCACAGGTGCAAAAATGAATAGACTGAATGCATATTAAATTCCAGTATCAATAAATTGTGCAGTACAGAATTACAGTCACAGTTTTTTGAGTTCTTTATCAAATTGAGGGAGTCAGAAGTTTCACTCCGAGGACTACACTGAATATATTTGTCGTTTGTTAGTAGAACTACAAGCTCTTTTTCATCCTCTTTCTCTGGTCTTTTTTTTTTTTCCAGCCAAGTCATTAATGCTCATGCACAAAATAAGCTATTTAACTTGTTTAACTATTGTAATTTATTTAAAATCATTACTCCGCTCAAACAGCTAGGATCAGGGTTGAAAGACAGGTTTCTTGGTCTCTTAGCATGCCACACAGCTGTATAACCAAGGAGGCAGGGAAAACCATGGGACAGAGATGTCAACAGCCCAAACAAAATGCTCCAGCAAAGCAACCGAAACAGGAGGATGGGCCGGGCTGAAATAACATCACCAATTAATCAACCCCACGGGTTTATTAGGAACTGCTGTAACAGTCAAGAGATAACCAGACTCACTGACACCTCCTACCCCTGCTCTGTGCAGATTTTCTTCAAATGGTGAACAGACTATTTGTAATGTCACTGTCTCATTACATTAAAAGATCTGACAAAGACTATTCTTTAATCAACATCTAAGGATGCTATCATTATCCCATGACTTACACCATTGACTGGTAATTAAACAAGCTAAATACATTCAACAGCCTAAACCCAGTAATAAACATGGAACCAATGCACAAACCGCCCTGCTCATGCTGCTCCCTTTTACCTCCCCTCGCAGGCCTCCTGCCTTCCAGCAACGGCTTTAACACCTTCATTCAAAGAAAACTTTCGAGACTTTGATTTGATGAAGTTCAGAAGACAGACCGAACCAACGAAACTCTACCTTCTTTTCAGATACTTCTGCCTGCAAAATCTGAATGCTTAAGACTTCTCAGATTCTCCCCCAAGTATGAATATTCACGTTTAAATTCTTTTTTACTTTGCTGGAGAAATGTAAGTTGGGATAGTCATAACACTGTGTGCCAAGCCACCAAAGTAGATCTGTAAAACAAGAGGTGGCAAAAGGTATATAGAAAAGCATGCCAGTTCAGTATATGCATTTTTGTATCTAATACCGTTCTTCCTTGGATCACACACTTGTAGTGTCTCTCCTGTTCATATATATGTATACACTGAGAAGGAACTCTAAACACCATAATGAAATAAAATGGAAAGGGCTATAATCTTCACAAGGCTCTGAATTTGGCCCATACTTTTTTAAAGCTTCCCCTTAAAACACAATTATGCTATTTCTCTGCTTAACTTTGAGATTCCAAAATTCAGAGGGGGAAAAAAAAAGAAAGAAAAAACCTACAGAAATTAAAAAAAAAAAAAAAAGGTCAGTAAAGGAGTATTTTGTATCTCAACTTCCACAGCACACAGCAAGGGACCTCGAAAACATGTACCATATCTCCGTACTTGTCTCTCCCATCCCTATCCCTTGATTCGAGACAGTCTGCAGAAAACATTGCTTTGTGCATTTGAGCACTTCTCATCTCTGGAGGCATGTTTAGACAAACTGATATGCAGTAAAAGCCTCTTGCTAGTCTAAATCTCTGAACACCTTATCTTCCCCAGCTTCCCAGTAACACGAAGAGAATTCTGCACTCACCCTTCCAGGCTTTGATGGAAATTCAAAGACACTGTAGGGTGGATAGAAGAATATTTTTGATACTCGTGAGTTCTAACGGGAGAGTAAAACAGGCAGCCCCAGAGGCTTCTGTGGAAAGATTTTGAGGTGACAACAGCCCTCAGGCCCTCCTGGCAGTACACCGGGGGTCTGGGTGGGGAGACGAGCAGGAGTATCTCGCTCGCAGAGGAGCCACAGGCAGGAACAGCTGATAAAGACCTTGGATTAACTCATTCTCCCACTGCTCCGTTAGCCATCCTCGTTCCTGTAACTGCCAGCAGAGCTTAGAGCACTCCATCACCATGCAGTCATGCTCTCCAATTTATCTGGATATGAGGCTGCTGAAACGGTTGTATGAGCACTGCTCTGCGCATCGTGTGCAAATAGTGAAGGAGAAACCCCGGTGGCTCTGTATTAGTGCATCGTGCTGGACTGTGCGCACACCCCGACCCATCTGTTCCTGCAAAACACTGCTGCCAGAGCACATCACCATTCCTCATTATATAAATGCACTCCTTTGATTTCCACTCAAACGTAGGCTTAATTGCATTTTACTGTTCTTCTGATCCCAACAATCTGCCCTATCTTTCCTGTCCTCAGCTGTGTGAACCTTCAGTATCTAACTAGCAATAAAGCAGTATTTGAGGAACACCTTGCCCTTGCCCCAGTCCTCTCTGCTCTACCAAGACTTAAGCCATATTTGTATACTACCACCACCACCAGGCACGTGCCACTGAGCTTCAGTGAAGACACAACATCTTTCCATTGCAATTTAATAGCGAATGCTTTTAAGTAATGGTTGTTCAGCATTGCATATATTTTTCGTGTCATGTAAGTAAAGGATTACATGTATGATTTATACCTTGAAACTACACACTTCCTTAAACTTCTGAATACTCCATGCTGTTTCTAGAACTTTTTTTTACAAATAGCAATTAACAGAGAACACCTGAATGGACAGCTTCTGCGACATCGTACTTCCAAAGTTACGTTGCCACCTGCGGACAGCCTGGTGTTACTACTGTGTACCACAGGTAATTTCCTTCGTGCAGGAGACCCTAATGACTCTTCTGAGACAATGGACAGAAACGTAGCAGCAGACAGCTGTATCCCTTCTAAGCTACCTGCTTCACCTAACAGCCATTTAGTGTGAGTAATAACTTTGAAGAGCCATGAAAATATCCAGCCCCAAATGAAAACACAAGCCTCTGCAGCTCCGCACAGCCTGTGATTTCTGCACACTCTTACATTTGAGGCTGGCCTGAACTTTTACAGTTAGCGGCACCTGAAAAAAAAGACTACAGAATGGATTGTCCAAGTAAATTATGTGTCTGGAAATATCTGTAACATTTTCATCCCAGAGAAATATTACTAACCCTGTTTTATAATCTAAGATGACCTCACACGTTTCACCCAGCTGTCCCTCACATCCTGCTAAGCTGGCTGCATTGTATAGCCCCTTCAGAGCTGCTGCTGTTGAGAGCGCGCAGGAAAAAGTGATGGATACCACACAGCCTGAGTCTCCAGAACCATGCAGTCCCTAAACTGGCCAAAATCCAGCAGGATTTGTTTCTGAGCTCAGCAGGCACTAGGAGCTTCCCATCTTGTTGCTTTGCTGCTAGGAAGTATCATGCCTCTCTGGAGAAAGCAGCTCTGATCTTCAGTTCCCGACAGCAAAAGACACACTGTCATGCAGCAAATCCGGCTGGGCTCTCATCAACGTGCAACAGTGACCAACAGCTCTTGGAGGCTCTGGAGACAACTGTGCAGCCAGGGTGCTGCTGGCAGACAGCCTCCTGGGCTCTGCAGGACTTCCCCTCAAAAACCTCGACCCCTGCTGTTCTGCCTCTGGGAGCTTAGGCAAAGCTGCTCCACCATGTCTGCACGAACCCCGAGAGCACCGAGATTCCTGCTTAATTCCTACCACATTAAAAATGGGGAAAAACCCCAACCCAACAAAACCCCCAAACATTTGCACAGCATCACATGAAAGCAGGCAGGAATCAGAATCACAGAAGAATGGTTTGGGTTGGAAGGGACCTTGAAGATCATCTAGTCCCACCCCCCTGCCCTGGGCAGGGACACCTCCCACCAGCCCAGATTGCTCCAAGGCCCGTCCAACCTGGCCTTGAACACCTCCAGGGATGGGGCAGCCACAGCTTCTCTGGGCAACCTGCGCCAGTGCCTCACCACCCTCACAGGGAAAAACTTCCTAATATCTCATCTAAATCTCCCCTCTTCCAATTTGATACCATTACCCCTGATGCACTGCACTCTTCAAATGCTGGACTTTCTTATCAAAACTCTGCCAAAATGCAACTTAAGCACTTTGAGCTGCTGGTAGGGGTACTGACAGCAGGGAAAGCACGCATCCAAGCCTGTTCTCCCAGGGTACAGACCATTTCAAGATTCCCAAGTTGCACAAAATACCCAATTCCAGTTTGGTCATCTCCACTAAATTGTTAAAGGTCATAAAAGTTACCGATGTTGCAAGTACTAAGTGACAATTTCATTGGCAATCACAGCCAAGGCATTGAACGCAGGAGCAGCAACTGGGGAGAGAAATCAGTGAGTGCTATATTCATTGGAGCCACACATAAAGGAGGGACTAAATCAGGGAGCAGAAAAGCTGGCTTGTAAGAAAATCAACCTCGCTGGAATTCTGCTCCCATTTAGGTAAAAAATAAAACTCTCTTTGACTCTAGACAAATCAATTCAGCCAATACTCAGCTCTGAGAAATTGCTCCAAATACTTGAGTCATTCCAGTAGTCTAAAGATTATCTCCGTCTCCATCAAGGTAAACAATCCAGTAGCATTTCTAAATACCAATCAAAGAGAACTGATAGAAAAGCAGACCTTTAAAATGGTAATGAAAGAGAAAGAGGTTATTCAGATATAATCCCATTATATTTCATCTCCAGTACTGGGAGCTTTTTTATTTCTGACTATACAGCTGCTGAGAATAAATGAGAGCCCAAGCAAACGTCCTGATACCTGCAGTCGCTCTGTACCCATCTAGCTGAACATTTACCAGCTAATCTAGACCTCTGGTCACACCTGCTGGGCTGCTCTTTCTGGCTATGACAGGGACACCACCCCTCCCCTGGCCTACAGATCTTCTGCTACACGTCCTGAATAACCTCAGCAGAGATGTGGCAAATTGCACATTTACATATTAATTAGAGCCTTACAAAAACCACATCAGCGACCAAGTGCGTTAGGCACTACTGGAGCTATTTAGCACTTTGTTTTCCTATTAAACAAAGACTCTGTAAGGAATTATAGTTCCAAGAGATTAGGAACTTAGGAGAACTGTATTTTCTTGGTGCATTTTATTTCAACGCATAAATAGATATATATATGAAATTATGAAGCTTTCTTTTGTAAATCCTATATAAGTCAAGAAAATGATAAATGAAGACGCAGATATTATGCATCATTCCGAGGCATCTATTATATTCTGTCAAGGCAGAGAGCGATGTCCTTTCCTCTATTATAGGCACTCACCTACGTGTACCCAAGGGTACGTGTAGACACGTAACATACCAATAGGCAGCGTTGGGACAATACTGACAGGGTATCAGCTTCTTGCAACTCCAGTGATGGCTCTATAATGGACCTGCTTACAGAAAACTGGCCACAAACAGCCAGTTGCTACTTAGCAGTTATGTGGGGAAAGCTCTTCCCGAGCTGAGTGATTAGCAAAGGGTAACTGCTTTTAATCTACCTCTGTTGTACTTTTTAATGAAAACACTAGGATTTATACTACCCTGTCATTACATATAGGCACACAGAGAGAGAACTGTATAGGAAAGCCATCTGCAGGTATAATTAATGTTAAGAGCAAAATATTTGTGGGAAAGGTATCTCAACTGAGACAATTACCTGGGGAAAATGAGAACGAAATTAGACCTTCCTCTGCTAACTGCAAAAATAAGTTCTGATCCAAACATCAAATAGACTTAACAGTTACTAGGTGTTTGGTCCTGCTCTGGCTTCAAGTTCATGTTTTATTGGCGGGGACCCTTTCAGGTTGATGCTAACATATAACAAAATTATCCACCTCTAAACATTTACCCTTGGAAAATGTTTGTGCAGCAATAAAAAAAAACAGGACGCTTCTCACCAATTATTGGGATGGTCATCATTCGGATGAAGGCAGCGCATTCCTAACTGACGATGGGAAGCCCAGGCATGCAAATGGAGCTTCAAGGAGGCAACATAAAGAAGCACCAGAATCTGGGAGCTGATCTTCCCTGGTACTTTCAGCGCACAGGGTCAGGCAGAGGAGCAACCAAGAAGCTGAGAGAACAGTTGAGCGTGTTCCAACAGCAGCTGCCAAGGAAAAGACCTGGCACATGGGAAGACACTGAAGAAAGGAAGGGAAATTCTTTCTCCATTCTGCCAAGGGGTCTACAACTCATGAGCACAGACCTCTCCCCTGTATCTGCCTGCATCCTAAATGTACCCATCTGACCTTTTTATCTTTTCATGCTACTATTACTTATAGCTATTTGGAGTAATTCCCTATAGGTATTTTACACTTTCCTCACAGTAATTTCTGCGACCATAAGCTTATGTAAGGCAGCAAATGCTTCAGCTTTCCCTCCTGTTCAAGTCTCACAAATCTCATCAATAATAAAGCATTTTGCTGTAAGCAACAATTTGCAATGGCTTATTTGAGCTTCAAGACTTTGATACCAAGAAAGGCAAATTCTTCTGTGATACACCAAATCCCCAATCAACAGGAAAATTAAGCAGAAGAATGCAAAGCTGCAGATCTATGTAAATTCATCTTCCATATCCATCATCCACAGCTAAGTTTCAAAAACCGCTAACTAATTCTGGGTGCCCACTTAGGCAGCAAGCACTGGTGAACAGAGCCAGCTCGAGTTCTCTGTGGCTTTACTTGTGCCACTATACAACTGTGACAGCTGACAAGATTTCTCTCCTTTAGGGAGTATAATTTAGGAACAAATTTACTTTGGGGAGGAATGGCCCAGTGCTGAGATACAATTCAACTGAAGCTTGAATTGCAGAGTCTATAAAACTATCTATAACTGTATCTTGAACAGGGAAAATAAATTTATGGATGTACACAGAAGAGAAAAATCATGGAGATAAGTATCATATATAAATCTACAGAGGCTACATAATTACTGCATCAGAGATCCATGATTAATATTATTCTTCTGTTGAGGATAGAGATGCTGATACATCAAGGGCGTCTCTACAAGAGTGCTACAGTTCAGGTCTGACGTACACTTCTGAAGTGACTGTCCTCATCGTCCCCACTTTACAGCACACTGGTGTGCAGTGCAGAGAGGTCTGGGAGCACAAAATCGGGATTTCTAGAGGATAAAACTATGAAATCCAGGAATGACATGGCTGTTCCAGCGGCTGAGGGTCAGCCGCTTCAGGGGACCAGGCAACAGCCAGTCTGCACAAAATCTCTTGTATATGTTGGGTGGACTTTGGGTCCCCAGCACTAACTGTTTCACCCTACAACGCACCTTAGTCCATGCAAAATATCCCCCCGCAGGTTCCTCACCGGTCATTTGCACTGCAGCAGCTCCTGTGCGAGCACAGGGCCCTGCCATAGGCTGCTCTTCCCTGGGTCTGGCCCTCCTCAGCCAGCGGAGGACACTGGCATTGCTCCAACCAACTTTAATTTGCTTTACTTCAAAGATAAAACACAATGTCTTAAAAAACATGTCACAGAGGCGCACTCGGAGAAGTACAGAACAGTGTTTTCCTCAATAAAACACCAAGCCAGGAAGTGCTGCCATTTCCTACCTGGCTAAGCAATGGGACTGCAGGCACCTCTGCCGGGTGATACACATGACAACTGCCCATGAATAAAGGGGGAAAGTGCTAATTATAAATTTCTAATAATTTCTCAGATTGATGCCGAGCATCAGTGTATGCAGCAAAGCTTGAAACGAAGTCTTGCCACATTTTAAAGACAACATTTCTATTTTCTATTTCTTGGGTTTCTCCAAGAAGTGAGGTTCAGCTAATCATACCATGCCACTGCCTTTTTGTCCTTCCCTCAAAAAATCTTTGATAGTAGTATTAAAGCTATTAAGATGCAAATCACTTCATGACAGCAGGCAGCCAGATAGACGAGAGCAATTCCCAATCATCCCTACAAGGGGACATGCTACAGGTTACACTTCCACGTTCATTAAATATAAGGAAAGTCCACTGAAGAGACAGTTGTTCTGAATCTCCAGAGAGGGAAATGCCTCGCGAGAGCACCCAGAGCCCAACCGGGAAACACGGAGCTGTAAGGACACCGGGCCTCATCCGTTCTGTTACTAAGAGCCAGACTTTTAGGTTCAGAAGCATTTCTGCAGTTTATCTGTAATGATGATCGCTCCCTGAAAATGTTTTTAATGAGAACACATCAAAAAAGGATAACTGGAAAAACATTTGATGCACTGATAATTTTATGCCAGAAGTCTTATCACCTGTAATAAAGCTGGTAGGCTCTTACAGAGGAATGTCATATAGTTGCGTTTGTACTCATAAAAGCTGGCACTGCAGGTCACTACATTAAAACCTGGACTTCGCCCACCTTAAATATTTTTTCCCTTCCTAGTGAGGGTGGTAAACCGCATTTAGCTCTAGGAGCATCTATGCAGTTATTTTAATACATTGTACAAGCCAGCGCATAGCGGCACCAGCCAGAAACAGTCATTGCTGCAACCTTATTTTCCTAGTCTAATTTCATTTGCAAGACCTCTAGAGGGCAGTGAATAAAAGAAAATAAAGTACCAGAAACAGCCATAAATGTAAAATACAAATTTAAAACCTGGGGTCTCGTCTAATTACCTCCTTGTATTGAAAGGCTTCCAGGTAATTCTGTGGATTAATGGATTACTGCAATGGGATTTTTCCAGGACCAAATCCTACGGTCTCTGGCAAATTGCATTGACAGACTTTACAGTAGTGCTCGTCCCCTGTGATTTACTTTTTTCAGACAGAAAACACTTCCTTGCACCCAAGCTAGAGTATGTAGCAGGCCATCTGACTTCCATGGTGCTTACAGGCAAACAAGATTTCTTTATTTCCCCTATGGAAATTCACATAAAGCCAAGAAAAAGGGAAAATACAGTTGAATAAAGCTGAATGTTTACCCCAAATATAACAGTATAACGTTAATGTTCAAGTTAATATCAAAAGAGCCAGCACCTACAGCAGAATGTAGCCTGTTAGATAAATTCCTCTTCACTTTTCGTGCCTCTACGGGACACAGAATCTAACTGCTAACTATATGTTTGACTATGGCATATACAATTAACTCACTACTGATGGAATATGTAAAATTTAGAGTAAAACTTAAATTAGACACAGCAGACAAAAACACTGCAGGCGATACAGTATACTTTGTCTTATCTTGCACACAGCAGCATCGATCAATACAGCACCAGCCCATATGATAATATAATTTCAGCTGTGCTTTAGTAACTTCTTATGACTTTGTAACCTTGTGCAATTCTGCAATTGGCTATGCAATTACCACAGGCGGAGATGTCCACACCATAAGTTAATGCCGTATCTATTTTTGGCATGCAGAATAGATCTGCGAATGCATCTAAAACCACCAGGAACTGACAATGCAACAAAATGCTTGAAATTTTGTGCGTCAAAACGTGATGCTAGGGCTCTGAGGGCACCGATACACTCAAAGGCCCTGTGGCCGACCCAGTAAGCGACCAGCCCTGGCTGTGGCCTGACACTTGCTGAATGCAAACCCCCTCCAAAAAACCAAAGTAACCAAGAACAGCAAGTCAGCAATGCATTATCGTTCTTTCTAGGCTCCTGGGTGATTCACTGCCGTTATAAATTGTCACTGCTCCCAAGAAGTCAGACACTGACAATTTACTCTTACCTGCAGCTTTTTTTTAACCTTGTTTGTGAATTTTTATCTTTTTCCTGTCCCTGCAATCTTTTCACCCCTTTTCCATCAGTGTCTCCTGTTGCATCAATTCCCTCATATTTAAAAGGCCTGCTTTTGTGACTCGCTTTTGTGAAGATACACACTTACATGAACTTCTGAGCCTTCTTCATACGCCAGCAGTTTGCCACAGTCTCACAGGGTGATATCCAGTAGGAATGAAAAACTGGGAAAATGTTATTCATGCTCTTTTAACAGAATGCAACTAAATAATTCTGCTATCGTCCATTATATAGCTATCTATATGTCAAAATAAGGCGGGGACAGTAGCTGTTGTACTATTGATGGAGCCTGGAGGAACCTCTTTTCCCCCAGGAGAAATCCACTTTTGGTGACGGCGCTCCACCTGTGGACTTCTCCTTTCTGTAGAAGGCAATAGGTAAGGCAGAGCAAGAAAGAGAGAAGTCAAAAGTGAAAACAAAAGATAGGAGCAAACAAGAAAGAACAGTAAGAATACATCATGATTCAAAAGAAAGTGAGCTCAAAAAGTGGCAAGAAGAAGAAACAGATATGTGGCAAGGCCTTGGAGTAGCAGCTTTGGATAAAAATGGCCCTGGGCTGATGATAAATATTGTTACATCTTCATCAGTCAGTAAAAATGCCTACAGCTGCATCCACCCGCAGAATGACATGGTGCACATCATTAAGGAGTGTGTACTCCCCATTTTTTTGAGGATGAAAGCCCTGCTAGTTCAGGATCTTTCAGAAGGGGCATTTTTATTCTTTAAAGCCAGAATAGTTTACATTGCACTCTCCTCAGTAGCTGGGTTGTACGTCCATTCGGCAGGAGATTGCTCCTATTTTACTATGCAGCCTTTACGCTGATTTCTCAGTTGCAGGTAAGTGCTCTTCAAAAAGATTAAATCGAAGACCATCCTTCAAACAGCTTGAGAAATTCTTCCCTCCCAACCACAAAGAATAAGAATGGGGTGAGAGGCTGAATCACCCGTTTGAGCAAGGCCAGCTCAGTCCTGACTAACGAATCCCAATCAGAGTCTCTCATTACAGGCATTGCGTGTCTCAGACATAATCTAAATCACATACAGGTTGCATTCTTAGAAGCAGCACAGCACTGTTACAGAGATGAAAGAGCACATCTAAATCTGGAAACCATGAAGAGGTGCGGGAGTAGCACCCTGCCCGTTCCCGCAGTAAAGATCCACCGTTATTGTGAACTGGAAGAGGAGTGGGCGTATTAGAGGCACAATGAAGAATGTCTCTGCTGGGGTATAATCTCAATTATATGCTTGCATACAGAAACCTTTTGCTCAGGTGTGAGCCAGTAAGTCCCTACCCCAGGGATACAGGCTTCAACAAATCAAACCAACTGCCTTGGTAGAATTAAAGCACCCTCTGCAAGCAGATCAAGGGAAGCAGCCAGACAAGCAGCAGAGAGAACTGTAACTTTTCTGTCTCTCCCCCTGGAGAATAACCACATAATTGAATACAAACTAAGAGAAGCTGGATTCTTTAAGAAACGATTTGCTTATGGTTTGCTCCTCTGGGAGTAATCCAAACGCTGTGCCGAAATTCTTTCCGGCATTCATGCAACAGAGGTTTCCATTTTAACCAAAGAAGTGAATATAAAAGGCTGTATCTCAAACAAAGACACAATTTTGTGCAAAACCACAAACTTAAATGCAGTTACGGCTTGTTACAAAACATTATCAGTATAGGTGCTTGCACCTAACGGCACCGTGAGGTCACAGGCTTGGCTTCATCTGCCTTACCTCTTCCAGACACCCCTACTATATACATTATCTTGAGAATGCACTATTTGGTAAGAAAAGAAAGAAAAGTCCCTGCTAGCAAGAGTGAGTATATACCAATTTATGATTTCTACCTGTTAATAAAAATAATTTTTAAAAGTTATGCAAGATCAGGATGATAATCCTGGAGAAAACGGGCGAACAAAATAATCGAAAAAATTAAGGTCAGTACAGAAGTGAGGAGGTCCGTGGTGCCAGCGAGAAAGCTGACAGGCACACGCTACAGCACACAAGCCCTCCCACTGCAACACGTGTAGCCACACTTCTTCCTCCCCAAAGCTAGCACTTTTCACACCACGCTGGTGCTCAGCATCCCATGGAATAAGAACTATCCTGATCTTTATCTTCTTCTGCATGGGTTGGTATTTTTGCCAGCTGTTGTTGCTGTTTGCATCATACTTTCTACGCCAAGTCTTTCCCTTGGAGAGCTGCAGAAAGACAGTTTGATGCCCAAGTCACAAGTGCCTTCCTTCTCCCCAGCCCTTCCCAGGCTTACTCATCTGCCCTGCTACAGAGCTCCTCTCACAGATGAAAAGTAGCAGCTGGCAAAACTCAGAGGTATTTGCTTCATTTCATGGTCTTTCACCTCAAATTTCTTGCACGTCTGGTTATGCAGAAAATTTGGTAAAAAAAATAAAAATATATATATATTACAGCAATAATATTGCATAGCAGCAGAAAACAATTTGGCTACTTAGGCCGCTGGCAAATTAGAAAGGCTTTTGTGAATCTACCGTTAGCTTACAGAGAGGGAGATAAGTCACTTGAAAATAGAAACATTTAATCCAAAATTTTTTAAAACAACCCCAAACCTATTTTCTTTCTCTCATTAGCAAGTACACTGAGAAGCTTCTAGTAAGCATAGCCATTACTCTCATTAAAAATACAAAAAGAAAACTGGAAAATGCGATAGTTTAGCACCACCATCCTAAAACTTTAATTGGAGCAAAATGAACTTCTGTCTTCATACACTATGATTTACAGTTAAGAGCAAAATCCCCTGCATATTTGTACTCAAAATTGTATGGGTACCTGTGTGTACTACTGAGTAACCTGGTGATGTCCTCTGCAGGGATAAAGCATAAAGAAAATCTCAGCTTATCCAAACACTGGACTGTTGGTGTCCCTTTGTCTTGCCCACCTTCTGCTTCAACTGTTCTTTTGGGCAGCACTGGCTTTTTTTTTTTCTCAGTCACTCTTGCCCTCCCTGTGCTCAGTGCTGGTTTGGGTATGTTAAGACAAAAGCAGAGCCAAGGCTTCTATTGTAATGTTCTCAGAGCAATCACCAGGTTACTTGGAACTTCAGCAGGTCCATTTCCATGATCAGATCTTTCTTTCATTCCTGATCCGTGTCTGTTTAGTTTTTGGGGAGACATTGAACTTTAGTATATCACTATTTGGGATATTCTACATTGGTGTCAGGCAACTTAATCGCTACTTGTACTGTTAATGCCCTAAATGTCTAATACGAGCCTTCCTTATTGCAATTTATGCCCATTAATTTTATGCCATCTATTATGGTTAAAAAGAGTAAACTATCTTCCCTATGAAGTAGACTTTCATGTAGTAGAAGACTGTTTCCAGTCTCCCTTCTTTTGTCTTCATACTAAATAGTATCAATTTGTCACTGCAGGGCGTATTTTCCAGACCTCTGGTTGATTTTACTGTTGTGACTCTCCCTGGCTGGCTCAAAGCTTTCCCAAAACACGCTGCCCCGATGAGGACGCAGACCCCAGCCAGGCTGCTACTGCCTCTGCAGAAAGCACAATTGCTTTGTCCTTGTTGTAGGTTATGTTCCATACATGCATCAGGACTATGTTTGCCTTTATTTTTTTTTGCCCCATCACAATAGCACTTTCAATTTATATTCAGCTTTTTTTTCACTATCCTTTTCCCCTCCTTTCTCTTCCAACATAATCCTTAGGTGTTCCTCACTTTTTGTTTGCTTCGAGGGTGGGATTTTTACTGAACATCATCATTTTTTTTTGTTTCTTTTTCTTTTTTCCCCGCCAAGACCATTTCTGTAATTAGCATACATTGCTTTAAAAAAGCACCTGCTCATCACAAATGCTACAAAACAGTGCATGGGCACTGTTCTAATCAGCCCTACTTTGTTCTTTGAAAGTCCTCCTCATATTAAGCACAGAAGAAAAGCAAGGTAATTTGATTGCTGCCTGACTCTGGACTCACCCCAGCTGATTTTTCCCCTGGTTTCAGACAGAAATGAAATTTCCTATCTCTCCCCAAACCGGCACCTGCACTGGCCCAATGTCTTTAAGAAGCTGCCTGTACTGTGAATGGCTTAAGGAGAACTTTTTTAATTATTTTTTTTTTCTCTCATTCTTACCCAATTTTTCTTCAATTAGGAAACAGGATAATTAAGAGGAAAAATTATCATAAACATCAATAGAAAGAAAAAGAACAAATCTGGCACCCAAATGAAGGTGTTTCACAATTTAAAAATTCAAGATTTAACTTGGTCACGTCCAGATTTTGTCATAGTATATTACATATTTTCCTGAACCAGAAACCATGTGGGAGACCCTGTGCAGCAGATGGCAAGTGAGGAAGGACAAGTGCAGAGTACTGTACGTAAAAGCTAGTCAAATGTGCAGGTACAGCATGGGGATGGACTTGCTCAGCACTGAACAGAAAGACTGGGAAGAATGCAGAGGATCACAACTAAATGCTGCAGTGTAATCCTAAAACCTGGCTGGGAGACTGACTGGGAGGAAAAGGAAGAAAATCTGGCTCTGTTCTGAACTGGTGCTTCCCAGTGAGACAACCCATCCAGTTTTGGACCCTGTGCTTACCTATGCAGGCAGAGGGGAGAATATGCAAGAACAAGAGGAATATTCAGAGAACTGTAAAATACAACCTCTGAACAAAGACTGCAAGAATAACAAAGATCTAATAAAAATCATTGCATTCAATAAAGTGTGTTATAAGAGGAATCGTTTACAAAGGAAAGTCATTGGGAATAGCAGAAGAAAACAGATTGGCAACCTGAATTCAACAGAGACTGCAAAAGAGAGACAAGGCAACCCTGATGGCCTTACCTAGCAGAATTACCAGGAAACCCCAGCACGCCCACAGCGGGCTATAAAACTGCAATACCACTTCAGACTACATTTGCAACGTTTCTATCAAAATAAGAAAACAGAACAACCTTCTTGTTTTTTCTAAAATGGGATTATTTACATGTACCTTGATTTTAGCTCCTGGCTTTGCTTCATGTTTTAAATTGGAACACAGAGCTCAGTTGCTGTTTCCCCGGCCTCTACAAGAGCAGGCAGCTCCTACTGACCCTCCTCCCAGGCACCAGAGACAGCCTAAGCCTGCAGCTGGCTCTCAGACCTTCCAGAAAAAGCAGGAGATGCTCTTGAAACAACCTGGCTAAGGGCAAGAAAGCCCAACCCTCATGTTGCAGCTTTCTAAATAAAACAACAGCACTGACCAAAATTCATACCTGTGTGTGAAAAAGGTAGCAAGAAATATAAATTGCACTCATATTGGAATTGTGATTAACTCAATTCTGCTGTGATAGTTCTACTCAATACATACAATACCTCTTAATATTGAGAAATGTAAGTATACAACAGAAAACTCATTTATTTTAAACTCAATTCTAAGGGAGTTAATTTACTTTCCTTTTCAATGTCTCACCCTTTCAACAGTCATCACCTAAAGTATCTAGGCTTACTTAGGTCTTCTCAGAGGTCCTGCTGAAGCAGGAAGGGAAGAAAGGGACAATCAGGAAGATGGCAAAGAGGCAAGAAGCCAGTTAGAAGGGTTAAGATGAGGACAGCAGCATTGCTGGCTCCAAAAAAAGGTAGGAACCAGCAATCTACATCCCGGAGAGGCTGATGGGCAAGACTGCTTTCACGCCTATGAGGTTTTATCCTGTTTAACTGAGTAGTGATCCTGCCTTTCTTTGTCCCAAGTGCGTAAGGAAAGATGACAATTGGCGCAGATCAGTTAGATCTGTTCAGATAAAACTATGGTTTATCCTAAAACCAGTGCTATCTATCACAGCACAGCCTTCCAACAAGGCTAGCAGAAGGACAGAAAATATAATTTTCCAATTGCTCTTTGTCACCTTCAATGGCAATGACGTCTTTACCTATTGTATTTTTAAAAACGTTTTCTGTTCATGTTTTGGTTTAGTCTAGTGTGCCTTTTAACATTTCAAAAGCTCCTGAAAAATCTGCAAAGAAAAAGGACGGAAGAATATGTTGAATGAGATCTTAAATTGAGTACATGCATATTCAATTCGTCTTTGTCTTGGAATGGTTGCTATTATGTGTTTCTTCAGGAAAAAAAAAAAGATGAGAGACTCGAGATTTTTCTTCTTGCATAATTTTTTTTGTAAAAACTTATTTCTCTTTAAAACTAATCGCCTAGTTGAATCCTGGTTCCAACCCTAGAGGAAGACATGCAATGCAGTTTTAACAGCAACAGCTACACATTTTAAACAGGTGGCTGAAGTTCCTTCATGTCAATGTTTCCCATTGACAATCACCATTTAGACTGTGACTATATTCTTACAATGATTAGGTGCAGATGGCTTCAGAGATGCTCTGAAATCAGGAACACACAGTTCATAGACAACTAGATTGATTGCTTTCATAGCTCGAACAGTTTTTGACCTCTGAAGCTGAGCCTGTAGAGTGGAGTTACTCCATGGGTTTATAGTCAGTGGACATTAAATGATCCTTAGAAATCCCAAGATTAATTTTATATGACTAGTACGTGACATCTGATGGGTCTATAACCTCATAACACAGCTGCAATCTAATGTAAAGCAAGGAAATGTTCTGATTTGCAATCATTACAGAGCAGCACCTGACTTCTCTCATCGCAAGGACCTACCTCTTACCCCTTGGTCAGTACACACCCTTCTCTCTCATGTCCTTCACAAATTAATTTCCTCATGAGTTGCTCACCCTTAACATCCATTCCTCATTTTTCTCCTGAACATTCAGCAACCTCTGCCTCCTTGCAGCCAGAGCAGAGCAGTCCAGGCAGCCAAGAGAAGAGCAGAATGAGATCCCTCCCCCTGAGCTGCTCCCAGCTGGAGGCATTTATAGCCCTGCTCCTGCTCAACCAGGTCTCTCAGGCACTTGGCTGGAGGCTGACAGGGATGCCTCTTGCTGCAGGGATGCCAGCAAACCTCCCCTTCTATGACACTATGAACAGGCAAAGTGAAAGGTTTTGAGGAATCTCCATATGGATAGAAGCTGAATTATTATAGTTTCCATTTACTTATAAATTTACAAATATGGCAATTAACTAATCCGACTTCATTATGTCTTGTCAATCTGTTACTTGATCCTTAGAACGGTTTCATTGTTACCTTTTGTCATTTAGTTGTGTTTATTTACATATTCAAAAGCAGAAGACAAGCCGTCTTCCTTACTGCATAGACCCACTGGCAGTAGACTTCAGTGCCCTTTGAGAAATCTTGCGTTGATCCTGAGAGGAACTATCAAAAACGACAGTGGAATTTTTAAGTTCATGAAATAAATTGGCTAACTCTCGGCACGTGTTTGGACCTCAAGATCCTAATCTACATGATAGTGAAATTAAATTTAAGAACTTTCCCACTAGAAGGAAGCTAATATTTTAAAGAGAGTAGCACCCATTGCAACATGAACTGTACATTTAAACTGTACATTTAACTGCTGTTAAAAAATTTCAAATTTTACTTAGGGTAATAAAAAAAGTATATGTGGAAATTATCACAAGGAGAACAAGCAAATTCCTGAACGTAATGTCTCTGACGCATTCTCCAGAGGTCCCTTCCAACCCTATGATTCTATGATTTGCAGGAATATGATTGCTGTACCCTCTGATTCACCTCTGAAGCCTGTTTGGACCATAATAAAGATGCGCCTTTGAAAGTGCTCTAATTAGAAAGCCCGATGCCACAACCTGATCATTAAAGGCAGTGCTGAGCTTAAAATTCAAAGGCAATGTAGTCCCAGGTAGACCAGTTTCTGCTTGCAAAGTAATGCACTGGTATAGTAAAAACAACTTGTACATAGAAAATAGGGAAGCAGCAACTTCAGGGGCGCTTTGATGTAGTTTGCACAGGAAAAGCACAATTAAGAGATATTTTATCTCAGCCCACCAAAGTTTAGTGGCTGAAGCAGATCTTCATGGTTGTCCCTCTCAATGTAATTGTCTGAGCTCTGCTTGCTTTGAAAGGCTGTGTGTTGGTCGATTCTCCACGCAGCACAGGACAGGAAGATACTCTCTCACTTCGCAGCACAAAGGATGAAGGAGGTATCACCGAACTGCTGCACGTTAGAAAGCTGAAGCTTTTAGCTCAAGTTCAAAAAGCTTAGCGTGAGGAGAAGGCAGGCATGCACTGTCCCCATACATCAGGGCGGAGCAGGAAGGGCGTCTCTTCATGCTTTAAGGCAATTAATTACTGCAAATACTAAAGACAACCTAACTCAAGCTGGAGGAAAAGCGTTTAGGGAAGCAACCCTTAAAACCACAGTGAAGTAATTAAGTACATTAGCTTGCTTCAAAGGCTAGTTTTCCCACAAAAATTAGTGATAAAATTACTGTTTTAAAATCAGTTTTCTCTTTACTTTCTTGATGAGGTGCCTTCACAGCAACTATACATCAATTGTCTTTCTGGGGATAGCATAGATATGGACTCTTTTATTCCCCAGTTCCTACAGCATGTTGCTGAAGACTCTGGAAAATGAAAGAGTGGTGGAGGGGGTGGTTCAGACACTGCCAACATCACCCTGAAACACTAGTGACCTCCAAAGAGGTACCTGTTATTTTAAGACAGACCTCAGTGCAGAGGTCACATGCTTCTCTGGAGGACAGGAATGACACATTCTGTGTATTACTCAATCAAGAACTGAATTACTGCTCTCCCAAACCTGGCATTTGACTTGGCTGTCAAGTGCATAACACTTAATAAAAGGCAGTGAGCTGTTTCACTCTGCTGACTTGCAGGTCTCGGAGGCTGAAGGAGATGGTGTTGGCTTTGCCTTAATATTTAGGACGGAGGCTTGCCAATAATTTTAAAGCAGATGAATATACACATACTCTGTAAGGCTCTTTTTCTAGAAATGTAATAAAAAGTTCCAGAGTTGAGTTGGGGACAGACTGAATAAATGAAAGTGTGGGAACGTCCCAGGAGGACCTAATGTGTATCTAGCAAATGTATTAAGTAATGCATCACTTCTGTCATTAATAGTAGTTTCAAGACAAGGGCTTGTAAGTAATGGATCCATCCTGGTTAAAGTTCAGGGCTACCTTTGGGATTAATTTAGGGTATGATCTCCTCAATACCTGTCCTTATAGAGCAACATGCAAGGTGGCCTTGCCAGAGCCTGGCATCACTCACTTTGGGAAGGGGCAAAGCCCAGAACACACACCGTCATGCTGCAGCAAATAATGTGAAAGCACTACAAGATGATGCTCCGAAAGAGTTTGAAGAGGGAGCTGAGTCTGAAGACTTCATCAGTGTAAAGTTTGTGTTGCAGGCCAGGCCAGAACTGCTAACTGCTGCAGATGGAGAGGCAGCAAAGTCATGAAGGACAATGTTCTCGCACACACAACCCATGAGCAGAGCACGGGGAAAAGGTTATCAATCATAACGTCAAATCTGCTGCCTCGTTCAAACAACAGGCTGCATTGCCAAGAAAGATGAAAGGCTAGCACTCCAACCTTTCAATACATACCATTTCAGAAATACCATGTTTAAAACCTTCTGGGATGCCAGAAAAATGGTATGCTCTTGTCTCAGCTTCAGCTTAATTTGGAACAACTTCCAGTACAGACAGGGCTGTATGTGCTTAAGAACGTGTAACAACAGACTAGCAGGAATGTGTTTTCTGAGCCCTACCCACGTAAGGATTAAAAGTTGATTGATTGAACAGATCAACGAAGGCAAACTGTGGTTGCAAAATCAGGGGTTGCAGTGACCATAAAGAATTCAGAAGCAGTGGGTCTTACACAGTCAGTATGATGTTATAAACAGTCACGTTTAATGAAACACTCACTCTGAATTAGTCACCGGCCCCTGAGTGTCAGAAGCATAGAATAAGCTGGGAAGCCTCTGAACAAACACTTTTATCTGCCCAAAACAGCAATGGTGGGTGTAACAACTTGGCCCTATCTCCAAAAAGAAGATCTACTAATGGCACGACGGTGACCAATACAGTACAAGGTCGTTCAGTAGGGTCACACTGCCATAACTCATCAACCTGGTGGGCCAGACTTGTCATTCTCCTGATGGCACTGCAAGTCTTAGTGCTGAAGGCTCTTTCAGCGTCTATGAAGTTTTAAGCATTACTCTTAGGCGTTGATGTTTTCAGTAGCAAAGCCTATGCCAGCACTGCTGAGCGTCGCAATAGAAATGATCGATCTGTTCAAATCTCAGGGAACCAGCACTGTCAGGAAAGTTGGGATCTCATATTCCTCTCCTCATCTCAATGTCATACAAGACTTTCCTCTAGGGTTTCTGCTGTGCCCATGTGCAAAAGCTCCTTGCAAACTTCTTTGGATCCTCAGCCGCCCTGCCCCTAGGTTAAAATTACCATTAAATTGAAGCCATGATAGGTGTACACCAGCGATCCTGGTTATGTGGAAGACTTGTGGAAGACTGGAAAGAAGCTCAGGCTAAACTAAGAACAAGGAGTGCAGGCAGTTTGCTTGTGGCTATGGCTGGTCAGAGCAAACTGCTGACCTTTCTGGCTATCAGAAAAGTGCATGAAATGATGCAGGGTCTTCAAAAAGCAGTGCTAATAAAGAAAAGAACCCCCCTTTTTTCTCAATTTTCTGTATCAGATGCTAGCGCATCTTGATTAGAATTCACGATGACTCATATTCAAAGGGCTGCTTCTAGTCCCTAAAATACTATCAACACATAGTTGGTTGCAAAGATGCTTTAAGGATAGTTGGCAAACTCCCCGATAGGCATTTTTTTTCTCTTTATTAAATGTAGCAGATTTTTCAATACTTTAACTTTCTCTCCCTTTCCACACCTCCACACGGATATATAACAGCAGCCATCATTTAAATTACACATTGATGGTGAATTTATGTGATATATTATCCATTATATTATATTAAACAGAGAAAAAGAGGACTTTGCTATCATAACTATAGAGACTGTTTTTCCTTTCATGTTGATTTACATCCAAATAACCAACTTATCAACCTTGCAAATGTCAATCTGCACTGAGGCAAGAAGCTGTGAAGTTCTTAAGCAGACACTCTCCTTGGGACTGAAAGGTCAGTGTTTGTGTTATTTATTCTTCTTATGGAAATATTTTACTCTTAAGGTAGGGAGGACTTTCTCACTATCCACAGAAATAATCATTGAAGATTTCAACCAAGAAAAGTCAGGGCCTCAGGCTAGATTCACTGAATCATAGGATGGTTAGAGCTGGAAAGGACCTGAGAGATCATCTAGTTCCAACTGCTGCCATGGGCAGGGACACCTCCCACTAGACCAGGTTACCCAAAGCCTCATCCAACCTGGCCTTGAATTAAATAAAAACATTCAAAAGAATTAATTTTGTTAAAGTGCAGACAGAAATATATACAGAGAATAAACTCAGTAATGTAATAGCATCACACTCAGAGGAGAATGCCCATTTATTCCGGCAGCAAGCCCAGATTTAGCTGCCAAGTCTTCTTGGGGAAGTCAAAACCACAAAATCCACTAAGGTGGATTCTAACTTCCATGTAGAAATTTCTATTCCTGGCACCTATTTTCCACCAATTTTAAATGCCCTTCAAAACTTACTTTCCTTAATACTTCTCTGTCTCACTTCGCTTTTTGTAAACCCCAATAACTACTTCCCCAAGGGATGTTTTATAACTGACGTTATGGCAAAGGCAACCAAAAATGGAGGTTGGGGCTACCTGTCTGTACAACTACATAGAACGAGGACGAGGAAAGATCCAGATTATCAAAGGAGTCTTATATTAGTGCAGATTTTGAACAGAACCTGAACAATATTGAAAGGCTAATGAAAGCATGAGGCTTCCAGTTTGACTATTCAAATTAGACCTGCCGTTGCTTAAATGAGAATATCTCTAAACTAGATTAGCCCCAAATGATGATCCTGTTTATGTGCGAAAGCATGTGTTTGTGCATATCTATTGGTGTACATGAATGGGTGTGAAATGCATAAATGAGATGTGGCCTATTAGCAAACCTCATAATATCATGTGTAAGAATATAAACTGTTTAAGAAGAGATGTCCAATAAACTTTAACTGCTGGTGCTGCTGGCTGGCTGGCTCCCACTGGGATGCTATTCCATCAACAATGTAACCAACATTTTGTTCCTTATGGTGTTGTTTTAGTAGAGAAAATGTAGAAGATCGCTGTGAAAATAAGGTAAATTTGTGGCTGGAGAAGTCAAGCTCCACAGTTAGTGGGAGAGACAGATGCAAATGCATCCATCAACAGTAAGACGACAGCACTGCCAGGAACACAACATTTTTGATGTGCAAGAACTACCGTCTTGAGTGAAGAAACGGCAGCAATACAGCTATTGCTGTAAAATTAATTAAAATATTCTTTACTTTTTAAGAATAAAGCCATTATTGTTGTAACAAAGGACAGTCTTGCCCTTAAGCTTTCTTGAACATACTGGTCTGGCTCCTAATGTAATAGATGGGCAGCTCAAAGGGAGGCCTCGACATCCTGCTCCACTCACAGAAGGAAGCTTGAGCATAGCAAGGTTTGTCATAAAGAATACTGCAATCTTGTGCATCGTGTTAAAAACAAAACAAAAGAAAACCCCTACACAGTTACCTGGAGCTCCTATTCTGTACTGTGCTAAGTGTTCCTTATCTCCAAAGAGCATGAATGTACTTGAGAGCACCTAGTAGCATAGGACATGAGGGCAAAACTGATTCCCAGACCAGCCAAATTGCCAGAAACTAGAAAGCAGAAAGGCACAGATTTATTTTTTTTTAACTCAAGTTAATTCAATTATGCATGGCAATTTTCTTTTTTTACAGTAGTATGGAAACTTTTTTTACAAAGCCAAATTCGCTATACATGAGGTTTCACAAATGAGCTGCATGTTGCTTAAAATAATTTCTTCATTTTGCACTCATTTTTAGTGTATGGAAATGCAAAGTCTGCTCCCTTCTCTGTTAATTAATGTGAATTCTTTGGTTTATGACTTACTTTTGCCAGCAAACGTCACTCTTGCATCAAAACCCTATCAGAATGTTTATCAGTAAACGTTTATTTAATAACATGAATTTCTAAGTCAGTTTCTCTAATTTCAGTACATTACCCACAGAATACTATGTGAGACCTGAAAATTAACATAGATGGATATTTTCTTGGTAATGTGTAACTGCACAGCTGTGATGCAAAAAAGCAAGCAAAGTATTAAGGGAGTGGAAACCAGTACAGAAATCCCACAATACTATTATGCAAATGACTTTTATGCCTTCGCATGGATATAGTGTCAATAAAGAAGGGAGAGATTATAATCAGGAAAGGAATCTCTTATGAAGGCAGCCCACCTGACTACATAGAGAAGGAGAGGTGAAAGAAGTCACCAAGTTAAATTGGGATTAGAGTTGGAAGCACCGTTAAGGTTAGCATCACCTGGCTACAGATTAAGAACGTGGTCAGGCTACAAAGAAGTACTCAGAGCAAGGTAGGATATGGCCAACGGTCACTGGGTGCTGCAGAGCACAGCAGGTGAAGGACAAGAACCAGGTTCCGGAAAGCAGACTACATTTATCAGTGAATGCACAAGGTGCTCCTGAGTTAGGGGTTAAGCTGATGAAGTTCGGGGATGCCAGGCTTTGCTAATGGGAAGTGTCACTAGTGCAGGAATGCTTTGAGGATTTCACGTGGAAGGGGCTGCAGGACTAGACTGACAGCTAACGGTGGCAACGTAGGTATGCCCCGGTCTAAAATTAAGAGATGACAGCTCTGAGAGTAATATGATTAGAGACAATTAGACCACTTTTCTGCTACTGGAATATTTTATAATTTCACTATGAAACCCATTTGAAAACAATACCTTTTCTGTGGGAAAATGCTACACAAAAACTGGGAAGTTGCATTCATGTTCAAAAGAAGGGTAGTTGTATTTGCTGAGAAAACCACAATTTTGTCTGTCCTCACACAAGTTTTTGGTCCTCAGTGTCCAGTGTTAGATTCTTTCTCTTCATATAGCAGAACAGCAGGCTATTTTGACACACTAAGCTTCGGCTAATGAGTTTACAGTTTTCTATTTCACAATCAGGACAATTAAATCAACTCTGCTAGTGTGTGTTTTCTCTCTAAGAGAAAACTGTAACAGTTGTTGCTTTGGCATTCATATTCTCCTGAGTTTAGCTGCTAGTTTCTTAAAATGAAGAATCCCCCGAACTATTTTGATGCGTGACTTTTCATAGCAAAGCACTCGCCCTGTTCTCTGCTGCCAATGATATTACCTGTGACTCAGCGGTACATTGCAGGGGCTGCTCTCAAAAGGAGACTCTGTTCATGTTACTCTGCCAATGAAATGTCTGTCGTTAAGAAACAATATCCTTGGCTGAAAATAGTGGCCTGCCAGCCCAGCAACCTGGGCATTACACTGATATCAGAACAGAAAACACGCATCTTCAGGATGATTCTGTAAAAAGCCTAAAGTCCGTGCTATTCTGTAGCTGAAGCTGTTTCTGGGGTGACTCTTTTTACTTTTTCCCACCTTTTATCACTTCATATATGCACTCATACACGCAATGTCCTTCCACATCCCCTCCCTCTCCTTTCTCCTTTATTTACCTTCAAAGTAGGCTAAAGGATTCACCTAGGACGGAGCATCCCCAAAATAATTCTTGTTACAGTACCAGAGAAGAAAAAAGCACTGTTCAAAAAACAAATTCTGCAAATCAAAGCCTTTCCTCTTTGCTGGAGTCCTGACATTACTTTCGCAAATGCCCAGGAGGCTGGCTGGCTCCAGCTCCCTGGCTCCGGCTCCCTTTCAGCTAACCTCATTGCAAAGCCGCTCCAGCAGTTGCAAATTTGTTCAAAATGCAGAAGCATGTTTGTTTGCTGGTTTGAACAATCAAGAATATATTATGCATTCCCTGCATTATTTATATTGGCTACTTATAAGTTTATGTGTATTTATTTATTTAAAGTGTCCATCTGTAGGTTCTGGCTACATTTCAAAATCTCCCCCTTCAATCATGTCCTAATGGATAGCTGTTCTCCCAGAACGTCTGTCCTTTAGGGTCCTATTATATGTAAGCTAACAGTGACACAATTTTTCATCTTCTTATATGTGCACAGTTTTCTGTTTGTTCTTAAAATCCCCAGAATCAACTCATAATATTAGACCTCCCTTTCATTGTAAAAAATAAAAAATTAGTTTCAAGTCCTCATGACTTTTTCAGTCCTGGCAAAAATGTTAACACTCCTATTTGCAATGACACACCTCAGGAGAGGGAAATATTTTCCACTGCTCTGAATCTATTATAAAAAACAAGCGTATGGAAGCGTGTTAGTTCAGATGCCTACGGGTCTCATGTTCACAGCCTCCTTTTCAGCTCCCTTTCTTGTTCTTTCATCTAGCTCTTATACTAGAGTAAGAGATCTCCACAAGATTATTTATATAATTAAGATGCTTTCAAATGACGGAATAGACTTTGAGACTTCTAGCATCTATGCTGTATATGGCTCCAAATATTTTACATCCTAACATATCTCACATCGTTGTGTTGTGAATATAAATCCAGCCCGCTGCATCAAAGCGTCACGATCCACCTTTCTGTTAGAAGGATTCGTCCATCCAGGGATGTCCACAGAGCAGCATGAAGGTATCAGCAGACTGTGGATAAGCGATACTAATTTACCTCTAGCTTCCCCTGGGAGCTCTGTCAGCACAAATATGGCAGCATGGGTTTCTACAAGTACAAGCCGGAAGATTTGTTCCCCAATGTTGAATACCTTTACTATAACTTTACTGTTAGTATTATTGTATCTCCACTATTGTTACGGTTTGCCATAGGAAATGGCAGCAAGCGCAGGCATGTTCCAAGCCAGTCTTATGCTCCACAGGTTTTTAATTTCTATGTTTTAACATTAGCACTGAAGAGCCACAGGAATCTACACGCAGCTGATGGATTATGCACAGAACTGTATGTATTATGGTTTCTGTCGTCCTTGTTAGGGTAGCACCAGATTTACTGCTGGCAGTACAGCTCAGCTTCTGCACTGCCATCTCACGTGTGCCTGTGCACTCCAAAGTGTGCTTCCTGAGTTGGCAGGAGTGGAAGTGCAGATGCAAGAGATTTATCCTCTGAGGAAAGACAGCTCTTCAACTACTTTCAGACAAATGCTAAGCACACAGGCATTGAATCCAGCTAATGAATTCAGTGTGTGCACCAGAACATAGGCTCGGAAAGGACCACCTGGGTCACCAATCGCCACTAACTGCAAGTAATCATATAATAAATGTTAAGAGCAAAGTGTCCTGCAGGCTGTCATGGTCTGCCCTCTCCATTTACTGCATGCCATAAAGCAATGTTCTTCTAAACCACAAACCTTGATCAAATGATGATCTTTAGGAGATGAGCTGAAAAGTCTCAAAAATTATAGTATACAACAGGAAAAGTGGAGGAGGTAACGGAAGGGTGCAACTGACGTTGTAGCACTCTGAGGTAGCTGAAAATGTTACATGAAAACATCCATTAGACCCTACAAGACAGTCCAACTATGTTGGAGGAAGGGAAACGTCACAGAAATAAAGTAAGCACTGAGGCAAAAAAGTCCTCCTGGACTCCTGAGGTGCCTCGTGAAGTCCCAAGGCAGAGGAATAATCAAATACAGTATCGCTGTACAACAGTAAATACAACTGACAGATAGTTCACGTCTGTCTCCTTCCAAGCTTGGGGACACGCACAGACTGGGCACCCAGCTTCCAGTATTAAAAGCCATTACTGCGAACTGCAGGTGCACTTCCACTCAGCAGTCTCATCCCTCCCACAAACTTCATCTTGAAAAAACAGTGGTTTTGTGTCCCAGCTGTGTTTGGAAAGCCCTTCTAGGATTTCATTCATCTCTCTGGTTAACATGTCTTTTTCTAATTTCCAGTCTAAACATACTCAAGACACACTTAAGTCCACTTGATTTTCTATACGTATTATTATGTTTTATTCCCTCACTCATATGTGAACCCTCAATGTATTTTTAAAAAGTAAACATCTCTCTATTTTGCTACAAAAGCAAGTAAATCCCAATCGGTCCTGGAGCAGGGAGGTACGGAGGCACACTAGGCAATTGCTCATCCTTCTCTACAACTCTCAAAGTTTAAATAGATCTCCTTCTGATGACAAGTAACCAAAACACATAGGATAGTTTAGATGAGCCTTGTACACCTGGGCAAACACTTCCCTGTTCCTACTTGCTAGGCACAGCCTGAAATCCCTTTCAGCAGTTCAGGGTTTTTTTTCAGTAGCTCCATCAACAGTGGCTCCTTGGTCCTCTCATGTTAAGCTCCCTAACAACCTATGACCAGTCCTTCACAGGAGGGCCCATCAAGCCCAGCAGCCCCTCCCTGACAGCAGCAGCCCTCAAGGGAAGAGCAGAGCCATCCTATGGGAGAATTTCCCACCTGACCCCCTAACACTTGCACATCACTCACTTCCTGAATAAAAAGTAAAATCTTCGTATTTTTCAGGCCCTGCTATGCTTTCCTTCCATAACTCTGACCTGTTGCTGTCTTCACCTACGTGAAGGGCTACCACTCACCTCCTGCCATACTTGGACTCCACAACTACCCCCACCTGGTAGAGTGACCCCTCCCTTGTATGTGCTGTGCACTCACCACCCTCCAAATTCACTCCCTGCCTCTGACCCTGGAAACGAGAATGACCTGCGGGTCTCCACTTGCTCTCGTCAACCCTCAGGGAGTAGTTCAGACCTCTGTCTCCTTCCCACATCAAGGAATGCTATGCTATTTAATCACTCCTTGGAAGAAATTTGTGTCGCACTTTCCATCCTCCATTTCCTAGCTCCTGCTATACCTTTTTGAGATGGAGAAACAGAACTTTACGCTATTTAAAATGCAAGAGAAACAGGCCTACACAGCAGCAATGTGACATTTTCAAGATATTTTTGGTACCTTTCCCATTATACTACTTGCTTTTATAACCACTACTGACACTGAAGTTAACATTTCCAAAACTGAAGTTAACATTCTCAAAGAAGCATCTTTTATATTTTACAGCTCTGCCTATGGCCAACAGTTTGGGCATTGAGTGGCAATGGTCAGCTCAGCATTCAGCACCTCGTGTGTGAGATTTCTGTCTTCTTCACTTTGCATCCACCTCCCATGAATTTCACCTGCCACTGCCTTGCCCAGGCACTTTGTTTTCCACACTCCTCCTGCAGTTTTTCCACAGTCAGCACTCATCTTCAGTGCTCTGAATAAAAGCCTCATCAGCACACTGTCATCTTTTCCAGTTCATTTATCAGTTGAGTATCACAGGTTTACGCACAGATTCTTTTGCGACCCTACTGCTGTCATCCTCTCACTCAGAAAATTGATCAGTTATTTCTCCCTTCTGTTTTGTATCTTTTGACCAATTTTTTGTTGATCTGTAGAGCATTCCTTTTACCTGATGGGAGTGCAGATTCCTAAGCGTACAGTAATGAAGTACCATTTTCTCGTCCTTTTGGCTTTAATCACTAATCCTTAGAGGGTTAGCCAGAGTATAGCTTACCCATATTTCACTAGGGAGGGCCCATTTTTGGATTCATTTGCTCCTTTTTACCACCATGATGTCACTTTGGAATGACTTTGAGACTGCTACTCCGGAGGTGGGATTGTCCTAAAATGCCCCTGCTCTTCCTCTTTCTCAGTAGTTTTAGGGTTATTCAGATAGAGAAAGGATTCCCGAGAGATGACCCTGAAAGGTAGTGTGTCAGTGAATCTTCCAGCCTTCCCCAATCCCTGCAACAACCTGACGTTGAGGACACTGAGCTCTCCTCCTGGTCAGCACACACCTGCCAGTGCCACGTAAGGCAGATGCTCGGTATATTTTGACATACACTTTAGTAAGCTGGACCTCCACACCATGTGCTGGCTCTGACTGTAATTCTGTGAGGTGGGATGAGCACTGACTGAATTAGTTTCCCTTTGTAGCATGTTGATCTGACCCATAGTAAGTGTCTTGCTGCACTCCTCCGTCCCAGAGCCAAAACCATCCAGTTTTATCCACCAGCTACCTCCCAGGCTTCCCCTCACTTCATGACAGTTATTGCTCTGCCTCCAGCTTTGTATCTGTGGCTGAGCTTCCGCTACAGCTACACCCATCCTAGATGAGGCTTCTTACCTCAAACTAACAGGACTGCTCACTTAGCGCCCAAGATCTGCACTGGCTTGGTTCCAGGTTTTTGGTTTGTTTGGGGATTTTTGGAGAGGAGGCAGCAGATGGGCTGGTTATATGAAGATCAGTTCCTCAGCTGCTACAGTAAGCAGTCTGGCAACTTCTCTTTCCTAATGCAAGGTTAGGGTTCACATCTGCAGCCACTTCGAACTTCCTGGAATAAGGTTGGGAACCTGATATTTAAAATCTAAGATTTTATTTTATCAGAATTTACAGAATTTGAATACCCAGCCTCTCAACTATTGAGAGTAAATTGCAACTCTTTGGTAAGCAGGTGTTCATGAAAATTATGTAGATAATGAAAGCCTTTAGCTATGTGCTACAACCAAACACGTTTCTTTAAAGAAAGTTGAACTTCCATATGCTGAAACCCTTAGTTATAGCAACTCACCTGCTCTTAGTCCCTACCAGAATGTCAGTGTACTTATTATTATTAAATTTTGTCCTGTCTTTGTAATACTAATCCACAATGTCAACAAAATTCGTCCATATAATACTTATGTCCTTCACAGCATCACAGGAGTTTAAAAAACTGTATCAAAGACTTTGTGCCAAGGTTACTGAAGGAAGTATTAGAAAGACCTGTCCCTTATGAATACTTCTAATAACTCCCCTGCAACCTGGTAACTCACCTCTCAGTACAACCTGTCACAGTCACCCTCTTTTCCCAGCTCCTTATCTGCCTAAGCCAGCTTCTTATAATTCCTGTATTAATCTGCACCATCTCCACTTTAAATAATAATTTCCTTTGGGAACTGTACTGAATGAACGCTTCCTATAAATCCAGATAGCTTAAGCCCACTGCATCACTGTAGTCTGAGATGTTCACCATCTCAGCAAAAAGAAACATTAAGTTCGTCTGACAGAATCACCTTCTGATCAGAATCTTGCATTTTATCCCACTTTCCACTTATGATGATGTTCTTGATTACTCTTTGTTCAAACCCTGTCCTAGGACGTTACACAGTGTCGAAATAACCTAATTTGCATGTACTTTTCAGGATTTCTTTTTTGCTCTTTTTGCATATGTGTTAGTATTCACCAGCCAGAGTGCATTATCCCCATACTGAAATAAACATTAAGAGTTTTTACTCATAGACTTCTGGTGACCAGAAAAGTAATGTTTTCAGTTTCTACAAAGGAGGTAACTAACAAAACCAAGAGCTTTCCTATCCTTTACTCATCCTCAAATAAATCCTGCAGACTCAACAACAAAACTGCCAACAGAAAGGAGACTGGTTGTTTAGCATTCCAGGATGATTCTACAGGTTACTACTTCAATAGCAATATGAAACCAATAGGAGAACATTTAGAAGTGGAATGGAAATACTGCCACGATAAATGTTCTAGCAAGAATTAGTTCATGTCATTTGAAAACAAGTGTTTAATATTGCTCATTAGGTTTTTAAGCTGTCAGCACTACCGTGCTACATTGTTCACGCTTTTAATTGTGTTTTTCATAGGAAAGAAAATATGTTTTTGCTTAAGTTTACACTGCCATCAGAGTTCAGTGCAACTTGTCAAGGAAAAGGAACCTGAAATATTTCCACCTTCTCCTACCTTTGCTACTCTTTGTTTGAAGTCCCAGCAGAAACTTACAACTGCAAACATGACTTGAAAAAAGATAACTCTGGTCATGATATGTATATTTCCAACAGACCCAACCATCTTTTCCCTGTGGTAGAGCAGAGATGCTGAGCCGATTGCTGTCTTGTGATTCAAATCAACAATTAAATTCTTAGTGCCGTGGTGCGTGCAGCAGCCATCATTCCAAAAGCCTCCTATGGATAGATTTTCCATCATTTCCCCACAACATCTTCTGAGTTAATATTTCAAGGACATGACATTCAGTCACAAGCGTATCATGTAAGTATTATTCCCAGCACATACCTCTATACAGATCTTAAAACATTGTTACTCAACTTAAAAACAGAAAAATAAAAGATAAGGAATATAAGGAAAAAATTACATAGTTCTCAGGAAGTGCAGTGGACAAAGTGGTAAATGAAAAAACAACCCATCCAGAGGTGAACTGAGCTTCAAGTAATGCAAGTTATTCATTGGATAATTGGAAAGAATATTTCGGAAACAAATTTCACCAAAACTACACCCATATTAAACGGGAAATTACGGTACCTTAATTGCACTTCTCAGCCATAGCAATCATACGTTGATCACCTGGAAAGCAGAAAATAGAAGATTAATAATATTGTTCGTATTTTAATTACTGATTAATAAGAACAACTAGTATCACAAATTTATCCTGTATTAAAATAGAAATTTTAGCCTTCTAAATAGAGAAGAACACAATACATAGCTTTTGATATTTGCTATTCTATACCCAATAAAAGCAGCTTCAAGTAAGAAAAATAACTAGAAAACAGTGCCTGAGGTTTTCATTAAAGTAGTTTATATATTTTCATGAAGGCTGTCAACTCAGAAACCAAGGAAAAATTCATAAAAACTTTAATTCTTATAAAATATCTACCCTAAAATGTATCTATCAGGCACCTATCTAATTTGTTAAGTCTCAAATATATTCTCTGCCCTTCCCCAAGCTAAAACATTTAACAGTAAAATCTCCAACTGGTGCTTTACAGCCCTTTGCTACGTGCATATGAATACCTCCCTGGCACGGAGAATACAACTGGTGGGTGTAGGAGTCTTGTGGGGGCCATTTCTTCCACATTTACCCAGGTGAGACTGTGCCATGGGGAAACTTGGAACGCCCATAAAAACAGGGATTCAAGAAGCATTTGGGCCTCCAGGCACAGACTGTCAGGGTTGGAGGTTTCCCCTTTCTCACAGCTCCAAGGACCTCTCCCAAGGAGTGCCTTCTGGGGGGCACTGGGCAGAGACCCCAAGGCTCCTACTGGTGTGAGACCCGAGCCCACTGGGGAAACTGAGTGGTCACTGGCTACGCTCTCATTTTTCCCCTCCGTAGGTACCCCTCTTGCCTCATCCTTGGTTACACCTAGTGCCAAACTTTTGGAAGGGCGTAAGCATACTATATATCAGCACAGTAGTACCTACACTGAGGAACAGCGTTGTTTGGATAGTTTACTGAGTCATCGAGAAAGCGTGACTGCAAGTTCACCCATATTCAGTAGAATTAAACCTAACCCAAGACTGCAACCCTGAATGTTTCCAGATTCCAAGGTTATATACAGCCTGAAAATATAAGATGACATTAAAAAGGTGTACACAGTGCAATTTTCAGACTAGACGTGCAGAGTACACTTAACCCAAACCCATTTCAAACAGTTCCAGAATGAGAAGGCTTACAACGAGCGAGGCACAACTGCCTGCAGCAGCTTGGTCCGAGCTCTGCTGGCTCCATACAGCAAAAATCTCAGGGATGAAACCAAGTTTGAAACTGCCTTTGAACAGGATCTTTTATTTTGGGGTGGAGATTGTAAGTTGTTATTGGTCGGCTTTAAAAATTAATCGTACAGTAGGTGGGCTCATTTCACCTGCTTTTCAGCATCATCCAGGTCTTTACTAAGAGAGCATCTGTCAGCATTACCTTCAGACAATTTCACATGAAGCAAAGACATTTTGCAGGTTGCTGCTTTCTCTTTTACTTCAGTATTCACAAGTTATCTACGTAATAGGACCCAATTGTCCAGAATATGCAAAGAGCTATGACTCAACCAATAAAAGAACAAAACTTCTTCTCAGGGCTGTTAATTGACAGCACAGAAGCTATTTGTTATATTGGAGTTAGCCAGCTTGCCGTGCTCTTAAAGCAGAAAGCAGGTATATTTAGGCTTGCTTTGCAAGAACTGAAACTGCTGGTTTGTTCCAAGGTGGAACAAATACGGGGTAGGTTGCAAAATCAGATTTATAAAATAATTCACAGCTTTTAAAGGCTGATGGCAATTTGTGGAAATACACGGATGCTGTGCTGACGCCAAACAAAATATCACATAAGGGGAAACAACATGGTATTTTGCTAGCCTTCAAAATAAGTGTTTAAGTAAAAATTTGTAAGCTTCATTAACAAGACACCATATGTGTGTGGGAATACATAACTTTTCCCCAGAACAGGTCTGCTTGACCAAATCATTTCTCTCTACTATATATATATACACACACAAAAAAAAAACCAACAACAAAAAAAAAACCCCAAAACCAAACCCCAAACCCCAGTACAAGCAGGAAGAATAAGGAATAAAAACCATGCAGGTCATCACAACAAACATTGGCTGTATTTCTGAAGAAATCAAGCAATTTTACCATATTTTTCAGGAAAAAAAATAATGGTTCCAGCATACAAACCTACTACTGAAACTTACTCCTGAAAGAACTCCTATCCTTTAAACAGAGTTGGTATCAAATTGGGGATGGGAGGACAGCTGCTTATCGAGATGTGCACTGGTCTGTATGAAATACAGGCACGTTCTACCAGCACCATGGTTACCATTGAGTCAACATTCCACCAAAATAATTATGTATTTCACCCACAAAGATCCACAGCAGAAAGGCTGCAATTAGTTTGTCCACGAAATGCTCAGTCGTCCATGCATGTAGTAGAGGGAGAGAAACAAATGAATTGCATTGCCATGGGAACAGGGTTTACTACTTGCTTTACTAAGAGATTAATGCCTATTGTCAGCAGATTTTATGATAAATGATCATCATTTTGCATTTTTATAATGAAGATGCATCATGCTGTGTGTTGTTCACACACTGTAGCACACTTTTCCTCTAATCATCAAGGGCTTTTAGTTCTGTATATTATTTTCCAAAAACAAAATAGGCTGTTTAGATTGTGATTGTTTTGGATTTTAACATTGAAACAAGACAGACATCTCTGAGTTTTCTGCAGCGCTAGAGGATAACACCACAGCTACGGACTGTGGCTATTACATCAGCCTGTGATTTGGCGCAAGAAGAGAGATGAAAGCAGGTAGCACTGTTGCCGTTTTCATCTACACAATCTCCAATAAATTGGAGTTTTACTTTGGACTTTACACCCCCACCATACGCGTGGTTCAGAGTTGCCTGAAGGATTAGTCACTCATTTGGACCCTCACACCCCCAATTAGGGGGAGAAGAGCATTTTGTGCCCACTGGAACTTCAGTGCCTTCTGGTTTCGTTTCCTCTAAAAGGAACCTCATCACATGCATCAAAACACTCCAAATTGACCCAAAACACAATAAACAGGAATGAACAAAGGATTCACTTCAAAACCATGTTACTGCTCCAGACTATTAACAATTTCTATTCCCACGAGGAAGTGATGGGATAGGTTAAGAAGAACACCCTAACGTGGTAGGGGTAAGGTAAGAACATGCTTTTATACAACTCGATGCCCTCTCCCAGACCTTGTTTGCAAGTATCACGTAATACAAAAATTCATCATTTCAGGCAAGAACTGGGGGGATCCTTCAATAAGCAGCGATGACATGTAAGTAAGCAACCATTAAACCCCTAATATCTATTGAAAAATGGACATTTGGCCTTTTATTTCTTTGCTGTCCTTGCAGCGATGGAAGATTTGGTGAAAGGCATTCTGCTGCCATGTTTCCTTGTAACCAGCAGATTTCTTTTAAATTAGAGAGGAAGCACAAATGGCATGTTGGTATAATAATTTCAAAATATTGTGCTGACTAAATACACTTTCAAGGCTGCGATTCAAGACTAGCTTAATTTCTACAGTTGATGACTGCCTGAAAAACAACTCCTATCATTAAATCTGAAACATTTTTGGTATTATTTCAAAGATCCTGTTTTTTTGAGGACAGCCCTTACCTCCACCATCTCTGTCAGCCAGGCTCTGGGAGACCCTTCATGTCCTCACATGCTGCCACCAGCACCCAGGCGCACTCCTCTGCCCTCCCCGAGCTCTGCTCCTCTGTGCTATCCCTGATGGGCACCACCACCTCACAAAGCCACCCCTGCTCACCAATCAGCTTCCTCCGATGCACGTGACCTCACAAACACATCTACCATCTCATATCTGGTGTCCCACCACCTCTCCCCAGCCCTTGAGCTGGGCCACAAGCTCCCGGCCCTTCTCTGCTGCAGGACACGCTCTTCACGGCTGCTTTCGCACCACCCTCTTAACCCACGTGCATATTTATCACTGAAAATTTTAACTAGAACAAGATCAGAGAAGCATGCAGGCTATTGTTAGTTAGGAACTTATAAACCAGAATGTTTTCATTAACTTCTTTGGTCCTGCCTCATTTTATTTATTTCTACACATAATTTACTTTTTTCTCTCCAGCATGTTCTCCGAACCTCTGCTTTCACTTGGCCTCTTCTCTCTTCTACTAAAGTGACTCATAAGGACTTAAAAAATTATGTTATAAATCAGCATGAAGAGCAATATTATTAAAGCTAAGGAATGCAAATTGACACTTTGCATGAAGCAAGAATCCTAAATCAGGCATCTTTGAAAGTTACCACCTTTATTTTAATTAAGCAAACGTGACCTATGATGATTCTTACGGTACGTACATTTTGTCTATGATAAGCTAGCAAATTCCATCTCTACATTTCTCTCAATGTCTCATCTTGAACTATGGATCAAAGATATATTCTGTAACTCAAGAAATTAAACAACACTGAACAGCTCTTTAAATGTTCACGTAATTTGCTTTCTGCAGAGACTAATGACTACTTTTTTTTTGGCTGCTTACAAGGAAAATTCACGAACCAAAATCACTAAGTAGCGTTAGGGTGGGAGGTGCAGAATTGCTTTGTGTGCAAACATTTTTTTTCTCCTCTCCTGTAGAAAAAATGGGGTTTGATTTTGCCTGAACAGTAAGTTAAGTGAAAGTTTTCATCAGAAAAATTACAAGTGCAACTATATCCCCTATAACTAGTCAAACCTATCCGTTCCAGGTTTGTAAATCGATACGCTTACTTCCTAGTATGCAAAACTTACAAGTGGTGTTCCTAAAACCTCTTGGAAAGCCATCATCTTCCAAAAGTCTCCATCAACTACTAATATGTAAAGAGTATTACTCTGGCATTTTTATTATAAGTTTTGTTGTCAAATTGAAGCAATGAAAACTTTATTTGCTTTATTTCCTTTTCTGGAAGATCAACTCTGTCATATTTTTCTTGGCAACAGAGAGTAAACTTTATTCAAAGTCATTTCTTTTCACATTATTTCTTGCTTTCTGTACACATTTCTTATATGTTTATGTCTGCCTCTGTTTATAATGCATGTAAACACTGGTTTCACGCAGCTGGTGGAACCTGGTCGATTGAACACAGGAGCAGCGATCAAATTCCAAAATTACAATCTCAATTCTGGTTTTTTTTTTTTTCTGTACTCTGTGCCACACAAAGTTGCTATATAACTCAACTGCATCCGAAGTACATTTAAAGAGTTTACTGCTTATAATAAAATAAAACCTCCAAAATAGCTTTTGAAAAAGTCTTAGTGATATTTTTTTCCTAAAAGCAGGTCACTCAACATTTCACAATGCCTCAGAAAAAGGTTTGATTATACATCAACAGGGACTGCATTTTATTCCATCTATAGAATAAATGAACAAAACAACTCTGTGCTTGTTCCACATTCCTCATCTTTGTACCATTTTATACTCCCTCACGCCTCAATTCTTCAGGCACTGCTTGCTTTGACCAGCTGACTCACTGTATAATACAATACACTTTAAAAAATTGTATAAATGAAATAATCCTAACAACCAACAGCTGTATTCCATGGTATCTAGCACTTGCGGTAGGAATTGCTAGGGATACCATTACAAATCGCCCTGGATGAAGAGACAGAGAGATCTAACAACTGTTCCACTTAGATTCAATGGAAACAAGAAGCATGGTTTCGAAAAATGTGGGTACGTTATCTCAGATGAAGCCCACACAGTTGTCTTGTAACTTGTAAAGAGGTCCTCAGTGTAAGCAGAAAATTCAGCCCGAGGTGTAATTCATCCCTTACACCTGCCTGTGAGGCCAGGGAATACCAGAAGTAGACCCTAAGCGAGAAGTCATTGAGATGTCCTCTCTCCTCTTCCTGTACAGCCCACCTGTGAAATCCCCAGTTGGCTTTACGGCTAGGACATTGGGCTGTCTATTCACGTGAGGCATCAGCTGCCAAACAATGTTAACTGAGCACATTTTGAAGCCCTACGTGTATGTAGGTTGTGCTGTCATGAAGACCAGACAGACCTCAGCTCTGCAGAAACCCAGTTCTGACACTACATCTATTGGGAAGTGAGTGAGGAAGAGATGGGAGATACTCCTGAATTACAGTCTAACCAGACCTTCCACACTGTTAGACAGGCAAGAGTTAGTATTACTTTGAAAAGAACAAGTTTAAACTTGGCAATTCAGCTCTACTCACACAAATATTCTCCAAAAGTGGCGAATTACTACAGGTTTCAGAGGTTGTAATACATCTCCTCTTTCCCTACAAGTCATCTCCACAGAGACTCTTTCTTAAAACCAGTCACTGTTATGAAGCTGGCTGTGTGACAAGCTAGTCAGCGTGGCATCTCGGAGTCCAGAGTGGCTTTCTATTAAACTAGACTAATGGAAAATGGAGTAAACTTGGGCACTGAACTTTGCAGATTTTTGAAAACGTGAAGTGTGTGGGGTTCATAACCCAAGCAACAGATTACACTGATTCACCGCCGCAGCCTGCGGTCTTTGACAGCCCCGCAATGGGACGATTGGAATTGTTTTAGAAACACGATAAAGGAGAAGACAGTAAAACATTCAGAGAAAACATTAGAACGGTGTGCAGAATTTCATGACATTCAGAAAGCTTCTTAGACACCTAAAGGACAGACAATTGAAATATGTACATGTACACATACACTGTTTATCAATAGTTTGTCTCTCCTTTGGTTTCCCTCAGCTGATCATCACTAGTTCTTACAGAAAAACCTCCTTTAGAGCCCTCCCATCCTGGTATATCCTGGCATGCTCACAAGACCTTTCTTTGACTTACGTTTTCTCTTTTCCCCTACCCTAGTTGCACAGCTGGATTCCAAGACAGTATTCATCACGTACACTGACCATTCCTCTCTCTATAGACTGAGACATATGGTAACTATACACTGTGAGGATGCATCTAAACTCTTGCTTTTTTAAAGTATTCAAAAAAATCCTTCACTTCCCATAGCTGAAACTTGGAGTACAGATTCTCCAAACATGTCCAGAGGCAAATGTATCTCCCAAGCAACTGAGGGGAACTCCTTCCCTCTGGTCACACTGTACCATGGCTCCAGCCAAAAGGCATCACTAGCAGCCTAGCCAGCAGCCTACCACCTCCTCCTGGTGAGCCACATCTCCAGTGCAGCATTCAAGAAATGGGCTGTAACCCTGCTGCAGGGACGCAGGAAGTGCCAGTACCATTGCAGACCAGCAGCAAAGGTCTAATGTTCCCTCAATGTCTTCTTTTGCCCTCACCTCGCTCAACGGGGAAACCGAGTGCTTTCACAAAATTTTCTTTGCTGAGTATTACAGGATGCGGCATTCAGCTAACACAGGAACGCTGCCTTGTTCCTCCAGCTTCCTTAGGGTCCCGCAAAATCTTATTCCTTTCAGAGGATGCCTTAAAGCGTGAAGCAAATGGATTCTTCAACATATGCTATTGTCCCAATGGTTTGACGCAAGGAGAGGAGAAACGTAGAAAATACCTTTTATCTTTCTTGGCTTATTGAGGCTGAAAAGGCTTTAGCTCACTTAATACTGACTTTTTTATAAAATCAGGAAACAGAGTGCCAGTCCCTTCCCATGAAATGCTCTTATTCATCAAGGAGGGAAGTTGGAGAGAAACCCAGAAAGAGAAAGAAAGACTGCAAATATGTCCTTGCCTAGCTCCAGCTATGCCAAGTGAAAAGCTGCCTGGGCCCACACGTCTCCCAGCCTACGTCCAGCTGCTCCTCCCTGCTGTTCTGGCGGAGGCACCCACTCCCCCAGCCCTGCTGGGAGCACAGGCCACCGGCTCGCTCTCCAATCTGTTTCAATCACAGTGAAACAAGTTTAAGTGACAGGGTTGTGGTTCAATTGGCAAAAAAAAAACAGTTTCAGAAAAACTCCTAGGAGCTACACAGTCATGAGGTTTGCAGAGGTGGGAGTGCAGTGAGAGTGGTGAAGAATAGCAGGTTGACCTTCTCAGCAAATATGGCCAAGGAGAAACCGGGTAACAGCCTTTCCACTCAGAAAAGATGGGGTACACCCCAATGTGCATTTGAAAAATCTTAGTCCTTGAGGGAAGTTAGGACTGCACCAGATTCAGAGTTCAAACAGATCCATGTATTCTGCAGTTACAACCTGACAGCAAGAGACGCCAAATGCAAAATCTGCATGAGATGGGAAAGTATTTACGATTTTGTCTAAGCAAACACAGAGCTGCAGCTGCTCCTACACTATAAAAATGTCGTGGTTTCAGCCACACGCTCCACATCACGAACCTGGGCAGAACCAGCAGATGGACGTTCCCAGTTACAGTCCTAGACACAGTCCCTCGCTCACACTCTCTGCTTTCCCCCCCGCCTAGAAAGAGTTCTTAAATAGGGACAACGCACTCGTATGACATAATTACACTGAGCTTCTTAAACAAGTGGTTGCTCTTTCATGTTTGTTCATACTCATACCTGTCCTGAAATCCCCCTCCTACTCTCCATCTTAATAAGGTTCAGGAAAGTTTGAGCAGCATATTCTGGAATAAAAACTCCCACAGTCTTTCATCCCCCAGTCTGTGGAATATTTACGTTAGCCCATTTTAGGCTGTGTTTGGCCTGGTTAATATTTCTCCCGCTTACATGGAACTACTCAAGGAAGCCTTCAGCAATGTATAGATGAACACATATATTCCTAGCTCTCTTTCCTCCATCAGCCCTCTGTCCACTGATAAACATAACTAAAGACAAAGTCATAAACTCATACCCTTTACTGTTCAAAACAATACCCTCATCTGCAACAGCTTTGGTACCTGAAATCAAACAGGTCTCTACAAGGCCTTTCAAGTTAAGGATCACACGCATGCCATTACATTATGTGTATGAATTTCCACAAATCTCTCCATAGGAGTTCCTACACTACAGCAAATGCATTTCCATTTTCCCGCATACTACATACTGCACACAAGGAAACAGGACAGATTCGTCCTGTTTCGTTGATTCGTCATGATTCATTGATTCGTCAAAGATTAGTCACACTGATGTACTAAAACACATAAAACAGACCAAATTTTGCCTGAGATATTGAAACCAGAAGTCTAAGGTATTTCAATAGTTGTAACAAACTTTTTTTTAGCAGCCTGCTGACTTAGACTTGGCCTTCGATTTGCACTTAACACAAGGTCTATGTTGTACTAATTTGACCCTTAAAGTACCATTCAACAGCAACCTACAAACATAATCATTTTAGGCTTTAAAGTAAATTTGAATAACTTATTGAGGAAAAAAAAAATAGTATATTTCTAGAGCTTCTGTTTGTGAGATAATCTAAACAGTCGATTTTGATTTTCAGTATGTTCCAAAAATGACTTTAAAACCCAGATGTATTTAGAGGAGTTTGTACATTATACATACGGAAAAAAATGCCAAGGCCCGAGTAGCTTTATGAACCTTGTCAATCTTTTTGCTACATGTTCTCAGACACTGCTAAAACTTGTTTTAAATTACTGTAATACATTTGGTCTTAATCAGATTTGATCCCAGGTCTGATAAAGTTCAACAATATTTCATACTGCCACTGGCCCCTGTAGTCCTGCACTTTGATATCATGTATTTTGTATTTATCTACTTAATGCACAATGATAAATGAATACCTGCGGGATTTCCAGAATTTGTGAACCATCCAATCCAGCAAATTGTTTAAGCATGCAAATAGTCTCATACATTTCCTGGCATTCCTGCAAATGAGAATGGAATCTGAGCTGTAGCATTAATTCATCATACACAAATTAAAGCTTAGCAATGCATGAGTTGTTCAGATTCGTATTCAAATAAGACAAACAAGTGTCAAATCCAGAAGAGGTCTTGAAGTTGACATTAAGTTTTACTTTTTAGATTTTTCCCTGTATAGTGTAAGTTTGGGTTCAAGGACTTTGCTTCAATCCATCTTAAAAAAACACCATGTTTCTCATCAAAGGAGTCTTTTGAATTGAAAAATCATAAGGAATACTCTTCTTGCCCTGTTTCCATTTTTGCAATTATCTTATTCTATAAATACTAATTTCAGCAGTCAAACTCTTTAAGAAATGGTTTACATATGCAGCTTTTTAGTTGATGCATTATCAGTGTCGTTTTAAAACGTTTATGTGGCTTGTTTATGTTACTTTGTTAATTTTATTGTAATTTAGTATTAATTAATAGCTCTGTGGTTACAAAGTGTTTAATCAGTTACAACTCTTAATTATGCCACAGCATTGCTTAATAAAACAATACACTGTTGGGATTAAATCAAATTAATTAAATTAATCTGCTATCCTTTTTTGTGAGTAATTAATTGCACAATAAAAGCAGTCATGAAATTGTTTTCATGGCAACTAGCCTAAAAACGCTTTGCATATATTCTTTCTTACCTCAACTATAGAGAAAAACTGTCACTGATTTCAACCGTTCTCTACAGGTTAGCACAAGGATCCTAAACTGTCTCAAAACCAGCCAGAGTCATAGACATTTAGTAATGGAGCGACCTTGTTTCTGCAGTGATGTCCCCAAGAGCGGCCTACAAACCACAGGCTTAGGAGTTACTGAGCCAGGGGTTGTACCTTTGCCTGGTGAGGCCACAGGAGAATTCTTCCTCCAAAGTTGTCAAATGGCATCTTGAACTCGCCTAAGCTTTTGCCATCTGCCACGCTCCATGGCAGCGATTCCCATACACTTGCCACTACACATGGTTGGACTTGATGATCTTAAAGGTCCCTTCCAACCTCACTGATTCTATGATTCTATGATTCTACACAGGAAAGCACTCCATTTGCTTGTTCTAAATCTGCTACTGGATAATTTCTTTTCATATGTTCTAATCCTACTTCTTGTATTATGAAAAAGAATTAATAAAATCGCCTGTAACCACTTTTCTCCACTTTGGAGCTTATGTCCCTCCATGGGGTCCACATCCCAGCTGCAGCTCTCAGGCTGGAGAGTCCAAATCCATTCAGTGTCTCCTCACACAATGCCACTCCATCCAATTTCCCCTCTTCAGGCCTTTTTTAGTCCTATTAGTTACACACAGCCATTTATTCTACGTTTGGTATTGCCTAGCACTTGTCATGACTAAATTAAATCTTAATTATTTCAGATCGTGTCTTCACTTGACACTCGTGTCAACATCATTTAAAATTATAATTCTGTTCTGTTGAAATGCCTTCAAATCTTTCTGAAGCTGCTGTGCCTGCAACTTTCCAATTCTAGTCTTTATGATAGCGCACAAGCCAATGAAGAAAAAAATTAAACATGACAGTCTCATGTTTAATACTTGTCACAAGCTCACGACAGACTTGAAAACACCTTCCCTGTATGACAACACAAGTGTAAGACAACGGTTTCACATTCAGCTGTGACCATGTTACTGGTGACGTCCCCTACATCCAATTTCCAATGTTTGCTTATGAGAACAGCACATGGAGAACTTTTAAAAGAGCAACGTAACTTGGAACAAAGTGCAACCTTTGCTCTGTCCCCACCTACTAAACCAGTTATTTATGCAATGAAGTCTCCCTTGTCAGTCCTCTGGGACATCTCCTGTCACCCATCAGTCTCAGGTATAGGTCAGAGATAATGGCTCGGGGACTGGTTTGGCCAGTTCCACAGATGCTTTAGGGTGAATTTCATTAGTCTAGTGACTTGAATACAATTAATGTCTCTAATTAGTTCTCTAACTTTATCTATTCCTCTTGGACCCTTGCATTATCTCCTTAAATTAGCAAAGAAACTGATAATATTTCCAATGCTTCTCACAATGAGAGGAAGCATTTAATTAAATATTTGTAGAATATATTATTCAATACTTCATCTTTTGGAAAATGAGTGTCATGCATTTTGCTCGTACCTGGTAACAGAACTAAATTTAAAAATATCTGCTTTGACCTAACCGAGTGTGAAAATATTCACACTCCAAGTCCCAAAGGTTGGTTCACCTCTTCCGACTCCGAGGGTTTTATTTTAAATGGATGGATACCTTGCATCACAGCCCTCCCACAGCCTGGCAGAGATGGTGCAAAACTGCCGCAGTTTTTGCAGAAAAAAAAGTTGGAAAAAGGAACTGTTCAGCTATAAAGCCTAGCAGAAAGATTTTGAGATGGCTGAGCTGATATGACTTCTCAGCACCACCTCCCATTTGTTTAATAGCTGATAGGGTGATACCTTTTTCCTAACTTTTTTTTTAGATTTTCCCTCCCCAAAAGCTATTTGCAAAGATGAAGTTTTATGCCTGAACATAAGCACCTCAGTATAATTTGTCCCTTTACTAATTATTGATTTTTGCAGTCCACATTAAGGCTTTATTGCGGTGATGCCTTAAGAGAATTCACACACAAATTCTGGAAAACGAAAGGCTGAAGATCACTCAACAAAAACATGGTTGGGACCAGCTTTACATGGAGGTCTCTATGCTACACAACCCCCCTTTACACCACCAATTACAGCACTCGAGGCATTACTGAGCTGACTTTTTCCCAGGACTCTTCCTCCTAAAGCTACTGGGTCTGTTGTTTTGTATTTTCTGTAGAATGAGGAATTTAGGGAAGTTTTCCTCCTGTCTAAGCAATAAGCTGTCACATGAAGGGAGCCCATGTGATGTGATTATATCAACCTGCACCATAGTTAACTGAGGTTCTCCTGGAGCAATGAAACGCTTCACATATGTCTCTTTTGAACACAGGAAAAGGCTTGTGCAGAGTGGCCCGGAGCTGGGTGCTCCACCCCGACCCTTGCTGCCCCTCAGTTCAGGCTGTCTTCTCCCTGCATCTCCATCCGCGGCCTTAGAAACAACCCGTAATGTACTTCATGGTGGTTTTCAAAGGTGAGCGTGCCCCAGTCACTTTCATGCTTCCCACATCGTAGGGATAAAATGACCCCACTGAAGAACAGTGTAGATGTCACGAGGGTGCTTTGTGGTTGCTAATTGAGAGGGAGGAACACAGCTGGGTTCTGGGCTGGTTCCCATTGCCTTTGAAGCACAGGAGGAAGAGGAACACCTAATGCTGCAGAAAAGCAAAGACAGCAGACTTGAATCTGAAAGAGGACCTCCCTGGTGACACTCAGCAGTGTGGAAAGAAACTCCCTATGTGAGTCAGGCAAACACAAATGCATGAGAAAAATATGCTCTTCAAATAAAAGCTCTACCTAGTGCCTGACGGGTGGCTCAGGGGAGACGTAGATATTCGCGCAGCTCAGCTGCGACCTCCCATCTTGCTCCAGACAGCATCTGGGGGTTTAAGCAGAGCCACTCTGGCTATTACAAACCCCTAGGATCAAAGCAAACACCTAATTGCTCCTTCAACAAATTCACGGCCCACAAATGAACACGCTGCTGTGATATTTTAACTTACTGACTAAATACTAAGACTGTTACAAGCACTTTGTCAGAAAAGGGCGTATCTTTCCTCTTCTGGGGAACTTTATCGCTACGGTGTTTTCTTATTTAGCAGGTAATGCTAGGTCAAGACTTAGCACTAATATCTTCTAGTCTATATACATTGTATAAAACCATATTTGTATTTTTGTCCTCAGGTGGTAGGTATTATAAGTTTCAGTACTTTCCCCATGGTTATATAGCAACTAAAGGTTAAAAAGAGAACAGCTAGGGCACTAAGAGATTTTCTTTCTGTTACTCTCCTAATTTTTCCTTTATATTCAGCTTTTATAAATGTTTCATTTGACATAAATGAACACAACTTGCTGCATTCAAGTGATAAACGTAAATCCTGAAAGTGAGCTAAGTCTGAGCACTCCTGGTATCACAACTGTGTGCATACAGGGCTCTCTTCAACGTGTGCACATACCGGGGTGAAACCACTGATCAGGTCCCAGCTCTTAGCCTGTTCCCCACTCGCTCCCATGCAAGGCTGATACCTTTCATCACTCCTCCTCCTAGTGCATACACACGCTGGTTAGAGTTCATGGGATTAAGGATCATCTCCTTTCTTCTTCTCTGGAAAGCAAGAGGGAAAAACCCCAGAGCTCTCCATACTACACTGTGCACAAGGCAATGCTGCTCACAGAGTCACAGAGCTCAGTCCAAAAGGTGAAAGGTGCTTCTACACCTTTCTCAGAATGGATTTGAAAGGCACATAAGTCCAAAAAACAGAAGACTACAGGAAGGTACTGTGGTTTTAAAGGTCGAGTGAGAAAAAGAAAAGTAAAGAAATCAAACGAGGGAGCAAGGGAGTAAGAAGAAAAGACATGCCATATGAAGAGCACAGCAGACACTAGGGAGGAGTGCACCATAAAGTAGGTGGTTTCCAAAGAATACCCTGACTTTACACTCAAATATGGCCACTCATTAATAGATCACTCATCTCCATCATGGTAATTACTCAGAAACATTTTAGAACTTGCCATCATCACTAACAGCTATTTAAATTTGGGATGTGCAGCAGAAGTTGCGTAGTGTTGTACCTGTCCTGTCCCTTATTTGGTACAAAGTCATTTTTGCTGTGAAAATTCACATGTAAAAGCAAATGTTAAAAAGTAGCTTGCAAGTGTTTTAGTCTTCAAAAAATCTGTTTCTGTAAAAGCCTAATAAGGGTTCTGCATTTCTTCATGTCACGGCTGCAAGTTACACGAAAAATAAAAGTCACAGCTCAAGCAAGGTAACAGGGTACTGTATGACTGAAAGGGCTCCTGGCTGTCAGAAGACCTCACAACTGAACAGCAAAAGAAAAATAAGGAATAGAGAAAGGAAAATTAAAGCGGTATCTTTCCAAAATTGCATGGTTATGTTGAAGTATTTAGACCTATCACAGGAACACAGCCACCCACACATTCTCCGATGCACGCAACATGCCAGACTACCTTCCATAGACTGCTGACCGAAGCCTGTCAAGCCACCGGAAGCGTGCCTTCATCTCAAGAATTTCCAGAAAACCAGATGCAAACAGTTTTAGGGTACTCTTAAACACACACACAAAAAAGAGGCCCCCAGAGTTTGTGAAATGTCCCTCCTGTATGCTGCGTGTGTGAAACTGTTTAAATGGTTCTGCAAACTTCAAAAGTTACCACAGCTACAGCGTCCCTCACCTGGAAGTTTCTTCCCTAACCTAGCAAAAGGGGTCAAATGAGAAATCCTCACCCATCTGCATGTAAAATACATCTCAATGTGTCAGCTTTTAGTGATGTGACAGTCTTCATAGAACTGCAGACAGAAACAGTGGCTCTCTCTGGTAACCCCAGGTGGAAGACTAAAAATTGAGCACCCGACAGACGTTTTTGCTCCGATTGCCTGACAATGGCCAAAAGGCAGTTCAGACTAACAACCTGTTTTACAAGTTGTAAATATAATCCACTTGTATTTTCCCTCTCTCCGTTTCCAGCAGGTCAGCAGATGCTCGTGCCTGCAAAATATCAATCTGAGCTGTCACCTGGCCAGCTTAATACTACCAGTAAAAAATAAAATAATGATAAAAAAAAAAAAAAACAACCAACCTTACATTCTTCAAACACGCCAAACTCATCCAAAGAGGTTTTTTATTTATTCATTTTGTTTCAAACACAGACACTAAAGAAGGCAACATCTCGGAGAGCTCCACTCGGGACAGAGTTACTGACAGCATCAGAAGAGACCCAACATCCAACATGGAGTGTTTAGAAAGAGTGAATTGATCTTGTTATATCAACTTTGAAACTGCCTTCTGTAGCACCCAGAGAGAGCTTGCCCTTCAGGCAGGTTTTTACAGACTCTCACAGCTTTACTTTGATTGCTGTTGTAGCCGAAATATATAGCTTTAGTACGAAGGGATTATCTGTTATCCTACCCTTTGGGAGAACCTCATACTGTGACAAAGACTTCTCTCTGCTTAATCTCTTAAATTTCACAAAACTAACAAAAGTACAGCACATCTAGCATTACAGTTTTTCTTCTAATGCTCCTCAGCCCCTTGAGGGCTAAGCAACCATTGAATGGTATTTAACATCACCGTACCCGATTCTTAATTTGCTAACAAACCAAAGTTTGATGACATTTTTGGGTTCATGATCTGAATTGCCTAGTGTCACCCTGCTCAATATGGCCTTTTTCTACTGTATTTTAGGAGAAAGAGAAAAGTCAGAAGGGACTAGATCACAGCCCTGGAAATTAAAAATCCCACCGTTCTGCACTTCCGGATCAATTGATTTTGGTATCCTCCATTAAGCCTTACCCACAAGGATTACTCCATGGTATCAACGGACCATTTAATCCCTCGCTTTGATTTGGTATATTCTCTCCTGGCTCAGACAAATCTTCACCAGCAGCTACTTTTTCCTGAAAGACTTAATATCCCGCTAGTGAAAGGACATTAGCCTGTCTGAACACATATCATACACTATAGTTCTTTAAAGAACAGAAGGCAGGAGTAAACCCAGAGGGTTTATGCTGAGCTGTGTGGCCTGTCCTCAAGCTAATGACACCTTCAAAGCCTAAGGACACGCACAGGAAGTCAGGGCATTGCTTGTCCAGAGTGATGCTGGCAAATTTTGGTCATTTACCCTCACAGAGGTGGCAAGTCCAAAGAAAGCAGGAAGCACAGGTCCTGGACCCTCCAGTGGGATATGGGTTTGTGGGAGTTGTTTTTGCAGCCAAGAACCATTATATGCTGCCATCAAGAATTTTAATTTATTTTAAAGACAAGGATAACTAAAGACCTAAAGGTCATAATATTGCATAATTAATTAGGGTTATATTAAATCACTAACAGTAAAAGTAAACAAAACTCTTCTCCTTCCACTTCAATTCACTTGCTCTTGGATTCAAATATGAATATGAATACAGGAGGTTATACCCTATTCATGTTTTCTGACTACAAGAATATGCTGCAATGCAGAACTTGAGCAGTCACCACCAACTCTTACCAGCAGCATTTCCAGAGGCAAAAAACCCCCCATGGATTCATACATGGAAGGTGACTTCTTCCTACCCTCCTGTTTTAGGTGTTGTGGGTTTCTGGAGAATGCATATTCCAGGTTATAGCCAGATTGTGAAACCTCTCTATGAAGTAACTCGAAAGAAAAATGAGTTTATGTGGGGCCCTGAGCAGCGACAAGCCTTTGAGCAAATTAAACAAGAGATTGTGCATGCAGTAGCCCTTGGACCAGTCCGAACTGGACGGAACATTAAAAATGTGCTCTACACCGCAGCCGGGGACAATGGCCCTACCTGGAGCCTTTGGCAGAAAGCACCAGGGGAGACTCGAGGTCGACCCCTGGGATTCTGGAGTCGGGGATATAAAGGCTCCGAGGCCAACTATACTCCAACTGAGAAAGAAATCTTGGCAGCATACGAAGGAGTTAGAGCTGCTTCAGAAGTAATTGGTACTGAGGCACAGCTCCTCCTGGCGCCCCGATTACCAGTACTGGGCTGGATGTTCAAGGGTAAAGTTCCTTCTACTCATCATGCCACCGATATTACCTGGAGTAAGTGGGTTGCCTTAATCACGCAGCGAGCTCGAATAGGAAACCCAAATCGCCCAGGAATCGTAGAAGTGATCACAAATTGGCCCGAAGGCAAAGACTTTGGGATGCCACCAGAGGAGGTGGTGACACGTGCTGAGGAAGCTCCACCATATAATGAACTCTCAGATAATGAGAAACAGTATGCCTTGTTTACTGATGGGTCTTGTCGTATTGTAGGAAAACATCGAAGGTGGAAAGCTGCTGTATGGAGTCCTACACGACGAGTCGCGGAAGCTGCTGAAGGACAAGGTGAATCGAGTCAATTTGCAGAGGTAAAAGCCATCCAGCTGGCATTGGACATTGCTGAACGAGGAAAGTGGCCAATACTCTATCTCTATACTGACTCATGGATGGTGGCAAATGCTCTGTGGGGGTGGCTAAAGCAGTGGAAGCAGAGCAACTGGCAGCGCAGAGGTAAACCCATCTGGGCTGCTGAGCTGTGGCAAGATATTGCTGACCGGCTAGCGAACCTAGTCGTAAAGGTACGTCACGTAGATGCCCATGTACCCATGAGTCGGGCCACTGAGGAACATCAAAACAATCAGCAAGCGGATCAGGCTGCTAAAATTTTCCAGACAGACTTGGACTGGGAACATAAAGGTGAACTATTCTTAGCTCGGTGGGCCCATGACACTTCAGGTCATCAAGGAAGGGATGCAACATATAAATGGGCACGTGACCGAGGCGTGGATTTAACCATGGACGCTATTGCGCGGGTTATCCATGACTGTGAAACATGCGCCGAAATCAAGCAAGCTAAACGGTTAAAACCTTTGTGGTATGGGGGCCGATGGCTGAAATATAAATATGGGGAAGCTTGGCAAGTTGATTACATCACACTCCCTCAAACTCACCAGGGTAAGCGCTATGTGCTTACAATGGTGGAAGCAAGCACCGGATGGTTGGAGACCTATGCCGTACCTCATGCCACTGCCCGGAATACCATCCTGGGCCTTGAAAGGCAAGTCTTGTGGCGACATGGCACGCCAGAAAGAATTGAGTCAGACAATGGGACTCATTTTAAAAACAATCTTATAAGTAATTGGGCAAAAGAACATGGTATTGAGTGGATATATCATATCCCCTATCATGCACCAGCTTCTGGGAAGATTGAGCGATACAATGGACTGTTAAAAACCACCCTAAAAGCTATAGGAGGTGGAACCTTTAAAAATTGGGACAAGCATTTACAACAAGCTACCTGGTTAGTTAACACCAGGGGATCCATCAATCGAGCTGGTCCTGCTCAATCAGACCTTTTACATACTGTAGAAGGGGATAAAGTCCCTGTGGTGCATGAAAGGAATTTGTTAGGGAAAACTGTTTGGGTTTTCCCTGCTTCAGGCAAAAGCAAACCCATTCGTGGGACTGTTTTTGCCCAAGGACCTGGATGTACTTGGTGGGTGATACTGAAGGATGGAGAAGTTCAATGTGTACCTCAAGGGAATTTAACCCTTGGTGAGAATACTCAATCCTGAGCAGTATGATGCTGATCACTACATAATACTAACAGTGTTCAATAAGTGTTTTTCAGAATAACACAGTGGTGATGAAACCTGAGCTAACTTCATCAAGTGGCGTCCAGCAAGCTCTTCAAGATGAACATGCTACCCATGGGCACGAACTAGAATGAATTTTGTACCATCTTTACTGCCCTGAGATGAGATCCTGCAATCATGAACTAAATGGACTTAAAATTTTGTATATAAACATAAACCGTAGATGAGTGACCTGCATATATCCATATCATATATAACTATGTGTGTGTAAATTTGATGTATAAAAGTAATAGTAATCTGAGCAAGATGCAAATGGTATGGAATAAGGGGTGGAATGTCCTGGTTTGAGGTAAAACAGAACCAATTTTGTTCTGTAACTTCGCTTCTTAGCTGGGCCTCTTCTAACAACTGAAATTAACTGCATATTGTGCAGACAGTGTTCACTCTCTCAGAGTGATAAGACCAATTGTTTATAGCTGATGCCCAGGCATGGTAAGCAGAGAGGCTCCTGCTTATACTTATTGCCATAACAGCCAAGGCCAACCAACTTTGTTATTTGCCACGTTGGAGGGTCGGAAGCGGAAAAGCATAGTGGGGTCCCACCTGCAGGGAGGAGCGGACAGGACAGGTGACCCAAAACTGACCAACAGGGTATTCCATCCCATCTGCCTCATGCTCAGTATAAAAGCTGAGGGACCAAAGGGTCACGGGCTCTTCCTTCAATGGCCGACGTCTGAGGAGGACTCTCTCTGCCTGTGATCCCAATCCTGACTCCAGATCCGGAATCCAGTTCCCGTCCGCCACTGAGTCCAGCCTGGGACTGCCCCAGTGCCAGCCGGTGACGTGATTGTCATCTCGGGAGCTTGATACGGTTTTGTATATATATATTTTTTTTTTCCATTATTTCTTTTTATTTTATTATTAATATTTCATTAAAGTAGTTTAGTTTCTTCTAAACTCGTAAGTCTCTTTTTCCTCCTCTGCCTCTCTCTTTGTAGAGGGGTAGAGGGGAGCATCTGTCGGTCCCGTCTGGGGTCCCTCGGGTCCCCAGTGGTGGATTTGGCCTAAACCACGACACCTCCCAGCAACGTCAACTCACAAGCAGCCAGCCTTATGCACTATGAATGATTATGAGTAGAGTTTCTCCTTAAAGGAAACATTCTGTGCCAAGTGCTTCCCTCTGAACACATCGTTTCTACGAGCGCATAGCTGAGGAAGCAATATAAAAGACTGCTTGAACATTAAAATAGAGCATTGGAGAGAAAGAGCCAAACCAGCATTATATAATGTAACATCTGTAAGAATACCTTAATTGTGCAAAGGTTCACTAAGTTACATATTTCTGTTGACCAAAAATTACAGGTTCACTGGGTGCAACTCCACAGCCAGGGTTAAACAAAAGGAAAGGCAGTCTCGCAACAGTCCCATCCAGCCATAAAATCCACAAATCTGGTAATCTTAAAGGAACAAACACAGCAATTCTTACACACACACAACTCTACACTGGGAGCAGAATTCACACCAACAGAAATTACTAGGCAGCATTCAGGAAGAACAGCAAAGATCAGCTTACGCTCAGTGCCTGCTTTGCTACTGCACAAAATCATCTCCATAGATATTCACCTTCCAATTTTGTTTTGCTTTCATTATCAGTGGTGAAAAACACCAAAGAACAGTATCTTGCCAGTAGCCCTTCTAACCCAGCACACTCTTAGATGAAATGTAAACCACTGATAGTACTGGTAAAGGGTAAAAGAGCATCTTGCCCTGCCTGCAAAGATTGTTAAAATCGAAGAGACAGCAGACTACTGCCAGAGGACACAATATAAACCAGGAGCCACTATCTGAACGTGCCTGGAGATCTTGACAGCCGAAAGATGGCTGGGCAGCTGTGCTGGAGGATGTGCAGCTTGTGAATCACCTACTAAGCAGCCAAGGATCCTGTTAAGTCACAGCCCAACTCAGGTCTCAGTCCTTGATCCTCACAGAGGTCCCCTTACCTCTGTCAGGCCAGGAGAGGAGCACTGAACCTGAAACACTGAATCAGAAGGGGATTCACGTAAACAAAAAAAGACTTAAATCTGCTCACATAGTGTTTCAGCCTGCTGAAGAGGAGAGAAATTGGGGAAATGATCCATTGACTTTACAAGACAAGGATTCTTATTTTTTTCAGACAGTTACTATGCTTTTTCTGGTTCTTTCCTTGTATTCTACAAAGCTAGTTGTACAAAGACAATTTTTTTGTTTCAAGGCATTTTTGTACCACTATTTAATTTGCAATGTTTGCATGCCAAGCAGAGAAGCAATATAAACTGCTAGGCAAAAGAGGTCTGGTGGCTACTTGTTCCTATGCCGGAAGAACACAGAGATGCACCCAGCCAGACCGTAAGCCTACTGCAAGACAGCCGTAACACGTTATAAATAATTTTCTTGAGGATTCTTAATATCTGTATGAATCTTATGAATGTTACGGGGTTTTTAAAAAAGTTACTTTCTTCCAATTGTTACAATTTTGGTGGCTATGCAATCCCAGTGTCAAATTCTCTGATCTGCCCTGTTAGTAGAAAGCTATAAAATTAAGATTTTTGCCCTGCTACTAGATAACCAGGAGGAGAAACAACTTTTCCATTAATTGTGGTGGGCATCACATTAACGCTGCCTGCTGTCCAGTTTTAACCTTCTTGTTGATACCAGCAACATGCTCAGAATACAAATGAATTTGTAGAGGTCAGACTTGCAGTTCACCAATAAGAAGAGAAATGTGCCTCAACCCATGGCAAAGGATAAAGAAGGTCTACAAGGCAGTCATTAGATTTTTCTCTCCTTTCTTTCTGCCTGTTCATTACAGGATTTCATTCCAGAAAAGTAACTACCTGCATTGTTAAAATGCCCGTTATTTTCTAAATAAAATTCTATGTATTTTATAATTAAATAATAGAAGCAGGAAAACATCTGGGAAAGGAAATGGCAAGTCCCAGTGGATAAAAGGATGAACAAGAGGAATTTTAATAAGAGAACTATATGAGAAAATTTGATTTTTTAAAAATTCAAGAGTGAATATAAATTTGAAGCATAATAAAAACTGAATGCTTGTTTGAGTAAGAAGCAAAACTAATCAAAGAAAGCAATCATGTAGAAAACAATCTCTTCCAATGGTAATTACACCTCTATTCCAAACAGGCAGCCAATGTTTGAGGCTTTGTGCAAGCTAGATTTTTGTCTCAGCATTATCATCTGCTCTCATTCAAAAATACAACCACTGCTCCAGTCAAATCATCAAATTGCTTATGCCTTCATCTTGGAAATGTAGTTGAAGATGGAGAGCAGAATTATTTCTGAATAATGATGCTGAAGAAAGTATGACTACATGTGACAAACTCAGGCAGGGTTACCTCAGAGAACGAATACGAAGGTTGCAGTTTTTCCCTTCCTAGCTGGTTTGCCTGTAGCTGGATTCAGAACCAATTCTCTAATTATTTTTTTTTTTTATGTTGCAATTAGATGTTCAGCAAAGCATATTTTTATACTTATTCCACTCCTTCCATGCGCCCTCCTTTAACTGATCTCATTGCGCACAGTGTGATATTTCTGCTATCTACGAGAAGTGTACTTTCTTCTTATGCCACACTGGGGAAACTGGTTTATGATCCAACTGTGCTAACTTATTTTCTGACAATAAATTCTTTACTGTTAGCAAACACAATGCTCACACTACTTAAAAGTTAAATAATATCTCTTTTGAATACAATATTTTTTCATATTTATGCTTAGAAAAACGGATCGTCTGATACCATCCCTATCTAAATGAAAAATGGAGTACTTTGACCCTCGTGTAGACCTTGTTCCTCTCCTCATACCTAGGAAAATAATAATGAAATCAAATGCAGAGAAAAATATTTCATTAGCCAAATCAGAGAGTCTTTCAAGAAAAAGTAACTAGATATTGGCAATATAAATGTTAACTTTCCCATTGTTAAATCACTCATTAAGCCTGTGAACAGTCTTTCAGAACTCATTATCCTTTGCAGGATAAGAAGCAGTAGAGTAAGATAACATCAAAATACGGACCTTTTGCCAGCTATGCATGCCTTAGCCACAAACAACAAATGAAGAAACCCCTCATATCCAGAACCTATAGCTCAACTACACAAGATTTTCAAAAACCAAGAATTCAGAGTGGCCAGTGTTAACATGTTTCTATTACCTTCCTCCCCGCCCCCCCTCCCCCTCCCCCCCCTTATTACAGCATTGAACAATGAAATAGTACAACTGCTTTTCAGCAGGCTAAGGGGCAACAATTTAAGGACATTGACTATAATGTAAAAAATGTGGCTTTGACTTAACAATGAGTAAAACAGTGAAAAAGAAGGACAATTTTTCTGTGAGGTCTCTCTTTTACCAAATCACAGTGTGACTCTAAGCCTTTGCTATCGGCTAGGAATAATTATTTCAAAGCTACTGAGGTTTTGTAATAGCATTAATTTCCATGGACATTTGAATGTCCTATAGACATTTTAATTAAAAGAAAATAAAAATTACTTTAAAGTCCGGATGATTTTGGTGTTTTCATTCTAGAGACCACAGTTAAACACACTTGTTCCCTTCAATAAGGGGCATTTCCTCCATCCTCTTGATCGTTCAGAAATGCTTGCCAGGATTTCAGGTCCACAATTAGGTGCCTGGAACCTCGCAGCACGCGGCACCTGGACACCTTGCACAAGCCCTTTGCCTCTACCACTCTCCCACCTCTTCTCCCATGAAGCTTCCCAAAGATCCAAGCTCCCCTCTGGGCCAGATCACGAGTACTTGTGACACACTTTCCCAGAGAATCAAGCCTGACCCTAGCAGAGATCTGTGGGGAACTTCATCGCTTCCCTCCCTCAAATGCCAAAAAATGCCTCAGTGTGCTCAAGAAAAATACTTGGTGCATCCTATGGAAACTTCTGCATACAGCATCAGAACAGATTTAATTAACACACCTAAAAAACAGCTTAAGTCATACTCTACAGCAAAGATGCACAATCAACATAACAAAGATTAAATATTGAACTAATAAAGGCTGATATTTTTGCTGCCTTAGCTGCAGCAAGGAACACCCCACCTGCCTTGCCCACTTCCCCACAAGCAAGGAAATCTAATGCTTTAAATTGGCGTCTTCTTGATTACTACATAAAAACTTTTAGGCTAAGTGTATATATTATTCCTGTTTCCATTTGAAACAGAAAATCTAGATGCGTGTTTACATAGTCAAAGCAGTCTCAACATGAAAGAACTTAAACTCCTTCCACATCTCAAATATAACAAAATAGCATTATATGGTTTTTTTCTCCTTTAAGTCATCATGTAGTGCAATTGGAAACCAAGCGTACGATGGGGATACCTCGGGGATTTTCACACTGCCTGTTTGTTGTTGTAACAAATGAATACATTACAGACAGGAAGTGATTCCAGCTGCTTCTCCTCTCTAATTCAGAGGGGAAAAATACTCATTTTTCAATAAAACAGAATACTCATTGCCCATACAAAAGTAATTTTACAAAATGCCTATAACTGATATCGAAGACAGACACATACTGGCCTTCAAAATTCAGCAAACCACCTGAGGTGTGTCTGGCTGAACAAATTTTACTGTAAATTTCAGCGTTCTCAGAAGACAACAGTTTGATCTTTGTTACATTTATCTGCAGGCTGCCAGAACTGGCAATTTGAAATCATGTTAATTAATAGTTTTAATTAAACCATGAAAAATACAACCACATTAAGTGTGCTGATATACCAAACTGTAAACAGAGATGGATTCACACAGAAAATGCTGCAAGGTATGATTGCATACTATGATTATTAAAGCTTACAAATCAGTTACAACTATAAACCCATCACTGAGAATAATTACGAGCCTAAAACAAACAAGTAATTTCATTCTCATATGATGAAAGCTCTTACATTAATCTGTGGTTTTATCAAGAACTTACCTGCTGCATAAAGAAAAGGCTGCATAAAGAAAATTCCATCCAAAAAATCTAAAAATACAGTTTTTTTTAAAATATAAACCTGAAAAGACCAAAAAAAAAAATGAGTAAAACTGTATGGGGCTTTGTTTTTCTATACATAACAGTAATGTTATGTAGAAAACATGTAGAAAAACCTTAAGAAACACAACAACCACGACAAAAATCCAAACAAGTGAAAGTACCAATGTAGTCACAGGCTGAATGTGGGGGGACCAAATCTAAATTGTCCACAGGAAACAGCACAGCTGTCACAAAAGGAAAACGGGTGGCCTTCCTAACTGAAAAATATGACTTCTACAAATGCCTTTCCCAGACAAAAAGAAATGTTATTAAACTGTTCCTTCTCTTTGCTACTGTATTCCTTTTACCATGAACACGTACGAATATCAAACTCAAAACATGCTCACATGAATTTTCCTCAGTGGACATGGAAATAGGTGTCACGTGCTCAGCTGACCTTCACATTAGTGATTCTGTTCCACCCCTTTGAAGACTAAGGAAAGGAAAACAAATTCCTCTCTTGTGCTCTAACAACACACCCTTAAAAGCTTTCTACACGACACATGTACATTTATCATTAGACCATACCAGCTCACGGCAGAATAAAAAGAACAATTTCTAGAGGGGAAAAACAATCTTGGCTCGTTCAGGTGAACTGGACTACACTGTATTACATGAGCACACTGCACCTGTATCGGCCCATGTAATGCTTCAATTTTTCAGACAAGGCACTCTAAAAATGCAAATAAAGTCAGCGGCAACCACAGTGGAGATCCTTTGCCACATCTCTTCCCCAGTGCTTGCTTGCCCCTGCTAAAGTGGCCGTGCTTCCCTGTCCCTTTGAAGTTCTGACAACCAAATTACTGTTTCAGCAGCACAAAAGCAACTCTGTTCCCGCACGCACCGTACACCAAGGGCTTCTGTATTTATCTTGGTTCTCCGAATTCTCCAGGTTTCCTCTTCAAGACAGGCCTCCTGCATTATTGCCATTTCCTCAGTATTTTCACAAAGCTACTTTGGAACCTATCAAAAACTGTAAGTAATTCAGGTTTGTTTTTTAAACTTGGCACTCTTAACACTTGCCTTCTCACCTTGGCATAAGGCCTAGCAGGACTGAAATTATTTGTTTATACAGCACTGATCATTTTCCATGTTTCTTCAAATGACGAGCCAAACTGAAACAGAGCTTCCACACAGCGCCTGAATATTATACTAGTTCGTAAGGTGGAGACAGAGAGCAAACCTCCCCAAATCAAAATCCTATCTTAACAGTGAGATAAAAACAAGCCCATATCAAATTATAACTTTGAAGTATATTCCTCCATAAACAGCATGAGCCTTGAGATGGGAAAAACTGCCATGCAAATTATACCAGCTGGCAAAACGTGTTCCTTACGAAGGTATAACATTCTGATACATAAATACTGAACATTCTGATACATAAATACTGTGACTTTCTGTGGAAAAAAAACCCAAACAAACCCAAACTCTCCTACAGCAGTGTGAGCCTTATGATTCAAATTAGAGTTCAGTTTTAAAACAGTTGACATAGGTATAACACAAAACCCAGCGCTGCTGTAAACTTATAGACGCAATTTCATACCCTTCTTCCTCCGCACAATCACACAGCATCAGATTTAATGTCACCGACTTGCACGAATGCAGAGGCAGCTTGTGTGGGAGAATATTAGCAAGACAGATGAAAAGAAAAATATAACTCACATTCAGGCAAATGTGACAACTTTACATTTCTGACGGCTACTCTCTATTAAGCTTTACTCTCTCTGGAATAACAGGTAACACCTACTACCACTGTCCTTCCTGCTGTTCTGATGGAAACCTTAGACAAGTGCCACTGTCCTCCTGGTTCTCAGGCTCCAGTTGAGGGTTCTGCAGCTGAGCCGCCGGCACACCCAGGCCTGGTGCTGCTCCGCTGCTGCAGAACAGTGTTGTTCGCTCATGGTTGAATCAGTGTGATCACATGACACATTTCCTGGGAAAACCTGTAACTGGGCTTCAATTTACCTTTTCTGTCCCGCTTATCATGCAAGAAAGGCACGATTTTCAGTAGAACAACTGGTTTCTGCATATGCAAAAAGACTTGTGCTGGAAAGGTGCAACCAAAAAACTTTTCTGATTGGGGGAAATTTTCCTGTACTTGTTTTTAAGATGGAATTCCCGTTATCTTGGCTTGATGATATGTAACAGCCTTCTACTATCCAAAATATAGGCTTATTTTAAAGACCAAATAGTTCAAAACACACTATTTGCTTCTGACTGAATTTATGGTTATGTTTTCCAAGCAACATGTGGGAGGGAAGCACACCAACTATTAAGTAAGAGGATTTGCATAATATAACCTTTGGGTGTATACTTTTATGGCACTCCAAATCATTCCTCCATGGACTTAACAGTTTGTGTGGGAAGAATCCGCACCTATCCTTTAGGGTTAACACTGCACTGTTAATAATAGTAATAATGTGATTTACACTTAAATAATTCCTACATGATGAAAAAAACCCATATTTTAAATTTTAAAAAAATGATAATTTGTCTGGGGAAGTGACCTACAATTGGCAAATACATTATGAAGCCCAGAAACCTGTGAAGTGCTATTTTGCAATGGTGCTCCACAGCCGCAATGCTTTGCACCTAATCTTTTAAAAGATATGAGAATAATACACCAACAAAGGTATCCATGACTAGCAAAAAGGATGCGAAAGAGGTCACAAGGGTACAGATTCAGTTTCGTACCAATATCACTGTATATTTTGATGAATGATACTGGATAACTGCATTAAGCATGTTTTACGTGAGGAAACTATTTGGGTAAATCAGTCAGTATCAAGATGACCATGAACTACAACCTACTGTGACACAGAGAAAGGCAGACATAATCCTAGGAGGTATCAGGAAAAGATATAAAGAGAAACATCATCATTGTACTGGCTACACATACTCAGAAACACTGCACTTGTATTGAAAGAGGTATACAGGAGGTTATTGAAAAGATGGGGAAAAGCGCAGCTCTATTATAAGAGCATCACAAGTCAAACAATGGATACGGCTACTGGCTATAAATATTCCCAGACTAAACAGCACAGAAGAGGAGGTGCTACTCGAGCTCACCTTTTCTGTTTATTTCACACAACAACAAACAGCTATAAAGCAGGAATGATTCCAGCGAGGCTGAAAATGAGAAAGCTAACCACTTAGGGCTAAATTTACAGCTACCAGAGGGAAAGACTGCAGGAACTGGGAGCTAAAGGAGAAAACAAACAAGTTTAAAATACATCATGATAATTTTATGAATGACAGACCCAAGCAGTCTCTCACCACCCTGGTTGCACAGTTCGTAGGCATCCTTTGAAACTGTTTTTTCCCCCTCAGGTACTGGAGCAGGAGAGCAGCTTTCATTGCTGAACCTGCAAAGATAATGCTATCTGCTCTGCTGCTTGGAAATAGACTGAGGCCAGACATTAATTGTATATACTCTCAACACCAACAATATCAAATAAATCTTTATGCCCAGGGTTGACCTCAATTTAATTCTCATCAGTAGCCTACAAGTGAAAGTAAGTAATATCAGCACCTACCTAGTCCCAGGATCGCTAAATTTCCTTTTGCACATATTTGTTCTACACCCAGCTTCCCCTGTGCGTGCAAGAATCTTTACCATTCTGAACCAAAATAATGTGTAAGAGCTGAGGTAAAAATGAGATAAAGATAAAAGGGGAAGACAGCAGGATCTATAAGAATAGCGGCTATAATATATATAGTGGTTATAATATGTAGAGTAGCTACTTCTTGCAGCCTTAAAGAGAGAGAGAGATGTTTACAAACAGTTATTTTCACAAAGGTAGATTATAAAACGCAATTTGAATGGTTTCACATCTGCTTCAAAGATTTGTACAGAAGAAACTTTAAAAGGTAAGAATACATCCTTCTGAAAACAAAAGAGGAACACCGTAAAATTTTCGATATCTTGCAGGGCAAATGTCTGCATGGGCAAGATAGTGTGGAATTATGGTATACATGAACTTTAAGCAACCTTCCCATTGATGATGTTTAATTATCTGCCACGCAACCACGGCCATCCCAACAACAAAAATGCATTGATCCGCTGAACTTCAAGGGGACAGAGGTCAGTTAGAATCTTTGCAAAGACACGAAGGGCAAGGCTCCTTAGGCAGCAGATGTTTTACAGCCAGCAAAAACTTTAAATATATTTAACTGTTATGACTTCATAGCTATGAAGCAATGGGTTTCCAACAGTTTAAGGCATTCGAGCATTCCTCCTTCAACAATTTCAGGTTTGGGCAGCTACTATTATTAAGTGTTATTTCAGAGAGGACAAAGGCACATGAGCAAAAATCTTAACGTTAAAACCAGTATTTCACAGCTGACTCCTAATAGAGTCGGGAGGTAATTACTTTCAGAAGATGATGTCTTGGATAATATTTGTTCATTCATTTTTTCAGCCCTACTGCTTTATCGCAATGCTCTAACTCTTTCAATTGCAACGCTGCTCAGCCTGAAATGGCAGTGCCGTGAGGGATCTGAGGTGAACTGGCATCAGGGCCGACATTGAGCCCCTTCACCCCTCGGGATTCTCAGCCTTGCACTGGTTGAGGATTTGAGGGCGAGAGGAGGAGCTGCCCACTGAGCCCCATGTTCTCCACACAGTTCTGTTTACACAATCCCATAGGCACTCCGGGATCTCTGCTGCACTTCAAGCTGGTTCATGATGAAAGAAAAAGGATTGCAGCAATTATGACCTACTGCATCGTTTCAACCAAGCTAAGGAGAGACATGGCACAGATTTGAAAACAAGAATCCTCTCAAAAATCCTATTGCGATAGATATACTGAAACTGAAAGAGGAAGTTCTGGAGGCTAAAAGCACACAAATGAAACACTAAGTAAAAGCGTCCTTAATTTTATAATGCTATCTGTCAAGTGGTCTTAAAATCCCACAAAATCTAAGGATAATTCCACGATGTCATGCAAGATATCAAGAGGATGTGTGCATGCAGTCTTTAGAACTTCAACTTTTTTCTCTTTGTTCACACTCACAGGTAGTCACAATAAGCATTACAAAAGTTTGCAGGTTATCAAGGACTGCAAAACAAGATTCTGCTTTCTATTTTCTTTTATGTATTTTCAAGTAAGATGTTCAAAATACAAATAATTAGAACTAAAAGCATGTACATGTGGGATATTTTCATTAAAAAACATGTTAGCGAGTTCACACAAGATGCTTCCGCTGTATCAAGTATCTAAAACTACTGTGTACTAGTCAACGCCTGCTCTGCAATTTATATATATGTATTTATATATCTGTGATACAAACCAGGATTACATGAATGTGCAAATGACATCTTTTCTCACAGCACTTAATTTCCAGCAAATTAAACATGGCACTACCCATAACCTACCTAAACTCGATGTGAAATAATTCAGGGTTTTCACAGCCTTTGGGAACAATTATGTCAAATATATGGTGATTTAAATGACTGAGTTTCTTAAAGCATATCTTCACAACCCTTTCCCCACCTCCCGGCTTCAAAGTCTTCTGCTAGTGGCCTTGGTCGGATACAAAAACTTGCTTGTTTGTTCTGGCAACTGAAAGCCTCACCACATTACCTGCAGAGAGATATTGCCGACTGAAGGAAGCTATTATGATTTGTCTCTTAAGGAACTCTGGGGAAAAAAAGCTTGCAGTGAGGAGAAGGCAGGGTAACGGCAAGTTAATGCTATGCTGTCACGCTTTTTTTTGCGTCTGGCTGTAAGAAAGAGCCATTGGACACCAGCATTATATCCTAAAGTACATCCTCTGCCATCTCTTTCCCTGCAACAGCACATTCATCTGCCTTAGGATTGGAAAAGGGAGAGTAGAGATTTCATTCCTATCCTTGCTGTGACATCCTACCTTTTTCTGTGACCTCAGCAGAGGACTGAAGGAAGTTCTGAATCAAGGACTAACTTAGATAAGTAACCTTCACGTTCCTTCTCAGTTCATGAAAACTAATCTGTGTCTCAGGGTTTGTTGTGGGGTTGCTTTTGTTCCTCTAGCAGACACAGCAAAGAAGCTTCTTGGAATTTCCACATCACCTTCACCATTGCTAAAAGACCAGGATTGGCATTTCTCTGTCTCTCCTGGAGTCAGAGACTGATGTCGAACAAAGACTCAACGTCTTTTGGGTTTCAACCAACAGCCCTGTATTTTGAATAACTTCTGAGGTTATGATGAAGTGTATGTGATGAGTGGAATAAGCCACAAAGTGTACTAGCTGCTCCCTGGGTATATTCACTTTTTCTCACAGCTGGAATAAGGCTAATAATAAGAGAGCAGGTAAACACAGTGAACTACCATAATGAACTGCCTCTCTGACATGCATTGCCTTGCACACCAACCCAACCTCGACAGAGAGGTTGAGGGCCCATTGCCACTTCTCTGCTTCAATACTGATGCAGTTCCTCTGGTGCCCGTGGTTCATGAAGGCAGGCTTTTCACAGACGTGCAAAACACGTATATCATTACACCTCGCCAATGCTGATTCTGCTCACCCAGGGGAATATAAGAATGATGGCAGCGGTTATCTTTACTATTTCAAAAGCCAGCGATAAATTGCTTCCACCATTAAATTGACCTGGATTACACTTCTCAGGAGCGCACAGAAATTTGGCACTGTTTTTCCCAAGGTAGGATTTGTTAGTAATCTGCTATCTGCATCTAGAAAGAGCCTGAAATCTTAACGTGTCCTTTGGGAAAAAAATAAAAAAATCACCTCCCCTGTTCCCCCTTGCTCTCAAGCTCCTTTTCTATTTTGAAGCCCAGTACACTTGGATCTCCGCAGTAAGCCCATCTAGTCAGCAAGGGATTTCTGGTGTTAACAAAAGTATTGATGGCTGTCAAAGCTGCTGGTTTACTAGGACTAATGAATCTATACTGCCTCCCCAGCCATGATACTCCATCAGCTTTTCCTAACCCATTTCAGCCCATTAAGTCCTCTTTATTTTTTTACTAGACTCTTGCAGTGGGAATCTTTCCTTCCTAGTCCGTGTTACAGGCAACTAGATCATTTCCAACCTGTGTTTTCAGACACTGCTGGCAGCGCTGGGCTTCCAGGCAGCCACTCCAGGAAGCTTCTGAAGGCAGCAAGCTGCCAGTTTCTCCAATTACTCTCCACAATTACATGCCATCGTAACAAGAATGAGCAATGAGATGCCATTCAGAGGCCTTATGCGTTTGCCCATGACGAGAAGGCTTCAGAAGTAGATAGCTTTTGCATTTTGGATTCCTCATTGAATAGACAGATAAGCACACAACAGCCATCAAGCAAATATGAGATTAGACAGAAATAAAATTTAGGAAAAATATTTAGAAATTAAGACACTGTGTAAGATTATGAAATGTGGGTGTCAGGCCAGGTGATGAAGGCTATTTATTTGCATCTAAACTTCTTTTAGTATAAGGAAATCATCATCACCAAATAGATGAAATTAGTCTTTAACCTATTAATCCTGGTCTTATTTAACAGTATTAATACTGCATATTAAAGCGACCGACTGGGCCATACTGAAAGAAATGCAAATAGGCAGTAGTATTCCCAGCCGACCTATAGCGTTTCAGGGTCACGGTTTCAATATAACTGAACATGGAGCCATATCACCTATTTAAATCGATCAGTGATTACTATGGAAGTAGGATTAATCCTATAAACTATCAATCTCTAATGACAGAACGTATTTTTCAATAAGTAATTCTCACAATGTTATTGCATTCTCTCCAAAATTAAGGCATATTTCAAGATCCTATTATTACAATATACAAACCTGCGGTTTGAGACAGGTGAATACCAGGTCTGGGGACAGTCTAGTCACAGCCAACACAATTCAACAGAAACTTTTAACTCCTCGCATCTTATTTTACTGAAAATATATGGCATAGAACTTTTTAATTGAATACTATAATAAAAGCAGTACAATACTAAGTAAAAGCACTTATATAAAGAGACTGCTTGATCCTGTCTTTTAAGGCCTGTTTAGCTGGGAGTTGTTCTCCAGCTCTACCTCTGAAGGGCCAGCTAGAGACCACGGTCCTAGAACATGTGAGGAAACACCGGGTTTCCTGTGGTACTGGTGTAAAACAGCATCTCTTTAGAACTTGGATGCACTCAAGCAAAGTCTATTCACAGTCCAAATCCTGACCATAACTTTTCATGTTGATAACCCTGCTCTGACATACCAGTAAGACAGACAGACACGGGGGATTTTGATCATATTGGTTCAGATATTACTATATAGTACAAAAAGAAAAAAATATCTAGTAAATCCAAAGTAAATGGCAGAAGAAAGACGAATAGATAGCCAGAAAAGCAGCGTGCCATTACACTCCTTGGTCATGGATGTGAAAGCACCGTGAATGTGTTAACTCAGTGCAGACTTTTGCTAAAGTCAGGAAGCTCAATGTATGTGTTTGTGACATGACAGCATGCTTTTCTTGCCTCAGAGCAGCCTGGTAAAACCTTCTAGAGCTGCTGCAACTACATGAATAGGCAAAGAAGAAGGAGTTAAGAAATACCCCAGGTTCCCAGTGATTGATGGAGTTACATACCAGCGTAGTGCAATAACACCAGTTACTTCAGATGCAAGTATGTCTTGAGAGAGGAGATGACTGCAAGTGCAAACCAGCAGCAGAAGCAGCTCCTTCCCCATCTGGTCTTACAAATGACCCACAGAACACGCTGCAGTAGAGCAACTCAACTTTTTGCAGTATTTGGTGGTGGCTTCTTACAGAGGCAGTTACAGTATATCTCTACTTTACAGGGAAATATATGTAAGTGACTCTTATTAGAGTGTGTATGTATGAGGAGCTCTCAGGTTCCGAGTTGGATTTTCAAGGTACCCCTACTATACCCGATGTTCTTCAGCCAGTTGTTTCTCTACAACCCATGCTGCTGGAGACTTGGGAGTCACTGAGCCTCTTTATCCTTCCTCCATTTTGTGGAAAAGACTCAAAGTATCTTCTGTTCTCTGTAGTTTGGTCCTTATTTAATATTCAGAGAATCACTGGTTCATTGAGGTTCGATGAGACCTGGAGATCATCACCACCTCTTAGACAGTGGAAAAACACCAGAAGACAAAGTTGTACTTTTTGCCCATCTGTTTTTGTTACAGACGTGCATACAATATCCCTTTGCAAGCACAGAAGGTAAAAATAACGATCACAGCGTATTTCTGCACATGTGTATATTTTAACAATGGTGCCTGTAAAGTGAGGCAATGTCTTTTAAATGAACATTTCAGCAGGTGATGATCTCCATTCTGAACGACGATAATTTAGTGGTGCCAAAGAGCTTTCTGAATTTGACTGTTTGGCTGTTGAATTCTGACATTTTTCACATAACCATTAGATTGCAACTACCCTGGCTGCTACATAATGTGCCTAAAATTATACTCTTCAGCAAAACTCATACCAACCAGTCTTATTATGTGTCATTACCATAGTCAGTATGTCATTCCTAGCTGTATACATGTTCGCTGTGAGATCACATGTGAAATCACTCACATCCCTCAGTAAAATTATTTCCGGATAGCTGGAATAAGAACCAAGAAACCTTATTTAACTTTTTGTAGTATACATCAATCTACACCAAGCACAGACAGACTGATCCTCTACCATTGCTGAATTCTCACCGTAGACAGTTTTGCTTGGCAGTCTCAAGAGATTTACGTATTTTCTTCAGCAAGTAAAACATCAAACACAACCTTTGTTTCAACTTCATAGGCTCCTGTCCTTCCAAAATATTACTGCTCTCAAGAACTAAATCTGGGGGGCCAAGGGCCCTTCCTAGCTCCCAGGTGCACACTCTGCACACAACTGCATTCAATTCTCTTCCCAATCTACTCCCCTTTGGAATGAAAATCAAGAGCACGCAGAGAGCCACAGGGTGCTCAGAACGGCTCTCCAGGCTACACCAACAAGGGACCAGGAGTGTGGGGCACACCATGAAGTTCAGACAGTGTGTCCTAGCATCAACAAGTACTCCAGGTCTAAAGAGAGTCTCATTACGGTTTTATTCTTGCTCAGTAACTGCAATATAAATTAACTTGCACATTTGCTCCTTCTTGCCAGCAACAATTGCCTTCCCAAAAAGACAGAATTCTCACTTAAAACTTCCCAAATGCTTGTCTCACCACACATTTCTGGAGTGGTCTTGTAGTAACATCGTCCCTGGTCGCCTGCCCTTTATCAATCCTTTCTATTCCTATGTCTCTACCTGCCCTGGCCCTGTGGAGTGTATTGAAACGGCAACCATCAACACCTCCAAACTGCAGCAGATGTACAAACCCAGAGCTGGTAAGGGACGGCAAGTGGGCCCGAACTCTTGCTCAGCTTGAATGGCAAATGCGAAAAGCCCCCCCCTGGATTTTAGCTCTCAGCCCCAGAGCACAGCTCAAGCGCTCCAGCACCAAAAACCAGCTTTTCTGCTGTCCAAGTAGGGGCTGAGAAGGGCAGGAAGAAAAAGACCAGGGACAGACTGAGCTTCTCTTGCAACAACAGTGGTTTCTGCCACAACCCATCCATCTTCCCCTTTTGTCAGCCAAGCGCTTCGAGAAGTGTTCCCATGCTCCATTAAGCCAGATAGAATAGGCCTGGAATTGACCCACTAATGCAAAGAAATCATATTACTCTAAAAGGTACAATTTGTTACAGGATTGTACGCAGGCTAGCAAACCATCCAGCATAAGAAGAATTATACCCCAGCTAAGCAAGTATGCCCACTTGTTGAATGGGCCCCATCTAGGCTGTGCAACAGTGAGCACAAGAAAATAACATGGTGCCATAAGATACCGGCAGCTCTCAGTACATTTGTACACGTAGCTACATGAGATCCTTAAACTGGCTTAAATAGTGCATACTGACAGTCAGCACATAATGCAGATTTGTTCCTCCTTGCCACTTCACACCAGCTACAGCATCATAAGCCTGATTGCTCTCCCAGATGCTAGAGAAGGGATAAGCTACCATCTGACAGAGAAGGAGCCAGACGCTCAGACCGACCCTTACTCCAGGACTGTCTGCAGCAGCATGACTCTCAGGGATGTTCAAAGGAGAAAGCATCAGACCTGAATCCTTCGACTGCAATGTGGCCCTTTCTCCTTTTCTACCCTAACTGACCAGCTTCTCTGCTTTTGGAGTCTCCTCCTTCTCTCCCGACACTTTGCACCTGGCACAGCTCTTCTGTGCAAGAACCAACCTTAACCTCTCTTTCTGCCTAAAAATATGCAGCTCCAACTTTGAGGAAATAGTATGCCCAGAAACTTATCACTCCTGCGCTCACTGATAATTCTGCTCCCAAATTGCTTCCCCCTCTTTCAGTGCCATTATTACTAATGCCAGTGAAATCAGACGGAGCATAAAAGCACTTGAACAAGTGGAAAGAACCGACTGGTGGCACTGGAGGCAACAAGGCTGGACTTTGAACTAAATGCAACAGTACCAGCACCACTATTTACGTGGACAACAAAGTTCTGTTCTTTGCCAGGGCACAGGGCTGTAGTCAGTACTTTCGGTAACTTCCAAGCAGCAATGGTAGCTTTGCTTTGATACTTAAAACAACAGCAACTGTGGTAACTCAGCCCATCTGCTGAGCGAAGGCAACAAACAGCACCCCTGGCTACTTTGGGCACCACGGCACAACCCAAAACGGCATCTTTCACCCAGCTGTGACTCCACCACCCCTCAGAAACAGAGTAGCTGAGCTAAAGCTGCCAAGGCAACTGATTCAGCAATGACATTAGAAATCTCTATTTCATTAACATTAAATTATTATTTATTATTTGCTGTGTTCCTATGTAGACCAACCAACCCAAAACATCAAGCAAGAGGGAAAAAGGTAAAGTAAAATAGATGGCACCTGATGCCCGGGGCACTTTTGGTCACCGCATCCCCACACCTCAACAGAGCACACGACATAAGGGACATGCTGTATTGATACATCTTTCGTTTTTGCCAGATTTTTCTAGCAAAAGGTATCTACCTCTCTCCTTTCATTATTTAACATATTTAGCTGAAGATCCTGTATGGTGACACATAAACGTTATATTTAAATGGCTAACAAGTACCTCCACAATAAGAACTTTCCATGCTTATTGCTTGCCATCAACTAAATACAGATATATGATTTCAATCTAATACATATGAAGTGTTTCTAATGCTTGGGTCCAGCCCTGTCTGTTATTAGGATGTTAAACACAGCCACCACTCTCTTTCAGGTTTTATCTACCTTTACATTTTATTTTATTTTTTTTCCCCCTACAGCATGTAAATGAGACCGAAGCAAAGACTGCCCAGGGATGCTGCAGCCTGGGGTTGTCTGAAACGCCTGCTCGCTCTATCAGCTGCATAGCAACAGGGAAGAAAAATAACAACTGCAATATTTAACTAATGTTTATACAGATACATTCACACCCACATTTTTGCTTAAGTGACTAAAAACAGAGGGCATTGTTAGGAAACTGATCAAGAATGGAGGTCATGGCCGTATTCAGTTTCACATAAAGCTTTAAAACTAATTATTATAAGTAACTGGGGAAGGAGACAAATTGGGATAAGCTTCATAAAAAATTGAAGGCATGAAGAAAGATTTTGCACAGAGAAGACCAACTATTATTATTTGTCATTGGTTCAGCACTACAGAAACCCAAACGTCATTATGTATAAACAAATATTTTGCTTAGCAAAGTTATAGATGATGCAGTAAATTATAATAACCTCTCAAACTGTAATTTCAACTCTTGTCTCAGAGTACATTGTAATAAGAAATAACTACCCTGTCAGGATAATGCTCATGTGGCTTTTAAAGAACCAGTATAACAGCCTACAGAAACACGAGTTTAACTCCAAGTTGTTATAATTTTTATCAAGACTTGCCAGAATTAGCAACTCTCCTAAATGAAAGACAAGTAACAATTAAGTTCAGGAATCAAAAAACGCCCCTAAACCCCCCAAAAAACCCCACAGAAATCCCCAAAATCATTGGCAATGCCCATTTCAACTTGAAGACAGCAAAATCTAAGCTCAAATGGCACAAACTATCAATAAACAAACTCCTAGCAGCGAGTTACAGCCATTTCAGCTTTATTACTAATTTAGAGAATATTCACCTTCAGGAAGCCGCACTAGACAGACACTATTTCCCATTCCACTCCAAACTAATTCTCACATCTTATCTTCCCTGGATGTACTGGGACAGAAAAATGTGAATGTAGAAAAGGTTGATTTATAGAAACACAAGCATTTAAAAAATCTACTAAGCTTAGCACTTGCTATTAGTTTCAAAAATAGCATCTCTGTATAAAAGTGCTAGCTGCAGGAAAGAGAACACATTGACAGAAACTGTAAAATATAAATTTGTCTTTCATTGCATCCATCTTAAATTTGCTGACTTTATTTATGCCTTGTGGGTTTCCCCAATCCATTGGCAGGCTGTAGCTTCCTTACTCTTTCTTATGTTCAGGAAGACCTGACAAAGTTAGTGGGGTTTGTTTTGCAAAAAAGAAGATTTTAAGAGGTAAGTGTAAATCACACTAATGAGCTTACCAGGGTCTGCATGGTCTACAATATTACTGCACAGAAGACTGAGACAGAGCCAATTGCTGCAAAAGGAACACAAAATTTGACAGATTCTGTGAAATACATCTGTGCATGGAAACAAAACGTGCAGCAGTCCAAAAGCTGCTCTTCTACATTACGATGCTGTAAAGCGCTGTTTGGTGGCAGCTTCAGGAACCCAGTTTTAAATGTGATCCCATTTCACCGGGGCTGCTAAGGTTGGAATATCTTGCAGTCTGCCTAACGCAAAGTACAGAGGATCAGAAAGAAGAGTATTAGTGTCCAACTTTAGAAGTAACAGGAAAGACAACTTTATCTGAAACTGATTGTGTTAACAAAGCACTGTGTTCAACATAAGGTTGTGTTAACATAACATTGTAAGTGTTAACATAACATTGTGTTAACATAACAGGAAAGACAGCTTTCTCTTAAAGTGACTGCAGGGTAAAAAAAACATTACGGCTAGAAATGATTTGCCTACTTCATTCCTTTTGTAGATTTTGCTATTCAAATCTATCCTTCCTTGAAAATATGCCACCCTCCTGCCTCGCAGATGCTTACTGCAATCTCACATTTGTTTTCATTCAAATTCTTCTCACTTCTAAAAAAAAAATAATCTAGATTGTCCTAACAATAATGTATACATTTAATTAAATAGATTGGTAATATTTTTGAGGCATGAAATGAACACAAGACTTACTTAAGGATTTCATCTACTCAGAAGGCCACAAGAAATTTCACTTTTCCACATAAATGAAACAAGAAAAAATATATTATTCATTTGTGTTTCCTGTACAGAACCTTATTCAAACTTTGATCAAAATATACCACTCTTGTATTTCTACATGCAAAATGAAGGCAAAATATGAGCCTGGGGTGATGACATCTACGTCCCACACACCTCCTTGTTTGGGGCACTTCAGAAACCTCTCATCTCTTTTTTGAGTTTCAACTCACTAACAAGTTAATATTAAAACATTTTTTAAGTTCAGTTGTTATTCCACAGGGTGAACCCTTAGACCTCACCATCTTTTCTTACCTGAAGGGTCTCTGTGACCTCCATCACACGCAGACTGGGGGCAACGGGCTGCTGCTGTTGGGATGAGCGATATGCTCTCAGCAGAATTTCAATGCCTGCTGAGAACAGGTCAGAAGAGAAACGCAGCCACACGCTCATACATAGCATCACCAGCTGCTGTTTAAGGAAAGGTCAGAAGTATTTGCTGCCCTTGCAGCCCACAGGAACAGCAAATACATCTCCTCAGCATCACAGAAGTCCAAAGGTAAGGAGACAGCTTTTAATTGCACACAGCTATTTTCTGAGAAGTCTTTTATCAGCAGCCACTGAGAATTACCATGGGGTAAACTTAAAAATTATCTTTTCCCCAAATGAAAAAAATGAGTATTGGATCCAAACGCTAAAGATGTTCCTCTCAGTTAAAAAGGTTTAGAAACAAATGATTTCCAGAGCCTTCTGACACTATCTCCTTGTCATCTATCACAATGGTAACACCACCAAGGAGCAAATTAAGCAAAGGCTAGAACTGTACCCACAGTCAAATATTGAGGAAACACAGGCAGAAAGGACTTCGAGCTGCGAGTACGCTCACAAGACAAAAATCAAGTTTTATATAGCCTTTAAAACTAATGATACAGCTATGTTGTAACTTCACAACCGTTATGGATTGCTGCAGAATTAATGGATCCCCTTGCTTGAAGCCACACAGAAGAAATTAAAGCTCAGATCCTGTCTAAACTGCCATACACGGTTACTCCTGGAGACAGGACCCAGCTTTGGCACCCTGTGCCCGCAGTAACTTGACCATTTCTGCAGTTGCCGTTACAGCATAATACAATAAACAGCAACATAATAATAATAATAATATAACATAATAATAAATATAATATAAATATAATAATAATAATAATAACATAATAATAAACAACACAAGGGGTGTGCGATGGGACTAATGGATATTCAAGTCATCGTAGGAGCAGATGCCTAAGCGTCAGCCAGCTTTGGACGCGGCACATTCCCGAAAAAAGTGCAAGGTGAGCGGAGGTCAGCAGGTTCACAGGTCTGCCAGCTCCCCAAGTCCAATGTTAAGGCCCAAGGACGTGAATGAACACAACCTGGCACATGCAACCAGGAAGGCAGGCATACGGGAAGAAACTTTATTTTGTGTTCCTGAAAGAAACTGATGATCATATTTGCTAGCAAATGACTGGAAATGGCTAGAAAAGACGACCGTGTTCTGCTTTCACAGAATTCTGCCGCTTTATACACAAGGAAAACATCTCTGAAAAGAGCTAACTGGAGGTGGTGAACCCAGATTTGAGAGGATCGCTAAACACGTTACAAATTGTCCTTAAAGAAAAACACCAGAAACTGCTCAGAGTTGCATTCTTCTACAAAAAAGCAACAGGAATGGCAGTGGCAAACTGTCTTCTTTTCTTTCAGTGTGCCAAAAGACAATGAACAGTTCAGAATGCTGAACGTGGAGGTTGGCATTTTAATACATCAGTAACACAGCAGCTTTTAAACAAGTCTGTAAATATTAAAATGTTATACCAAATAAAGGTCAATAAACCAGCTTGTTTATACAGCATTTCCAGGATTAAAACATGGCAATCTATCTTTGTAGAAGGAAGTTGCTTTGTTTTGTTTTCTGGGGGGAGTAGTTTATTTAATTGTTATGTGGAAGTTACTTTATAAGCATTTCTGTTGTCACTGTCACTACGAAATGCTAATTCCACATTGGAAAATATCCAAAAAGACTGATACTCGTCTATGTTAGCGAGCAGCTATGCCTGTCTTTGACAGAACTACACAGTACTATCACATCTGCTTCTGCAGGAAGACAAATATTAGACAAGGCATAAGTCTGGACATCACCAGTATTTTATTTTATTTTTTTACAAGTCACATTTGTAACATAGAGAATGCATGACTTGTACGTCAAGTCTCCATACATCAAGTAGACATACATCTTTAACTTCACTATCTGAAATGTGCTACCGGTTAGAATGAGACCCTCACCTAAATCCAGAATTAAGTTACGGTAAAAAAAAAAAAAAAAAAACAAAAAAATTTATGGGGCTGGTAAAAAGGGAAGGGATGGACAGGCAAATAACTGTAACTGCACCTGTCAATTCTGGATTCCTGGCCAAGTTTGAAGCATTCAGTTGGATGAAACGAAGTTTCTAAAGCTCCAACAACTTTCCAGAAAAAGCATTACACCTCTCAATAGTGTATCGCTTCCATCATCTGAAGGTATGTGACATGCCTACTTAATACCACATACACACACTGAAAATATGTAAATAATTTGATCCCTTCAGGGAAGCAAACATTTCTTATTTATAAGAGTAAGCCCTATATGAACTTGTGACACCAGGTTATTTTTAATAAAGTAACATAGGGCAATATTACCAGCATTGCACTACCAGTTCATTCTTAACTGTGAAAAGAGATGAGATGAAAACCAAGGAACAATAAAAAACCTAAAAGCAATCCAAGTGGGACTCAGTCATAGGATGCTCAATCATAGGGTGCTAAATATGGGTGTTCAGTTCTACCAGCTGAGGAAAACAGATTGAATCAAATGCTGTCATTTACAGCCTTAAAATAGCTACACCAAAACGCACCAGCAAATTCCTCAAATGGTTTCAGCCTTTTCAAAGCTTCCTTATAAATTTCTCCTTAAACACACCAAATATGTTGGCTTCAGATAAAACTTGCTCCTCAAGTTACTATTGCTATAAGGGAGTAACAAAGGTCAATTCTTTGTATTTTCAGCTTCCACCAGTCAGAGGGGAAAAGAAAAATGACTCTGGTCACGCCTCTCCAAGGCAAGGGCTGCTGCCAGACACGCTGGCCAACCCAGCAATTCCCAAACTTAAAAGCCCTAAGCATAACTGCAAGAGCTACCTTCATAGTTACTCTTGAGCTGGCTTAGAAGCAAAAAGGAGTTTGTTCACATCTTTAACTGGTTAAAAAAAGCCCTACTGAGAGAATCTTGAAAAATGTATTAATATTTATAGCAGAGCTTTAATCCCCACCTATAAATGAAATTGTTTAGTTCATTTATGTATGCAATAAAAACTGTACATAAAGGGATAACGGCACTAATACTGCAAGATTTCCCATGAGAAATGAAGTATCATGGGAAGAAAAACAATGAGACATTATGTAAGTCTACTCTACCTTCCTCAGGCAGGTGACTGATGTTATTGTTCTGTGGATGACAGTAATATATAACTTAACTTGCTGCAACTTTATTAAGTCACATAGGTATTATCATACAGTAAACTGTACAAATCCCATAATTACTTCTGCTCATGTACCTTCAACTATTTGGCAGAGCTGCTCTCAGCCCTTCCACTTCAAGCCTGACTCCAAGCAATTTATGGGACTTCATCACCTTTCTCATGTATCTTGTTAAGACTTCGTAGCTAGGAGATGTTCACCTGCTGTACTGCCTGACCCAGCCCCTTTCCTGAGCATCTCCATGGGATATATTCACCTAAGCCCTCTTCCTATCAACTGTCCCATTGAGTGAGCTTCTGCCCCTGATGCCTTTCATCCATTAATTTGTAATAACTTGGACTACATGTTCTGATGTAAACAACAGGGTTGCTGCACAGGAGGTCACTTACCTGCGTCACCTTCAACATTTCAGGTGTTCAAGGAGTGTGTTTTCTCAGTCAAAAAAGAAATAGCATAATGCTGAGAGCAGGCCACAATTTTGGGGGACAATGATTTGGTATGAGAAAGGACTCCAGTCCTTAAAAGCTACTGAACTTTTCTCCTTGCTCTCTTCAGACAAAGCCAATGCTTCAAGGTTCCTAGGTTTGAACTTTGAAAGAGAAAAGTAGTACTTGCTACTAGCACTGGGGCATTTATACTCCCTTCTTTAATACGAACATGCATTACAGATAAAAACAAAAATTAATGCTAGTGACTATAATAATTTTTTTATTTTTTTTTTTTACACAGCCCTACCATAAACCTAAGAATGCAAAGAGAAACTTTGAGCAGGCATGATTAATTATACATACTAAATTATTTTACTACAGAAGTATAAAAATATATATATATTCTAATTAAAATGTTAAAACCCTTACACCAAGCTAACCACCAACTATACTATGAAATCAGGAAAACAGCATCTACTTCTGGCAAATTCTCCAACATATCTAATGAGGTAAGGAGTTAATACAATTAAATTTCTCGTAATTTAGTAAAGGCTTTTACCTCAGCATATCACCATTCTGAAGCCGTTGAATTCTGAATTTGTTGAAATTAATAACCGAGTCTATTGGCACTCAGCAAGGCCTCTGGCTACGCGCACTCACCAGGAAAGGAAAGGTAAAACAAGTTTCAACTCATTAGCAAGCAGAAAATGCTTCAAACTTAATTTCATGATCAGAAAATAAACTTCTCTTTAAAAACTGGCACGGGGAAAACTCATTCGAAAGCACGGACTATATATCAAGGAAAGTAAATGATGTGTAGAAAACACTGCAAGAGACTGCATTGCCTATGACCTTCTATACTTTCAGTTCTGCTTTTAAATTCTTATGGAAGTTCTGCACTTGAAGACTTGATTCTTTGAGTGTTGCAGATTTAAACTGCAATTCACTAACTCAGAGCTATGGCTTTTTTCTGCACTTCATATAATTAAGAAGATTATGACTATAACCACAGCACTCAAAAAATCCTGAGTATCACTTTTTCAGATTAACCAGCTTGTAGCATTTCAAAAGCAAACAGAGAGAGTTCTCTCTCTCGGATAATTTATATACGCCCTGTGCAACATTTTGTACAGATTATATGCCACCTGAGAAATCCAAGCACCACTGAAAAAAGCAGCAAGGTGCTTTAACGTCCTGCTGTCTGACAGGTGCCAGAGACATCTGGCCTGCTCTTCTTGAAGCCCACCTTCTTCTTTCCTATGTAAGAGCTCACTTGGCACATTAAAAGGCTTCTGTTCTTACGGTTCACATTATGCAGGCCATACTCTACTCAGTGTGTCCTCATCATCATCAGTGGGTACTCGGCTGCCCCAGCCACCTCGAGGAACGGAGACACTACAGAGCGATGGCAAGAGGAATTACCATCCTCAATCCCTACATTGCAATAAAAATCTCTTGAAGAACTGGATAAAACATGACCCTCTATCTAAATGATCTTGACCCGCTGCTTTTCAGTCAAAAATACTAATCCCACCCTAACGTAAGTCAGGCTCCCACTTTGAACAATGCTCTGAAGGATTTATTTCACTCCACCAGAAGCCCAGGAAGCCTGGGGGGCTCAGGCCCCTGACCTGGAAACCACAGGGAAGTGACTACAGCTCAGTTACGTGCTTAGACATCTCATGCAGAGCAGGTCCCAGTATTTCCTAAATAAGAGGGAAAGATTTACTTAAGTGTTTGCAAAACACCCTCTGGGATCAATCCACTCCAGACTTCAAAAATTATAACGCCCTGCTCAAATATGAAATTATTTTGTAAGCGCTGTTTTTTAATTATACATTTTTATTGCTTTATATTCTCATTTCTGAACCTTTGTGGTTCATGTTTTCAAGGGTTTTATCTGTTTGGAAAGACTAGAATTTCAGTTTTGTAGACAATTAAAAATGTTACACATTACTTCCTGTATAATTGTAGTGTTTATGTATATCTTTGAAATGCTATTAAAAAGAATGAATTCAATTTTTAATTTAAATACATGTAAATTAGAGAAGAAGAAAAGGCAGTCCGTTAAACTCTAATTCACTGTTAGAGAAAACAGTGAGTCAACTTGCTGGAAGTGTGGGTCTATCATTTTTTAAAAAAACATTTAAACAAGACAAAAAGAATTCTGCGATTGCTTGAAATAATTCTGTGGCAAGCTGAAGCAAAACTCCCTTCCTGCAGAAATGTTAGCTTCCAATAAATCTGTTTGCTGGGAAAAACCATGCAAGTGCTGGCATAAGGAGACATACAAATTGAGATATACATTAGGAACTAAGGACTAGTGACTTGAAAGAAACACCAGAATTGTAGGAAAACCCCAGCAGCTGGCAACACTGCTCAGGTGAGCAGTCAAGTTTCTGGCTACTGCCAGAGACAGCACTGTGGGAAGCACTCACAGACACCACCGCTCTGCTGTCCAGAAGCAGGAAGCAAAGAAGAGTTTTCACTGATGGGGGAACTTAATCCGGACCGAACTAACAAGTCTGGATAGGATGTTTCAGCCTTTTCTTAGAAAGGAGCAGAAAACAGGCATAAGGATGAGATTTGGAAGAAAAACATGCTGCAACTGATGAGGACTGCTTCGCCTCTCTCAGTTAATCTCTTCATTGTAGGTTCTTTGCTTGACACACACTAGCTATTTTTTAGACAATCCAAAGGCATATTTTAAAGGACATGTGCAAGTTAGATGTTCTTGTACATTAAGTTCATTGCCAGTAATGTAACCACTTCCCTCTGCCAGTAAGGCACCAAGCAATGCCTATTATTCCTCAAAATGGCCTGGAAAGTAACTGAGTCCATCTTGAAGTAACAACAGAAATAAATGCTCCATTCTGCTGGGGGTCCAGGTAAGACCTGAACACCCCAGCAACCACCTGTCTCTGACAGTCGAGCACCATAGATAAGCTCATGCTATGAGGAAAGGATCCCAGCCTGCTTATGTATCCGAAGTTAGGAGCCCATCTTACCGCTATTTTAGGATGCCTGCCCTGAAGTCCACAATGCAGGTAGATGTTAGAAGTAGGTTTGAATTTGCCGCTGTTGACCTTACAGCTGATACAGCTGTAACAGCATTCTTCAAGTTCAGCCTGCCTGAAATTGCAGGTTATTCTGTGAGAAGCGTAAACGCTTGCCCGTGCAAGCTGTAATCACACACCTCTGCAAGATGATACAGATGTATGCTCAGCGAGGCTCAGAAACCATTTCTCAAGATTATAGCATTGTAAATCCAGTTTAATAAACTTTAGAACTGGGAAGTGCATTTGATCGTACATAAAAGTTTTTGCTCTTCTTTCAAACAATGGTATTTTCCCCAGGCAACATGGAAGTCATATGGGACAATAGCTTTTAGACTTCAATCATCATCTTTTGTATTTACTAGAAAAGCCGAAGCTAATCATGTATGCAAGTCTGACACACCCAAACAAAATACTGTTTTTCTGTTGAAATGAAGTATGGCACGCTCACTGAGTGACTGTGTGAGTGAAACAAAATACCCTTTATCAGAATCGCAGCCTCTAAGGAAATCATGGAAGGAAAGGACTTGACTGAGACTAACAAAAATCTAGAGCAACATTTACACATTACACAAACCCAGTCAATCTCAGGGCTGGATTCTGTCTAAAGCCGTGCAGTTTTGCTGTTGCTTTCCATTGCTTGAGGTCTCTATGGATGATGCACTTGTTTTGCTGCTGCTGTTTGTGAGATTGACTTCACACTGAAGTTCTGCTGAATAAAGCGGCATGATTTATTTCTGCAGAGACATAAATATTGAAAACACTACCTCCTGAAAATTAATGGAGCCTCTGAGAAGCAAAAAGTATTCTCCCAGCTGCATCTCTGCCTAACAAGTACATGCCATCAGTCAAATTATGGTAACTAAAGATCTTTATCATGTAGCACATGAAGTATTAATACTGACTCTATAGTACCAAATTAGAAACAATGTATTTGAAATTAACCTAAGTTTCACCAAAGCTTCTGCCAGACCCAAAACCTGAAGACACTGGAAGGTAAATACATCACAAACTATTTGGCAATATAAGCTTCTTCACAGTGACATTTAGTATAGAGTCTGAGAGATCAAAACCCTCCTAAAAATCTCCCATTGTCAGGCAGTCTACAAATACCATCAGGCAGGTGCCGGCTGCTGAGAACACTCCCTATCACAGCAATCAACACCACCCTGAAATTTCTTGATTCCCTTCTCATCTCTCATCTTCAACTGTAAACTCTGAGTTTCTCAGAGCTGTGTTTGTACACTACTGTCCCTAACCTGTGACTGCTAATGGATAATAAACAGCAGAAAATACCAGACACCTTCTCTTGCTCTGTGCCCCAGCAGTTTATCCCTACTGTAACACAGCAAGTTCAAGGCAGGCCAGCGAGCAATTGATTATTCTCTACCTAGTCTATTTAAAACACGATTTTCCTATGGAACTAAGTTACTATAATATGAGGAATTGCAAAGGTTACCTAATGTAAAATCAACAAAGCTGGACTGAGCTGAGTGCCTATTCGGTGACTTAAACCAGCTGAAGATGTAGCAACTCCCTTTCAAATTCAAAGCACTTTGAAATCTGACCAATTTTAAGCAGAAGGATCTGCGTTTTCCCAAACATACTGACCAGACACGCTGAAAATTTCTGCTTTTCTCAACTGGGAAGACCTCCTTGACCTTGCTAACTGCAGGAATCTCTTGGAGAACTCAACAATCCTATGTAAAGCACCACTTTCAGTCTAAAGAAACAAACGAGCATCACAAAATTCTTCTTTGCTGGCCGTTGCAGTCTCTGCAACAACCACGTAAATACAGCAGTATAAAAATTGTCTAAGATAGCCATTTGGTAATCTTCTTAGTTCACTGTAATATCAAAGATTTACAGTTAATTTCTTTGCATGTAATTTCAAGTGACTCAATCTTTCTTTTTTTTTTTTTTTTAAAAAACAGAAAACTGAATGAAAATTCAATTCATAGGTACACGAGGTAGTCTATACCTGGCACAATAAAAAGGATTAGTTCGAAGAGAATACGGGTTTAGTTTTTACGTTTGTGAACCATAACATAATGAACGCATCTCATTTAACTTTTAAAGCAACCTGAATAACCTGCCACCTTTTTTAAAGCAATTATTACCCACTGCCACCGCGATGACAAGAAGTTTGCAAGGAGGAAATCTGTGTTGCTTAGAAAAGGTCCAAATCTGAAAGCACAGACTACACTGACTGGCTTCATCCTTCAGGCATTTCACCTCGTCACAGCTACAACAAAAATCCCATCTCCTTGTTCTAGTTACGTTTGGCATTAAAAGCACTAAAGAATGGAGCCTTGGGACACAACTGAAATTTCATCTAGACAGTATATTTAGTTATCACTGTAGCAGGCTTTAAAAAAAAAATGAGGTCTTTATTCCATCACGTAATCTGAGATCTAACAACCCAATCACATATACTATTGAAACAGTTACTTGTGAAAATGCTGTTTCAGGACTTACAGTCAAATCAAGAGGTAAGAAAACATATGTACATACAGATTTGGGGAGGGAAGACTATTTTTTCCTTCATAACATGATTCAACCCTTTTACCATGCTCCATGGAAGGCTATAGAAGAAACAGGCAGTATCTTTTGTAGTTCTGCACAAGAATGTACTTCTTTTTGCTTCATCTTCTCTACCCCTGTAAAATTAATCGAATGCTAATGGCAAAAGCTTGTTTTTCTCCCCAATAAACGAAGGAATTAAATGATCTCAAAATCACCAATGGCTTTCTAAAAGAATACAAATAAATGAAACAATAGCAGTCTATGCGCTATGGAAACTTTTGAAGTGCATTGCTGAATATGAATTACTCAAGCAAATCTAGTAAATCACTCTCAATAATCCATCTTCAAGTACTTCAGTAAACTCTAAGGCCAATTAGCATTTACACATTTTCTGCAAGAAAATCTCCACAGTGAAATGTCATTTACCATGATCTGGCACTTACAAACTAAACAAAAAATACCCAGTTGCTAAATCAGGTTACTTGCCAAGTGAATCAGATCAGGAACTCTCAGGTAGCCCTCCGACTGAGTTCACATACATCCAGCATGACTGACTGATTTATTGACTTGTCTTGACTAAACATGAGCATCCGACATCCTCTTCCTCTTATGTCCTTGAACTTTTTGTTAACTCTGGTTTTGAGTTTGCTCCTTTGTTAATGCCAGTGGAAAACAGTTAGCAATAAATTGCTTTATTTGATAGGGGAGACTATCTTATTTCTCTTTTCTTGTCCAAAAGCCATCTTATTTGCTGTTCCTAGAATGGAAATTTGCCAGAGGTCTATCTGTGGTTTACTTTTTTGTTCTACCAATGGAGGTCTCTGGATCACAAATTGCCTTTTCCTCCCTGCTTACTGCATATCTTCTTGATTCAGCCAGTCTAGTATTTTCTTTCTTAAACCATTTCCGAGAGTTCACTTCCAGCCCTTAGACTGTATTAAGACAAGAGATTTCTTTTTTCTGTTTTATAAACTAACACTGCCATGCATACATAGGTTGTGCCGAAAAACTAATATTGCAGCACAATAAGGAATACATTTGTAAGCAGCACTGCATTTGTCAGGCACAAATATTCAATCACAGCAGTGCATCTCCACTTCCTCCAGGAATTTACATTTTCTCTGATCCCTGGACAATGGAATACTTCCGTACTACTAAATTTTGTGAAAAAAAATCATGTTTGTATGTATGTCTATGTGCTTGATTATAAATATTTCCTTTTTAAACAGGTTATTTACAAGATCTCTTAGTGTTTTTATCACTTGTTTGTATTCATACTCCACCACACTCTATCATTTATATGGTACACATATTTGTTAGAAATTTGATACAAATTTTATAATTAGAGATTTGGGATAACAGTTACTGGCTATTCTTGAAAAGTTTCTCTGTGAGAGAACAGCTGTAGATTGCAATTTTGCTATTACAGCTATGCATGTACAGACCAAATAAAACGATAAAAAATGTGAAAGCATTAACTGTAACTCATAAAATGTAATGAGGTATTAAAAATGCAAATACTGGAGCAGTTTACAACTTTGCTTTCTACAGAATTCAGTATGAGGAATATCAGAATGGTCAAACCTCACGGAAACTTCTTAAAATCTGAATTCACACATTTTGATATAATACATGCCATAAATTAGACTGCAAGTGGCAGTGAGTACAGGTTGCATTTCTACATTTCTAAAGCAACTCCTATTATCTTTTGCTTTTTTCTTCTAAAACTTCCCAACTACTAAGCTAAAATTCTGTTTAGATCTGAAAAATCGCTGCGTATGGCATTCTCCCCACCAACATGTACGAACAAATTTGGTTCAACCCTTTTCATTTTTAAGGAGCGTAGGAATCCATATACGTTTCATGTTGAGTGAGACTGTGCACGCACAACGGTTTTGTCTTCTTCGTTCTCATCTGCTGGGTCTGTATTTTGGCTGTGTCTCCATAGGATTGATTCATCATTCGCCGATTTACCCCAGGATTCAGGAGGTTGCTTTTAAATGCTTCTCTTTTAAAATGAATCTAAAATACTTACTGGAGAAGACGTACTCATGTCTACTACAAGGCCATTTAAAGCCATTTAAACCAATTTTGGTTGCCATAAGGAATAGGAGGAAAAATCCACTGGTGTAACAGCTAAATAGCTGCATTGCTTCCACATCTAACTCAAGTGCAGTGGATTCACAGTGCAAAAGGAGCAGAGATCTCCTTTGCGCTAAGCTTTGCTGATCAGATGCACAAATGCTGCAGAAAATGCCCGCAGCGTGCTTTGTACCCACAGAGAAGTTCTGTTTTCTTCCCTTGTGTGTTGTGACCTATAGTGTGAATATAACCTTCTTTGCATAGAAGAAAAAAACTAGGCGTTTTCTGGGAAGAGTTGCAAATTGCCCTTCCTCCACCTTGCGCTTAACTCAGTTTATACTGTAAAATATCCTGTCAGGTTAACAGAGTACTTTAGCAGATATTTAACAGCGTTCAGGCCATGGACTCCATGTCCTCCCTCCTCCGCCATGTGCTTCTTAGCTTATACACAGTTTTGTCTTCAGCAGGATTCAAGTGTGTGCTTACAGTTAAGTGCACATTTGAACGCTTTGCTGAACTCAACTCCACTGGAGGTCGGGGGAGTCCCCATGAAACCATGACCTAAGATCTGCTGCAAAGCAGGGCTGCACGGCATTCCAAACAAACAAACACAGCTGAGTGAAACCACAATCTGAATTGCCTTTTTCTTTAGGATAGATTTTATTAAAGTCTGTTTTAAATTTATCAGTGGCAGTAACAGCTATGGGTTCTGCTGCCACTACACCCTAAGGGGTGGTGCTTCCAAATGCGGCACATTTCCAACACAGCACACGAGTGGGATACCGAGGGCCTGACCTGCAAGGGTCTGAGTGCCCGTAGCTCCAGACAAGGTAACTGGGAGCAAAACACGACCATGACTTTGCTGTAAAATCCTGTGCACCTCAGTGTGGAGCTGAACAAAAATTAGGGAACCTCAATACCTGTTCACTTCGTAAGTAGATTCTCAGTGTATTACTGACCACAGACGGATTCAGACACCTGCCACTAGGTACTACCCGTTATAAAAATCTCATTTCTAACTCTGGCATTAAAATGTATAGTCGGGAAAAGGGATGCTTAAAATGAATGCACTTTTTTCATTAACTATTGCAATTAGACAGAGCTCAGCAGACTGCAGGGCATTCCTTTGATGCAGCGCTGGCTCTTATATAGGAATATATTATGTACAAATCATGTTTTACCTGACAATAAGCGATACTTTGGACAGCACTAAAACAGTTAAACGCATGTAGCTGGCTCTCCCTCCAGTGCTCTCACTTATTGTGACTCAGGGCTTATCTTTGTAGCCAGACACATCATTAATTTTCCAAGGTGTTTATTATCCATGTGAAATGTCCTATTCCTCTGGTATCAAGTGTTTTATATCTGTGGCTTCGCCTGTGTGAAATCAGTGAGATGACCAAGGACCTTGATATTATCCTGATGTTATTACTCAATATGACATCTCTATGCCTTGGTCCCCTGAGCATAGTAAAAGTAGTTTTATAGTCAATTTTGTTGCCAAATAAATCAAGCCATAATCCTCTTGCCCCTCCAAAATCCATGATTTTTTTTTCCTGGGTAGTCTAGGCACCAAAAGACATACTATATGACTATGTACTAAACTTTAGACTTCCAAAGTAGATGATGAATTGCTACGGTTTATTAGACAACTCAACTTACTCTATATGCCAAATCACATAAAATCTTGAGATCTTATTCTTAGACTGTCTGCAATTTGTGAGAGTATGCTCTTTTCCTAAAGACCATGCTTTAATGTTAAAAGCTAAGTATGACAGTTTTATCCGTTAACTAACATGTAAATTTTCAGAGAAGCGGCAGGTGGCCATATGTCATATTAAACTGGTAGTAAAACTTTCTTTTTTCCTGGCACACTCTGTAAGCTTTGTTAGATATGTATACCTTCAGAAGAGCAAGTATAACAGCCCAGCAACGTATACTTCAACAATACAGCATAGATTACTTTTTGGGTTTTTTTTTTTTTTTTTCTTTTTCTTTTTAATGCTCTTAAGTACTTCTTCCCCTGCCATGGTGTATCAGTCTCCGAGAGCTGCCACTTCAAACAGCTTAGTTCACAGTTACAGCTTAATTTCACACGCTTCCTTCATGTTTCTCCCAGCATAATTGGGACCTACCTTTGTTACTTTTATCTCCTATCAACTGCAACAATGCCAAGGACAATTATGCCTTCCATACCATCCAGCACATTCATGCTTTCTTTCCTTCTCCCTCCTTTATTTGTGTCAGCTATAAAGAGAAGTAAGTGAAATTATCTGGATAATTCTGGAACTCAATTTGGAGCAAAACTTTGCTAATGTTACTTTTCATCTCTTTTGTAATCCTTTTAAATTGAGCAACATTGCAAAGAGGCTTTCTGTCCGCATCAAACACGAAGACTAAGAATTCCGTTTATAACAATGACTCACTGAGCTTCTGGTTTTCTCTCCCAGAAGACAGCATTTGCTATGCATTTAGGAATCTTGCTATTTAAACATAGTATGGTAACAATTTAAGCTCTACAGTCAGAGACGCTTTTAATGCTTAGGATTTGTGAGAAATAACAATAGTTTTGCTCCCCGTGGAGCCTAGATACCTATTCCACCTCCTCTGGGAACTAGCCTGTTTCCAACAGCCTCACTCCACAGCAGCCTTACATTGCATGGTCCTGACCTTTCCCACGCTGTGGATTATGCAAAGTCTGATCTGTCACCTTCTTCCTGTACGCAAGACAAGATCTGCACTGATTTCAAAGAAAAATTCCATTTTCCTCTTGGATGGCCAAAAAGTAAACATACTAAGATATGTGTGAACTACATGGGTCCTGAGGAAACTGGCTGATAGTAAAGAAAAAGGATAAATAATAAATGGGAGGGGCAAAGGAAGCAACTGGGGAGGTTTGACTGTGCTGGAAATGCTCTGATTTGAAAGGATGCTGGTTTGAATGCAGAGAAAAGCGTTGGGCCCTTGGCCACTACACAGCCCAGAGAGCTTGGCGTGAAGTCTGAGGCTCTCCATGCACCGCTTTTGGTGAGACACGTACACAGGAGCAAAGGACATCAGGTAGTAAGTAGCCAATTTGCATGTGAGTGGTCATCCAGAAACACTTACAGCTTAATACGGTGAGAAGGATGATGTAGAATGGGAAACGGGAGTTACATGTTGCAGACAACTGCACCCTGCTGCAAAGAATGGTGCTCTTACAAAAGGAAGCAGCCAGACTCGGACGTGATTTTTCACTCAGCTACAGTCGCATCTCTACTGAAAACCATCACCATAAATTCAAATGCCTAAATAGTTATTCCATCCCTCAGCCAGCTTTTTTATTTCTATGAAAATACTGTAAAAACCAAATGGCAAGTAACTTAGCTGATACAAAAGTAGTGTTGTGCTTGTCCTCAAATGCAACTTTTGAAAACAAGGAAACTAAAATGAAAGAAATATGCAAATCGAGCCTTATCTCTACACCCATATGCTTACAATGCATACACTCATTTGCCTTAGTATTATCTACAAATGTCCTCCAGTAAAGCTCTAAGCCGATGCCACACAATTAAACCCACATCTGTTAAATTTTATACTCTTTGTCCTTGATAACATCACCCTTTTAACACTATGCTTTTATTTAACCATTTTTAAGCCCATAAACAAACCCATCTGCCACTTAATTACCATAAGTCAGGAGAAGATCCACACTCACTAAAAATGCCCCATTTGCCCTGTGAGGAGCTCAAGACAGACGTACAGACTTTCCCCAGCCATGTCATTCAACCACCCAGATAGGAGTCAGGCATTTTACCCTTCTCTTTGAGTCATCCAATATCCTCCAAATACAAAAGCTACAAGCTCTGTAATATAGCTAATCACAGAATAATTCCACCCAACTAATACCACGATGACAACTGGAGGACCCGAGGATAACAAATTCACATTGTCCAGTCAACAGTATGCAAACTTCTCTTTTAACCTTTCACTGAGAACACTTGACAGAGTAGGAAAAGGCAAGGGCCTAAATTAAAAAGAATTGCAACATGGAAAAATATGACACAGAATAAGAATGAAGCAACTACTAAACTTGCCCACAAATCCGGTATTAATTAATTGACAGGACTGACTTCTGCACATCATCTAAAAATCAACCATCTCTGAAGATATATTAGAAAACAGTGGATCTAACTGGTTGTTTTTAATTCTTCCATCTTGTAGTAGAGATTAAAAAGGATGAAATGATGATAAAAATTACTAATGTCATAATATTATTGACATAATGATTAATGTTATAGCTACTTAAGTGCATAGCAGAACAGCTTTCTTCAGAGAACTTGCTTTCTGTGAAGAGTGGTTTTGTGAAACCAATCTAAATATTTTTGTCCTTGATTTATTACATAGCTTTGAATGAATACTAGCACACAGGAGCCTTCCAAACAGATTCTGAAGCTTCTGAATGAACTACTATGAAACACATACTTTCATGTAGCTTAGGCTTATCCTAATGAGCCAGCTTAAATGTCCTTTATATAATAAATTTATTATAGGTTGGGTTCCTCTCTTCTATAACAGCGAATCATGATACTGGAAACTGCCTGTTTACTTGCCTTTTCTTACAAAATAAAGTATCGAACATGTTAGCCTCAGATGCTATGCTATATGAAAACATTCACTCCAGAAAAGGAAGAAGAGAATACAACTTTGGCCTAGGCATTTTCCAACAACATCCTCTAAGGAAACAGTCACAGAGGGCACACAAATCGAGGACATGGGTGCAGTACAGAGAAACCAGCTCTAAAAATGCCAAGCGCATGGGTAAGAGAAACATCTGAGAGGAGGCAAAAGCTAAACAGCAGTCAAATTTATTTTCCTCTTGCTGTTATCTCAGTATATATATTTCTTTAAAATAACTAAAAAAATTTCACAACCTTTATAAACTTCAGACATAAGAAATTAAGCAAATAGTGTAAAATCTACAATTCAGCAAAGTAGGCTCAACCCACTGCTAGCATGAGAGTTGCACAATTCACTTATACAAAACCCTCTAGTTTTTAATAACCTCGATAGCAGTTATTATTCAACTAAAAACAGCGTCCCCAGGGGAGGCAGTTCATTTGTCTGACCTGCAAATACAGCTCTCAGCTGCCCATTTTAGTTTGGACTACAGTCACCGAAAACAAGAAAGAGACAAGTTAACTCCCATGACTGAGGAAAACAAGCTGAGTGGGGTTTTTTTATAACTAATACCTGCAAGAGACAGTCACTCTAAGAAGTAATTTTCACCTCTCCCAAAAAGTATGTGATTAATGGGGAGACAGTCAAAAAAAAGAAAGATTCAAATAGTGTTAGCTAATCTGGTCTCTATCATAAATAAAAGGCATTCCACATAACCAGAACTCACAAACTTTATGAAGTACCTTGAACAAATGCTTTCTTCCTCTAGGTAGAGGACTGCCATTTCTCGTGTAAATATTGAAGAAATAAAAGACATGATATAACACGGACTAAATTTTTTCCCTCCAGAGAAAAATCAACTTTGTATTAGAGGGCCTCAATTCCTATAAATCCCCCCAACGACTTTATAATGTATGGAAGCATACATTATTAAATATAGTCTTTACACATGCTACTTTAAATGTTATAACGTGAAACTCAGCTGATGTCCCCGGCTAACATGTTCCATAACTGACCTTCTTTGAGTAATTTTATGCCTTACTGAATATCATTTTTTCATACATCGCATGAAAGATCATCTGAAAGCCTAGTGTTATAATAAAAAGAATTTAAAAAATTTAAGTAAATCTAAAGCAACATTATGTCACACACAGTGACTTGCAAAAATTATTTCTCATGAGAAATCTACCAGGGAGCAAAAGAACGTAACCCTTGAATCCCAGATGTGAGTAAAGGTTAGGATCATATAATGAGACAACTTACACATACCTACTTCTGTAAGAATCCCCGTAACAGTACAAACAAGTGATCCTTGCGGGGAGTGGGATAGAGACCACATCAAAGAGCAAATAAAAGATACAGAATGGAAAACCACAGCAATAATAATATAAAGGCATGAATGAGAACAACTGTGCAAGGGAAAACTTCCCTTTAAATCTTCTCAGAGCTGTTAACATATGAAAGACAAGAAAAAAATCCTTCTCCAACATAACTGTACAGCAGTTAAACAGTAGAAGCAGGAACAAAATCTCCATTTAAATTTAGTGTCAAGTAGCAAAGATAAATTGAGAGAAAATAGTGCTCAGTGTGTATACCTAATTGAAGTCTCTAGTTTTCTCAAATAACTGGCACATTTGACTTCTCCCAGCAGGAAAATGTGTGTCAATAATATAATATTTTAGACTACTAAAAACTAAAATGATCAAAAGAACACTGCAAATACTTTAAAAGCGCAGCAAAGGACAAGGTCAAGTATTCAGAGGTTTGTAGACTGAGTCATGTAACAAAAGATTAGGATCTGGTTCCTAGCAAGGCAAAAAAGGGAGATCAAGTGGAAATTGTATTGACATGAACCAAATCCTGGAGGAAAAGGGCCGAGTAATGGGAATGCTTTTAGAAAAAGCTACTGACTGAAAAACAAGAGGTTGTGTGTCAAGGTTTAGAAACCTACAAGCAATTGTGTATTTTTCTCAGAATGGACTGCAAAAAAAGGACACCAGTAAGAGAAGGAAGCCATGCCCAGCGCTGCTGTGGATGGCTGCACACCTCTGTAGAAAACACAACCTGAAGGGACCGGCTGCAGCTCAGTGTCTTCTGGTCTGGAGGACAATAAAAGACAAGGCTGCTCAATATTCTCTACCCTAAGCTCCATCTCACACAAAAAATGACTTTTTGATAGGAAGAGATACTGTCATGCAGCCAATACTGAGGAGAAAGATGTCATACTGAGGAAAGACATACACCCTATAGCAACACACATCTATAACACACAGTGAGCCCATAATATAGTTCTTTTATTACAGCCTAAAAAAGTGGTTCAGTATGTACACAAAATATTCCAAGCATGCCACTTTTCTATTCTTTACATTTGTAGAAAAGAAAAAAATAATCTATGATTCCTTTTTCTTAAAACAGAATACATATGAATTGTCTGAACTGTATCGGCAGCTGGACGAAGCTCTTGCCCTTGCCCAGTATCTGCTTTATACCCGACTATCACATATGACACAAATTAAGAAACATATTCAGTGCATTTCATAAAACAAACATAAGTCAAAACGAACATCCTTATCTTTACAGAGATTATGATCCCAGTGGGATTACTGAATTGCCCTATTTTATCTTATCATTTTCACTTTTCTAGGACTTGACAAAATGTTCCCAGAAATTTTTCCATTAACTTCCACGGAAATTGAGTTGAGACGTCTACTGTCTTCATGTTTTTGGAAGTTTTGTATTCTCTGAATCAAATTGTTCTGGAAATGAAGAAAGGCCTATTTGGATACAGGGAGAAGTGTATTCTAAGTGTAACAGGTGTCTTTTTCTTTCCTTGTGAGGTGGTGGTTTTGTGATTTGGGTGGTTTTTTTCTCCACATCTAAAGAACGATCACTCTTAAATATATTTCCAGTTCAGCGTAAGAACATTATCTTTGCTCCTACCGTGCCTTACTATTGAACTAATTAGCAGTATTACAATATCCAAATCTGATTATCAGCAAAGATAAGGCACATTGCCTCTATTTTTCCTGCTGTTTTCAGGGTAAGGCACTGCATGTGACAGTGCGTAACAGTGCCAAGTGCCTGTAAATGGGAACAGCCAATGCATCGTCCCAAAGCGGACAAGCAGAGAATAAAGGATTGGAACAGACCTTCCAGGACTCCCGGTGCAGTCCCCTGCCACTACTCACCATTCATCAGTTAACCGCTTCCTAAATTTATCAAGCTATATATTAAAACACAATAACATTTCCTGCTCTTAAGCTTTCCCTAGCCCTTCCTGAAATGCTTTTTACATAAGTTCATTTCTGTGATGACCTGCACATAATTTTCACACTAAATGGACTATTTTCAAATAATCTCTTTCACCTCTCAAGTTCGCTTCCTGTCACGCCACTATCACTGCTTCAGCCAGTTTCCTATTCCCCAAACAATACTCGACTTAATCATTCTCTTTTACAGTTTTATTAATAATTCCTCATGTGAGAACATACTAAGTACTTGCTGAAGTCCAAATAGAGTAGATCAACAGATAGACAGACATATCTATGAAATGTGTTGTGCTTTGGGCATTTCCAATTTCATTTACCTCTACCCACTTCTGACCTCTCCATTGCTTTCCTTGTTCTCTTTGGATGTACAGAGCTGAAGTTTGTTTCTCTTTCATTTGCTTTGGAGTTCAACATTCTCCAACATCCAAAAATACCACTGCGTTTGTTTGTTTTTTTGTTTTGTTTTTTTTTTTTAAATATGGTAAGTTTCCTTTTCAATTCCTTCAAAGCTTTCCTTACACTGATCATGCTCGTTGAGGTGGTAGTCCACACAGATACCTGGAAATTTTCCTTCCTGTTCTTAGACTGCAAGTTGAAAACAGATTTTCTTCTCTGACCTAAAGAAATTATTGTCCCTTTCACACAGAACTTGATTTGATCCCTGCCCCTCTACTCTACCCTCATGAGATGCTACCTGCAGTACTGTGTCCAGCGCTGGGGCTCCCAACATAAGAAGGACATGGGCCTGTCCATGCAGGGTGCAAGTCCAGAGGAGGCCATGACGATGATCTGAGGGCAGCTGCCTTTAAAAAGAAACCAGAAGTAATTTCTTCTTTCTCTTGTCAATGTCAATAAGGTCTTTTTACCTCCTGTGGCTCTCCCTCCTATAAAAATTTTCTTTCAGCCTGTGTCTATACCACCCTCAGAACACCTGAGCTACCAGAAGTGAAATCCATACATATTTTCTCCTGATTAGTTCAAGCACAATGTAAATCTGTAGTGTAGATTTGCTGTAGTGTATGGCAGTGCATGGGGATACGCAGCCTTAGATATCAAGGATCCACTAGTTCTGAATTACATTCCTGTTAACCGCAGAGACAAACGATGACCATACTGGGGAGGCAAAGGCTGCGCTATCTCGATTTCTGAGTAGCTACCTGCTCTCCATTTTATTGCGTGTTCTGAGATTCAAATCCATCTATGCTCCACTGTGGCAAATTTTCATCATCAAGGCAGTTATTTCTTTACATGCAACTCTATCACTCCTCATGCCAGCACCAGTCTATTATATTACAAAAGAGAAGAGTAGTTGGGAGGTCATCCAGTCCATCCCACTGCTCGGAGAGGATCTATCTAATCCCCAGGCAGTTTTTGCAAGACGATACAAAAGATAAATCTGAAATGAGTTATTCTCTTCAAAACAGTAACTGTCTTCATAGCAGCTTTAATGAGTCCTACCTGAAACATGGCTGGTATTTCTTCCCAATAACAGAAATCAGAGGTCTTTCCTCCCTCCAATTCTTCCCCTCCCTCTTTCCAGCTATTAAAGGAAATCCTCACCCCCCCTCCCTCCCATTCCACATGTGCAAAGATCTCATTGAAAGGAACAAAACCAAAATGCAATTGCTGGCTGTGTTTTCAAAAGCTCAGTCTGATTTGTATAGTTCCAAGATCTATAACTTCAACCAGGTTTCTCAAAACAGTTGTACAAAGGGATGCTTAAAAAGTGCCTGTTGTGCTAAGATTTTCAGAAAAGTTTCTGAAGGTTTCCTTAGAGAAACACACTGGATTGTCTAATTAGAGTACTCCTCCCCAAGTCATGCTCATCTGAAAAGCCAATCACCTGTTCGTAGAGTACCCTGACTTCTGATTTAGTGTTCTTGATCCTAACTGAGAGCTCTGCAAACAATAGCAGCAAGGTTAAAAGAAGACATTCAACAGTTAAGCCATTTTAGACATCTGGAACAACAGCTGTCTATACATGTTTTCACAGCAGTTTGCATTTGGAGATTTCACTTATTTATTACGGTATGCAACACACAAGCTTATCCATGCAATTCTAATCACTTAAATATGACTCCAATTTCCTTCTATCATGCTAAAAACTATCTTATTAGCTAAAGACCATGCACATTTTGTTTATCTTTCTCCTTGCAACCAGGCTAACAAAGCTCCAGTTTTGTATTATGCGTACAAATAACCACTCCAGCTTTCTCCTCTAGAGTAGTTGCGCATACACTATCAACCTGAAACGCAAGTTTAAATATGATTTAACTCTACTGATGTTTCTTTTCATCTTTCTTTGCTTCTGGTGGTCACATACCTCTCATTTCCAGTGTAGTTCCCACATCACTGTACACCACACAGAGAGCTTTCACAAGCTAAAACTAAACCTTGACTCTAGCCTTGTCACAAAACAAGGTGTCAATACCACTGCAGGACTCCCAGCTTTGATGTTTTTGCCCTACCATGAAGGCCACCTCTCTTCAAAACTGAGCACAAATGACATTCAACAGGACTAAAGCTGCCAAAAATTCTTCTTTTTTGTGATGCTGTGTAATGTTTAAAAGATCTATTAGTAAAAAAAGATACGTGGAGAGGAGGCTGAAACAAAGGCTGACCACTCAGTAAAGAAAGAAGCCAAGCTGGTATCAGAGGCAACATTAACAGCTCTGGCTGAATACTTTCGGAAGACCCTCACCACAAGAAATAACCAAACACAAGGCAAAAATCACAAAAATGTTACTCTGTTTTCCTCTGCTAGTTTTCTCTTCTTCAAGAATTCGACATCAATCTGACTCTAAGTATTATTAGCTTCTTCTTAAAGGACTAAAAATTATCAGATGAGATAAAATTCATGTATGCATGTTCACCTCCACCCATCCACACAGCCCCTTTCCAGTATTTCCCAGTTATTGAAAAAAAATGTGAACAGTTACATTCTACTCTTGATAGTATGGTTTGTGGGACCTATTCCTCTTGTAGCTTTTTAGACCCTTAAGGAATGACTTTTTCTCTGAATAACATTTTTTTAAAAAATTCCTATTTGTTTCAAATCTCAAGCTTACAAACTCCTACTGTGAAATCGAGGATATAAAAGAATGGCTCATGAAATATTAGCATGAAAAAAATCTTATATCAAGAGCTAGCTTGCTTGCTGATAAACCGTCTCATGTAACCCAAATACCAGAACTTCCCTGTGGTCTCTCAGCCCTGCTGACACCGAGAACCCATTCTGCTCTCAGCATCCCTCCTCCAGGCTCTGCAATTCCCGCATGTGATGGAGTCTGGGGGACGCACACGTGGAAAGCAATAATGGATACTGACTACAGCGGAATAATAAGGAAAACAGCAGTGTTCGGAATTTCACTAGTAACCACAGGTGGCAATCACGGGTGACCATATGTAAGAAATATGTTCAATCTAGCAAATATAAAAGGCTATGAAGTACAGGTTTTCATTGCTGTTTCCTGAGGGGTTGACAGGATGGCAGCAAAGGCAATGCCAGAGGAGCCTAATGTAACTTGCCTGTAGATCAAACACAGGCTGTCTTTTACACTTTTATTTAGCTTGGGTATTTCTCATCTATACTCCAGTCTTCAGTGCAGAGACACCTAAATACTGCAGTTATTACAGTCAGTTCGAATTTGGCAATTTCTTTTACAAGTCTGAAGGTAAAGAATTTAAAATAATAAAATCTTGACTTTACATGCTCTGAATTTCTCATACATACACAAATGTATCAGAATGCTTGGATTTTCCTCATGAACTGCGTGTACATAATACTACCTTGAGAGCATGTTCTGAATCTGGAACCTCAGGATTTTCAAAAAAACTAAAGGAGGAAATTCAATTAATTAAACCTGCTTTTGTATTAATCAGGTTTTGTAGACTGGGTTTTTCTAAATACCTTTCTTTCGCAAGTGTAATAATGAAAGCACCCTGGAGAGAGAGCAAATGGTGCTAACTGTGCAGAGAAGCCATGAAACCACAAACATCCAGCAAACTTACAAGATCACAAATATGAAAATGTCTTCTTCAATACCAATCATACCTAGTTTAATTTTAAAAATGTATTCACAGAATTAAGATACAGAAGGTTATTTTAAGTAATAAAGTCTCACTAAATAATGTAACAGCTACAAGCATTTTGAGATGCCTAACTTTAAAAAATAATTACCTAATTCCAAAGTCACAGTCCGCAGTCATTTATTTTTCGGAGCATGGTTGTAATTACATACACCCTTTTTTTAAAGTTCTCATACATTTGGTGACTTAGCTTCGCCTTGTCAAATTTCAACGATGACTTGCTGAACTTTTAATTACTGAACCCAGGAAGTGCACTCTCAATGCCAGCTGCTCATGTGATCGATGCTGTGATCTATAACATCAGCTCTGTTTTGTCACTTTAACAGAATAACATTGCAGGCATGTTTTCAGGCAGGGTCAATTTAACAACTGGTTTCAGCTCTGCTTTCAAATCGTCAATATAATTTAAGATGGAAACCTGCCAGTGCAGAAAGCCATACTTGTACGTGTTTTGGTAAGGTATTTTGTGGCTTATTTATCCTTGACAAAAATATAGACATAAACATATAAAGAAAAACTTGAAGGGCTATCACTGTTTAGATCTCTGCCTACACTGAAAGAAACGTAAATAATGTAACTCTGGACACCCCCTTCCCCCCCACCCCGCAGCAGTTTTCAGACACATCACTTGCTAGGTTACTTCCTATTCACTTAACCAATACAGTACAACTTGCAATGACCTCCTCTATAGCACTTACAAGCATGAAGGCTTCTTCCAGTCATAAAAAAACATTCTGCTGAAATAGCTCATTGCTTATTTATTCTGATGTGTGATATGGGGACAACTTATTTTCTGATTTCAGATAAAACACGTTCTTGGAATATGTTTTCATGACAAGTCATAATCACACAGGTTTGCATTTGATTTCTACTTATAGTAAAGAGCATGATGCTTTCCGAGCTTGTAATCTGCAGATATATGGTTCCGTGCACGTATAGTGCGACATACAAAGTATATCTTCTTTGCTATGCTTGCTGATTAAAAGTTTAAAGGCTGTTACTGGAGTTGGGGGTTGGAAAGCAAGATTTGCCATAAGATACAAACTGCAAAATGACTGGAATTAGCCGTATAAAAAGCATGTTTTCTCCCCCAGTATATAACATTTCCAATTGTACTCCTGAAGCTTGATACTATAGGTAAACAAAGCTATAAAATATTAACTACATTCATTAGGGCACGCAGAGAAACGTTTCATATGACAGGCAAACAAAGCAAACAGAACTGAAGTTTCACCTTTAAAATGCAACAGATGCTGTGTGCTACTGAAACAGATCCACAAGAAAACTTCATGCTGGGAAACAGCTGGCTAAAATTCCAGAGTTGTCATCTTTTGTGTAAAAGTTTGCCTCAACCAGTGGATCAGAAACACACTTGAACCTACCTACACTGTAAGTGTTAATTGTTCACATTCAACTTAAAGAGCTTCTAAACGGACGCACCCAGCTGAAGAAAAAACATACAGAAATCAATGCTCGGTGCTATCTCTTTCCATTTTAAAGCAAACCAAATCAAGCCATGCAAATCAGAAGCTGGAGTAATATTTTCAAAAGATCATTGTGCAGTAACACAGGCAGTATACAGCTGAAATGCAGAGTCTTGATGCCACGATCAAGATTGAGGCCAGGAAGCACACTCTGGAAAGTATTTTCATAGAGCAGATTACCAATATACAGCTAACATTACCCAGTCTTTACCAAACTGTTAAACAAAGCATAACACTAAACCAATAAAAATTGCCTTGAAATGAACAAATTGTACAAGCAGTCTTTCTCGTCCTTCACAAGCCTTCTAGGGAAGCCTATTCAGAGCACTATGTGTCCACACGTGCCAGCACTCACCGCAGTCACTGCTGCATTGAAGGGACCTATTACAGCATTTCCACAGACTGAAAACAGTAGGTATTGCTGTTACTTCAGAGTCTGTGCTCTATGGCTCATTTCATTTTTAATGGAGAGTCCCTAAACTACAGTATTTCTATTTTCAATGGGACGAGTAAACACTTTGAGAGGCCTGTGACTGAATTTAGGAATAGCGTAAAATATTTGAAGTACTCATTCTTAAAGATGTTTTCTTCTATATCAAAAGGAAAAATTATGAGTTCATTGAAGTAAATTCTATGCAGGTACACTAGAAGGCCACAACATTTAAAGATGGCCTTTGCAATAGATGAAAAACCAAGATATCTGAATTCTGTTCCTAGCCCTGACAGAGATGAGGCTTCAGGCAGCTCTCTTATTTCATCCCTGGTTGCCCGCCCATTGTAAAAATTAGCAAGTTTTATTTGTATCTGGTAAAGTGCCAGAGCTATCTGCCCCAGCAAAGTACACGTAAAGTTGCCTGAAGAACTATCTGGAAGGTCCATAGGGATTCCCCAGTTTCAAAACACTGCAACTTGCCAGGAGCGAGGAAGAAAAATGCTGTGGTAAGTACGACACTTGTAAAACACTTCATTAAAGGTCAGGTTTACAGAAGTCTGTAGTAGTAGGAAGGTGAACCCAAAACCAATTTCCAGAAAACTCCTGGTGAGAGCTAGACAGCAGCCACATGGGCCTGTGTTTCATAAGAACATTATTTTATTTCAAATGCTTTCATTGCCTACAGCTATACCACTTACCATGCCTTGGGACACATCAGTTTTGACTGAGCTGAACAGCTCAGGGCTTGCGTATAAGCCCTGGAAAAGCAAAAAGTGAGATCCTTGTGTGTCTCCTTGAGATGATCAATCCTGCCTTTAGAAAGTTTATCAGGTAGTGCTACAATCAAGCTCTATAGAAAATGCACTAGTATTTGACATTTTCTCTTAAAACATTGCTGCTCCTGAGCCTTGTCATGGGGTAAGAGTATCAGAGCTCTCACCCAGAAAGTGGAAGACTTGAGTTCAGTTTCCCATTTTCCCTGAAGGGATTCAAAGGTGCAACTCCTCTTGCCTTGTCAGTGAAGCCACCTCAAACGTTTCAATTTGATGATGCCCTTACGACTATAAAGCAAAATCTTCTGCTCAGGAAAGAAAAAGGGAATGGAAGAGGGCATAGGGTTTTAAAGCAAATATGTAAAACCTCCTCCTCGATTTTGGGTAGAGACAGGTTTCACGATGGCAGGTATTTGGTTGTCATAGATTTCACTCAAAAGCAACCTTTTCTGTTTCACTGTATGTGAAAAAGCATTGGAAAATAGAAAGTGTTCTGTCTAAAAAAAAAAAAAAAAATCAGAACCTTTAAGAGTGACTGATTCAAATAGAGTAATAGTCAAAGCTGAATCGTCCTTCAGATGTCTACTCAAAATTTTCCCAACAGCTTTCATTTCTTCACAATATTTAAGATGAAAGAAATGAAACAAATTGTTCTTATATTGACAGGGAAAGAGAATACATCCTGAACTACTCCCTCAATAACAAAGTGGGTGTGACAACCTTCCCATTCCTTTATATTTTCCACTTTTTCTTGGAAGGTAGCTACATTTTTCCCCACTTGAGCTTCTTTTTGGCTAGGCAAACAAAAAACATGACTAGAGAGGACTATCACACCACAGTCAATGTCTCCTAAGCTAAACACATGTAACCTCCAAGGTGAAAACTGCATGTGTTAAGAGATTTCAGCTTTCCAAGTAGAAACATGCTAATAAATCCATGTATTTCAAAGAGAACCAAGCAAAAAGGATGACTACAACAAGTAAATAGCTGACAAGAAACCCGAACTTTCCAATATACTTTTTGCAATCACTTCATTTTAACCAGCCGGTAATATTTTGCAGAAGAAAGAAAAGCCTACAGAAATACCAACCTTGCGCAAGCACTCTGAAAGTAACTTTCTAGTAATGTGCTTATTTTTATTGGCTACATCCTTTAAAACAGAATTCTCCAAACAGCAATTCAACTCCAAGAAAGAATTACACAAACATGCAGGTAGCTTAAAAGAAAAATTAAAAATTGCGAACCATATTGCAGGTCCTGACACAAGCCTGCCAAGCAAAATTCCTCCGAAACACATCATGGGGAGTTTTTTGGGTCACAGGTTCCCAAATATTCCAGTTTATTTCCCAGATCTGTCTTTAAAAACTACACACTCATCTGAATGCAGCATTCTTGCATAGAAAAGATTTATCTCTGCCTGAAATGCTATGCTAGTCTTTCCAGCAGCAACTGCAGGCCCAAACACAGCACGTTTTTATCAAACATTGTCAGTTTTTAAAAAATTATACTCTGGAAGGACCTTGTTATTATTAAACTACTCAACCAATTTTAAGCAACAGAAATGTTAAAAAATAAATAACCTCTAGATTTCAAAATTGCAGCGGATTTTAGATTTTAGCATGGAGTGGGTGCTCCTAAATTTATGACCTGCATTTATTGATTTCAAGTATATGAAGAACCAAGCTTCCCCCCTCCTGCTGATATTCATAAAATTGCGCTCAGGATCTCCCTTAAGTCTTCTTATGTTGTACAATACTCTTGCAAGGCAACTCTTTAGTTCCCTCTTTTGTCTATAGAATAATCGATGGAAAATTCCTGGAGGGAAACACTGAAGAAAAGGCATACTTTTATGAACACTCGTTAAAGTTGGCTGTGTTACTACAGGAGATTTCTTATGAAGAAAAGGGAAAGAATATTATTGCTCCCTATTTGCAAAGGCAAAATGTAACCTTATGAGGGTAAGCAACAAAACAAATGATGTAGGTATTTTTAATTTGACCTGTTAATATCCGATGTTCAAAACACTCAGGTAATTTGTCTCACTTCCTCCCAACGCAGAAGTACTCCTGTTTCTTTTAAACCAAACTATACAAACCACGGACACAGAAACCCTGGGCTGGCAGAGTATTACGCTACTGGGCGAAGGGGAGAGAGGCAGTGCTCCTCAGCAGACAAGCAGCTTTGTCTGCGACTCTACAGAACACCTTGCCCCTGTGTGCCAATTCACAGACTGCCACCACACATCCCGATTCAAATCCTACTAAATGATGATGAATGATCTGGGTCTACACTGCAAACAATAACAACAACTGAAAATGAAGGATACCATGGTGATGAGACCTACATCACCATGTAGCCCAGACAGCGCTGTCTCCAACACAAGTGTCCACTCGCAGGCAGAGAGGTAGCCAGTACCCTCTATCCACCAAGCATACAGTCTTTGATATGAACCATAACTTTTACAGCCTGCAGGTAGCTTCTGCTATGCTATTCTTTAGCACAGGGACTAGTACATTTTTCATCATTTTCTCCTTCACTTACAATGTCCCTCTTCTTTTCCTCTGGGGATATAGCTCTGCTAGTACATTTTCATTTACTGAGCCCAGGTCAAGGATTGCTGAGACAAATGTATTTTATAAGAAAGTGTTACTCTATTTGCCATTGCTAAAAGGTCAAGCACACAAAATATACACACATTTAGCTTTTGAAGGGACCACAGCTTCTTGAACATCAGTATTACTGCCTAAAAATGATGCGTTTCCTGCAATCCCAAGAACCAAGACTGGAAGAAGTCAGCAGAAATGACGTTTTCCCCTTGCTAGTGTAACTTGCGCTTTTGAGACCACACTGCCAACTGAGACTATCCTGTAAGATCGATCCGATCCCACAGTAGTAGCCATGCATGGGCTCTGCTAAACCGCAGCTGAGACCCACAGGAAAAGGTAAACACTTAAACCAGCTCCAATTCAATGTTCTTGGGCCTCCTTGGGTCCAGAACAATGACATCCACAGACCCAAGAGTGGAAGGAACAGACTCCTGCTGCGATCAGGCCAAGCTGCCATCATCACCACGTAGCAAGCTGCCCTGCAAAACACTGTGTCATTGCCCATCTGCATCTATCAACTTGATGCACATGAAGAAATGCAAATCTTGGAGGCTTAACTGCCTTCAGATACAGCACCGAGGGGACAGGAGGAAGAATGGCAGATGTTTATCAGTATTGTCTACAACCCGGAAAGATAAGGCTTTTCTCTAGTTGCCCCCTCAGCCTGGCCACTCACTCTCCAGCACATAACAGGTTCACCTGTAAAAAAAGCTGCAGGACGGGACAAACATTGGAACTTGTGCTGCCAGGGTATGGCTCTCTTCCCCCCAGCCCTATTTAACAAGATTAGGGTGGCATCGCATGTGTGTTACTCCTGTCCCCCAGGAAAGCGTGATCACAGACTTTACATTTGTACAGCCGTCACTTCTGCTGGCCACAAACTGAGAAAACAGAACTCAACTGACTGCCAAAATAATCACAGAACACTGAGGCAGTGTGTCAAAACAAACAGACAAGCAAACAAAAACACAGACCCAATTAAAAACAAAGCAGAATACTTCAAAATCATATGGACCACATCCAAGCTGTGTGAATAAACTATTAGATATGTGCATAAAGTATAAAATGAAGTTAATTTTACTTAAACATTATTAAGGACACTGGAATTGAACTTTATTAGCACAATGTCTTGACAAATATACTACAATTTACTTACAATTAACATTACTGTCAAAACTCCTACTTGTATTTTCTTCATGCAGTACTTTATTCTGCTAGTCAATTAGCAACTTCTTGATGCATGGAAACATAGCTTATATTAGATTTTTGTGTTAAAAAGGGTATTTTTTACTATTATAATTTTTCTTTTATAGTAACAGTGCCTAATAAAAGACAGCAGAACAAGAGAAAAAGAAATCCTCAAGGACATTAAAAACCATTGTGGTCAAGAAGGTGAGAGTAGGAAAACCCAACACTACAGGCTGTCTTGTTGTCAGTACTAATGGGAGTCAACACTGAAGGAAGACCAACTCTCAGACTTCAGTTCCTCCCTGAAGCCGGCTGCACTGCTCCAAGTCATGGTTACAACATCAAGCGAGGCATCAGACTCTTTACATTGCTTAAATGACAGTGACGAGTTGCTGGGGAAGAATAGACCCCACATGGTGAAATATGAAGATTAAAATTAACAGGCGCATTTTTTTCTTGACATTATCTGCAATTCTGTCTTTCAAAACTCATCATGGATGTCAAACCAGAAGATGCTTCAAACATCCTTGACTGCCTTTTGGAAAGTAATTAGGCTGATGTCTTACAAGAGTAACATATTGTGATGCATTGCTAAATGTACAACTCCACAATAGTGAGCAGTCTATAATGTCTTTCAGACCTGCCTTGGTTAGTATGAATTATTTTCTGTGCTTTAAATAAAAAACATGGTGTGAGTTTTCCGGCTCATTAGCAAATTGGATTTCTGTAAACATCTTTAATTGTACGCATTTCTGTAGTCCCTTTGTGTTTCAGTATCCCCTCACAATTCACCAAGGTTTGTCAAACCTGTTCACACAAATAAGAATACATACGCTGTAATGTCTGATTATCTGTTATAGGCACACAGCTCCGATGCAGCAGCCACATTCACTAAGAGGTTATGCTGGGAAGAAAAAAAAAAATCAAAAACCAAACACGCAAGTGAAAAAAAAAGAGGGGAAAAAGGCAGAAAAAGGAAAACCAGCCCAAGAATAACAGGTTGTTATCACACTAAAACGAGTGAAAAAAAAGGAGGGGAAAAAAACCCACCACCATCCAGTATTTCTGCTTACTGGCTTCAATTACAGGAAAGTAAAGAGAGCCTTGAAATCTTGGAGTTGCACAAAACATTCTAAATATCAAGATGATCAAATGGACATCCATGCCAGGTGTTCTGCCACAGTTCATTTTAGCCAATGTTCTTCTAGAAACACTAAGAGGTGATGACCCTGATGGTGATATACCCAGGGGATATCATGGAAGGATAGTTTACTTGTGTAACAGAGATGACTTGGTAGAAAATACAGTACTGTGGAGGATTCTGCAGCGGCTATGAGAACAAGTAGGGTGTGAAAATTGAAGCCATGCACACTCTGACAGCTTAAAACAAAATCCTCCAGTCAACTACATTTATTTTTTTTTTCATAGAGAGAGAAAGATTTCAAAGTGTCACTTCAAGTTGGATAAATACAAGGCAAAAAATGTCCTGCACAGGACAAGCTCCTTTTCAGTTCAGACAAAAATATTACATCATCCTCTTCCCAGAGGGGCAAGCCAGTCAAAAGCTTACCAGACAGATTCCTTGGGATTCTACAGCTCTGAGATGGCAGCAAGCCTTCACAGCAGATGTGTCACCTTCCCTGCTAAAAAAGGCAGGGCAAAAGAGTGTGAAACAAAAAAATCTCGTCTCAAGTCAACCACACATGCTAAAATAGTCTCTTGAAGCCCACAGGTGTCCTGAGCTGTAGCAGCAATCCCTCTTCTGCCCAAAGCACTGAAGAGGAGGAATAAAAGCCCCAACCCTGGTGCTGAGAAAAGACATGCAGGAGCTGTTTTCTCTCAGGTGATTCAGTGTATTACTATATTGCATGGAAGGTGCAATGCTCCCTGCCCATGGAGTCCACATGTTTTCCTTTACAGCCCCTCTCTGGGGCTCTGCACAGGGGCTGTTTCTGACAGGGGGTGATAACTACCAACCCCAAGTTCCTGCCTGTATTATTAAAAAATACTTTCTTTTGGTTTGCTGTAAATGAGTTCCTTGATCCTCCTAAAAAGGATTTGTTACTGACAGCAACAAGCAAATGCTGGAAGACTAGAATTAGTTTTCCTGAGTGTCTCTTGTTAGGAAGAATGTAATGATTTGTATCGTAAACACTCACTTAAAGAGCAGCCAAACAGCCACCTCTGAAATAGCAGACACTTCATGGGGCTAGAAGGAGCAAATGCAGGTTGGTTCACTTGCAGTGGGGAAAACCTGCTGCAGATCTGCATCCCTCTTTCATACAAAGAACAAAGGAGGGAAGCAATTCAAAGAGACAAATATAAAAATATCGCTGAATTGTATGTGACACATTTCAAGGCTCAGTCAAATCTCTTTTCACTTAGGTATAAAAAAAAGCATAGAGAAATTCTCATAATCTCAAAATGAAAAACCCAGTGTTATCATGTTCTTGATCATCCGTGACATTAAAAAATGCTGCCTGTTTGAGATCCCATCAAAAGTTTCTTTAGTCTATATTCTTTCAAAAGTACATTTTAACATTTACTAGAAGCTTTATGAATCTGAAAATTTTATCTGTTTTAGCAAGCAAGCCATTTTGAAACAGAAATTCCAAGCACACTTTGGGGATAATTTCAAATCTTCATGGTGAGTTTAATTTTGTGAAGCAATTCCTATTTATTTCCCCCCTCAGGAAACTGTAATTTACCAAAACCCCTTCTTTAACCAAGATCTTACATGTTAGTATGTACAGGGATGGTCATTAATCTTCTAAACTACGTGCCAAAAGTTCACACACTAATCACTGACAAAACTGCAAGTGAATTTAACAGGTTTTCAGCTGGAGCAGAGAGGACCCGATTCATTGATGCTCCATACTACCAGAGTTACAGTCCCTATTTTCTGTTGGTTAAAATGGACATGCGGCTCTGAACTGCAGAAGCATCATCACTCAGCACCTGCACGGTCCGTCTCTGCCATGGCAGGCACTTTCACACAGCATCACCACAAATCAAGTTTCTTCCTCAAGGCTTTTGCTACCTGATCATGATTCACCTCTGGGAAGAACTGGAACAGGCTCGTATTTTCAGGGAAATGGAAGCACCATGGTATGCAAAGGCAAACAGAAACATTTCACAGTCACACCTGAATGTGGAAGGCAAAAATTCACAACGCATACTCATTCGACAGATTTTGGATCGTTTCTCCACAAAGGTCAACTCCAAATCAACCAACCTGGTTATGCTGGCACGAAATGTGTACCTGTAATTCATCAAACCCTCATTTTTTAACTTGTAACTAAACCCTTATTAGTGCTGGGATATTTTCTTCCCTAAAAATATTCACTTTTTAGGGAGTGAAAACAAAAAAATACACTAAAAGAAATAATTTATTAAAACAAAAAAAAATATTGCTCACTTAATGGAAAAGACCCAAGACAAAATTTAGAAAAACTTAAACACACAAAGGTTCTTACATATATAATTTGAAATGAAATATATTACCTAACAGTGGCAGACAACCTTAAGAGCATTTTGTTTCAGAAGAAGTGCCCAGCATGTTGCAGTAACAGCCCCAGCTTCAATATGGTATACACAAGTGAGAGAAATCAAACTGTCTCCTGTAAGACTGCTGAATCTTGCCATGAATGCAGAGGATATATTGGGCTGTTGAGGGAAATTTAATGAAAGGACTGTTAAGGAGAAAAGGAGGTTGAAAGCAGAGGAAAAGTGTATATCTTTGGTCTCAGAGTGTATATCTCAGCTCTTTCACAGGAGGTCTGTACATTTTATCAGTGCTTTGAGAAGAAGTGCTTAACTTCCTTGGCAAAGAAAACCCTATCTGTCTCCGGTAGTAAATACACTGCAGGTTTAAAACTGCTTTTGAAAGTTTGTGCAAGTGTGGTTTTCAGGAATAAAAGGCTTCAGAGTAAAAGCTCAGGAGCTTTAAAAGAGCAATGTCATTACTTTGCATGCGTAAGGCCTCGCGCCATATACAAGGACTTACCCCCAAATCCTGACTTCACTTGATTCAAAACCCTCTGTAAGTGGAAGTATTTTGCACCCTCACAAAGTAGTATCTACGATACAAACACTGTGCTAAACCTACACAGAGCTTTCCTAAAAACTAAAACCTTTCAATTAACAGCCCAGCGCTTTTTTTGTTGCTACTGCTTCTTCAGGCTTTCGTAACATGGACAGTGGGGTGGATTGAGAACTGGCTGACAGATAGAGCTCAGAGCGTTGTGGTTAGTGGTGCAGAGTCTAGTTGGAGGTCAGTAACAAGTGGTGTCCCTTAAGGGTCAGTACTGGGTCCAGTCCTGTTCAATATATTCATCGATGATCTGGATGAAGGGATAGAGTGTACCATCAGCAAGTTTGCTGATGACACTAAACTGGGAGGAGTGGCTGACACGCCAGAAGGCTGTGCTGCTTTACAGCACGACCTGGACAGGCTGGAGAGTTGAGCAGAGAGAAACCTTATGAAATTCAACAAGGGTAAATGTAGGGTACTGTATCTGGGGAGGAATAACCCCACGCATCAGTACAGGTTGGGGTCTGACCTCCTGGAGAGCAGCTCTGCAGAGAGGGACCTGGGAGTCCTGGTGGACAACAGGATGACCATGAGCCAGCAATGTGCCCTGGCGGCCAAGAGGGCCAATGGCATCCTGGGGTGCATCAAGAAGAGTGTGGCCAGCAGGTCGAGGGAGGTCATCCTCCCCCTCTACTCTGCCCTGGTGAGGTCGCATCTGGAGTACTGCGTCCAGTTCTGGGATCCCCAGTTCAAGAAAGACAGGGATCTGCTGGAGAGGGTCCAGCAAAGGGCTACGAAGATGATTAGGGGATTAGAACATCTTTCATATGAGGAAAGGCTGAGGAACTTGGGTCTCTCTAGTCTAGAGAAAAGAAGAGTGAGGGGGGATCTTATTAATGCTTTCAAATACTTAAAGGGAGGATGCCAGAGGGATGGGAGGAGTCTTTTTTCAGTGGTGCCCATTGATAGGACGAGGGGTAATGGGCACAAGCTTGAACATAGGAAGTTCCATCTTAACATGAGGTGGAACTTCTTCACTTTGAGGGTAGTGGAGCACTGGCACAGGCTGCCCAGAGAGGTTGTGGAGTCTCCCACTCTGGAGACATTCAAAACCCGCCTGGACGCTGCCCTGTGCAACCTGTCGTAGGTGACCCTGCTCTGGCAGGGGGGTTGGACTAGATGATCTCCAGAGGTCCCTTCCAACCCTGACTATTCTGTGATTCTGTAACTTCATTTTCCCAAACAATGGCTGCATTGACACACACCAGAATGCAACAGCACAGCTTCATACTTTTACATATTTAAGTAAAACTAACACATTTAAAAATCAGGTACCAAACAAGCTACAATACACAAAATAAACCCCTCTGTATTTACATATAAAGATGACTTATGCACACCTGCATAAGGAACACACACTGTGTAGTGATCTAAGCACCTGCTTGAAAATAATCCATTAAGGAAAAAAGTCAACTGTAAAAAAAGATGTTATGACTGCTTTATGCAGCCATAAGCCGAAAGTATCATCAGGAAGCAGCTGTGAAACACACCTGGAGATTTCTATGTGAAGCAGTGAACCATCTTTACATTTTGTTCCTCTAGGACATGATTAAAGGTCCCAAGTGGCAAAACGCAAGACTGGGAACCCCACTGCCACCCCTAATGGGAACCACTTTGGGTCCCTGTAACACAAGGGCAGCAGAGAGAGCTCACTGCTTGTCAGGACCAGATATCTGCTGCTTTCAAAACAGTAGAAGATGACTCCTCTGCAATACTGTATTGAACTTCATTAAAAGAATAATTGTAACCGGTAACTTTTAAGCAATGCTATTTTGTAAATCTAACTGGCTTCAGAAGAATAGTATGAGTTTCTGGATTAAATGGCAAAGTCTCTACATTTTTAACTTCAGCATCATGAGTTTGCTCCCATTCCCATTTGAAGTCAATTTTACAACTGCCATTGACTTCAGCAAGAATGGAATTATATCCTAACATATTTGCATGTCAAATCTCTTTTCTTGCAGTTACAGTGTTTTCATCCATGACATCTGCAATTTAATGGTACATTTTCTATGAAAAAGCAGTACCACATTTCTTTGAAAGGCAGATTTGATGTAATAATATTGGCCAAAACAGGGGAGATTAATACCAAAAAAACCCGCCACGCTTGCAGTACTGAAACTCTACAAGGCTTTCACTGATAATGAGAAAAGAGTCCACATAGGTGTTTCTTTCACAAATTTCAAATAAATAAAATACTCCAAAGCCTACTGGAAGAACAGTGAAAACAGGATACAGGCAAAAAAAATATAGACGTATGCACAGAGGAAAAATCTAGGCATGCCTCCATCTTTGAACCTGTTACAATCCCAAAGCAAGCCAACCAGAGACAGAATGTTACTGTGGCTCAATATGCTACCAAATATCAAGCATCTAACCTGACTTACTGCAGCTGCAGAGCAAGCTGGGAGATGGCACCTAGCTTGTGGTATTGGCATAAGGGGAACTATTACGATGCTGCAGGTTAAGTGAAGTTAATCCGGTCACTTCATCCACTGATTTGGACAAAACACACAATACTGGTAAAATACACACACACAAACCTAAAAGAAAACAGAAGTGATTTTCCTTGTTCTCAAAGAAATCAAAACACTTTGTACTAAACAGAATTTAACAACATTTCCACAGTACCAGGGGTTTTTTTGTCAGAAACTTGGTCTGATCAGTTTAATTCATAAATATTGTAGAAGTGGCCCTTGAGGCATGCCTGAAGGTGAATAAAAACACCAGATTAAATGAAAGCAACAAGAGCAAAGGGTCACCATCATTGACAACATGCAGAATCATAAATGTAATCCATTCATTTGAAGACAGTTTATTTTAAATTAGGAAGAAAAAATGTAAATGTCTTGAAGAAAAACACTCATTTAAAAAGCCGTGCTAATTTATTAAATACCCATGCTTTCATTACAAGAAATCAAAACTTTGAATGGCCTGTGCATATACATTTAATCCTCCTTTCCAAGTTCCAGAATTCAGGAATGAATTTAAATCAGTTTGATGTAGGGTTGCCTCAAAACTATTGATTATTTTATTTTATACATTAACTTATTTCGTAGGTTTATTTTCGTCAATAACTGAAAAAGTGCAGCCGGTTTGTCAGTGGTTTTCTCCCTCTACCTTTCCAACTAACCCCAGTCATGGCCTCGAATTGTAGAGGCACACCACAAAGTGTCTCTTGAAGTAATTCTGCTGTTCAGCTGAATGCCTATTCAAACTATCTACAAGATTAAAAATAAAACATGAGACATTTCTGGACCACATATTGATCATTTAATTATTTTCCATTTCAACTGCATGCTATTTTTGGCACAGAATATTTATGTTGGCTAAACATCACAATTAATCTTCTAAAATATCTGTATGTCAAAAGTCAATTATTCAGGTGACAGTATTAATGTTTAAATTCCTTGTTAACCATTATTAACTTTTGAGGTTCTGATTTTAAAAGATATCTGAAAGCAATAATATAGTCTTATTCAGCAAAGCAATTTTCATCTTAGCATCCGGTGGTTGTGTTTTGAACCACTTCACAGTAATGAACATTACTGTGCTGTTTATGAAGTTACACACATAAAATGCAGAAATTCTCACAGTATTAGTGCTGAGACCCAGTATACTTTAAAAGCTTTCTCTCCCCCGATTATTAATATTACTCTATGCTTCTCTCTCTCAAACTTGCTGTATAGGTGAGGGTGTCACACAAGCAGTCAAGACATCGCTCTGGGTTATTCTGCTCGTTTCACCAGGATTTACAGCTTTACAACAAAACCCGAGACAAATTAACCTATTTAAAACTTATTTGCTAGGACCAATTTCCCATAAATCAAACAATACATGATGGGGAGGCAATTACCTGATTATTATGTGTCCGTAATGTTATCTAAACTGTGTTACCTTTATTCTGGAATTTAGAAAGTTTATTACTCTGATTAACAATTCCTTTAATTTCAGTCAATCCATGCTGCTTTGTTTGCCCCACAATTATGCTATTAGACTGTCTTCATACACCGTATGAGCGAGCTGAAATAAATTATAATTACTACCACAGACAGAGCAAGCTTCTATATCCGATCCGCTTGTTTTGCATGACACTGATAGCACAAAGCAGGTGGAAAGTTAGGTTATTCAGCTGGCAAGGGGATGAGCAGATGGCATACAAGGCACAACGGGAGCAAAAGGATCCTGCTACAGCAGTACTGAACTCTAACAGCTGCCAGACCTCTGACAGCTGATAGGCAATACCGCACCTAGCTAAAATTGGAAGAGGACTTGTGAGACACACTGACTCCTGGCCAGCCTCAGGTAAAGCAGGCTGCTAATATTTCATACCAGCACCTCTGCTGAATCCCTCCTCAAGTTCTAATCCTGAAAGTTGCCAAGTAAGACCATGAGGCTCTTTGTGCTCCAGCTGCAAAGCCCATGCTTATGCACATCCAGCACCTTACACAGGGCAGATGACAACCTGCAGTCTTTTCTACAAGGTGTCTTACTTTCATATACTCAGAAATAAGATATTAGAAATCTAATAGAAACTATTTAGGCTCATGGAATTTGTGAGAACAAAATGATGTGATGCAAGAGGAGAAAAGCAGTGAATTACTGTTGAGAAAAAGTGTTTTTGTAAAACATTTACTTTGGTTTTCTTCCACAATGAAAGGCTGGGCTAAGAACAGAAATCAAGGAGAAAACGGAGGAAGATTCACTACCTGAATATGAAATCTTAGGGACAAGATTGAGAGGTAAAAAGAAAATCTCATGTAGATTCTCAGTTCCCTGATATTTGGGATCCTATTCCACCATTTTAATTTGTCTCACTATAAATTGCAAAATGTAGAACCTGGATCCAAATCTGATCTCTGTCTGGCAGGTCTCTAACCACAGGGAAAGTGTGTTTGTTACTTATATTAGAAAACATATATATCAAACCACCAGTGTGCATGGTTTGGTTTGATTACGGTTTAAAATATTTTGTGTCACTACAGCTAATTGGCATGTTTTCTTAGCAGAGTAAATAGATGTTCAGAAAACTCATAAATCAGACTAGCTGTGTTTTTAAGCAACATTTCTGTATCAGATATTTTCTATTTTTGTACAGAAAAATCGAGCTGTTGAAACATCCAAACTACAACTGTACTCATCCATAGTTGGCTGAGACACTGTTCAGATGAAAAATGTTATTGCTTCTTCCAAGGCAAAAGCTGTGTAATAGCTAAATACAACATTTCTCAACAATTGCGTAGCTAAAAAACAAGGGGTGTATTTTCTAAGGTAGAAACAGGTAGTTAGGCCACCAAATATTTTTTCTGTGAGAAATCCATTTCTCTATCCATTTCATAAAATTTCCTTACAGTATTTATGCAGTCATTTAAACCAGCCATAATCTGAAATTTCCGTCGATAACTACAACAGTCGCCTTAATTCCAACAACTATCACTTCAACTTTGAGGCTTTCCCTTGAAGTTGAAAAACAACCCAGCATTCACTGGGTGAAAAGTCCCAATATATGTTCATTATGGGTACATACTACCAAAGTTAACCACTGCGCTGGGCCTAGATAGGGCAGAACAGGGCACTGCCAGAAATGACCAGCTCCCATAGCAGGCAGCAGAGGACTGGAACAGGACAGGCTAATTTTCTCTAAGACTGGACTGCAGAGAGATCAATAGAAGTAGAGATGAAAGCAGAGAAGAACATCTTTTACTTTGATTTCCTAGCAGGTACAGTTATGGCAGAGATAGGTGTAAGACGTAAATGAAGTAAGATGTGCCCTACCCCTCAACCAACAAATGGGACATAGAATCATAGAATTAGTAAGGTTGGAAGGGACCTTTAAGATCATCAAGTTCAACCATTAACCTACCCTGATAAAAACACCACCACTTCTAAACCATGTCCCTAAGCACCTCATCTACCCTTTTCTTAAACACCTCCAGGGATGGTGAATCCACCACCTCTCTGGGCAGCCTATTCCAATGTTTAATAACCCTTTCAGTGAAAAAATGCTTCCTAATATCCAATCTAAACCTCCCCTGACATAACTTGAACCCATTTCCTCTTGTCCTATCACTTGTCACCAGGGAGAAGAGGTCAGCTCCCATCTCTCTAAAACCTCCTTTCAGGTAGTTGTAGAGGGTGATAAGGTCTCCCCTCAGCCTCCTCTTCTCCAGGCTAAACAACCCCAGTTCCCTCAGTCGTTCCTCATAAGGTTTGTCCTCCAGACCCTTCACCAGCTTTGTAGCCCCTCTCTGGACACGCTCCAACACCTCAATGTCCTTCTTGTAGTGAGGGGCCCAAAACTGAACAAAGTACTCGAGGTGAGGCCTCACCAGTGCCGAGTACAGGGGGATGATTACTTCCCTAGTCCGGCTCACCACACTATTCCTGATGCAGGCCAGGATGGTGTTGGCCTTCTTGGCTGCCTGGGCACACTGCTGGCTCATGCTCAGCCGGCTGTCCACCAACACCCCCAGGTCCTTTTCTGCCAGGCAGCTTTCGAGCCACTCCGCCCCCAGTCTGTAGCGCTGCACGGGGTTGTTGTGACCCAAGTGCAGGACCCGACACTTGGCCTTGTTGAACCTCATACCATTGGCCTCAGCCCATCTGTCCAGCCTGTCCAGATCCCTCTGCAGAGCCAATCTACCCTCAAGCAGATCAACACGCCCCCCCAGTTTAGTGTTGTCTGCGAACTTACTGAGGGTGCGTTCGATCCCCTCATCCAGATCATTGATAAAGATATTAAAGAGAACGGGCCCCAGCACCGATCCCTGGGGGACACCACTTGTGACTGGACACCAACTGGATTTAACTTCATTTACCACCACTCTCTGGGTACGGCCATCCAGCCAGTTTTTTACCCAGCAAAGAGTACACCTGTCCAGGCCATAAGCAGCCAGTTTCTCCAGGAGAATGCTATGGGAAACGGTGTCAAAAGCCTTGCAAAAATCCAGGTAGATAACATCCACAACTTTTCCCTCGTCCACCAAGTGGGTCACCTTGTCATAGAAGGAGATCAGGTTTGACAGGCATGACCTGCCTTTCACAAACCCATGCTGACTGGGCCTGATCACCCTGTTGTCTTGCATGTGCCGTGTGATGGCACTGAGGATGATCTGCTCCATGACCTTCCCAGGCACTGATGTCAGACTGACTGGCCTGTAGTTCCCTGGATCCTCCTTCCGGCCCTTCTTGGGCCCTTCATGGTAGGGCCCACATGTTGCTAATGAGTAGCTCGTGTCAGAGGACCAGCCATCTTCAACCTCTTATAACTCTCAGCCTTAGATTTAATTCTCAATATAAAATATCTCAATTTTCTAGTGAAATCTAGTGTATCTTGACTTAAAGTACTTCCAGGCCCCAGGAGGTTTGAGTCTTCCCCCCCTTTTTCAAATATGAAATCCAACCTAACAGGGAAGATGTTCCAAACAGAGCATCAGCATATGTCACGGAATCACGGAGTTTTCAGACCCAGCAGGTCCGCCCCTAACCTATACTGGTGCTTTACATTCTTCCTCCCCAGGTGCAGGACCTTGCACTTGCTTTTGTTGAACCTCATTAGGTTCTTCTCTGCCCAGCTCTCCAGCCTGTCCAGGTCACGCTGGATGGCAGCACGGCAAGTTGCTCCTCTCAAGTTGTCTGCCACTATTTTTTTTCCTTATGTTCACTTTGCATTTCATTAAATTTCAGAGTGAACATCACTGCTAGTGATCTACCTTCCTTTTTTTGGTGTTCTACAACAAATACATAGTTATCCAACAACAACTACTGTCCCATTTGGGAATTTGCCCACATGTAATTACGGGAGATTTTTCAGTAGAATTTTGATGAAAACATAGTTATTACTTAGTTTCAGTAATTCCATTATCCATACATGCAAAGACTACTTATCTAGGCAAATGCTCACATCTGGAAGTGTCAGGTTATACCCATACTCCAGAGAGGAAAAATAATTCCTATATGCACACAGAATGGCAGCTGACTTCTGTACCTGTAAGAGTCCATACACACAGAGCCAGCCAAGCCGGAAAACCTGGCCTTCCCAATGCTAGATAGATAACGCAGCCTCAACACATCACATTTATAGCACATTTTCGATATATATGCTAAGAAAAAAAAATAGTATTGAAGCCCAATGCTTCAATACTATTAAGTAAGCGAAGAATAAGCTAGACACAATAGCGAAAATTAAAATAAAGTCAATTCTGATTTACTGGTTTTACACTGATTTAAGTGGGGTTAGACTTCAATACCAGTTACACATCTAATCCGGAACTATTTTTATATGCCAAAAACTCAAATATCTGGAATGCTCGTTGAACCTTTCCCTCATAATATTACCTTACAAAAATGCAATGTCATTGAAAACATAAAAAGCCCCAAACTTCTCCCTAAGAGTTTCAGTGAAAAACACTTGCCAAAATAAAAGGATCATTGTTCCATTGAAAATCTGCACGTTATTTTATATGCTTTAAAACCTACTTTCCACCTTCCTTGGTATCCGGATTAACTGAATTCTGATATTAATATTCAAAATAGCACTCCTTTCTTGAAGCATTTACACTTTGACACAGTAATTCAGTTTACATTCCTTAATCTTGAGAGATGAAGCCATACTTACATTAAAACGGAGAGTGCATTAGACATTGAGACCTAATGCTGAGCCCTACAGGTCAAGGTCACTTGGAGATAAGACTGTGGCTTGCAGCTTTCTCTAGCGCACACACACACAGGGAAAAAAAAATAAAAATGAGTCTTCACTCCCACTTAATAGATTAATAGCTTTCAGCACCAGAAGGTTATCCTTTGATCCTTTAATGCTCTATTATGTAATAATTTTGCCAATATCTCCTGACTTCAATCTCAGTAGTTTATAAACAAATATAAACGCAAATACAGTCACCTGTTTGTAGGACAGAAGTAACGCATCTGCTTAGTGGAATGCATGCACCTTACTACATAAGATTCCCAGCTTCTGTTGCATATCCCCATTTGATGTGGTCATCAACTGTATAACCTGTCTGCGAAATGCTACTTCACAGGATCTAGCTCTTAGTTGATTAAAAATTCAGCCTAGCCAAGTTTAAAGCTTTTTTGTTCTGTTTTGTTTTTAAGGGACATACAGCGAAAACATCTTGAGAAACAAAGTTATAGTGAAAACTACCATACAACTACAGCAAGTTCCAGCATTCATTCTTCTGAAGCTTCACCTGTGCAGATGTGCCACAGGTGTATATACAGGTATATATAGAGAAGAATGTTACTTGAAACATCTTGAAGAATAAACTTGTCCCCATCCAGTATATCAGTAATTAGGGTACTGTAGAGAAGGGCACTTTCTGCTAATTCCATTGAAGATATTCCAGTGTGCAACACAAAAAATTAGATTTTTAAGACTACTGAGAGAAAGGAAATGAGTGAGAGAGAACACACAGCCCAGTGGCTGCAGCATGTATCATGAATGGTATGACGTGGGTGCCTGGAAGACCTGCCGCCAGGGCAGTGTCAGTTTGATGTAATAACTGAGTGACTTTGTGAACCTCCGTGCCATACTGGCATTGCAAGATAATTAGGAATGTGCCTGTGAAATCATTTATTATTCTGCACCTCCTGCAGAGTACAAGAACACATTGTTTATTTAAGAAAGGAAACATCCTTCCTTCCATCTCTGCATGTGAAGTGCTACGTGTTTTTAGGCAGAACAGCTGTATATCTTGATAATTACAGGAGCCCTAGATACATACCATCCATGCAAATCTAGAAGATATCCATCCTATGACATTATTCCACAAATTATTACTAGCGATTAAAGTACAGTCTTTTCCTTTGCAGGTATGCCACAATTCCTTCCAACTGAAAAAGGGGGGGGTAGGGGGGGACGGACGGACGGACACAAGAGAAGCTGCAAATCTAGTCCATCCGTCTCACCACCAGGGGACACTGTCATGTCATTTCAAAAGTATGAGGAAACAAATTTTTGATTTAACGCCAGTAAGTCAAATTTAGATGGCTAGATGAACTCTTAATGTGTTAGCTTTATGCTTCCTTACAGCAGAGCCAGTAAATATGATAAACACATGCCCAAAATAACAGAGAATTGTCTTTGAGCCTTTACATCACACACATATGCATCTCCCAACTACCAAAACAACATAAATAAATAACATAAACCCTCTTTCTTCCTCAGTATAACATTACCATAGCAAACTCAATTCTGCCTACATAAGCTAGTACTGCTAAAATCTCAACCGCAGCATTTGGAGAAGAACAAGTTCTGCCAAAGTTCTTCTCAAACTAAGCAGCACCTCATGTCTCGAGTCATCTCTCTATACTCAGTGGAGCTAATTAAGGACACAACAGAAGAGAACTCAAGCACAGGTACCAAAGCCTAACTGATTCTGTACACTGAGTATGCTCAAGACCCTGTCCACATTTTATCCATTACTGAATGTGACAAGACAATGAGCACACCCTTAACAGACCACTGGAAAATGAATGCAAAAGTAGTTATTACATAACCAGAGACAGCTGTCACCTGACACTAAAGGATGAAGATATATTTAAACCTCTTACAGCCAAGACAGCCAAAGAAAGAAAAGTGTTTGCACTGATTTTATCTATTGATGCTGGTAGTTCTTTAAAATATGCAGAATGCGATTTAGTAAGTACTTATTTGATATACATTTCCATTTAGATTAATTTATACATGATCTATGATTGCCAAAAAATGAGAATTGCATATTCACAACTGCTATAACATGATTGCGCCTTGTGTAAAGCAGGAAGTATGTTCTCCAACATTAACAATGTGGAACCAAAAAAAAACATGAGATAAAAGGATGAAAACATAAGCGTAGAAAACAGGGAGATGGCTTTTCTGCTTCAACCAAATAGTTTTGCTTCATAAATTAATACTTTGTGCTGTTTCTGTATGTGCTAAAATAGGTAAACAGAGGTCCCCAAACACTTAAATTGTATCTTGAAGGCTATATGCTAGTACTATGCTGAAAATGGCTGGCATCTATGTTCACAGTGAGATGAAAGTCCCTCTGGAAGGTATAGACTTTCTTTTTCAATCAGTGATTTAGTTTAATGGAATCAGTTTTTGAAGGCATAGGCTTCATTCTCTTTTGCAACTCTGGTGTACAGTACTTACTTCATTAAACTGGGTGCATACATTAAATGATCCAGGTTACACAAAATCATTAAGTGAATATTCTAAGCAATATTTTACTCATCATCTCAAGATTCAAAATTTCAAATGTTAAGCTTAAGAGTGCACTTGAATTGTTAAGTACATACAAAATTGTACTTAGGTCAACTACAAACCCAGGATATTGCTGTCTAGAGCTCAGCATTCTACATTAGAGAAATTTAATTAAAAATAAGCATTAGTTCTGTGTATTCTGTACAACTTAAACATCTGAGCTAGCAATAAAGATCAAATCACCTCTCTCAAGTTAAAACCACTCTCCCTGGCTTATCTCATAGCCCTGTCAGGTGACAGCACCAACCGTCCTGAACTGCATCAGCAACTGTGACCCATACTGTGCCTATTTCAGTTCTCAGTCTCACCAGGAGAAGTGATCAGTCACATTTTCCTTTACCACATTTTTTTTTTCCCAACTACTGTTTCACTTCAGCCTCACTGGGCATTTGCCTACCAAAAGCATAATGAAATATATTCATTCTAAAATCTAGATAAAGAGTGAGGACTTTGGAAAGAATGGAAAGCAGAGATTTCTACATGAAATTGTCATGACACTGAAAGTCTTATAGATAGGTAGTGGTCAGCAGTTATTCAAATACACAAAGAACACTAAGAAGAGGTTGCCACCGCCTCCAGCAAAGCTGAGAATGTACATTCACTAGTAAGTTAACAGGATTTATACAGAATTTTCTGTGGCATCTGAGTTTGCGCCATGGAAACTGCCTGGCTTACACTGCATCTGCCTGGCCTGAGCCGAAGCAGGAGGTGTGCAGGCTCTGAAGTAGTTCCAAGGGTAATTAAGCACATCCTCTCGGGGTGCAGCTGCAGCGGGGCTACATATCACTGGCCCAACTCTTCTCAGCGCTTGTCATCGGTGACCCCTGACTCCCACAGCTCTGCAGTAAGAAGAATGGGCACTCCTGAATTTGCTTCAAGACCAACCAGGTTAGCTCAGGCCTGTATAGAGCTGTTCCAGACTCAACTGGAGAAGTTCCTGGCAACCTCATCTAATTAGAGCTGCTTCGGGCAGGGACTGGACTTGGTCTCCTCCAGAGGTCCCTTCTAAACTAAGTTATTCTACAATTCTGTGATCTTTCCAAGAGACTAAAAGAAATTGGGGCGTGTGTTCCTGAAGATGGCACCCACCAGGACACACACACAAGTGTCTTAGCTGACATAACAGTTGGAAAAGAGAAAGTCTGTGCACAGCCTTGGCTACTGTTTTCCCAGGTATTGACAATCCCATCTATTTCTATAATGTGATCATACCATTTACAGCACACTTTATTAAAACTCTCCACTTAAATTGAACATGGAGACAAAAATGAATATACATTGATTAAGACATTATCCAAACAGAAGAGAACACTGTTATCATTGATGTGCCCTATGTTTTGGGAACTCTGAACATTCAGGTAAATAATGTTGTTTACATTCAGCTATACCACTAATAATCTATACTGTTAACAGGTGGTAATGTTATCTTTGGTAAGAATATATTCTTTGTTATAGTAAGAACTGAAAAACAGGAAAATCATTCCTCATAAGATCTGAAAAGAACTTTGCTTTATTGGTGTTTTGATATTAGGGAGTTATTGTCTCTCTGGAAGAGTAAGCAGAGATCAGACAGGCCAAGCCTATTTCATATTTTTAGATTCTTAAGACTAGAGGACAAAAAAACCAAACTTTGATGGATTTTTGATCCACGCCTTTTCTTTCTGCAGGCAATAAGCACTAAAAATTGGATCTCCTGCTGTGCAGCCCTGATGCTCACAAACACTTTCAGTTCTGACATTCTGTGACACTTTATGCAACTGTCAGTGGGCTTTATTCAACATAGCAGATACCCACGCAAGCTTATGTCTCTGTGAGATGACATTGAACCATTCCTAATGTCTTTCATATAAATCAGCAAAAGTGTCTTTTTCCAGCACCTTTTTACTATGCATTTCACTGAAAGGGGTTGATTAAGTGTTAAGGAATGATTAGCCTGTTTTGCAATTATAAAGGATTGCACTTGACAAGATCTGACAGTATCTCAGGCTAATCTCAGAGCTACACAACATTTGTAAAGCTGAAAATATTCCACAGAAAGTTACTTGAAAATCAATGAAATTAACAATTTTGTTACAAAATGAAGAACAGAAGCTAAAATTCAGGCTGATGTCAAAAATTCATTGCTTAATGACTTATATCTTACCTTATATCTTACCACCTAGGTAAGTATCTTACCTAGGTGGACCAGTGCCCAACATCCTTCAGTCTGCTCAGAGCTATTCCTTACCACAGCCCATACCACAGGCACATTCAGTCATGATGTTATTACTCATACCTGTGATATGGATGTAGGCCAGGATTATAAAGACTGATGTAAAACTGGCAAACTGCATCAGTCTCAACTGAGAATGCTTAATGCCGACAATGAAAAATAGGGGAAAACCAATCCATACCACATTCATGTGATCGCAAAATACATTCAGAGGAGAAAATTTGCTCCTTGCTCCTATAGTCCATCAGCTGTGCCCAAACACACACAAACAGGTTACAGTGCTCACCTCAAGCATACATGCACATACACAAACTGAGTACGTGGTTGAAAAGCAGAAATTGTCCTTGCATTTTTTATTTCCCATGACATTTACGAAATTAATGCCTTTGTCACAGTCTTAAAACACTGTGTATAGCACCAAACACATATAAAAGCAGGCTGGGGTAGAAAATACCAGAGGAAGAACAAAAACTGTACTCTTGGAACTTGTCATCTGAAGCCACTTAAAGCAATAAACTGGCTAACAGAGCCAGATTATAAGCAGCACAATCTTACATCCAAGTTACTCTCTCTACAAATTGAAATAGTTTAGATTAGTGTTTCATAGAAAAAAAAAACCACAAACAAACAAAAAATAATCCCAAAGCCAAATAAATCTTATTAAAATAAACTCTTTTTTTAGAGTATCGTTGCTATGAATTTTAGAGTTGAAAGCATTTCAAATTCCTGTACCTCTAAACACACATTACATGGATGGTCTTACATAGCTTTTTTAATGTCTATCGTATAAGGACAAGAGGAAACGGGCACAACTTAAAATACAAGCAAGTACCATAAAACAGAATAATAAACATTTTTGCTGGAAGCATGACTGAACACTGGAACGGGTTGCCCAGACTGACTGTGGAGTCCCATCCTTGAAGATGCTCAAAACCTAACTGGACAGGACCCTGAGCAACCTGCTTGAGGTGACCCTCCTCGAGTAGGGCAGTTGCACTGGACATCTCCAGAGGTGCCTGCTAACCTGAGTGATTCTGTAATTTGATAAGTAAACCTATTGTCTGCAATATTTGTCAGATCAGGAACACAAAAAGCCCCAAAACAATGGAGAACTCTAGTTAAATGTAGCAATTATACACAGTCATGCTCTGTCATAAGGAGGTAAAGGACATCACCAAGCAGTTCTTCATTCTGAGATGAAATGTTCCCTTTACTACGAGAAGCAATAACTGGGTAACTGAAACACCATGTGCCCAGTCAGCACAGTGAGAGCGAGCACAGCCATGTGAACAGAAGCACAGGTTCCACAAGGGATGCAGAATCCCACTTCAAACCAAAAGCAGCACTACTTACTTCATAACACCACTTTGGCCTGACACAACTGGGCTTGGTCTCAGTGATATGGTTTACTTCAAACAGCTGTAGAATGTAATCTTTGAATATTTGATGCATTCTGAGCCACATATCTTCTTTATTAAATAAAAAATATTTACATGCCAGTCTGTCTATTTTGTATGTTACTTAATACTGTGTTTCTGGCTTCGCATAGGATACTTTCTAAGCATGGTAAAAAAACTTCTTCGGGTGCAAATAATTAGATTCTTTCACAAAGTTATCTTGCATAAGGTACCCTGATCTAAAAGCAGGCCAAGATCAAACAGCAAAATGTTTTTCTTTAGTTTCGGTATGCAGGTAGTCCTGAGAGGACCACTAAAATCCTTAAAATTTAAACACAGCTAAGCTTTCTGTTGAGTTAAGACTAGAGAAAATACTCTGCTGAAAGCCTTTCTCAGAATACCAAATACTTTAGGTTTTAATATCACACACTGTGATGCCGAGTAACTCAGCACAAAACTATTAATTTTTCATATAACTTGTAGGTTTGTAGCGTGACACAAAAATCCATTGTTTTTCTACAATGGCTCGGCACAGTGCAGACATACTCCCTTTGTATTCCCCAATTTCTGAACACACCAAATCAAAATGAAAACTATTAGAAAAGTAAAATCTCCCACCTAAAGCCAGATGCCATGCCAGAGATGGGCTGGGCTTCTTATTTGAATCTGTGTAAGACAGAAAATAATCCTGTAGATACTATCACCCATATAAAAGCTTGACTTCTTCACATATTAAGTTACTAAAATGAAAACTGACAGAACACACTTGTCAGCTTCATTTAACCAGATGCTACCTGACAATTTCCACATGGGATTGGGGAACTGCATCTTGAAGGGGACATAAAACCACAAAGAAATGAGGAAGAACTTGTCGAGTCAAATAACATAGGCACAGACCTCATAAAGGAAAATGGGTACATTTATTAAATCAACTTTAACTTCTATGATAACTGAGGCAATCACTCCAGCCACTGCCCCTGTCAGTTTGACAGCAATGCCATGTCCGCATGAGAAAAATCTGCTTCAATGCTTTTGAAATACCTAAAAATGTTGGCCAAGGTAAAAATAAAATAAAACCTTTCCCTTAAAAACCTTCTCCTTCCACTTAATTATAGCATTAAGAAAACAAAATGCCTGTTAAAACCATGAAAGAAGAAATCAGTATTTTAAATTGAGGTACACCCTGCTGCAATGTCTTGGAGTGTTCCTAACGTAAACCTTGAAAACAGTGGGGAATACTAATAATTTCCCAAAAGTCTGTCAGAGAAAAAAAAATACAGCTTCAACAGGAATTTTTTTAATTACTTATTTATACAGAAATTATTGGCTGGTTAACTTTAGTTCCTCTTTAAAGACCTGAAGCTAAAGAGAGTGAATACTTTACCTTTCGTTGTGCAAAACTTGTCAGAATTTTTAGCGTCAGAGATGCAAATATTCCCACTAATGCCACAGTGTTTCATAGAATTTAGGTTCAAATCGCTTAGCTTGTGCAGGACAGGTGCTTGATTTCTTGGGGTTTTTTTGCGTGTTACCTTTCTGCTTACTTCCTCCGCCCAGGAAGCTTACTATGATTTAATGGGAAGCAGATCAGCACTTTAAACTCACTAAATTAACACCTTTCTCTTTCAGCACAACCTATTTAATCTGAAGAGTGCAACACTGGGTGTATTTTAGTTCAGATCAGGAGTGCTTCCGCTCGCAGCGCACACTAATCTCACAACACACAAACTGGACTGCTTTCAGTTGAAGCTACACTAAAAGGTCCTCCCCAGGACTAAAGGAACAAAATGCTCCTCCAACCACTATAGGCCATCTGCCCACAGAACACCCCCAAAAACACATATAGTGTGAAAGTTGGGTCCTCCTCATCAACTGCTTCACCCAATTTACCCTTTCCTACTACAGAAGTGGCCAACACAGACAGAACTGGGGGCTCAGAGAATCCCATCCTTACTACTACCCAGCAGAGAAACACGCCACGTTTCTGGCTGCCGCCACCTTTGATGTTAAGATGCTGAGACCCTTCCTGCTGGGAAAAGGCTGCAATAACCAGCCAAAAGCTTGCTGTAAAAACAGCAATCTCAACCTAAGGAGATTTGAGTCTCACTGTTTACAGTACGACAGATGCTTAAGACTGTAGTTTAACATGTAGCTTTGTAGCAAGGCTAAAACAGGGATTCTCTGACTACCTCTTACAGGCCTATTAGAGGAATAACCAAATGTGTTAAGAGAAAAAGGTCCAAGTAGGGACCTCTGAGTCACCAGCAAGAAAACAAACATCCCAAAGATAAAAATTTTTCCTGATAAGATAAAAACTTGTTTGACAAGTCCTAACTATGTACCAGCTGCTCATCAAAAATCTAGAGACTGAATATTTTCAGCTATAAGCATGAGAAATTAATAGTTACCAAAAAAAAAGGAAAAAGGAACATAGCTTCTAACAACCAAGGAAAATGACAGGAGGAATAAAAAAAAAAAAAGCCAAAAGATGAGAATCCTCTTTTTTTTGGTCCAAGTTTCAAAAAATGTCATAACAGCTCACACCATTGAAAAGTGGATAAAACTTAATTGCTTGCTTACTGGCAATATATAAAAGGGTGTGTTCTGCTACTAGCACTTCAGGATTTTAATAATGTGCATGCCACGTATCTAACAAAACCTTGTTTTGCAATTTAGTGGGAGAAAATGTCTCAACTAAAAAATTTTATCAAGTAAAATTAACTAAATGTAAATACATGTAACTACCAAATAATATGCAAATAAAATACACTATCAAAAAATCTTCTTTGGAAAGCCTCCTGATTAGTGGAATCCTGCTGCTGGTTAGAGGCCACAGAGCAAGGCCAAGCATACTCGCTCTTCCCCATGTTAGTCGGGCTTGATTACATGCTGGGTCTCAAAACAATTGCCTCCTTTCACCTCAAATTCATTGCACCCCCATGATGAAGGAGGGCCTGCAGCACGCCTTGCAGCTGGTGAGGGCTGTGTCTCCCTCCTGCCGCAGGAGGGCATGCGCCAGGCCCAGCTCCTCCGCACCTGACAGTCTGCCAAACGGCTGAGCCTCCCCTGTGGAGTCCCAGCATGGAGGGAAGCCAAGAGCAGAGCTCAGCTGAGCTGCCAAACACGCCAGATGCGGGCACTCTCGCAGGTGACTGTGACGTGGGGCCCAGAAGAGCAAGCCTCGTGCTGAACACACGAACCCCTGACAACCTATGTCTAATTCAGAGTGCTTGCAGGGGGCCAAAAGGAGGATCAGGCTGTCAGCCACTGAAGCTCAAGGGCACTTAGCTTATTGCACAAAACACCAGCTGCAGGGCTTGCAATTTATTCTCCATTTAGCTACTCCTACTGCAGGACTTAAAGTAACTCAGGGTACTTGGTGAGAATGCAAAACCCACAGCCGCCTTCTGTGACGTCTGATATAAGGAACAGCCAGAAGCTCTGGGGGAGGAGATGCCACCAGCTGGGAAAACAGGGAGTGAGGAGTCCTTCTGCAGACCGTGCATCAACAGCAAAGCTGGATCCTGGAAAACATCTCCAAGGGAGTTTCCTGCTTTATGACCAGGGTGGAAATAAAATGAGAATTGGAAACAGAATTGGGTAGAGAATTGTGGCCATATTTCTTATTGTAAATGATGACCACAGAATCTCTAACATGTAATGGGCTGGGAATTCCCTTGGCAGGAAATGGTGGACATAACATTTCTCCAGAGCCTTTTGTGCCCTCCTCTAAACTCCAAAATTCATTCCTAGAAAGAAATTGAGTATCTTGGTCCTGCTAGAATAAACCACCAGTTGTCACCAATTACTGCCAAGACACTTAACTGAAGCTTGAATCCCTGGCCCTGCAAGCATGAACAATGCATCTGAAGTGCAAGCCTCTCCACTGCACTCCTCAGAAGTCTGTTATTCCTATCCTGTCAACACAGTGCTATCAGGGGACATGCATTAAGCAGAAACTTCCTTGCTGATGGCTGTTCCTGTACTCCAAAAGTTCAGCTGCAACATCATGTGTGAGTGGAAGAGATCAGTTCTCATGTCTGCAGGCTTCTGCATTCATATTCAGAATCCTTGGTCATATCTGAGCAATGTTTTCTCCACTCGGAGCATATAAGGCTATTGAATTTTTCAAACAAAAATCCAGATAGTGAGAGTTTTCAAAGAAAAAGAATCTCCATAGCTCACCAGCCCTCCCCAGGCACTGATCCGTTGCCCAACCACGAGTTCATCATATGAAGACAGACCTTGTTAACACAGACAGAAGAGATCTCAACAGATGATCTAGATTCCAAGGTTCATTCAGCTTTCATGAAAAGGGAATAATTAAACTTATTCTTATAGATGGAGGCTCCCAAATGACGCATGAGAATCCACTCTGGCGTTTTCCAGTCTTTAATGTTAAGAATTTTTTCACACCATCTACCACTAAACATTCTTCTTGCAGTTCAACTTGCCCTATCTACCAAGGATACAGAGAAAAAAAATTCTATTTGTAGTAATATGTCTGGCATTTGTAGACTGTTGCGTTCCCCCCACTACCTAATCCTCTCTGGTTTATACATGTACTTAAAGTTACAGTAGTTTATATACAAATACCTAAAGAATCTGCAATCAGCATTCCCAATTCATTTGAAGACTGCCCTGAAGAGCCATTATGCAATTAGTGCATTGGACCCAGCGGCACAGATATTGACACCTGCAGTGTCTCCTAGCAGGCATCTCCGATTCCTACGCAGCTGATGAATCGAAAAGGCTTTCTCCAGCTCCTCTTAACATGACCTTTCTCCGCTAACCTTCAATTGGCTTCACGCAGAGGCAGAAGACAGAGAACCTGGGGAAAGCTTCCTATTAATGCAATCTTTCCCCACATATTCAAAGCCTGCTGCTGAGCACACCCAGTGGTATTTCTTTTAAATGTGCCTGGACTTTTTGGATAAATATGGTGTTCTGCAGTCCCCATCCCCTCCCCAAACACATGCAGATCGCTTTTCTCCAATTCAGACTCAAAAATCAACAGAAATCAATTACTGCAGTACTAATAAATGCATTATACCAGAACCTGCTAAAGATATCTGGCACCCCCCCAGTTATGGTAACCCACGTGTTAGCCAGCCTTTTGACTTTTCTCACCACATTTGGTATTCCACCGCTGTTACAGTCAATCGCTGCTGCATGCTAGTACTCCACAAATTGATCCTACTCTGCTTTCCAAAGCACGTCCTGAAAAAGCAGTCCAAAAATTCTCATGACCTACATGCCTAGACAAGTTTTCCACATGTCAGAAGTGTACATACCAATCCAATTACAGTCACGCAGAAAAATTAAAAGACAGAGGGAAAGGTATTCTCTACTTCAAACACATAACACCAAAATAAGACTGGAGGATGAAAAGTAACAACCCGGTTTTCCTTTTAGTACATTTCAGCATCCTACAAACTGCAAACCCCAGGAATACTTATCCAACATTTTTTGCATACCTGCTGCTACCTTGTCATCATTTTTTTCTAAAGAAAGCACAATACAACAGAAAGCATCCAGATACGAATTCCTGAAACTCTGCAGTCCCACAAATTCCTATTCATGTGCAAGTAGGTCCACGACAGCAAGAGTTTAACAATAGTAAGCCTCTCAGAACTAAAAATTCAATCCCCTATGAGGAAGTTCAGTAATTATCAGACATTTTACTCCTTTTTTCATTAAAAATCAAGAAACAATCCTAAAGTAAAAGTATTTATCTGCTACTGGGAAGTAGTCATCACTCAATTTGTCATGAAAATAGGTGTACAGTCCATACTATTCCTGTTATTTAAGTCAAATTAACAGCTAAAATTAACCTCCTCTGAGTAATAAACTCACAAACTTATTTCACCTCACCACCTGGGAACTAGTGCTTTCAGGTAATTCTGAATGTAAGCAGTTATCAAAATGTTAATGTAGTCCCTGTTTTCTGCTTAAGATTTTTTTTTTAGTTGTTTTATTGTACTATGCTCAGATATACGGCAATCTCTGGGCCCAAAACTAACCAGTTCCTTTTCACAAATTTTTAGTGATTTCCTTTCCTAAAAATAGGTACAATGTAAACATGAACACTTTTTACTGAGTAACCACATGAGTTCTGTGATACTGTAATAACATTTGCTAATCATAATGTCCTTTGTAACTCTTTTAAAAATCAGTTTCTTATCATTTGATCCTAATACACCTTTTTTAATATTACTGTTTCAAACTGTCAAATTAAATGTTTAACAATCTTGTTTACACTAAAAAGCTTTTGAGAAAGATCAGATAAAATTAAGCTATCATAGCCTAGCATCAATCTGAAAATGTTACTATCTTTACTTTGTATGTTGTGTTGACACCTTAAATTATTATGCATACAAGTTGAGCAATTAACAGCCTTTTGATCTTCAAAGGCTTATGATGCAGGGGTCTGTAACGATCCCTGGGTATCAGTGTGACTTCTGCTCTGGATTACTTTACCAAAGACCAGACAACTTCCACTGATTTCACGATATCTTCTGCATTAAATACATCTGGACTTTTTAACAAATACTCAACATGAAAAAAGACAGTAAAGCTTGTTTTTCTCTCCCCACTGGGTTTATAAATATTTCATGGACTAATAATATTTTAATAATCAGAACTATTTAGCAGTCTAAAATCATGCAAATTAATACAAAGGTCCAATAGTTAACAAATACTGACTATTCCAAATAAAGGTCCTCCTTTCCAGGTACTCTCTTCATTTAGACAGAAATTTTGAAGTCTGAATGGCCACATGTTTCAGGTGACAAAATGGGAGCTTTTTGGCTCCAAAAGTTGAGCCAATCATTTGAACACATAAATTTGATTTGTTATGTACTGAAACCCTCCCAAGTTTCTCTTGTAGGTACTTGTGGAAAATTTAGAACATTGTAAGTGTGATTGAAAATAGAGTGATACCATACTCTGCTACACTGCATGTGGTCACAAATCACTTTGTTTTTGTTAGTATTGTAATAATGCTCCTTTATTATTCACAACTTACCAAATTGCTTTGTTGCTAACCTCTTATGAATAAGTGGTTTAAATCCAATATCCAAGGATCAAACTAACCCTGCACACAAAACACCTACTAAATTGAAGTGAAATGCATATTGAAAATATAAAGGCTTTTCACGGCTGTAAGCTCTATGTTGGGTCTGGACAATACAAATGAGAGCAGAGCAGCCATGGTTTATAGTTTCATTGCTTACATAGCATGGAAAGCACACTGTGTCGCTCCATTAAAAATTACTACTCTGAATGAACCCACAATGAAATTAAAAATAGATTTTTACTCATCAGAGGAACGTGTTTCTGAAACAGTCTCTCAAAAACAACAGTTAGGTAAAAACACTAACCGCCACTCAGATGGAGCTTGCTTTTCTGCAAGGAAGTGCATGGTGTGATTGCTTATAGTGAAGGCAGATGGAAATTCACAGTCCTGGAGATTCCTGAGGTTCTCACAGTCTTTTCAAAGAAAAAAACCCACCACAATTAGTAATAATTATTTAATGTATTTATGGATACTGCAAGTATTTCAAGTGCCCTGCCATTGAAATTGAGATATCCATAACATCATGAAAACTTCAGTTTCAGCAGGAGCAAAAAGAAAATACACAGGGAATGATAAATTCTGTGCAAGATGAAGAGTAGTGCAATAGATGAAAAAACACTGGTATTATGATGTATTTATTTTTTTAAAAAGCAAAACACATAATTTTGTAAAGCCTTAAAAACTCTCAATTATTCACAAACAGACAAAGAATACACACACTTCATATGGAAACTACAGGCAACTCTTAGGTGGCTACACAATTGTGCTTCTTCACTGCTGCTTCCCTGGTTATTGCACTACTCTTTCAAGTCTCACAAAGTCCTGGCCTCATAAACCAGCGATATGCTTCCAATATATTATACCCGCCAGAATCTCCTTATAGGACTTTATGATTCATGATCATTTAAAACCAGTTTTCCTACTTGCTTTTATTGACAAGACACAAATTTTGCCGCAGTGCCTTTTACCACAGGCTTGCTCAATATTTGGTCTCAATGCGGATCTCCAGATACCACCCTAATAGATAAAATTATTAAAAACGAACCTTTGACCTTGAGTAGTCTGTTCGATCCATTTAAATCTAAAAATCACGTGTTGCCTTTCCTGTACATACGGTATTAAAACTGCAGAGGCCCGTAGACAAAACAGACCTCAGAGAATACTCAAAAAGTCGACTCATTTTCCTCTTATTACAGAAAAAAAAACCTTAATTTCTCTCAACAGAGTATTTTATAACTAAAGATTCAGGATTTTTCCTTTAACTGACATTAAGTAGGACTGTGTTCTCTTACTGTGCTTCCACATATAACCACCTACTTACATACTTCTTTGCAGTTGGAATATCTGCATATGTATCTCCTGACATAATTGTGAAAAATTAGAGTAATACATTTTCTTCTCCTGTTTCATCTTTTGCTTCTATTAAAAACAAAACAAAACAAAACAAAAAAACAAAAAAAAACCCCACCCAATATTTGATCCATTTTCTTGATATTTCATGGTTCAGTTGAATACGCTGGTTTTGTTTCACAGAGTTAGAAATTGCCATGAAGTGATAATAGAAATGGATAGACCAAAACTATTTCCAAAAATTCAGGTCAAATTTAGTGTTTCGTTTTAAGACCCTTTCACCTACTTTTTGTTTTATTAAGTAAACAAATACTTTTTTTTCATATTTGCCAAAGGAAATTTGAGAACATTTGGTATTAGTATCTATTAAATGAAAATTACAGATATGAAAAGCGCTGATTTCCATTTCAGAATTTGCCTATATATTTAAAACAGATTGAATAATTCTCAAAAGATTGCAAACATTTAACTTCGAAATAAAACATAACTTGTGGGTTAAGCCAAAATGAAACTTTTCAAGAATATCTCATTTTGTGGAAGCATCTTCTGCACTTAGTTGGAGCTGGGAAGTTTTTATCCCAGTTTTTCATACTGCTAGTAAATAAAAACTTCAATCGTGTGTCCATCTTCAGCCTGTCATAGGAAAAGTTAAAAACCCCCTATGCTTTCCCTGAAAAAAAATTTGATAGAACACTTACTCTTTGCTGTGTATGGGATCTTGCTAACGCATAACAGGCATCATACAATTACACGTCTCCATGTAGGCACAACCTGAACAGGGGGCTCTAACCTTTTAGCTGCTCCCACAGAAAAGGGCAACATGAGCCTGGCATGCCATGGTAAGACGAGCCGAAGGAGAGCCTTGCTGGATGCTTTATGCAGCCTTTCTTTCCTCTAGGAAAAGTCCTTTGTAGGTATACCACAGATACCACATTCTAAAAAGAGGAAAGGACCATTAAAGCCATTCTGTGCTGTTCCGCTGCCTTTGGCCTTCAGCAGTTACTATTTTCTCATACATCTGTGGATGATCCGAGATACACGCGTGAGGCACGTCCTAGTGGAGGAGTGCGCACAGCAGCATGACTTCTCAAGAAACTATGCATCGAGAAAGCGAAGTTACACAGGAGAGTCAAACAAGTGTTAGAAACCATTTGCCTGAGAAGAATGTGATGGCAATACATTTTGCAAATAGTCATGGAGGTTGCTATTTGTTACTTGAAGGGGAATTAGGTATCAAGAAGGTAGGTATCACTGCTTCCTGCTCAGCACAAAAATGTACAATTACTCATATTTTCTTTGCTGAAATGGCTGTCCTATGATTACATTTGTCTTGACTGTTTTTTTAAACAAAAGAAAAAAGTAAACAGTGGATGGAAGAGAACGGAATAGGTGGAGAATGCCATTTTCACTTGTTATCAAACTGTTTTCACTGTTATCAAACACATGAACGAGCGTGTGGCTTTATTAACAGAGAATCAAGAAAACAAAAAGAATTAATTATTAGGATAATTACCAAAAAAGTTAATCTATACTATGCTAGTTCTATATTTCCTTTCACACCTTTGTTTCAAATATTCCACTATAGCATTTTCTGTTATAGTGCACGGTAATAAAATTGATTTGTTGTTCTGCAGGCTAAGAACAGCTTGAGGACTGAGAGCCACCCATCTCCAGAGAGCCATTAAATGAGAAAGGGAAGTGCCAATCAGGAGAATTTCCAATGACAGAACAATTTCTGCGGTGGCTTCACTGGTAAGGAAAGACATGTCCAGCAATGCCTAACCCCCACAAAGAGCCTATTGGTAACAAACAGTAACACCTTTAGATTTACAAATAATGTACAAGAATTTTGAATGCTGCTATTAGCAACTGAATGCTGATTGCTGAGCTTCAATTCCACTTCCCTCAAAAATCAAGAACCCAATATTTAAGGCTGTCTGAAGCTAGTGAATCATCTGCTTCAAAGTAGGATTTGCGTATGTTCACCTATCCTTGTAAAATCAGGAATTATAGCAGATTTCCTGGAGGAAACAGAAAAGTCTCAAGTTGTTTATTCCTCCAATACTAATAAAAACAGAGAGTTAACCGAAAAGCTGTGACAGAAAGAAATCACAGATTTTAAGACTCAATTTTTCTTTTGTTTCGTTTTTTTTTTGTTTTGTTTTGTTTTTAATTACAGAAGACTGTTATGCAATTTCCATGAGAGTTCCTGCTTTTCTTTTGACCACCGCAGCATGCACCTGCTTGTAATTCTGCTGCCACGTTAGCAAAATTTCCAACACCACAACTTGTGTCCTTGGCAGGACTAGTTGTGTGCGGGTTTATTTACTATCTTTAGGTATGTTTCTCTAAAATGCTCCCAAATTGTTTAAGTTCAGGAATGTGCAGTAGAGGAATAATGATTTGCAATTCAGCTTAAATTTTTAAGCACAATGAAACCTCTGCCAGTCTGCGGACAGCATAACACAAGCTGGAAAGAACTAACCATGGAGATGGCCTAAGTGACGCAGCTGATAACAACACACTGCAGCAGGGAATAGGTATCAGATACAGAACAAGGAAAAGGGAAAAAGAAATCTTGAGAAAATCAAGAGAAAGAGCCAACTACTCAAAAAAGAATGGGGAAAAAAAAAATCCAGCTGGTTACACCCGGAGGCAAAAGGAAAACAGTAACATGTGAAGAGAAGGGAGAAAAGCAGGGATGATTTTGTAAACCTTGCATCTGTCTTTACAGGAGGACTGGTACTTAAACTTTCTGTTTGTTTGTTTACCAAGGAAAAAGGATACAATACTCCCCAAGACAAGAAAATAATATTTTCAGTTCACTGAAATATGTCACATCAAATGAATACGGCAGAAGTGTTACTAAACTATTGTTTTAATGCACCACATCAATTGCTTCTATTATTACACTCGGAAGCATGCAACTAAGTACTGGGTGAAATTTCACGCTTGGCAGAATCTACCATGATATTACTATTCAACTGGAACAGTCAGACAACCCAAAGCTGGAGACACTTGGAGATACAGTCACTTATCCTATTTGCCATTGCTAAAATGCAGAGCAAACCAGCACGCTGAACTTGGCCTTTGAAATGCCAGCTTAAGACACCAAATACTGCAGCTTTCTGGCTGCACCGCAGTACCCATGTGCCCCCTGCAGTGTGCTAATATTCTCTTCCCTTTCCGAGCCTTTTGGTAAAGGGCCGCCTCCTCCTTTGGGAAGGAGGAAACCATGTAATTTCCAGCCATTCCTTACTCCAGACTTCAAAGTATCTGGCAAGTTTGCTAAAAGGTGCCATCTACCACAATCCTATAGGATACAGGCCATTGGGGCAGACAGGGGAGGGGCTCCTCTGCAGCAATTCAAGCTTTACAGGGACTGGTAACAAGAAGTCACTTTGAGGAATGCACACAGATGGGATAATTTATATTCTAGGGGTGTGCGGGACACCTAGTGTGAAGGATTCAGAGGTGCTTTGTGCACCTGGTAAGTCTGACAGATAGACACTCTGCTGGTTAGGAAATTAAAAATTTTGTGGCATGGGGAGATGGCAGAGAGCAGAGATACATTTAGTTACCTGGTCTCATTTTACTATGAAGAGATACAATTACATATTTATCTTTTATTCCTGCTACTTGAATAGAAAGGAGAATTAATAAACACTGTGCAACTTCTAATTTTCTATTCTGGGCTGACATGATCATCCATTATTCCTGAGGAAAAAAAGGGAACCAGCTAGACTTCATACCAGAATAGGACCTCCTTGCTATTCCCAAACACTCACACAAGTCACTTGCACATGGAATAAGGGAACAGTATTTGAAATACTGAAGACTACAATCACAAAATTCATAGCTAAAATCCAGTTTCATATCAAAGTAGAAAGCATTATATTGGAATAGCTATTAAATATTTCAGTACGAACACTGTATAGCATTGCTGCAGTTGAGAAGCTGTTCTTTTCTTACTTCAGGGTAATTATTCTGCAAAAGCAAAGGCAAGGTGCACTTGTAACTGAAATGCCAGACCACAAACTGAATAGCAGACTCTACAGAGAACCGGCATTTCCTACCCCTGTAGTACACATAGCAACAAGAAAACTAACTCCTAGACAATACTATCTAAGGATCAGAAAGCCTCTGCTTCAGAAATCATGTCACTTATCTGGAGTTTCTTGTACAAGTGTTAGAATACCATCTGCCCCTTAGACTCTTCAGGAGTAATCATTCAGGACACTACTGAATCACAGCATGATGCAGGCTGGAAGGGACCTCAGGGAATCTCGGAGCCAATCCCCCGCAGTCCTGAGGCAGGACTAACTTCAGTATTAAATAGGGCTGCTCAGGGTATCCAGATGAGTTTTGTAACCCAAGCTGGCGAACCCACAACCCCTCCGAGCAACCTACTTTCAGCGTTTCACCACCTTCATTGTGAGACTTTTGTCCAATATGTAATCAGAATTTCCCTTGATGCAATTTGCAGTTTCCACAGCTCTCTTGGGCAAAAGGATTTAGACTCTCACCCCTTAATTTCAACCAGTAAGGAAAAACAATAGGTTTTCCATCTATATTGCTGGCTACCATCAAGCTCCAAGATAATTTCAAACTTGAGCACCCCTACAGTAGTCTTAAATACAAAGACTCCATTATAGTCAGACTGAATACAGTTGTTGTGACTCGAGGTATTTGAAGTTACTATGAGTTTAAATTCTGTATGTATAGACATGCACCTGTATTATATGCTTAACAATACCTATTAAAAGAAAGAATGGAAAAAGAAAAACCCAAATTTGAAAATAAACTACTGCTCCTAGGAGAAAAATAGAAAGGCTCAAACTCATCATTTACAAATAAAACCACAATAAAGCAGGGCAATTAAAAGTTACAAAACTATACTTGTAGAAAAGCTTAATAATCTTTTTTCAAACAGATCACAAGCCAAAAAGCTTGCCAAGGAACCCATAGAGCCAACAGATGATCAAACCATAGAAAAGAAGTTCGATGTTTTTGCGTATACATTTGACACGTACAAATTTGGAAAAGCAAGAATCCTTCTTTACAGGTGACTTCTCAAAGGATCTACTATATGCAATGTTTCTAAAAGACCTCACCAGTAAAACAGTTAATTACCATTTGTTATCCCTGACTTGAAAATGCTTCTGCATCAAAGAACTGAAAGGTAGGAAATACGGTATTAATTCACTTTTAAAGACTTTGGAGAGACCAAGAGAGCTACAGATCATTATGTCTGCACCAGGTAAATTGACAGGAATAATAGCAAGTAACAGAATCAGTGTACAAAGGGACAGAGATTCAGAGAAGGACAGCAGATGGTGATCAAAAGAACGAAGCGGCTCCCAGAGAAAGGACAGCAGCATAGACCAGCACTCCTCAAGGTGGGAAAGGGACAACTGAGAAAAAATACAAAAGATGTCTATAAACAAGGAAGTCACCACAAAAAAGACCAGGGCACAACGGTTCCCTGGCTTCTCCAGCTAACACACTATTATGCAATAGCAACCTTTTCTTTTGTTTGGCAGACATATTCACAAAAGAAATGTTTTTGGGATATTCCACGATTTTCTTTTGTAAAAATAAAAAAAAATTAAAAAAAATCAAAGTGGCATCTGTGGGATAATTACTAGAGGTGACTTAGAAATTAAGTTATATTCAAATTTTGAAGAAAAGTACAGCATTGATGAAACTTTCAGGGACAGAGTGCAGCCGGTGTGCAAAGGCTACATTTCACAAAGGTTCCCCAGGCAACCTTAGATGTTAACGACACTGGGGGAGTCCGGTGTGCTATCTCTTAAAAGAAACAGTGTGGAGGATAGAGCGGAGTGAAGACACCGTGGCCAAACTCTGTGATCAAACGGGAACTTGAGGGTCAAATGGAACCCTTGAAGGTCTTATGGAACTGATAAGCTGCCTAATTGTTACCCTGAGCCAATGATCTGTCATGTTTTGACAAAATGCTATCCTTTAGGTGAACTGTGCTCATTATAATGTCATTATAATACCAAAACACACCTCCATCCCAAAAGCTACCCGCCTCCAAGGTGCGACCACTCCTCACGGAGTCTGTGCTCTGAATTTTTCGTAAACTATACCTTTAAAAGCGAAGCGAGAGAATTTTACACCAATCATAACAGAAGTATGTATGACTAGAGTCTCTCAAGCTCCATCGGAAAGGTAAAAAATAGCCTAAAAATAGCTTAAGAGAGGAGGGATGGCAGGGAAGATACCAACACGATCAGGGAAATACCAGCGCTGACTATCTCTGACTTCTGGGATCAGTCGAGGGGCTGAGCCTCTCTTCCCCCTCATAAGGACACTTGTGGGTAAGATTCGAACACTTGGCCATTGGTATGGTGGCTTCCCCGGGAAACTTCGAAATCTCTACAGAGTTGTTTTATAACTTAGCGCATTTATAGCCAGGCTGTATTACTAACATCTTTAGTATTTGCACATGCTTTGCAGACAGTAACTCTCACCAGCAATCCAAAAGAACTTGTGCATCTGTTGTTTTAATAAACTACACTTTTCACCAATCGAGCCATAAGAGTTCATAGTGAACACAACCCAAATCCTTAAGTGTGGCTGTACTAGTTCACAGAACGCCACTAGATCGAATTGGGTATTAGTGCATCCATAATCATGATAGTACAATTCACATATTGAACACGACCGGACTTTTAACGCCGCATTGAGCAACACTCAAAACCTAAGCCTCGCCGCTCCCAGCCCCTCTGATACAGGCTGGAACGCAAGGGGGGTTATTGTCTGCCAAATTATTTTGCCCTTTAATGCAACAGCATCACATGAAATTACATGGTGGTAGGTTCAAAAGAAACAAAAATTGATAGTTCCTCACTCATCGTGCCATTAAGCAGGAGAATTTTTTGATGTAGGATACTGTGGATACTAGAATTTTATGCAGACTCAAAAAGCAACCAGGCAAGTTTATGGGAAAACTGTCTCCTAATGACCAGGAAGTTCCTCCAGCTCAAAATGTCCCAGAGTCAAAAACTGCTAAAAGCCTACAGAATATTCTGGAGAAAGATGCCACTATGTGTGCCTGGTACTGCTCCTCTTCTGAAGGCAAATCATACTGGCTGCTGGTGCAGAGGGGATTCTGGTGTTACCTGGATGCTTGATCTGACCTCAATTCCTGTGTTCCAGGTTGTTGAAGGTTTGTGTTTCCCGATAACTGCAATTATAACCAAGGTGATGGCACAGAAGTTCAGGATCAGCTTTTTTTTTTTCCATTTAAAAAAAGGCTTCTCTATACATGATAGAAGCATTAAGTCAGTTGATTTCAAAATTTTAGATGCATAATAAGCTGATTTAAAATGTCAAAGACAGTAGAACTCCATGGGTTTTAAGTCAGACTGAAATCAATGTTGGGTTTTCTTGTTTGAATAAAAGGTTAAATTAGAGATTTCTGAGAGTTTCCTGACCTCGAGATTTATCAACAAGCACTAAGAGAAATTAAACCATATGAAAAGGTCTTTAAACAGTATTAAAAAGACCAATATGCAGATATATAAATAATGTCTACTTAATTATAAGTCTAATTGCTAGTTCAAAATTCAGGCTGGATATTACAAAACAAGGTGCTGTCCTGTGTTTGCATTACGATTTTTTTTTCCTAATAACTGTTTTGGAAACTTCTAGAACAAAAATGTTCTTGAAGTAAATTAGGATTTCACTTATGGAAATTAATAACAGTTGAGAAAAAAAAAAAAAAAAACAAACCAGAAAGAGAGAGGTTATAAGTTAGAGTTCTGATTTACTCTTGAGCTGGTTCCTTGAATGTGTCTTTTGTAAATTTTAATACATATTTTTCATTTATCTTTTGGAAAAGGCATTTGAACACAGTGAGGGGGCTCAAGGGTGTAAGACACTGCATGTAATTTTGACCAAGTCCAACAGAATAAAAAGACCTTTTCACACAAACAAAAGATCACAAGAAAACAGCATTATCAGAAGAAAAGAAAGACAGAAGAGTTGCAGAAGTAAAAGACTTAGCGTATGCCTCCCCCATGTAGCTTTGAAAAAGGAGAGTGTTCATAAGAATAATAAAAACCTGGCCAAGAGCCCAGGACTTTACTGCTGCTATAGGTCATGACAGTTACCTAAGGCTACAGGAAACCAAACAGGAATTACAGATAAGGAGATGCCTAAGACTGACCAGTTATAACCCCAAGCAAAAAAACAGGCATGAGGAAACAGCTGAGAAGTACCTGCCGCACTAGAGACAAAAATTGTGCTTGTTCAGTAGGACCCCAGCAGAATATGTCCACACGAAGAGTGGTTCTCCCCAGCTTTTTCTCAGACGGTTGAAAGAAAGGATTAAAAATAAAAACAGGAAATGGCTGGCTGACAGCACAGCAGCTGTAGGAGTATACTGCTCTCAATTCAATGTCTGTCTGCATTTTTTTCAGGATTTAACTTAGATTATACATTTATGGAATACCAAAACATTATGCCAAAACATCATACCACCCTTATTTCAAAATATCACTCGTTGATGCTAATAGAAAAGCTAATTCTAGATAGATGCGCATTCTAGATCAATGTTATACAAAAGAAGCATGAAATTAGCTACTAATCAGACGGGTTCTTATTTCAGTTCACCATTCTGCTCCCATACATGGAAATGCTTCTATGAAAATCAGCCTCAGTTTTGGCATAAGCATGCTTCTTGTCATCTAGTGCAAGTGACAAGCATGATGACCTAGAAACCAGTAGTTTCTAAATCTCTGCAAGAGTCAAATATGAAGTTAAGCTAGAGAGAGAGGAGGAAATGGGAATGCAAAGGAAAAGATAATACACAAAGGCAAAGTAGTACACAATCTTTCAATCAAGAACAAAGCAATCGAAACTGGCATGTAGAATTACGGGAAATTATTGAGGCTTCCTAAAAAGTGGTAAGTTTAAGGGCTGCCTGTTCTAAGACAATCAAGAAATTCTTCAAGCAAATTATCATAAAAAGATTAAGGAAAGAAAGGAACTGGGTGTAAGGCATCTAAAAAAACTGGGAAGCGTACCAGATCCATTAAGAAAATTTGGAGAGATAAGCTCAGGTAATACAGCCTTAGAGTAATTAACATCCCTTCTATTGTAAGTGGATAGAGCTGGAATTCCATACCAGAGCACCCACATGTTACAGCATTGAATCAGCACCTGAGGAAACCACCATAGCTTTACCAATAGGTACAGTATGTATAACTTCCAGTACTGTGAGGAAAAAAATACCTACAAAAGCTTCTCAAGCACCAGAACCCAAGACTGGCACTAGGAAGGCTTTAAGCTCTTGTAGCCAGGCCAGTACTGGATAGACCAGCATTACACGATTATTTGCATAATGATCTGTCATTCTACATCTGCCCATCAGATCGGCTTTGGGGCTGGGAAGCTGCCCATCCCTTAGATGAAGACCAGAGTCATGATTCACCTTTTTTTTTTAAAACAAAACAAAACACAACACATTTGTTTTAATTACAGTTCAACCACTGCTATAAACAAATTCATTAGAAGTCTTACATGAGGAACTCCCTCAGCATGAAGTTCCCTGAAAGTAGGGCTGTGCTCCATGGATGAATACATCAGAACAAGACATTCCCTGTGAGACCATCTGTTTGTTGGAGCTTCCTGTTCCGAATCAGTGTGAATTTGATAATTTCCATAGGAGCCAAACGGATGAGGATTAGGCTCCATTTGGAAGCAGTTATGTTTGTTAATCCCTCCTGGTAATAGAAGAGAAAGACACTCTAACTGTATGGATCCAACCACGGCTAGATGACCACTGACAGCTGAGAAATGGCATGGTGTGACTTACCCATCATTCACGCGCTCTGCAGGCTTGAGTTTTGGCATGGTGAAGCTGGCTCAGGGACCAGAGAGTTTCTAGAACAAATTTAAGGAATGATGCAGTCTGGGTCTAAGGTCTTAAAATGAAGAAGAAAGACACAGGCTCAGCCCCAAATCTAATATACAATGCAGACAGAATGGCAAAGAGACAAAGCTGTAGTTGCATATATCAGCACAAGACATTCTAGAGATTGATTTTTAGAGTTTTTGGGTGGGGAGGGCATTGAATTAATTTCCAAATCCGTTACCTATAAGTGACAAAGCATTTTAAAGTATGGGCATATATACAAATCTCATCTTCAGTACTACACGTCATCACACTGCTTTGATTTCTTCTGTTGCCTGCATTTCCTGTAACTGGCTGATTTGTGTGACTTCTCTTTGTTTCCACATTGTTGTCAGTCACGCGAATAAACAGTAAGCTCACAAGCTTGACCTCTTGAGAAACCTGCTTTAGATTTTAGTAACTACATAACAGCTCTTTGCAATGAAAGAAGTCTTGATGTGGTCTCCAACTCATCTTTATGCCATGTGAATGGCAGACATGTCTAAAGATTATTTATCTCGCATTATGAAATTATCGCAGAGCATTGTGGAGGTTCACCTCAGGATTAACATTCATCTGTAATTTGTAAAGTGGTTTGCACTATGAAATTTTTATTGACTTTGTAGAAGAAAGAACTTGATTAAGAAAAGACAGTCCCTTAGGCAGAGAGTAGGTGTTAAATACTGACCTACCCATTCTAATCGAAACTTAGGTACTATACACTTTACCAGATTAATTGAAAGGAAGGTAGTTATAGCCTGTTACATCAACTCCAGGGAGTAGTGAACAGTCAGAGGTTACAACAGGATATATTTGACCTATAGTCTTTAATTGCTACCATTTAAACAATAAAGTAACAAAAGACTTAAACAATATCTATAGCTCATGTATTTGCAGTCTCTGAGCAACTGTGCACATTGTTGAAGTTAGCAATGAAAATGTAGTATTGGAAAAACTATAAACAAAAATGAAGCCAGGTGATAAATCAGTCACCCCTATGCAGTTATTAAAAAAATAAAATAATGTGCCTTTCTAGCTGGGGGCTTATTGGTTTCACTGATTAAAATCCTAAAAGTTCTCAACAGATCAACTCTTCAAAGCTAGTTTCTAAGTTTCTTTTAAATTAATGATATTACACAAATAACATCCTAAGAGGTCATACTGATCAAAACTTCCATGCACTGCTAGCATAACACCCTAGCTTGTGAGGGGACTTGAACAGATTTTGCTGTGGTCTTCTACCTCTTCTTAAAAATGGAGAGCCGAGCATGGGTGCACAATTCCACTAAGCAAGTAATTCCCTTTTTCACACTTGCCACTTGCTCAGGATAACATCTTCTAAGCACTCTAACTTTGTGTAGCTACCAAAGGTAACATTGCTGAGCAACAGTAAAGTGGAGGTTTCTATTCTAAGACCTACAAATATAACCCGGCTTTTTGACACTACTCCACTTGATTTTGGCAAAAGCCGTAACTGACAGTTCCAATAACTAGCATAAAAGCATAATGTTTATCAAGACAATTAGTTCACTGGAGGAAATTATGCCTCACTCTATCCTTCCCCGCCACCATCTTATTATGGAGGCACCAGGAAACAGAGTTAATGAATCTTCAAATGACCCTTCTCCCAGAGATTACATTAACAGTGTGGTGACTGTTGCAAAAAAATAAGCTTCCAAGAGCTCTGTCAAAGCTATTGACAGTTCTATAAAGTTTTACAAGCATCATGCTGTTGTGTGTTGAGAAAAGAGATAAAGTATCCATCTTGTTAGAGGTCATCAATACAGAAGATCACACTAGCAGCTCATTCAATACTTACACATTCAGTACCCAACATACATTTCATCAGGACACCTTACAACACACTGCTACACAAACTCTCCATGAGGTACAGTTTTTAACTTCGCACGCGGAAAGCAGCCTAAACCTTGGTTTAACAGACCTGGGGTGAGTACTCTAGTGTCTGTGTTAATGGATAAAAAACAAGAAGGGAGAAAAGGAGAAAGGGAAACCAGAAAATATTTGGACTGAAGAACAAGTAAATGATTATTTAGACTGTATCTGAAAGATGCTGGAAATCATTCACGCCCAGCACTAATTCATGCAAAGACAATATATCCAAATTATATACTTTTCAGTTGTATCATTATTCAGTTTCAACTGTATACAGCCTACAGTTTAAGCAGGTTTTCTCAAGATGAGAGTCCTTTATTGTCAGGATTTTGGACAATTAAGAGTAAATGCCCACGCTAATGTTCTTAACTTTAAAAACTATTAAATTACACATTTCTCATGCTTTGCTTTCTGGATCCCACTAAGTCTTAGAGAATATAAACAGAACTAGATATATCTATATTCAAGTTAGATATTGCCAACAATTTTAAGTTCTGTTCCTATGAGATGAACATAAGGTTTAGAATACGCAATTCGTTTGAGTTGCTGTGATGTTTTAAGGGTATTAACCTATCAGATCCATAAAATTTTTGGAAGAGCAACAAAACAAAACTGTATATAAAGCTGAAAAAAAATCATACTAATCTGTATTTTAGAAAATATATCCTGCAGTCAGCATATCCACTAATCTCCTATTATTCACACACAATTCACAGTATATCTGTGTAACATGTGACCCAGCAATCTCATCTACAGCGCCACCAAATAACACTTACACATCAACAGGGCCAGTATATAAATTCAGTCCCTCACACAACACACCCAGTTTGTGAGAATTTGGGAGTTTAAACTGGTGAGCTTACGCATGGGTTTCCCTGAGAAACAGAATCCTTTGTACAGAACAGGATGGTAAGAAACGATAAGGCTGTGACATGACTCTCAAAGGCCAAATAATTCTGAGTATGGTTCACATAACAGCTGATCCTCAGTAAATCAAAGCTTCAAGGGAACTATGCATTTAAATTAGCTGAAAACGTCATCCCTTGAGCCTTAAACCCAGTGAGCAAAATAAGCAAACGGAGATCTAGCTTGAGAATAAAGTACATTTTAATGCTGAATTTCCTATCTTCTCCATGGGCCAAAATCTTAATATTATCGCAAATACTGATCTTTAGGTAATTCACCTGAATCCTTTGACATGTAAGCAAGCATACAGAGACAGCACATCTCTGAAGTGGGAGATTCAAACTCAGAGCACTTATACAAATGAGAGACATACTTTTTATCACGGACTCCAGAGTGCCTCTCACAGCATGAGGCAGTTTGCTGCTGCCACTACCGTATCCTTGGGCTTGCATGCTTCTTTTGCCCAGAGGACTGCTGCTCTATTATTAAAGACACTTGTGTCTGATCTAATTTTGATGTCTACCACTTACTACTTGTGTATAAAAGTTCAAGAAAGCTTCCATCAAGTCAAGCACCAGCTTTAAGAGGCTTTCCTGCAAAAATACACACCTTTTCTCCACATGCAGTCATTCATCGCACAGGAACTGGTTGGGCATTTACACCCTTGGGACTGCACGTTCGCACCATCACAACTGCATGTATCAACGCTTCCATGTGTTGGCTGCACATCCACTAAAGACTTTGAACAGGGTTATCGGTTCCTAACACCTCAACTGAAGTATGGAAGTGGCAAGGAAATCTGTCCAGCAGTTACACAGATCCTCTGTACAATCACCAAATTCCACCACTGTTTAGCAGCATCAAAAGCACATAATTTTTATATATCTAGCAGTAGTCCCACCAAACATCACACCAGCTTTCTAGAGCCAAATGATTGTTTTCTTTGTTGGTACTTGATGACTTGGGAGTCCCACACTCCCAAGTGAAAGGGACAGCACACTATCTTCCAAAAGCTGCTTGACAGAGAAGTCTGATTCCAGCAGGGCTTCCCAAGGCAGCCAAGAGGCCTGTCAGGTAAGGACAACTTTGTCTGGAATGGGCACCTGTACAGTTATGTGCATACAGGAGTGCACGGACAGTATATCTGACATCAGGTTCTGTGCATAGTACACCACTTGCCTTCTGAAAATAAAAATAAAAATATGAAAATAAATTCCAGTATCTCTGTTAAAAGCCACCCACCTTATGCACCAGCGCTGTATAAAGCAATTCATACGCCTTCAGATTCTTGGTACTTTGACACTGCTCCTCATGATGAACTGAGGGGTTAGAAACCTGCTGATACTTTTTACTATTTTCTTTGTAGTTTCCACTGTGGAGCTGCCTCAAACCCATGGACCGATTTGTGCAGCCAACTTCTCCCTAATGGCTCAAGTTTCAAGTAAAATCAAAGAAGGAAAATATTTTTCTCAGATCAGTAAATGCAAGGTGGAAAAAGAAAGAAAAAAAAAATTATCGTTGGTTCTACAGTTTGGCTGGGACTTACACTGAGATTTTGGAAACTTTTCTGCGGGGAAATACATTAGTGGGCATGACCAAAAGAGGTCTCCCTGGAGCTGCTACACCTGGATTTCTTGCCTTGTGTCTTTGGTGGTTGCTGCTGTCCAGGCCTGAGCGGAAATCCTCTGGTTTCCAAATCTGACAAAAAAAGAGGTGCCCCTGCACCTTGGCTACCACACCCATCTTCAACAAGGAGGCACTCACATTAGCCACTATCCATGTTTTACTGCTTCATATCTCTTGTACAGTAAGATGACATCCTGAGGCAGGTAATGCAATCCAACAAACACTTTGGGTGCTACACTGAGAGATGTAAAAGGTTTCCTAAGGCATACAAATGCATAAGCCAAAGAAATTCATGGGTGTGTAAGTCCAACACTGTTTTTTTCCCTTCAAGTAATATTTTAACCTTTTTTTTCTTCCCTTTTTGTTGGGGCAGGAGGACGACGACACCTATCCCCTTGATCTGGGATCAACATTTGTCATTTAAACAAACACTCCTAATTGACTGTTGATTTCAAGGTTTACATTCATAATGCAAATTACTTTTTCTATTACTCCATCTGTTATTTAGCTACTACTTTTATATTTACCCATTTGTTTTACATACAAAATTTCCCTTAAGCAATCCCTACATAAAGGGCTTGGTCCATTTTTCATTTAATTTTCACCTACTGTTTAAGTGACTCAGATTCTGACCAAAGCTAATCGGGTGAGAATTCTTTCAATGAAAAATTCTTGTTAGAAAACTCCTGCTGTTTCATCTAAACAAGCTCCCAGCTTCCACAAGTTTGCCGCTCAGGGAATTCTTGGACCAGAGACATTTTCTAGGTATTTGACTTTTAATAATTTTTTCTTTGATAATCATATGCAGTTTCCCCTTATATCCACATAAATGCAAGCCAGCAAAGTCACAGCTGACTGTGTCAAGAACCACCTCCTTTTGTGTGTTTTGAGTCCGCAAGTCCCAGTTTCCCTTGTAAGACAGAGGCAATGGTAACTCCCTTGTGCTGCCCGTAACTTATTAACTTCCATTGTATACGCACTGAATTGTCACTTTAGCAGCATGAAGGGCCTAAGATATAACCACTCTGTACACAGAAGCCATTTCATGATTTTGATTATCTCAACTTCCCTTTACTGAACCTCCTATAATCCCACAGAATCTGAAGACAAACAGGAACTTCAGACAGCAGACATTCTGCTTCATTCTCCACTCTCCCAACCAGTCCCTGACATAGTTTATATTTTTTGATAGACAATCAACATTGAACCAATTAAATAATCACAAGTTCTTTCATTCCATTCTAAAATTTTTCTTAACTGATATTAAAAATGCATGCCTCTGCTGCTATTGCTATTACACTTTTGCATATGAAGACATATGTTAACAATTTTTTGGTTTTGTTCCCAGAAACAACTTAGGCAACAGTTTAGACTATCAATGATGACATCTATTAATGTTGCAAACTCTATGCAAACAACTTGGAATTATAAGGATCAGTCCGACAAATTTTTATTGCGGCAGGAAAACGTTTTTGACCATTTTTTTTCTTTAAGTTTTCCCAAAACAAAAGAAAAAACCCTTTGATTATCTTTTCAGATCTTTCTTCCATATTTTGTCACCTTCTCAAAACACTGCCTCATCTGCAGCTTGCGATTGAAAACAAGGTACAATCAACAATTGCAACTGCTACATTTTACATTTCTGCATGAAGCTTTTCCAGCTCTGTTTCACTTTCTAGGACCACTGGTGTCTAAAGCAGTACAGATCAGTTGCGCATCAACCACGTATATTTTATCTCTTTACCTAACTGCAGGCAGTGTTCCTTTCATCATATATTCTTATTTTATGCCCCTTCCCTTTCATATTCCCTTGGTCTCTGCCTGATTACTATTAACTCCAGGTGTTCAAATCTCACTTGTCAGATCACAAAAAAAAAAATGATTTTAAAGAAAAAAATCCCCAGGTTTGGGATAGATTGGGATTTTTTGTTTTTCTTCTTCTACTAAACCTTTTGGGATTACAGGTTTAAAGCTTTGTTATGCTTTTCTCTGCAGCCATGAGGCTTGAAGTCTTGCTTATTTTTTTTTATTGAAAGACAAGGTTCATGCATAATTACGTGAAACTAGCAGCTACTAAGGAAAAGAAAAAGTATTTTAAGACTTTCTACAATACAATTTAAAGATTATTAAAATTATATTTGCAATATTTTTATGCTTTAAAAAGAAAACACAAAAATCAGTACACCCCAGGTTCTGTGGTCATCTGGTGCACTTTCACTCATGGTCCCAGTGACTGCTCGCTTTTCTCTGGAAGAGACCTGGTATCAAGAAAGGAGGACAATTTTTAACTCCTTCATGAAACTGCATCTACAGTACACCACAGCAAAGAAAAAGAAACCTGACAGTCTACATACCTATTTAAACATACGAAAGTACATTGAGAGAAGTACAGGCCACTCCTAAATCTCTCCCAAAAGTTAGCAGTACTTTTTTTATTTACAAAGCGATTAGCATATAACATTTATATGTAGAAGGCCTGAAATGATCTTGCTGTTCTAGTCACCAATGTTAGCTACACCCCCATGCCTACTAGGTAAGTGCTTCTCATGGTTCATGATTCCCAGAATGGCTTTTAGAATAATGAATTGTCCCTTAATGCAGACCTTAAAGGTCAGCAGATAATTGAGCACACATTATCAAAAGTTGAGTATTTCGGACACAGTTACAGATACAATGTTTTCTATAACATACTATTCATCCTGTATAGCCACTGCTAATCACAAATAATTAGCTATTGAACCAACTGCAAAAATGATGTTTAAAGGTATTTGAAGGATTTCAGTATAATCATCCATATTCTCCAGTTCACTACTTTCTAAATATTTTTTTCTGAGCCAGGGGTTTCCCATTCTTGTTTCCTGCCTCTGTATAAGCATTTAAAAATCTCCAAATCCTTCCAGTTAACATCACAAATCTCATCTATCGGAAACATTTTTGCAGACTCAGGAAACCTCCAGCAGATCAGCTCATAGTTGGAAGGTTCGCTTTACACTAAAGATTTTTAAATACTTCAGATGGGATTAATGTGCAAAACAGCAGCATCTCAGATGGATTAGAATAAGCATTTGTGATCTCCTGAATCTATGAGACAATCTCTCCCCTGCCACTGCATACTGTGCTGGAGTTACCAGGTAGCCTTTATAGTTTCCTAGCACTCAACTACGAGTTTACCAGATTTGCATGGCGGAGCAGTCACATCTAGACCTCATTCATCTGACACAGACACAAGCAAGAAAAGAATATCGCATGTCAAACATGCATGTTGCCATGACTGCACTATAAAGCAGAGCAATGATAAGACTTTGTTCATCAGAGGAAAAAGGGCATTTTCTGTAGACATCACAGTTCAGGAAAGTTTAGAACATCGTATCTTTCTATAGTTCAATTCCTAATTAATGTGACATTCCTGTTTTAAAGATGTGCTATTGTAGAACCAATTTTTTTTTTACCAATATACATACAAAAACCTTAACACACAGTTTTAGACGTACGTACTTATCACTTGTGTGTAATTTCATAAAGGACAGGCCTTATTAATAGTATTAAACATTGGAGAAATACTGGAACGAATCCTTGTGTTTCTCTTCAGAACTTTTTTCCATCAGTAAGTTACAGTTCATGCACATAAAGTCATTCTGCAAGAGTGAAGACTCAGCAAGACAAAAAAAACCTCACACGCATCTATTGGAAGTCACAAGACAATTAGATATAGAAATTAAACAGGAAGAACTAGAATCCCAGAGATAAATAAAAAGTATTATAGACTCAGAATAAAGTATTAGATTTAAAACATTATAATTACTAAAAAAAGAAAAGGTAAGTAGTCAGATTTAAAAAAATAATAATAAATAATGCAAGTTGTTTACATGATGCAGGTACATACTACCCAGGTTCCTTCCTGACGCTGTAATACCAACTAACATTCAGATATAGAGTCAGGTCACCAAAATCATAAGCCCCAGCAAGTACAGTCATTTTAATAGGTTTCTGACTTAAGCTATCTTGACTCATTTTCAAGCTTTATCAGAAAAAGACTAGATATTTGTCACTTTCATTTCTTTGAATCCTCAGACTCCTATAATCATTTAATTTCCTTCAAAACTGAGCTTTTTAATAAGCAAAATACCCCAAGATAGCTAAAATTTTATGAGTTAATAATGCTGAGTCACACTAATGTCTACACCACGTATAATTTGTTAAATGCCATCAAATGATAAAGGGAAACGTAGCACAGATTTTATAAAATAAATTTTCCAGATATAAACCACAGTTAATAGAAAAAAAAAAATACAATACCACCACCCTACAGGGAAAGAAAGAGAATGTGTGCATGAGCAGCAACTGGGATTAATAGATTAGCACAATATTTTTACAATACTACACTAACCTCTTAATTTTTCAGTGTCCATTTCAATGGCTACTTTAAAATTTACATGTTTTTATGTTGATGTTTTACTACATTTAAGTAGATTTAAGATATATAAAGACATAACTAAAACATAATCTAAGGTTAAACTACAAAACTGGCTGCATGGCCACATTTGATACTGTAAAAAGTAGGGAAAAATAATATTCCTTAGTGCAGTATTTCTATTAAAATAAGGTGCCAGTGGGCGCAGGTCAGAATTGCAGAGTAACATGACCAGGCACGCACACGTGGCTGGGAGGTTACTGAGGCAAGGGCAGTGGTACAGCCTCAGCTTAAAAGCAGTTCCCGAGGGAAAGAAGGGGCAGGCCCTCACTTCTCGCTTTCTTCACAACAGCTCATACCAGCCACGGAGCTGACCTTGGACTCAGCCAGCTAAACTCTAACTTTGCCAATTAAACTCCTACAGGGGGAATGTGCTCCAGGTCCTGACAAAGACTGAAGAGGTCATTCACTAAGATGTTTGAGAATTATTCAGTATATTAAAGAACTCACAGATATTCCCCCCATTTTCTTCTGCTCTGTGCAGCTTGTAACAACTAAGATCTAAGCCACCTTTACAATATTTGCAGTATGGACACCTATAAGCAACTCAACTGTTCCTTGTTATCAAGCACTAAACTTATTTAACCTCCTCTTTTTTTCAAGCTATTTTACTCCTAAAGCTTTGTTGTGGTACAGAAGTTTGTTTAACAACTTCTGATCCTTCTATTTCAGACTGATACAACAGACTATCATCTACTAGTTCAGTGGTCTTCACTGAAAACAGAATATACTTGGTGTTAAATACACTTTGTTACAGTTTCTAACTAAATATAGAGTTTCTGACTCTTTTAAAGAAAGAATTTAGTTTTCTCTTTAGATATACAATCCTTTAACCTAGATAAAGTTCCACTAGAAAGAAGATGTAATTAAGCATATGTAGATTTTATTTACACAAATATGCATGCATGTATATATGTATAATTTACATTGACGCAAATGTAAATCGTTGATTGTATAATTAAATGTACACAGCAGATGAGCGTCAGATACCACATTTTTAAACTTTGTAGCTTGACAATTCTGTATTTGAAACACGTTAGAGCATATTAACTGCACAGATTTGGCCCTAGCTGATGTGAGAGCATGGAAGCAGCTATGAATGACAATTAAAAAGCTTGATTCGCTATCAATTGCTAACCAAGATAATTTGGCAGAAATCGTACAAAATTAATGTTACATTACTTTTATCATTTCTGCTCTGCAAGATCACAGACTACTGCATTCTTTCATGAAAACTGTGCAGCAAGATGAAGGAGTTACCTTTAACACCTTGGTTCTGCCCCAAAATACTACAAGTAAACTATAGGCATGTCTGTTTCGTGCTTCTTGTAAACCTTCAGTAAATAGTTGATGTGCAGGCATATTTTTGCTTCTTTAGGGAAGCCATCTGTGTTTTTTCAGGTGTTCTCACCAAGCTTTCATTTTACCCTTTAATAGTGTATCCAAAAACTGCATGTTTGGGAGAAATGGACAATTAATTCACTGCCTGTACGTTGATAAAAGTTACTTGCATGTGAACTTCTTTACCTACATGTTTCAATAGAAAATAATTTGGGGTTAAAAGATTTTAAGCTGCATTGCACCCATTAAAAAAAAAAACAAAAAAACAAAAAACACAAAAACAACAAACCAACAAATAAAATAAAAAGAAAAAAACTTAGCTAATTTCTCCTCTATTTTCAATTTTAGTTATTTAAATATTGGAGTTGAATGTTTCATCCATGGACAACTCCATGAACCAAAGCAACACTTATTAACCAAATTTTCACTGTCGCTTTTTTTTTAGGATGGGTTTTATATGTTTTTATTATTTTAATTATTTTATATCCACTTCAGTCTCTATGTTCATACACCAACTCTTTTATTCCCTGTCATCACATTTTTTAATATAATATAGTATACCACTATTTTTTCCTAAATGAATATTTTTCCTTCATCTTGGGAAGTATCTTCTTGCCCCTGTCTGTAAATCCAACTGTTGTCAGATTTAACGTGATGAGAATCACAATTTACTGGGATCTGAACTGCAGCCTGTTCTTAAACACAAATAAGGAGTACTGCTGAATAGGTGGGTTTTTTTTTCATTATCTTCTTTGCAATCTGTCTCATCTTCTGACAAGTTATTTGTTTACACCAAAAGATAATGCATAGTTTGATTAAAAGATGGGTATTTTTCCTAGACAAAAAAAGTAGATGATGTACTTCGAAAAAAGTTTAAGATTTCATCATTCATACTAGTGAATGTTCCCACATTAAGGATTGCTGCAGTTAGTGCTGAATGAAGTTCTCCACAAGCACTCAACACGATTTGTGTCCCACCATACTTTGTGAAAAACAGACCATGGATTAATGATGCTGTCTATGTAAAGGACTAAAGATGTTGGGAGAACAACTGTAATGCCCATGTAGATTTAAAAAAAAGACCAAAGTATCAAATATAATATTAGCAATAAAGAGTGAAAGAAGGATACATTTATGCTGGGTTTTGACAGATTTGTGACTGATACAAAGTATGTAAATAAGTCCAAACAGAAAACATGACAAATGTAAAAGCACATAAAGTGCTATCATAGTGATGTGAAGTTTAACCTTAAATATGAAGCAAATTGCTCAAATAGAAAAAAATTAGTTGGGGACTTAATAAAAAAAAAATTATGACTTATGACTGCACAAGCAACATATTACCACTGAATGTACTGGCAATCAGCTCTCTTAAAATGGTAATTTTAAATAGATAACATTAATCTATAAATAAATGGTTTTAGCATTACATCTAATATACCCTTCTTGCTCATCATACAGCACACAGTAATTAGAGCCCTTGTGAAACTACATTTCTAAAAACATCATTTTCCCAGGCACAGTTAGTTGATTGCATCAGAAACTGAAGTAAATGCTTGTTCACAAAAACAGTATTTCCAGTAGCCTGATCACTAGGATCACTTGGCAGCTGTACAGATTCAGTACTTGTTAAGATTTAGCCTGCTATTTATAACTTTTACTTCTTAGTGTATGGAAATTTGTCTACATCAGAGAAATGCGGAGGGAGGGTTAGCGCATTGTATGCCAGCAGTTTCACACATACTCACAGATCAGATCACCAATAAGGAGAAGAAACTAAATCAAAATGCAGACAAGTTTACATCAGGGCATACAATGCAACACAAATGTCAAGGATGAGGTGCCTTTCTCCAGATCTGAAATCACAAATGTGAAAAATCAGTAAATCCCAAGCTGAGACTTAGGAGACACAAAGTTTCACATCACAGCACAGGCATTGATAAGGTTGTTTTTCTTGTTTGCCCTTTATAAAAGCTGGGACTAAATTAGTTTTTAAGTCCTTCTCTAAGACACTAGGACAGGGAGTCTGAGAGTTTATACTGTCAGTACTAGTTTAGGCTCTCTACTGCCAGACATGGTAATGAAGGAAATATCAGTTTCACCCAAAAGCTCAACTGCCCTAGTGGTTAAGTTTCATAAATCTTTTTTACTAGATTCTTCTGCAAATTTGTCTTGGGTATGACATATGTCTGCAAAATTTCAATCATTTTATTCACAGAATTCTGACTTTCAAACACAAGAGCCATATATCTATTTCATCATCAGAAAAACTATTTTCCTGTACATCCTATAGCACCTGGATAACAATTGGGTACATTGGGCTAGCCCAATGAATGACCTCCCTCGACCTACTGGCCACACTCTTCCCTATGCAGCCCAGGATCCCATTGGCCTTGTTGGCAACAAGGGCACATTGCTGGGCCATGGATAATTTACTGTCTACCACAACCCCCAGATCCTTCTCCTCAGAGCTACTTCCCAGCAGGTCCGCCCCTAACCTATACTGGTGCCTAGCATTCTTCCTCCCCAGGTGCAGGACCTTGCACTTGGTTTTGTTGAACCTCATTAGGTTCTTCTCTGCCCAGCTCTCCAGCCTGTCCAGGTCATGCTGGATGGCAGCACGGCCCTCTGGGGTGTCAGCCACCCCACCCAGTTTGGTATCATCAGCAAACTTACTGAGGATACACTCCGTCCCCTCATCCAGGTAATTAATGAATATATTAAACAAAATTGGACCGAGTATTAACCCCTGGGGGACACCACTGGTTACAGGCCTCCAACTAGACTCTGTGCCGCTGATCACGACCCTCTGAGTCCTGTCCCGCAGCCAACTCTCAATCCACCTCACTGTCACCTCATCTAGCCCATACTTCCTCAGCTTCCTAATGAGGATGTCATGAGAGACAGTGTCAAAAGCCTTGCTAAAGTCAAGGTAGATGACATCCACGACTTTCCCCTCATCCAGCCAACCAGTTATAACATCATAGAAAGCTATCAGATTGGTCAAGTATGATCTACCCTTGGTAAATCCATGTTGACCACTTCCAATAACTTCCTGTTCCTCAACGTGTTTGGAGATGACATCCAGAATGAGTCGCTCCATTACCTTCCCAGGGACAGAGGTGAGTCTAACTGGTCTGTAGTTCCCTGGGTCCTCCTTCTTGCCTTTTTTGAAGATCGGAGTGATGTCAGCCTTCCTCCAGTCCTCAGGCACCTCTCCTGTTCTCCATGACCGTTCAAAGACGATGGAGAGTGGTCTAGCAAGAACATCCGCCAGCTCTCTCAGCACTCGCGGATGCATGCCATCAGGGCCCATGGACTTGCGAATGTCCAGCTTGGCCAAGTGGTCTCTGACACGGTCCTCAACTGAGGGAAAATCTTCCTCTCTCCAGACCTTCCCCTTTGCCTTCAGAGTATGGGATTCATGAGGGACAGCTTTAGCAGTGAAGACCGAAGAAAAGAAGGCATTCAGTAACTCTGCCTTCTCTGTGTCTTCCACCACTAGGGCACCTGTCTCATTCACCAGTGGGCCTACATTTTCCCTAGTCTTCCTTTTTCTATTGATATACTCACAGTATCACACAGTATCACAGTATGCTAGGGATTGGAAGGGACCTCAAAAGATCATCTAGTCCAATCCCCCTGTCGGAGCAGGAACACCTAGATGAGGTTGCAAAGAATCTCTTCTTATTGTCTTTAACTGCAGTGGCCAAGCTGAGTTCTGATTGAGCTTTGGCCCTTCTCATTTTGCCCCTACATAGCTTTGTTATATCTTGATAATCCTCATAAGTTGCCAACCCCCTTTTCCAGAGAATGTAAACTTTCCTTTTTTTTTCCTGAGGTCCAAGCCAAAGTTCTCTATTTAGCCAAGCTGGTCGTCTTCCCCGTCTGCTCATTTTTCGAGACAAGGGGATGGCCTTCTCCTGCGCTTTTAAGAGCACCTGCTTGAAGTATGCCCAGCCTTCCTGGGCACCTTTGCTCTTCAAAACTGCCTCCCAAGGGACACTCTCAACCATGCTCCTAAAGAGGCTAAAGTCTGCCCTTCGGAAATCCAAGGTGGCAGTTCTGCTGGCTCCCCACCTTACTTGATCAAGAATTGAAAATTCTATCATTTCGTGATCACTCTGCCCAAGGCGACCTCCAACCTTTACATCCCCCACAAGACCTTCTCTGTTAACAAACAGTAGGTCCAGTAGTGCACTTCCCCTAGTTGGTTCCTTCACCAGCTGTGTTAGGAAGTTGTCTTCCACACACTCCAGGAACCTCCATGACTGTTCCCTCTCTGCTGCGTAGTATTTCCAGCAGACGTCTGGGAAGTTGAAGTCCCCCACAAGAATAAGGGCAGATGATCGTGAGACCTCTGCCAGCTGCTTATAAATACTTCATCGGCTTCTACATCCTGATTGGGAGGTCTATAACAAACTCCCATCACGATGTCTGCCTTATTGGCCTTCCCCTTAATTCTTATCCATACACACTCAACACTGTCATCCACACTGTTAAGTTCCAGACATTCAAAACTGCCCCTAACATAGAGGGCCACCCCACCACCTCTCCTTCCTTGCCTATCCTTTTTGAAGAGTTGGTAGCCATCAATTACAGTACTCCACTTGTGTATGTCCTCCCACCACGTTTCTGTGATGGCAACTATATCATAGTTTCCTTGCTGTACAATGGCCTCCAGCTCCTCCTGTTTATTTCCCACACTGTGTGCATTAGATAGATGCACTTCAGCTGGGCTAATTGTCCTGCCACTTTCTTGGGGGGACAAGCCCTAATTCGCACCTGATCATACTCAGACACTACTGTAGCTACCCAATTATCACTACCCCTCATGTCTTTGCTGTCACACAATTCACCATCCCCCACCATCACTGGGACAGGCTGCAAGACCTTGCTAACACTTTTACCCAGAAGCACTGGTACGCTTCTCCCAGGCGCCACTTTTGTAATCCTGGTTTCATCCCCATCCCCCTTCAAACCATGTGGAAGTAACTAGGGATGTTGAGTGTGATTACAGATCAAATTCTATAAAAGGCATAGCCCCTAACTAGCAAAGCTAAAAGATAAATATGAATTTTAAAAATGTATTTGTCAGACAGATATTATAGAATACAAGCGTTGAAAAGATTTTTATACTAAATGGCAATCTCTATCCATTGTAAAATACATCCTCAAAAGTGAACTGATTGCCCAGTTTATTTAATCAAAACCAAACAAAATTTAACAGATCTTTGAATTGTATAACATACAAAATTTGCATCCAAATTTAAAAAGACTTTAGACAGAGTGGCTTATACTTTCATGCCATGTCCGTGTGAACTTGAAGGAATCAGAAACACTTATTACAGGTGTTACACACAGGATTTTTTTTTAATAGGTTTGATCATGCAAGCCTATCGGGTTATAAAAGGAGATGGAAATGTGTATCTACAACCAGTAGATACCAGCAATACATTGCAACCAGACTATAATTATATGGGCAGTATTGTATATACAGCATATGCAGGAATGCCCCCCAGAAAACAAGCGAACCACATACACCGCTCACACAACTGGAGACATGTAAAAAAGAAACAAAAAATTTTACAGAGAGATGAAGCTGTAAGGAACTTCACAAGAGGTGTTTATCCATAGGCTTGCTTTAAGTGTAGGTTATTGCAGTGCACCATACTGAATCCTTGTCAATGCATACATCTGACTCGCCTGCTACTCCCTGGTAAGACCAAACCCTAGATTAAAGAAAACTCAAGTGAAAGTAACAGATGATTAAGACGTAAAGCTGACAATAACCTAAAAGGTGGGTGTCTCCTTACTTTAAAGGAACATGAAAAAACATTTTAGGATTCTACTATTAATCTCATTTCTGGAACTGTTTATTTTGTTTTTTTAAAAAACACTACTTGTTTTCAGTTCTGAAAACCAAACTCATCATTAGCACAGAAGCACTGCTACAGATGTACAGTTTCCACCATCTACTGTCCCACTCAAATTTTCACCAAGAACAGACTAGTAATATAGTGAAGCTTTGGGTTGTTCATAATGATCCACCCCTTCTGTTCTGAAACATCACTGGGGGAAGCAGAATACACTCCCTTCCTCCGTAGCTCTGATACTTTGCTTCGGAAACATAAGCAGCGACAAAACCTTCCCACGAACACAAATATAAAAGGATTAAGATGGTACTGTTGCAGAAATTATCTTCTGGGCAAATAAAGGAAAACTGCAACAGGGTGGCAGCAGATGAGGAGAACACTCCGCCCTGTTTGCAACAGATAGCAAACGCCCAGGCAGAGCAGCAAGGGAACCTTGCTGGCCCACACACCCATGGTGGCACTCTTCTAGCTGAACTTCCAAGGATGACACAGCGTCATTCCTCAACAACACTGCACATTTCTGCCAGCAAATCTATGTCAGTACAGGATGTGAAAACATCCTCTGTTTGCAATCCACAGGGCATAAATGCACCCGTAGCAATTGAAGAACGCCTCTGCTGCTTAAGCCTGTGTTTTCAAAGAGCTGGTATAATGAAACAAACACCACAGATCACATATTTCAGTTTGTCAACAGTATGTTTGCAGTAACATGAAGAAAACTGATTCCGCTTCATTAGCAAAGTGAATACATGAATATAAGTAATTAATGCAATGTTACCAAAGATGAAAGTGGTTAAGTCTTAAATAGTGATTAAAGGCACATCTGGGAGGGGGCAGCATTTTGGAAAGAAAAGTTGCATAGATATCATTTTTAGTGTATATCCTGCACGTCACAAATATGAGTGAGAAACTAGAAAAGAGCAAATGCACACTGATGGCATTCAAGTAGAAAGCCTATTTTATCAGATAAAAACAACTCAACTAGAAAGCTTACCTTCAAGGTAAGTGCTACTCTAACCAAGAAGCCAAGAGGCCCATCCCTAGTTACTTCCACAAGGAAGAAACTTGATGATAAACAAATCTCTCTGACACCAGCCTGCTTGCAGTCCTTGAGGGCACAGAAATGCTGCTCCACTGAACAAAAAGCAAATAAAAGAATAGTCATCAGCTTCCTTACAATTTCCAAGGCTGTTTCCTCGGCAAGGTACTTGAGAACTCTCAAGGAGTTCTGCCAACCTCACCACCTCTCTCTACCGGATTCTCCCTCATCTCATAGTTTCTGATTATCCTCTTAAATCTGCAACCTAACAATATCCCAGATCCCACTGGCTATCAGCCATCAGAGGAAAGCCGTGTTGTTATCAATACAGCAGTTGCTCTTCTCAAACTGTGTTGGTTGGAGGCTTCTATTCCTTAGCTAGCTCACTGCTGAACAATTCTATTCTTCTCTCCATTCAGCATGCATACACAGCACACTTCACGCCAGCTGGCATTGAAGTTTGTCCTGACATAAAAGTGCTCTCACATAGAGCTATTAGTACCTTCCAACTTAAAATAATTATACTTTACTAGCTAAAGAAACACACAGGACGAGGATGGCAGTGCTGAAACCTTAACATTCCATATTCAATTGAATAAATTCAAATGACTAACCACTGACTTGATGAAAAAAAAGAAACAAAAACAAAAAACACCTTAGCTAAGAGCAAAGCAAACAACTCAAACAAAACAACTGCCTACCCCATGCTTTCTTTTTTTATCCCAGGTAAGGGTTCGAGTACCACAGGTTCAGCACGCAGACAAAAGTACCCACTACTGAGAGAGTCTATCCAATCCAACCACTACTGGTTCATGGTTAGAGACCAGCATCTTGTCTTCATCTCTGCCACACAGACATACTGCAAAACTAAGAGCTCTGATCACAATGTCAAAATGCGTCAAACAATTTCCACATCATGCAAATGATCTCTCAAATAACCCATAACGTTCAAAACAAACTTCAGAAGAAATTAGGATGAACTACGTTCAGAATATTCCAATTAATTTATTAATGCAAAAGTTGAAATCAATTTTCAACATCATTGTTTTAGTTCTGGTATCAAAATGAACAGAAGATGTTGAACAGGTCCGTGCATCTATTTATCTACGTGTTAAACACATCACCTTTACGGCAGCCTCTTATGAACTGGCTAATTATGATGCATTTTATGGCACAGACTGCAGCAAGGACCTGTATAGCTTTCCTGTGTCTCTACACATGGTTTACTGGATTGGCCCAGAATGCAACTACAAGTTAAAAAAGACAGAAAAAAAATGTGCTTTGTTCCTAAAATGTAGTTGCCCTTTTAATGTATTCTTACAGTCCAACATCTACTAATATTAATAAATGATGTCAGATGGGCTTTGCTGAGGAGCAAACTCTTAAGAGCAACTGAAGGTCTTCACGCACCAATGTGGAGCAAAGCTGTCATGGATTTTAGTCACATCAAGAAACTTTTATAGAACTAGGAGACAAGTGTTTACACCAGGGTTTGAGGAGGAACCACTGGCGAATAGAATAGAAAAGGGAAGAGATTACCTAAATGCCAATTCTGCAGTCAGTCCTACACTTGCTTTTTAAAGATGCAGTGTCTAAACAGTGTGACACGTCTGGTCTTGCTTAGTCTTTACCCCTTTTTTCATCTGTGATAGGCAGTCCCTGGTTTTGGGGTTGGTTTGGTTGTTTGGTGGTTTTGGTTGTTTGGTTTTTGGTTTTGTTTGTTTTTGTTTTTTTTTTTGTTTGGTTTTCTTGTTCATCCTTGTGCTATGTTCCTTCAAAAAGGCTGAGGAAATCTGAGGTGTGGAGGGAGGCAAGTTCCCCCAGTGCACGCTATGGCAGGGAGCAGCAAGTTACAGCACAAGGAGCTGAGAACCTGCTGCACAGGGAGAACAGGAGAATGCTGAGAGCAGCAGGTGCAGACAGTCAGGCCTTGCAGCCAAAGGAACAAAACCTCTTAGGAATCAGCAAGGACTGTAAAATGTTTGCTGTATCTCAGCAAGTTACTGTGTTGGCTGAAATCAAAGACCCATTATGAAGGTCAGGCATTATGAAGTAAGATGCTTAGAAACGCTCCATATTTCTTTTCCATTACTTGGAATTTTCTCTATCTAAAACCTAAGCATTCAATTTTTTATTCTATTAAAACCTGGCTTTATCTAGTATTTAAAAGCATTTCAATCATCTTTGAGAAACTCACTGTACGGAAAAGGCCTAGGCAGATCCCTTTAAAGCTCTGGCTGACTTTGGGGTGTCAGCACAGCACAACACAGCATCTCAAGTGCATTATGTGCACAGGTAACCACGTATCCATATTCACCTTCCTCAGTGTCAGGCAAAGTCAAAGCATCACATGACACAAAATATATATGAATATTAATAATTCTGATGTCTCTCTTGCAACATGTGAAGGCTAGCACTGCAAAATGACTTTAACACCTGCCAAACTATATGATTTCACCAGACAGTATTTTGGCTCAAAGCACGGGTCTATGGGTGCAACAGATGGTAATGACCTCTCAAATCTGACAGACCATTTCATGCCTTATTTCAAAGTCAATCTTTGTGCTGAAGGTGACTCCTTCTCCCAACCTGACTTTGGCTGGACCAGCAGGTGGCACTGCAGAGTAGCAGAAGATTCCCTCCAAAGCTGGAATCCCATAAAAACCTTTCTCATGCCACCAGTACACAGGCCTTACTTGAAAAAGTAATTTCATATGAATTACATACCATAAAAAAATCAGACGTTTTAATGACATCATCTTCATCCAGCCTTGCCCTGCACTATAGTGTCATGCACTATACGTGCACCAGGGTTAGATGGCCTTTCAGTACTTAAAGGGGGCCTACAGGAAAGATGGGGACAAGCTTTTTAGCAGGGTCTGTTGCTATAGGACAAGGAGTAATGGTTTTAAACTATAAGAGGGGAGATTCAGACTAGATATAAGAAAGAAATTTTTTACAATGAGGGTGGTGAGCCCCTGGCGCAGGCTGCCCAGAGAAGTTGTGGCTGCCCCATCCCTGGAGGTGTTCAAGGCCAGATTGTACGGGGCTTGGAGCAACCTCATCTAGTTGAAAATGACCCTGCTTACTTATTGCAGGGGCAGTTGCACTAGATGACCCCTTCCAACCCAAACTATTCTATCATTTTATGAGTGTTGACATCGTTCTAGCCCAAAATAAGATCAAGCTTGCAATTTATAAGATTAGAGAAAAAAGACCCTTCTAAATTATACTTAACAATGAAACATTGCAGTTTTAAAAACTCAGTAACATAAATTAGTATTAAGTTTCTGAGCAAATGTGCATCTTTACAAGAGCAAGAATCATATAATTACATAAGCAAATGAAGAATATGTTCATATTCTAAGTATTTGTACACAAGTTGATATCAGTTGTACTTTAGAAACAAATAATTCATTTACATGCTAATTTGAGCAATATAGTCTGCCAAATTGAGCCTGAAGCTTGAAAAAACAAAGTTCTGCAGGAAGAAGCTACTCCTCTAATTTCTTGCATGACTGGAGACACAAAATTAAGACAAAGTGTCATTTTATTAAGGCTCAGAAAACACACTTTTAAAACTAAGGTGGCTTTTCATTCTTTAGCTTCCACAGCTTTTAGAAACAAACACTTGCTTAAAACATCTCAGTGACAAGGCTTAATTGGCTGAAGGCAATCTGTGTTAATGGTGTCTACTTGGAAATGGAATGGATTTTTTTTCTCTCAATGCCTTTAGCTTGGAAATAGCTAATACCTCTTTCTCCAACATTATTATTAGTAATTAGAGGGATGAGAAACTATCAGTCCAACTTAGATGTCACCTTATTTAAACTTAAGACTATTTGTGTGCTCTTGGGAGTTTTACTGTTGTCCTGAATGAAACAATTGTTAAAAGGTACGGAACCATTCCTCCTCTAATTAGGCATTTCATGCATTGCTAAACTCCTTAACAAAATGGAGTCAGTATTTTGTGGCTGACACATTCTCATACATATGGAAAATTAGTATGTATTCTAGTGACTAAAATGAAAATCTACCAGGCTGAAAACTCCTGATTTAAATAGGTACAGTTATAACAATAATAATACCAGATCACAGTATCACAGTATGCTAGGGATTGGAAGGGACCTCAAAAGATCTAGTCCAATCCCCCTGTCGGAGCAGGAACACCTAGATGAGGTTGCACAGGAAGGCGTCCAGGCGAGTTTTGAATGTCTCCAGAGAAGGAGACTCCACAACCTCCCTGGGCAGCCTGTTCCAGATAACGTACAACAGAAGGTACCAAAAAGGCTTCCTAAGGTTTCTGAAAAACAAACCAAGCAAGCCTCCATTACGTTCTAGATTTCCTCAATATAACACATTTCAATAAATATTCATCTTTTAGAATGAGTAATTATCTTGAACTGATTTTTTTCAAATATTTAAAGAAAACCTCTCTAGCTTTGTGAGTGATGCAGGCAGGTAAAACCGTGTTTCTCTATGTAAAATCAGTATAGCTAAATGGCAACAGGTTTACATAATGGTCTTCACGTTTGACATGAAAGAAACATTTTGTGAAAATGACTGCCTTTACTCAGGGTGGATTAAAAAACACCTTTAAAAACATAGAATACTGTACCACATTTCAGTGCTACATTCATATAGACTCTTTTTCATTTATTTATATATTACAAATGGAGAAAAATCACTGAATACATACCTGTAACTATGACTGATACAGTAAATCCGAACTCTGCCTCCGACTGTTACTTTCTTTCACTTTCTCTGTCATTCTTTTTCTTAATGCTATTTGACCATCTTAATATTCTTTTAATTATACCATGTGTCTGTACCAAAGGTACAGGTCTACCAAAATAAAAAGAGCGCTGACAGCATCAACACAGGCATATGTGTATCAAGGCTATTCTTCTTCCCGCATAGTTACGCTCTAGAACAAAAATAGCTACTACTTGGGAATTCCCATGCTATTGGAAGGGGAAAACTAAGTATCAAAACATTTTTTTATTTATTTTTCTGATGACTGTTTCCCTGAACACAACTAATAGTAAGACAAGGCCACCACTTTGTTCATTATTTCCAAACGTCTTCCCTGGGCAGCAATGCAACATCAAAACATTTTGCCATTACACTCTTAGCATCTCACTATTTGTGCTGTTTATGGTTCCTTGCTGCCCTTCTCCTTAGAATTCTGTTGTGTTCAGGTACAGCCATTAGCATACAACTACCTTCCTTGTGGCTTGTCTCTAGTAACACTGTAATGCATAAGTAAAAGCCCAGATGCTGGCCAGCTTGACAAGGACCTGTGTTGACACAATGCTTCCCTTTGTTTCCATGTAATTTAGAATTGAACTAATTGGTTGCATATTTTTTACATTAATTTTGAAGTTCAATGTCCATCATTTACAACAGTTCTTCATCTGACCCCCCCCTCCTATACACTTAAGACATCTCATTGTTTATCATCCTTTTAGCAATTTACTTTAACAGCTCTTCTCACTTCTTTTCTTTCCCCTCTAAATATGGTATACTAGCTCACCACAGGCTGTGTTTACCTTGTTAGTCCCCAACTTTAAAGAGAAATACAAACTCATACCTTTAGGTTTTTATTTGTGACAACTGTAGATCAATGTTTGATTTGCTATCTGCCTTGAGCACCTCTTATATCATCATTTCTTCAATTTATATTCTTTACAGAACACCTGTCAAACCTGTTACCCAAATTATTCTGTGTCCATGTTGTACCCCCAAACATGTGAAACCACTACTTGTGCAATCAAAGCGCAAGTCTTGTTGGAGAAACCCCACATAAAAGAAGATTGATTTTCATCTTGGAAATGTCAAACTTCTGTCTGTAATGCTCAGCTACATTTTTCTGAAACAGCAAAGTTCAAAAAGAGCCATAGACCTGACAGATCTCTGACACATCATGATAGATGTGACAGGTCTACTACTTTACTGCCAGAAATGTCCTCCAACAGAATGAGGCAATCAACGAAGAATAATAAATCTATCCCAGATCATAGAACTATTTTTTGTACATGCATAAGAGAAGAAACAACACATTTTTTATCTCTGGAGACTCCTATTTTAATACACTATCTTTCTTTAATATTATACGATACCAGTTACACTGTTAATTCTTTATCTGTTTTATCTGTTCAACAGTTCTCCATCTAAACTCCTAACATGCATTATTTTATTATTAACTTAGTGGAGAAAAAAATAGACAGAATTTAAAACACACTTTCCTGTTAAAAGAACAGGTTTGTCTTACTTTTTTTCTGGTCCCTCTGTTAGCCAGGAGAACAGCAGCTGCTCCAAATGTATCTGTTGAATTACGTCCCCATCATCCTAGAAGACATTGTTATTGATTAATACCGCATCAAAATTTTACCTTGAGTGCACACTGTGAATACATTTCATTTTCCTATTTTGAAAATTCCCGTATTTGAGATAAATTACAGCAAGCTTGCAAAAGTTAATTTGACATTCATAAATCAAAACTTTCTAGAGAAAGAATTGGTTTGATTTATAACTAATGCCTTTGAATGTATTCCACCACCTACTCTTCAAGTAACAGCCTTGACTCCAACAACTGAGGGAATATACTCTAAAATACATATTTTCTGAAGTCACTTGACCACAACACTAAGAAAACAAGCTTAGCTAGGTCAGCTCAGACACAGTGATTTAAAATGCACTGTTTTTTCTTATTGTAACACAACTACATTTAACATTTGCAGTAAGTAGGCTCAATAAATCTAAAAACTGTTTCACAAATAGATTGATGGTTACTTGTGCTTGTGTATGATTTCAAAAATAGATCCATGCATCACCGTCATAATTCTATTTCTTCCATTATTTTACACGTTCATAAGCACATAGACAATCATTTAGTTTTTCTTAGACTGCAATTCCAAAGAAAAAACAGCAGCATGACAGAGTAGGAACATTATGGCATTCTTATACTTTTGTCTCCTGAAATGCAATGGCTGCATTATATTATTATTATAAAGAGGCTGAGTAGCACTTGTGGAATAAACAAGAAGCAGGGTTTGTTTTGCTTTTACATAAACATTAAATAAACAAGTATATAATCAAGAGAGGCAAGTCTGTCAGACACCTGCAACATACAGAAAGTGTTTGCATAAGCCTAGATAAGACTCCTATGTTTAATTTGATGATGTATTTTTTTCTTCAAGGGTTAAACGGATGCAGTACGAGGGGGGCATTGAAACAAATTCGCAGCTTTATCAACTGAAACTTGGTATCACATTCCTCGCTACTATTTTGCACCCACCCACGCCTCACGTTAGGAGGGATCACCTGAAACAGTGCCTTCAGCAGCTCCTCACGCACCGGCTTCGTCCTGCCCCAGTCTCTCAGAGGTCCTCCCCTCTCTCCTCCGCCGGAAGGAGGACAAACCCTCCCCCGATGGCCCCTTTCTGCCCCTACCCTCATGCCCTCCGCCACTCCTGCCCCTTTGCCGTCCCCCGTCCCCGTCCCCCCGTCCCCCGTCCCCCCCCCCCTCAGGCGCCCCCCAAACCCGCTCCCCCTCAGGGCCGGGGCCCTCGGGCTCCACAGCAGCTGCCTCACACAGGTGCCCGGTGTGATTGGCCCGCCTCTCCCCGAGACGCTCCCTGATTGGCTGTCGGGAGGGACCACGCTCCGCCCTCCCACCCCCTCAGCCATTCCAAATTGTTCTGGAACGTTCCAGATCATTCCTCCGCCCTCAGCCACAGCCCTCTTTCAACCCACCCCCACAGAGATGGGGTGCTACAGAGACGGGTCACCACATTTCCCTCCTCGTAGGTAAAACTATACGCAGGCTGATAAGCCCGACGGAAGAAAAAAAAAAAAACCACAAAACTTAAATTTTGCCTGAAAAAGGTTCAGACTACAGCAGCTGCCTCTCACCGACTGCCTTCCCTTCAGCTTCCTGACATCTCCACGAAATGGATTCGCCTGAAAAACCGAGCAGCAAAGTCACCTGCCTCAATGCCCGGCGTACTCCCAAGAAGCCCCAGCCGAGCCCGCCTCCATCCGCAAGTAAGCAAACACCCTTTCCCACAGGCGGTCCTCCCCACCTCACAGCCACTGCCACCCCGTCACAAGCGGTGGTGACACCCTGGAGAAATCTTATCTTAACCACCTCATCTGCCAGCAGCTGTCCCCTCCTCCGGCTCTACCCGAGCAAAGGGGACCCTGCTACGAGGGAACGATTATGTGCAGCGAGGCAGGCAATAGACCTTGTTGGCTCCTGACGCCATTTTGTTGTACTGCTGTTCCAATGCTTGCTGCTCCCCAATAGTCTGTCTATAAAAGCAAAGGGGAATACGAAACGTCAAATGCAGAAAACAAGCACAAAAAGCAGATTTCATAACTACACGTACGTGGATGCAAAGAAATCTCACAAAAAAAAAAAAAGGTTATCTTATAATTTTGTGTGCGGCCTTATTATCCCTGACACCTGGCTAGACACGGTTTCATTCACATGGCTCCTCTGAACGGCAGGAAAGTAACATGTTTTCATAGTCCACATGAGGAAACTGAAAGTTTATCATAATCTTACTGTACTTCAAAGAATTATAAAATGTTCCCATGACAATCACTCTAATTTGCACTTCTCATAGCTATTTCTAGCAAGCACAGTTTGTTTTTTTCAAGTGAAAACAACGATACAGTATCTGAGGAAAATAAAATTAGTAGGAGCTGTGCATCACTGCTTTGTAGTTGTTTCTGACAATTAGTACAAATTTCATATGAAGTGCAGAGGGAAGAGACAAAGGGTAATAAAAACTCTGCTTTTTCTCTTGAAGCTTGGTAATATATTTTGTACAGTGTTTTCTCTGAGATCAGCCAAATGCTTGGAAAATACCTATCTTTGTAAGTAACATTTCGTTTCAAAACAAAACAATAACTAAAAACTTTTGAGTTTTTTTCTAGGAGCTTAAATAACATTGGGAATGCACTTTAATTTTTAACGATAGTAAAATACTTTAAGTTAACATAATGAAGTTGCTTACTATGTATGCCTGAAGCTATTTTTGAATTTTTCATAACAGATAACAGTTCACCTAATCCTCTCTAATTTCAATGTCATCATATTAATTTCCGATACAAACACAAGTTTTACACAAATAGATAGCAAGTCTAGAATTGGTACAAGTCTTGCAGCATCGTGCCATTTTTTTCCTTCTTTTGCCATCAATAATCGTGGTAAAACCAGGCTTTCCAAACTTCACACCGAGATGCTCATCCCTATTAGTAAAATCACTATACTGCTCCTCTCATGTAATAAAAATAGATAAATAGGTCAGTTGAAACATAATTTGTTTCATCTTGGATTTCTTCTTATTCTTTGTCTTGCAATCAAAACTAATAAAGAATCATATATGCCGAAAGCAGAAACAATGAGGAGTTGTATATCCATTATACCTCAATGGTAGCGGATTACTATCTATTATTCAGTCTTAACAAATATTCCAAAGTACAAGCTTTGACTGTTCACTTTAAGGGAGAAATTGTTCTTTTTCTTATAGTGTTTGAACTCTGAATGGCCACCTTTGTTTCTTCAAAACAGCTGCATTTATTTACATTTTTAAATACTATGTTTTTCCAGATAGGTTATAATCTCTAATCACACTGCGCATTAACACTAGAGGGGGGGAAAATGAATGCATCAACCACCTATCTCTGGCTAACTTTGTTACTGGTATGCTGCTGTGCACAACACTATGAACTGCTGGTAAGGGTGTAATACAACAAATAAAATGAACACTGATGCACTAATGGCAACAACCTGGTGCTTATTATTAGTAGTAAAAATATAAGAGCAGAGCAAGTTGTGATCATGATAACCTAGACTTCAAGACTCCTTAAAGTTTCTTATGTAGATGCCTGGGCACACGGCTCAGAGATGTAAGAAGCAACACTGTCCCCTCCACACCTCATCCTGTCTTGCTGATAAAGACAAACAATGCCCCGGTTGAAACAGAATGACTCTAGCTAACTTGCTTCATTGTTCCTTGTTGGGGGTAGTAGAGCATTGGAAGGAATTGCCCTTAAGAAACATGAAGGAAATACAACTGCAGGAAAATTAACAAGTTTAACCAATGGAGGGACATGTGCCTGGAGTCTACCATCATCTCAAGACATAGGCGGGGGATAATCTGCAAACTGGGACAAAACGTAGTCAATTGTGCATAATTATATTTGGAAAAATAGACCATGGAAGATACTATGTGAAAATAGTCTGTAATATGAAATGATTTCTTTGGAATCATCATTCCAATTCCAAAGGCTGACCAGATCTAGTTTTCACTAATAACATACTTAACTAGATTATCTTGATTAAGCCAAGATTTCTTTAAAGTCTTTATTATTAGCAAAACTTAGATTTTCCAACTTGTTCACTGTTCACAAATGTTCTTAACAGAGGAAAGAGTATTATCTACAGAAGAAAAGGAGCAGGGCAGCTTCAGTGGAGGCATGGGACTTCAGGGGTCAAAGAGAGAATGTCAAATACCAAAGAAAAGGGGAAATGGTGCAGTTATCCTAAGGTAAGCATATTTTCTCCATCCAATTCTCAATGTGACAGTAGGATACAAAAATAGCAACAATAACTACACATTAAGTCATAGGAAGGAATTTTCATTACAATTTAGGCAAGGCATAAGCCTCCTATTCCCACTGCTCACATCCCATTCATGTGTGCTGTCACCCTGATCTCTAGCCCTGGACTTTTAGCACTATGAAGTGGATTTACTGTGCCATATAAAGAATGAGTCTGACATCTACAGAGAATTCAGTCCCGTAAATCCACTGCTGTTTTCTGCAGGCATTACCATTTAAAACTAAGTTACCATAGCATGTTGCATACAAGATCCCTGTTTTCTGGCTTCCTTGGTCTCTTCCAGTTACTTTTAAGTCCATCCTTTCAGCTCCACGAGACACAGGAGCAGGAGGTTCCTGCTCTTCAGTAGGTCTCAAATCGCATACCTTGCATTTCAGCCCTGCTCACCTACAGAACAGTTGCTTCAGACTGTCTCCCTAACACTCTTTGCTAGCTTGTTTTAACTGATCAACAGTTCCCTGGGTGAAAGGAGAGCCTATCTTTGAACAACTAAGAAACACAGATCTCTTGTGCTTTCTTTCTCAATGTGTTTCAGAAAAGTGCAAATAGCCTAGTTGACACATGTCCATTTTTAACCCTTATTGCATAACAGAAACATGAGCTACTATCTTCCAGCCACCTGACAATCTACTGACCTTACTTCTGTGCATAAATAACCTGTAAAAATTTAATTACAAAACTAAAGTAACAGAAAACAAACTTAATTCTTCAGTGTCTGATTTCATGCACTAATAGAGACAACACAACACCAGTCCCCCATGTTCCAGCTGAGTAATTTTTCTTTGATGTCTTTTTTTAAACATCAGAGAGTTGATGACCAAAATGTGTTTATGGCAGCAGCAGAAAGGTTTTGGCCAACAGTCAGCAGCTAGTTGTCTTCCAGTGATCAGCGAAAGCCTCGAGTTTGTACAACAGATTGCAGCCCTCCCCTCTAACGTTCAAAAATTAATGCAGTTTTGGGTTGCCCAGATACCATCATTGTAACAAAAGAATCCGATACAAGTAACAGTTAAATCTCCATATCACTCTCTTTGAAATGCTGCATTCTCAGCCTGACATACTTTATTTGCAATGTATTCTTATTTAAATTTTTTAAAAAACAAAGTGAATCTAAAGGAAATGCTAGCGCTTCCCCCCCTCTCCCCCCCCACCCATAGTTACAGGCGTAGAATCACAGAATCATACAATATCCTGGGTTGCAAGGGAACCACAACGATCATCAAGCCCCATGCCTGACCCCACAGAGGGCAACCTAAAAGTTAAACCAGCATCTTGACTTAGCTCCTCTCACTAAATTTTTCCTGTTGTGAGTCTAAACACTGCTAAGATTCAGCTCTTAAAAATGTGTCCTAACAACTCTGGCAGAATTGACACTCTGACCTTCAATTCTAATTTGTTTGCAACAGACATGGCTGTGTTTTGATAAATTAAAAAAAAAGAACCACAAACAAACAAAAAACAAAACCCTGCACTGCTGTTTTCTAAAACAAATAAAAAGGTAAAAGTCCTCCATTGTACTAAATATAAGTAATGAGATTCAAAACAAAAACAAACTCTATTAAAATGGCTTCTCCTTCAAATGTTTTAAGAAAGGGGTTTCTTCTATGGTGACAAAAAAAAAAAAAAAAACCAACAGTACTACACTAACAAATGCTAAATCGGTTCTAATCAATTGAAGAATAGATGCCTCCATTTCGTTATGTGGTTTGCCAAAAAGTGTAATGTGAAAACCAGTTTCAAACTGGTTTTCTTATTAAACTAGGACAAACAAGATCCAAATAAGTTTGGCATAATTTTCAGAGTTGTAATTAATTTTAGCTGCAAAATAAAATTAACATTTAGTAGTAAAACCTTCTGAGAACTTACATTGCAGGTAGTGTGGAGACCTCAGGATCACCTTTCTTTCCTTTAGCTATTGCCATTGTTTGCCAATGTAAAGTCACGTAAGTCAGTATTTTACAATAAACTAATCACCAAATTAATTCAAGACCATAAATATTGAAGCTTTTTTCCTGATGAGATTAAAATATAGTCTATTCTAGGTCAACCATGTTCTAGAGAAAAATATATTTGTTTATAGCTACAAATAAGAACGTTAAAGCCTTGTAGAAAATAAAATAGTATAGGAATTAAAAACAGCACTCTCCCTATACCAATGTCACTTTACAGAGATTAGTACGGAGCTTCTTTTAACTTTTTTTTAAGTGTCTACTTAAACTAATGTGACTCAAACATTTTACAAATCACTGAAAGATGAGTACAGCTACAACCCAGCAGTTTCCTTTCCCCCATTGTTCTTAGATTTGTGAAGAACGTGTTATTCAGAATGACTCAAGAGAAGTGAAATTGCAAGAGGCAATAAGTAAGTAGGAAATTTTCACTGCACATCAGATTAGAAAAATAAAAAAAATAAGAAAACCTTTTACATCTTTCAAGCACAGCTTATATGGCTTCCCCTTCATCAAGAAAGATAATCTACTGCTTGGATAGAAGAAATATCTCAGTAGAGCAAGGGCAGTGACTGAACAGGTGTGTCTCTCAAAAACTCCATGAATATACCTATCCACACATGAAATAACCAGCTCTTGAGGCAGTAAATAAAATTCATCCCTTCACTGGGTATGAAATACAGAACACTAAGTAATTCAACTCCCAAAGAGTAATTACATGATGTTGAAAGCGGGACTTGTCAACCCTGAGGATGCAGAGATGACCCCAGGATGCTGATACTTCCACTTACCACACTGCAAACTGGAGAACTAGCACCTACTTTATTTAAAGACTCTGTGATGCATGTCCCTGATGCATGGTGGCTTTATAAATAATTTCCAGTATCCTGAGGCTAAAATGGTTGGGAGCCAAGACAATTTCCAAGAGCATACTGAAATCACCTGAGGAAATTGTTCCAGTTCCTGCTTGCTGTGCTCAGGCAAGGATTAATTCTGTTCCTCCTGGCACGTCAAAATCACCTGGAAGAGGGATTCCCAAACTGCATTAAGCAGTACAGTATGAGACAAATAACTACTATATCTACATTATACACAGCCCACCACAAGGTCACAAGCTGGTACAATAAATATTGGCAGCTCCCACCAGACCCTGTAGACATTGGTACCTAGGCAAGAACACTTAGCAATGCACTTCTGTGTAGTTAATAAACATATGAGACTCAGTTTCCAAAGAAAGCTTAGCACAGCTGTTTAGAACTTTATCCCACATCTAGCAAGATTTCCTTGCCTGAAATCCTATGTTTGTTCTGATCTTTTAATCACTCTAGCACGTCACTATAGTAGTAACAGATCCAGGATACAGTAAGTGGCCAGGTATTGATTGTCTGCGCTCTCTTTCCTAATATTATCTGTCTGTATAATCAGGGGAGTTCGTCCTTTGGACAATATTTGGTCACAGAGAACAATGCCTACCTGGAAAGCCTGAGAATCACCTTAGTATATAGTAAGCAGTGGGACCCTTCAGTGGATCTCTATCCAAAACGATCTGGAGGCAGAGCCATCCACAGGACCCATGGCTAAAAAGCCACTCGAATCTTGTGTACCCTGCCCTTGGCAGAAAAGCACGTGTGTTGGTGGTGTATTCCAGGAAAGGATTGTTTCAAAGCTCCTTTATTTTCCATTAACTCCCTTTAAGTATTAAATCCAGGAGTGTATTAAAACTGGTCACTACCGTTTTTCTTCTTTGCTTTTCTTACCAGCCTCAATTTATCTCTTTATATTCAGAAACAAAGCAATCAAAAAGTAAACTATAATATACATAACAGCCTTAAAAAAATAAGTACAGCTATCACTCTCCTTTACTGTACAAAAAAAAAAAAAAAGGCACAGCTAAAAATAGGTCTAGCAGCATGTCTATGTTATCAGACTACCTTAAAAATGTTAAAGATCAAGTCTGTCATAAGGTTGACTAAAGGTATTTGTAAAACTCACTGTTACACATACTGATTTTAGAAAACATATTGTTCTGCCAGCCCATGTATCTAATCAAGCCTTTCCAAAGGCATCTTCTTTCCTTCAGGGCTGTTCATGTCTAGCCCATATAGAGGATATATATTCCTTTAAGTGGCAATGATTTCTGAATGATACGTTTCTAACTGATTTATGTTTTAAGCAGCGTATATAAAACTTGACAGGAAGCTCTAAATTGATGACTATTCCTACCTTGCTCTCACACTGCTTTTAAAAGAAAAAGGCAACCTAAAACAGGCACTAGTTGTTTGAATTCTTAAAACATAGTCCCAATCTTCAGAGATTGCAAGGACTGAAGAATGCTATTCATGTGGTGATAAAGTTTTTGTTTAAAGCAAACAAAATTACTGGGAAATGTACACTGAAATAAAAAAAAGTTAACAGACAGGCTGCTCTCAATGGCCAACGCTGCCTCTGAAATCAGAATGTTCCATTGTTAACAATCAAATAATATCAATAACTACGACAATTATTTTAAGAATAGATGAAGGAAAGTCAGTTTAGCCATCACTGCTAAAAGAGGCAATTTTGATGTTCAGAGGTGAATTAACATAGTTACGTATTAACATCATGGGAAAAAAACCCCAAACAAAAGTAAATTAAGGAAATAATTTATTATTTTTCTTTTTTTTTTTTCTTTTTTTAAGGAAAACACTTCCTGAAAATTTTTCTGCAACACATTTTTTGCAGCATTAGCAGCACCTGCAGCCAAAGACAAGTAGTCAAAGTACCTTGCAATGACTCAAGACACAGCAACTTATCTTCTCCAAGCTAATTAAAGGGTTTTTCCTCTGTGCCTGAAGCTATCTAATCATGTAAGAAGTATTCCCCCATCATTAGAGATGACTCCCTGGAATTAATTTTGCTGCATGATGCAGACTGAATTTAGTACCTGACTTTTTAATTATGATAGTTAAATGCAAATCTCCCTAAGTTTTCAACATAAACATTAAAAAAAAAACACCAAAACAAGATGTGATGAAAGGAAGAGGCTAACATGATTATAGATATGGTCCTAAAACCAAATACAGAAGACACAAACACTCAAGGATCCCTGAAGGTCCAGATAATATTTGAAGCATATCTATAAATAATTGAAAATGACAGGTTTAAATTTAGATATAAATTTATAGATCTAAACAGCAGTTCTGTTTATTGCCTCACAACAGATCAGTTCCTCCAGTAGAGTAAGTGAATAACGAAATCTAATTATGGCTACAGAAGTGAATGCTTACCCTACTGCTCTCAACAAACTTAGCCATCATAAAAAGTTCATAGCTTATGTGAACACTTGCAGAAGTCATTTCAGACTGTTCCCATTCCCACTACCTAAGTTAAAACTAAACTAGCTGCAACAAAGGAGGTCGTTCATAGACAGCCAAGCCAAGAAGAGACAGAGTGGGGAGGATCATTGGAGAAGCTTATACTGGCCACAGGACTTGGAAATCTAGTTATGATCTGAACTCCATTTTTCTGTGTGAATAGCAACATAAAATGTAACGTATAAGAAACAAATAATGAAAAAATTGCTGAAAAATGGTGGTGACAACAGAGCTGTTTTCAAGGCTACCAGAGCCTTATAGTGTGATTTTTGGTTATTCCTTTTACCTTCATTGTGCTAAAATAATCTATTTCCTTCCAGTTCTGGCTTCAAGTTTAGCCTAGCAAGATTTTGAAAGCCTTTTGTGATTCCCAAGTCAAATTCAAACCAAAGGTGCTTCTGGATGGGATCAGGTTTCCTTTCCACTCTAAAATTAGGAGAACCCCAGAGGGAAAGTGGACAGCAGCAAAATCAGTATCCATTGCCTGAGGAAACAGCTTCTTTTTGTTTTAATCTGGAATAAAGATTACCCTTTCCTAACCCAGTAAATAAGGCAGATGCACACACAAAAGTATAATGCCATGGAGAAGCTGGACACGCACATTCCGAAGAATGCAGCTTGCTATATTTCTGTGCTACACTATTAAATAATTATGCTTTGTGCTGGAAAACAAAGACCTAAATCACAAAGGGAAAATATTTCCTTTGTGTTGGATGCCATTTGCACTCACTGTATTATACATTAGCCAGCAGTCCAAGAAATTAACTGATAAAGTTCTTGTAAGTCATCATCCCACATCCTCAGCTGCTAAGATTCCTTCTAAGATGCTCAAGAAGAAGTCCTCCGTTTAATGTCATTATGCTCCTCTCCTTAAGTTACGCTTTCCTTTGCAAAGTAATCAAACAAGTCACATTTCCGTACTGTCTCGGAAATAAAGATGTATAAATGCAAGGAATGCTATGTTGCAGTATATTTCTTCACTGTTTTGTTGTCTGTGTGATTATTCTAAAGCTAATAGCAGAATCTTATTCTAACCAGCACAGCAGGCTTCTTAAAAATGACTGAGATGTCACGCTCTTTTGTTATTTATAACTGGACATAAACTGAGCAATTTTGTTTTCACAAAAGACAGGCATAATCCAAACGTTTAAACAGCTAGAAGTCCATACATATTGCTAACCAAACAGACTATGTAACAGTCATGCCTGAGATAAGATCTGTATATCATTTCAGTAGCTTTATCATATTTTTGGGGTTTGGTTTTGGTTTGTTTTTTGTTTTTTTTTTTTTTTTTTTTTTAGTTCTTCGCAGAAACAGGAGCAATTGTAAAGGGCCAAAAATCTTTCAAGAGATCTTTTAATTTCTTTTTCATTTTTCACAATAAACAGAATAAATATGTCATCTTTTAAGATGCTGATTTAGACAAAATGTTTTAAAACACAATTTTGGCTGGTACCAGTACAAGGATATCCTTTCAAAGTTCAGTATATCAGTTTCAAAGTTCCGTATACATCTTTCTGAACATTGATTTCTGGAATTATTATCAATTCCAGGAAAAAAAAACATAACTGGTTGCAGTCAATACTTAGGTTGCAGAGCACATTCCACTCTAAAAGTTTCTATCTTCTTCTTTGTTGTTTCTAGGAGAGGCTGCTATCATCTCTCTACCTTTGAGAATAGAAAGGGACAAGGCTGTAGGAGATGAAATTGAGATTTTCTTTGGAGTTCCACAATTCAGCTGTGAAGAACCAAACATCTTTTCCTGGTGTTTTTTGAGCTGATGGAGTATTTTCATTGCTGTCATTCTAAATCAATCCAAACAGGATCATTGTTATCTTATACTGCAACACTGCACAATATGAAGCATGAAGGACCTTCCAGTAAAAACAGGGAAAGCCAGGATCTCCTATTACCCCGATTTGTTTTCTGATAAATGGCCTCAGAGGGCCTTCTCCATCAGAAATGCAAAAGTGTTTTCTCTCCTGATGCTTTGCAGGGCCAGAGGAGAGAGACCAAAGCAAGACTCCAGGGCTGAATTTGTTTTCCATCTCTTATTTTTAGAAATGAGATGGCGACCACCAGACTGTGAGCAATCATTTCTCAAACTCAGGCATTACAGCTGTTCCTGCAGTAGAGACATTCCTGTACTACCAACTGAAGAACCTCTGTATGAAAAACAAATACAGCATAGAAGGGTTCAAGGCTGAAGCTCTGACAATGACTGTAATGCTCCTTTTTACTTGGCACCACAACTGAACAAATGCAAAATACTCTGTACAGAAAACATTTTAGTGCAGTTGCATTGTCTCAGCAACAGACAATAGAGTGCTGCTTTCATTAGCTAGGTGAGGTCAGGAGGAGAGGACTCCTCACAATATGTCTTTATCTGTTGCGCACATCAGAGCACTTGTGGACCTCTATCAGCAGTTGGTGCCAGCAGGGCACCAAAAGTAAAGAATTTATGGAAATAACGAGTTACTAAATGGTAGTAAAATAACAACTGAAAGAAAACTGATTTTGGGAACTTTTACAGAAATTGTAGATGTCAGAGCAGCCTGTGCTTTAATTGTCATCAGCAACATAGTGAAATATATAAACAGAGCTTATTCCAGTAAAGGGGACAGCAACAATAAAAACAGATCCTCAAAAAAGTGTTATCACTTTCAATGTTGTTTGAATAAACTCTATCAGATGGGCAAAACCCATGAAGCCAATACAGACTTTAGTATTAAGAAATTCTTGGAATAAATTAGTTTAAGCTATTCACATACACGTGACTGGAAACTCACTTTTGAAACTATGTCCAGAAAGCTTGGAAAATATAGCAGCTATCTTGTTACCCTATGTTTCTATTTATACTCCACCTAAGTTCACAGCAGCTATAGGTCAAAAATCCTTCCCAATTTTTCATGAGTCTGTTCTCTCAACAGATCACCAGACCACACAATCTTCCAGACTGCCCTAAAATGAGAAGTCAAGTGGAAAGTCAAGCAAGGAAGACACAAGGAAGGACCAGGCCACAATGCTCTATTTCAAGATGGAGAGAAAGCCTCATGGTCTGCTTTTATGCTGACAAAGAAAGGAGACAAAAAGGTACAGTTAGGATGGTGGGGAGGGAGCAGGGGCTTACAGCGATGACAAGGAAACAAAGATGAGACAGGCAGATTAATGCAGCAACAAAACATGGGGTGCAGAAGTCATCCTCTAACAAACATCAGGATTTAAATAAACTCTGGGGTTATACTTCATCAAAAGGTGTTTCCTACAGGTCACTGGTGAAAAACAGAAACCACGTTAGGGGAAAAGCTACCCACCCATGCCATGAACAATCCTGTAGCCAAATGTAGCTTGCTTTGGGGGTAACTACAACAGGAAGGTCCTACAGGCCCTCACCTTCCCATACTGCTTGCCCACTCTTACACATTGAGGCCTGGATTAGGATCTTCTTTCTACTTCTTTTACCAACAGAATTGGCACTTTAGCTACATCCAACATCAGTAGGTTCCATCACATAAACAATCTCTTCCTCAGAAACCCTTTTTGTTTTGTTTGAAGTTTGAAAGCACTTAAACATTGACATTGTTAGCAAAATTGTGGCACCAGAAGTAGGTTAGGTTTGATTCTGTCTCTTAGGCTGAACGTTTTACAACATAAAAGTTAGAATACACATCCTTCCTCAAAGAGGGGTTTGGTATTCCTTTACAAAAAGGGAAGGGCCAGCATTAAGACTAACTGCAGTTCAAAATACTGCTCAAGAGATCAAGGCAACTCTGTTGCTGAAGAGCAAGAAAATTTAAAAAAAGAATAAACAGGTAAGAACAATTTACTTTAAGACACTTATCTGGAGGGACATGCATCTGTTCAAAAAGTCTTAGCTTGGAACATGATTTAATGCAATATGAGAATTATTTAGTGAAACTGCATTTTAGTAAGTCATTAAAGTAGTAATTTCAGTGATAATCAGCAACACACGTGAAAAGTTTCTATGTAACAAATTAAAAATAATAATCCATATAAGATATTTGAACTTTTGTCACAGATACTATTGTGGACTAGGTTTTGATTTGCCCCAGATTAAAATCCAAGAGGTACCTTTAAAAATGAATGTATTTGATTGAATTAATCACCTGTACCAGTTTAGAAAAAGGAGTAATTGGACAGGCAGGAGTACTTTAAAACAGGATCCAGATTCTATAGAAGATCCATATTCAGGCAGATTATTTTAGACTACTTTAAGAGGAATCCAATCCAGCTTTGTGACTACACTTTTAGTACCAACTAGCTCCTAATGCATAAAAAAAAAGGTCACCTAAACCACCTGGTTAAATAAAAACTGCTTGAGCAACCATGTTCTAGCATTAATTTTAAAGCCAGACACCAAGGATTTGAAATTTTTAGCATAAAAATTCTTGAACAAGGTTGCCAATTTTTCATTTCATCATTGTAGCCTACTACAGAATTTAAACAAACAAACAAACAAAATCTTATTGGGGATTATTTTCATCATAGGTGTTAAATCTAGTACACTCCCATCGCATAATCCCAAAACAGTAAAAGAAAATTGTACTTAATGTAATTGAACTAAAATTACTAATCCACTTATTTTGCACTTTTACTAAGTACAAAAAGACATCGACGAGTGTTCTAGATGCATTTAGCAATGACTATTAAAACAGTGAAGTTGATTCTGAGTGCAAAAAATTCTGACTTACAAAAGCACAAAGAAGCCCAAAATGTCAACCCCTAAGAAGCACCGTCAGAAAAAGGCTGCTCATACCACCTTATTTTGGCTCCTTTGGCTATGTTTTCTGCGATATAATGCATGACTTTGTAATACCTTTGCCACGGGATCTCTTCCTCAAAAATTTTACAGGTTGGAAAAAAAACAGGTTATTAATCAACCTAATATATGTTCTCCTTTAGATTGTGATTCTAGATTTTGTTCTCTGCACAACACTGAGAAACTGGCATCCAGACTTAGACACTCCCTCCTGAGTTTTTTAGTAATGCTCACCACCAGTAGAGTAGTGCAGAGTCTGAGCCACAGATACTAACTGATTTTCCCAACACATAGGGAGCTGCTTTCCGCACTAGACAGCCTAGAAACAGAGCACAGAGGACAATAAGAAAAGCACAGGAAAAGCAACTAAGATTTTCCTGGTTTCAACAGTCAGTTAGAAGTGTCCCGGTTTTTGAAAGTAAGAATTCTGTAGCATGCTGAATTTACTTGCATTTCTGAGTTTCTACAACTGAAGAACAATGCAATACAGAAGCAAAAATAAACAAGCAGCCTGGGTTAGGCCAGCTGCCCACCTTCAGTAAATGGGCTGCAGCACAGGAGGGAGAGAATCCATTTTTCTAGTGCAGCATTCAGGAGCTTTGACAGACATGCTTTCCTAGCCTTGCTGCATGCACAAGGCATTTTGCACTTTCTAGATAAAATAGGCAACAGTCCTGTGGAACTACATGGTCTGAATTTGGTTTCTGTGTCAGAGTGTACTACTGAGTGACATACGTAACCCATGGGAAAACAGGATGTTACCCTTATAATAACAGACTATATATTAAGCAACCTGTCACAAATTTTGAAGACTCTACTCTTCTACCTCAAAAAATTATTGCAGAGCATATTCTGGGTTACAACGTGATTTATACCACAGGCACTGGAGAACAGCTAGGTATATGATTAAACCTCTCATTTTCAAAGGCCGCACCAAATGCTTATAAAATTATTCAGCATAACAGCACTGCACATTTGGAAGATCAGCTGTCATACAAGTGATATTTCCTTATCTTCCAAGTTGTTAATTTCATGAAGATTCACTGCATTTCATATAAATATTTACCCTTTTATATATATACACACACACCCCTCAATTATATGTATCACAGTGTACACCAAAATAAGAGTGCATCAGTTCAAAGCATGTCTGAAGAGAGCCTAGCAGTAAGCTAAATTCCAATCCAGGACATGCACCAGGAGCACTGATTTTCATCAAAACGCTGGAGCCAGATCTGAGCAGCAGTAGCATCCCTTCTGGCAAGGCCAAGAAAAAGCTGCTGTACTGAGCTTGTGAGCACTTGCTCTCTGAGCTGCTTGCAGTGACAGGCAAGTCCCCATGGACTAAAGAATAAGGTCTGCAGAAGCATCCAAAGTGGCAGGTGTAAATATTCTTGAAATATATTTAAATGCTTATTGTGCGAGAAGAAAGTTGAAAACCTTATGACATCAGGAGTTTATGAAAGTGTCTTGTTTTGAGACATTTCAAATATCTGATTAAAAAAATAGATTATTATAGCGCACTGAAAACCCTAACTTTGGCTGTTATTTCCTGACTCTGAATTTCATAAACAGATGACTAGATAGCCTAGAAATGTCTCGTTAGCGCTACAGAGCGCTCTGTTCTCAGCTAATAACAGGCAGTGTAAAAACACACAAATATTGCAAGAAGGAAAAAAGTTAACTTTCTGAGTCAAGTCAGAAGAGGTTTAATCTAAAATGTTTTGCAGTAACTTCAAACATCAAATCAGAAAGTGCCTGTTGTTTTGCAGACCAGTTGCTCTCACTCCGGATTCCTTAAATCCATTATTTATCAGTGGAGAGGCAAAGGATCAGTCCAGGGATCAGAACAGGAGAATACTGCTGAACGACCACATGGGCCTAATGCCTAAGATTAATAGTGACTTTTGGTTGAACAAAACAGTTCACAGAAAACTTAAACTATATTTACCACTGAATGAAAATAAACAAACAAACCAGACTGTATGATCAAACTATATCATAGATAAAGTAAAAGCTAAGCAGAACAGCTTCTGCTGTTTCTGCATCTTGCACAACACTTAAATATGGTGTTCTACATTTTTATCATAAAAAATATTAGACCATAACTTAAAAGCCATAAACTTATTGTTACTTTATACACATATAGCAAGACACACCAACTGCATAAGTAAAATTACAATTTAATGTCTCATTTCTGCAAACTGCTTACACACGAGTCATTTTAAAATGTTTTTTTAATCATGAGCTTTTTCTACTCTTTGCATAATCAGTTTTGCCTGATTTCAGGTGGAACTAGGGGACTGCTGAAATCCTGAGGAGTAACAGATGAGGTTTTATCTTCAATATGACCTCTTGTCCTGCTATGTACTTGAAACGAAATCTTTTTTGAGTGCATACGAGATTAAGACAATTAGAGAGGGAGAAATACTTAGACGCTGTTTAACAAAACAAAGCAAGCTGGACTTAACTTCTTAAATCTGACAAAATGAAGACCAATAGAATATATTGTTACTCTCTATGTACTACATACACCAGCTGTGTGAAGGACAAACTAAGCTAAGCAAAATGAAACTCGTTGGCAGAAGCGTACACGTGTATAAAAGAGCCATAGGTAGTTTGAAGCAGTATGTTCAGAACAGCCTCGCTGTAGGAAACACAGGAACAAAATGACCTACTCAATTTAGGACCATCTTGATTAATGTGCAGAAGGATTATTTGGCGCAGCTAGCTGGAAGGGCAGCCGTCTGATGGCCTCTCCAGTCCAAGGGCCTTACGTTGGAACAGAATCTGTAGAAAACACTGTGAAAAACCGTTAAAAGGTTTGACTCAGCATGTCTGGGCAATGTGCAGCAGTACCAACACATGCAAAATGCAATACGGCAAATGTTCTCCACCAGTGCTGGCAGCACTAGCATGGCCCTCCTGCCTCAAGGACCTGCACACTTGCTGTTCTTCCATGCAGTGCAACACACCCACACCTGTTTTTGGAAGCTGTCTCACCCAGTCACACCACCAACCATCGCACTTGCCTCGTCGATTTATATAAAAACAGATGCAAGTATTGCCACAAGAGTGTAGAACCATTGCAATGAGAGACATAATCCTCTAGAAACATACAAGTTCCACCTCTTTGGGCAGACATAATCCATGTTCAAAGCATATCGAGGCTGTCAGAGGAAAAAAGGCTGAAGTTTTAGCCCACTTGTATCTTGTAGCTGTTATGTTACTGCTTTTCTATCATTTAAAAGTACACTGCATTTTTTTTTACATCAAAATCTAGATATATTAAAAATAAGGAATTTCACCTACATATTAAAGACTTCTAAGTAGTCACAAGAGAAGCACCAACTGCCAGTGACTTGCAAAACAATGCAATAAAAGCTTGAGTTATACGTTCGTGGTCAAACTACCAAACTTGGACATTCTTAGAGAGATATCAAATGTCAGCGAAAGGAGGATGCATCCCTCTCTGTTCACTCCAGGATAAACTTGAAGAAATTTCTGAATTGTACTTACATGGGCCAGTAAATGCAAAGCATTTCATTATACAGAAAATACAGGGAGGTAGCCTTGAGAGCTTTCCCAACTACACAGCACAGTTCAGATAAGACCCAAACACAGAGAAGGGCTACTGCTGCAAATCCAATGAAAGCACTCACAATTACATTGGAACTGTAACAGCCCCACTGAACTGCATTTAGCTCACCAGCCCTAAGGTTTGCTTCTTGATGGCAGTGTGCTTAAGGAAAAATTTAGAAGAAAAAAAGAGCTTTTTTGCTAGAGGGAATAGGCTGGTATTTAGTCTCTCCAAAAAAACATAGAAGTATGTCAAAAGGAAGAGATCACAAAGAGCTAGAAGCTCACTTTGTACACAGTGTAAGTCTAAAATCACTTCAGTGATAAAATGACTCTGCTGGTACCAGTGCAACAGTATTAATTTGCATGATGACCATGGAGTGATTAAAAAAAATCACACCTCATTGTTATCCAGCAAAGTAAAACTAAATGCAGAATCCAGCCCAATTAAGTTAGAATTGTACAGACCGAATAAGGATGAATCTCAGAGACACTAATTAGGATCAGCAGAAAAGAGGAACAAACCTAACACTGCAGTATGAAAATAAGGATGGAAACAGAAACACATCTAATCTAAGTTTTTTAAAAAACAAAACAAAAACTACAAAACTTTTAGGACAAGACCTTTTTAAAAGAATTTGTCCAGGCATCACATCAATTTCAGGAAGTAATTTCAGGACTTCACCTTAACAGCATCTCTGTTCCCCCCTCACCCACCCATTTTCAGTCCTTCCTTTTTTCTTTCTATACTGCTGATTATTTCTATTCTATTAGACTTAGTAATCTACAAATTCTTTTCCCGCTCACTTGCTGCTTGGACTCTTCTAAAGCTCATGTACCCTATCAGAAACTGGTATGGGTACCTTGTATTTACAACTGTATAAAATCTTGCTTACTACAAAATACAATCATGTCTAGACCATAGTTTGGTGGAGATGAAGCTTTGTCGGGATTAGTCAGAAAACAGTGCCTTATATGCATACTAACTTACATCAAGGTAGCAGTGCTAACGTGTGTGTGTGTGTTTGGGGGACGGGGTGTTTTGGTTTTTTTTGTGAAGACACAGAACAATCCTACATTTTCCGCTTTTTTTTTTTTTATGGCACGGGAGGAGAGTTACGGATATTTTCTTAATTTATTGGATGGTTTATTGTAAGTAAGGAGTTTCAAAAGGGTACGTTTCAAGGAAAAAAGAAAATAAGTATTGACTCAGCTCCTGACTTACAGTTATTGCAACCAATTTTAAGAGGCAGCACAGAGGGAGGTAGCATTTGTTCCCAGTCCTCTCAGGAAGTCATGTAAGCACAGAATCGACTAATTAACATAACATCTATTTCTGTGCCAAAGCAGCAATAGCTTCCATTCATATACGTGCTGACAGAACTTCAGCAGCAGAAAATACCATTAATATATAGTAAAAAGTGCTGTATAGACCTTTAACACCTCTGAATATTCAGTAAAGCAAAAGGAGGCAACAAAGCTTACTCTAGGTAGCTGCAACTCTAAAATCCATGTGCCGTTTTCAAAGAAAGGGAGTATTACGACTCCAGATAATGTCAGAGCAGCAGCAAAATATAATAGTCAAATACAAAGCACGCTACTTACTTTTGGGTGTCTTATTTTGGTTTTGGTTTTTTTTGTTGTTGTTCATTTTGTTGTTGTTTTGGGGTTTTGTTGTTTGTTTGTTTGTTTTTTTAAATTTCATGTTTGCTTCTAAAGGAGAACTTTAACTTCTGTTTAGGGGAAATTATAATAAGGCCAAGTACTCTATGATCAGAATACAGTAACAAAACTGAAGGTTAAGAAACCCCACTATTGCATCCTGTTGCGGAGTCTAGAAAACAGTTGTTAATTGGTGCTTCTCTTTCAGGCTTTTCAGAGTCTGTAATATTGCACTGAAAATGTTTACTAAAAAGAAATGAAATATCCGGCAACAGCTCCTGGCTGCTAGCCAAAATGCCAGGATGCTGTTTTGAGGAAACGTGCTGGCATTCCTTACAGGGTTTACTGCCTCCCAGGCCTTCTTTTCTGGGCAGTTCCTTGGCAGAAATGGTTGAGTAACATTTTATTTACTTTTTGTTATCAACAGTTACTGCTTTCATAACAATTATAGCACACTAAGTGGCATAATATCGTAACAACCATTTTCAATAGTTCTTGAAAACGCATAGGGATTCATGGACCTCTTGTAAAGGGCATGTGAAAAACAACTATGGAAAGTAAGTATATGGCAGCCCAGGTATGTGAACAGAAAATACAGAATTACACTCCACTAGAAAATACTTCCATGACCACAAAGCCAGTGATCTATTAAGTTTTAATTTCTGCATTTTATTGTATTGAATGAAGTAAATACCACAACATATATGAGATATATTGTTTCTGACAGCTATTTTAATAACCAATTAAGTTAACAAATACAGTCCTTAAAATTCACAACTTTTATTCTTAACTCTAAACTGAAAATTTTCCTAGTTCAATATAGTACATGAGGAAAAAAAAAAAAAAAAAAAAAAAAGGTTGTGACAAATAACTATGGAAAAAGCATGGCCTTAGAACAGTGTGTCTGCATTAACAAAAGAAACAGTACCAAGAATTACTCTGTGAATAAGGGTTGCAAATTTCATCTTGCGAGAGAGCAGATACAGTCATGATAGGTGATAAATACTTCTGTCACGTATTCTACTTTGAGCTCTCCTCTTCAGTTTAATTCTCAAAATCAAAGTTGAACCAGACATCTCTAGGGTGCCTAAACCTAAACAAACCTAAGATTAAAATGTGTTTGTTGCATAGAAGAGCAGCTGTAGTCAACCACGCAAAAGTTCCATCTTGCTAAGGGGCATGCCATTAGCCATAGTTAGAAATGGGCAATTAAAGAAAAATATTAAGGATAGGGAATAAGAGAGTGATTTTGTCATTATCCATCTTCTAAGCATTTGAGAAACTTTAATTTTATGGCCTTAAAATTTCCACTTCACAAAAAAAGACCCTTTACATGCAGTACTTGCTTGTTGCTTTTTAACCCATCTACAGTCATATTTAATACCACCTTGAAGGTACTGAGGGAGTCTTAAATCTAGAAGTGCTTAACTTCAGCTTCAACTTAACTCCAGCTTCAGCGTTGGATTCCTCTTTCCTCAGTCTCTTGCATCATCCCAAAAGTATTCCTCTATACCCAGAACTGGAAAAAAGCCTTCACCCAAATTAGCACTAGAACTTTAATTTAAATTGTACTGGTGAACCTATATAATTTTAAGAATTAGCTTGATATTGTTTCTTTATGCAATGGTGTAATTTCTCTTTCTCAAAAAAAAAAATTAAAAAGTTAAAAATTTTCTTTAAAAAGCCAATTTCCAGCCTTCACATGGTATAGCTTGGCAAGGGCAGTAGGCAGATGCAGAAATCCGGAATGCATTATTCTACCAGATGTTTCTGGGTCTTTCCTGGTCTCATCAGTGACTTTGTGGGGCAGCTCTACTGCTCCCTGTTTTGGCAATGTGGAAACCTAATGGAGAATCAGTTTTATTCCCTGGAATTCTTGCTTCCCATAATGAAATGCTTGTCTGTACAACAAGAATACTCTGTGATATTTTTCTAAATTTTCTCCAGCAGCAGCACGAGACATATAATACTTTTTAAAACGTACTTTAAAATTACAATAATGTCTATTTTATACATACAGATAGAACTTCTAAGGCTAAGACATGTTACATGACTAAACAATCAATGTAAAATAACTTTGGATATGAAATACCCAAAGTTTTAGGTTTCGGATTTTTTTTTTTTGAGGACAGGCATTAAAATCCACACTCCCAGCATCACCATGTCTCATTCATTAGCAACTCCATCTGATATTTACAGCCTCCTGCAAACTTCTGCAACATGAAAAGGTGTGAATTGTATATTCTAGAATTAGAATATAGTCGTTTACCCAAAGATCACCTTGTGATTGTGGATATACTAAAAGTAGATCGTTTCTTGCGTGTTTTCTTTCACAGATGTTCATTTTACTCCAGAGGATTGTAAAACATACAGTCTTTATTTCCCGGTATTTAAAAAGCTAATTAAATAACCTCTACAAGTTCTGATCATTTTTATTTCAGAACAAACAAAGTTTTCTCCAGGGCAGGCATAATGCTGCTCTACAATAGAGACAAAATTGAATTTTACTGCCCCAAGGATATTAACAAAATAACTATTTTTTGCTTATGCTCAAAGCAACAGCATGTAGTTCTGAGGTGACAGCAGACCTCCAGGCTCCACAGTCTTCAAGAAGCTCAGGGTTAAAACCTCCCACACAAGCTTAGCCCAGACTTTTTAATGACAAACAATCATGCCCTCTATATTCAGCTTTGCAGCCTCGCCTGCTTCCTCAGTCCCACAGCACTGCCCTGTTTGCGGTTGAGCTGCTCAAAGCAACAGCTAGCATTTTCCAGTAAATCTCCATTTCTTAAACACAATGGGCTGTTTCCCTAGTGGTTTCTTCAGAAGAGACACCTTTATGAAGTCATGGAAAACTACATCTAGATTAAGAAAGCTAATTTGCTGCACTGCCTCGAGAACAAAGTATATTCCCGCAGTTTGGAAATCAACAGAATTACATAAATTGCATGCAGAAGGACAACTGAGCCTTAGTAACCTGAAACAAAATGAGGAAGAAATGCCCACTTCAGCAGCTACCGAAAATTATATACTAAAGTACTTGGATAAGGCAGTGAAGCAGAAAGTCATTCAATTCCGTTGGTACTTTTGTACTTTTTGAGCTGCAGTGAGGACAATTGCCAGCAGACTCAGGCAACAATACATGTCATTCAGGGACTCCAGAAAACATAGCATAGTTGTACTGTTATGGAAAGCAGTGTCAAATGAAGTCTCTCTTCTTTTAGCACTGAAGTGCCCATTTCCTCTAGAATTTTCTGGTCTTTATGTCCTGAGATTGTTCAGGATGCCAGCCACACCTGGGTCACCTGACATTTACTAAGTGAAACAAGAGATGTTTTATGTATAATTAACAAATTCAAACTTCCTAGTTAGTTTCTGGCATTCACATGAGATTTATTCTGTGTCATATTTAAAGGGCTTGAATTTGAATTCTGAGCAGCTTTTGATTCTCATACTTACAAGCATTCGTACTTTCATCCCGGTTGGCTTCTAAGTAGATACAAATACAAAAATTATGTAAGAATTAAAATGACCCACAATACTAAATCACAAATGGCAAAAGGTGGGAAAGAGATTTAAGTTATCACAATGTACTTCACTCTAGAAAATTACAGTACCTCCAGCCATAAAGTTTGTTGTAAAGTTTAGCTATATGAAACTTGTTCCTCATTCATTACACTAGGATGTTTTACTGGAGTGCTGTCAAGCAGGGTAGAAAACACGTATTTTCACATTGTATATTTATGACCCTAAGACCAGTATTTTACACCTATTGTGCATTTACATATTCAGAGATAATATTCTAACTTAACTTTCCAGTTAAAATAATGTTGTGAACACTTCCAAGAAATCTGCTTCTACAATACTTTTATAAGTTAGCAAAAAGACAAAATAAAGAGTCCACAGACTGTGATGAAATCCCCATTCTGGAATGCGTTAGTTTCTCCTTACATAGCACCTGCAGCTGCCAGGCACCACCCCAGGCATCAAGTTTAGGAAGCGGAAACACAGTAATATTATACTGATATACTGCTGGGTGGTCCTGCTGCAAAATGTTTAGCATTTACAGAGAAATCAGTAAGATATACAGATTTTCTCCATTTCCAAGTCAACACTCGTCTCTTCTTTTTCCTACTTAGATTTGAAAGGTCATTTTTAAAAGAGCGAAATAGATTATGTCTCTGTGCAATCTCAGTATTTGAGAAGCCAAATGCCAGCAAAATAAACAGTTAATAATCTAAAGTATACCCAAAGGAGATGCCACATGTGAAAACCTTAAAGGCAAACAAGTTTACAAAAATAAAATCCTTTATTTTTTTCAAATAAGCTTCTTAAAAATCCCAGTCTTGTACATTTCAAGCATTTTCCTTCAACATACTTCTGTTACTTAACAGCCTACCTAATCCAAAAGCTATGTAAATTCCATTCCTGTTCTGTTACACACAAGGATTTCTTGAATCCTAACCTTAAAAATGAAACGTACAACTAAAAGGTTTGACTTCTTACCCACTGATTCACAGCACCAAGACACTTCTCACTTAGAAAATCCAAGTTCATCTTTGCACTGCCCCTCAAAGAACCTAGAGTGTTTCACGCGTTCAAACTGATTAAAGGCTATGCTATATACTTCATTCCATTACAGTATTTTAACTAGGTTGCCTAGCTACTTTTAATATTACTACAAAAATCAAGTGGACAGTATGTATTTATACTTATATTTTTTAATCAAATATGTGTAATTAATGCATAACAAAGGGTGAACCCTAGCAAAATAAGGGAAGGAGAGAGTCAGAAATTAGTTTTAGAAGAAAAGATACACAGTGCTGGCTTTATTTCCATACTCTCTCCAGACAAGCCCCTTTACTATCACCACAGCTATTTACAGTATATTTCCTTCAATTGCTGTATCCCTTCCACAAACTACTTTCCAGTAGAAATAAAATTAAAATAAAATTAGCCTACGTGTAATACTTCTGATTCTCTGAAGCAGTAACTTCTGCAAGGTACTTAGACACAGACAGTTCTCTTGTTATGCACGCTTCATACTTTCATACTAATCGGTGAAAAGTAGGGTCCTTACAGTAAAGCAATGGAAGTCTTAACCTGCTATTAACCCCAGGAATTACCTTTTTCAATTAGTAAGGACATCTGACGGTAACTGTGTGTTTGTGAAAAGCTAAAGGACATACACACAAGAAAGATTCAAAACCAAAAAGGATTAAACTTGGTATACACATTTTTCTTTAAAATTCACGTGACAAGTGCCCTACTCCATTCTGGCCACGTTCCTTCCTGCCTGTAAGGTTTAAGGATAGTACAGAGAAGAGGAGAGTAGGGAAGAAAAGCAATATGCAGTAGAACTAATGCAAGCTAATGAATAATTGTTCCCATCCTATTTGTATTGGTCCCTACAGTCATCTTTCAATTTAAATGACCAAAAAGTGCAATATGTACGGAATATTTGGAATGCGGAAAGAAAAGTTATTCACAGAACTAATTTATAAATTTCATGCACAGTTAATCTAAGTTAGAAACTACTTTCAAAATGAAAGATTTTCTGTTTACAGTTGAGAGAAATGCCAGCATAAACATAAAAGAAAATAGAAAAATAAATTGAAAGATCGCCACTTAAACTTTGTCAACATTTGTGCAGGCCTGCCTATCTGCACTATTTCATATGAATAAATCTATGCAAAGTGACAAAATTTATCCTAACTATAAAATTCATGCTAAAAATGCATTTGCATCTTTTAGCAAAATTTAACCCTCCAAATCTGAAATTAAACTGTTGACCCAGCAATTTTCACACATCAGGATAAAGGAATTAATTTAATCCGGGAGTACTTCTTCTATTCCAATTATCTTTCCATTACAAAAACTTTGAAGCATGTCACCCTAGATAAAGGGATTCTGAATTTGAGTGGAAAATTCAATGCATAGAAAAAATTTTTGTTTCTCTGCTGCTGATACTTAGCTCAAGTGAAAACCCCTCTTACTTCTAAACCTTCAAGGTTACTTGTGGATTTTTTAAAATAAATAAATAAATAAATAAAAACAAAAAAACAACCCAATGTGTTCCTATATGACACCATTTCAGTCACATCTGCTTTAAGCCTAACTACAGAAAAACATTGTATAGCTCAACAGGCCTGTGAGTAACCCTTAGGCCTTTAAAGAACAAACACAGCATCACCAATAAACCAGAGTTTTCTGCACTTCCTATTCACCAGTTACGTGTGAATGATACACCAATATTATGACTGATCAGTTACTTTGGGCAGATAAGCCTGTGCATAAACAGCAGCAACACCAGCATCTTAATTGCTATGCCACACACAGTGACTTCAATGACAGGCTCTACACAACTGTAGTAACTAATTTCACTTATCTTACAGGAACTGGTAGTGGAGAGGCTATTTCAGATATCCAGAAAAGGGAAACTCAAAAATTATTTTATTCATCAGTCATTTCAGAACCTCAAGAATTTTCTGTGCTGTACTGTGGTTAAAAGCATTCTTTCAATATTATATGTATAAAACTTATCTCACTTCCACTAAAGTGTAAGCAAAAGTCATAATTTAATCTATCATAAATGCTTTCCCTCCAGAAAGGGATGTGTAAAAAGCTCGTGTGGTTATCCAATGCTCTGTAATGTGACTCTCATGAAAGAAACGTAGGAATTCAAGAGTCCGTGTTGAGCATTTGCTCTTTCTCCACCACTGGCTGAGAAGGACACAATGACATTTATTTTCTGCTCCAGTGCCTCCTGCTGTTGCCTGACCATGTTAAGCAATACAGAGACAGATCCTCAACTATGATAAAAAGATGTTATGTCAATTTAGTCCAAAATAAGAATTAGTTGCAGGTTCTCATGCTATCTTCAAAACTGCATTTTAAAATATTGAGGAAAGGTACATAATTTTTCAGTTACCTGCCCTTAAAATCCTGAATTGCTATAAAAATTTTTTCTTAGTGGTATTTCAGGCCCTGGTCACCCATCATAGTGTGTTAGGCAGGGCACTATCTCCACAGACACACAAATTACATACTCTGTAATCTCACTCCCCATTTCATGCTGCCCACTACATTCAGAGGGTCCTTCTGAATCCAGTACAAACACTTAGAAGGAAACTATTAGTCACCAGACACACAGCATCCACATGCTATGTATGCATAGTGCCAATGTTATAACTAGTGCACTGGCCAGAAGAAATCTTGTGTTGAATTAATCCTTTTCTTTGTGTCTTAATGATCATCTAACCCACCCTCCTGCTCAATACAGTTCAACTTTAATAGGTTGCTCAGGGCCTTGTCCAGTTAGGTTTAAAAGTCTCCAAGGATGGAGTTTCCTCAGCTTGACTGGGCTGTTTTTTCAGTGTTTAACAACTCTTACAGAAAAAAAAAAAAAAATCCTCACATCTAAGTGGAATTTCTCATCTAACCTGTAACTGTTGTCAGGTGGGAAGAGCCTTGACCATCTCCTCTATACCCCGCCACCAGGAGGTTGAAGACCTTTTGTTCCATGAAGCACATAACAGGTGCTTCCTTTCCCAACTTGCTTGAAGTGAATTGTACTTCACTGATTGCCACAAAAAACAACCCAAAATGCCAGTGGAATACAACACAATGCAATGGTCTAAGTGCCATTCATATTCCAACTGTTTCTCCTGTTTTTCCTAGTCTTTTACTTTTTCTTTGAAGAGCATTATTCCTGTTTGACACTGAAGAAGGCCTAAGAATCATTTACTTAAAGTGACTGCCACATTGACAAAAGAGGGAAAAAAAAAATCAAGTGAAATGCAAGAGGGATTACAAAAATCAATCGATAGTTAAATAATTCATTTACTGAAATGTCACAAAGTTTGCATCTTACAACTTTATTCACCTGGGTACCACAGAATCTAAATATAGTATTACACTTCTTCAAAGGCTCTTGAGACACATAGCCCCTGCATCTTAGAATACAGCTTCATTTCCTTTCATATATTCCTCATTTTATACAGTTTAAAATATTTATAGATAAATGAGTCTTCAAACCAAAAGCCATAACATCCACTAATGTTCAGTCCTTTCAATAATCTATTTATATACCATATAGATGACTGTCATAACCACAAAATAGCTAACACCTGCTCTGTACCAAAAGAGGAATGGCAAGGGACATTTTATAGGTTATCTGGAAGGTTAATAAGTCTAAAGTGATTAACTGTGAAAGGAACTGGGATGCTCATGGACATTACATTGAGCCTTTGCTGCTCAAGTCCCAATCCTTCTGTCTGCTTGTGGCAAATCAGGTCACATACACAGAAAGAGGGATAGACTTAGATTAAACGCCAATATGTATTAGTGAAGGCATAAAGTAGATTGAAAGTAAAAGTATAAAGCTCACTATCCTCATATGTTCTGTCTAAAGCAATATGGGACTCCTGGAAAGAATGCTTTTCAGATCAAATACACAAAAGCAATTTTCAGGACCAGTAGAGAAAGACAATTTGAAGGTTGAGACTGCTCATGGAGAATCAACTACCTTTTTATTTCTCCTTTTACTTTTAACAAGACAATTCTGCTTAAAGTATATCTTCTTGTCCCAGTCAGCACTGTATGGCACAGACTACTGCTCAGATAGACCCTGACCTCTTCAAGATTCGGAGATCAACTTCCAAAAATCACAGAGCAATGACCTAACAGACCTACCATACAATTTCCCATATTAACATAAGTGATACTACAATTTTCAACATCTTTAGTTCCCAGCAAAATTGAGGATTACTCATAAAAGGTCACTGAAGTAAACAATTTACTGAATATCAATAATACTTGACATTGCATCCGTCTCCTCTGAATTGAGCAATAGGGACAGCCTTTTTGTAGCAAGTCTTTATTTTCTTTTGTTCTGTATTTAAATTGTTCTACTAATTTGACTGAAGTCTTGAAGTTAAACATTTTCTTTCCCCATAATCTTCAAAAAACAGAATATTTCCAAATACATTATTTATGGATGTAAACAACACTAAATAAAACTTTTCTAGAAGACAAGAAGAACAGTAGCAGCACAAAATACGTTAACACATTTTAGAAAAAGAGATAGAGTAGCAGCTTATAAGAATAGCTGATATTTTTCTTCAGAAGTCCAAAAAGGGAGATTACTGTTTGTAACAATATAACCTGAAAGCCCAAGAAAATTCCTAAGCCATTCCTGATAGTTGCATGCTGTCACAGATGAAGTGATGCACTTCATTCATAAGAGAGAAGCAGCAATATATTTTTTGATGTAAAACAGCTATTTAACAAAGTTTGATAGTAAATGTGACAGTGGTTTAAAAATATTTGATGGCAAGGCACGCTTAGTTATTTACTGCATAGAGGACAGGGTCAGACAGAGCTGTCAGGGAGACCCTCCCGTTGAGTCAAGGATCAGAGAGGATCCCCTTGCTTTCTAAACTCCTTCTCGTGACCATAGGCACCCACTGTGACCACCGCGGGTGTTTATCACTTGGGCAGGGTTACAGGAGATAAAGGTTAGGTTGGGGAGGGAGGGGGAGCACACCATCACACATGCCAGCATATTAGCATAGGTGTTTCCTTCAACAGTGAGATACTGTCTTTAAACCTCATGACATTTAGATACAGAAAATGGATAAAGTGGATACAGAAAACTTTGTCAGTATTTTTAATATAATCCCATATATAGCTTTGCAGTTTCCTTCAGAGGAACAATAAAGGGAAAATACCATACCTTCGTACTGACCCACAGCTGCTGTGCAACTGCAATTAAGCTCTACTATCTTCTGTTAGAATTCATTTTAACCAATATTGTCCAAGGGACCATGACTATATTCAGAAAATTAAAACCATCAAGTTAAGAAAACAAATTACCTTGGTTGCAGAAAAAGTAAATTTAACTATTGAAGTTGATCCTCTCATTTACTTTATGCCCTAAAATCAGACAGTTAAAAACATTAAAATACAATTCCTCAGTATCATAGTCTTTAACATAGATAATGTACATATTGGGTGACTGCATTTCACTATGACATGCCAAGTTCAAGCAACCAGTTTGCATCAAAACACCAGCGTTTTCCAAATACCTTAAAATCAAAATAGCTAAAATAAATGTTATTCATATACAATATGAAAAGACAATCCAAAAATAAAGTAACAACCCACCCACATCAATCTCCAACTGTTCCTATGCATATAGTCCCCCAAGGAATTATATGCTCCTGAGTGCAGACCGCTACAACAATTGATTTTGGGTTTGCCCGATTGTGGTAATTATTCAAGTGACAATTTGATGGTGCATTGCTCCTAACAATCCTTTACTGGCAACAACTTCAGATAACAACATTCTGATGACAAGAAGAGTAGGGAGAATAAAAAGGTAATTTTTTGCTGATAGGTTTCAAGATTTTTTAGATAAAAACTATTATGTTAATTCCATTTCAACATAATCCACACTAGTGATCAAAGTGGTTTTAACCTATGTTTCCACTAAGCATGCTAGCTAGCAAAGTCAAGTTTCTTCCCCTAATTCATTCAGGACCTTCAGAAAATTCACTTGTGTAGTTGTATTCCTCCAGCTCTGTGATATTTAGATCAATATTTAGAAGGGCCAGAAAGGAACTGAGAAGGATTGGAAACGACAGACAGACGGTTTTGTCTCAGCTCTACAAAGCAGCGAGAAACAACCACCCCAGAGATGAAACTCTTAAGGCAGCAGGGAGACGAAGCTGCTGAGCAGACTCCTGCCTAAGGTTTCTCTCACTGAATAGGACATGACAAACTGTGAGTCATGATAAGAAAAATTGCCTGAGATGGCAGATAACAGTGTGAGAAGTGACAGAAGTGACCGTGACATGGGGCAGGGTGGGACTGCATAGCAACTAACGGAGACTGATGCAAGAAAGAGTGAAAGTTTGCAGAAATACCAAGTCGAGGTACAGATGCTTCAACCTAGCATCGCTGCCTCAGTGCCCTTTCTAGGTCAGATGAGCACCTTCCTAACAGATTTCTGTTTATACTGGTTTATTTAAACCACTTTGGTGCTTCAGAAGACCTAAATAATCGTGTACCTGTGCCACGTCAGAGGGAACGAGGAAGGGAGGACACTGGCTCATCCCACCCAGCTAAGTACCATCAAAATGAGAGTGGATGCTGTTAACATCAAAAGCAGACCCAAAGGTCAACACATGCAACTTCTGATTTTCTTTTCCTTGTTGTGGTGTGGCAAACATCTATAATTCTTCTACCTACAAATAAATAACATAATAAAACCTATCCCCAAACGTTTGTAGCTAGGCAAGAGCTTTCCAATTAGTTAGTAACCTACTTTGATCCTGATGAAGCCCATATCCAGACAGAAGCACTCCTCTAAAGTGAAGGCATTAGAGCACCAATTCATTGAGATGGATCTATTAAAAACCCTTTCTGATTTTCTGACCTGAGGAACTGACTCAAAAAAAAAAAAAAAAAAAAAATCTCTGAGAAGAGTCCCGGAAAAATAGAGAATTAAGGGATATCATTTGCAGGTACTCCAAAAATGACTTCTGCTGCAAGCTTATTTCCAGTTCCGCTCAGTATGACCTGTTAGAACAGTACAAAATGCACTGCTCCTTCAGCGCAAATTAGTAGTGCTTGACTCCTCATTCATCCCTCTCTCCTTGTTCCACTTTATCATGGATTGAAACCAAGAGACGAGGAATCAGAATGATGCATTTGATTAACTTACACAGATCATGAACGTTATTATTTCAAATATGTCCTGTGGTCTCCCTTGTTGTTTGTGATGTATTTATCTGTATGGGTTGCAGGCTATGCTTTTTTTTTTTTTTATTCACGTGTATGTTTACAAAACAGTGCCTGATCTTAAATGCAAAACTGAACTAAAAAATAACCAAAAGGGTGATTGAGTTTTCTCATGTCTGTGAAAACACTCAGTTACCCACATGCTCCCAGCTGTTCTCAAATTGAGCCTCTGCCAAAACATGTGAGCAAAGATCAAGAACTGAAAGCAGCACACGGAAATTAAAAAGCATTTTAAAGTCCTACAGACTTTAGACAAGTTTGGGTTAGCCATTCTTTTTCAGAAATGAATAAGGTCAGCCTGTTCCTCTTAAGTATTACATGAAGCATAACAATACTGTGCAGTACTGAAAGAAAACTCATCTTGTTTGGCAGATAAATTATGGTAGATTCAATTTCACTTCTTCCATTAGCACAGCACAAAAACAGAGAAATTTTGCTCCACTGAGACAGGAAACAGACAGACAAATTGGGATTGTGAGGTTCTGAATGGCATATATACTACTCTAAGTCCTGATATTTATTTCTTAAGCGACGCAATTACTGAACAAAAATATAAGCATGGTCATTTCAGTACAAGTGACTATTCTGCAGTTATTTTAAATTGTATACTGTTGTGTTAGTTTTTGATTCCACAGGGATATGATATCACTAGGAGATCTATTAAACCTGTAAACATACACCTCCACATACGTAAGGTACAGAAGATTTCTTTATATGTTATTTAAAATTGCTCAGATAAAATACTCCTCCAAAAGTCAAGTCTTCACAAAATATTTATACCATTAGTAATTGTATTTCCAATGCATCTCACATCAGTTACTGTTTTACCATTACTATTTTTTAGGATACAAAGTTGGATGCCTGTTAAATACTATAATGATTTTAAATCAACATCTCCCAAAGATTACATTATCCCACTCAAGCCCATATTCTCCTTTGCCAGAAGGGGCAATATGTTAAATCTCCAAAAGCAAGGAATATCAATCTTTGGCTGCTGACAAGGAGCAGTGGGCTTACTGCAGTAGCAGTGAGCTTCATGAAAATACCACGTGCTTTGTCTTTACCAGTTCTGTCTCTAAAGATGGATGCAGGCACACGTGTTGGGTTGGGCACTATACTGAGCTCCAGCTAACACCAAGTCACACAAAAAGCTGGTGAACAAAAAGGCTTGATTTGCCATATCATTTCCGATTTCTACACTGACAGCATAACTCATGCTCCTAGAGAATACCTACATAATCACCCATATTTTGCCTTCCATTTACACATTTCTTTATATGCCTGAAGTTAAAAAGTCATGAAAAACCCTTTTGAAATTAAAATTTCCTTCTGATTAGAAGGAGCTCTTACTAAGCCTAACATCTCTCAATGTGCCACACACTGTTTTCAGGCAATTTTGCAAGGCTCTCCAACACACGTTTCTACGGAAAAGAAAAAACAAACCAAAAACCAACCAAAAATCCTTCTTGTATTAAATTAGTCATCTGCAGGAAAAAACAACACTGCGTAAGTGCTCTCTGCACATATGGCATAATAAATATAAGCTACAGAGTAGTGGTTAATATACATACATTTTATAACAATATAGTCCTTTATTATCGTGCTTTCACCTTGCAAACTCTTGAAATGTGAAGATTTAGACTAATATGATCTGTGCTCATCTATAGAAAAGCTCACATTTAAATGATTATTTATTTTATTTTGCTAAAAGTACAATCTTGGGGACAAATCCAGTGATTAGACTGGACTCCAGAACTGTGACCTGGTGCAAGGACAGCAAGCTCCTGATGAGAGCAAGGTATAAACACGGCTAGGTGTTTCTGAGACAGTCACTTACTGCAGTATTATGTTATTATGCATTCTTCATTTGAGAAAGACGTTGATAAATCAACTCATGTATTTTTAGCAAGAAGTATTTTGATGAAGTAAAGGAATATGAAAGTACACAGTGTTATTCAGGTAACTTCAACCTGCCACTTCCATGCTATACAGTATAACCTGCTGGCTGCTGCTTTTTAACAACTCAACTTTACAATCACAATGAAACCTTAAAGCCTGACAGAAGATCAGATGAAGCTGTATGAAGAAGTAGGACTTCACAGTACAGCAGAGAATCAGTAGCAACTACAAGACCAACTGCAAATTAGGCAATATGCAGATTAGTTGCTGACAAATATCAAGATGGGGTTCCACAAAATGCAGGTTCATCAACTGCAATGACTACAATGACTCGTTGAAATGTCACACTAGTAGACTTCTGGCAGCAATTTTCCTAGCAGATGGACTGAACAAATGTACCTCTCGGACTCTTCCATGTAATGCTGTAGCAAAGAAGCAGTACTTTCAGCATGCCACAGAAATAGGTACAAGAAAACCCTTCAGGAGTAATTGCTGAACACACAGGTCAACAGTCACGTGCTTACAACCTTTACGCATACCATAGAAAACTTCTGGATTTTAACAGCTTTAAACGGAAACCTGTGACATTTCATAGAACAGGTCCCAGACCAAGTCAGTACAGGCACACAGAGGCTACAGGTTCCACGACCTAGTTAGTTTATTATTTTGTTTACCAAAAAGAAACTACTCCTTTTCACGCTTGCAGCTGATAATAAAAACAAGCGGCAGTATTCAGGCTAGAATGATGCACAGTTACAATTATGAAAGACATTAAGTGAGCAGAATTGAATTCAACAGCCCATTTGATGGTGACAGGATGATCTACAGTAATGGAGAGAGTAGAATTAGACTATTCAGATCAATTAATCTAGACTTCTTGAAGAGGTTGCTAAATAAAGAGCTATTTGACCAAGTGCTGGGTAAGGCCTATCAGACACATTAGCTACATTACAAAAGACTTCCCTTTCACTCTTCATTTTGGGTTCTCGGAGTTTGTACTAAATGAGAGACCTTTTCCTAGCTTTAAAAACTTTAGGCTTCAGCGTTCATTCTTCTAAGGAAGAGCAGAGTGACCTTCAGTGTGCACCTCCACTGCTACTTAATTAACTGCAGGTAGCATATTTGAGCATCACTACATCCTTCGTGCCTGTTCACCCAGCATTGAACACATTGCTCTACAGACCACAGTCTGAGTTTATATTAGATACGAGGTATTAAGATATTAAAAAAAAAAACAACAGTTATGTGAACTAAAAGGACGTTAGGCTAAAACATTCTCCTCACATTTTATGGGAACTTGAGAAACAATACATGGTAATGGAAACAGTTTGCAGAAGCAGATAAAATCATTTCAGCCAGTCATTTCAAAAGAAAATCCACCATACATTTGGGGGCTGGTAGGGGCTAGAAGCAGAAACTGAGTTGAAATAATTAAAAAAAAAAAAAGTAGCTTATCCAGGATTCTTCAATTATTGAAGGCCTTCAAAACATCTAATTAGACCGACAATCAACACCTTTTTATGGATTACTTTCAAATGCTGGTTTCTCTATTGTTTTGAAACCTTTTCTTTTCAATCCCTTTCATTTCTTGTCTTGTAGTTCCTTCAGGTGTTCTGCAGTTAGAATCACAGAATCATTTAGGTTGGAAAAGGGCCTTACTATTATCAAGTCCAACTGTTAACCTACCACTGCCAAGTCCACCACTAAACCATGTCCTTCAGCACCATATTTACCCGTCTTATTTTAAATACCTCCAGGGATGGTGACTGAACCACTTCCCTGGGCAACCTGTGCCAATGCTTGACAACCCTTTCGGTGAAGAAATTTTTCCTAAACACGGAATCACGGAGTTTTCAGAGTTGGAAGGGACCTCTAGAGATCATCTAGTCCAACTCCCCTGCCAAAGCAGGATTGCCCAGAGCACATTACTCAGGACTGCATCCAGGCGGGTCTTGAAAATCTCCAGAGAAGGGGACTCCACAGCCTCCCTGGGCAGCCTGTGCCAGTGCTCTGTCACCCTCACTGTAAAGAACTGTTTCCGTGTATTTGAACGGAACTTCCTGTGTTCTAACTTGTGCCCATTGCCCCTCGTCCCGTCACTGGGAACCATTGAAAAGAGCCTGGCTCCATCCTCCTTCAACCCACCCTTTAGATACTTGTATGCCATAATAAGGTCTCCCCTCAGTGTCCTCTTCTCCAGGCTAAAGAGTCCCAGCTCTCTCAGCCTTACCTCATAAGGGAGATGCTCCAAGCCCTTAATCATCTTAGTTGCCCTTCGCTGGACTCGCTCCAGCAGTTCCCTGTCCCTCTTGAACTGGGGAGCCCAAAACTGGACACAGTATTCCAGTTGTGGCCTCACCAGTGCAGAGTAGAGGGGGAGAATGACCTCCCTCGACCTACTGGCCACACTCTTCCCTATGCAGCCCAGGATTCCATTGGCCTTTTTGGCAACAAGGGCACATTGCTGGGCCATGGATAATTTACTGTCTACTAGGACCCCCAGATCCTTCTCCTCAGAACTACTTCCCAGCAGGTCCGCCCCTAACCTATACTGGTGCTTTACATTCTTCTTCCCCAGGTGCAGGACCTTGCACTTGGTTTTGTTGAACCTCATTAGGTTCTTCTCTGCCCAGCTCTCCAGCCTGTCCAGGTCCAATGTAAACCTGCCCTGGTGCAACTTGAGGCCGTATCCTCTTGTCCTATCGCCTATTTCTCAGAAGATGAGACTGAGCCCCACCTGGCTACACCCTCCTTTCAGAGAGCTGTAGAGAGTGATAAGGTCTCCCCTCAGCCTCCTTTTCTCCAGGCTGAACACCCCCAGTTCCCTCAGCCGCTCCTCATCAGACTTGTGCTCTAGTTACTCAGGACCATTCATAAAACCAGGTGGAAAGGAAACAACCTGAGCTGAAGGTCACTAATTGAAGTGCTACTGTAAGTCACTTAGAGATCACCACCTAATTAAGAGCAGACTTCTGTTTGGAAGGAAAAAAGAGGTACAGGGTTTTTTTTCTTTCAATTATGTTAAAACTTTACTAAGACTTTTTTATAGCACTGAGTTGTTTCCAAGTTAACCAGATCACTCTGCGTATCAAATGGCACACAAGTCTTTTTCAAAAGCAGTATTAATACAATCTCACACACATACTGAGAGACTTAATATAGACATTCATCCCACAGCTACTCCAAACAAACGTAGACAGATATGCATATCATTAAAGGCACTGGCAGAGGGTTTTCACCTGCTTCCTATTCTCTACTGAGTAACCCCTGTCTTGAAATACTGTTCCAACCATCCAGACACTGAACAGTTCAAAAGGTTTGTACTGAAATAAATATGACATATCACGCAGCTCCAGAAATATTTATATACCTTCAATGCAAATAACGATTTTCTGAACAAAAAATATTCCAGGATACAAAAGATTCAGTGCTAGCTTTTGAAGAGTGTTTCTTAAAAGTGAATGTCACTTTGCCATCTGAGCCGTAGCAACAACCTAGACACAGACTTTGTTTTTAATGTCACTGGAAAGGGATAGTTTCCTAAAGGCTGAAGAAATGGGCTGGCAGCAACCCTGTGAAACTTTCCCCCACGAGCAGAGGGAAGCGGTGCAGCAGGCTGCCAGTGAGGCTCTGCAGTCCCTGTCCTCACAGTTCTTCTGGACCCATCTGGACAGAGCCCTGAAGAGCCTGGTCTGACCCCAGAGCTGGCCCTGCTCTGAGGGGGAGGGTGGACTAAAGCCTTCATCAGGTCCCTTTCTACCCAAATTATTCTTACTCCCATCCTTAGTTTCTCACTACTATAGCACTCATCCTAGAAGCCAGCAAGATAATGAATTCTGCGCTGTGAAGGTCTTCCTTAAAACTGCTTTCTGCAGAGTCCCTCCAACTTCCAGTCAAAATGATGGTAGCTAAAGAATGTGGCTGTACAGGAAGAGACGCTGAAAAGTGCCCAAGCGACGATTAAAGAAACGCCTACAATATTTGCAAAAAAGAATAAGAGAATATGTAATAGTGGGTTGTGCGATGCGGGTGGCCAATTCTCCTTTGCAGTAAAGACACATGACTTTGTCAGTGGCAATGAGATTATATTTTACCAGTATGAGCAGATCATAGCACATTATTATCATATAAAACTAAGATAAATCCAAACAAGCAGTAACTTAGCACATCTAGCTGGGTCTTTGAAGCAAAGTGACAACTGTATACTTATCACACTATTACAGTGCAATTATAAGCACAGAATTAATTATTAAGAACTTCATCAATTTGATATATCTCACATAAATATTCTCACCAAGCACTTGCACCAAGCACAATACAATCCACATTTTATCACAGCATCTTGATCCCAAATGAACTACCATATTTTTCCTTATATGATCTCCAGCCATTACCACAATACTATCTTGCGAGTCTGGCGTGGATATTATTTAAGATTTGAAATCCCTTTTCATATCAAGTTTGCTACTCTTAGATTTGGGAACAATAAAAGCAGCCCAGAGCAGAGTTGCCAAGCTTGCCTATTGCATTTGTAAGAACTGAGATCAGAATATTTAAAAGCCATCTTAAACTGTAAAAATGAATAAATTAAAGACACAACAGAGTTATATGGCTATAGACAGCATCCATTTTGAGAACCTTTTAAAAAAAGATGCAATGAAAGCTACTATGTGAATTTTTTGGCCATGTTTCTTAATCTCTGCAGCAAGATGTAAGTGACAGATGAAAACACTGTTGAGCGTTATCTATCAAACCTCTGCTATTTACATACCAACATTTGTTGTTTAGAGAATCTCTGGAAGTTTGGGTTTTTATCCTGTGTATGATTTCATTTTATTTTCAACAACTGCACTGTAATACAGCACTTCTGTTACCAGTTGTAAAACATTGTGGTTTACTCCTATTAAACATATCAAAAATGAATTTGTTTTCATTTAAGAGCACCAATCATCACTGTGCTACTGGAACTGTGTGTTAATGAAATCTGTATATGTTTCTTTTTATTTGAGTCTGAGTTAAATTCGTAAAATATTAAAGGTATATTGAATTATGCATTTTAAGAATACAGTAAAATAATAAACGGTTAAAGTATGCCTATCAGTTAGGACAATTGTAGTTAAACCCAGAAACACACAAACTACCTTTCTTAAGGTATACAGCTTCGTCAGCAATGCACATTAAACAAAACTCCTAAAGTATGTGGACTGAAGAATACAGTTTGTGCTTACACTTATAAAGTCAAGGAACTACTGCACAATAGGCAGATCAGGAATTTTAGTACATAAAAGTACAAGACTTAAGTGAACTATGAAAAACTGCAGTCAGTCAACTGTGAAAAGATGCAACATCAGTGATTTAAGTGTGTTAAAAGTGAATTTTAACCATGTTAAAAAAGCATAAGTGCTTCTCACAGTCTTTCTTAACAAACGCACATAGTCAGTTACAAACGTGCAAACAGAAAGGATCGACTATTGTTTAATGCTGAAGAAACATATGGCTACTTATGAGCCATCTTTAAATGAAGTTAACATAACTAGGGGACCTGCTGTTCAGCAGTCTTTCAAGCTGAGGAAAAACAAATGAAGAAGCCTACTCAGTTCAGAAGAATCCTATATTTATTAGTAGACATACACGCTACACTAGTAATGCTCAAACTTCTCAAATTTTCCTTGAGCTGTGGTACCATCAGAATGTCTTGCATAGCTGTTTAACCTTTTTTAAACAATACTGAATGAACAACATTAATAACAATTTAAATCAAATCCAATAGAGGATTGAGATGCAAAAGGAAAAATGGAAAACTGACAGCCACAATATCCTTCATTGTGAACATGTGTCATGTACGCTCTGTCATAGAAGGAAAGAAGATCAGTGTACTGAGTTAGGCAGAAGATTCAAAAAGCAAAAGATTCAAAAAATGCAACAGTTTACCTCAAGAAAATACTGAACAATCCCATTGAAAAGACCAGAATCTAGCACATTTTTTTTGTGTCCTCTTGCCTTTAAACTTCGTCCTTTTAAAGCTTCAATTTTTTTGATACTAAAGCTATAGAGAAGCAACATATTCAACTTGGCAGCCAAATTCTATTCATAAGGCTAGAAATACTGTTTGGTAGAGCGATCGGAGGGAAATGAGGTAAAAGAAATAATTCTGTGAAGACTAAATATATCCGTCAAACTGATCATTGGCAAGTCATAAAACTCTAAGTCTTGGTATTTTCTTCTGTCTTCCTCCACCAAGAATTCAAAAACATTTCAAACATTTAAAATGTTATAAAAACTCATATGCTTTGTAGATATGAATATCAACAGAGGGATTAATACTCACCTTGTGGCTATAGCAATAAATGGAATATGCTGCAGGCAGACAAGGGTTTGCTCTGAATTATTCTGCGAGCCCATCAAAAAGTGATCCGCACAGTTCCATGATTTTGGTGATGTAATTCACCACTGTGCAGAGCTTATTAGCTCAGATTCACGGGCACACTAACTGCTTTTAGTGTTCTGGAGCGCAAAGAGAAACTGTGTGTTTCCCAAATATATATATGTATACACTGATGCCACATCCAGACTACATTTACAATCTATAAAGACAACCTTTGTGTATCACACATATGTATGTGTCAGATTTAGATTGTTCTTAACTGTTACAATTTGTTCTTTTCAAATGCTTTGTTTTGAAAAGATTTCCCCAGCTACCTACAGAATTTTTTTAATGGTGATTAAAAAACTCACCTGCAGGGATGCTCTCAGCACAGCAGGATCTCTGCTTACAAAATTTCCATTTAAAAGTATTAAGATAACCTGACCCAGATAATCAAGGTAAATACAAGACAGGTCCAAAGCCACCACTGTGCCATAGCTATCTCATTTAGAATAAGACAAAGATCCTATAATAATTATACTTACCACAACTGTTAATAACTTCAAAGATACACATCACACAGGTAACTCTCACACATATTTCCAGGATAGTGAAAGGGAACCTAAGGCAGCACCTGTGATGGCTTCTCAACATCAGAATAAGGCAAACTTCAGAGAGGTCTCAGATTTCCCCATCTTCTGCTGTTGATCTCGTTTGGTAGTTTTGCTGCTTTTCTGCACTTGCTTGCCCTTTTGCTAGTAACAAAGCAGGGCCACTCTGAATTGCAGCTTTTACCTCAGATAATCTTATTGTCTTGGATTCAAAAACAGAGGGGCAATGATCAAAAAAAATTCCATTTTTATCAGTTCCTCTCATGATCTTTTTCCTCACATCAATTCAGACAGAATTTGTTATATGTCTGTCATACACTGTTCTGTGCAGAACAAATATAAACCCTGACCTCAGCCCTCCAGCGGATGCTCATATCCCATGCAAAGGCATCATCTAACCTTGTATTTCAGTGGCCTTCTGGGCGATATCTTGGAAACACAGGAAAATTTACTTTTCTCGCAGCGTTTCTGGAATTGCATCTTCCCATGGCTTTAAAGTAAGAGAATTTTTTTTGACAGAAAGATCTTTTTTTAATTACCAAATTCTTTTATGCTGGAAAGATTCCTACAAAACTTTGAAATCAAATAATATGTCACTCCAAGCTGAGTGTTTTTGAAAACCCACATTCATTTGCCTCATTTGTTAAGAGCTATTCTGCCTTATGTTTTGGTACTCCACACCACCAAAGTGTATGAATACGATCAACTGAGGAAACATCTAGTGAAATCAAAGGATGAAAACTTGAATTACAAGAGCATTTTGCTTCCTGTCTCTGTTAAAAAAAAAAAAAAAAAAAAAATCTATTTTGTTCGGTGTGTGGTGGTGGACTGATGTGACACAGAAGCAATATGTGACTACCCCCCAGCGCCACCACAGTCGCTAGTTGTTCCTATGTTAAGATATTGACACATAACGATTGATTTTTTCAGCGTAACTTAAATCTCTTTCAATGAATCAATAGCAAAATTTTACACTTGAAGTGCTCAGGCTTGTTGTCAGGTCTCCCCTACTTCGACTTGCATACAAATTTAGCTTCCTCTCCGAGAACAGGACAAGCAAAACCAAACACCAAACCCAGAGACAAATGAAATATTCCAGCCCTGGCTCTTCTTCACTCCCTCTAGCAACTCACATCACAAAACCTTCTCCCAAGCATATCGCGGGGACTTGCTCTGTTTGGCAAGACCACACCTCACCACTTAGGGTTGGTTTTATCCATTGGGGAGTACAGGTAATCCCTGCACACAGACACAGCTGCAGGATCGGACTCCCCTCTGAATACTAACAGCAAGTATTAAACCAATCCATACAGATCAAAACCTCTCTGAGAATGGTTTTCATTTCACCTAATGGACTGATGCTCTGCGTCAGGCAAGGATACTGCCCAGTATCTTACAACGGAGATCTTTCTAAAGCTGTATAGTGCACCTGACAGTCAGTGATAACGAGCAAATCCCAATTCTAGTCCTCATTCACATGTTAATTCACATGTTTATTTAATGCAACCTGTCATCAGAATTAATGTAATCACATATTCAGGATTTAAGATTAAAGTATCCTGGTGTATAAAAATGAGAGAGATGGAGTAAGACAAACTATACTGTGTTCTCCCAGAAAGAGAGGCACCCTTTTAATTGTGGAGTGCTATACCATGCTCTAATGGCCTATTCCACCATATTTCTTAAGGGACGTATAAAATTTTATATAAATAAACTAAATATTTAAAAATTTACAGCACCTTTTGAACAATACACATTTCTTTGTTGCTGAATGGCTTTCCAATACAAGCTGTATCTGTATTAACTGATACTAGAAGCAAAGTCCTAACATACCATCAACTTTCCAATTATTAAACAAAGCCCACAAAACAAGCCAGGAAGATGCATAGGATTTTAACTATGTAATACATGTATATATCCTAAATATAGACAGATAATCTATTTTTATGCATCATTCTAAACCTATTGTAATAACTGCACTCCAGGTCAGGTAATTTAATCTCATATTCTATCAAGAACTGGAGTTTTATTTAAACGATAATTATTCTTTTGAAGAACTTGTAAGACAGGATAATAGAGTTTAGAGAAATCCTTTGCCCAGGTGGGATTTCTTAGGAAGTTTTTAGAAAGCAAATCAATAAGTGTTTGCAGATTGAAAATCTGATCACATTCATGACAGTCCCAAGAGGGAGCTGTGAAATTGTCATTTCAGTGAAAGGATCTCAGCAGAATTAGTTATCTGTCCCTGAAAAACGCTAAAGGATAGGGGACAGCAGCGGATATAGCAAAGGCAGTCAGAATCAATATAACAATACTCTGTGTTATTTATACTAGCAGGCCTCTACTTTGTTTGTCATCTCTATTATAAGAAAGGTTAAAATTTCCTTTATGCTTCCATAGAATATTTGAACAAGACTAGATGATTATTTAGGGAGGGTCTTAGGAGGAGCTATTGATAGTTATGATATTGTGATACAAAGAGTTTTATTTCTAGTTCAATCAGATCTGACTTTAGAGAACATACACTCTTCTGAAAGCTCTTGAATTTCTTTTTTTTTGTTGTTGTTGTTAAAACCACCACCCCACTCCCAACCCCATTCCCACTAAAACCATTGCTGGTATCAAAAGAAAGAGCAATTGCTCATAAAGAATGCTACTTGATATTTCTATCAGTAAATGATATATAGGGATAAAGCTGACCTGATATAGAAACAAAGCTGAAGATCATCGCAGTGAAAGTCCTTTTCTGGAAGGTTTCAGAGACCACAGAAGAGAAATTCAGGGATGATTACTATCCTACATCTTCTCCGTGGGCACAGGAATATCCAGATGCCATAAATGCTGAGAGATTTCACCTGTGACACTATGCTCAGCTGGCCGAGGACTGGAAGCCTCATTTTAAAGGACATGGGTGTTAAAGAGAGCTGTACAAGCAGCTGCCCTTCCAGCAGCTTCTCCTTGGAATGATGACAGGCAGGAACAGTCACAAACAGAGAAATCTAGAATTTACATCTGTGACCCGGCATCAGCCAGTCTCAAGGCATCCTGGTGCTCACAGACACCTTTAGCATCTGGCTCTCTTTCACTACCAAAGACTTTAATCACTGCTATACGACTTCCACTTTTTTTCCTTCTCTCAAGTACATTTGGGTTCATGCTTCAACCACCATTCATACCCAATCAATTCAGCTCAGACAGTAGTAGCCATCTACAACTATCCCTTAGTTACTCTTACAAACCACATTTTGGGCATACCAAGTCTGCCAACAGCTTATGACTCTTAATTCTTCATCAAGAAAATGATGGTACCTGAGAACATGCTACAATGGAACCATATGCCATGCACGCAAGGAAAACCGGGAATGTAAAAAACCCATTTCATTATGCTATGTTTACCAAAGAAATGCATACATCTTTCTGTGTGCCTCCTTCACCTCAAAGGAGGAAATGGCAAGACAGGGGAACCGACTTTTCTGTACAAGTATGTGGAATATTGCACAGAATTTTGCATTTTAGTCACCCATAGAGAAGCTGATAGACATTTTGACTTTACACCAATCTGTCACAAAATTAGAACAGAATCAATTCAAACAATAACACGCACACACACCCCTACCTCCCCCCCCCCCCGAATTTCCATATCTGGCCCCAGTATGTGGAAATGCTCTCTATGAGGAAGTGGAAGCTTTTTAAAAATCTTTTTCCTCCTTTGTTTCTTTCATTTCTTTTTTTCTCTTGAACACTTCTTCATCCCTCCTCCTTTTACTCCTACTATGTGAGCATGTTTCATGTGTAGTATGAACAATGTATTAGCTAGAACTGAAGCCATAATTCACGGACTTACTGGCTTTAGGCCAACTCTCTCCAGTGGATCCACAAGACAGCACAAATGACTCATTGAAACTGGACACACAACTAACATTATTGTCATGAGGACGAACAGTAATAAGACACTAGGGTTTTGTAGTTGATGGCCTCTTATTCTTTTATTCATGTTGCTTTTCCTCATTGCAGTAGTAATTTGTCCCTTCTTCCGGCATCAATGCTGGATCTTCAACAAGTGAGAGTAGATGCCAGAGTTATCCAGGTCAGATGAACAGTGAATGTGTAGGGCAGTAACATATTATTCACATACAGGCCAGTACACTGAGTATGGGGTTGCCCAAAGGGGAATAAAACTACAACTTCTCCGTTCAGGAATCTCTGGTGAATTCTTGAAGAACAATCCCACCTCCCACTTCTGTACCGTACATAACTCCCTTCCACAGACAAATTAATGCAATCAAAAATCTCTCACAAAAATGCGCTCTAAGACTAAAATCTTACTCACCCTTGAAGGAAAAGCTCCCAGGGGAACAGAGGAGACGACTGCTAACTAGTAACAACTTCATGACAACTGAAATGACAGTTTTGTGATACCAAAGAAAACAAACATGAAGATATTTTCTTTTCAGTCCAATCTTGTACCAAGAGGAAAGAAGAATACTTTTTTTGGTCTCAGAAACAGGTCATCGTTTTGTTTCATATAAATAAACAATTCTGCACTGAATGGCACCCTATGAGTGGCCTCGCCTGAGAAGAACAAATGAAGAGGTAAAAGTACAGAGAGAGGAAGGAGCTGTATGAAGACATTAAGCACCAAAGCCACTTCTCAAAATAAAATATTTCACCTAGTTAACCAACAGGGATACGAGGTCCCTTCCTGCATACAGGACTGGTATGGCAGCTGCAAAATAAGCATGCTTCAAAATACCACGCGGAAAGGCCGCTTCCCTGGCTGGGATTGTTCCCTTGTGTTGCCAGGCCCATACCGCACCATACCCCAAGGGAAAAGGCACTCTGTCTCAGCTAGACATTAAGCTGCTTGTTCCATAATACAGCTCACAAATTTCTTAGAAACCAAACCCACCACATACACCAATCCTCAAAAGCCTTTCCAGACACTTTCGTTCCAATCGATGCCATTAAGTTGATCTCAGATCCTACGAACAAACTGTTGGGTTTCAGGTCTACTCTGCTCACGATACTCCCAGGAACCAATCTGTCATTCTGTATACTGTTGGGGAAAGAGCTAATGTTTCATGCGAATTTCCTTGATAGGCCTTTGTATCTTACTGTGGAAAATAAGAGAAATAAGATAATTATATAAGTAGCTGCTTGGCCAAACTTCAATGAGAACTGTAGTCAAGCTCTAATCAAGCTAATAGGAAGCAGAATGACTGGAATAATATTAGGGATGAGTAGACATAAACGACACCTGGCTTTCACTTGCAGGAATCAGTAAGCCAATATGACTGCAGACAGACCTATCTGTTACCTCACACAGAATAAGTCTGTTTTATCGTCACGTACGCATTTTACCTTTTGCACGTACGCATATTAAGATGGCTCTGTACTAGTGATTATGAGCTCCGCTATAAGGCAGTGTTCCTCTACCACTGAACCAGACTTCCTGATAAAGTGCCAATTTACAAATGCTTTTTAATCTTCTCTGAAATTTATTCTCTGAGCCTAGACAAGGTAGGCAACAATTGCCTGATACATTTGTAGCCTGTCAGTGTTCTCTGACAAGAAGAGCCCTAGAAATCAAATAATTTAACTAGCACAAAACTTGGCTTATCACAGTTTACCTGCTTATGTACTTATTGAGAACTAATTTGGATATCTGTCAAGGACAGCCCCTACAGACATAAAACTGAAGAAGGCGAAGTCACTGAACAGCACCCTTTTTTCCTTGGAACTCTTTGCTGGTGGCTGTACAGGGTAAAACGGGAGTGCTGGCAGCATGCAGGGACGCTGGTCCCTTGGAGTTACAGAGCTGCTCACAAATAGCTGAATCTGTGAAATACTGTGAGAATATGGCTACTGCGAAACACAGGTCATTTCCCAGCTTCAAGCTAGCACCTGAACTAGTAGTAAAAGAAATGCTCACTGAGATTACATCCTTTGTGCAATGCCTCTTAGGGAAACACTCTCCATATTACAAAAGGGCCCCCCACTTTTCTCACCCAAATCACCATTAAGATTTTACCACAAGACTGAGAAACAGACTTTTTTTTTTTTCCTCTAGAACTTAGGAAAACTTGTCACATGCTCCTAACTACTAAAAAACATGTTAATTTTGGAGGTAAAAGAGTGATAAGAAGGCCATTTTAAAGATATTTTCCTGAGGAAACTCCAGAAATCCTCATCTGAGAAGAAACATGGAAATTACCAAAACTCCTCTTCATATTTCTGAGACCCCAAAAAACCTATTTCCTTATAAAACCTGCTACAAAGCCCACCTCAGTCCTGCTCAGTGTTACACTTTATTTAATCTCTCAGACCATCTTCACAATTGCCTTTAAACATTTGCTCCACAAGTCCAATTTTAGACTGTAGTGAGATTTGCAGGAGTTGAATGGAAGACATATGCCTCCAACCTGGAGCTTTGTGCAACCACATTCAGCCATGAATCCTTCTGAAGTCAGAGCCTGACCAATAAAAATGAAGTTAATTATAGTGCTGTTTTAACATATGTAGGTTATGCAACTCAGAAGAGTAATTCAGTTATTATAATGGGGGTCATCATTATTCAGAGAGGCATTTGAGAGAATGCTCTACATGGCTTAGTCATTTCAAAAGAAAGGTTTCAGCAATCGCAAGAGTGATTTTTATGTTTTCTATAGAACAATGTGTCTTTGCTACCATGAAACAGAGAAGACAACAGAAAGCATCAGAAAGAAAAACGAAAGCTCTTCTCATCACCTTTAAGTTCCTGCTGGGCATTGGGCATTTAAACCGAAACCGCCTCTCTTCCCAAAGAGAATTTTAAACGCTTTTCTTAACTAAGCACATATTAGACTTAATCAATAGGCAGCTAGGGATCAAATCTTCAAAACCAGGAAGCACCCAGCAGTTCTCATTATGACCTGAACGTCCAGTTCAGCAGACGTTCAAGCAACTAGAACAATTTTGGGACTTGAGATTGACCCCATTTATAGACAAAAGACAAAATGTTTTGTATAAGCATAATTGTTGTGTTCCCCCCTACTATCCTACTCTGGAGAAAAAGCTCTCTTGGTTCCTAGACACTAAAAAGAGGCCTGTAGAACTTCAAATAGATCAGATTCCTTTTGTGGAGTTGTTTCAAATCCCCAGCAGTTGTAAGGTATCGTATTTAACATTCAGAATTGCAAGAAACAATGTTTCATTGAGAAGCTCTTCTATTCCCACTCTCAAAGCACTGGCTTTGAACAAAAATGCACTTTATGTTGAGGATATGTTTCCAACCTCATGAAAACCTGAATGTGACAAGTCATACATCTCCATAAAAAAAAAAAAAAATCAACAAAAAAAAAATCAACAACAAAAAAAATCAAAAAAAAACCAAAACAACAACAACAAAAAAAAAAAAAACAAAAAAAAACACACAAAAAAACAAAACCCACCCCTGAAGTGCACTGGTGCTGAGAAAAGTCATCATAAAACTTAGCTAAAATCTCCAAAGATTAGGACCATGCTGGTATACTAATACACTTTCATACATTTTTTGCCAGGACCTCCCCTGAAGTTGCACAGCAGCCCACAACTAGGAATGAAAATAAAGACAGCATCTGTCTCCTGTCCTCAGTGAAAACTCCTTCTCTGGAAGCGACACCAATGAGGAAAAGAAGGTATGTGGAACAAATGCAGCAGACAAGAAGCTCTGCGTCGAAGGAAAGAGTTTGAAACAAACTGAGGCATTAAGTTTGTTAGTGGATGAGAAGGGAAGGAGAGCTACAGCCAGCTGAGACACAAGACACATACACAGCACTAGAGGGGCAGCGTGACAGATTGAGGAGACAAAGGGCAAAAAGGGCCTGAGAAGAGAGATGGCATAGAGTATGCTTATCTATCAAATCTTAAGAGCCTCAGATTAGGCTATAAACTGAGAATATTGTGTTCTTTATTTACAGTGATATTAACAACAAAGAGCAAAACCCAAACCCATTCAGTCTCTGTGAAACAGAAGATAACACAGAGATAATCGATATGGGAAAGTCCATGAGTAAATAATTTAATCTCACAAGTAGTATTTGATTAGCATACAGTAAACAAGGAACGATCCGCAACCTGACCAAAACCAGGCCATGCAACAGTGAGATAAACCTATTCACTCTGTGCTAGGAGAGGTGCTCCACGAAGGAAAAACAAGGAGTATGTGAGCGATTACGGAAGACTTACACATATACAAGAAAAAAGCCATGCTTTTTGCATCTTCTAACTTGAAATAAACCTTATTTCATTCCTTTACATATAAGTGTACTCATTTTGCACATATAGTGAAGCCAGACTCGGGTGCACTAAGTCATTAAAAGCAATACTGAAACTTGCCTCCTCAAACCACTGCCTCAGTACACTTTAAAAATTTATTGATATTGTTTGTGGGCCATTCCAAAGCAGCACCAGACAGGAATATTCTCCATTAACAGCATTAGTCAAAGATAAAAGTACCCTGACAGCTCTTCGGCCCTTCTGGAGCTCCAAGATCAGCACATTTCAAACTTCAGAAACTAAATGCACACAGCACACACCAACTGGCAGCTCCGATCTCTCACCCAGTTCACTCTGCACACACACTCACATATTTGGTATCTGCAGAAAGTTCAGGTCACTCCTGGAGTCAAACCTAACACAGTCTATCTCCCCTGCACAGACCAGCCCTGGTTGGTATTGATCTGCTTCTACTTACCCTAGTACACCTCCTGCTACAAAGAAACAACTCCCTTTCCTAGCCCTCTCTCCTCCCTTTATATTACTTTCAACTATCAATCAGTTAAAGCCCACTAACCTCCCCCCTGGTGGTACCCTCCGCAAGAATACCTCCTCTTCAATAGCATGTAGAGTTTGAGAAAGACAAGGTCAAACTGGGACAGGCTCCAAGAAAGGGTCCAATACTGGAGTCCAGAAACCCCTTGCATAAGAAAATGAAATAAGCAGAAACAAACCAAAACTATGTGACTTTATTCTTCTAAAATTAAGAGAAGAGAAAGGATTGCCTCTAATTACAAGCAGCAGATCAGTCCATTTTCTTTTTAACAGGAATTAAATAATTAAAAATTGGATTTTATGGTAGCTTATGGAGACCACCAGAATCAGTGGTCCTCTATATAATTTATAACCTGACCTAGCTGCTGAGAAAACACTAGCTAGTGCTTTTTCCAAACCAGTTACCTGTGTAAATACATACCAATAACACAGTGAAGTAGTCATGGTTTTGCCATGTGTTTAAGAATAGTAGCAAACTATCATTTTGGGAGTACTGAAGAAGAGAGAAGAATTCTGTAGAAACTTGTTTCACGTTGCAGTAAACAAGATGTTTCTTTTTCCAGTATGTTGGGAACTAAAATCTTTGAGAAAGTTTGAGAAGACCTGTTCCTAAGTTTGAGGTTTAAGCTTCTGAAAGGTAACTGAACCCAGCTGGATTCCAAGTGTGTTATGACAAATCCCTTTGCCTTCTATAACGCACTTTTTCATTGAAAACCTTGTCATAAAAACACCACTGGGGAGATTCAAATTTGCAGTATTCACTGGTTACCAGGTTAAAAGTACTCAGTCTGTATGTTAAAATAAAACTACTACTTAGTATTAATTAAAAAAAAAATAATCTGAGTTGTAAAACCTCAACATACTTAGGGGAAAGGCAGCAAAGTCCTACTGGAGTTTTAATTATCACACATTACTGTCATTGGTTCAACCAACCTGATTATGGCCTTGGGGACACCCACGGGCAGCTCCACTGACCAAGGGTCAATGGCTGGAATTTGGTAAGCAATTCCTTAACGGGGGAAGGAAGGAGGTTAGAAAGCAGGTTACAGAGCGGGGGGGGGCAGAACTGAGATTTTGGCAGGAAAAAATTATCCTGACTTTTCCAGACACACCTCCATATGAAACTCTGACATCAGAAACTTCTTCTATGGTTCGCTAAAGATTTATGCTTAGAAAGGAGGAAAAACGTAAAAGCTTTAACAAGTACTCTGGAAGGTTTTCAGCTTCATGTGTTTTAGACAAGAAGTATGCAGTACTAATGTTCTTTTGACTAATAAAAATTCTGATTCACTACTTCACTTATTTAATGGCTATTTTGATTCAAGTACTAAAAGCTATGTAAAGTTGAAAAAAAAAATCAAAAATTAAACCCTGTGAAAGTACTTTTGCAGCGCTAGTCTTGAGGGAAGAACAGAAACTTTCCGCATTAAATAATTTAATCTTTATAAGCAGTGGCAACTTACACACTCAGCAGAGCTTTTGACAGGCATTTCCTGTAATTGCAGATGCTTCAATAAGCACAACTAGGACTGTTTAAGTTGCCAATGCATTTTTAAAAGAGAGAATTAGAGCTATCCCTTCCAGGTTATTGCTCATGGAAGCCAAGGAGATTTCCTATTGCTACAATAGGTGGTTACTGAAGAACTGCCCTTTCGCCCTGGGGCGTGTACATACTCCCTCTTGTTTTTCCCTCCAGATTATCAAACAAAATTCTTTATAACTGAAAAATAAACACAATTATCAACATATCTTTCTGGACAGCACAACACATGTTTGTAATATTATTTTTTCTCACTTGAAGGTTCAGGAAATCCAGTTTCCATGTGCTTGAAATCTGTTCTCCTTCCATTCTGCCTAACAGCAGCACAGAACTGTTTGTTCATTGGGGTGTTTATTATTAGAATGTCTAGCGCAAAAAGGGAAAAATATCCAAAAATGCTCCCAGCTACAATTTTACTCTGAAGCCACACTGATAGCAGGCAGTATTTAACACATTTGAATGTCATCAAGCTACTTTGTCACAGAATATAGAAGAGGAATGAGTAGGGGCAACGTATTCCAAGACACGAATCTTCATGGGTCTTCACCCCTACCCAAAGGACCACTTCTTTATACCACTGTGAATCCTGTATTGTAACCAAAAATATTTTTCATCATGTTTCCTCTGTGTTTTCATAGATGTTAAAATAACAATGGAATGAGATCTTTATTAGAGAAAAAAGGAATCCTATTTTAACGGCCATATATGAAGCACTGTCATATGTGAATCCTGTCGCTTCTACTCAGTAAGCTCCTTTCTATTTGTCACAGCACACCTTTCACCTCAGGACTGGCTGCACTGTCTTTGCAAAATTTTGTCAGAACCTTTTTTCATATTTTTTCCCCTTTTTATAAAATCCTCAAAAGGAACTGTTCTCCAGAAAGAAGGTTTGTGTGCCATTTTCTGGCTTCCCTCTTCTGTGCAGTGTTACTTGTGCTGCAGGGCCACTTAAGGCCTACATAAAAGATAAGCTTTGACTGTCAATTCCCTACAAAGGAATAGGCTGGGTGACCTCAAGAAACTGCAGGTTTTCCTCTTCCTGCGCAAAAGAGCAATCATAAATTAATTTCCGTGTCTTGCTTGGATTAAAAACATGAGCTGAAACATCAGAAATTTGTAAGAGAGAAGTCTCATTTGCCCTGTACACCCACTAATAATAGCCTCATTTCACCAGATTACAAAACTCCATCGGTCATTTGTTTGGAGTGAGTAATACTTCTTGGAGGCAGGATGATGACTAACAAAGTAAGAACAGTGAGCAAACTAAATAAAAGCAATTATACATCAAGAATCACCAGCTTAAAGGAACAAGCATCAACAACTGCAAGCAAAAACGATGGGAACACAAGTGCTGGGCAGCCAACACAACTCACAAAGATCAAGCACTCCTTTCCATGTCGGTGGAAAACAAGAATAGCACAGCACAGCTAGCTGGTTGAGGGAGGTGACTGTCCCACTCTGCCATGGTGTGCCCCAACCTCAAGTTCTGTGTGCAGGTCTGGGCACCTCAATGAGAAGTACAAACTATTAGTGTGTCCAGAGGAGGGCGATCAAGATGGTGAAAGGTCTCAAAGACAAGACTTACCAGGAGTGGCAGAGCTCACTTCGTTTGTTCAGCTTGGAGAAGAGAAGGCTGAGGGGTGACCTCACCACAGTCCACACCTTCCTCCAGGGGGACTGTGGAGGGGAAGGTGCTGATCTCCTCTCTCTGGTGACCAGCGATAGGACACGAGGGAATGGAATGAAGCTGCATCAGGGGAAGCTGAGATTGGACATTAGGAAAAGGTTCTTCACTGAGAGGGTGGTTGGTCACTGGAACTGGCTCCCCAAGGAAGCAGTCACAGCACCAACCCTGTCAGAGTTCAAGAAGTGTCTGGATGACACTCTCACTCATACGATTTAGTTTTAATTAGTCCTGTGAGCAGCAGGGAGCTGGACTCTATGGGTCCCTTCCAACTTGAGATATTCTACAATTCTAAGAATCTCAGCAGGAAAACAGTATAGGTGGTTGAGAAAAGAGTCATGAACAATACAATTAAGGTACAAAGGTGTAGAAGAGGTCCCAGTCTGAACAAAAACCCCAGCATGACATCAGATACTATAAAGCTGCTCAATTAATGCTCTGTCCTTAAAATAATAGCTACATTACAGAAGACAAGCTATTAAGAATAAATAATAGCAGGCATATCCCTTGAGAGATGAACTAAATATTATGAAGTAATTATTTAAGAAAAACCACTATGTATGATTCTTAACTGTGTACTTTACAATGTCATATAATTCTTAAAGTACGATAACATGTCATGTTTCTAACACATTAGAATGTCCTGGTGTTTATGCACTGTATCTTGTTTAGAGAATCTATGGTTTCATTCCCTCTTGAAAATTCATATTTGCTCCCAACTTTCCCTCAGTCACACCTGTTTGCTACCCAGAGCAACACCACCAAATAAAGTATCTGAAAATGCACACCCACAACACTAAGTTATGTTTTTACTGTATTTTGAAGAGTTTGTGCCTTTGTTTAGGTTAGTTACAACACAGTTAAATCAAAACTAATTGTCTAAGCGTGTATATCCATGCACCCATCCTCAAAACTGCTCATATGTTAAATTTCAAACTTTAAAACTTAAGCCATCCCAGCCTTTAAAGCACCGAAGTGTTGTTCATGCATGTAACGTTTCTTAAATGGAAAGAAAAAAATGCCTTATTCCTTTTTACTGTTGTATTGAAACTTTCTAAACAAACAAAGTAAATAATAAATAAAAATAAATCTAAAGACTAGCCATGGAAAAAAAAGCCAAGAATTTGAAAGCTACAAATATAAAGCAATTGAGATCTTGAATAAAGGCAAGGATGTCAGGCCAGTCAGTCTCACCTCTGTGCCTGGCAAGATCATGGAACAGATCCTCCTGGAAACTCTGCTGAGGCACATAGAAAACAAGGTGGTGATTGGTGGCAGCCAGCATGGCTTCACCAAGGGAAAGTCATGCCTGACAAATTTGGTGGCCTTCTACAAAGGGGTTACAGCGGCAGTGGACAAGGGAAGATAACTGATGTCATCTACGTGGACTTGTGCAAAGTGTTTGACACTGTCCCACATGAAATCCTGGTCTCCAAATTGAAGAAACATGGATTCGACAAATGGACCACTCGGTGGATAAAGAACTGGCTGGACGGTTGCACTCAAAGAGTTGGGGTCAACGGCTTGATGTCCAAATGGAGAGCAGTGACGAGTGGTGTTCCTCAGGGGTCGGTACTGGGACCTGTACTGTTCAACATCTTTGTCAGTGACATGGACAGTGGGGTTGAGTGCATCCTCAGCAAGTCTGCCAATGACACCAAGCTGTTTGGCGAGGTGGACATGCTGGAGTCCTGAGGAGAAGGACCTGAGGGTGCTGATTGACGAGAAGCTCAACATGAGCCAGCAATGTGCTATCGCAGTCCAGAAGGCCAACCGTGCCCTGGGCTGCATCAGAAGTGTGGCCAGCAGGTCAAAGGAGGGGATTCTGCCCCTCTATTCCACTCTCATGAGACCCCACCTGAGCATCTAGCTCTGTAGTCCCCAACATAAGAAAGACATGGACCTGCTGGAGCGTGTCCAGAGGAGAGCCATGAGGATGATCCGAGGGCCGGAGCACCTCTCTTATGAGGAGAGGCTGAGATAGTTGGGGCTGTTCAGGCTGGAGAGGAGAAGGCTCCGGGGAGATCTTATTGCGGCCTTCCAGTACCTAAAGGGGGCCTACAGGAGAGCTGGGAAAGGACTTTTTGCTAGGGCATGTAGTGACAGGAAAAGGAGGAATGGCTTTAAACTGGAAGAGGGCAGGTTCAGATTAAACATTAGGAAGAAGTTTTTCACTGTGAGGGTGGTGAGGCACTGGAAGAGGTTGCCCAGAGAGGTTGTTGAGGCCCCATCCCTGGAGGTGATCAAGGCCAGGCTGAATGTGGCCTTGGGCAACCTGGTCTAGTGGGAAGCGTCCCTGCCCATGGCAGGGAGGTTGGAAGGTCCTTTCCAACCTAAACCATTCTATGATTCTATGTCCACTGCTGATAGATAGTTTATCTATACATGAATTGACAGAAAAACAGTCAGAAAGACAGAAAGAAGCAACCACAGCATCGCTAGAAAAATCTGCCTTTGGCAGTAAGTTTCTCTTGGGAGGAAGGGCAAAGCCAATTCTCATAGCAACATCATGATTGCCATATATATTAGATAACATATAGGCATGTTTGGAAATATCACCATATTGCAAGTCTCAATTGCAAATAAGGTATCACCATTTATGTGTCAACATTATTAACTGCATTTCTTTAGAAGAATTTCTTCGAGTAACAGCCATATAATTTATTTGCACCAACAATTACATCTCTCTTTCCAAACACACCTATGACTTACTGTTCCGTGGTTGCCCTTCATCATGGACAGGATTTTAAATATTTTGCCCTCCTACTCATACAGGGTAGGAATATACACTCGTGACACTACGTATATTTTAAGTCATTTTTTGTGATTCAATGCTAGTTTGAGAAATTAAATCAAATCTGTCTGCCTTCTCCGTAATGTACAAGCTGTGGTTTACAAATCGGGCATTTCAATGAGTTTAATTAAGCAAGCACTCGCTTTGTACCGGAAAATCACAGTCAGCCTAAAGGAAAGCAAAAGCAAATAGTTGGATACCAGAAGAAATCTGGCACAGTTGTACACTGTCACTTCATCTCTTCCGACTGTTCACTGAGAAATTAATGTGCCCATTACTACCTTTGATGATTATAAAGATGTCATTTACTCGGTCTGAAGTGGATGTCAGAATATACGTTGTCTTGATGACAGCAATAAAGAAATAAAAAAAAAGAATCACTTCAGGAAAAAAGTTATTAAAATTGCTATGAAATTCCCATTACCTCTGGACTTCTGATAAAAATCATGACCTTGGTAATCAGCACATCTGAACCAGAAGCAAATGAAGCATTAACTAAGCCACTAGTAAAAGGAAATCAACGCTAAAGCCAACAAGAAATCATCGAGAAAAGAACTGAAGACTGGATTACAGATTAAGTCCAGGGAAGTACCACATGATTTGGCTTAGACTTCCTAAAACCATGCATTAAATAAATTTGGCAGGGATCATCTAACATTTGTCTTTGTCATTGTGATACGTTTTCTTTCACCGTTGTTTGCTAAATGGCGTATTACACTACAGTTTTAAGAAAGGAAACTTTTCTGACTAGTATATTTGAGCTACAGCATCGATTTTAATAATGGCATGACACTGATCAAACTTGCTCCCCTGCCTTACTTGAGCTGTGACACTGGTTTTACATCACCTGCAGACAGTGCTGTAAGGCTTAGTGCTACAGGGCACTGCCGGTGCACACGTTTGTGTTCTCTCTGACTTCCTGTTTTTTTTTTTCCTCCACAAAAAAAACAACAACAACAAAAAAAAAATCCCAAAAATTTATTCATTCCAATGTAAAAATGAAAACCCAAAGTCTCTGAAGGTCCCTCGAGAAGATACAAAAGCACACTAAATACATGCAGATTCTCCTATGCATAGCAGCTATTGATTAGTCTCAACAACACAATCAAGTAGTATTTTTACAGATTTTTCTTCTCCTATTCCTATTTTCCCTATTCTTACCACAACATCCTCCTCTAAAAAAAGATGCAATCCTTCAGGTTCCTGTTTTCATTATTTGCTTTCATGGTAATTTGGTTGTGTACAGGAAAGGTCACTTATTCTAATAAAACACAAACTTTGTGCCTATCTCCTTGTGGAGCAGAGCCAAGCAATGAGTGTTCTCCTTACAAGAACACTCTCCACAAAGCTTTACGAATATGTGACAGCCCATATACTTCTCTTGACCACAGGTTCTAGACAGAAGGAAAAATAAAGAAACAGAGAGAGTAAATTACTGCAGACCCTCTTTTGAATTATAATACAAACACTACATAGGAAAGTGCCTTCTACCTGCGTCTTTCCACTTTTACACATTAAAGCTATATACAACCACAGAGATACCACAATAAAGCGACAATTCCAGTGTAAATACAAAGGCAACAATCCACAGAAGATTTCTAAGAGGCTGTGCTTATCTGTTTCTGTATTACTCATAACTGTATTCTACTTCAGCTATTTCTGTGATACTGAGAATTGTTGACATTGGAACAATTGTATATTTTCTTTCACTGACAACACAGGTAACAAAGGGCTTTTTGCATTCCTTGCTTGCCAACAACACTAGAACTGACTACCCTGCCTGCTGGATCATCATACACCAGCTTTTCCTGTAGAAAGCTAAACAGAAGGAAGATAGACAAGGCCTAAGTCATGTCTAATATGAAGTATTAGATACAAAGCACACATACATGTACGTGGCTACTAATGGCTCTTCACAAACCGGATTGCACAAAACGAGGAATACATCATAACAGAACATAACACACTGATTAAATAACAGCTTTTCTTCTTCAACTCGTATCATTACAACAACAGAATACATCACAAATTTTTATAACTTCTACATTTATTGGAATCTCATGAAATAAAGCACTGGTCTTCCCATTTTACAGCAGGAGACTGGGGCACAAGGCAGACCGAGAAAACTGTTTATCAGAAAATTAAGTTTATGGTTGAGCTAGGAACTGAATGCATTAGTGTAATCTTAGTTCAAGCACACGCTATGTTTAAGAGGCACGAACTGCAAAATAACAAGATCAGCATTGTAATTCTGATCAATTACTCATGGATAATTTAAGAACACTTTGTGATAACCTGCTAAGAAGTTCAATTGATAAATTCAACCTACTTGTCAGACTTTCACATTCTTACCTAGCTTGTCTCCAACAATTGAGTAGAAGTTATTAATGGACGCAAATTGACGTGATGCTGGCCTGCAGGAAATCAGCCAATCATTTCATCTGATACACTTAAATTACAGTTTTGGACTGCTTTATTCTCCTACCTCATCCCTTTATACACTGCCTCTCTTTTCCAAACCTCATCCTACAGGCAGACACACATATGACTCCCAGACTGCTCCCACCTCCGCAGCTCTCTAGAGGGTGGCAACTGTCTCTTCCTCTGCAGGTAATCCAGCACATTCCTCATCTTGATTAGGGACTCTGGCCTCTACGCTGTAGGCCTGGTTAAGTCCTAGAAGTTTACAAGTAATGGGAAATTCAAGACAGAAATAAAAAAAAAAACACCAAAAAAAAACCAAAACAAACCGATCCAAGATTCTTGAAGTCAGAGTGTCTCTATTGCCTGACTTCTACAGGTGCAGTCTTCAGAAGTGTCTGATCGGAGGTTAGTGGTGGTGGTAAACAAGTCGGTAGACAGCCTGTAACTTGGGCTATGTCTGGGTACAAGCCCTTTATGAGAAAGTGAAGTCTATGTGCCAAAGACTCCGCTCTTTTGCCCTCTCCTTTCTGCCCAAAGTGAAGTGACAAAGATTTAGGTTGATGTTTTCAAAGTCAGAGGTTTGTATAAGATCTGGGAACACAAACTTCCTGTATATAAATGAAGAACCATCAGACATACAATCATTATCCAGTCAGACAAGGAATCAAAACAACAGCCACTTCAACACTGCTTGTGAAATAGTATTGCTTCACCAAAACAGAACCATGTACAGAATGTTCTTATTCAGAGTTTTTTTTAATAGGTGATTTGTTTTCAGAAAGTAGTAACACAATGTCTGCTGATACAAGTACTTCTGAATAAACCTCATTTTTCATATTCCAACTCCATACAGACTTACCTAAACACAGCATTCAGAATCCATATTGATGCACATTTCTTAAGTGTTTGATACCATTTCTTGTTAAGTGTTCTCCTGCAGGAAATATATCTATTCTTCTCAGCTATATACCAAGACAGCTGTAAGGACAGCAACAGCATCTACACCATTACAGAATGTAATGCCTATTTCTTATGTTGACATTCTGCTTGCATTTAAACAGATGGGAAAAAAAATGTGCCTGCTTAAGGGACTTCCTTTAAGCTGCCATTTAACCACCTTTCTGATACACCAAGAGAGGTCCGAGGTGTATAAATAAAACACTGCCTCATTTATAAAATTAAGCATATTGAATACAAATTTTCTTTTTGTATTTCCTCAAGGAAACAGAATTGGCGATATGGGTGTGAAAACACTAAACTGGTCCAAGAGTATGTCCTGGGACTAATCCAGAATTGCCCCGAAACATTTACCAGGAGGCTTTCCACCAGTCGGACGTGAAACACAAGACTCGCACTTAAACTAAACAAAGTCTGAAATTTCTCTTTTTCTTTCTAAATATAAGGACTAGTTCAAAAGTCACAATCTTTTGAAGAGGAAATTAGACGCAGAAGCATCAGAGAAGTTGACATTTAAGAAAAAGCAAAACTCTTTCTAATATACCTTTATTAAGCCTCCCTGTGCGGTGCAGCCAGCACCTGTCCCTCCCAGGTTTCGCAGCCACTCCTGTGGCCAGCCCACACCGCTCAACAGCCCTTCCTGCCCTGCCGCCAGAGTTAGGCTGCTGACATGCACCATGAACTCAAAAGCTTGACAGGAAATGCAGTCCTTGACACAAGCCCCCAGAAAATAAACCAGACTCACAGTTCCGGCAACAATGCAGAATTTGGTATTTGTGGAATGAGTTGAAAAATAACCCAATCTAGGGAAAATCAAATCCATTTGCAGCAAAGTACCTCCTTCTCCATTTTTCATTGGAATATTTTGTATTCTATATTAATGAAATTTCTATAAGAAAAAGTCTAGAAAGAGAAGATTCATCAACCTATCTAAAAATAAAATTAAAAAAAAAAGACAACGACAACAGTGTATAAAACATCTGTCACAAGGAATACAATTTCTCCAGAAACTTTGCCATGCAACCCAGCTTTTCCTGAGTTTATGGGCAGTAGTTATAACCGCAGAGTCCCCTGTCAAGATGTCCGGCCCTCAAAGAGCAGCGTGCTCAGCACACAGACATGGAGTCAGGCACAGAACACAGAAGCTTCCAGCCATATCCAAACACGATTTGAGAACACCTGATACTAACACCAATGAAGGATTTACTGTTTCACCAATCCACAAGGTGCTTATGCCATGTCTGACAGATTGTATAAAGCTATCAAAAAGAATAATTCATCCAGCAGTAAAGAGCTTTAACCTTTAAGGAGTAAGCAATCCTGGTGGTTGGTATTTTTTTTTTTTTGCAATATCAAACAACAGCGCATAATCCTGATTCTACAAGTCTAAATGAGATGAATGACATTTTCTAAATGAGAGTGACTTCCCCGTTGTTCAGGAGAATCAATCTACCTATGTAAGCTTCAGATTACCTTCAGGTATATGTCAAACTGCAAACACCAGCGTGACATTTGGGATAAACACCAGAAAGGTAGCAAGCACTCCTGCTCAGCCATATGCCTGCACTGAATACTCACAGAGACATATTCCACGTCAATCAAACCCCTTCCTATAAACTGCAGCCAAATAGGCAGAACAGATAATTATCTTAAGTCTTCATCCACGGAGCTTGAGCCCTCTGGTTAGCTCATCCTATTTAAGCTCTCACTCGCCTAGAAAAATTCTACATGCACGTTCATCCCAATAGCACTCTCATTTACTTTCCGGGAACTTGATTAAAGTAATAAAAATGCATTTGCTGCTGAGATGGTTAGTGGGCATTAGGGAATTTTAGCCCCACTGCCGCTTAGACAGATCCTATGACAACACTTAGTGCAATGCCAAAAGTTTAAAAGGCCGTTCCGGCCCAGTCTGGAGGGCTAGGCCAGTTCTTTGCCTCTGCTCATGTCAAAACCACAAGCCAAGGGAGTGGAATAAGAGAAGAGAAGAGAAGAGAAAAAAAACGCACACACCCTTGAATCTTTCTCCATGTCCAACCATTTCCAGATCAGGTAGTTGTGAAGCCATATTCAGTTCGGTTGCCCAGTAACTTGCAATGGATTGCTCCTCAAAAAACACATCTGCTCTTCCCTTTAGCCTGTGTGAGCTTCCGGCACCCACAGTATCCCCTGGAATTGTGTCCTGCAGCTCAAACACCAGGGGGACAAAAACCCACCTTGCCTGTTTTTGCATTGAGCCCTGACTCCTGCAAGCTTCACTTGAGGTCACCTGGTTCTTATACTTAAAGCAGTAGTGAACAACTGATTCCCTCTTTACAACATCTTTTTAATTTATCGATTGACAAATATTGACTGGACATTTTCATGGAACCAGCTGTTGCAAGGCAAACTCTTGCTCCCAAATGGTAACAATCAGCTCAGAGATAAAGTCAGAATTATTATTCCCCATGTGCATTTTTTGCCAATTACTTACAATGAATTTCATTTGGCATTTTAATGGCAATCACTCTTGCAGGATCTTCTGCAGATCTTCCATGTCAGCTCACATCTTTAGTACCCACTAAAAACACTTACCGGCATCACTACATTTTCTAATCTCCCCAGTAAGCCTATTTTCCAGGTCATTCATGAACATAATGAACATCAGATAAGCCTGATGGTACTCTGGTGGTGAACTCCTTCCTTCCTTTGTGAACCACGACAGGACTGATCTTAGACTCTTAATCTCAGTTTCCTACTTTCTAATCAATTACTTGTCCACACAAAGACTTTACCGCTGAAGTCCCAGCTGCCTAACTTCTTCATAACACACTGGTGAGGAATTTGGACAAAGGCTCTTGATAGAGAATCCTTCTCAATATCTCTGTCTCTTGATAGAGAATCCTATTGTTTGTTGTCTAATAAGCCATTTTAAACAAAATGATCCACACAAACTTAGCCCCTCTAATTGGGACAAATACACTAGATGTGCATGTCATTATCAGATCTGGAAAAGCTGTTATTACTATGTTCTACAACAGAAAAAAAAATAGTGCCTTTTAGTCTCTGACAGTGTCCCAAGGCAAGATTTTTGTACAAGAGTCCTCTTTTTACCTTAAATCGGAGAAGAAGAGATAGTTATTGTTTTCTCATTAATTTTGCTAGTGGATATCCTCACAGAATGCTTTGATAACATCTAAGAGACACCACTTTACCGTTGAAAGCTTACAGGTATAATTAGTTTCACAGATGAAAAAAATTGACACTCCATAGGCTAAGGGCAGGTTGTAGTTGAGTTATTTTAAAAATTTAGTTATTAATAGTGAAAAACTTACTGAATTAGAAAAAAAATGCCTCAAAGGACAACCTGTGGTGTCACAGAAAGACATTAACCTACATGTACCAGCCCTTCAAGATCTGTAAGGTACCAAGAAGAAACCTTATCTCTAAGCTAGTTTGGGCAACTTCAGAGACTTGTACATGGTCATAATACGCAGACGTCCAGTATACATTTTCCAGGCAAAATAAGTAGCTAAGTCAAAGGCCATCGGATTGCCCTCTCCTTCCATGAAGAAACATCAGAAAAGCAAATAACAATAAGCATCAGGATTATTATATTAATATTTTTATATGTCATATTTCTGGTTATAATATACCACAGTATAGGGAAGAAATGCACACTATCCTTTGGGAGATCTCATGATACACTACATTCCTTGCAGTGATCTGAGAACTACTATGGTCTGAACGCCAGACTTGAAGGAAGGCATGAAAATGTCAGTGTTTTTCAGCCTGAGACACCTATTTCTAGAATTAGTTGAACCATACATAAACAAGCAAAATCTCTATAGACATTTATACTATATGCAAACATGCAACACAAGTGAAAACAAATATGCATATGGGTGTATATATATGTACGTCAACAGAAAGACTATGTGCACGCAATGACCCCAACAGAATATGACAGCTAATTAACACCAAATCTCAGATTATCTTCAGGTGGAAAAATAAACTTGGACTAAGCAGTTTATTGCACAGCGGTAATAACTGCCGACATAGTGTTGGCTTCTGTCACTGTCTGTTCCATCACAAACTGACTTCTTAATTACCTCATCTCTTGAGATGGCTTCAGGGTCTGAATTTTAACTTTTATGTCCCGCATAATGAGTGGTGTCATTCAAAGGAAGACTGTGAAATTTCTTTATGACAGGCCAGGTCACAGTGAGCACAATTACCTTCAGTTAATACACAGCCAGTATCTTTCCCCAATAGTTTTCTTAGGCTAAATACAACAACTCTTCTGTTGGCAAAAATGGGTAAGTTATCTTCCCTCCTTAAGCAAGGCTATTATTACAAGGTAACAGAAGCAACAATTGTTCTTGATTTAGGTATCATACTGGAGACTAAAACTTCAGAGCTATCCGCATCTAATCTCTTTTCATGCAGTATGCCATGCTAAATCCATTATTTAAACACCACAGCTGCTTAAATAAAAGCAGGATTTTGAATATTCCCTCCTGCTGCTGATTATTTTGCATATGCAAAGCAGCATAATGTCAAACCAACTCATCCACATGTGCGTGCACCCTACTTTTCTCTCCTGTACAACTCAGGAACAACCTGCAGACTCCAACTAAAAAGGGAAAGACTGAGTTATTGCGATTCAGTCAGAATCTGACCATCTCAGGCTGAATAACAGGTGATATTTTCAGCTGTCTGAAAGAGAAAACAATCCTTGAAACATCTAAAAGATGAAATCTCCATCAGTTTTTGTAATGACACTTTATCTGGTTATACCTGACCCTTTTTCTGCATGATACAGCAAGTTTCCTTAGAGAGAAGATAAAACAGATTATTCTGCATAGACAAAAGAAAAATGACCAAAAAATATTCCCCCCCCCCCCCTCCAGTGAGCTCACTAAATGTTCTCTTTCTAAATAAAGCACATCAGAAACAATGCACATCTGACAGCATTTTGCTGATCCTGTGATTTTGGGTTGGGTGGCACTGGTCACCTGCTCCTTCACCACCCCTCCTTTCTTCTGAAGCGTGCTTTTATTACATTCTTGTATTGTCCAAGGCAGCCACAAGTGGAGTCCGCTAAATAAATTTGCCTGAGAAATTTATACAAGATTTGAAAGTTTAATGCAACTGCCAAAAGATTTTGGAGTGCTGGGAGAATTATTCTTACTACTCATTACATTTATTGATTCAAATCAAGCTTCTGGACGTCAGCATAGGTGGCATTGCTAAGAAATAAGAAGTTTCCAGGAAACTTGTATGTAAATCTAAAGTGATTGCCAGCTTGGGGGAAGGTGGGTGATCTATATGGCAGTAAACGCAGTACTAATAGATTATCATCCACTACTTGGGATGCTCTCTCCAATACAGGTTTTTATAACCAACTAAAGCTGGAACTATATTGCTCAAGCCTGTAAAAGGGCCAGTATTCATAACAGCTTTTTCTGTTTAAATACTTCCTGAATGAAATTAGGGGTGAAAGAAGTAATAAGGAGCTTCCATATCCAAAGGCTGGACTTTTTGGGTCTTGGGTTGTTGGTTTTTTTTTTGTTTGTTGTTTTTTGTTGTTGTTGTTGTATTTTTTTTTAATTAGAAATGGAAACTGGTTGAAGGTAGAAGTTGAACAGCTCCCTCCAGCCATGAGATCATTCTATGCTAAATAAGTAGGAAGAGTCTAATTTTGCTGCTATTTCTGCCCTCAAGTATAAGCGATGGCTTTTATTTTGAGGATAGAAGAAAACAGTGACTGTGAGTTTTGGAATTCATCTGCTACATTTGGTAGAGTAGACCTGAGGTTAGAAAAGCATCTGGGAAAGGATGAGATATAACGCAGGTAATTTTATGCAAAATAACCATAAAAGTATCCACTTTACAATGAGGACCACTCCACAGCTGAATCAGAATCTGGTTCAGCTGTGCAGAGAGGTACTTCCTGGGACACAAATTGATGGAAGCGTTATGTGAGGACAAAACCAGAACACTGAGCACACGGGTGGGGTCTGTTCCACAGTAAACAAGTTGCTACACATAAATTAACGGGAAATTTTTGCCCGCATAGTTTACAACTCTGGTCAGGAAAAGAGTGGGAGAAGATAAGGGAGAGCAAGACAGAGAGTGCTCTCGCAGTATGCATGACCTCAACAGTGGTATAAAATCAAACAGAAACCATGGGTTATCAAATACACTGCATTAAATAACAGTTTCCGTATTTCTGCCATCACTACAGCTGCAACCTATATTACCCAAGTCCCACTGAAAATGATAGGACAGTAATGCCCTAGAGTGGGCACAAAGATTTTCCACCAACTAAATGCAACCCAAAAAACTTTGTGTTGTCATTTGTATTTATTAGGTATCCCACAGACCATCAATAGCATGAAAGCTAACTGACTGACAAGGGAAATACATTTGAATATAGTAATCTTATGAACTGGAATTTATTACAGCAAGTTTTAGATGATACCACAAATAAAGCTCAGGTTGTACTACTGAGATTATCAAGAACACAAACCATAAACCTTTTATAACATTTAACAACACACATTGCCCATAGAGCAGCATTAACAGACTTTCAGGCAACCACCCGATGAGCAAATACTTAAATGTCACACTTAGAAAATTACTTAACGTGAAAGACCTACCTTTTGTCAGCGGTTCCAGAAAAAGGTTATTTTACCAGTGAAATGCAGAATTAGGTCAACGTTTCAGAATGGTGCCATTCTAAATACTTTGTTTCTATCTGGCATGCTGCTTTGCCCTTTTCCCTCTCCCCTTCCACACGCTGTCCCTTCTGCCATCAGATACTTCCCATTTACAACACTGTTTTAAATTCAAATTTAAAACACTGTTTAAAAAGAGGAACACTGTTTCTAGTGCACCTAAGACATTCACACTGTCTTCCTAATGGTTTCTCTACCCTTACCACAGGCTTCCTCCTCACCTCTAATTGCCAGCTTTAATTTTATACACCACAACTGAAACCATATAAATGATGCCTTCTATCAGCTTCAAATAGATAAGAAAAGGCAAGAAGGGCACACAGCTTTCATCTGTTTGGATATCCCCTGCAAACAATAGTTAAGAATCTCTTAGCCAGTCCTGTGGTGGTATTTGTTGAATTCTGTAAATTTGGATTTAAAAGCATAAAGTAATGGGATCACTGATCTCATTTTCAAGCTATTTTTCCAATACTTCAGTCTTACTCTTTTGTTGTTATTCTGTATTTGTCTGATTTCAGCCTCCCACCAAGGATCCTGTCAAGCTCCTTTCTGTCATTCCAGTCTGCCTCCAGTTTTCAAGCATTTTATTCAGTCTCCACACCTCTCCAGTTCTCGTCACTAAGTTGTCAGGTAAGATTCATCTCCTTGGAAATTTTTGTTCCAAGGACATTTGAACACCAGAACTGCCCTAAAACAAAACTAAAGCAAATTAACATGCATCCTTCTTCAGATAACTTTCATAAAGATACATATCAAAGCCAAGTCTTCCCCGAACCTAACAGATAAACCAAAAATTAAACAAAAACCCCCAAATGATATCTCACCTTTCAATCCTGGACAGATATGGCTTCCAATAAAAACTGTAGCTGAATGTACTATATCTCCTCTGCTTCTTTGAGCAATTTTCTTCTTCTGTGACTTCCTTGCTTCTAGCTTGCTAGACGGAACTCATTCTACATCTGTGCAGAAGAACCCGATGCATTATCCACAGTGCAGCTCACTTCTTTTACTCCCTCTCCACAGTATTCAGTATGTCACGTGTAGTGCTGAAGCCAGTAAGAAGCTCTGTGAAAGAGAAAGTCAGAATAAGCCGGGACACATGGACACAACATAGGGTGGTCAGCTTCATAGACCCTGATCACACTGCCAGAGTGAGCACAAAAGATTGAAAGCTGGAATGATCAAGCAGAGCAGCCTGGAAAAATAAGACAAGCCACGCGTTCAGGTCATTACTGAAAAACTGTTTCAAGAGCATGAAAACCTTCAGAAAGGAAAAGAAAATTCAGAAGAGAAAGCCAGATCTCAGATCAGATAACGAGATCTCAGATCAGATAAACAATTGCGCAGGGTAAGCTGGATACAGAGCAGATGCTCAGCACAGAACTTGTTAGCCTGAGTGATTCCAAGGGAAGTGCCTTGGAAAACGATCATTGCTCTAAAGATCAAATAAAGGACTTTGCTCCCATTCTTCCCAAATCAAACTACTTCTCTTTACTAGATATTGTAGACTGACAGTAAGCTGTTATGAAAACGCTTGCAATTTTTCTAGAAAAAGAGTTCTGCTCAGTGCGCTGTATTTCAGATATGAAAACCACGCCACAACTTCCTACTTTTCATTAATTACAGCTTAAAACCCTGTGTTGCTCCAGTAAACCCCAACTGATGCTAAACAGACGTCCAACAGCACACATCAGAATACAGAAAACACAAGGGGAACATTTCTTGTATCTTCTCACCAGAACAAAAGTGCCCTTTAAATAAAGATCATTTTGTGAAGACTTCTCAAAAATACTAGAGAAAACAGAAAGTGCAAGACTTGTTCTGTTTAAATATTATTCTTTTTTAATGAAAGTGGTAATAAACATATTAACATCTTGAGTTAAAGTTTCCTAGAAATATCTGAAACAATATGCATCTTGAAATGGTAATAGTTTTATCCAGGAAAAACTAAGTGAAACATATTTAATACATTTTTAACATCCAATTAACAAACAGCTAATGATTTCTACTGAGCCTCAGCGCTTCACCCACATGCCACAGGCAAACAGCACAGCGGTGCACATCTGCAGCCTTAGCAGCCATAAACAGGTAAGTTTTAGCCACCCTTCAAAACCAGCAGACATGATTACAGCAAAGTCGAGGATGAATTAACATATACCCAGCCCGTCAAGCGAGGCTAATCACATCTACGCATTACGGGGTCTGCAAGTGATGGTCTGCAAGAACACGTATAGAGTTATGCTGAACCAACAGTTACCACAACTTGCAATTGCTTTTATAAAACACTGTCACCTGAACGCTATTTCTTTCCATATCAGGACAGTACCAGGTGAGGCCCAGCCCCTTCCCAGGACACTACAATAATGGGCTTTGCCAGCCTGGGGAGCTGCGGCGGGCACAGAAACCTCGAGCTGAGCAGCAGAGAGCTGCCGTACAAACAAATGCAGAAGCAGAGGATGAAAGAAAAAACAACCAACCTCATAGGTCCAGTTCAATAATTCTTTTCTTAATGAAAAAAAAATTGATTTGCAACACTCCTCTCATAGATAAATAAGAAAAAGTCTTAGTCTAAAAGGAGAAAGAGAACGGTGCAATGCTATGGCTGAGGAACTTAGGAACACAACTTATAATGAGTTTTGCTGGTAGGGAAGATGGGTAGAACAGTAGAGTTCTTTTAACCACACAGAAAATCACGTCTGAAACAAGTATTCAGCTTCCAAGTTACTTTACATCCACAAATATGCTAAAAGTGCTATAAACCTTCAGTAGATCCTCAGGAATTATATATTTAATTCTTTATCATAGGGATAAGTTAAGACGCTTGTTTAAGGAGCTGGCATTGAAGAACAGTAACACCCACTTGTTTGATGCAAAGAAAATTGGAGCCACTGGAGTAACACACAATATCCCTCAGCCACCGTTTATGTGTTTAAAATTCTAATAATCATTAAGTTCAACAGCAGTCCACATGTAAACTCACCCTGCTCCTAAATATATTCAGCAATATGCAATACAACTTTTCTAAACCTTCTTAAACCAAATTACACAAAGATACAGTAAAAGAACATTTAAGAAGTGAAGTCTCACAGTCAGGGTGTTGAAAACAACAGATTTATAGTTACTGGTGCAATCTTCATTCATCTCAGATGTACATATTTATCACAAGACCATCTGGAATGACATTCCTTTGCTCCAGAAAACTCCTGCCTTAGGCTTAATACCAAAGGGGGCAAAATAAAAGTAATGGTACATCCAGAACTTCTGAGTGTTTGAACTCCTAACTTAAAAAAAATATTGCATGATAGCCTTTGTACAAAATGTGCACGTACATATAGGGGCATGTATCACCTCTGTGTCAAATGTTTTACAGTTCAAAGAGAAAGATTCTCTCCCAAAAAAAGGCTGACTCTCCAAGACTCGCTTTCCATCAAAAATATTCACCAATATCCTCCCTCTGGTTTTCAGAGCTATGAAAAAGGAAAACCACCGCAAACTGCACAGAACCTTTTCTCCAGACAAGTGACATTTAGCCCACTGTTCCTTCACATCTCTGGCAATCTTCCACTGCTCAAGTGTGCTAACATTAAGAAAAAAATTTTAAGGTGAGTAAGAACTCTTAGAAATATGTCAAGGACAGAGAGAAAAGCAGTATTAGAGAGGAAAATCCATTAAGAAATGCAAACCAAGATCAAGTCAATTGCGATTCTCAGATTTCAGGACTACCAAATTGCCTTATTAAATTGGTCTGTAAGAAGAAAAAAACCAAACAAAAGGGAAGGAATTTGTAGAAACAGAGACCTTCCCAGTATTTTTCCTGACACAAAGTATCCAACTATCTCAAATGAGTCTCCTCTAATTCAACAGACGTGAAAAATTGAGAAACTGAATTACTTCTTTCCAGGAACACTGGATTCTGGCATTTTCTCTATTTAAATCCACATGCAGACATACTTTTCATCTGTATTCCAGAAAGTACACGCGCGCGAGGGAGGAAAGAGAGGCTGCAACACTGAGGCATTTGTTCAGAAAGTTTCTTTTCTTCCCTATTCTCATCCATCAGACTTCCCCTTCTGATCCATCTTTTCTTCTCCACCTGTAGGCTCAACGGTTCCGCAAGGAAGTGGTCAAGAAAGGTCTCGAATACTCCCCCCAGAGCAAGAAATTTTAAGAATTTGGACAGGGGAGAAAAGAGTAAGGGCAGCCTACAAAGCCCAAAGGTTCAAAAGTTTTCAGAGGAGCAGTCACTAAGGGATCACATCAGTAAAGAGAGGAATGATGCTAGAAGTTCAGTCTCTTACAATGAAAGGGGCAACATAATTGTAGTAAAGCCGCAATTACAAAAGAGCCGGGAATCTGCCTCGCAATTGACAGCTGCATCAGCTATTTGACTGCACTTCTGACAAGTCATTTTTACTAGCAGTAACTCATTAGCTTATTTCTTCAATGCAGTACCTGCCTCTCTGATACAGCGGATAGGCCATAAAAGACAGAAAGCTTAAAAACATCCGGATACCTTGAAATCCTAGCAAAACAAAGCTCAGATTGAATCCATAACCACCAGCACTACAGACTCCGCCAACACCCTGGGCAGAAGGGATGTGAGGATCCAACTCCCATCTCTTTGGGGGCAATACTGAGAATTTCTCAGTCTTACAGACACTTTTAGATCCACTGCGCAGCTTCCCAGAGATTTAAACAGAAGGAGTCTCATGTAATCAACTACATGTAGAGGTTTTGAGCTTAAGAAAAATACCAAGTGTTGCTGTACGACTAAGATGCAAATTGCAGTCTTTTGGATCCTTTCATATTTCCATCAAACACATGTCCAAGATATAAAGGGCTTCAGTTAATCAAATAAGGACCGCGGAAATCATGTGACATGTCAGAAAAATCAAAGGTGGGGTCATTCTTACTAAAAGGGAGAATAAAAAATTAACAAAATTCACTTCACAGCACTCAAGATAAAAAAAAAAAAAAAATTAAAAATCATGCCTGTGCTTAACTTAAGCACTGCAAACTTTGCAGACTGGGGTTCACAAAAGGTAAATTAAGTGATGCTAATGATTGGGAAACACACGGGTTCAGGTATAATCAGACCCCAGTAAATGTAGTATAGAATGTTTCATTAAATGCATTAATTAACATTCTACATAGTAATTAGGATCATTTTTAACTAGAGTTTACATTACAAAACTACTACATACATTAAAACTTGTCGGAAACCAAATGAAAACTCTAAATTTTAAAGTACAGGAATTGCCAAGGTTATCAAAAAGTGTGTTTCCTAACAACTGGCTAACGGTATATGAAAAAAAATGTAGTTTGAACAGAAGTTATTTTTCTAATATGAAGTTAACTATTTTAATGAGGACATTTCCTATGGGAAGACGCACTATAATTTAAGTAATTTTTAAGTAAAAGGTTCATGAATATAAATTACAAGGAACAACCCTATACTGGTGGAGACAAATCATCTCATTAAAACCTGGTGACACTCCTGGATTCAGTTATAACGAAACTGCACACTTCAGTACCTCAGTAACCTTTAACTGATTTATTTTCTCAGGCATTAGCAACTGTAAAAAGGTCTGAAAGTTTCATAATGCAAACGTGTGAACCTCATTCGGTGAGAAATCCAGGGCTGTTTTCAAATCAGGAAAACAAAACTTTATGTAATGATTTACTGAGAACAGAACAGACAATTGTTGTCCTGCTCAGAAACAGAATGTTAATATGAAAAATAAACAAAGCCTATAACTTTAAAGTGGGCCCATCCAGACTATTCTCTTACAGCCAGCCTCCCAAAGGGGCCTGAAAGATACTTTAACATGTGCAAAAAAGCACATGGTGAGAACATGGTGAGCTCTTGGTGAGGAGAGCCAGGGTACAGAACTTTTCAAAAAGAGAAAGATGGAAGTGAGCAGGGAAGGGGGAAGAAGTGCAAATAAAGTATGTGCACAACTCTCTGCTCAGTCACTGAGTCTTCCCAGGCAGATCCTTGTTTCCGTGCAATTTCCTGACCTGTGGGCAGTGAACTCTACGCACTTGTCTCTAGTCCCCGGGAAGCTCTCTCACCTTCTCTCCATGTCTGCAGGTACCTGGCTTCAGCAAGTGAAAAGGAGGAGAACTGGGGCCTCTCCCGATGCCGAGAAACATGCCCTGTTTCCCATTGAGAGTCAACCCAGTCCTAGGAAGTACTACTTAGGGGAGCATGATTTGGGAAAGATATGAAATGTGGAGCCTGAACAGATTTGCACCAGGAGTTCTGAAGAGGTCTTCAGTTTGTGCTCAAACCCGACAGCCTGAAGCCCAAGCTCCTCAACTAACCTCATCCAAGGCTTGAAAGCGCAACCTGGCTCCCTCTGACTGGCAACACAGGTTTGAAGATAGAAAAAGGCACGGGATCAAAGGAGAAGCTGGGTAACGGTATCCAAAGCCAAACAAAGCGCAGCAGCTACACAAAAAGAAAGAGTTTCAAGGAGCAGAGTTCTCTGACTCAATTCTTCTATCTCCTATTTGTTCTCCTCTTCAAGTACATGTTCTGGCAAGAAATCTTCCTGCCAGAATGCTGCCTGCATCTCATTGCTAATGCATCTGCTTCATGCCAAGTCTTTTTTCATCTTAATGTAAAATTCTTCATTAACAGAAAAATACCAAATGATCTATTTTTCTTTAGAGGTGAGCCAAATCTGCATACTTGATTTCTTAATTAACATTATCCATTTATACCAACTACAGATTCCATTCTCTCCCCACCATGACATAGGCTTCTTCATCAATACTTCACCACAGACATTTAACTCCCTAAAGAATATAAAAATGGAATATACTTATTTGATTAATGTTTGGCTTACCGTACCATTCAGTGCCCCTATAGCAATAGATTTTTAATTTTTTTTTTAAACAACTCACCAACAACAGCTGTATTTTCAGTCAATAGCACAGATTGGGAAGCCAGGCCTATACTCGTAAGGCTTTTGAAGGTCTCTGTTAAAAATTACTGTTTTCTTAATTGCACAACCAAAAGAGATCCTCAGATGAAACAGCAGTACTAAAAAAGCAAACTAGAAAGAAAGAGAAAACACCACGGTGGGTATCAGCAAGGCATCGACAAAGCTCTCTAGCATCAGCCTCACCTTGGCTTGAGATATGGAATGCGCGTAATAGGTAGGCTGTTATTTAATGCTACCTCCCGCTGTCGATCTCTTCCTCCGCCACCAAGACATATATAAAAATATGCTGTATCAAAATATATAATCCATAGCAGTATTAAAAACATATTGTGTTTCTACAATGCCTTGAGGCAGGTATTAAATCAGACCCCAATAATCCCATGAGTTGATGTATTTAAAAGTCTTAAAGCGATGAAGAAAGCCTTCTACAGCCCACTTTTTTTCCCAGATCTACAGTCCTGTTACTATTTCTCTGTGTATAACGAGAGACATTAGGAAAAAAGTTAAAAGCCTCATGTCTGCTTAAAGTGATCTAGCGCAGACACATCCTTCAGATAGAGCAGACAGCATCACTATCACTGATTCCATAAGCTTATCAAGGTCTTCATGGTCTTTAAATGTTTAAAGACAGTGGTTTTGCTCAAGACTAGTACGGTACAGTTTAAAAATAACCAACTCTCGTCAGCCTATCAAGTTAATTAGGGCAAGGGTAAAAGACCAGGTGTAACTGGTTGTCAACACATTCCACATCTGAATGTCTACTCGTATTTTAATCTCAGTCCATTGTACATCACCTGTTTCATGTTTAAAATTTTCAGATACTTCTTTGAAGAATATTGAGAAATGCCTTACAGGATAAGCTTTGAGACACTGATGAGGTAAGCCGAGTCATATACCCATTGCACAAACTCAAATCAAGAGCTGTGAAGCCACATATGCTACCGAAGTGGCAATATCGGCTAGTTTCTGCTCCTGCCACTCAACGCAGTTGCCTTCTGAGAACCATACGTCAGATGTCCCATGGATTTTCTGCTTCACAAATAGCAATAAATTACACTGTTTCACAAAGGCACACACAGAGACACAGGATGGCTCATATACATAAATATATATACACGCTTGGTTTGCTATGCTACCTGACCATCTGAAAAACACCACAACAAGTAAAACTTAACTTTTCAAGAACAGCATGAAACGCACCACAAGCATATTCTGTATTTTCTCTGGTTTCCTTGTTAAATGTATTGCCTGAAAGATTTTGTGTTCCCTGTATAACACAAAACGCCAAAGTTATGTCAGTTAAAGTTTCTACAGAAATCTCAAAGTTGGATTCCACCATTTTTATTGCATTCTACTTGAATTTACACTTTAACATTGTTAATGTTTTGTACTTCTAATTTAGTTCAGAAAGAGTTTAACCTGAAGCCAGGATAAAAAAAAATTAAAATAACATTTCAAACCAAAACCAAACCTAAAATATTCAGCCTCTTGCAAGCTCCCATAAAGTTGTCTATAATACCTTTCCATATTGAAACTTTTAATCCAAGTTGCAACAAACCAAAATAAATATTGGAATTTTCTGTAGGTAACAGCACCTCCCCCCCCACCTCCTCACATTTTGTGCAAAATTTGGAAGTTTTAAGTTTAGCTGTCAGTGCTAACAAGAAAACAAAATACTGAGATGAGGAAGTATCTTCCTATGGTTAATCCAAGGAACAACGGGGACTACGTAATCTCCCATCTCTCAGATGGGTCAGTGATGGCTGGGAAACAGAGCAGAGGCACCGTGGATGCCAGGCAGGGAAACCTAAGGATGTGATGCCTCATTACAAGGTTGTTCTCTTTAATCTGACAGTTCTTTGACTTCCACACTTTTTATTCAGAGCCACAAGACAGATGGGAGCTGTTTAAAGAACCAAACCTTTCCACTAATCCAATTCCCTGGTTTATCATACACATTTTTGACAATACTTGTGTTTAGTCAGATAATGAACTCTTCATAAAGTCAACTGGGTGCAAAGAAACAGATAGTTTACTGCAGACACGGTATTTAACTTGAATTTTACTGATAAAACATTTCTGAAAACAATAATCAAAATAAAGATTATTGAAATCACCCTTAATCACGGGTGGAAACCTAGAGTTCCTCACTAGTTCTGACTGCCCCAGCAATTAATATATTCTATACTGAGTCTATTCACCAGGTTGAGAGAAGCTAAAAAATATACCCAGTGCTAAGAATGACGATTTCTCCGTCTGCTGCACAGACAGCTTTTCTGCTCACTGTCTTCAGGGAATCCTCTGCCTGGCGCCTCCACATTTCAGACTCAAAAAGAGATTTCAAATAATTTTCTGGCATTTCTCCAGTATAACTATGACTAAATCAACTCAGCAGAGAAATGCCAGACTTCATCTAGCTTCTGAGTGGGTGGGATTGACGGTACTTCGCTAATGCCCCTCCCTCTCCCTGCTTTTATTACAAATAATTTTTATACCTATTTTCCTAACAAAATTTGATTTTGTCAACATATCCAGTGGGCTTACAATACAGCTATTGTTGCTGGAAATGTCAGTATTTCAAATGTGATCCTTGATGTAGCTCTCAAAGGATATTGAGAAATAGCCAAGGAAATTCATTCTTTGTATCTAAATGTCAGTTTAGGTATAAAAAAAAATTAAATATCATGAATAGAAGAAGTATGTGCACCATATATCTAATGTGACGACTTGGATAAGAAACAAAATTAAATCCCTCATATGAGACTACTGTACATAACAGTGGAGGATGTCAACGGCCCCTCTATAAATGGAAATGTATATTACAGATAAAAATAATTTTACAAGACCCTTTTATTGTAATCATAAACCCTAAAAACATGATGAAATCAAGACATAATAGAGTTTAAAAATACAATAAACCACAAGCTATTATATCCCAGCATCCCGGATATTTTAAAGGAAGGCATAGTCACTAAATAAAAATTTATCTTACATCAATAATATAAGAACTGCATTCTTATGAGCCATACGGTTTTCAGCAACTCTCCATCTGAATCCCTCCACAAAACTCAAAAATGCCTCCATTTATGGAAACCAAAAAAAATATAGGAGAAAAGATAGAGTCTCTGCACAGATAAATAATTGTTTATAAAGATAGGAAACAGAAGGTAGGATTAAATGGTCGATGTTTTCATGGGGGAGTCAGCTCACCAGGGGAGCTTTGCAGACAGCTGCGCTAGGAGCTCTGCTGTTCAACATATTCATAATTAATCTGGGAAAAGAGTGACTAGGAAGGTGACATTCTGTGGATGATACTAAGGTATTTAAGACAGTAAAGATGAGGACCACCCGCGAAGATCTGCAGATGGACCTTCCATGTTTCAGTGACTGAGCAATCAAAATGATCGATGGAACGCAAGAGGAATAAATGTAGAGCGATGTACCCGGGAAAAAAAAAAAATCCTGGCTTTACATACAAAATGATGGACACTGTGCTGAATATTAATATGCAGCAATGATAATGTGGGGCTGCAACTATTAGTTCTACCACAAAATTGGCTCAGACTCCTCTACAGTCAAATAAAAACTGAAAATAATTAGAGAAAGAATAGAAAACAACAGAAAAACATGTGTTTCTGTATAAAACCCACAGTGCATACTTCTTGGATGTAATTCTGATTCCCCCACCTCAAAAAGGATATGATAGACTTACAAAGGGTTCAAGGGATGGCCTTTCAGACGCTGAGGCCTTTCAGTCAGGAAAGAGAGATGACTCTGAAGAGGGATGACAAAGGTCTAGCAACTCCAGAGTGAGATGGAAAGGGTGAAAGCCCCACCTGGTGCTCACTGTCCCTCTCAGGATCAGAGCTAGAAGGACATTCAACAACGGCTCAGAACAAACAAGAAGAAGTAGGTTTTCCCATGTGGCCTGTAATTCACCTGGGGAACTTTGCTTCAAGATACTTTGGATATCAAAACGTTTACACCGGTCTAAGAGGAGACTCAAAAAAGGGGGAGAAAGACCCCATGTCTGTACCTCTGGTTCCCCAACTGCCTGAGTGTGCGGACTGAGGAAGTTTTATTACATGCTAGTTCTAAACTGCTATCACCATACAGGTATGTGCTTTACATGTGAAGAACCATAAAAGTGATGGAAAGGCACAAAGAGCAAGTAGCATCCAAGAGCAGCAAAGAAGAACCCTCCATCTTAAGCTTAAAGCAGTTGTGAGGCAACTGCAGCATTCAATATGAAATGTGAGTATGTAAACAGTGGGAATGTAAGAAGAAAAATAAAAACAGTAAAGATCACACTCTGCCTTGCAGCTTTCTTTGGCCAGCCTCAGCCACTGGAGAGATCATTACCTGGAGAACTGGTTTGTGACTCCACTGGTGATTTCCACCACCACCACCCAGAGCAGCAGGATCCACTCAGGTCCTCTTTGGACACAGCAGCGCTCCAGACTGATGCTGTCTGACTCCTGCAAGCCTGAGCCCTGCTTTTTCATCTCTGGCAACCCCTAATACCTGGTTTCTGCTCCCCAAACACCCCCCAACCTTGCTCCAATCTTCACCCAAATGCAGTGTAAACTCCTTTTGGACTGGTATGTCCCCTCACCCTTTTTGTCAATCAAAATAATTCCCTGTTCACATCAGCAATTGCTGGACCAGAACATCTTCACCCAAGTCAGCGACAACAGGGTGGTATACACATGTAAACACACAAGCACATGACAAAGAATAAATACTGAGTACACGTGAAACAGAGATAGATTATCTGGGGATGCAGGTTCCTCCCTTTGAGGATACCTGGCTCTCGGAGCCTAGCAGCTAAATTCTAGGCTCGACCAAGACTAGAGGTCTAATTAATTTGCTGAAGGTTATCCAGATAGCTTTGGCAGAGATCAGAATCAGACTCCAGTCTTGTGTAGTATTTTAATTGCAAAGTATCATCTCCACAACCAGATTTACTTCTCTTGGTTCTACCCTACTATAAATAATAAGCCTTCCTCTGGAACACCTGAAAGCTCATTACATGCTCCAGGCAAACCATTCGTAATTACTAAGTCATCTGATTCTGTTTGCCCTTTTGGGTATTTGAGCAGCTCAGTGTCAGAGAAGGTATTAGAGCATTTACAAAACAGGTAAATAATTTATTTTCACATCTGAACAGAGTTCACTTTGGTCATTTGCAGTTTCATATTGCGTATCATTATATGCAATCGCTCATCTAAATTACATGATGTTGCCACTTTCCATACGAACATCTGAATGGCCAATAATATCAAGATATCCATAGGATTTCTATTTAATAGCAAATATTCTTGTTTGGACATGAATACCCTGTGCCTGCATGAATACAGATACCCACACAATGAAAACTTGTTCTCTGAATACTTGCTAAAACAAAAACACATCATAGATGCTTGCAAGGAGCCTGAGCATGACTGATAAGAAAGCAATATAAATCTCCGGCATGCGTTTGCCAACTCAATTCTAAAACATTCAGCTGATTGTAGCTGGAGATTACTGATTTTCTCCAACCATCCATATTTTCATCTTCTGCTAAAAATATCCATTTACATAGACTGGCAAAGCAGCGGTCCAGGACACCCAAACTTTAATAAATCACAGACATCGATTTAATCTCACGTAAATGAAGCTTCCCGTTGTCCTTTTAAAATAAACAAGGAGGACACAGAGGCCTGCACATAATCACTAAATTACAAAGAACAGATGTGAAACATTAACAAGGAAACGCTCATGCTGGCAAGGAGAAAACGCTATAAAACAGCACGCACTGTACCAAGCCAGATTGGCTTTTAAATGACTCATACTTATAAGATTACAAACAACAAGGAACAAAAATAAAATAGTTCATTTGACTGGGCCTAATACACTTTAGTTACTTTAATTTAAACTGCTAATTGTGCCATTTCTTTCCCTCCTACTTTTCCTGTTGACATCTTGGTTGAAATGCCTTTGATGGAAGGGGAATTACTACAAAACCCACACAATTCACATCTAGGCATTTACCTGTCACAAATTTGTTATCAGCGCAAGCATTCCCGTCAAAACATGCATTCATTTCTCTGAAAAGAAAGCATCCTCTCGATTGCCTAAAATGTTACTACACTAAGTATGCGTAGGACACATTTGTTCTCAGTTTTTCAAATGAGTTCTCTGAAGTTTTTTTTTATTCTGTTCGTCCCACGTGTTATAAAGCCTGTTTCTCACCTTTCACTGCGAGAGCGGGGGAAAAAGAGCAGGCGTCACTTCTTGCAGCGTTACCAAAGGCTGTTAAATGTACCCCTCAATGAACAAGCCATATTAAGTCATTCAGGATGACAGAGATGAAGAACCACTACAAAAATGCGGGATGACGGAAGCTAAAATACAAACGGCAATAGAAATACAGTGTACTCTAATTCAGATCTTTTGGCAGTTATGGTATTTTGTTGGAACAGGCTTTTTAACTAAGTTGCTGACACTCATTTGTACACGTTTGCTATTCATACGTCTATTCTACAAACACTCTTGTGTTTCGAGCAAATTTATGGTTTATTGTCCAGGAACAATTTAATTGGCTCACCTACTCAGGTACATGAAAATATATCATCTTTGCTTGCGACGCTAATTTCTGCAAATTCTCCAAGCCCAGATGTACTCGAGCGATTATGACCCATATTCATATGACATCATGAAATCATAGAATATTTGGGTTGGAAGGGACCTTTAAAGGCCATCTAGTCCACCCCCCCTGCAATGAGCAGATAGGATGCATCAAGAAAACTCAGATTCCTTTTCGTTTATCCTTAAACGAGGATCTCAATCTTCTACTTCCAAAAGCCACTATCATGCCCCTGCCACCAGCCACTGCTGCTCTGTCATTCAATACTGAGTCAGACAACTGGAGGGTCAGGACCAAACTGCTCACGCACTTTCCACACGGCTTACTTAAAAAACCTTCTTTGCCTAAACCACCTCATATTAGTACTGACCAACACAGAACTTCCTAAATTCAAAAAGTTACTGTGGAAAACATTTCAAATCAAACATGCTGCTGGTGGCCCCCTCCCTTAATTGCCCTTCTCCCTCTCCGATTCTCCAACAATAGCGCTTTCAGCAATGCCAGCTGCAAAATAAGTTTCTTCCACACCTTACGGTATTTGCATCTAAGAGTAATGGCTCAGAAAACAGAAGCTCCACACATGGGGCAGGGCGAGAGGGAGAGCAGAAGTCTGAAAAGACTTACCCATTCTAAAATACTGACCTTGAACTGGTCCCAGCCTTATGCTACAGAAATAGAGGCTCTGACATTTTTCAGTATCTGGGAAAAATTACATATACTTTAAGGTTCTGAAATGGAACCCTTAAATACTGCTCAAGTAACAAAAACTTGAAAACAGTGCAAAATCATAGAAAAAGGAGGAAAAAAAAAGGGAAAAACTGGGGGTCAAGAAGACACAACACCCAGTGGAAGGAAGAAAAGAAAGTTAAGCAGAGGCCCACATATTGCTGTTTGGCCACAGGCCGGCAGTCATATCTCCAACTAGGCAATAAGGCCCCAACTTATGACTTACGACTGCAGCTATGGCTCAGTCAAACTCTCTGGAAGAATTATTCCAAAAAAGAGAATACTTTGGTGCAAACAACACACTGCACCTTACCCTTTGGAGCTAAGCAACACTGAGGGAAGGGAAAGGGCCTCACTAATCCCATGACTTCAGCAGCAAGAAAAGAAAAAGAATTTTACCTTTGCATGAACGATATATCAGCAAGATTCCTTGCTGAGCACATCCCAGCTTGATTATGGTCACTGCCCATTAATACAGGAATGTCCATGTTATGGCCAGATTACTGCCTATCTTTCTTCATCACGCCACTGTGGAAGCATGCTTCATCTCATACAACTAGAACCTTTCTCCTTGGTATTTCTCTATCACGAGTACTTTAACGTGATCTGTTGTTCAAAGTACAAAAAAATTAACACCTTAACTACTTGGCAGAAAGGACCCCAAGCAAGATCTACACAATCAGTTTAAAGAGAATCACAATAACAAAGATGGAGTAATGTTGGGAAATTTCTGCTGCTCCTACTACTAATGAATGGATCAGCTTTTATTTTTTTTTGTCATACTTCTGATAAAGATACCCACCTACATGGTTAAAGCAGAAGCTCTCATTATGACCACCCTGGATTAACTTCTTCATAGCACATGGGACAGGCTTTCTTCCTAGTATCCACTAGGAAGAAGAAAGAGGGAGGCAGTGAATGTCTTAATTTCTTAAGATTTCCACTGGTGGAGAAAGCAGCGCATCCTTCAGTAAACTCTGTCAGCAATTATTTAAACACAACTGATAAAAATTCAGGCTTTATTTGCAATCTGAGTTTCCCTAGCTAAAGATGCCATTTAACAAGCCTTCTTATGCCTCCATCTACTAGATTAAAGAGTCACGTAATCTGTAAGTATTTATGCAGGCAGAAGTTGCATTAAAACACTTCATGTCTTTTTTTTCTTTGAACTAAATGGACAATTCGTTTTTCTCTTGCTGCAAAATGAGCTTCCTCAAATAATTTCTGCAGCTCTTTCCTGCACCAACTCTATTGTCTTTTTACAATGTTGATACCCAAAGCAGGTTCTCCAGCCTAGGAATGATGTTACCACTACTTCATATGGAAACACCACCGCTTTTGAGTCCAGGCTGATAATGCCCTGTATTTATTATTATTATGCTGATCCATGTAAGTCTGTTCTTAAGTCTAAGACCACTAGAGAAAATACAAATTTAAGTGCTTGCAGCCTTTACCCTTATTATCCAAAATGTATCAGTCTATCAACAGATGATGTTTCTTACTCTTTGCAAGGAAGAGTGTTGAAGCAGCTAATCTTGCAGAAAGCAGCTGAGCTGGAGAAATCTTCCCTTTACGAACCTGAGGAAGCAGCAATTGGAAGAGACAGGCTTCAGAAGGTGATCAAAAGAAAAGAGCAGCCAGAAACAAAAGCTGAAGTAAAGGAACTGTTTTGTTTAATGGTTTAATCACATTTATATTAAGAATAAGAACCACCATCTCAGAGACTGATTATGGCGCTTGTGAGAAACTCAGCTGACTTATATTGCAGAAATGCATACTTATTTTTCCTAATCAAAATATTTATATCTGTAATCCAATTTTAACAGTTGTTAAAATTCATTATTCATGTTCAAATTTCTAAGAAATTTTGAACTAAAATAGCAACAAAGAATAGAAGAAAGCAGCCTCAGAACTATGTTGAGCTTTTAAAGCCCTATTTCAACCCCAAGACTTTTATTTTGTTCAAGGCTAAGGGAGCCTGAGCACTTCATGTTGCAGTGATTATGCATCTATTTTCACATTTAACCTGAAGAAAAATGCAGAGGATCATGGTAGCTTCTGTATTATTCAAGGCACATTTTCGCTATTAGCAAAAATGCACTGTGACATTAAAATTAAGACTTCATACCAAGACGGCAAATTTCCAAAATCACTCTTTTAATTTTTTTTCTGTCAAGCGGATGGAAAAGATTAAAAGTCTCTATTGGAACAACAGGAACAGAACATTTTACCTGTACAAGGAGAATCAATGTACAAAGACAAGAGAGAAATGGAAAACATTAAAAATAATAATAAAGTGTTCTACTAACAAAATGTTTTCTACAAAAAAGGCCTAAAGAGCAGTAATTTTAAGGGATCAGAGTATTTATTTTCCCACAGAAGTGGAACAAGTATTTACCGTCAGTGGGATCCTTCAGCACATGGAAAACAAAGAACCGTCTAGGTTGGAAGGGACCTTCAAGATCATCCAGTCCAACCATAATCACTGTGCATCCAGCAAAGCACAACAAGACAGGATCAAGTGGGTGTCACATTTATCAAGGCTATGCACAAGCTCCATGTAATTCTTCCAGAAGGCATAAAAAAAATGTAGTGGTTGAGACACCAAATTGTTAATAAATATCCCTTGCTATTGCTAGGTATCAGGAAGAATTACGAAGTCACTCACGAAACTACCCAGGGTAAGCCCCAAAAGTCTCACATGAGTATTCCTGAAGCAGAAAATAGATGCAAACTTGGTTTTGCTGAAATACACTGCAGTGTTTGAAAGAAAAGGCTCATAAACCACCTGGTGGAGCAATGCCTGCATGATCTACCTGGAAAGTATCCACAATTAAGGGACATTTACCTTCAGGCAGACTAGAAATCAGTGCAAAGAACTGGATAATCAAACTGGCTTAGTTCTGTCAAGTTTGCAGACAAAAATGCCCTGTGTGTCCACTTTATCCATCTTTTCTTGCCCTAGAACCGTTTCAGGAAAAGATGAGTGATTTCACTGATCACGTGAACTTTCAGAGAAATAACTGCTAATCGCATACGCAGCCAGAAGAGCACATGGTAGAGATTCTTCACGCTGGTGACACATTTAACATCAGAGACTGAAAGGATACCAGTCTCTAGAAGCGTTACTCTGCCAACCAACAACATCCATCTCGCCAAACACGGAGCTTAAGCCCAAAGCCTGACTTTGTTTCTAAGATACTATTTCCAGAGTGACTAAGAAGTGTCTGATGCACCTCTAGCACAGACACACAGCACAGGTGACAGACAGTACTGTTTCACACATTAACAAAAGCACTGTCTTGTCCCTTTCAGACGTTTTTAAAGCAGTAATGGGCAAGGCCCTTGACACAGCCAGGAAAGAAGGACGTACATCTATCAGCCCAGGGTCAAGCCTCCTTGGCACAGAAAATCATGCATCTTTCTTGCTCACCAGCTATGAGGCCTAAGATAAAAACGTTCCAGCAACTATTTCTCCTTTGTCACGGCAGCCTACTTTTTAGAAGATAACAGCGAGTTTCTTGCTGTTGCTGAAATATGTGAAATAATCACAGTTACCCTTTGCCGAGGGCAATTTTTATAGTCTGAGACACAGCCTTCCTCTGAATTAGGTGGTAATTAGATTCTTCTTTGCTTATTTATGTTCTTCTCTATTTATTTATGTTAGAACATTACCAGCATGAGTAATTCATCGCGGTTTGAATGGTGGAGTCAGACAGAATAAGGACTAACACATAGGAATAACAGGTACAAGAGACTGACACATTTCAGCTGCAGGACAAGGCTATTCTTAGATCAAGTCCGTGCATCTGCAAACAATACACCAGCCAAGCACCTGTGACAAGCATCATACTGGGGGGCCAGAAAGAGAGCATGAAGTTTTTTATATTTACACTTGACCATTCATAATATTAATTGTTGTATCATTAGGGGCAGAAGCAGCCTTTTTTCCACACAGAGCCCACGCTGGGTGGGTAACAGACAGGTGGCCTTAAAGCTCCAGATATGAGCTGCCCCTTCTCACTGTATCTTTTTGCCGTCAAACGATAATTGAAGAGACCAAGATCTCCCCTGCCCCAAGCAGGCCTTGGCTAGGAACAAGTCAAATTTTCCATAAAGTCCATCACTTACAGTAACAAAGTGTTATTTCTCTTCCTTCACCTGGGGAAAAAAGGAAAAGGATGTACACTACCTGTGCTCCTGCCTTCTGCTCGGCCCTGCCTCTGATCAACCAGGCATCCAGACACAGACACGAGTTCTCCATATCCTTTCGTCCGCTGTATTACTCCCTTGCCATTTTGTGGCTAGGTACAGCACCATAAAGTTTCTAACGTCATGTGTTTCAAAATTATCTTCCCTAAGAAAAGTCTTCGAAGACGGGCAGAATTATGTGAAGAACAGAATTTGACAGTGGGCAAGTATTTATAATATCCCAGTAATCAATGCTGCAGCAAATTCCGCCCAGCTGAACAGCATGTGTCCGTTTCCCAGATCAAATATGGACCCCAGACACAGCGCTGACCTTGTTTACACACCACCCAGAGATCTATATTAAGGAGGAAAGTGTTTGATACTCTATGTCCTGGTTATTTCTTTAATGATATGAAGGATGCTCATGTTAGATAGCAAGCAAAACAGGTTCAAGATAACTGACAAAACTGAAAAGGTGATAGAGATATTTAACCAAAACTAAGAAACATAATGAACCCCAGGAAAGAGAAGAATAAAGCAGACTTCCTTTTATTTCTACAAACAGGAGCACAGAGAAGCACATAACTTGTGGTATCTGCTACTGAAAAGGGTTGTCCTTAGCTACAATCCCGCACACCTACAGCTCGCTGCTACATACCCAAAACACAGTAATTCTTTCCTAACCAGTATTACTTTTCACAACCGAGGAAAAGGTCCCCAGCTGGTGTAAAACAATAGTTGAGGATTTGTTCTGCGCTTTATCCCAGGTTTGGACAGAATGAAGGCCGTGTCACTAAATTCTTCCTTTCTGGCTACCTTACCAAGCCTATGCCACCCAAGACCTGTCAAAAGCAATGTAGAAATTATGAGATCAGAGATACCTCTAACACGTCTTAAGAAAAAAAAAAAAAAAAAAAAAACTATGTCACTTTGCAGATCAGGCCCTCTACAGCTGCGCCTGTGTGCAAAGCAGCAATCACTTCACTTTGCTTGAAAAATCAGGCAACTGGAGGCAACTGGACCCAAGGGGCAGTCACCGGGCTGACCAAGTGCCTCAGGCCAGGTACTGGAGGGCTCCACAGCACATGGGAGCAACTGGGGAGACTGGGATCCCGGGCCAGTTACTGGACAGATCAAGTGTCCCAGGTCAGCTATTGGAGGGAACTGTGCTGGACGATTTCCCACCAAGGGGCTTTCTAACCCATAAACCGCTTTCACTTCTACCAGCTGCACTGCCTCTGGTCGTGTTACTGACCAACAGACAGCTCATCTCTCCTCAGTGTTTCCTCTCAGTTTCATCACAGAAAGGATCTTTCAAATACTATAACTTGACCTCACTACACCTCTCAGCGCACGAGTATGAGAAGCATAGAGACATTGCAGCAAAGCCTGGGACAGTCTGTGCATTCTGAGACACCAGTAAGTGGCACTGACAAATACACCACCAAAAAAAGAAAGTCCCTTTGGCAGAAAGATGGGTGCATTTGATCAAATACAGCAAAATAAACCTGAAGAACTGCAAAGTCTGAAATTATGTATCTGGTATTTCTTTTCTTCCTTTGCTCTTACGCATCCTTCTTTCTTTTAGTGGAGAAGGTTAACATCCTTGCTGCAGAACGTTGTTTTTGGAAACCTTCTACCTACTACCATTGAAGGTTATTTTAAAATATGTTAATACCACAGTATTTCCCTTACTTCCATTATAAAGTTTATTTGGTAAGCTATTCACAGGTCCCACTACATCTGCATTGATTCCCAGATTTCAGAACAAACTCCCTGGACACACTGTTGGGTTTCATACAACGTTTGTGGAGCAGTTACCCCCACCACACCGATGAAGCGGAGCTTTTCCTGACATCTGAAGACACATAGCCTTAAGATAGCCTTCACTTCTGAAGGTGCAGACAGGGTTTGAAGAACCACCTTAAACTGTGTCAGGTATAAATGATCTGGCTTCCGCACACAACAGTGTGACTAGATTGCGGCAGCTCTGAGATTAGTTTTTGCATGCCAGTATTAATAGCAAGCAACACTGACAGTTACTCATTGTAGCCTGTAGGGAAAATTTCTCTTGGGCAGGAACTCCAGACATTGCTGAAAAATCTGAAACACTGCACACAGCGTGAAAATATTGAACTTGCCTCTCTTTCTGCAAACAAACTAAAAGGAATTATCAAGGACTCCACTGCTGTGAAACAACAGGTTGTGGTATACAATGCCACAGGATACCAGATAGTAACAAGAGGGGAAAAAAAAAAAAAAAAAAAAAAAAGTCTGCTGTTTGCTTTCATTGACTAGCAAGTCACTGAAGAGAAGCGCTGTGAAATTTAGCATTGGGTTTGTGCATAGTGGAGCTTTGCGTTAAAGCAAATGAGAACCCAGAACGGATAAGACAATAGATAAGCCAACAGACCCATCACCTGAACATGGTTCTCCAACAACGTGCTCCAGGAAAGCTAACCAGACAGAAGTAAGGCTATGGACATTAAAAAGAAAAAATTATATATATATCTCAAAGAAATCCCAACAACAATAAAAAAACCAAACCAAAACCGAAAGAACACCACAAAAAAACCCACCACATAAAACACACACAAAAAAGATATCACAGGCTTTTGACTTTATCAAGACTGGGAGCAATCAATAGAAGAGCAACATCATCTAAATTTCTGTGAAACTCCCCCCCCATTGTTAAATTCAGAAAATAAAATGTATTATTTACTATAGAAAAGTATGACCCTAAGCACCCTTAAGTGATTCCTCAAATGAAAAAAGTTAAAGGCTGCTCCAGAAGCAAACTTGTCACTTACTACACGCTGCTCTCCGAAATTCTTACTGGCTGAAAATTCCTTTAAAAATGATCTGACATGATTTTTTTGTCACTTTTCGTTACAAGAAAATAACTTCATTTTTCAGATATGCTAGAACAATTTTTCCTATCTTTGTTGCAACATCCACAGACTCAGTAAATGGAAGTTTTCAGCAGCATGCATTCAGCATTAAAAGCAAAATCATCCAATAAAAACACATCTAATGATGAAAATTGTGTAGTATTAATTCCTCTGTGCAAAGGTGTGAAAAAGACTTTAGCCAATAAAAATGGCTAAAACCAAGCAACCGGCAATCAAAATTTTGTGGCCTAACAGATGTCTAACAGATCATAAAAATCAGAGACGTACTTTATTACCATTGAAACCATCAACGCTTGAAAAGACGTGATGCTTTCAGAAGACAGGATCCTTCCCAAATGTGCTCAGGGAATGCCTGTTTAGATAATGGAGGAGATTAAAAGCCCATCTCCCTCATTGCAATCAAAAAATCCCACTGCCTGGGACACGGGCAAGCAGTTAGGAAGAAGCATAACATTATCTCCTGGAGGCGATTACTGCGGGTACAGCTACAGAGGCAGTAAAGACTTCCATGGTTGCGCATTTATGAACTGTGAAGTTGGAATTAACTTGATGTCCTATGGAAACATTTATATGAACCTCCTTGGTTTAACACAGCAGTTAAAATACAGAACTTACGCTGGCCAAAAGAATAAATTACACTTGTTAACTTCACCTTTGGGATCCATAAGATCAGGCACACATTTTGAGCCTGTTTCTTCCCCACTGAAGAACAGTTCAGGCAGCACCAAATCAAGAGAGACATATACGTAATCCAGTGCTGTTAATTAAGCTTGAGATCTACAGGCAGAGCAAAAAAGATAGCATAAATATTTCATTTCAATGTTTGTACTTATGAGCAAAGATAACTAGCAACTTACCAAGCAGAGACTAATGGGATGTAAGCCACCAGTTTAGGTCAGTGGTTCTGATGCAGCGGTACTGCAGGACCCTTTTACCCCCTCTTAACCGTTTATTGAAGAAAGAGCATCAACCTTGAGGTCGTCAAACCGATTCCCAGTCAGGTACCTCTGGCTACAGAAATCACTCCGTTAACCTGACTCCTGGCTTCCTTCTGTACATGGGTCATGCACGTAAGGAGATTTTGAACCATTCAAAAACAGGAGATTTCCTCCCTCTCTGTGAACTGCTCTGTTAGGCATAACTGCACTTGAGATAAAGACTCTTCCGCCCCTTCCTCGTTCAGGGAGAGTATGTAACTATACCCAGAAAAGACTGAGAAAGCAACTTCACACAAACAACACTCCTATATACACACACGTAGTCTTAAAAAGAAAGGATGAGAAAAGACTAATCTTTTTCCTCCCTCTCTGAAGCCTTAAGGACATCATCAAGTGGAAAGAATTCAGAAGACAAAAAGGCGAAGGGATGATTTTTTAAAATGAGGACAGTTACAGAGCATGAAAACACCTTTCAAAGAGCTAACCAGGAACAGTCCCCTGTCCAGAAGCCCAAACACTTCTGTGTTTATCCTGGTGTACCTCTGGCCTGATGCTCTGCTTTCTGCAAAGGGGGACCGATTTCCCTTTTCTAAACAGATTATACTGAAAGAAAGCACATTAAACTTGTGTCTGCAACCCAACAGAACCTGGAAGGTGTAGCTTAATAAATTATCATTTTGCCATTGCTGGCAGACATCAAACTTATCACCATCCTAACAGCACAGGGTTTCAGGACTTGCCAAAATAAGACTGAGATTCACACTGAGAAAAAAAAAAAAATCATAGAGCATTTAGCATGAAATTTGACAATGAGTTATGTGACACTAAACCAGCTGCAAGGGTAAGAGTGAAAAGAGTCAAGGATTGAATGTTAGAATCAGCTGGGACTCTAATAGCATCATCCTTTACCCAGATGCCATTTCTCATAAAACTCAGTAAATCAATTTTTGAAATGTCTACCTTTCCGGCAATTTTGGTTGGAAGTGTTCAAGGCATTCAAAAACCTGTTAGCGTGAGGGAGAGAAAAGAAAGCAGATAAGGACCCACAAGAGGCTGTATGATCACATAAGCCTTATTTCCACAGATAAAATAAAGTAGGAATGCATGAGGAAAGAAAAACAGAAAGACCACAGGGAAAAGAAATTGGACAGAAACCATCTTATTACATCAGTTTTGTTATGAACCGAGTGAGCATGAGCCCTGTTGAAGCCCGAGACAAACGCTATATACTTATTTGAAATTGAGTCTATACATCTTAAAAAGTATATTTGAATGTTATGTTTTGCCACTCTAAAAAAAAATTACCTTTTTCTGGGTTCAGATCCCAATGAACCTATATTATTAGCTGTCAAGTTACATCAATTATATAAAAAAAAAAATGTATCAGAAGTTTGACAAAATTAGATCATCTTTTTATGCCTTGGCAATTACCTGAATACTCAACTGAAGATTCTTTTGAAGTTTTATTGTCCAAATCTTCATGCCAAATAACCTATGCCATGGAACTGAGTATTTAAGAGAAAACTGGAAGGCAAAATATTTGCACAACTGAGTACAAAGCTGAGCACATCGGTACAGCAACAATGAGCAGTAGTCAGACTTTCCAGCCAGAACAAATTAGCTCCTTTTTCAGCTCTCAAATGGAAGACAAACTCCTCTTTTAGAAGGAAAAAGACTCTGTTGCTGCCACACAAACCAATGGGTCGGCCTTCAGTCTGCTACAGCTTCCCAACACACCGAAGCCAGAAAGGAAGAAGTGTCCAGAGAATCCAGAAATGAGTCTTCACAGAAAAAGTGCTGATTCCCTGAACTGTGGACTACATGCAAAATACATTCAAAAATACATATTTATTTACACAAATACAAAGCTTGTTACTTAAAGATGCCAAATCATAGCTGGTATACACTGGGCTATACAGGCAGCAGCCAGAGACTGCTGGGAGTCAGAGGAGCTTTCACCTTAAAGAAATTCATCAACTCGTCTTATCATGAGCAGCTCCCTGCTGCAGAGGGTGAAAAGAAATACTAAGTATGGGAAATTATAGAAGAAAGCAGACAGAAAAGTATTATTAAATCCTAAAACTAATAATGGCTTGCTTTGTTTTGAGTCAAATGTCTCCCTTCCCCACCCTACAAAAAAATCCTCAAAATATACAGAAAGAAAGAAATAAGAAAAAGAAAACGAAAATGAAAGGGGTAAAAAAAAAAAAATAAATAAAAATCTGTATTTCTTAATCGTGGATCTTTTCCATTGACCTCAGGAGAAATGGCATGAAATGTAACAATGCTTTTTGCAGTTATTTTATTTTCCCCATGCTTCATGCTTCACTATGTATGTAGACACACCATGTTTTATTAAAAAAAAAAGAAACAACAACAATAAAACCTGCTGAGTTTCCGGGAGCTAGTCTTATTGGTTTCTGCAATGCTTCATGAAAAGGTCCCTAGGGGTTACCACCGTGACTCATACTGTCTATTCAATAATAAAACCAATAATAATAATAAAAAGCAGCAGCATTAAACATCTCTGTCTACAAATAACAAGGAAAGCCACCAGCTCTCTTCAAGAGCAGGTAATAAGCAAAACCGGTGGAAAAATGTCTTGTAAAAGAGACCAAACAGACTTCCAGCATCTTCCTATCAATAGACAAGATATCAGTTTAGCAAACAGGTTCTGAAACATACTTAAAAATATTACACAGAAACAATAAGCAATTGATAGTATTTGTCTACATATAAATGTCCTGTTAAAATGTTTAACATAGAGCAGGACACCTATTTTTTCATCCAGGAAGAAGGAAGTAATTGTTGGGATGATAAAAATCACAGGAGGTGTCACGTAAGTTTACGTAGGTGTTAAGCCTAATGCTGAACAAAGACAGAACAACAGAGACCGTCATCCAAAATGTCACGGCAGCCAAAATTTACCTGAAGTCCTTTAAAGGGCCAGTAAGACAGTATCAACATGCCAGCAACAGAGCAGGGGAATCCAGCAAAGGGATCTGTAACAATCACCAGGAGGGAAAGAGCCTGTGTCGGGTTTCTATAGCAGAGCTGATGATGAGCATTTAATCAGGTTTTACAACCTTTTCCAAAGTAAAATTTTAAACACGCTCAACCCTTCTTGTGTGTTCCTTTGACATGCTACATTGCCAAAGTCTGGGCAAAAATACACACTCTTCCAAAACAAAGGCAGATTTGGAAAACTGCAAACTGAGATTTATTTTGAAAAACTATGTCCGAGTGCTTCAGCAGCTTAAGTTGCAATTCTCCAAAATGTACACATTCATCCAAATCACAGAGCTGCCAAAGAGCCTTTCAGCCTAATTACAGAGACGCCAGCGTGCCAAGAAGTTCCCTGTCTCTCCTGAGACAAAAATACCAGCTAGTCCTCTAACACAGCCTCACCTCTGTTTTATTACACAGCACTCTGCAAGGGAACCAAACCATCTTGCTCTCCTCGGCCAATGCAAACTCCTTCGTTTGCCCTAGGTGTAACAGTGCCGCCGCAGCCGCTCACCGGCTGTGCAGGGACGCAGCTCCCCAAGGCCCTCTGCTTCTCCCAATGCCATGGGGCAAACGCCGCCCAGGGCAGGCAGATGACTCGCCTTGCGTGTTCTTTTACCAACCTGCAATTATCAGAGTTCACAACTAGCAGTGGAAACAAACTATGGAGCAATGCTTTGTAGCCAAGCTTTACCACATTAACTCTTTTTTTTTTTTTTTTTTTTTTTCTTCCCTTAATTTTCAGAGTAAGAATCCACCAGGGCAGAAGAAAGTACTTACTTACGTATTACTGAGGGATACAGACCAGTCCTGGATAGTGTGGGTCTCACAGCCCAGGATCACCTAGTACTCCCTCAGAAAAACCTCTATTTATAAGTCAGGTTAAACGGCAAACTTAGAGTGGACACGAAATAATAATTAATAATCCTTTTCACAATCTAGACAACTGTCTCTAATACTGGTACCGGAGCTCTAGATCCAATACAAAGAACTGAAATCAGATTTTTGTCTGGAGGAATAGGACACCAGCTTTACTAATTTGATTAGAAACTAAGTTTTAAGAGTAGTTTAAGCCCTTCAGACAGCAAAGGATATCTGAAAAATTTGTCACTTTTTGGTTCATAATTATCTTTTGATTTCAATTTTCAAAAACCTATTCCAAGGCAGCTCTTTGGGACAACTGTGCTGTCAGATCTTTCTTAGTGCTCATCCTCCTGCTTGAAGAATGTGGCTTTTCTTTGGCTCTGTGAACTTTTTAATTTTCTAAAGTACAATATTTTTCTCCTCTATATTGCCATTCAGACTTTTAAAAATAGAAACAAACAAACAAACAAAAAAATAACTACTGTGGTGAGTATAGGAATGATTTTGTGTAAGACACTTTTCCTAGCTACTATTTGTTTTATCTTAATGTATTAAGCTGTCTACAGACCAACCTGGGCTGCTCAAATCAAGGCTCCCTCATGGCAGCCCTCCAAGAAAAACATCAGAGCTTCAGCTCCCCTCCATGGCTTGAATGAAGAACATGGGAAGAGCTGGGGCCACCAGGAGTGAAAGTTCAGAGGGGAAATACAAACAACACTTAGAGGCAGTCCCAGGCACAAAAAGACCTGTGGGGAAGGGTCTGGAAACCAAAAGGGAGAGAAAAATTATTCACACTGCAACAACATGGAGGAAACTTTCCAGGTCAGTAGCAAACTTGTGGAGAAAAAGAAATGAATTGTTTTGGGGAGAGTTCCGTCATGGTCATAAAAAGAGGCACAAGGAAATGACTGACCAGTGCCTTCCCTCTATGGACTTTTGCCAGGAAGCCTTTCTTACGAAGAAGGGGGTGAGGACCCCCACCATTAAAGCACACACACACAAATTCACTCAAACAATGTTCCAGTCACCCTCTCTGAAGAGTTAAAGAGGGTGCAATACCCAGAGGAGAGTGCACAACCACCCCAGCGAACTTTGTGTGGAGATTTCAATGAAGCACATTGTGTCTCCTGAGAGCTGTCACTGTTCCAATAATTTTTTCAAACAAGTCAAAGTCCCCATTCCCACTACAAAACCAATTTGCAGACTCCATCCGTTCCCCACCTCCCTCCCAATAACTTCAACGATTCATTTTAGGTCCTCTTTCTGCCCAAGCTGACTAGCATTCAGCCCCAAAGATCTCCTGCCTTTCCCTAATAGCTGTCTCTAACCTTTGAGACAGGTTTTTGGAGCAGCACAGAGCTCGAGAGATTCATTTGCTCTCACCGGGCTTCAGTAAAAGCTTTTAGGTGCGAGCCCATAAAACTACTTTCTTGACATGTATTGCATCCTGGTCCTAACATGCTTTCCGTCCTGGATTCCTCCCACCTCCACTCAATTTGACATCAATTCCAGAGCACAATGGCTGAGGACGCCCTTTACTATTACAGTGGGGAAAACCCCTGCTATTTTCTTTTAATTTAAGGGGTTGTTTCCTTTCTGCTGACACATGTTAGGACTCCAGGGATGCACAGGATTTACTCCCAATTTCAGTTATGGTACCAATGCCTGGCAAGATAGTGTGTTCCTTCAATGCAAGGTTACAACCTGCTCTTCCTGGTTTATTTTCTAAATTAATAAGGAGGCACTCTGTGGGCACCTGACAGACATATTTGTATTAAGGTTTGGATTTATTTTATGGTAGCTTCCCTTTTTAACTTATGACAAGGCTTTAGCTATCAAAACACCTTCTTACTCCTTGTTAATTCTTATTTTCTTCAAAGATCACTGGCAATATACATATAGTCAAAAATACTGTGTAAAAATTACTAACAGAGGGAAAGAATGAGGTCGGGGAGAAAGAATGTACAGCTTTTAGCTAGTTTACATTCAGGGCTGCAGTTCGAATTTGCCCATCAAAAACGCTGTGCCTGTGGACTGCAATTCTAAGCTAAACTGAGTAAAGGCAGTGATTTTACTTTCAAGTAGAGATTCACACACTCTTTTCCCCTTCCTTATTAACAACATTGTCTTGTAAAGGTGTATACTTCTCTTTTTTGTTGACAAAGACTAGGAAACCCAACAGACTTTACTCTTCAGTTCAACAAGTGTTGGTAAGCAGGTTTTCGTGACAACAAATATTACATCAGCATTAAAAAGAAGTAAAAAACATTTTCACACAGCAACTTCCTCAGTAATGACCAACACCATCCAACAATTATTTTCATTGAACTCATGCTTTTCTGGTTCCTCAATTTTGCACTATGAAAAAAAATGTCAACTACTAAATAAAGCATGGGATAGGAGAAAAAGATTTAATTGTGAAAGACACCTCTTCATTTAAGCATCGCTGTGATAGCGTAAAAAGCAAAAGGATCAGATTGAAGGTAACATCTCTGTGTTTAAATAATGTATTTTCTTGCTATGTACTCTTTTAAGTCAATGTCAAACACATAAAAATGCAAAGAAACTGGTATAGCAGCTTACTGTACTACTCAAGCATAAATGTCACTGCTACACAGACCTTATATTATCAGCCCGACTATTAAGGTTAGCGATTACTACTCTTCAGAACCCAGACTACAAATTTTCATCTAGACCAATATCTACTAGTAAACCTAATCAATGCCGAAGACCTCTTTCTACAAATATTCAACACATGCTGTTCCTCCTGAATTCTATTTCAAGCGAACAGCTTTTCTATGTTTTTTTAACACTGAAAAAAGGATGCAGATGTCTAATTATCATATCTAAGTTTCTAAATTTGTACACCTTCAAAACATGCAAAACATTATTCTTTTAAAAATAAGGTAATTGGAAGTATTTCAAAAGAGTTATACCCTCAAAATTAGTCAAATAACACTGGAAAGATCCATTGTATTATTCTTATCTTACTTATAATCTTAAATGTCTTTGACAGCTTTCCCCCCCCAAAAACCTACCTGGGGTTTGAAAAGGCTGCCAATATCAGAATCCCTCGAGGGTTAGGGAGGGGGAGCAGATGTGAGAACTGGTCTCCAAAAAAATTCACAAGAGATAAAAAACTTACAGAGCAAACAGACAACACGAGTAACAAGCGAGCAGGGCCAGATGCCATTCACCCGGGAATTGTAAAAGAACTTGGAGATAGAAAAGCTGGATTATGAACTGGGAGTTAAAGCACTCGCTTCAAACTAGCCTCGGGATGTACCGAGAGGAAGGCAATAACAAGAGGCCAACGTATGAAAAAAAATTTTTCTAAAGGTTTCAGCATGGTCTTCCAGCAAGACTCCTACAAAAACCGTGCTGCCTTAAGATACGAGGAACGGCCCTGCCTGTCTCTCCAAACAGCTTGTTAGAAGATGATGAAAATAAAAGGTAGGATCAAATGGCCATTGGACTATCTCAGGACCTGTGCTCAGGTTTGTGCCATGCAACGCGTTCCTAAAATAACCCAGACCGAGGTTGGGATGGTGAGATGACAAAGTTTGACTTTACACATGCTCGGAGCTGAACCATGAAAAACATCCTTGAGTTTCTACTCAAACCGTCAAAGACAGCAGAAATAGGGAAAGTTACTGGATGGCTGTGGCAGTTGACAGTGGCACTGGCATATGATGGAAGGAGAAGAGCATCCATTTGGTGGAAAAGGATTCAAAGTTTTAAAACTGTTTGTCTCAGCTAATCCTGCAGTTTTACTCGCTGTCAGATATTCATGTTGTTATAGTCATGACACCCTAAAATCCATCCCTAACTAGCTGCAGAAACAGCTGGATGACATGAACAAAACTATCATACACTAAGTAATACCTCAGAAAACTAGTTTGGCTTTTATAATGGAGAACAGCATTAAGAACCTCTAGCCCAGTGAGACTTGAAAAAAAATGATTCCTTTTCAAAGAAAATGTCAGTATCTACCTCCAAACAGAGTATTTCTTTTAGCTTCAATAGCCTAGTTGAAGAAGAATTCAAAAAGCACTTTCATTTAACACATCTCTCAACAGTGAAAGTATTTCACTTAGTAACTTGATACAGGAAAAAAAAACCCCAAACCCTATGAAGTTAATACAAAATCTTGGGTACTCTGCTATTTCTAGAATGCAAGCATCGCATCCTGTCCTTATTTTGAACTTCCAAGGGAGTTAGCTTGCTGTTTTGGAAGCTAGCTAGGAACCAGGCCACAAGATCCTACAGCATTTGTTGTGCAACTTCCAGTTTTCGGCTCTAAGCTAACAGCAAGCTGACAAGGCTCAAAGTACATTTTTCACAGAAAGAAAGAAATTATTTGTTTTAGTCTCCTCTCATAATGAATTCAAAGCGAAATTTTTACTTCAAGATAAGGCTATTCACCGCACATCTGGAATACTGGATTTTTGCTGCCAAAATTCAAGACCTCACATCAGAATAAAAACCATGTATATTTCTGGCTTTATTTTGCAGTTTTAAATTCTACCTTTATTAAAATCCTAACAATCAAAACCAGAAAGGCGATTTGCTAGTGAGCAATGCTGTTCAAGATTTGTACCTCCAAAGAGCAGATGTGTATGTGCCCTGCCTTGCAAGAGCAGGAACACTCCAGTCTTGCATCAGTTTAGGTTGCGTGCATGCTTCTCAGCAGAAACATAGATACCCTCTTCCTTCATCTTAACCATCAGCTTCCACTTGGTAGGGTACGTATTTTCTTGTCTTCAGAAAGGAGAGTATCATACAACCAAAGCAAATTAACCTCCATTATTTACTTCCTCTGAAGACACCCCTTTTTCCTGCCCTCTTTGCCTCAGAGTCTGTGTTCTTCTTGAAAAAACAACCATTTCTCACATTCCACAAAAAGCACTCCATCAGCTATACCATCACAGCATTACATTAACATTTATATTTGGTAGTAAATATTTTTTTTTCCATCCTGCAAGCATGCGACATTGTCAGTAAAAATACATTGTCTGTAAAAATACTGTTCCAATCCATATCACCAAAAGAAACCCATGCCTAAACACTCCTAATGCCAACCCCTTCCAGGATAAAAGGCAATATGAATTAAATACACTACGCAACGTTGATCACAGCGCAGGGTGCTATAAGTAATCAGAATAACATTAGTGTATTTACAAATATATAAATACAAATTGCCACTGGTATAAAATGAAAGAGCTGAGCCTTATTTGCACCCTTACCGAATGCCTAAACTCCATCAAAAAGAGGCCGCTATGATTCTTTTTCATTTGTGATAAATTAACACAGAGATAACACAGAGGTAAAATATTTACAGAGTAGCACTAAGATACTCTCAGATTCTGCTGTCGACTAATGTTCGCAACTCTGTCCTGCTGACACGCAGCGGCACAAACACCCTAACCTCCCTGGATACCCAAGAATAAAATGTTGATGTCTTCAAGCTGAGTCAAATTGCACCCTTGGACAAAAGCACTCTAAACAAAGAGCTGTCAATACAGTTCTGACCTGCAGCCTCTCCTCTCTATTTTAATTGTGAAACTGTGCTTTTTGGGGTATAAACCCATTCCTAAACCTGTCCCCAGCAAGAGAAAAACAGGTTGCACAAGTAGTGGAGTGCCTGGTTCCATGTTCACATGCTTATGGCAATCAGAGTAAAATAAACATGCAAGCTAAGCAGTTCTGAAAAACAGAAATAAATTAATAAGCCAAATACCTTCCCTCTCCCACAACTTCTATTAGAAAGTCATGTGAATCCCAGTGTTAACCAAAGAACCTTCTCTAAGCAAGCATATTTAACTCTAGACACCCTCACTAAAAAATGACTTGAAGAGTACAAGAAACAGTTTAAACCAACTGTATAAAACCTGACATCACAAAATCTGATACCCCAACTGCTTACCTCTGTGTTCCTGTCCACAGGTCTAACATTGAGCTTCCACTGCCAGGAAACACTGAATAGGCGTATTTTCATGTGAGTCTCAACTTTGGACAGAACTGTATATATACCGACTGCAGTTTATCTGAGTCCTTCAACCTCACAGATGCATAATTTAGCCATTTTTAAAGCAAACCCAAATAATCAGCAGATCAAGAAAACCATTTCATATAAAGATAAATCATGACACTGCTGGTTTTGATACAGCTGCGTTGTCAGTTAATCCATTACACGTTGCTTAGAGTCAATGAACCCGAACATACCTTTCAGTTCCTGGCTCAAGAAATCATTCAGATTAGATAAATCCTTCCCTATGTCTTTGACCACAGGACTGAGCTGTAGAAGCTTGTTCCATCATTGTTGTTTTACTTTTGGAGCCAATCAATTCCAGCCCATCTGCAACAGGAAGCATGATCTCCATCAAAGTCATCCGGCCATACTACTCACTGTCGTGTTCCAAATGATGCAATTGCAAGAAAATAAATTCATTTTGTGTGGTTTGGGTTACGTCTTCCACTAATACAGCCACGCAACCCATCAAGCTCTTCAGGTGCATTTATCCTAAAGTATAGATTAGTATCTTCTCTTAAAGCATGCATTTTCTAAGAAATCAATACCACTTTGCACATATTAAAACTTACTGCTCCTGCTATCTAGACTGACTGATTGAGAAAAATAAGTATTTCTCTGCAGGTGAAACATGTTCAAGTACAAATGAAATTCTTAAGATATACAGTTTAAGTTCATTATACAGCTTTTGACTTGCAGACTTCTCTGACTATCCTTTCTTTCTTCAATTAATTCTGGATTACACTCTATCAAGAGTGTAAAACTCTCTTGTTCACAAAATCAGGATGCATTAAGAGAACATTCCAGCATACGTAATTCCTGCTTCTTCAGCAATTATCATATAATAAATAAATTCAAGAAGCAGTTACATTTCTCATTACAAATCATTCAGACACCAGCTTGCCACACTCTCATTTCTGCACATTCTTTTACCTTCTTTCCTTGCAATTTTGCCTATACAATACACTGGTCCAGACATTTAATATTTACTTTTGTCTTCCTTCTGTATAAAGATGCATAAGAGTAGTCTGACTAGATTTATTTTACTTGTGAGGACTTTATATCTTCAGCGAAAGCCTACTGCTGAATGAAAGAGTAGCCTGAAAGAATGGAATCCAAGAATATAAGAAAAAGGAAGTAAAAAAAAAAAAAGAGAAACTGCACTAAAGTGTGTAAGAGATGAATAAAAAACTAGACTAACAAATAAATAGACATCTCATTTATCATCTGACGTTTTATGATGCAAATGACAATACTGCCAAGAAATAAGAAGAGGACAAAGGAGCACAACTACACCAAAGGCAGGCACAGCTTCTTTAGAAAGCACAGGCAGCAGCACGTGCTGCCAGGTGTCACAAGGAAGGCACATTTGTTTGTAGCAGGAAAACACAACAGAATTATCCTCTAGGCAGGATATGTCAGTAAGTACGGGCTTAAGCAGCTTTTAAAAAAGTGATATAGAAGGCTCAGGCCAACGCACTGAGTGTGAGAGCACAATGGGGACAGCGCTGCCCCCCAGCACGCTGCAGAAGGTACCGAGAGACCCACTACTTCACATCTCATTTTAACTAAGAAGGAACTAAAAGAATTCTAAAAGCAAAGGTTATTTGAGCAAAAAGCGGAAGTTCCTTGAATCAACAGAGGTTTGCCAAAATATAAAGGGGAAACTAACAGCAACAGAATGAAAACATGAGAACTGCAGAGCTAGAAGGTACCTTCAGGTATTTATTTCCTGCTCTTTAAAAGTAGGATAAATTGTATCCAAAAAACCACTCCTGACAAATAGTTGTCCAACATATTATTTGCAAACACCTATAGCGGAGATTCTACAGTTGTGATCATTTATTTCCATGCTTGATGCTGCCTAGTCTTAGAACCCTTTTTTTCTGGCCCCTGTGCTGTAATTGAGCACCTACTCCTCCCCTCGCTGTTTCTTTTTTTGTTGAAATGATACACAGACCCACCTTCCAGGATAGTTTTACATATCTAACTTCTCATCTTTTTTCCTCCCATTAGTAATACACATCGCATTCTTACAGATTTTCTAGATTTCTAATACTTTTTGCTAACATTTGGTTTTGGCAATAGCTTGACCATTGGCTTGCGTTAGTTTTCATTCACTGTATCTCCAAAAGTTTTTATCCAAAACCAATGCCTAGCAGCCATTCACCAAGTACGTTTATATGGATTATGTTTGCCCAACTCCAGTACACTGCACATAGCCCTCTTTAATTACATCCCATTTATTTCGGGCTACTCTTAACTAGTGAAAATCCTCCTGAAGCATAAGCCACACTTTCAAAACACTTCCAATCTCTTCCTCCCTCAATGCTTGATATTCAAAAACATAGCAAGTGTATTCCACTAGAGAAGACTAATTAAAAAGCTGAATAGGACCAAACCAAAAAAGACACTATTCAGCCCACCTTTTCTGTATATGAGCTGTGGCCTACTGATAACTGCTCTGAATATCTTCAAAAAGTTGCACCCTATGCAGAAGTCGACAGTAGTTTCACATGGCCCAGTATTTTTTCACTCCATGCTTCCTTGCCACCAGTCAAGATCCACTCTGTTGTCCTCATTATCTTATCCCATTGTAAGTGTACGGGAGGGGAAACAATGCTTACCTCAATTATAAAGCTTCAGTTGTTGAAAACTCCTGGCTCTGTAGACTTTGGAAAACTCTGGGGATACTGGAAACCAGATGAGGAATACAGGAAAGCCGAAAGGTTGGCTATCCCTGGAGGGGACTGTCCAAAGGAAAAGCCAAACAATTCCAATTCAGGAAAAGAATCCCAATATGAATACTGGAGCAGCTTCCTAAGGACCTAAAAATAGTTTCCTTTCAAAGAAAAAACAAACCAAAACACATCAGCAAATGACTCAATGCATTCTCACGTCACATTCAATCCAAGTGGGGGCTGCCACCAAACAGGACCATCTGTTCTTCCCTCCACCACACACTGCCAATTCCTGTTCCCTTCCTGCCGCTGCATCTAGTGACCACACAGCTGCAGGATGAATTCATTGACTTATCAATGGGATGGAAAAATAATCTGCCAAAAACCCCACCAAAAGATGAAACCAAATTGGTTAGTCTTGTTATACGAACAACTGAGAGAACCTAGGGAGGGGATGTGGAAATCTGTGGCAGGGCGGGAGACAGCAGGACGGCTCCTTCTGGGGCACCCTGCCTGCCGACAGCAGAAGAGAACACCACAAGCACAAAGACATCAACCCAAAAGTCTAAGGTACAAAAGAAATTACAAGTAGCATGGGAGGTAAAATGCAAAATGACAGTATCTTAAATCCTGCACAAGTAAAGACAAAGGAAAGTACTCATGACCACTTAAGCGGAAAGATAAATAATCCTGTACACGAGTCTGAAACGCTCATACCTTTTTAGTTTCATTCTTCACAAATATTAGACGTGACCCGGTATTTAGGCCAGCTTATTAGGCTTTAGAAGCTCAAGTCCCAAAAATGGGGGCGGGGAGGGAAAAAACAGCTAAAGAATATTAAGCTTCTTAAGAACTAGTCAAATAAGCAAGGCTAGATAAAAATTACTTTTAATTACCTTAGGAAGTAGCAGAAGCAAACCCCAAACAGACAGGGGACGTGGGATGTCACTAAGGACTAGAGAAGGACAAATCTAGGACTATCTCAAAAACGGGAGGAAGAAGGACTTGAGGAATTAGAGATCAGTAAGCTTAACTTTGCTACCCAGTAAGATACCAGACCATATTATTAATCAATTTACAGGCACCTAGGGGATAATAAATGGATAGCAAACAGCCAGCATGAATTTGTCAAGTACAAATCATGTCAGACCAACCTAATTTCCATCTCTGACAGAGTAACTAGATTAGTGCATAAATACGAAATGTCTTCACTAAGGCTTCCACCACTGACGTACATTTTGTTTAGAAAAAGTGAACTAAGTTTCGCAATTAGGTAAAAAGGCACAAGAGCAGTTTTTAAAATGTTCTCTTTCAACCTGAAGGACGTTTCAAGTACAGTTGTGAAGAGATACGTCCTGTGTTCTTTAACATCTTCACTAATGATTTAGAAGATGAATTATAGAGTAGACTTACAAAAATATGCAGAAGATGATGATGAAAAGGGTAAAAATAACTCTGGAGAACAAGACAAAATTGGAAGCTATCTTGGGAAACTGGAAGAAAAGTCCAAAAATCTCCAAACAAGCCAATAATCCACACGTGACAAGTTATATCGGAAGGAAAAACACATACTGGAGATGGCGTGGCAAGGGGACAAGGCTGCATAAAGAGAATCAGGACTTTCTATAAGCAGCAAACTCAATGCGTGTATGGTGAAGTAACACTGCCACAGAAAGCAGCGGCTCACTCTGGGCATACACCAGCAGGAACGTTGTGCACTGTGAGCACAACTGCCATCTCCAGTTTGTCCTCACAACCCCTTATCTAAAATACACATCCAGATCACGTCACTGCATTATAAAAGATGACGTAGATTAATTGGAAAAGTTCTTCTTAAAAAACAAACAAAACCTCACAGCACTTAACTCTTCAAACATATAAAGGTTATTACGAAAAGAAGAAAAATCACCCCACTCTGACTCAGGAAAAACCAGGCAGGAACAGGCTCCTTTTTCAGGAGAGATTATTGAGGCTGGAGTTCAGCAAAACTTTCCGTGCACAAGGCCAGCACAGCCCCAGCACAAGGCACCTGGGGAGTTTGCAAATCTCTTCCATAAAAGCAAATTTAGGCTAACATCTGTCAGCGTAGTTGTTCCTGCTTCCAGATATGGAGATAAACGATGGTGAACTCCCAAAGAGACTTCCAGTCTTAAACTAAGATACTGCCCTGGGATAAAAGAGCAAGAGAATACATCAGATTAATATTTTCAGGTAACATCGCTTGGTTTTACAGGACAAACCAGCTAAGCCCCAGTTTGCAAAGCACAGCTATTCACAAGCCGATACACAAAGTAAACACAAGGATAGAGGATCAGCTTCTCCATCACTGGAAATGCCTGTCTTGATTAAAACTCCTACTCTTATCTCAGCTTCTAAATTATTGCCCTGGTTTGAGCAACACAGGACTAAATTCTCCTCTACTGCTTGGGAAAACTGCATTTTTAGAAGATTCTAGTGTCTGAATTTGTGAAAGTATTTACTTTATAGCCAGCTATGGTGTGCTGGTTTCAAGCTCTCAGTGTTTTCGAGCTCACCAGGTGCAGGGATGAGGAGGAGTGAGACCCGGGCACTTCACCCAAGCTGGCCAACAGAATTATTTCATACCATGAATAGCACATTCGATATAAATTATAAAGTTTGCTGAGGAGTCCTCTCTCTGTTGTGATAGCAGCAATCCCAAGAACTCCTTGCCCCAATGCTGGAGCGCTGAGCCCTTCCCTTCCTCCCAAAACCACAGAGCTCACAGTGTCTGAAATTTGCTGTCCCCTGCTGGGAGTGCACAGCTTCCTACAGATAGAATGGGCTGAGTATAATCCTGGTATATTTTCTATTGGTATTGGGATCGATACCGGTTCTTTAGTACTATTAATGTTAATTATTTAGTCTTATTCTATCACATCTGTTTATAAGTAGAACCCTTGTGTTTCCTTGTTTTTCCCCCGATTCCCCTTCCTGGGTGGGGAAGGGTCATCCGGTGAGAGAATAATTGTCTGAATGACAATAAATTGTGGGTTTTTCAAACCATACCAGTGACACAAACCTGCATTCCGACATAAACGTACAGAAGGCACACAATAAAGTAACACAAGTAGCTACAATCTTGTTTGCTTTTAATTCCCTAACTACGCTAGAGAGGATGTGAAGTTACTGTTACTAGTCAGAGCATGTTCAAGTTTTCACCTCATTTTAACCAGTTGTATAACCTCACTTATCTTCCTGCTGTTCAAACAGACCATTTTCCCCTCCCCTTTCCTCTGAAAAAAAAAAAAAAGGGAAGACAACAATCAAAAGAAATTCTCATGGCACACTATATTTTAAGATCTCATTAGTAAAAAAACCCCAAAGATTGAAAATACTGCATTTTGAAAACTGACTCCATGTTGAGGAGTTGGCCTATCAAAAAAGAACTTTATTATTCAGCTCCTTCCTCAGCCTCAACAAGTTTGGTAAGGGAAGATTTCTCGGGCACTTATTAGCACCCATATGCAGTCTGGCTGACTGCTATTATTATCTTCAGATGAGAACACAGATGCCGTGTAATTTGATTTGGATCAGAACACAAGCCTTCAACTCTACAGTTTTTATTCATGGCTGTTTATTATGGAACTTCTTTCCTCTCTGAATACAGGATGTACTATTGATTTGGTTATATGCAAATGTAGCCTGACAGAGTAACTCTTTCTGTAGGCTACTTTCATAGTTTCCACATGAACCTTCACTTTTTAAATGCTGAAGAACTGCAGCTGCAGCGTGAATTCCTTTTGTAGTAGTATAAAATGTCAAGGAAAATATTAAATATAAAATAACAATTTTAAAAAAATCAAGGGTCTTTTTTTTTTCATTTGTAGTCATTTTTTACTTTGCTTTTCTTTGTTTAATCTTTCAATATAGAAGTTGCTTCTTAAAAACATCTTAGAGAAACTAATTTTTTTTTTTTTTAAATACTTGCTGACTCAAAGAATCACAGAACGGTCAGGGTTGGAAGGGACCTCTGGAGATCATCTAGTCCAACCCCCCTGCCAGAGCAGGGTCACCTACAGCAAGTCGCAGAGGACAGCGTCCAGGCGGGTTTTGAATGTCTCCAGAGCGGGAGACTCAAAGAAGTTGCAGCTATTGGGTGGAGAGCAAAGTTTATGCAGACAGATTACTGCTACTAATGGCACTAATGGAAATTGTCATTTTCTTGCCATCCCTAATTCAGCTCTAATGCATTGCTTGAATGGATGGACTTGTGTCAACCTTTTCATTCTTCCTTTCTGATAAGGTAAAGAGCTCTTCAATTGTGTATCCAGGAACAAACTGTCTTTAGAACCTGAGCACTGAGTTAATTTACCAATTCTGGTTTCCAGCACAACAGCACAATTCGTCTACGCGAAATCTCCCTGGCTTAAAACAGGACACAACTCCCAGGAAGGCCTCCGCCACCTTCAGAGGTACCGAGACTCAAGACGTTTCCTTAAAACACAATGACGACTCCAGAGTGTTGTTATTTTTAACCTCGATTGTTCATTGGTGATAAGAGTCCTTGGTGATAAGAGCCTTGCTTTCAGGCCCGCTTGCCACATGAAGCCAAAGCAAACCAAGCTGGACCCACCTGCGCTGAATGTCAGACACTGTTCAGTGAGGTTCATTAACTGATCTGTGCAACGTTGCAGTGGCTCAGCTCAAGAGTGGCCCACATTCAGTTAAATGCTAAACGTTAAATAAACGTTTCCTTCCTCCCCAGCATTTCCCAAATTGCTCCGTTGTGGACCCACCCCAAGATGTAACCAGAAATGTGTGCTTCACAGCCTCGCCAGCAACAGGAGCAAACAGAAGGTACCTTAACGCTGAGCAAACCGCACATGCAAACCCGTTACCCTGCAGTAATTCATTTGTGCAAGCTGGTCTCCTTCGGCAGGCAACTGCTCCAAGCAAACAGGTAGGAGAAGGAGTAGCCATGGGAAAAGCAGAGAAAATTGCCAGCTGGAAGGAAAAGTTTTGGACGAAAGAGATGGATGAAGTTTCAGAGTGGTTCACACATTCCAAAAATACTTTGCCCATCCTGTTATGTTAAAAGAGTAAATAAAATAACAGTGCTTTTCAACATTAGCCTTACTATGCAAAGGAGAAACAAACGCAGTAAGTCTGTGAAAGCTAAGACAAAATACTTCAGTCACCCAACACGATACCGGGCCAGACAAATTAACACTCAAATGGAAAAAAGAAAACCTGTTTCTAAACTGTTGTCAGGAATAGCACAGTTATTTCAACAAAGGGGTCTTTTTTTCTCAAAATAAAATAAAAAAAAATTAACTTCTCACAGCAAAGTGAAATTCACATCAAAAAGCTGCTCCAAACAGTTTCTTTCAGCGCTGAAAATTTCCTAATGTAGGGATTTCTCAAGGAAAACCTGCATTTTGCACAGCAAAGAAAGGTGTCAAATTCTCCGATTGTGCCATGCCCGCTACCGTATTGTTCTGCCGTGTTCTGGTTTCTGGGGCAAGTTTAAGAAAGCAAAACTCCTGGGACTGAGCCAGTCTGTAATCCTCCATCACCGACAGTATTAGCAGCCTTCAATGCTTCCCCCGTGGCTATCCTTGGCTTGCCGTGCCCTTCCAGGCTTCCCGGCACAGGGTGGGCACACCCCATCCAGCTTGCCACAGCACTGGGCACTAACAGGATTATCGAAAGCTCCCATAACCATCAACAGAACAGGTCAGGTACTGCTTCATGAATAACTTCAAGCTACTCCAAAAATACCCTCTCCATATGAAGAGGTTTCCTTACACAAATTTAGTGGAATGTAATGTGATTTGAAGAGAAGAACAATGAAAATACCAGTTTAAAGATAAAAAAACATGCTAATGTATTCCATTTAATTTAGCGTGCTAATTATCAAATTACAAGCAGATGTAAATTTAGGGACTATATTTAAAGAAGATAAACTACTTGTTCCGATGTGGTGATAATACAATGATTTTCATCTACCCATTCATTAGTTGTCACAGTTTTAATTTGTTTGCTTTATTTTGTTTAATTTGTTAGCTCTGCTAGTTGTTGCTTCATTTAGTCTCTGCTTCAAACAGTTGAACTCTTAACCTTCGAGAATGATGACTGCAATGCAGAACAAAGCCTTGGGTTTTATTGCCACTTGACAATACTTGAAACTACATTTTTGGTTTAAATTACTGAAATCTTCCGTCTGGAGTTCGTAAGATTAAGAAGGTACCAGCTCCAGAGCACGTCAGGATTCCTTTGAAATAAACCCAATATTATAATTGGTAGAAAGCCACGCCACTACCTAGAATATTGTTTACATCAAGAAGTGTATGGTAAGAGCTTAACTTTAAGATTTAAGAGCTTGACTTTTCTGACAACTTTTACAACTGTTCATCCTCTCTTGCAAAGACAAAGCAGTCTTTTGAAACAGGGAACTAGAGAGACATTTCTTTTAAAAAAAAAACAAAACAACAAACCAAAACCCCAATATACAGCCATATAAACACAGGAGCCCAGAACACGCGTTAGTAAAATTGTTTCCCAACACATACATGTAGCTCCATTTTAGACTGATCTGTCTTGATAATAACCAAGCAGGCGGGAGGACGATTGTCCCTACCCCACCCCTCCGGATGGTTCTGTGCCACAAACCGACCCACCTTCTCCTGCGTGCTCAGAGCCCGGGTATCTCCGCAGAGGAAACCTGGGGGGGGTGGGGTGTAACATCTCACACCTGCACACAGAGATCCTGCCTGCCTTGTTGAATTTGGGTTCCCACTGTTCATCATATATCGGTTTGGCGATAACGTTTGTCAGGCTTTCACTCTGACAGTTAACACAGCATTTCCTAAATGCATAATACTGACACACTTCCAGGGCAGAGGGGGAGAAACACAAGCTCCAAACAATACAAGATAAAACTGTTCTTACAGAAATGCACTCCGGACAGAATGACGTAACTAAGTTCGCCTTGCTGGAGTGAGCCCTTTCTTGTATTTAGGGAAAGGAAAACATGGTTCATTTCTCCTTTCCCTTGACTCCTGTGTAGCTCTGGGAGCAACATCACATAAATAAAGCATCGCTTAGCCAATATCATAGGAAGTTAAAGTTAAAGAAACATTATCTCCAAAAACCAAGACTGTGATCACAGCTTCACTTCAAAGATCTTAACTCTCTAATTCACATATTAATGATTTCATCTAGTCCCTGAGTAGAATTTCATGTGCCAATCCAAATGTGGGCAGAGGATAATATTCACTCATTTGTACAGAGAAAGGGCAAAAAAGAGAGCAAACCAGAAGATACCCTGAAGAGAGGAAAATAACACTCATCTTACAGTTTTGCAGCAGAGTAAAAAAAAATAAAATAAAAAAATACTGAGCTTCAGTACTGGAATTAACTCTAACAACCGTCTCCCAATGTGGACCACAAAATGAGATGTTCGCAGCCTCGCACCCATCAACCTGGGCTTGGCAACACAAACAGCCATTCTGTAAAGCAGAAGTATAAAAGCAAGAGTTGCTGAAGGGCAGATCTTCATCAGGCATTACCGCCATATCCAATGGTGGCAAGGGAGAAGAGTATTTCACAGCTCTCCAGCAGAAACAAATACTTTTACAAAGGACAGAAATATAATATATATTAAAAAAAAACACAGACGACATCCTGATGGTATTCCACCATGCAGAAGACTACCAAACATGTTAAGAGAAATCTGGCAGCGTACTGAAAATAAAGAAGAAACTGGAAAGACAAATACATTCTTCTCAGTCTTGATTCCTGTGAGATGACTGAATAGAGAATAAGGAATAAGCAGAAAATAAAGAATAAAGAAATAAACATCAATATGGGAACTGCTTTTTTGAATGGGATCCTCAAACTGATTAGGGAAAAACTGTAGCGTTATGCAAGCAGTGTACTTTACCCAAGTATTGTAAGGAAAAAAAAACTGAAAAAGTCTGTTTTTTAATCCTGCAGCAAGCTAAACAAACAAAGGCAGAAGGGTGTAATCATGCCCGTCCATCACACACTGAAACACAACACAGACCTGTGACCACAGAACCGTACTTCTGACAAGTCTGGGATTTTTGTCCTCACTGCAAAGGCAGCGTAACACATCCCGTACACGTTGCATTTGAGCTCAGTGCATACTACAAATGCCCCATCCCCTCAACCAAGAACACCGACCCTGATGTCCTCCAGGTTCAACTTCATCTTACTACTTATTTTCTAGAGACCACTACCATATCCTACCGAATCTTCAAGCTCCTTCTCATTCACCTCCCTCCTAACGCTGTTGTTTTAATCACAAAAGAAAGTTGTCTGTGATAGCTGAGTTAGTTCTGTTTTAAACACATTTCTGAAATACATAAGACAATCTTATTACTGTCAGCTTCCCCATCAGAACTTGGATTCTTAGCTCAGATTGAGATATTTTTTTTTTGTGGATAGAACTGCACCAGTATTTGCTCAGTTCAACCTCTAGTATCGTACAAGCTATTGTATTTCTAATGCACACAGCTTTCATAAACAGCAAATCCAAAGGGGAAAGGTATAGCTAATCTGCAGAACATATATAACACACAGCCAGAACACCCAACAGAAGCATTAGTTATCAATCTAAAGACATTTAGCAGGCTTCCTTGGCATCTTATTTTCCAGCAGGATGCCATTAGTGGCAGTGGACAGATGCGTGGCTGCTCCACAACCTTCCTCCAAGAGTTATCTGCCTCGCTGTCACTTGATAAATTAATGCTGTTATGAATATGCATGGAGTCATGCTGTTCTGCTGCCAGAGAACCCAGAGATATTAAAGGAACAGCATAAATCAAAGAGCGCAGAAGAACAGCGAGATCAGCACCCCTTTCGGTGAATTGCCTAAGTGTAATTTAAACAGAGAGACCTGAGAGGTGAGCGGCACTTTGGGTTTCTCGTTCAGTCTCTGCCACCAAAGGGGTTTTCCAAATATAACGCCCTCCTCCCCAGCGCTGCAGAATTACCAGAGATGACTCTTGCTCCAGGACTGGTCTGAGGCTTCCCCTTTAAGGCATCATCATTCCCACTGGGTATCCCATGGCAGATGCTCTCTTTGGGGCTAGAACAAATCCCATCCCACCCACGGCATTCCACGTTTTCAATCTCTATGAGCAGAAGTGGGCTTAGTGGCTTCAAGTGCACAGAACACATAGCTTTCACTTTCATAGCGCAAATATAGAGTGCCTCTTCTATGAAGACAGGCTGAGAGAGTTGAGGTTGTTCAGCCTGGAGAAGAGAAGGCTCCGGGGAGACGTTATTGCAGCCTTCCAGTACCTAAAGAGGGCCAACAGGAGAGCTGGGGAAGAACTTTTTGCTAGGGCATGTAGCAATAGGACGAGGGGGATGGCTTCAAGCTGGAAGAAGGTAGATTTAGATTGGGTATTAGGAAGAAATTTTTCCCTCTGAGGGTGGTGAGCCCCTGGCGCAGGTTGCCCAGAGAAGCTGTGGCTGTCCCATCCCTGGAGGTGTTCAAGGCCAGGTTGAACGGGGCTTGGAGCAACCTGGGCTGGTGGGAGGTGTCCCTGCCCAGGGCAGGGGGGTGGGACTGGATGATCTTCAAGGTCCCTTCCAACCCAAACCATTCTATGATTCTATGAATAATTATTTGTCCTGCTTGTCCAATAAGACCAGAAATGCAGTAAATGGTTACGGTGCCTTCCATTCCCTGCAGCCCAACACACACCCTCCATGCGACATGCTGCTCTTGCAGAAGTGTAACCCCTCATAGTATTCCCACTTGGAGCAAAGCCCTCAGCACTCCCTACCCAATAAGCCAACTCTGTACTATCTCAGGGGCTTCTTGCAATAATGCTATTTGAAATGCAAACATAACATGTCTTTTACTGAAACAGCCAAGAAATCTTTAAGACTACAAGAGCTCTCTCTACCTTTCCTTTAGCTAATACACATTTAGCTGAGCTACAGATTAATTTATTAATTAGCTGGCGATGGCTTAGCACACGTACGCTGTTTTTCTCAACTCCTGTAAAACACCGACCAGTTTTAATTTGCTCTCAAATAGCTGGCATGAGAAAGAAGTGTCGTATGCTATACCATTTTACCTATAGAAAGCTGATGCAAAAATCATGTTTTTAATTCGAATGCAAGAAGATTGAGCAGGAAGTTAGGGTTTTTTCCCCCCACCCTTTTCTTGTTTTCAGCAAAAAGGTCTGATCACTTCTTGCTTATAGCTGCAGTTTTTACTACTGCATAATGCTACAATTGTATACATGAGCTTGATAGTACGTTATCTGTGGGTCTCATCTGCCACTATTGTCTCAGAGTTGCCTACGCAAGTTTGCAAAAAAATAATTCATATTAATGATGGGTCTGGTATCAAAAGAGACTTCTTCATTTCTTCATTTAAACAGTTGTTGATCTGACAGTTGAAGTCATTCTGAAAAAAAAAAGTTATGTATTTCTCATCGTGAATATTTTTTGGCTTGCTTTTTCCCAGCTCTCTTTCTAGAGCACAGAGTTAGCGGCTGCGCTGCAATGCCCTTAGTTACTCACTCACAAATTAAGGGTGCTTGTGCGAGTCCCCAGCAGTACACCCCCCTCTGCACAGCACATTCACAGCTCTAATGAGACATCACAACACTGCCTGATAGAATGAGCCCTTCGTTGCCAAACAAGTAATTTCTCTGTAAAGGTATCCTGCTCCATGATCAGCTAACGAATGGGCTAGAGAAAGAGATGCATAGGGTTTTCTTTCTTTTAATTAAGGCTGTATCTACATACAGAACTATTGCTACCTTTCTCTGAACACTATTTCACATCATTTGACTGGGACACCACAGAAGAGACTGTTAGCGAAATGCAGAACTTGCCTGATTAACTCACCATTATTTCTTCGCCAGATTCTGTCATCGCTTCTCATTAAAAATCATTTTATTCCACAGCTGTCGCATTGACTTCTAAAGTACTAAAGGATGTAAGAACCTGGCACAGTATGTGTTTTTCAGACAAAAATACAACTGCTGGAATTCACTCATTTAATTTTCAAGTCTTTTAGTAGGCTAAGTGTATTATCTATCAAAAAGATACTACCGGAAATAGTACGCTATGACCATTAGAGACAGAAAGTGACAGTGACATCACTCACGCTCAGGTTAGCAAACATTAGAAACGGTGGCAGGCAGCACAGGTTTAACATAGCTTTCGCTGGGCTAATAGGAAACGAGATGATAGGAAAATGTCAGAGGGGACATTCTGATGACAGAAATGAGTCAGTGCGCTATACTGGCAAAAGGTTAGAGAAGCACCTTAATTACAACCCAGGCAATAGATGCAACTTTTACCTTATTAAGATGACTTGAATTCTATCCTGTTACTTTATATAGACTAATACAATTTTATGTTAGCAATAAAGAAGGGCTAAGAAAAGAAGGATTCTGCTACAAAACGGTGGTCTTGCAACACAGGTGCAGATACTCTTATCTGAAAATGCTCCAAAGCTTTCACTGACAGTTAGTGTCTAAGTTCAAATACACAAGATATTCCGTCCCAGAAAATAGATTTCCCATTAGTGTTCTTTAAGGTAATGTTTCACTACAGACTGTCTTTCAAAGTTCATTTGTAGTCTCATCTAGCAGCAACATAACCTGCAATCACACGTTTGGAAATTTGTGTAATAATATCAAATGTGAGATCTGTATTGCACTGCCCTGTTTTGTTTTGTTTAATTACTATGCAATTTAAAATGCAGTTTCAATTTTCTACTAACAGAGTTATTCTTTGGTGCAGGCTCCCCAAACAGTTGTAAATGCCATCATTTAAATCCCATCTGGAGGTCAAACCTGACCAGAATGTAGTATGAAACCAAAGCAAAATGAACACACACAGCAGGAAATTTTGAATTATTTTGCAGCAGTGGGTTTAAAGAACCAAATCAGCCAAGTGAACAGGATGGATCAGAGCTGTGCAGCATTGCTATTAAGCTGCAGAAGTTATCTTGTGGTCTTCTGATTCTCGAGAGGGAAATCCAAACAACAGTAACAAGTGGCTTTACAGTTTAAGCCATAATCAATGTTGATTTGCTGCAGGTTGAACTTCTGAGATAGTGGAAAGCGAAAAAAAAAAAAAAAAAAAAACAACCAACCACAAAACAACCAACCCCAAGCAGGCTGTCTCTTCCCAAAATACTCCTGAACAGTGTGAAGAGGCAACTCTCTGATGGAGGGCAGCGGTGGATGAGCTCACAGGTGCTCACAGACAGCCCTTCCCCAGCAGCAGGCTGCGGGTACAGTCCCAGGACGTGGCAGGATCAGAAATTCGACAGCCGCAGCTCCACCAGACAAACAGTCAGGGTGCACTCTCCCAAAAATGAAGCAGTGCCCAAGGGAACAACTGCTGCTTAGTGATTTTTAATCACTTTCAAAAGTCGGGAGAGGAGCTCAGCCACTGTCACCTCCATCACCATTAACTCACCGCCAGATCCCCAAGGCAGCCTCCAGCTCCCTTGTTTTCGCTTGTTCCAGCAGTTATCACCCTCCCACCCAAAAATGGCCAAAAGCCCTTTGTGTTGCACGTGCTTGTGGGCACTAAGCACCAGCCGTTCGAACAAGGAGTAATGGAAGAGGAGAAGACCACTTTGCCTTCCCTCTGCCAAACTCTCCACTGCACTAACATCTCATTTTCATCTCACTAACAGCAGCATTTGGGCCCTACAATTATTTGCAGTGTGGTTTTAGCTCTATCAATAGGATTGACTGAAGTCGCAAGAAGGTGGAGGTCAGAGCTGGAAAGGGCAAGTAGAAACAGAAAAAGTACTCCGAGACACAACCGAACGGCTAACGCTAAATAACTTGGACATGCCTCCCACTCCACAGCACTTGGGAGGCTCTGCCCTGAGCCAATGCTGTCCTCCTTCTAAGGAAGGATCCCAGGAATCCTAATGGAAGGAAGCACAAATTCAATGCTTAGATTGAGATAAATGAAGTTAATGGGTGACCTCCATTTTAGTTTTCAGCAGAGATAGGCACCAGACAACTCCTATAAACTGTAAGACAAGAACCATGCCCAGGCAGGGAGGGAGCTAACAGAAAAGAGGAATTGAGCTACAGAAACACAGGATGGTCACTCTTCAATTCAACCTCTATATCCCTTAGAAGAGCTTCTAGAACAGATTTCAAGCAAGGTGATACACACCTTTATGCACAAGGCTGTGTATAAAACTCATCACCTTTGGAAACAGTGTTTCACTGAAACAGAACAAAACTGAGGCCAGGCAAGTCTAGAGAGACCAGGTACAACCAGTGGCATATTTAAGACACTGTGGACAGCAGCAAACCAGACATCTTTGGAGAACAAAGACGAAACCAACCAATTTCACCATTCAACCTTAATCCTAAAGTCCTTGCAACTGCATTTATCAGCATTAACCTTCATCAGAAGGCACAGAGAACTTAAGACTTCACAGGATGTTTCTAAAACACTACTTACTTCCGCCTCAAAATTCCTTTTGAGATTTCCTGCCTCCTTTTCCCCAAATTGAGATTTTTGCTGAAGGGAAGCTACCCCTGTCTGAAAAAATACTTTCCAAAGGAGTAGGCTACATAAAAATTGGTATGATTCTCTAAAAATTCATGTTAAATTTACTCTGAAGTAAATTTTAAGTAAAGAAATCTTTTTCTGTAGACTACCACTGTGTGTTACTGGACACAGCTGCCTTTGCGGGTTTTTTGGCAGACTTCTCATGAAAAAAATATAAAAATTTATTTGGCAGTTCCAAGATTAAAGAATAGTAAGTTTTATTTTGGTTATGTGCTTCAAAGTGACATTCACACACTGTCCCCATCGTGGGCATCCGGCATGCCAGCAAAAGCAGTCTGATGCATGCTGGCAGCCAAAACACATTGCCTATGCCCACACTACCATTGTTTCTCATACGTTTCTTTGGTGGGGTTGGTTTTTTTTGTTGTTTTGTTTTATATAATAAATATGGGGATTTGCTGCCTGTATAGGAACTGGTTAGCAGAAAGCCGCTAACAACATTCCATGTATTTTGCTGTAATCCCAGCTCCCCCCGTCAACCTAAACCACATCTTTTCATACGGGCATAACAGAGATGAAAGTCACTTATTTTAACAAACATTCAGGTTTTGGATGACATGAAAGCCCTCTGTGGAAATACGCTCCTGTAAAATTCAGCAGCAGGTCCCCTGAATGCAGGCTGAAAGCCCAAATGTAGATAGGTTATTTGTGTAGTTTATCCGGTACCCTTGTGGGAAGCGCTTGGACTCTGCCTCGTGAAAAGCACAGTTTGTTTTTCAAAACAAGTACAGAAATGAAGTTGAAAATCTGTTAGTTAAAATATAGTAACTTTAGGGCATATTAGAAAAAGCATACAAAGCAAGTACTTACTTTAAACTCTTTACAAGAGCTCAGTAAACATTTCGAAAGTTGAACATCCATATGCACCAAGCAGGTCTTAACTGCTGCAGAAGAGTTACACCTTTCCTTGGTAACTACGTAACCAGTGGCAGCTTTTTGGATTGGCTGGTATGTTATAAACACGGTATATACATTTTAAAATACACCAGTGCAAGTTTTCTTAAAAGTGGATACTGGTTTAGGGTTAAAATTCCCCATTTAGCTCCATTAAAGTTCACAGTATTGTGCATGCATCAAGTTTAACAAGAGCCCCACAAGAAAATTCAATCCAAGGAAGCTGCCTGTAAATTGGCTCTGTAAATGGGGGCCGATAACTTCTATACTAATGCTTCCTCTGTAGTTAAGCTCATTGTCTTTTTCTTCAACATGCCAGTAGTTTGCCAAAAGGAAAAATGCAAACAAGCAGAAACCCACCAACTCACAGGCCGCCGCCTGATGATGCTGCGGACGCTCGCAGCTAAGCAGCAAGTTCCTAAGCATGTGCAAACATTGCAGTTCAGAATACTGCATAAAATTAAGCACGCTTTACTTCCATTATTAATTCGTGACTTAAACAAACCTGTACCCGTGGTATTCCCTAGTGGGGTATTTGTACTATTGACCCGAGTCTCCAAAATTGTTGGCCCAAAGGCAGCGTGGCACGTGCAGCACTACGGAGCTGATAGGATCTGAATGGAGTTTATACGTGTGGAATTAAGCTGTCCCTGCTTACATGCTCGAGTGGCTAAGAGGCAAAATATCCAACAGTATAAAGCAAGCACAGGTTTTGTTTAACACTTTTACATAAACAATTTTGAGCTGCTTTCCGAAGTTACCTGTACTTCATACATACGTGTAGTTATTTTTCATTATATCCTCTCCCTACAGAAATACATTTAGAGAGTAAAGTCTCCACAAAAATACTGACATTCCAGCACTAGACTAGGCTCTGGAGAGACCTCACTGTGGCCTTCCAGTATCTGAAGGGGACCTACAAGAAAGCTGGAGAAGGACTTATTACAAAAGTGATAGGATGAGGGGGAATGACTTTAAACTAGAAGAGAAGAGATTTAGATTGGGTATTAGGAAGAAATTTTTCCCTCTGAGGGTGGTGAGCCCCTGGCGCAGGTTGCCCCGAGAAGCTGTGGCTGCCCCATCCCTGGAGGTGTTCAAGGCCAGGTTGGACGGGGCTTGGAGCAACCTGGTCTGGTGGGAGGTGTCCCTGCCCAGGGCAGGGGGGTGGGACTGGATGGCCTTCAAGGTCCCTTCCAACCCAATCCATTCTATGATTCTATGACTTCATCTTGGAAAATCAGGATTACAGATAATTAATAACTGGTTTTAGGAGCACAGAGTTTTCAGTGGAATCTCTTTGGTCTCTAAAAATACAATAAACCCAGGAAATTTCATTCATTTGCCCTCAAAAACTCTTCCTTTAGGTCGACCTGTCACTGGGTAATTATTGCATCCGCTGTATCCAGATGTATCCCTCAGTTCAGATAACAAGACAATATACTTGGAGAATACTTGCAGGACTGAAAATGGCACACACAACCTTCACACACCATAAATAGCACAGCCTTTTTAAGGTGTAGCATTAGGATAAGATTGCAAGTGTTCGGATACTGGATTTTACAAATTAGCAGGACTCATTTGCAGTACCCTCTGTGAAAACAGGAGGCGGAAAGCTGGAAGTCTGTTGGTTACGCAGAGATACCAACCCGTACACCTATGACCGGTCCAGCATTAATAACAGCCCTGTTTAGGACTCAGATCCGTGCAGCTATCAATTACCCTGCGGAATTAGAACAAGCGACAGGCTTATTACATTCCCAACCCAGAGCTCCCACCTCCCTTGGTAACTGCACAGCCCTTGCAGCAAACTCAGATTTAGGGGAGTTGTTTTTTCTAATAGGAACAGCCTCCTGCTTCCTTCATGTTTCCAGGGCAGAAGTGGCACATCAGCTCCCAGGAGAGGAGAGCGACGGTGCTGCCAAACAGGGACCTGTAAGGACACAACAAATGCCTGGCTTTTCGTGCAACTACCACCAGTGGGAGAAAACAGCCACCTCCTAACGTGGCCATGGCCCCAGAAAGCCTGGGTTCTGTCAAAACATAGCTGCTTGTACATTACTGGGTTTGTACAGGGAGCCAACCGCCCCGACTTCAGCAGGATGATAGTCCTAGATGTTTAACAAACTAAATTTCACACCTGGGCCCATATATATGCATGCACACGCACCACATTAACAGTGTATATAAACGGCTTCACTCGGGAAGTGAAAACCAGTAGAGTTGTTTCGATATAACCGTCTCCCTGTTCTATTGCCAGTGCAATGCAACAGACTTTATTAATGGCTCCTCTCTCTGAAGGAAAGAATATTTTAATCTCATTATCTCCTCATTAACTGATAGTAACAGAAGCACCAAGTCTGACTAACACAGACAGCACTAGATCCCGCAGCTGTCCAGCACAAATTTATGAATTGCTAAGAAAAATTAAGGTTTCGAGACTAAAAAAAAAACCAAACCATATAAGAATGCCGTGAGATAAATATTCTAAATATATATAGCAGTAAGTATGATGAGGCCCTGTTCTTTAGTTTTATTATGGTTTCTGCAAATAGCTAGATAAAGGAAATGACATAAATAATCTGTTACAGCTTCATCATATTAAAAAAAAAAATCCATTAACCACTGTGCCACATTGTTCTTATGAAAGCTATGACAGGATTTTTAAATGCGTATTTTATTTTCCTCCCCCAACTGACAGTTTGTGTCACTATTACAACTCTTCACTCCTCCAATTCCATCCACTACCATTCAATTCCCACATGAACACAAAGCGGAGATGCCACATAATACCCATTAGCACACTCTTTTCTCAATATAACTTAAAGTTTTCCTTCCTGCAATTTTCATTGCCTGGCCTTTTCACTAATCCAGGACTTAATAACGAGAGCTGGCAGCTGTTATTCCTGCAGCATTCTGGACAAGAGCATAAATTTCATCTCATTGACTTTATCTGCTACTTAATATTATGTCAATGCTATTTGGCAAATATGCAAAAAGTGAATTGTTGCTCTACTTTCATTCTTACAACTGAATCAATCCAGAGTTGAACTACTATCAACAGATATTTTTTCACCAACTACTTTTTTTTTTTTTTTTTTAAGACTACATACTCACTAATCACTGGTTTTCCACTACAATAGAATCACATCAATTAAGCACTATCCTAGAAATAACTGCCAAGAGAAACTTTTGCACCCGCTTTTCACTAGACATCAAAGAAATGACAGGATCTGCTCATTTTGAATGAGCCTCTTCATTTTTAATCTTTAACCTTTTCTCATTTTTCTTTGGACACTAAAAATAGGTAGGAATTGCGAATTGCTCATTACTCAATCAAGAATCGTATCCTAAAACTGTGCAACAGCCTTGGATAGCCTTCCCAGAGTAAACACTAAATAATCAGTTACCCATTAGGCAACCAGTTGCTTGCAATGTTGAGCTATGACCACCGATGGTAACCAAAGATCTCAGTGTTTTGCAGTCTTCCTGCCATCAACATCGGAGAGCGCCACAGAACCTAGCAGGATTATTTGCTGTTGCTACTGAGACGGACAAGGGGAAGGGAGGACATCTGCACAACGCTTCAGCAGTGCTTCCTAAGGATGCTATCTGCATTGGTGACCACGACAGCCAGGCACATCTATAGGGCTAAGGATTAACACTGTGCATAAGAGAAGCTGTGCTGTATTATTTTGATTAATGACATAAAATCATAAATCTAATCTAAAAAACAAAAGCAGGCACGTATTTCTCATGCTTCTCTTCCTTGCAGTCCCAAATTCTTGGACGTTATTAAATATTCTTTATTATAAAAGCTTCATTAAATCCTAACAAAGATTTCTTCTTCCTCTCAGAACCAATGGACGATCTCGCATCCAAAAAATCCCCCGGTTCTGTGCCAGCATGGCGTAATGTGAAGAAAACCACAACTCGTGCCAGTAAATTGTAGAAGGACACATTCTCTTTTCACATCAGACTTCTCTCAGGGACAGATGTAGGCACCCTGGCAGCCCATGGGACTGCCTTCTGCCTGGTGGGATTGGCTGACCCAGTAACACAGGCACTTGCACCACTCACAGGAAATACATACAACAGTGCATCTACTTCCTCTGGCCACCTCCCACATCTTCTGAGCCAGCTACTTGTGACCAGCAATCTGGCACCATGCACGCCTGGTCCACACAGTGGGCAGTACCAGTATCAGCACAGTTTTGACACAGCTAATTTTAATAATAGTCTATATAAAGAACTAAGATTAATTGTGCTTCCCCATAAAGGTCCCTACATCTAGGTTCAAATGCCACAGTAACAGTGTGAGAAACCACAGCAGTGCACACTGGGCCAGACCCCAGTAAAGATGACCTTTCTCCTGACCTAAGAAATGCACTGGAGGTCCATTTTCTAGGCAGACACTTTCCTAGACATCACCTTCAAGCACGTATTCCCTTGCCTTTTCCAGAGACACTCCCGAGCTCGTTTCTAGCTGCAGTGCGATTATTAGCACAGCGCAACGCCCTCTAGGAGAAGCGGCGAGAGCGGCGTACCTGCCGAATGCGCAGAGCCAAGGGCACGTTGCCCTACCTGTCCACAGCTTTCCTCCCAGGGAGGCCACAAACAGCAGCAGTGGGAGGCTCTGGGTACCACGCGGCTGACCTGCCTTTGCGGGGGAAATAGAATGCGAAACTCCATGTGGCTCTGTAAGAAGCAGAAGGAGGGGCGCTCCCGCTACCAGCAGTCACAAACTGTATGCAGCTTGATAAGTAAAGCGATCAGTGAAGCACAAAAGTGATCAGTGAATTACTCCTAAAAGGTATGGAGACAAAAAGAGAAACGTAGAACTAAAAGATCACTTTTTAAAGCAACAAAACCAGGACACAGTGTTGGATATTGTTTTTTCTCTTTTCCACTTTTTACAACTAAGAGAAAGAAAGAGTATCAGATTCACCTACACACTGACTGCACTACAACTGCAGCAATAGAAACCCACCATAAACCTGATTTAACTGTCTGGTTAAATGTATTTACATCCTGTGTTGATACAGCAATGAATTTGTCCACTGTGCTTTGTAAGACTGCATTTTACTTACAAAAATACTCAGCCTCACTTTAGAGAAATCAACTATACATATTATTTGGCACATCGGTAAGACCAAGAGAAACAACATTCCCTTAATATTCATAAAGGGATCTTTTTCCTTCTAAATTAACGTATGGGAACACATAACGTTTTTTCAGCGTGTAAGAGTATCTTCGCTAGGTTCTGCCAAGCAAGTCACAATCAATGCAACTCTGAACAGTTTTACGTAATGGAAATACTACTGTGCGACCCTTTATAAGCTTCATACTCCTTCCAGGAGAACTTGCAAACACCTATTCTCTTGTGAAATTTTTTTTTACATTGCCAATTTTATTGTGCCCAAAAATATCCCAAACACACCACATAACACTTGCGGGACTTGTTGATTAATGACAAGAAGAGTCAAAGACAATCTCAGGTATCATAGTAATGAAAATTTAAATGTCCTTCTCCCTGTGAAGAGAATGTTCAAAACCAGTGTCTGAAATGGACCAAAGTACCTAATTTTGAAAGAAGGATGGGGAGACTTAGCTGCTTTCTTCACCCAAGATCTTAAAACATCCCCTTATCCACTTACATAAGCGACACAGTGAGCAGATATCGAATAGTACGCCAAAAGCTCTGAGAATTACTTCCTTCAGCACGCAAGACCTGTGCCACACCTTGGGACAGCAGATAAAACGCATCTTGCTGCTGGCATGACAAGATTAGCAGGAGAGGAATAACATCTGTAGACGCTTCAGGATCTGAAAGATTTTGAGTTCTACAATTGAGGAGGTACTCATGGGACCGCATCTCTGTCCCCGAAGTGCCTGCTGCTGGCAGAGTGGTATAATTGTCATTCTTTTACATGCTTAAAAGCCCCACACAACTATTTGACGCACACAAGGCTGCCAAGTCATTTCTACAAACAAATAATACCTCTCGCCCACTGAAGCCGCGTGCGCTGCAAACACGACTTTGACTTCTGCACTGCCTAGGCCAGCCCTATTGTCCTCGGATGCTCCCGGCTGGTGCAGGCAAATAACACACAAAATTCCATGCAAAATTTCACCGAGAGATTTGGCAGAAGCGTAGCTGCTAAATGAGCGGCAATCAAGTAGTTCACCCAATCAGTTTTCTAATTCACCACAACTGCTATAAATACTACCCATTATTACTGAATGTGGCTTTTAGGGGAAAAATACATGCAAACTTCCTGCACTATCTAATCTATGTGAAAATTATACAGAACATCACATTAAAATCTAAGTAAACACTTTGGCATACTCCTAATGTATGTGCATAGATTACTTGGGTGTACTTCTAGGATAAGTACCATTTGATGTTCAGATTATTGGTGGATATTTAAAGTTGATTACCCTAGAGGTAAGATATAATTGGTAAACAAGGAATATATACAGAACAACAACATAATAACCACATGTTGTATTTATTTCACAATTTATTCCCACACTCGGGACACTAGTTCAGTAAAGATACTAATTACTTTTTTAAACTAACAAAATGAAATCAGGAAGTTCCAAAAGCATCGTTTTTCATGATATTGCATTAGAAGCTGAACGCAAGACCTTACTGGACTTCACTTTCACAGCACCACAACTGACGCAGTGTTACTTTGAAACTGGAGCTGCACTGCAGACACAAGAGGGAGAACAGGGGCTCTCACCAGGCAGAGCTTTCTGTGGAGCTGTGCGTACCCACAGCGAGCCCCACACCGCATCCTCCCAGGAGGAAGACTTTCACGGCCCAACAGTAAATCTCGGACTCCATTTAAGACAACTTTTTAGCTTAGAGCACTTCAAGCAAGGAGAACTCCATTGGTTGTGGAAAAGACTGGTGTTTATTTCTGCAGCAAAGTGCAAGAGATGGAAGAATAAGCATGCAGCAGTGGATAATAAGAGAAGAAACAAAATGTAGGATGTAGGTAACAAAAGAACAAACACACACAGAGGCGACACTGATGTGCTCAGTAGATTACTGAAGAGATCAATCAACTCACAGATGTGATGGTGGGGACATGTTCACTTGGCTAACACATATTTAATTACCTAGATTATTTTCCCTTTTCAGTGTAGGCACCTTGTCTAGACTGTTTGATTACACCCAGCTGCAAGCTGCTTCTGGCTTTTCTCTCTCTTTTGTGTTATTTTTAAGGTGGGTTTTGCTATGCAATACAGTGCAATTGCAGTCTCCTTCCAGATTTCTGCCTCCTTATTGCTCTGAGGCACTGACAAATTGTTGTTATTTGTTTCTTCCCCACTGATGACCTGAATTAGCCACTACCAGACACACCAGTGGTGGGCCATCAGCCTCCCCAGTTGTTGAAGTTACACTGCCTCTCGAGATGGAGAATAGCTCCACTTTCTGTGGGTTTGGGGTGTTGAACTAGAGACAGGTACCCTCATCCCCTCCAACACCTGATATTACAGCCGGCAGCCAAAGGGATTATCTGAAAGCAAAAACCTAGAGAAAAGACCCTTCACACCAAAAGCATAACTGCATAACATGGATAATAATAAATAAAACCTAGATAAATAATAATAATAAAAAAAGGAAGGGTATTTAGACACTGTCCTACGCAGTTGCTCATGTTTGGAGTATCTGTTAATAAATGCACAGCCTGACTGGATTTGTATATAGGATACGTCAGCAGCTTCCCTGGTGACAGCGCTTCCTCCAGGAACATATGTGCCAACATCAGCACAGATCAAACCGGTTTCAAGCATGAAGCAATGGTCTTCTAGAGGAAAGTAAATGTGTGTGAATTGCTGCTGAAAGACAAGGGGGGAATCTCACAGACACCTCCCTGACAACAGATGCACTAAAAGACCTTGGAGCAGCAGTCTGAGCCTTCCTCGCATAAAGACAAGACTCCAGCAGTCAGATAGATGAGGCAATAAAACACTCAGGAAGAGGGAATGGGCTCTGGTTATACCCTACCTGGAGCAGCCATAGAGGCAAGTCTAGCTAAAGACCACTTCTGCACTGATGTAAGCTGTGGGAACGTCCAGAGGCAGCTGTGAAGCACGAAGCTGTATTCAGTTAAGTCATCGCATTAGCATATGAGCAGGAGAAAAGCCACAAGCTGGAAGAGTGTGGAAAAAAACCAGCACTGAGACCTAGAATTGCATGGTTCAAGGACACAGCACCAAGAACAAAGTGTTTCGCAACACGTTTTTAAAAAACAGTAGCATATTCAAAGCTGGTATTCCTTTTAAAGATCTGGCACCAATTTCTGGAACAATTGTTGCCCGCAGGCACGTTTTCGAGAATAACCCTGTTAGCAGCATCCTAAGCTGGTACCAACTCCAGTGCTAACTTTGAGCCTTCAGATTCTTCCACAGAATTCATGTGGGCTGTAAAACGACAGCTCTCTCCTTGGAGCGTCTTTCATTGCAGAAAAATACTGTCCATGTAGTTTGAAAAGTCACTATAAAAACTCATACCTGAGGTAGCAGGCAGGGTGAGCTTTCCCACCCTGACTTAACGCAGACCTTGAAGATGAAAACCCCGCTGGCAAGCTGCACTGCCCGTATCTCCAATGCAGACAGAGCAAGTTTACAAAAACAAAGAATACAAACCTCACACTTTCATGTGGCAAAAAAAGGAATACAAATGCAACTCTGCTGAGTAACAAAAAAAAACAAAACAAACCAACCCTGGCTTTACAGATGGAGAAAAAAAATGGAAAAAAAAATTATGCACTGTAATCGCATCCTTATACTCCTTTATCAGTGTTGTTATTTTTCTTTCTTCTTCCCTTTTGCTGTTCTGTTAAATTGAGCTATTTCAACCCACGAGTTTTGCTTTCTGCCAATTTTTCCCACGGCTGTGGGAGTCAAGCGAGCGGCTGCGTGGCTGGTTGATGCTGGCTGAGGCCAAAGCAGGACAGTCACCTTGCAGAAGGAAAGATGTAAACCAGGAACAATTATATTTTACTGGGGACCTCAGTACTGATTTTAACAACTTAAGAATCTCATGCATGCTTTTGTCTCCACATTACTTTGATTTCATAGGGTATTTAAGAAATACTTCATGTGCTTCAATACCAGGAGAGGAAAAATGTTTTCAATAAGTATTAATTCTTCTTTTTTTTTTTTTCTTTTTGCATTTTAGTGGTAGCAACCTGTCTTAAAAGAACAGAATTTCATAGTGTTACACTGAAACAGCACTAGAAACACAGTCACGCTCTTTTCATCGTTACTTGCTTTTCAAGGCAGTCAAAGGAGCTGTGCTCCAGGTAACAAGTGCTCCTAAAAAGCCTGTAAACATTTCAGCAAGAGAGATTTGAAATTCAGACGTGAAAATCCTAAACACACTTAATGCCACTGCGGCTACACTTGGCCAGGTGTAATTTCTAAATTATTCCATAGAAGAGGCATAAAAAAAAAATCCTACTATAACACAGCTTTGCCAATAGCTCATTCTTTCAAATTACTTGAAATTATACTGCGTCTGGAGAGCTTGCAAGAAATATGGAGAGATTCTCTCTTAAGTATGTGACATAATAATGGAATCCAGTGTAATCCAGAAAATCCAGTTGCGCTACCAGAAAGTAAGAAGGGTTATCTTTCTAGGAAGATAAAACCAGACAGCTCAAGAAAGAAATAAGGGGGAAAAAAAGTCTTTATGATAAAAAGAACAATTTTCGGATGTATTTCAAGTACTGAAAAATCTAGGACTTACTTAACAGCTTTGTTGGCAGATCTGAGAATCACTGAACTCAAAAAGATCATCTAAAGTAGTGCCCATCAAGTCAGTTTTTGCATAAGAACATCCTTGCCCGTGCCTAAGCATGGGAAAGGCACACGGTGCAACTCAATCCCTGTGTTAAACACAAAACAAGGCAGGTACAATCCCCTCTCTTCTCTCATATTAAACTGGGGAAATATCATTCGCACTATCATTCAGTTCTTCAGTGGCTGCGAGACGATGAGGTATGTTACCCGCTAGAAAAAAAATCCCAACCGGCACTACAAGTTTCTGTTAGACTAAGTAGGTTTACACAGCAAGCAAAGGTAGCTCGGGCAGAGCCACAAGAAAATGGGAGATTACATGCTCAAATAACTCTTCAGGTTTTTGAGATGATCAGTCCAAATAAGTAACTAGGTAACACCTCACAGCATCATACTGCCTGTCAGCTCACCCGCATTTCAGCTCTTCAGTTTAAAAAGCAGTTTGTCATTGAATCATCACAATTAAAAACCAAAACCAACCCACATTCTTTTTATAATACATAGTCAGTACTCTTCTGCAATCTAAACCATTCAAGTATTCTTCTGCTCAAAAAGAATATTCTTAGATTACCCTTGTAGATTTCCCCAGCTTTTTTCTGAGAGTACAGCGAGTATAGCAAGAAACAACAGCTACAATCAGGGAGCCCAGAGAGGCTCTACATGCCTTGCTCGGTACCGAAGACAAAGCATGGTCTGCTCATTCCCCATCTCTCTCTCTCTCTATTTTTTCACCCCAGCACAGATTCATAGTGTATCTTACTGCTCTCGCCCTCTTGGCTTGCGAAGGAGGGACTCTCCATCTCATCCTCCTTGCATGTTACTGGTCCCCAGTTCTCTATGCCAACAGAAGTTTTGTCTCTTTCTGTTCTTGCTACTTGGCAAACATGTTACTTACTAAGTCACTCTTTTAACTCATACTGGGTAGATATAAAAGATGATGCACCAAGAGGGATATTGGCTTCCATCAGCCAATTAAGACTTACGTGGTGTTGACCAAGCATGGAGCAGACACACAGGGCACTGTAACACTCACAAAAGCTCCTCTGAGCTTTCCAGCGTGCACACCGTGATCCAGTTCTGTCACAGGGCACCTCAAATTTAGAAAGAGATTAGCTGTGTGGAGTCCAAGAGCAGCAGCAGTACAGATGTTTTTACACAGAACCTGCATTTTGGCTTAGCTAAGGCAATCATTCAAAGCAGCAGCTCATCAAAAAGCCCCTCAAGAAGAAGCCTAAGCTCTTGTCAACAAGATCCTGCAGGAAAAAACAGAAGTAATGAAGAAAAAAATTTCTAACTTCTAGCAGCAGATCAATGAAATACCTCACTACATCTCATCTCTTAGCAGATAACTTTTGGCCTCATGGAACGTGCAGTTAGACAAAATTGGTAAGAAAACCATCTCCAAAGCAGAGTACCATCACAGCACCAGGTTCATAGATAATTGTGAATTCTGACCTGCAGCACAGATTTCTAATACAAAAAAGATCTAGAAGTTGCTCACAGAACAACTGCTCTGAGGTACAGGTTTGCTTTTCTCGTACAGTCACACACTTAAGGCCCAACTTCTCATTCATCTCTAATTAGCATGTGAGAACAATGCATAAAGAGGTTAATCAAACCAGTTTGTTGACAGGATGTTTGTCTTTTGTCTAATTAACTTTAAAAGAGAAATTGAGTTTGGATGGCTTGGAAAGATAAGGGAAATTAAACACATTTGGTCCAGTGGCCCATCATAACCTCATCACAGACCTGAGTGATTTCAGAGGAATGAGCGCAGTGTATTTACATGTGGCTATAAAAGCACGTCACATAACGCACCCTACTGAAAACACAGTCACTTCGCTGCTCTCCTGGAGAAGGTAGCACCTGAGACCAAACCTTGCCTTCCCCCCCGGCTCTCCGGAGGCAGAGCTGCCCCAGTGCCGGAGCAGCAGGGCTGGTGACTAACAAAGGACAGAGGACTGGCAGAGAGCACAACAGCCAGGCTTTTCCTCCACTGTGGCAACAGGGCCGTATCAACAGGCATTTGCCTAATTACTAAGTTGGAAAATGTGAATAAAGTCCACAACTTCAAGAACCCTGCCTACATTTCAGATGATTTTATTGTGACTGGGTTAAGCGCATCTGAAAATTTTCACGACGGAGCATCCTTGGTGGGAGACGTGCTTTGTGGCAAGGTGAATGGCTGCCTCATCTTACACACAGGGACATGCTGGCCTTTCCTCCGTACCTTAACACGGAAACGTAGAAAGCAACCCAGCCTTAAGAAGGCTGTGTATATTTATAAGCAAACTGCACTGTTTTTGAATTACCATCTGACATGGAATCACTCACTGGAAAAGTTGAAGCCCTGCTCATAACCCTTCGCATGAATTCTGGGCTACAAAGCAAAGGAAAGCAGCGTTCCAGCTTTAACACCACCAGCTCCGTAAAATAGAAAGATTGCCTTAAGGAAGAAACCAAAAGCTTTCTTAAATGATGTTACAATTACTGATTTTCGCTTCCCCACTTAAGAACAGGTCTGTCTCTGCCACTCACATACTGAAAGAGATTTCCGTTGTTTCAATATGGGATCAATGAACATTGCTCATTCCTAGTCTCTCACACTCAGCTAGGCACTAGTTACATAAAGTTATGTTTCTCTCCCCAAGCACAAGCTTTAGGGGATATAAGCCAGTATTGTCTGTCCTCACGGGTTTTTATATACAAATATCTTTTCTTTTAAAGAAAAAACCTCTTCTGGGGAGTAGTAAAAAAATCTATTGGTTACATCATCATTCTTAACATAATGCAATCATAGCAGTATTTTGTTTGACAGTTAAGAACATAAAATTTTACTGGGAGAAGGGAGAAAGGCTCTCATGCAATAGGTAAATGCTACATTCCTAAAATAATCATATCACTTAAATACACCTTCAAAACATATACTACTTATTATTACTGGTATAAAGAGAATTCTTTCCCCATGCTAGATAAAAATGTCAGGTGTTCAGAATCACAATTCTTTTTCTCCTTTTACTCCCACTTTCAACAGATCAGTAACGTATCCCATTATCTGCCTCACACTAATTAACAACAAAAAAAATCAGCTATTTTAACACAGATCCTCTTTTTATGTGAAACAATAATAAATTGTCATGGGCAACGTAACTTACTGAAAGGATGAAAAGAAGAAGAGAAATCCACAAGCTGAGAATAATGACTAAGTTCTGAGTTTCCAAATGGAAGTAAATTTCGCCACATGTGAAGAAGGTATACTGGTCACTGCTGCTTCGCACAATCAAATAATCTGCCTACCTACATAGAAAAAAAGGCTATCTATACAGACAAAGACCAAGAGAAACCCCTAATTATTTATTAGCACATTTCCTTGAATCTTGTATTTCACTGAAATATTAAGAGGAGAAAAACTGTTCTATCAGACCTGCCAAACAGTACAAGTATCACAGTTAATATTAAAACAATTCTTAGCAAACTTTCTTTTCAGAAGCCAGAAATTTTTATGAAAACGGGCACTTTTTAAAAGGTAAATAACACAACGGCAGGTCAGAGCAGTGCAGCAGGCTCAGCAGCTTTGTCTCTGGAACGTATTTCCCCCGAGTTTGGCACCGTGCCACACCCTCCACCACTTCAGACTGGCAGGCGGCTGTTAGAAGGTGCCTGTGCTGGGTCACAGCCTGCGCGAAGACCCTGTTAGACCCAAATCTTCAGTTATGTTGACAGTAGCCATTGGGCACTCTGAAATATTAACACTCCTATAAAATTTAACATACTTTCTTCTTTCCCAGGTTTCTACAACCACATTGTGGGGGCTTTCTAGCAAACTGGAATATGCTCATCATTAGTAGAACAAATGCTAACTATTATTTTCAATCAGCTTCCTAAGTCCCACCAGTTTGGGAGTGCTGGCTCGTCCCTGGGCTTGGCTGTTCTGCAGCAGGAAACAGAAGGCTGGTCTGGCAGGGAAAAAAATTTAAATAATAAAAAAAAAAAGCATCTATCCTGTCTGTTCGAATGCAAACTGCTTCGGAAGTGGTGCTTCACTAGGCAGGATAGCTGGAAATCTCAGTCTCAGCAAAAGGCAAGACACACGTATGTAGTACATGATTAGGGGTATGGTTTAGCCGTGAACTTGGCGATGTTGGGTTTACAGTTGGACTCAATGATCTTAACGGTCTTTTCCAACCTAGACGATTCTATGATTTTACTTTAACTGCAATAAGAAAAGTGTCCTGTGAACAGGAGTATAATCTAAGGCAATGTACAGAAACAAAGGCAGTCGGGGTGTCCCACCACAGCAGACAACAGCCCTCAGTAAGGGCTGTAAACCTGAGGCTGGGCGACAAGGCTGACGGCCAAAAGTCACGGGCTAATTCCCAAGCCCAGCAAGGGGAAGTGAATTCGTCTTCCCCAGATGCGGGACTTCACAAAATGAAGACCTAGAAATCTGCTACGTATCTATAAATCTCGTGCCTACTGACAGATTACCTCCCAACTTTCAAACTGCCAAAAAACTGAAAAGAAATTCAATAAAATATTTCAAGTAACAGAAAAAAAAATACTAGCAATATAAACCCATTCAAGAGCTCTTTAAAAGCATCTCTGTTCACTTCAGCATCCAAAAGCAGTGCAAGAGAGCACGGCCAGGCAGTTTAGCGCACATATAAGAAAAAGAGCATCGGAAGCACCCACCGACAGGCGGTTATTAATCTATATCCACTGGCATTCATGAGCCAAACAGGCTGCTTAAAGGGATCGTTCATCAGAAATAATTCAGAAAATGAGGAAAAGAGTAACGCGCCATTTCAAAGATGAACAGTATTTATTGCTACAAGTTTAAAGGCTGTGTTATTTTGGTAATGCTGCTTGTGAAGGTAGCTTTACATGCTACAGCACAAAGCTAATAGCTATGAAAATAGACAGGCAGTTCAAATCAAGAGTCAATTTCCCTTCACACTCATTAACTAAAAAAAGAAGTTAATGTTTTCCAAGTGATGAAAAATTAGGATACCAGACTTCAGAGGCCTGCTCCAACCTTTCCCTGCAGTATCACCAACTACCCTTACAATCCCCCTGAATTTATCTAATGCAACATTCTAATTTCCCCTCCACACTTCCTAAGCTCCCTCAGTGTATCCAGTACTCTCAGCTCCCTCTGACATCCTGAAATTATCCCTGGTTAAGATGTGGCATAAAGCGTGGCTAACTCAGGGCTACACATTCCGAACGGTCAGACACAAGTCTAATACAGCCAGTAACTGTTGAACCCACACCACAGTTTCTCTCTCATTGGAGATACTAATTTGAGTACGTTTTCTATAGCCAGCTGCAATTTTCCTGCAAAGTAAGTAAATGAGCTTCAAGATCTCTACTCCTATGTCAAAACTGATCAGAAATGGACCACGGGGTCAAAAATTACTGGAGAGATGCTGAAAAATGAGAATGAATAAAAGGCGTTTAAGACTGCAGTAAGAATCCAGACTAAAAATGCTGTCAGTGCCATGACCAACAACTTTGTTCATGATACAGCATAGTAGGAAAGCGTCAGTGCAGGTTTCAAAGACCGACGATCTCTCAGACTTATGTTTTAGGCTCTGTCCTTTTACACTATCCACTGACACAAGCAAGCTGAGCACCCTCCGAGTGTAAGAAGGGAGGTATCGCACAGTACCGCACAACATCAGCATATTTTGTGCTGGCTGCCAAGTAGCAAAAATTAGACACTGAAAGACACCAGTGATGCCTTTATTTGCTACCATAAATAAGATCCAAGAACGTCAATTAGAATATTCCTAACTTTGGAACTATCAGCAGACCACATAGACATGTATAATGAGAAGGCTTTGTTCCTCAGAGACATGTATAATGAGAAGGCTTTGTTCCTCAGGAGCCGAGGAGGTTGTTCCAACAAACACAACAAGCTTTTTAGATGTGCTTCAAGCACACACACTTTCCCTTGTTCCACCACACTGTGGCACGACAGAAACAGCCAGGTGGCTTTCTAAGACATTTGAACTGGAAGAGCAGAGGAGGGCTGTGTTAGAGGAAATCAGCCTTCCACACGCGAGCTTTTCTGGCACATCACGTACCTGAGCTGGGTCAGCAAAACTGCTTACAAAAATATAGTTAATGCTGTGAAGGCAATGAGTACTTACTCATCTTTGGGGTTTTACAAACAGCTGACACTTTCCAAAGCCAATCTAGTTATATGAACTGAAGCTCCATACAAGATGCAGCACATTTATCATCAGATTATCAAGATGCAACGTTAATAACCACATTAATCTACACATCCTTTACAGCATTCAAACAGTAGATGAACATGAAACATCTACTGCCTGAAGTGCTGAAAGAAATTAATTTGCTCAGGACACTATGCGATAACACCTCCAGTTCAGTTACCATCAACTTTTGGGGCCAACACGTTTAACATAAGAACCACAGATCTGCTGTTTCCACAGAAGATGCTATATCAACACTCTGATTGTTCGTTCCCTCTAAGAATTAATTATATATCAAATGAGCTTCACAGTTGGCACTCACCAACAGCTGCTTTTCTTTCCCAAGCAGCTGGCAGACAAAGCGTACCCTGTCAGAATTCACATCCATGTTACAAACCACCAGCGCTGCTGAAGGTTGGAAGCTGAACTTGTGCTCTTGTGCCACACGAGCTACCTTCTCTACCATCATATTACGACCAACTATTTTGGTAGGTAATGTAGTTCTAAGAGAAAAAAAAAAAAAAAAAGGCAACAGCAGCAAGCATTTTTAACCGTCAGCCCCTGCAGCAATGCTCCTAGGTGGACCTCCATTTGGCTCGTGTCTTCAAGGCACTGCAGTGCAGCAGAATAAACTTGTGAAGTTTGAATTTGCTCTGTGCTGCTGAGCACATCAGTCAACCTTTCTATTTTTTCCTTCATTTACAAAAGGAAGATAATAGTACCAGCTATACCAACTGCACAGCAGTGTTGAAAGGATTAATTAGCTAATATCTCTACAGTCTTAAGCACGCAGAACACCACAGATGCACAGCGTAATTACTATTATTAGGGGGGTAATTTCTTTGACTCATTGGGACAACACACATTTTATCTGTCATTTTTTCATGGCACAGAAGTCTACCACCAAATCTCCTCAGTTAAAAAGAAACTTGAGTAACACGGCATAAATTGTCCACTGCAGCGCTCGAATGACCTATTCATCTGATAGAGTCCTTCTCCTTAGGGTACACTGATGGGGCTGAGATCAGTAAGGGTACTGGACCATCAACCAGACACAGTACATTGGTCACACATTGTGAAGAATGCCATAAAACTTTGGATTTCTATTCTTCAGACCTCGGTACGTAACATCCATAGCCTAAGAGCTTTGAGACCTCCTATAATGCTCAACTGCTTTCCTACAAGAAACGAGAGAATAGAAGAAAGTCATCATGCACAAATGGAGATCGTAATTACTGTAGACTCAGAAGATAAGCTACACTAGAATAAAGGGGATGAGAGTTTGGTTTTCACACAAGATTTGAGGAAAAACCTTGTCAGCAAAGGAACTGAGTGCGATAGAATTCTAAACTGCACTTGTGTGCACGTGTCAAGCATGATGCTAACTCAATGTTAGCAACTTCATACTGCAATAACAGATGATTCCAGGACATTGATCATTTTTCTCGAGAGTACAACTCAATTTTGATAGAAATTTAGGTCAGCATATAATGACAGACACAAGCCTCCTGAACATACATTAAATAGCAGTAACAGTTTAAAGCAATGCTAAACCAAACAGCTTAAGAAATAGAGCGACTATACATGTCATCAAAGGTTGCAGTAAATGGTCGGTCTCCTGCAGATTTTGCTGTTGGGTAAACAGTGCCATGAATCTTGGTTATTCTGTAAGAAAAACGCAGTAAGACAGCTACTCAAAGTAACACAATTGTTCCAGGCACTTGCCTGCTAAACTGGTCATGGGTCCTTACGTTAATTATTGTCCAACTACAATAAAAACCCGTGAGGTTGGTGAACTGACACTGGTTATATGGAAAACTCCAAGAAACATCCCCTGGCAGACCTTCATTTCCCCAGGACATGTGCACTAGGACTAAGTGACACCGAATTCTCACCATCGCAGGCTCACAGATGGATGTCTCCGGCAGCAGCCAGCTGGGATCATTTAAATCAGCTTTAACCATAACACTGCAGTGCAAAGTAGGAAAGCACAGCATTGTTCTCACAGCTTCGTGATTTTGCCAATATGTCACCCAGAGCAAGCTGCTCACAGAGCCTATCAGTCACAGCTGAAATTCTCACCCTTCATGATTAGCTAGCATTAGCTAAACCAAATCAATGGCTTGATTGCAGATTTGCCAAACAGAATTGCAATATGCATGCATTAGTATGATTAGACAATTTGCAACTTCATTATCTCCTCTAGAGATACATGGGATATTACCCTAAAAGTGGCATGCATATTTAAAAAGATAGCTATATGTTTCAGTGCTATTTATTTTTGCCCTCACAGAAGACTACACGATCAACAGCTGACATAGCGAGGCAAAGCCTGTCAATGCCAGCAGCCCCCTGCGACAGCCTTGACCGTACCCCTATTAACCTACTTTAATGTAAAAACGCAGAGGAATTTTTAAACTACTTTAAATAGCACTGTCAAACCTTGTTTTATTACTGCTTCATCGCTTGCACCTCCCAGGAACAGTAGATAGGTAATTAGTGCTTGACACATTATCATTCTCCGTGGGCAAAATGGCAGCACGGATGCTAATTGTATGAATGGAGTGACAAATGGGGTGTGCCAACAGAGTTTACTTGATCGCCGGTGAACAAAAATACACACAGGAGACCACCAGCATCACAAGAAACAGCCTATTAGGAATCTTCTCTTCAGCTAATAGCTGAATGACTACATGGAAGGAAACTACATAGCTGGAGAAAGACCAGTATTTTCAGCTAAAGCACTGAAGTTTTTTCAAACTAAAAGCAGTTTTTGCAGACAGAAAATTATTATTCTTACTCACCGCTTGTCAGGTGAAAATTAGCAGTTACATACTACTCTAACCACTGCACGGTTGTTTAGAAGAAACCTCTGGCTTTTATTTTATTTGAAATCCACGTCAGAATTGAGACAAACTGTTGAATCAGTCTGCAGTCTGAACATTAACCTGCATTTTACTAAACCACTATGCTCACATTTTTAATGACAGCTCTTCTGTGTGTCCTCCTTATAGTGATGTTCCACAAAAGCAAGGGAGCTTCCAGACATGCCATATAATAGGCATTCAATAATATAGCAGACCCCTCGCCTGCTACGTGGCGCCCTAAAACTCCAACACAGCTGTATGCTGGATAAGTAACTAAAATTACAGCTTTAACACTTAAATGAAAAGTAAAGATATTCTCTTAGTTTAAATAATTTAATAGGGAGAAAACCAAGCACTTTCCCACATCCAAAACAACTTGCAAATACCATAGCTGTGGGAGGTAAACAGTGAGCTGCAACCTCTCTATATAGCCTCATCTAGTCATTACCTGCACGTATGCCAAACTTTAAGAGTACAAAGCATACCAGTGCAGGGAATGCCCTGCACTGAAACACCTACCAATGTGTTGCTCAACAGTAATTTTATTTATTTATTAAAAAAAAAAAAACAACCAGAAAATCTTCTCATAACCCAGAAGAATATATAGTATCTGAGTTGTACTCCTACAATTCATTTATGCCTACCTGTAAATAAAAGATTGTAATCTATCTTGTAGCAATTAGCTGTCATTATATTACTATATTTTATGATTTTATTCATTACTGCTAATGAACTGATTTCAGATATCAGTAACTACAGTATCTGCAAAATTTTAACAAAAAGATTCCACAATAGAAAAATAATTCAAGCTAATAAATCCTGACCAAAATCCTTCTCTCAAATATAAATCACCAATTAAGCAGCAGCGTTGGGTTGCTGGTTGGACACGATGATCTTAAAGGTCCCTTCCAACCTAGATGATTCTATGATTCTCTTAGGAATAATTAAATCAGAAGCCTTACAAAATCTATTTTAATAGTTACAAGCAAGAACACTAGATTGAGTATATACAGATGCGTACAACTTGTGTAGTCCAGAGAGGCTCTGGCAACTTGCCCCAGTAGCCGACACCATACAATATTGCCATCGGCAGCCAAGCTCGCTAAAAAGCCCCTGCAGGCTACCGTGTAAAATGAACCAACCTTCGATACCTGTGCAACCCCGTGCCATTAGGTTAATGCAACTGGACTGAAGAAATGGTGAGATGAATACTGGCAGTGAGTATGCCTCTGCTGTTGCTAATTTGCAATGGATTTCCCTAGCAAAAAGTCAAATTTGTCAGCCCTTCTGCAGCATCACAGTTGTGTTACAATAGTTGTTTTCAAACTGCAATAAAAGAAAGCAGTACCTTCAACCCTAATACTTCAGCTTGTTTGAAAAAATGAAGCAAGTAGCTAATACTATTGATCCTCTTGATCTGACAGCTTAAAACTTCAAGAACAGTAAATGCACGTGCAAGGTCTGTGATTTGCAATGGCACTTAATTCCAGCGCAGAACTGTCACGTTAGACACGCGCACAATTTCTATATTAACTAGTATTTACTCAATCAAGATATTCATAATTCAAAGTCTGTTCACACTGCGAGATACACTGACATCTACCCCTCTTATATTTCTCCACTTCGCTTTACTGCTTCAGATGCCACAAAAAGCTCAGTTTCACTTGTGTCTTCTAAAAATTCAGAACCACGAGTTCTGTCTATAATACCTTCAAACTGCTAAGTCCAAGCAAATGTTAAAAAAAGTCACTGAGAACACAAAAACCGTTATGATTATTTGTCACCACGGTGTGAAATAGACTTCTTAAAATGTATCCACATTAATTGAAACTACTGGAAGAAACAGATAGTCGCTTCTGTACATGCAGAAGCAAACAAGAAACAAAGCAGCCCAAGAAATACTTGCAGTATGACTTTAAAAGATAGACAGCTGTCTTGGACACCAGCTGGAAGATCTGCAGAACTGGGAGGAAAACCACCATCATCTGAGGCGCAGCTACATCTTATATAGCGTATAACTGCTTTGGCAAATAAGCACCAGCGAACCACCTATGTACAAATGAATTGCCTCTTAATGAAGGTAAGTTGAGACACACTGGTAACTAAGATGTCTAGTTTCAGGTGATTAAAACCCTTAATTTTGCGTATTGTGATGGTGCAATACTAATACCATAAGCCACGTAAAATCTAGAACTGGCTACAGGCAAGTATGACAGATAGGAAGACCTGAAATCTAAGCACATAAACTGCTGGGGAGAGAAGGGGATTCCCTTGCAAAGCCCGAGATTAAAAAAAAATTTTAAGAGGTACTTAAAGTAAATACTAATTCAATAAATAAAGTTTTAACTGTGGAATGTAATGGTCTGTAAAAAAATAATCAGTAAAGGCAGAAAATCTCAGTTCTCTTGTGCCACGTTATGTATGAAGAAAGCTTTTAGAAAACTTTGAGGGTTCCCGCACCTTCCTGTGGAATGAGATGTCTATGAATGTTATTAATTTTTCAGTTTTATAGAATTGTAACAGTATTGGTTGGAAGGAACATCTCTAAACCAACCTCCACCCTGGCCAACACCAAACTAGGTCATTTGTCACCTTTTTCTAGAGAAGTCCCTTTCCCCTGCCTCTGTCACAACTGATTAGTTTTGGACTGGGAGAATCTCGGGGTTTGTCTCCTGGCACAGAGATACAGAGCAAAGCATCAAACAGCAATATGATTTTCTTACCCTAGTGGATGAAAGTTTTGAAGAAATTGCAACTGTCACATCTTTGAAGTGATGAAGTGCACACTTCTAAAAATATCCTTTGCACCTCATCTTTACGGCTTGCCTTTGTTGTAAACACTTTAGTAATGGCCTTGCAACTCTGTTTCAGATGGTTTTGAGTAAAACGAAGTAGATGTTCATGTGCTCTCAATACTTATAAGGCAAAGATTATTTTTTTTTAAATAAAAACAACTGATGACCATGTATAATAAATTTACCTAAGCTAATTATTTCCATTTGTCACAGGTCAAAGTACCTATGTTTCCACAGGAAAAAAACTGATAAATTTTTCAGATAGGAGCTTTACTGAAGTGTTGTTCATGCTGATCCCTCAATTAAAAAAAAAAGGAACAAAAAAAGCCCTCAAAACCCACAACCACACAAGAAAACCACCCCAAACAAAAAAGAAAACTAAAACAAACCCCAAAACATTATATTTTCCAGAATCCTAGAGTTCTTACTAGTTCTATACATGGAAAGCTGTAGGATAGTACAAGCTGCCAGACAGAAAAAGCATCATTTTTTAATGGCTCTTCTACAACTAACTGTAGCCAAAGAGCAGTTAGATAACACGCACTTTACATCGCCCAGAGAAGTCTAAAAAGATTTCTCTCTTTAACAAGTGGTAGTCAATGGCTTATTAAAGAAACAGATCCATCTAGTGGTAACACTAGTTTTATGCTAATGCCTGTGTCAAGCAGGAGCAGGAGGACTGGGGGCTAAACGAACAGGCTACATTATGCCACAAGAAAGAGCACTGGTAATCAATGTCTCACTTTAAGTCGAGTAGGGAGAACTTTTTCTCTAGTGAAGGTGCTGAACAAGCCTTTTCAAATAATTTGGTTTACAAAATATTAGCACTTACAATCGTTAGAAAAGATAGAGCCTCACTACTCAAACTTGTCTGTCAGTATCAACGTCAGATCATTGCAGAAAAAGCTCAAATGCGTGAGGTGAGGGAACTGCCAGAATACTCTTCAGAAACTGTAATTTGAGTTCAAAATATCCTAAGCTACTTAAAAAAAAAAAAATGTTATACTATAATGACTTTGAGTACATCTGTGCCTGAACAACCTTCAGTTTCGAGCAACAGCATGCTTTGTTCATTTGGTCAAGTGCTGTTGCATATGACAATTCTGAGCAGGAATGGTCCCAGGGGATGAGAGAAAAAAAATACGATGTGCCAAAACCTGAAAGCCGTGCAATTTTAGGCTTGTCAGAGCACTCCTAGTAAAAAGTGCTAGAAAAGCTAATAAGGACTCATCAAATAATGAATTGAAAATGACAGCAGAATTAGCATCACTGGTCACGATTTCATGGTAAATAGATCTTGTCAAAATAAATCATTACGCAGTTTTTCAGTGGGAATCTCAGACTTGGTTACTTGGCACCTCAGGCCATCTTGATTAGAAAACAAAAGCACTGCAACAACATAATAAATGGATTAAAAACTGTGATGGGCCTCAACAGGTAGCTGGAAAGGAAGACACAGACACGTGTTCACAGAATCACGGAATTTTCAGAGTTGGAAGGGACCTCTAGAGATCATCTAGTCCAACTCCCCTGCCAAAGCAGGATTGCCCAGAGCACATTACTCAGGACTGCATCCAGGCGGGTCTTGAAAATCTCCAGAGAAGGGGACTCCACAACCTCCCTGGGCAGCCTGTGCCAGTGCTCTGTCACCCTCACCGTAAAGAAGTTTTTCTGTGTATTTGAACGGAACTTCCTGTGTTCTAACTTGTGCCCATTGCCCCTCGTCCTGTCACTGGGAACCATTGAAAAGAGCCTGGCTCCATCCTCCTGCAACCCACCCTTTAGATACTTGTACACCAATGTTGCTCGAGAGAACAGTTTCCCACCTTGCCCTAACTCTTCCTCTGTCCCCGACTCTGCCAAGGAAATGGAGAAAACACAAAATTATCAATGATGATGTTTCCAGGTAACACAAAAATAAAAAGAAAAAAGTATAGAAAACCACCAAGTAGGTAAGTGAACAATTTGGCTTACTACTACTGCTGGGCTCATGTGAATACCCGTATTTGGTTGAACAACCAGCTGAGCAGAAGTCTACCCTGATTCTTAGGTGCCTTAAAATAAAATGAAAAAAAAAATAAAATTACAAGTGACAGTTCAAAAGGAAAGGAGAGCACAGAGTGACAATCAGTTCCCAAATTTAACTCAATCCTGAAACCCCTACAGACCCAGGAACCAGAGGACATAAAAGAATTGGGAAGAAATATAGATGGAGAGGTGCAAATGGGGCAGCAAAGAGAGCAGCCAGCAGTGGTTTCGATACAGGGGAATAGCCAGAGGCAAGGTCTTGCTCACAAATTTAAACTGGACTGAGGGAGAGAAAAACAAAAGGAGAGGGAAGCAGCAGCAAATCCATGTCCTCACACATAACCCTTTCTCCCCCAGACCTTCCATCACGCTTCACAGATCTACACCGCAGGTACCACAGAACTGACTTTTTCTGCCTTGCAAAGAAAACCTGCGTTGGTGGGTCATCTCTCAGACAGCAAAATCCTCCAAGGACAATTTCAGTGAAATTCTACCAGTACGGTAGGAAAAGGACTTATCCACATTTCTAATCTCTGAACCACAGTGTTTCCCTCATGCTCAGAATCCATCAGCCTTGGGCCTGTACAGTCCTGCAGCACAAAAGAACAATCCCTTGGCTGCCCTAAGGCCTCCAAGAAGTTTATTTGCACTGAAGACACCCCTCTTCTACCATGCATTATGAAAACTGTTAATTATCACTTCGCCATTACTGACCTGGCAGTATTTGGCGATGTCTCAGATCTCCAAAAAGGCCAACACCCTTACCTGGCGATGTCAACAGCCTTAGCAGCAGAAGCCGTGTTGCGGATGAACAGCGTCCACGCTCCTGTCCGACACAAGCTTTAGCTCCTTGAACGTGAGCCCAGACAATACCTCACACAGCCCACAGTGCTGTGCAGTTGGTTCTGTTACCTGACAAAGCAGAAAACCTTTTGAAGTGGGGACTGCGCGGTAATTAAGTTGTTAGGGACTAAATATAGACACACTTATTTAAATGCAGCAAGCACACAGGTGTCCGTGTTGGTCGCAGCAATAGCTTTCTGCTCTCCCCTCCCTAATCCTCCCAGCAAGAGAGGAGAATTTTGCCTTTGCTCTAAGGTACCAGTTACTGTTTGTGCATTCGGTAAATTCTTTTGATTTGGTATGATGAATATGTGCAATAAGAGAAAGATCTATGACCTCAAGTCACAAATAACAAATTGTTACCCAGTTCAAGGACTCTGAATCTTTTTGGATGCTGTGAAATTACAAATTTAATTACTGGAGGAACGGGGAGGGAACCACACCCTCACTCAACTGAGAGTTTTCCTTAAAAGTTTAAGCTTCTCCTAGAGAGCTTCTCCCCAGGCAAAGTCAGCAGCAAGGAAGTCAGTCTCAACCCCAGAGCACTCTTTTGGTCCCTGGGACTTTCTAAAAAGAATACAAAAAGCCTACAGGGATGTCATTTGAGAGTAATAAGAGAAAGGCTCCCATCAAAAGCTATCTGACAGAATTTGTCTGCTACACAAAAATTCCAGTGGAGTCTTAGAGATAAATTAAGTACTCAAATGATGCCCAAAGGAAAATAAAAATGAAATTGAGCAACTGAAGGTAGAACAAGGATGACAATCTCACTTTTTAGCAAAGACTGATAAGGTTAGCTTTCACTGGTGAAGTCTATTGCCAAAATTACTATTTCAATTCTTTTTTTCTCTCAATTAAAGTGGTGCAAGGCACCAACATAGGGGTTAGCAGAGCTGTATTATTTATTCATACACAGCTAATGCTCACTCTGCAAAACAAGAACTAGAATCCCAACACCATATCAATTCTTTAAATAACTAATTTGGGACCGAGCTTACAAACTTACACAACAGAATCTGTCTTAACAAACCTGGATTTGATTATGTCATTATTATTGTCACTCCTACTTTAATTTTTAAGCACCTTAAATAATAATATGCACTGATAAATGCCTGGTATTGTTATAGTTACACATCTCCTTCTGTGCTAAAGGATGCAGAAACTGGAGAGGTGGATTGGACCATTATGCAGAATAACAAGTGTTCAGTAATCAAATTACAAACTATCACAGACTAAACTCAAGTTATTTTAGATAATAGTAGGGCTACTAAAATTTCTGCAAAGAGATAACTTTTTAGCACAGACCTTTAATATTCCAGAGAAAAACTAGATTTATTTCTTTCCTGTACTCCACATGATCCAATCCCTGGTAGAATCAGCTGGAGGCTGTAGCAGGAAAACATGAAGAAAAAGGAACATAGTTGGATAACAGAAGTAACGTTAATACAAGACGGTAACACAAACTATCATTCCTATGATTATGCACGATAGAGTTAAATGAAAAATGGATTTAACATGTCTGTACATGGTGCTCCACTGGGACTGTAGCATAGTTTTGGAAGTAAACTGATGGGTCTGATTAAATCAAATAAAAAGCTGAAGAACTTAAATGACAATATAAAGGAAAAAACACAGCCTTACAATTCCGTGCAAGAACAGAGCTGCAGAAGGAAACCGCTGAGCTGCAAATTGATTGACATAAGCTGGTGAAAACCACTTCTGGGTCACTAGACTCCCACTTTAGCAGTTTTGAAGCACGCTTTGCTGTCTGACTGTAACTATTCACATAGATGGCATCCAAATGGCTCCGATGCTAATTACATGATGGTGGCTTAAGTGCCTAGATGCACAGGCTTTGAGAATTCAATGCAGGAAAGCAGCAAAAGGAGTATGATAAAGGCCACCTTTTGGCATAGCCGCCATTAACGTGAAAAATCACAATAGTAACAAACCAGCAGACACAAATTCACCCAGTACTTTAACCCTGGAATGGGGTTTTCAGGCACCATCTGACCTTCTGACCTTCATACCAGCCAGAGCTCAAACACAGAGCAACACATACCAGAATCTGTTAGCAGCGGAGCTGCCAAACTACAGCTAATCCTCAGAGGTGAGAGAACAGGAAGGCTTTTGAAGCTGGCAAAATACAGGATTTTATATATGTATACATATATGTATACATACACATATGCAGACACTTATTTCAACACACACAGTAAGTCAAGTGCGCTGCAGGCACAGGAAAGAGTTGGTTTCACTGGTTCCTTCTATTTTCCTTTTGCCTGTACAGCAACTGCTGCTGTGCTTATGTATTCAATAATCATACTTTGATTCATTTTGATGTGCATGGAAGGTTGCTTCGTAAGATTTGAGAACTCTAGTCACAAAGGTGACAGCACAGCAGATGGAAAGGTTTTGGGGTTTGGTTTCTGGGTTTTTTGTGTGGTTTTTTTTTTTTTTTTTTTAAACCTACCAATCAATTGTTATAAAACAATGTCTGATTTGTAGTAACTTAAAAAAATACTATATTTGATGTTTGGATAAGCTCTGCCAGCAGATTCAACCAGCAGAAATCAGGTAACGTGCTTTTCCTTCAGATGAGCAAAGGGATCGCTTTTGTTATCCTTTGTGTTTAGCTACAGCAAGATGATGAAGAGATGGTACTGATGTGCAGAGAACTGTTTCTTCCCTCTGGTACAGAGGTGACATCCATATTTAGTATAAAATCTGGAGACGTAAACCAGGGTGCAGTAAGGTGTAGATGCATCTGTAAGAAATTTAGATGCGAAAGCAAATGGTGTCCTTTAAGAAACAGATGAGGAGTAAGTGCAGCATCTTCCTGATTTTGCCCTTGAGCTTGTTGTCACCTCCAGCATCTGCCCCTCTGTGGGCCACCCCTGTAAGCCCAGACCTTGGGAAGCATTAGCTGCAGAGAGTGCAGGACCAAGACCCCTTTAAAAGCACACGTGCCATTGCTTATACTGGTTCAGCTCAAGCTCTTCCAGGTCCATTACATTAGTAAATATACTGCCATTTGATCTCTGAAAGAAGATTAAACAGGGTGGTATTGAATCCCCACCCTCAGGATTTAATGACACTCAGCAGAAGAGATGAACTGAAAAGGCACTGGAGAACACTGAGAAAAAGCATTGCATGTAATTCTGATGTTTCTTTCAGCCCTACCTACCTTTGCTTAAGCACAAAACGGGAGTCCGCTTTTTCTGAGAGAGTCAGAGGCACACAGAGCCTCAAAACACATTACTTAAGGATTCTAAATGTTTAAGAGATTCCCATACAGCTTCTTTGGAGAGCATGCACTTGTGTACCCAGACAAGAGCTTAAGTAATATACAATACAGTAAGCGGAGTCTGTAAAACACGGGATGACTTGGAAATAAAAATTCTGTGTTTTCCTCCCAAGAAAGATTGCTGTTTCCCCCCACTTTTTCTTTCCACTCTTGTTAGCTGGTAGGTGAAAAAATACTGTGTAAGCTCACATTTGTTTTTGCCTCAAGTCTCTTCTTGACAGACAGAACCACAGTTAAGAGCGGTTCAGTTAACTCCCAAGGTTGGGCAGCCTCTTCAGGTGAGAATTACTTTCCTTCCAGTTCTCCTCCAGGCTTAAGACATTTGCATTGCAATGGGATCAAGCTTTACCCTAATAAAGGAAGATGTCATTCTAAGGAAAGCTGGAGTAGTAATCCCCGGCATCAAGAAGAAGGGTACAACTGGCACATTGTCATCTTCCCTTGATAAGCCAGTACATCCACAAAGATACTTTTACCATTACATTCCTGTTAATACACCGCACTGGCTTTGCTATTCGAGGTAAGGGAGCTGCAAGAAAAAGGCAACACCCGTAGCAGACTAGCCTCTGATCATGGAAGTAGTGAAAAAAAGGAATAAACCTCAAAAACAGTAATTTTACATCTCCCATTAGGATCACATCCTAGTTTTAGAAGTTTCTATGCCCCTTGTTAAGCTGACTCGCTCACCTCTATGCACATACAGATACAGTGTTCCAACTGAATCCATGTTGTTTTCCCAGAGGTCCTTTCCCTTCTTTTCTCAGCTAAACAAAGGATAATGCTGCAATATAAAAAGTGAGTCACAAGGACAATAGGGAACAACAACAACAAATACCATAGCACCATTTTTACTTCTTTTAAGAAAAAAAAAAAATGCAAACAACTTTAAAACCCATCAGGGACAAAAAAAAAATACTGCTCATTCAGTATGAAAAATCGTATTTCATCATTTCATCTCCAAGCTAAAGGATGGAAGTCCTTCTTCATAACTACTCACAGACAAACTTGCTCTCTCCACCACACTATGCTGACAATTTCACTAAGATTCAACCTCTTTGGCACCTTAGCAGTATAAGAATATATGCTTACACTAGAAATTAGAATTCCTATTTCTAGAGTATCACCCATTTTATGTTTACCAATACGTGTCCTTTGCTCTGCTTTGCAACTCACATTTCCTTTTGATAGCATATTCAGCACTGTTTTCATACCTCTTATTTAGATGTAAATGGGGTGTATTTTTTTGGGGGGGTTGTTGGGTGTTTTTGAGGTTTTGGGGTTGGTTTTTCGTGTTTTGTTTTGTTTTTTTCTTTTTTTTCTCCCTGGTTTTTGTTGGTTTCTTTTTTACTTTTTTGTTGGTTTCTTTTTTATTTTTTTGTTTATTGTTGGTTGGTTTTTTTAGTAATCCCACCACTTTGTTTTTCCACCTTTGTAAAAATACCCTGCATAGGACAGAACTTAAATTATGCAAAATCATCACACAGTGTTAGACTTGTCACGAAGGAAAGTCACAAGCCACATGCCCGGTAACTTGATTAGCAGTAACAAGTCCCACCTTCAGCATACCTTCTCACTACCCACTGTGAGAACACGGGATGTTTGTTCTACAAGAACTGGTTCAATAAATAAAAATCAAGCCTTTAACTCCACAGTTACCATTAATGGATGGGAACATTCAGCATCCTACAAGGTTAAGCAATAGAGTAATATGTCTCTGATTGTCTAAATATAAGTAACAGAGCTAAAGTAAAGTTCTTACATCTTCAAATAAGTTACAAAGAACAAAGTATTAGTATTTGAACTTAAAGCTGTAATATACTGTGATATAGTATTTTCCTTTAAGTAAAACTACTGCTGATCATCCTTTGGATAACTATACGTGATGTAGATCTTTATATTAAAAAAAAAGATTAAGAACAAAATTAGAGCTATTATCTGCTCAAGCATCCTTAAAACACCAGCACCAGTCACAATGATGAATCTAAGCACTTTTAAGAAATACCATGTCATAATGAAAACCTTAAAGTAACCATTCTACATTTTGCATTTCAAGGAATAACATCTTGTCTTTGCTGCAGGAGATTAAATGTACAGAAAGACCAGATCCCACACAGAAAACGTGGAGCACTCAGGAAGTCCCTGGCAAGTAAACTCACAACAGCCAAAAGTATTTATCAAGATTGCCGGAAAGGAACAAGTAATTTTGATGTCTGAAAGTCTTCAGGAAGTCACTGCTTTTTACTGAACACCCTGAGGGTCACCTACAATTACAAGTCACTGCTGGAACTTTTGCAATCTCTGTTTTCCCCAATGCTAAAAAGCATTGACCAAATAGAAAGCCCAATACATTAGGAATGTTTTACTATAATCTATCCAGATGAGCCGCTCTTTATGAAACTTGAAATTTTCTGTTACAAACACCACTACAAGTATGTGTTATTTTATAGTTCTTCCAAGAAATAGTGCAGTTCATCCTGCAGTCTTCCAAAACGAATTATACCCGTACATATGATGTCTGGCTAAGGAAACGGAGAAACCAAGGGCACAAATAACAAAATTGAAATTCACCTTCACTCTCTTCTCTTCCCGTTCCTCTCCTCACATTGTTGGGAATCGTCCAAAAGAGAGATGGAAAGAAATAGATCATTCTCTCCCCATCCCAACACACAAAATGCACTCCAAAAGTCAACACCTTTCACAAGAGAGCCAACTCTTTCACCTGAGTGCTCACGAGGTGAGCAATCCTGGAGGAGAGGCAGGCAGGGATTTGGGGCTTCTGAGACCACACCGAAGGCATCTCCCACAGAGGCCAAACCCAAGCCAACTCTTTAAATTGCCTGCACAAGAACTCCAGTGGAAAACATTTAGGGAAAGGAAAGCCTGCAAGTTTCTACTCAAAAGACAACTAAAGAAAGCGCCACCAATGTCAATGAGCATCAACATTCTCATCAGGGAGTATTTGTTTATCACATTGAACTCAACTGAGAGCATCTGTCAATCTCTGCACAGTCTTCATCCGTCTGTATGGGAAGATCACATCTCCACAGTAGAAAGCTTTAACTGTGTGTTCGTGCTCTGTTACTGCTTCAGCTGCTCCTGCTGCCTATCCTTCAAAAATTTAAATGCCAGAGAGAAGCTGACAGCCATAAGGCAGTATGAAGTCTTAAAACACGACGGTAGATCAAGACTATAAACTGCACACAGAATTTAGGGTAGAAGCTCTCTTTATCCCAAATGGTCCTTGTAGTCTGCTGGAAAGACTGCAAATACTACCTGCCAGCTTCAAAAAGGAAATTATTAGCTATTATTTTCGAAGAGAAAACACATAAAACTGATGGGATATGTGATTTCATCTTCGATTAAGCATCAGAAAATTTAAAAAAAAAAAATCACTAACATCATGTCTGCTTATCAAAGGGAGGTTCAAAACTTCAGCCCTTCCTTAAAAAAGCAACAACAAAACAAAACACAACCCAAAACAACCACCACCACCCAAAAAGAAAACAACACCAAACCATCCAGGTTCTGACTTTTCTCCCTAAAAGGACATAGCTTGTACTCCACCCTGCCCACTCTGAGACGATATGAAACCCTGAATTCTGGAAAATACAAGAAAATAAGAAATCTCTCTACTCTATATGAAAGCTAGTCACTTCTCTTGGTGAAGTAAGGCTGGTATTCTGGTAGTCGATCCTGAGGTTCAAAGAGGCTTGTGATTTATATTTATTTTTATTCCTAGTGGACAAGAACAGAGACGACAAAAATGACAAATTTTAAGGCCTGAACAACAACAAACTCCTGAATATGAAATACAAGAGAAGACACAAGACAACAGATCCAAGTCCGTCACACCAGCGAAAGAATCCCACTGAAAGTGCCAGGACTCTCCCTGGGACAACAAGGCTCTAGCAGATGCAGAGGCTTGAAGGACCCTAATCCAGAAAAAAAAAAAAAACAAAAAAAAAAAACCTATTTAGAAGTGTATAAGTATTTTCTGGTTTCGTAATTAATTATCTGTTGGCATACACTTGAGATGGGTGCTGTACAACGAGTAACCTCAATCAACAGCATATACAGAGCTACCGTCAAGCGACTCTGCTGCTGCTTCCCAACAGAAGCTAGCAGGGGAACAAAAAAAAAATCCCAACCATCAAACGCATAGCCTAAAAATAAAATCTGAAGAAGCTTCAAAGAAGGATCAAAGTCAAATGAAGGAAAAAACCAATACAGAAAGACCACAAACCCTGGAGAAGGACCTGTGATCTAGTGTGGTACATACATACATTTATTGAGGTTCAGCTCAACAAGAAAAGCTCATTAGTTAATTCTGTGCCTTAATTCCTAGAAAGTTAGTTTTTGTTTGGGCACAGAAAAATTGCCCAAAAGAAACATGGTTGAGTTGCCTATGAAAACCAATCGAAGGTTGGGGGATTTTCTTTTTGTTGGTCTTTTTAATTTGGAAAGTTGGCTGGGAAAACTGTGTAGGATCTGCTTTTGCCAGTGTCTTTAGCTAAGAGTCCCCATGAACAAAGGTACCATTACCCAAATGGTAGTAATTAACAGAAGAAACCCAGGTCACTGCCACAAAAAAGAAAAAAAAAAAAAAAACCACAAAAGGAAAAAAGGAGGAGATACCAGGTATTATAAAAAGCTAGAGCTGGCAATGCTCTTTTACTACACACTACTCCTTTGTTTGTCCTGCTTATAGGCAGTTTCAATCTCTCTTGAACTACTGCAATTTGTCTAATTTATCCCACGAGTAAATGGAATAATGAATATCAAATATTCAAGCTTTTAAGAAGCCAAATGTTCTCCTTAAAAACAAAAAAGAAAAGAAAAGAAAAAGAGAAGGGAATGACATTTTTGAGTAGAGACTATAAACACAATATGGTCATTTTCATATGGCTGTCCATAGCAATTACATGGAGGAAAATGGTACTTAAATGAGCTAGCAGAATGTAAAGCACTTTAATTTTTTTTTCTCCCTCATTTCCTTCCTATAATAGTACTTTAAAACAAAAAAGTGTTGTGCTTCATTATCAATCTTCATCTTCAGATGGAGAGTGAGCCTTTATTTTGGCAACACAGCACGTTTAATCCAAGAAGCCCATGAAAGAAGCCATGCTAACATGCATGAAAAATTTTTGTTTTTCTTATTTTCCTGGCGTCTTTCATATCGCAACTTCATTGATTTGTTTATTGAATGTTTTAAGATTAAGAACACACGCAGTTGAGGGAGTCCAACACTGTCTATGGCAATGAATTACTGGAATAATAATTGGTATTAAAGAAGAAAAAAAAAATTCTGCAAGAAAAACAACTGTCATTTAGAAAGAACAGAAAGGGACAGGCTCGTCTACATTCTACTGACATTAGTCAGTCTTTCAAGATGTAAAATAGTTTATTAACTAATAACTTATTTTAAATAAAAAAGCATTTAGCAGAGGAGCATAGAGTATCTCAAGCTAGGTTCATGGAACTATGACTACAGACAAAAAAAATAATCTACTGTCAACTTAGGAAGTGCAGTAATTTGATTATTCACTTGACAACCCCCTAATGGTATTATTCCCAAGTTTTCTCAGACAATTTTTCAAAAATAATATGTTACAGCTTTCAACTTTAACAATTTATAAGATGAAGTCCAAAATCCCCAGTAGAAAACAGGTTTACGTTTGGTATTTCTGCCAGTACTTAATTGCAGGTCCTGGAATCCAGTTTCAATGCTCACAGATCTCCAGTTCCTTTCTTGTGAACTTACATCAGGTAATACCTGACTAACTAAGATTGCCTACATAGAGATCAATGGGAAAAAACCCAACCTGTTTTTCAAGAGGAGGCAAAGTATGCAGATCACTGAAACGGCACTAAGTTCAGGAGAAAAATATTTTATTGTCAGTTCAGACAAGTTTCAGAACTTTTTTTTTTTTCCAAACGTAGTTTCGAATGACTACAGGTAAGAAGAATATGTTCCACCAATAGCTGCATTTTCAAGATAGAAAAATGACTGGAACATTTTAGATTCCACGTGGGTCAAATACAAAGTACTTTCCAAATACTGATTTAAGATTTCTTTTCCCCCATTGAAGTTACACATATGCAATGAAACAGACCTTGTAATTGTATGAAATTTATACATTAACAAGCTTTGAAGCGTCAAAGAAAAACAAGTCATATTTGGAGAAGTAAGAGGAATAAGCAGAACGAAAAGCATTAAGTGAAAATTTGGATGAAAGCCACCGGCTTGGAAAGGAAAGAACTAATACCACAAAAATGCAAGTACAAGCCAATCGGCATTTAATAAGCCAAGAGCGAGAAGAAAAACAAATGAGTTACCACCTGTACTATTTATATTCCCATCTTCCTGCAGGTGACAGGCCAAAGGAGAATGCTTAAAAGGAGACATTTAAACCAAGAGACCTTTCATGGATATTTATGGGGAGATTTTTGTCCCCAAAGCCCCTGGGGCAGAAAAGGCTTTCACAGGAGATGAAGACCAGCGCCATAAACCACCAAGAGGCAGTCTCCCTTCACAGCACAAGGCATGATTTATAATACATGTAGTGGATGTGAAGGGTCTCAGAAGAAAACTCTGGTTTATTTTCTTCAAGCCGTAACAGCTCTAAATGTAACTGATATATTATCAGTTAAAATATATAATATCAAAGTGCAAGTTATTTGCAAAGGATCCCTTAAAATTGCCCAGTCCTTAGAGTTTAAGTCTCCAAATGTCCCACAAAGGACCAGGTCCCTGTTGATCAGGTATACGTTTTAGAAAAAGGCAGAAAACACACCCATCATTTGTTACAGCAAAAGAGGATGACAAAGCACAACAGGAGAGTTCCTCAGATCTTCACTACATCCCAAATCTGTGCAGGTACACACGCTCTTTCAACAAAAGGCTTGTAGTATATTTCTCTCATATTTTCGGACTTACAACATAAACAGCCTTCTGAAAGCAACAGCGGTAGGAACGCTCACATTATTTCAAATTTATGGTGTTTGAATTCTGTGATAAAACAAGTGACAGACTGCTCATTCCCTCAGAGGAAGCCAATTTCTTCCCTCTAACCATCAACATCTTTCATATTCTCAGCTTTGATAAGATCAATGGTTGTAGCTAAATTAATAGAAAGTTGATTTTTAGCCTGAAATCCTTTAAATGCTCTCAAGTATTTACAAGTAAGCATCCTCTATAGTCTTAGGAAATTCAAACTATCAATGTGCAATAACCTGCATCTCGGGTTATCCCTGGTATGTTATTATTTACAACTCTCCAATCAAAATCGAGTTCAAAAGTTCCAGTATTCCAAGACAATTCACTGCGTACGTCAACAATGCCTGTATTGAGGAATATTTTCTTAGTTACAGTACAGATTTTGGGTCTTTAAAGCGCTAGAAATACTTTAATCAAAAGAAAAAAACAGCGAAACATGGCTACAGAACTAGTAAGACAGACACTCATGTTTTGGTAAGCGTACAGATATAGAGAACTTCTCACCATCATTATAAAGACGTTCAGTTCTCTGCTATTAAATTTCCTTCAGATTTCAGTGCCAATGTAGGACAATGAGTTAATCTTTGGTTACAACCTAACAGGAATTCTGTATAAAACTCCCGGACAGGTTTTGCTCATTCGGGAGATCTCATGCCATCCCCAAGCATCCTGACAGCACGCACAGCATATGTGATCTTTCCAGCTGCTGAACAGCAATGACAGGTGACTAGTGAATCTCCATTTGCTTAAAATCACTCTTCACCCCTCAGGGCCCCTAAATAAATCTATCAGAAGCTTAACACGGACACTAACCTGGAAGGACTTTGAGAATCCCAAGTCCTAAACTCTGACCCCAGCTTCCCAGCAGACTTCAGTAACCCCCAGTAACTCGCTCCACCTCAGGGACAGAGTTTAAAAATTAGTTTGTGCTTCATAATTTAGCATACCAAGTGGCATGGCCCTAAACATACCACTTCAATACCAAAATATAATGTTTATATTCTTCCTAATGTAGTAGCATAGTTGACCATTTCATGAGATCAGTCAATATTAATAAGGATTTTTCCCCTTCCATTTCCTATGCAAAGCATTACCGCAATTTTCCCCTCAGACTGACAACAGATCTCAGTTCCGATCCCCTATTCTTGAACAGAACTTACCCATATACCCCAAGAGGTATTCTGGGAACAGTAAGGATTTCATCAAACTCTCAGTGCAGCCTCTTACATCAATAGATCTTAAAGCACTTCACAAAAGAATCCTGTATCATTTGCCCAACTTCAGCAGAGCACAGAGCGGTGAAGGGCTCTGTTTGCACTGGAGTGGCAGAACTGGGTTTCTCAACTCCCATTCAAACCACTAGAAGAAAGAGAAAATTGTTCACTCTGTGGTGAAAAAGCCATCTGAACTCCAGCTATTTTGGGTACTCTTCATACATTAATGAACTTTTATCAACAGCAGACATTCTTCTGAGTTAGAAGGGCCGTTTGCTTTATTCTGATAAGAAGTAGTATCTTGGTAGGATGTGCTGAAGTCCCCCCCGCCGTCAAGCTCTTGGCACAGGAATAATCAGCGAGCCTCTGGCTTGCCATCTGCGCGCCAAAGCCAGAAAGAGAGTCTCACCTGGAAACACGGTTAATAAGCAAAATAGTTACGTGAGAAGGTCTTGGGTCACGCAACCAAGGAAGATCAGTGGTATTGGCCTGAATCAGGACATCGGACTGGGAGGAAACAACTCTAAGCTATATTAGTTTGACTAAACTGGAGCCTACCAGCAGAAAATACAAATCAGTGAGGACACCATCAACCTGCTTCTCTGAACCAAAGCCTCTGCCTGATGCTGCCAGCACCTTGCAATTTTAACCATTAACCACCTTCTTCCCTTTTGTACTTTATTGAAGCGTACTTGTCGCTCATGAACATGTGGTAACCTGCAGCACACACACATCCAAACACCTAACCAAAAAGGTCTCAAACTACCATACACAGGGAGATTGAAAAATTAGTGATTACAGCAAAAACAACAACAAACCCCCTGGCCATTCTGTATTAGAACTGAACCTTTAGGGAGAGTAAGTGTTAACTATGAAACATATTCTAAGTACAAAGGACACAGCTGCTGCTGTAAAGCAGGTTTTGCTCGCTGTGCTTCCAGAACTACGCGTTTGTGAGGATGATCTCTGTCACCGAGTTTCACACTACAGTTTGGTGTTGGTTTTTTTTTTTTTCTTTTTTTTTTTTTACTTATTCCAACTGTAGCATTACTGTAATAAATGCATTGCCTCCTTCTACTTTGGATACAAGTACAAGTTTCAGCTGTTATTTGGATGGACTCATTTGTGTTAACTGGTAGAATAACCATAAAAAAACCCACTTATTTTTCTTGAATCAATGATTCCAAATCTACAAAAGATAAGTAATCTTTATTTATAAATCTTTAAGATGCTTTGGCCTGCCACCAAGTGCTAATTATTCACAGTACCTTCAGACTCCAAGCTTGTAAAATTCTAGCTACAATACAGAGCAAAAATGGAGAAAAGTCTACACATGGGAAGAGAACATGAAAAAGCCATGAGGCAAACCCTCTCTGAGCTGCCATAAAGGTACGATGGAAGAAAACACTTCTCAGAGTCTATAAAACTATTGGTGGTTTTATCCAGCTATGGGATTATTTAAAAAAATAAACAAACTTCATTGTCCATGCCACTGAAAATACAGACCTTTGGCAGGGGAGCGGAACAGCGTTGTTCTCCTGCGGGCAGCCAGTGAGCATCTGTACCTAAAGACAACTTGGGAGGACAAGTCAGTCTTGGATCTGGCTACAAAAACAACATTTCTGAAGGTCAGCTCAGAAATCCTCCAAGTCCAAGGAACGATGTGGTCACATCAGAGAGACCTTGATTAATCTAGCTCAATTCTGCCAGAAATCTTGGCATCAGACCACACTCCTTGGTGTCTTGTCCTGTGGTGCTCGACAACTTCTTTTCCTGCCAGCATATTGGGAAGGAAACTACTATGATCAGATCACCTTAATTTTACGGCCTTTACTAACAGTGGCTGAGAAACAGCTTGAGAATTGCTGCTCTGGCAGCATATTTCACAGTCCTGAGAAATGTTCTGTTGTTCAATAAACGTTAACATATTAGTCCACAGGCACACGACTGTATCCACCTGTAAAGTTGTTGCACTTGACTTTGGGAAGAATGAACCTTAAGGTAAGTGCAAAAGAAGGTGAAGCAGTGTAAACTCTTAATAGACTTCTCTTGAATCTCCAGTATCTACGCAAAAAAGGAAAAAAATCTCATACCAGCAGTGGGGAGAGTCTCTTTGGAAAGGGGGGAGACTCCCCTCAGAGGGGAGTCTCTTTGGAAAAGTTTCAGAGGGTCCTTCAGGTACCAATAACTAACAGGACTTCTAGGAGGAGACGTACTGATAACCTCTGTGTGGTTTTACACAAAGCTCTGCAATTTACTACATTTCAAATACAAGTTACTGATCACCTTTTTGTTTGCTGACTTTTCATCTTCAGAAGCAAGGGAAAAATAATCACAGGAGTTATGGATTACTTTTTTGTAATCTTTAGGTATAGGCTTGTCCCGAGTGAGGCTGTCATCTCAGTAGCAATTTATGGAAAATAAGGACTTCAGCTTCATCCATACTAACACCAAATACTTCACAAATACCATCAGTGTTACGAAGAGGTGGCATGTAATTGCAGTTAGAACCTCTTACTGGGTATTTCAAGTACCAAAATAAGAGTCCAGAAGATAGAGACAATTTAACAGTAGCATGGATCTATGGTTTGACTCACCAAGGCAAAAAATCAACCTCAACCTTTTCTTCTAAGTGAACACGTTTGATTGCATGAGTTCCAACAAAAACTTTCACTTTATTTTTGTAAAATATTACTTCTGCAGTATTCCACTGACTTCTGCAGTGTAAAAGCATCCTTAATATTCTAACAAAGCACACAGCAGACCCTGAAGGGGGCCGAGAAACAGCTAGCACATGCCACCTTTACATTTTTCAGGCCTCAGCGACAGATGAAGTCATCCCAGACTTTAACCAGTCCTACTAGAGGACCGAGAAGGAGACATGGTAGGTATAGATGAATTCATTCTTTGAAATTTTTGACTATTTTAGTTGGTTTGAGTTTCCTGACATGAAATACATGCTGATCACGTCAGCCAGGCTCAAACTTTGAGCCCAATTCTGCTTTAAAGCTGGAGTACAGGACTCCCAAATTCCTCAGTCTCTCCAGTCGAAAAAAGTTGCACTGGAAACATGAAGCAGTCAAATGTTCTCAGTCATAACTGCTGTCACACTAGAAGTATCTGCTATTGAATGCCAAGCAGATCTCCTTGTGTTCATAAGCCCCATGTATCTAAAAGTTGTATCTTTAGCACGAGGGCTTATTTGGAAACCTAAATTTAGATATTGTGAAGTTACTAAATTTACCCTTCAGTAATGAAGGCTAATTTGATCCTTATTTTGGGGAAAGCTCTCTTCAAATTTAGATTTAGAAGCTCAATGCAAATAATTGTTCTTTGTTAAGAAGTTCCAGTGACTGCCAAGTCCCTTTTGTATGCTGATGCAGAAAAAGTCTTCCAATCAGTCTTCTTTCTCAACTTCCTTGTCTTTTGGTGTCCTTTTGGTGACTGTCTTGGACGGTCATTCACTGCACTGACAACTGATGACCATACAGCTAAATACATATAAAACTGCTTGAAGCCCTCCGAACGCTTTTGGTAGCAATCATCTGCCGTTTTTGATGTGGATGCCAAAAAAGCAAGCATTGAGAGAGTAAATTAGCTGGCTTTGAAATTCCTTCATTGCTTCATAGCACAACATGTCCAGGAACTTGTGCGCATCATCAGAATCTCTGGTGTGTTAATGGCTGTTCCCAGCAAGTCCTGCCTCTGCCCCAGATGAGACAGAAACAAGAGCCTTATCAGAGGAGGACAATGGATGGTGCCTGGCAGAGGGTGATATTTTGTATTCAGCTGGCAAAGAAACAGCCCAAACTATCTTTAAAGCTTTCACAATAGGAACAAAGGGGGGAAAAAAAGAAAAAAAAATACAGTTCTGAATTGGAATACAGATGCTGGCCTATGGGCGCAACGGTTATCCCCATGCTGCCAAATTAAAGCAAGGTTACATGAACAGAGAAAGGGCAGATATCCAATTCAATCTTAAATGTTCTTAGAAAAGACAATTAAAGGAGTATTCGCTTTTACCTTCTCTATTTAGTGCTACAAAACTCTGGCCTCTACTTTCCATCCCAACAAATTCTGCCTGAGTAAGGTACAAAAAAGCATCTTGGGAAACTCCTTCAGAGCCACAAAAAAAAAAAAAAATTAAAAAAAAAATATATATATATAAGAAGTCTCCTTACTGTGCCTTGTGTGCATCCAGCTAACGCTATGGCTTGTGAAAATCAAAAGCGTCCCGAGTACCAGAATGATTACTGTCATTACCAGAAGGAAAGAAAGAAGGAAGAGATTGGGAAAACTGAACAGATCCAGAGGTACATGGAAGTCCTACAGGGCTGGGTTGTAAGCGAGCTAGCGTGGCTGGCCAGACAAGCCATCCGACTCACCCAGAAACGGACACAACTCAACACACAAGCTGCGCAACTAAGAAATCACATTCTCTGTATGTGGATTTTCAAGCATGAACGAGCAAGCCTGATCCTGGAATCCCTCCCCTTTTGTCCAAAGTAACTGGTTAAAAAACCCTTCAAGATTACCTTGTACAGTGTACTCAGGCAAGCACTCCAACAACTCTGTTGCCATCTGTAATGGAACAATCCAAGTTTCCCCATATATACTAAAAAAATAATGTTGGAATTTCTCCACCCCCCAACGCAAAGGTATGTTTTCAGGATTACGTTTTGCAGTAGAAAATTCTTTCTAGTCTCTTTCCTGCGGCTTCGAGACCAGCAGTCAGCTTAATGAAGTTGCATTAAAACCGCCCTATTTCACGGCCTCGACTGACTACCATTACTTCCAGCAGGGCTGAACGAGATGTACTTTGGCGTCACCATTGTCCCCACTGCATGTTTAAGCACTTGTTCTGGGTAGAGCAGCAAAAAAGGAACCACTTCTCTGAAGACAACTCAGCTTCTATGCAAGTGGCATAATTTCAAACGGTTTCCAGCATCTCTGTTATTTTTCTTTAAGTGAAATACTTTTCCTCATTCTCCAGCAAAAGGTAAACCTTTGTTTAGGAGTAATCACTGTCCATTAGTGGAAGCATCACTCAGAGTGCTGAGTCTCTCCTACGGCAACATGAAGGACCCCCGCAGACAGACGTTGCAGCCCTACCGCCAGGGCAGCACAAGCCAGCCAGGACGGAGATGGACAGAACGTCAGCCATTCTGAAACAGCCCTGTTACCTTATTCCCCTTCCCACCAACCCCCTTTTTCTTTTTTAAAGCTTGGAGAAACAAACTCGGGTCACACTTACTGTTGGGTACCCTCACACCAGATCATACAGTTAGCCTGGGGCAGATGATTCACACAAAGTTCAAATTTCACCTCATTCACTGATAAATCTTTCTTACTTCCAGTCATTGTTTTGCTATTTCATAATCACAATTTTAACCTGCAAAAATGTTTATCACCTTAAATTCATCAGACAGTCAGAAATTCCACAAAGTCTGATTTTTTTTTAGCGTGCAAGGAATATAAAAATCAGCCTGCATTGATTCCAACACAATTCAGACACACCAATAATACTGTTTCAGCAAGTACCCGTTTCCTTTCAATCAGCGATGTTATTCCCCTTCATTCCATATTAGAATCATAGAATCATCTAGGTTGGAAGGGACCTTTAAGCTCATCAAGTCCAACCATCAACATAACACTGCCAAAACCACTATTAAATCATATCCCTCTAATTTTTTGGCTCAAAGAAAGTCTTAAACTAACACGCTTTACCAACCTCATTCACTTCTCTTACAGGTATTTTTCTTTCAGAGCCTCATCAAAACAAGGAAGAACCATTTAAATACTCCCACACCCCATCCTCTGACAAGTTTTCTGATCGTAGCATTAAATCCTTTTCTGCGCGTTATTTTATATCTACGCTCCAGCAACGGCAGAGTCAAGCTTCATTTCAAACACCATTTTCAAGTAGCTGCTGATAGCACAGCACACAGCATTAGCAGCCTGCATAGCTAAACAGCTTCAGTCAGACTGGGTGGTGTCATGTTTTACTCCTCCATCACACTGATCCTGTTTTAGACGTGCTAATTACTTTTTTTAAAACATGCATTAAAAAAAAAAAAAAAATCAAGCATCAGTCTTTCTGCTAAGACAGACAATTCTGATTTGAAAACAAAAGAGAACAATTCTGGTTTCATTGGTTAACTTTTCATAACTCCGTCCCTATTCCGACTGCAGTATGATTATAAATGCATTTTGGACAAGAAGATTATTACTGAGCTTACATCTCTTAATTATGTTTTTCTTTTCATACACACAGCTTTGGTCTTATTCTTTGCTGTGAAAATTACAGATTTGCTTGGACTTCAAACCAAAGATACATGCATTTATTTCCATGGGAGATTTATTTAAAAAAAAAAAAAAAAAAATTCAGCATTTGAAATCTAAGCCCTTCAGTGCTGACAAATACACTGCAAAAGTTAACTAAATTATTTCTAAAGGCATTTTAAACACCACTAATCCTCTATTTTCTACTACTTTCTATCCTAACCATCCATATCATGTCCCAATCCCTCTTTTTATTGTATCTGCGAACTGTAGCTCTGAAGTCTAAGAAACAGTAAAACCAGAAAGTAAATTCCTTGTGCAGAGATAGCTGAAGAATAGTAACAATTCTTTTTTTTTTTTTTTTTTTTTGCTTGGAGTTCATTCAGCATTTAATTATAAAATGGCCCAAATCATTGGAATTTTATTCAGTTTTTGGTTCATTAGAAATGAATCACATCGCACAGGCAGAATGTATCTACTGTAATTTCACACCAGGAAACAGATACTTAGTTGTAGTGAAAGCAAAGCTCTCAAAACAGTGACTCCAACTGAATTCTTTAACAGGTCTCAAACTACTACAGGACTACAAGGAGAATTCAAGTTGCTCTTAACTGGAGCCCTTAGAGCAGGCTCCGAAATCAAGATTTATCCACCCTCAGTAAAAATTATGGATACCTCCCTGTAGCCAAGTAGGAAACACTGGCAGGTTATGCAATTAAAATTTGCATATAGCAACTTACAAAAAAAATCAACAAGATGAGCCATATTCATCACAGGTATCAGAGAGAATACTTTTTCTAGTCATCACATGCTTTTATAAATAAGTAACAATGCCAAAACACCTACAGTGAAGTTTTCAGACACTCTGACTGCGACTGTGGCTCTGCTTCAGCTGGTGCCAGCTGAAATTTCTGCTTTGAGCTGAGCAGTCGTTCAAAACTTCCCTGCAAAACTCTGCCGTTTGAAGGCTCCTCTACATACAACAGGATGGAGGTAAAGAAACATGTACTTACCTGAGTTTTAGAAACTCTGTTCAAGGGATGACATCAAAAAACCATTAGTTGGGATACTGCTCTTTCACTTATGAAATAAATACGACAAGCTGAGTTATGGTGATGAATTCCAAGATTTGAAGAGTTTCTCTCATGGGGTTACATCCACTGGACTGGAAAAGTCTGGACTACCCCAGAGAGCAAGAGGGAGGCAGGTGACTGACTTTGTCACCCTTTCGGTCTCTGTACATGAGCACAAGGAGAATTTCATATGTGCGCAGCTTTGGCAAGCAATGCTAGCTAAATGTGTAAAATCTGTGACAACAGGGCACATGTTTACTAACATGACATCAATAGAAAGAAACATCACAACTTGAAACATCTTTACAACAGAAATGAGATCAACGGCAAGAACTGCTACCAAAGAAAGGATTCCCGTGTTATACTGCCACAAGTTTCCATCACTCCAACAGAGAAATTTTCACTTCTTCATAATTGATATCATGAAGGCAGAAGACTACTGACTTGAATTTTTTTTTTTTTTTTTTAACTACACATCATCTTCTAGAGGCACGAAGTAGAAAACAGAGTCTACCAGCTGGTATCCGTTAACTTCCAAAGCCTTTGGATCACAATAAATGTTTACTGCGCCCACCTCACACCCCAAGCCGTTCAGACCCAGACTTAAGAAAAAAGACAAAATCACAAAAAAATCCACACACGTAGCACGTGCATTTGTCCTCTGCACGCCTCCCCTATTCATACTAATCTCTCCAGATTGCTCCATTCTGCACAAAGTGGACAACATCTGGTCCCAAGGCAAAAAGACTCAAGGTAGATAGCAAATGCTTCTTCTACAAACTCTCAAATCTTCACAGGTTCCTCTCCAGCAAGAGCCAGCTGTTTTAATCCAGATTAGCACAACATATCTGTTGGACACAGCAGATCACTTACACACAAACTGGAATTTTCCCTCCAGAAAAATTAATTATCCTTTTCCTCCATACAAAAAATCCATTATATTGAGAGAGAGAAAGCGTATCAAGTTGCTTCTCCTACACCCCACTGGAGTCTGCCTTCAGCACGAACGTGGCAATACTAAGCCATGACAGACAATGAGACTAACTTCCCAACTGATCCCACTAATTTACCATGGGGCAGCATCATCCATCTAGAACTTGGAAATCATTTTTACATTAAGGGGAGTCCCCCCCTCTAGCAGATTAGATTGTGTGCCATTTTACAGTTTTCAGATTCTATAGCAGTATGATGCCTCCACCACTGTCCCTACATCAAGACCAGTAGGGTGGAAAAAGTGCACTTAGTGAGCAAGGAAGGCAGAGATGGGAACTTTTAGAAGACGCCTCTGCAAGAAATAAAGGATTAAACAGAAGAAGGACATCCTCCTGTTCACAGACAGGCAGGAGTAAAGCTCAAGGTTCCTTATCCATCCTGTCATTCTCCATTATTTCATCTGCCTCATCCAATTTGGTTCCCATGCATGCTTAGAAGAGAAAGATGATAAAAAATACAAGATCTCGTGGAAGTTTTTAAACCTATGCAAAATTATTTTAGCCTTTTAAATTTATGTGCATGTTCAATAAAAAATTACTTCTTTCAAAAACTGACTCTGATGTCACAGAACCCCCGATAACTGGAGTTTACTTTCATCCACAGGAATTGACTTTGTACGGAAGATCTCCATAGATGTCCGAATTAATTAATTAATGCAAAGAGTATTTTTTGTTTCTTTTTATTAATTTTAAATATCTGCATAAGGGGTTCAGTGAAGAACAGTTTTTTCTGGAGCATGGACTTGAGAAGAAATTCATTTCCACCAAAACTGAAGGAACCGAAATATGTGTAAGCGCTTCTCTGAATGTCAGCCAAGACCAGCAAAAACAGTCCGGGGGGGGGTGGGGGGGTGGGAGTGTGTGTAATAAAACAAGGCTTCACTCTATACATGCATTTATAAAATGTATATAGCTTGCTTAGGTAATACATCTGTTCAGACTTTGGTACGTGCTGTTATGGTCAGAAATTTGCCTGCCCTATTGTAAAGAAACACCCACGAAATATCCTGCACAGCAATTATTAAAAATAAGTTAAAGTGGTAAATGTCATTAAACTGTATCTAGATCAATGACTTTACTCAGCCAGAGTCACACCATTGTGTGAACTGTTTTCCTCTAAAGGCACAGAGGAACTTCAGCAAACGAAAATGATTTCTCTGGCAGAACACGCTTGCTCAGTTTCGTACAGCAGTGTCAGTAAAGGAACAATCACCAGGTTTTCCTCTCCTGAGAGGTGAAGATGGAAGGAGTAAACAGAAAGCACTTCAGAGCAAAAAGCCTTCTTGGGCTATGACGCACAGGAGGAATGTCAAGTGACAAAGTTTCCACAAGGTCTCGAGAATGAGCATCACGTCCCAGCTTGTGAAGGCTTTGTGAGGATGCTCTAGAAAAGCATCATCACAGAAGAAAGAAAACCTTAACCAAGTCGTTCATTAGCGTACAAAAATGAGACAATCAGACGTCAAATGCACGTCTCAAAGTACTCTAGGTGAGAATGTGTATTTTTAGACAACTTCTCAGGGCATTTTTATCTAAGTTTTATCTCAATACTGAACGCATTCACACCTTTTGCTACATTTGCTGTGCCCCCTTGGTCAGAAATGGGGCTGCACAGCCAAAGTTACATTCCCACAAAAAGTTTGATGGGCAGTAGTACATGCCTAAAAGAGAAAGGAACTGTGTGGCGGTGGCACTGCTGTCTTGAATGAACACTTACTAAGGTATGAAGTTAAAAAAAACATAGGGGGAAAAATAAGCTCCGTTTTGGCCTTGACTATGCAAACCTACCTAGCTAAGAGTAAAAACCAAAACCTCAAGTGAAAATTTAAAAGCATCCTCCAACTCAAATTCAGTCGGTTGAGGCTAACATCAACAATTTTGTTATTGTCTGATAAAATCTGCGTCTACGGCAATAGCTATAACTTCCTCCTTCTTTCATAACCAGGTAAAATAAGTTTGATGGTATGCTGATCTTCTGCATACACTGCAAGGCTGGGTTTAAATTTGGATGATCCAATAGAGTAAGAAAGGTGCCCAGAGGCCAAGAAGGTGGTTACCACATTGTTCTAAATAACTTAGAATTTTCTACCTATAAATAACTGTCCTTTTACTGATCTCTGTTCTGCATGCACAAAAAAGAAATGAAACTCATAACCTGAAAATAGGACAAAAAATGCAATTGTTCCCTTCCGTGTTTTTTGATCCGTTTGGTTTTTTTTTTTTTGTTTTCTTCCCCTCCCCCTCCCAAGCTGTAACCTGCAAATGGATTTTGCATTCCACATATCTGTCCGTTAACGTTAATTCCTGTGGTTGTAAAAATATCTTTCTGGTCAAGTGCTCGTGGCTTGTGCACTACTCTACCCAATTGAACAGTTGAGGACAACGTTCCAATCTAGGCTAAAAAGGCTCTAAATGGGAGGGAGTTCTAGTCAGCCAGAACAAAACAGGAATCCAGAGAGAACAACTGAAACCCTAAACCCAATTCTTGTCGATCCTGCCCAAATTTTTAAGGATCAAGCTAACTCCACACACACACAGAGCTATATCTCAAATTGAAGGGGCCAGGGGGAAGTCCCTTATTATGCAGCGTCACAGTAAAAGTGGTCTTCCTGATTGGCTTCATCTCGTTTTCTGACAACCTACTTATTTTTACTTTATTTTAGAAGTTTGTAGAATGATTCTATAAAGATAAGTACACACATATTCTGCGCCCATCACGTGCTAGTAAATTGTTTACAGATTTTTATTACACCTTGTTGATTCAGCCTGTAACTGCTATATTAGAAAGTCCTCAAGTCAGAATTGTAACAGGAGACGTTTCTTGTTGGCTTGTTTTCTGGTGGCGGTGGCTTTTTTGTTTGTTTGTGATTTTTTAAGTTAATTTTGTTTGTTTGTTTGTTTTTTCTTAACAGGCTGTGGCACCTGAAACTCTTCTCCAAAACCAGGTTGTATATAATAAAAAGTTTAAACTGAAGAATGCAAGAGATTTTATCTGACATTTCAAAAATGAGATATTTCCAGTTTTAAGGGACATCACTCATCAGGTTGCAGCACACCATTCCGCTTCATCTTCCAGGATGAGGACAGTAACACAGAATAAGGGCAGAAAAAAAATAATATCCTTTCCACCTATTCTGAAGATAAAAAGGGCACCTAAACCTCTAACTCGGATCTCACCACCAGCACTAAAGATACTTTATGAATAAGATTCTTCAGTAATTTGCCCTCTCTCCTGTGTCATCCTTTATTTCCCCCCCCATTTGAAAACAATGGCTTCCAAGTCCTTTGAGGCTCTTTTGTCCAGCTGACTGCACTGGCTACCAAGCTCCTTCAGAACTGGTCCATCTTTCTCTGTACAGAACCTCATGCGATTCTTGACCACGTCTTGACCCTCAAAGCCATATATAGGCTTTTATTTCCCCCACGTCTTTTGTCAATGAAAGATTCATAACAGAAACTTCAACTTGCTGAGAACATCTGAGCTCTCCCTGCACAGCTGGTCCTCTGTCGGGCACCACTGCACTGATTTGGCTGCAATAAAAAAGGACGCTGCTCTCTGATGACAAACGTTATCACACAGTTGATGTTTCACTAGCAGCAGACAGATTTATTTATTTATTTTTAAATTCCCCAGCAGTGTGACTTGCTACAAGGAAAGCGAGCAAGCACTGCAGAGTAAAAGGATGATTTGGGAAAAGAAAACATGGCATAGTGGTACTCTTCCTTTCCAACAGTAATAAAATATTAATTTAAGCATCTTCCTTTTTTTTTTTTTAACATTCTAAATATAGAAGGTCATTTACAATAACAAATTTTTTAAAGAATTTTCATGAGATCCCCTGCTGTTTAATTAGGAGTTTCAGAAAAAATTACAAAACTTGATACTGTTACCATGGAGTTAACTATCCCTGGAGGACTTCCCACAGACATTCCGCTAAGTTACCCAACCTAGTAGCACTATAATATTTTAGGGGGGTTTGGGAGACAAACCTACCATTTGCTCCTGTTTCAGCCATCTTTCCTTGCATTAGCATATGGAGATTAAGTACGCCAAACAAGAACCCTAGGAAAACCACCCAAAGGGAGGGTATTCTTCAGGAAAACATTCTGAAATATTACTGCTAATTATTTGAATTACATACTCAGAGTGCTTCCCATGTTTTTAAACATTATTCTCATTTGCATTCAAGCACTGTCTACTCACCGATTAACCAGGGAAAACTGTATGTTGTGTTGCATCACAGAAGTCTTTCCTGTATGCAGGAGCAGTCGTTCGGGCGCGGTTTACAGCACTACAGTTCAACACGTAAAGGAAGCACGCATTCGAAATTCACATGCACCTTCTCATGGAGAAACGCAAGGGAAGTTAAAGATGTTTTCCCTTTTCTTTTTTAAAATAAATCCTCGACATTTTAGAACTGCCAAGTCATAGTTTCATAATAGGGTACTTCTGCGCCAAAGAAAAACCACGGTTAAAGGGACACATTAAGCCCATAAAAATCCTTTAACAAGACTAGAATCAAAAGCCAGAATCTCAAGTAGAAGCCTCACATATTGCCAAGCTTTTATTTCAATCACTGCAAAGCTGCTCTTCAACACTATACAACAAAGTTGAGAAATGCACACAAAACTTGATTTCTCTGTCTTCATGTAACAGCTACGACATACAATAAATATTTCAAGAGATTGTGTTACTGTCAACCCTTCCCACCAAAGATCCACATTTCTGCCTTGTTTTTTTTGTTTTGTGGGGGGTTTTCTTTTGTTTTCCTAACCAAGTGGGTTAATTTTGTAAATTATAGTGCAGACAGGAGACTTCATGGCAGCATCCTGCTGAGGACCAACGCACCAACCTCACAAGGGAAGCTCCCTGCTCTTCCTACCAGAGTGCATACCACTGAAAAGTCATTTCATCCTGCTTGGCCTGAAGAAATCTGAGCAACTTCCCACCCCGCCCCAATCCCAATTACATTAGTTGGAAAAATATCAAAGGGAAAAATTATTAACCAAATCCAGTGAGAAGTGCTAAAGCAAAACACTTTCATGCTCACATTTTACTTCTGGTACAGCAAATTTAAAAAGAAAAAAAAAAAAGCATTTGTGACTCACTAAGATGAGTATACAACTAAGATGATTCGAAACACAGACTGCGGTTGCCTTGCTGCCAGTATCAGATGGTAGCTACATATGTCTTTGCCTACTGTGCATCTCTAATTATCCTGGGAAAATGGTAACGATGCCAATCAACACTGGCTGGCCAGTAGAGAACCGGTGAAGCCTACGCTTCCGGCAGCAATTCCCTCGAGACCACTTGTGTGCTATCTCTCAACACAGGAAGCATTTATGAACAGTTTCACTCAACAGAAGGATTTCTGAAAATCGTAGCTGATACAAAACCACTAAGAGAGAAATTACCACAGTGACTGAACCAGCTTCTGCATAATTTCTCACTTAAGAAAAAACTTCATTAAACTTCTGCTATTTAGGTCACTGTTTCCAAGAGAAGAAAAAAAAAAATCTTAGATACCATATATATTGATCTAAATGAAGATGATGCAAGCAGACCCGAGCAAAGTTTTACTATCAGCTAGTTCCATTGTTGTAACTCTGAAGACTAAAATTCATTATTTTTAGTTCTCATTCACCTCTGCCGTATCCTGTCTTGCTAAAATCTTTAAGGCATCTTCTCACTGAAAATACATAATTCATCTCCGTGTTTATTTTATTAACTTACATGGTTTTATCACAGTATTCCCCATGCTCAAAAAGTATTTTTTTCTTTTTCATTTCACAAACCACGTGTGCTCTCTCTATTCAGACACCAAGAGTTCTTCTTTGAGTCCAGCACAATTATGGCTCTCAAATTTCAGCTCGAGTAAGGACTCGCAGGTTAAGTCCTTTCCTTGTAACTATGGCTGCTATAAGCCCTCTATAGATTCTTCTTGCCAATAGTTAAATCTTACTTCAAGATGACTCTCACCCCTTCTGTGCCGCTCTGGTGAGAGCCCACCTGGAGTACTGCATCCAGCTCCGGAGTCCTCGGCATAAGAAGGACATGGACCTGTTGGAGAAAGTCCAGAGGAGGGACTCGACGATGATCCGAGGGCTGGAGCCCCTCTTCTATGAGGACAGGCTGAAAGAGTTGGGGGGTGTTCAGCCTGGAGAAAAGGCGGCTCCGGGGAGACCTTATAGCAGCCTTCTACTATCTGAAGGGGACCTACAGGAAAGCGTTTTACAAGTGTGTGTAGTGACAGGACGAGGGGGAATGGCTTCAAACTGGAAGAAGGGAGATTTAGATTAGGTATCAGGAAGAAATTTTTCACTCTGAGGGTGGTGAGCCCCTGGCATAGGTTGCCCAGAGAAGCTGTGGCTTCCCCATCCCTGGAGGTGTTCAAGGCCAGGTTGGACAGGGCTTGGAGCAACCTGGGCTGGGGGGAGGTGTCCCTGCCCAGGGCAGGGGGGCTGGAGCCGGATGATCTTTAAGGTCCCTTCCAACCTAAAGCATTCCAAGAGGAATATGTTTAAGACCAAGTATCAAAAGGAGAAAGCAAATCAGAAAAGCCATGAAAAGCCAGTGGGGAAAGTAGAGCACGTTTTCCCTTTATGAGGTTTGTTTATTTGATTTAAAATGACCCCTATGCTGTGAGGCTGGGAGAAAGGGGGCATATTACAGTATCTTGAGTTGTATTTTCTTCTTTTAAGACTCCAAATAAGAACTCCAAATCAGGGATTCCTTGTTCTCAGCAATGATGGGTGCCCTTCATCACTATTTCTAAATTTTCTGAGCTCCAACCTTAACAATAAGCAAAGTTGGACACATTTGCACCAGAGTTAGGAGTTACCCCTCACCTGTCCCGTTCCAAAATTATACATAACCCTAAAACCTAAGTAATTTGTCAGGTGGAACATTTGACTAAAATTGATTTAAATCAGGAAATTTGCAATGGTATCAGATCAAACCAGAGATCTATTTAGACTTTCTTCCAGTCTGCAACAGTGACCAAGAACAGATGGCAAAGAAAGTCAGTAAGGCTAAGGCAAGCATGTATTAAAGTTTTCCCAGTGTTCCCTAGGCTTCAAAAACCTACAGGCCCAGTGCTTTGAACATGGGGGAATATCTGTGTTTAACGACCTCAAGGAATTTCCAATTTGTCCATTTGCTTTCACATGTATGTGAAAGCAGGACTTCTTTGCACTCCCACCACCTCACAGCAGAGCCCCACAGCACACTTGTGTGGGGTGTGAAAAATTAGCTCCTTTTGTTGTTTTGAGCCTTTTCTTTTCATCAGAGACCCTCCAGGTCCTCTCTGAAAAGAAACCAATTCTCTACTCACCTTCTCCACGTCACTCATAACATCACAGACCTCTAACACACTCCTTTCCTCCTCTCCTCCATATTTCTTTTTCAGACTGACAAGTATAGCCTATTTAATTGTGCTGCACAGACACCATTCTGTATACAGATGATGCCTTTCATCCGTCTCTGAATTGCTTCCATTGCTACTGCTACTCTTCTTGCGACTGGAAGGATGATAGCTGTGCAAAGATACAGGCAACGCATAGATTTATGTGGTCATATAGTGCTCCCTTCTGTTTTCTATTCCTTTTCTAATAATTCCCAATCCTTGAGCCAGCTTTTTGACAGCTGCCAAGCACCAATCTGATCTGATCATAGGACTCTCTATGTTAACACAAAGATCTCACTCCTGAATTATAACAGTCAGTTCAGAGCCCAGATTTCATATGAAAATTAGGATTCCTATGTACATCGCTCCACATTTGTCTATACTGAATCTCATCTGCCTTTTTATTACCCAGCCACTCCATACTCCCAGGCCCTTCTGTAGCTCTTCACAGTTAGCTCTCATCTTCCTTTCTTGAATAGTGATCATGAATGTAACAGTACTTTTTTCTTCCAAGGTAACAAGGAATACTAGAACAACACAGGTCTGCTAGTAACCTTCCTGTATTGTCAAAGTCAACTCTCTATTTCTAACTTTAGTTTATTACATTTTATTATCACCTTTTATCAGTGCAAGAACCTTTGCTCCTATTCCCCTTCACTGTATTAACAGCCCTAGTTGATCTTTTCAAAGGCTTCAATAATTGCATTAGGATCAACTTCCCATTACAACAGTCACATTGATTCTTCTCTATTTTGCTCTGTTTCCAGATATCACCTAATTCTAGTCCTTACTAGTTTCAAACACCTTGCCCAGTATTGACATAAGACCTGTTGATCTGTAGCTTCAACCAATAGCCCTGAACTACTTCAAGAAGAGCCACCTTTCTTTTCTCTATTGTCTTTCTTATGTTCCTGTTCCCCTTTTTGATACCAAGGCCAGCTGCTCTGGATTCTTGGCTCCAACTCCTACAAGTTAAGTTTATTATGGGCACTGCAAGAAGGGCTCTGGCAGGAACATCAGCAATCATATCCTCTACACTTCTCAGGCGAAGAGCTGTTTCTCTTGCACAGTTCTGCAAGTAGCTACTCCTTGCAGCAGCTGTAGCGTTTTAAAGTTGCCCACCCAATTTCTTAGACTTAAAAATACATCTGTGCAAGTGTCCATTTCATCACACCCTGTTTACACAGTGTTCTGGTCAAACCTCACTGTTTCCAATTTGAGTTTTACATCACCTTCTTCTGCTGAAGAAAGTTTTAAACACACCCCACTCTCAGGCAGTGATCCATCCCAAACTACACATAGTTCCACACACATTAGCTTTCCAGCACTTTTGTTTTTAAATTAACCTTTGCTCTCAATGTCTTCTTTAAGCACTAACAGTCAATTCCGCTGCTATTTTGACAAAACCATCTAAACCTGCTATACAGGTGTCCCCCGATTCAGGTATTTCCCCATTCCCTATCCCTCCTTATATCATTTTTCAACCACTGTTTTTCACTTCTCTGGCCCTGTGCACAACACGTGCAGCATTTCAGAGGACGTTACTACTTGAGGTTCCAGGCGCACACTGTTGAGGCCCCTTCTGAACAGTCCAAATCCTACATCACTGATCCACACATGGATCACAACCACCAGCTCACCCCCAGGCCCAAGAGTCTGTCCAGGCATCCAACGGGGTCTACAATTTTTTCACTTGCCAGGCAAGATACCCTGTGACCCCCCAAAATGCAAGCAGCCACACACCTGACAATCAAGCCCCCACATTACCATCCTCTCTCTTCCTCATGGCTGAGATCCCTATCGCTGAAGGGGCATTCTTGACGCAAATGCACAGGCAGCAATCACTTGATGGGGAGGGCGTTTTTACAGGACCATTTCTGCCTTCACTGCATTGATGATCTCTTGCACAGTGCTTTTGCCCTTCTGAGTAGGTCTACGGCTGCTAGCCTAGAGATGAGATTGTCTAATATGAGAGCTGTAGAGCAAAATTAACAGTGCATGGCAGCAAAAGATTGAAGTTCTGAATCAATTTCCTGCACATCAAGTCGGTCAGTTATTTTAACTAAAGTGTGCAATTACCAAATAAACACACCAGAAAGCAATGAAAGGAGCAGACTTAAGACCTTTATACTGTTAATTTCTGTGTCTATCAAACTATAATTTAAAATTAGCAGCTGCGTCGCACTGATACTGCTGCAGCCATCATTTATCATCGAGAGAACAAAGATGGAGAGAGGGATCTCCCCTTAGACACACTGAAACCAGCAAACCATAAGCTGTTCTCAGCACACACACGTATCTTGGTTTTCTTGCTACAAAGGGCTCTATGAACAGGTTTTACCCACATCTGCAGACTGCTAAAGCAGATCCATCAACTTCCCCACGCTGGCTAATTTTATAAACGTTAAAATTGCTCCCCTTAGCAAAGAAGGGATTCTTTTGCAGCACAGTATACAGACCTTGAATCCCAGAAGATGCAACTGACAATTTTCCTAACAATATTCTGGAATCAAAGTTAACTTTATGAATAAAGACATTGAAGGAAAATAACTGGTTACAAGAACAACAAGAAACACAAAGAAAAGGGGTTTTAAAGTGTAGTTCTTGCTATCATTTGTAGATGGATACAAAAGCCCTACATGCACATATATAAGCAGCGTTTGCCTCTTGACTATTAACATGCACATAAAATATGATTTTGATGAGAAAATCTCTTTTAAAATTGAAAAGGATATCCTAAACACCAAAGCCACGTGAAGTTTTAAAGTTACCAGCTCTGGAATTCTGTTGTTCCGCAACTGTTAACTGCCTAAAGCAAATTTCCTCCAGACCAAACGCAGTTGCTACTAGTGATGGAAAATGCCATAGTTGTGAAGTTCCCTTTTACTGCTTTGCAAGATTATGGTGCCATAACAGAATGTTGCCTTGCTTCAGCATCAGTAAGATTACTGGATAATTGAAATAACCTCCACAAGAAAGAAAAGTTAAAACCAAAAAATTCCCAAGTTGCAAGGTAGCGCATTATCCAGTTGTAGTATACTACTATATGTGTATATACATATAGAGATATAATATATATAGTTATAAAATCATTACAGGACTTGATAGCAGCTTTTGAGAACAGCTTTCTGAAGAACAAAGTTTGAGAGGAAAAATGAAGTAAGAAGAGAAGAGATGCTTATCCTTGGAGGAAAGAGGGTATGAGGTGGGGGGGGAAGAGCAATCAAAATGCTGTACAGAATTATAGTATGTGATGTCCCCAGACCCTCCAGCTTGGCAGAGTTTATTTTGTTGTCTCTACCAATTCATTCCCTCACACACACCATGTCTTTCAACTCAACAAACAATTAAACAGTGCAGGCAGATGATTCTCCTTCCAATATACCGTACTGCAGAAGGTTGGTTTAGTTTCTTTTTCTTGTTGTCTTTTTTTTTCTTTTTTTATTTTGTTTTTGGTTGTTGTGTTTTTTTTTTTTTAATATTATGTTTCCTCTGGAGAGGTTCCTAAATAATACTATCTTGGAACATATTTCACAAACTAAAGTGTGTAGGTATAAATCAATGACAGGTTATTTTTGCTGCAACCAACTGGCCTCCCCCAAACCACTTGACATACTGGGACACACAATGACAAATGCAACATCACCGACCTTTTGCAAATTAGCATATATAGGCAACTAAACTACTCAGTATCTAAACACCCAATGAGGTTCTAGGACGACTTTGCAAGCCTTTCATACCTCTGGGGTCAAATTAGTCCCCCTGTCTTAAGATCATAGGTCAAATGAAGAAAAAAGCGCTTAGCCTTTTCTGAAACAAGCCAAATCATCTAGAGCCTTCAGCTTGCACAGTAGGAATTTGTGTAATAACTAAGACTACATCAAAACTGGATACACAATCAGGTAAGAATTTGGACAAACTCTTTCCATTCAGCTTGAGCCTGCTGGTGAGAACCCAGCCAGCACCTCTGGTTTCTGTAACACGTACCTGAACAAGGAAGGCACCGGTCACAGCCCTCTACTTAAGTTTGAGCTACATTTTGCACTTCCAACAGTGATTCAACACTTCTGGATAAAGCCATCCTCCTTTAGGACAGCACTTGTTCATAATTTCCAGAGCATTTATAAATAGACCATTAACCAGTTGAGTTACACACACCTTAACATTTATTTCTTAAGTTGTCCCGTTCGTGTTTCAGTGGTGTTGCAGGAGGAAAGGATGTGAAACAATACAGCAAGAGCGCTGCAGCTTGGACTGCAAACCTTCACATATCATATTGTTACTCCAATAAGACACCAAAGCACAGATACAACTGTTCAGATGTGCTGTATACATATTACCTTTAAAGGTCTTTTATGGTAAATTTAATTTTTACTAACCTGTCCTTAGCCTGAGGGCAAAACCCCCACACTTGGTCATACAGACACAGCAATGCCTTTAGCAGCTATTCCCTCCAAACACTGAGGAACAAACCCTGTATGTCAGATAACTATGCTGACTTTTATCTACTACCCCTTACTAACAGCCACCGCCACTCAGGGTTTCTCAATAAACTGCCTATACACACCGTGACCCCCAAAGTACAAAGGTTTTGATATTATGTCTCAAGTCTCAGGCCAACAGCACTACCTGAAATGCTATGTACTTTGAGAAAGGAACAGGCTCTGGTCTCTTAATTAGCAAAGCTGTGATTTATCCTAACCCCCAAATCACGGATTTCCCCTTGCATCCTGCTCCTTCTTTTTACCAGCTGTACCACTGTGCAGAGCAGTTCACGTCACTGCTGAAAGTCACAATGATAGCAAGTTGCAATACTCTGCCTTGAAAAGGGTAACAAAAAGTACGAATTAAAATAGCTAACTTCACAGGTGAAAAAGAGAGCATTCGATACCCTGGTTGTTCATAAATGCATATTCTCAGGAGGCCTCACAAAAGCAAGAGACAAATAAGTATCATATTGTCACCATCAAGAGCGTGGTGGATTAACACAGATTAAATGGCTGTTCCTGCTCTCTGCCTGTGGCAGACTGTCAAGCCTGCTCATCAAACACTCTCGTCTGGATTCAAGTCTCGATACTCAATGCAGAGCAGCTGGGTGGAAGAGAAAGCCATACAACACACAGCAGGTCAGGCCAAGATGATTTGCAAACTGTGAAATTCAACGCCTCTGTTAGCTCCTCAGACTGCTTCCCTCTTCGGCTCGGGATCAGCCATTTCAGTTCTCTGGACAGGACCCTCCGAGTAGAAGCATATGGCCTTCATGCTAATTAACGCTACTGGTCTTCCCCAAATTTCCGTGGAACGTCTTATCTCTCTCACATTCATATCGTAGCAGCAATACCCCTTAGGGATGCAAACTGCACGGACAGCAATGAGCAACAGCAATTTTAAAAAAAAAAAAAAAAAGAAAAAGAAAAAAGAAGGTATTAGCTGCCAGCACGCTAACCATTTTACCTAGTGGATCGATCATTTAGCAAGAATTATATCCAGGATTTATTTGCAAAACTGAATCAGCTGAGAATTCATTCCGCCTCACTCCACTATAACTTTGCAGATTTGAATCAATCTAATTTAAAGAACATTTCCCTGTGAAGATAAGTACTATTCCCACAGTAAGCAGCTAAACCATTTACTAGCATTTACATAATTCTTAAAAGCAACAATACAAAACGCCACTTCTCACATCACCAAACAACATATTCCTTACCCCAAAAGCAAAAGGCCAACTCCCTTTAAACACACAGCACACATTTCCCAGCATACTGTAGGAAATTATCTTTTCTTTCTGGTAGGGTGTGTTTATTTGTTTCTATACAATTCAATCTCAGTTGTTTCACAGCTCAAAACAAGTTCAAGAAGTGTTTTAAATAAAAAGGCCCAAATATCTGTTTCATAAAAACTACTAGTCCACTACATCAGAACATTCTAACAATTTCATCCGCTTCAGGTCTAATAAGAAATGATTCTGCATATTCTTTAAATAGAGAAGTTTATGTCAAAGAAAATAGCTTTCAGATACTTTACAACACTTTTATCCACAACAGAACACCAGAAGCTTATGAAAGTATACACCTCCAATGGGAGGGAACAACAAAAAAACAAAACTAATGCAACAATTATGTTCTCCACACTGAAAATGCCATCCAGACACAGGGACTGACCACCACAACTGAAAAAAACAAAGTGAAAGCACATCTCAAACACCCACGAGCCTGACGTTTCTACCCTGGAGTAAAGCTGGTCCCCTTCCCACTGCACAAACCGGGCTCACTGACAATTCTCCAACAGCCATCCACATCGTATCTCATTTGGCAATGTAAAACCATAAGCTTAGGACCAAAACCCTTTCAACTCACCTTACGGTAATATATATAGGAAATGCTAACTTGTTCCCTTGAATAAGAGTGTGTCAATAATGCATGTTCCAGTATCATTTGCATCTATAATACACAATCCCGTTACTTTCTATTCAACCGTGATACTCAGTGCAACATAAGCAGGTTCTTTTCACAGCAAATAAATACTCCCAGTCATCAGCAGATTTCTATCGTTAACTGATATAAGTGCTAGAGAACATACATTTTTCTGCAGGTCTTGCAACAAAGTAAGCTTTCTTATAGCCTGTTCGCTAGAGAGTAATGATTTATAGACCCGCCATATGCAACTTGGCATACAGTCTAACTCCTATTTCAGATGACTTCAGCAATTGGTTCCATTCACACAGTCTTATTTTCCACTACAAGTCGAGTTTAATTCCTGCAGACCATGCAGCTATTCCTCTTACACAGGACGCAACAGCAGTGATGGTCAAAGACGCTTAAAATTACCTACTTGCCCCCCTCCAGCCTGAAGCACTTCTTTGCAAGAACTGGCCTTCATACAGAGGTAAGCTACAACTTCATTAATATCAAAGAACAAAAGCATGCATCTATGGTTCATCGTGATGGTGGGACAATGCACTTGTTTTCCAGGTTTTTCTTCCTTTTTCCACTTTCAGCAGCACTGGCCAAACCCCTCAGACAGAGCAGTTTCATTGCTAAAAACTGCAATGGAGAAGGAAGAGAAGAGCGCTGAGTAACATCTCAGAATCAGCTTTTTCATCGGTTCAAACTGAACGTTTCTCACCCAGTGTAAAGTCAAAACAGAAAAGTCACAGCTGAGATTTAATAAAAATGGAAAAAAAAATAGTATCATTTATTCTTCTGTAACAGAAGAGCATTAATGGGGGTGGGGGGAAACACTGTTCATCCTATTAGCTGATAAGCACATCTTAGAGCTTCCTATATGGTCCTGAAAAGCCTGTAGTTATCTCATCTAGTACTGGTGTAACAAATACCTAAGAAGCGCGGGGGGGGGGGGGGGGGGGGGGGGGGGGGGGGGGGGGTCACAGATCACTTCCAGAGTGGCTGCTGTAATCTGTGCTTAGGCAGAGCAGCACAGTAGATCATGTGTGCTTGTCCAGGAAATAACAGAATGGTCAGGGTTTGAAGGGACCTCGGGAGATGACCTAGTAAAAAACCCCTGCCAGAGCAGGTACACCTACAGCAGGTTGCACAGGACGGCGTCCAGGCGACTTTAAAGTTGTCCAAATGTCCCGGTGCGCAACCGCCTCAGGAACTGCCCACCTGTCCCCTGAGGTACCAACAGGCTGCCCAAAAATCCAGACACAGCAGCATCTAGAAGAGCCTAGCAAGATAGACATACTTGACTTCCCAGTGTGCATACCTAGAAAAGTAGCTCCAAAATTCATCTGCATCTCTATTGTAGAGATTTACTCCAGTTTTCCAGAGACAGAAGTATTTCTCAAAATAGAATACTCAATACTGTCATTCTCAAAAGTGCTTATTGATTTCTGCACAGACTTAACAAGATATTTGACTTTGTGAAGCTGTACTTAACTTCTTTGTCACTGTATTGCCTTTCCCCCATCTGCAGTCCCTTCTAACGTTTCTTATTATAAGCGTCATTTTTCTCTTTCTCTTAACCATGTAAAAAGGCGGAAGCGTTCTGCATCTTGCAAGCCATTTCTGCAGAAATGTGACTGTTTAGTTCTTTGGGAAAGGAACATCCTGAAACATAGACAAATGCAGGGAGACAGCTCACCAATCATAAATCAATGCTTTAAACAAATCAGCATTCCGTTTTAAGCAACTTCGGCTAGTTCCATAATTATTTCATATTCAAGCAGCAGGAAAAATAATTTTAAGAAGTGTTCCGAGATTGGAAGTGCAGCCTACCTACTTCCTTGGAAGTTTACAAAACACTGCAATCTGCCAGCACCCACGCCTTTTTACGTAAACTAAGCCAGCACAACTTTGAAAAAAAGAAATACAAACATAAGAATTAATTTATTAAAAAAAAAGCCACTGAGCCTGTATTTAAGCAAAGCCTTTAAGGAAAAAATAATGTAGAAATCAGGACTGACAAGTCAAAACAAAGCGTGCCTTGCTAGTTTCATACTCTATTTTTTACCGGTAGTTTCTTCAAACTCAGTCATCTGGCAAACTAATGTATCTGTACTAAGACAACAATCTGTTTTGGAAACAGGCTAATGAGGAAAGAGATGCTTTAATATAGTTTGGATTTCACATACAGTGAGCAATGTAAGAAATCGCCCAGCGATGAAACTGGGAGGCAGAGCCAGAGGAAGCAGCTGATCACGCGTTGGCACAAACATCATAAACCCATTATACTCCAACTCATACCTCATAAAACTCACAATGCAGCAGCAAAAGGTTTAAGCAGTAGGGAATGGGCTTAAGGTTATTTTTTTATATATATATATATTTTCCTAAACAATATTTTAGTCACAAGAGACTTTACAAGGTAAAGTTATATCCTGCAAGGGTAAATGAATCTGAAATTGCTTTCAAGGAATAAATATTTGCCTGAGCTCAGAAAATGCAATATATCAAAAAAGAAAGTAAGCAGCCTATTTCAGGGCATTTTACCAATGCATTTACTGATGGTTTATCCTCTTCCATTTTATTCTTCGATTTAGACAGTACTACTCACTGCTATTGCTAATTTATATCCTTTTGTTTTCCTAATGCCACACAGATGAAGTAAAGGTCAGAACAAATGCAGGACTGTTCTAAAAACCAAGTAATCCAGATGAAATACCGACATGAAATTGCTTTATCAAAAAATAAAGGGAATTGCTCCACATATGGGACAAATTCTGCCTGCCCTCTCATCTTAGGAGGGGAAATGACTAGAAAGGCACGACTTAAGGGAAAGCAGCACCTTCAGAGTGCTACAAGAAGAAAAAAAAAAAAAAAGGAAATAGTCGTTAACTGTCAAGCTTAGCTCCTCACTTCCTTCATGGATGAAGGAAGAGATTAAAAAGATGTTCCCAATAAAAGGAGGGGATTTTTGACATTGAAAGAATACAAAGGGCAAGACCTCTATGTACCAATAACTGACCAGCAGCATTCAGAAAAGAGTTACTACACAGGAGGGAGTGTGTCAAGATTAACTGGAACATCCTCGCAACCAATGTTTCGTTCATTTTCGGTATTTCATCTTATCCTCACTCAGGCGTACTGTGAGTAACCACAGCTAAGGGAAGAACACAGAGGATTTAAGGGGAGAAATACAAGTGGAAATAAGCAAATCAATATCTCTAGCACAGACGTTGAGCTCCTCCTTAGTCCATAGCTGAGGTGTTAATGGTCCCTCCAATTGTTGCTTCTTCAGGGTTTTAAAAATACGTAGAAAATTAAAAGACTGTAAAAATGCTTGGCTCTCAGAAGCAATAAATGAGGAAGAGCTGAGAAGTGCTGAGGTAACCCTGCTGTTAACTGGTAATATAATTTAAACAGGAAGGTTCTGCAGGTCTCGTATTCCTCAATCTGTCCTATTTGCCAGGCAGTAATTGCCATCCTGGAGCAGTAATAAGCCATAGGAAAGCATACATCTGGCTACAGCTGTCAAGGAAGAGCTTTTTAAATTCAGATTATCACCAAAATTGTTGGGCAAATAGCAGTGTTCTCCATATATGCTTCCCAGTACAGCGGGTAAAGAGAAAGCTATTTTGACTGTACACTGCTTTTTAAATTTCAATTATCCCATCTTTCACTTGATGCAATCTTCTAAACCAAAATTAAAATTAGTTGTGATAACCATATAATAGTCCAGGTGGATGAATGTGTGCCAAGATACTCCCACACTTCTGCAGTGTTATCACTTTTAGACATTTGCCTCCACTTTTTCCCCTCCCTCCTTATGGGAAGTGAAACATGTCACCATGCGTCATGGTTTAACCCCAGCTGGCAGCAAGGACCATGCGGCCGCTCGCTCCCTCACTCCTCCCCACAGCAAGATGGGGAAGAGAATCAGAAGAGAAGTGAGGAAAACAAGGGTTGAGATAAAGACAGTCTAATAGGTAGAGCAAATGCAGTGCATGCAAGCAAAGCAAAACAAGAAATAAATTCCCTGCTTCCCATGGGCAGGCGGGTGTTCAGCCACCCCCAGGAAAGCTGGGCTCCATCACACATAACCGTTACTTGGGAAAACAACGCCCAAACTCCAAATGTCTTCCCCTTCTTCTTCACCCAGCTCTCTATACTGAGCATGCTGTGACATGGTACGGAACAGCCCTTTGGTCAGTTGGGGTCAGCTGTCCCAGCTGTATCTTCTCCCAGCTTTTTCTGCACACCCGCTCTACTCACTGGTAGGGCGGTGTGAGGAGCAGAAAAGGCCTTGAGTGCTCAACAACAACAACTAAAAACATCAGTGTTTTACCAACAACACTATTTTCATTCCAAATCCAAAACACAGCACTACTCCAGCTGCTAGTAAGAAAGTTAACTCCATCCCAGCTGAAATCATGTCACCATGTCGTGTGGCAAAACCCTGATGTTAGAAGACAACGAGCCATTAAACCTGAGGCAGAAGGAACAGCAGACAGAGTTGAGGTGTCTTTTGCTTATACAAGCAAGACAACTAAATAGGAATATACATTTTAGATGCGAGAGTCCTGTTCCATTTCTGTGTACTGTACCAACTCAGGACTTGAGTGAAGGCTCTTTAATGACAAGGGGCTCCAGAATCACTTGTTAATGACTTCTGGCTCAGCGCATCCCCACGTTGCTTACTACCAAAATTCATTCTCTCCTTCCTGGGACAAATGAAGACCAAGGTCAGAAGCTCAGTAAGTGAGCAGCTCTCACTGAAAGTGTTGGATCAAGAACCAGCCGTTGCCTTCAACTCACCCCCATAACTTTAAAAGAAGAATACGATTAATTGCAAGAGCTCTTTTCTCAGAGATTAAGAAAGCATAGAAATAAAGTGAAAACCGCCAATGGCGAGTTTGGCTACAACTGCGCATTAGGCAGAGCAGTACAATACACAGTAAAAATGTCTCCTGCCATATATTACAACCAGAGAAGAAACAGGGCCACTTAACAGAAAAGAGAGAAAACCCAGGTAATAGAAACAAAGACTTCACCAAAACCTGGGGGAAACATTTCTTATGAAGGATGCACAGCTAGGACAGAATCAAGGGTATGCAGATGGTAATCAGTACAACTACTCAGTGGAAGACAAACTGAACTAGTTCCGGGCATTTAAAACAGCAGAGACCGCCAGGCTATGACTTCAGAAAGCTCCACCACATGAACTGCAAACCCTGCTGCAACAGTAGGTTCAAACATTTCAAGACAAGAATATCACTGATTACAGAAGAGGAAATACAAATTTTTTAACTGAGAAAAAAAGGGGTTAAAAAAAAGTTCCAACCAACTAAGTTTGGAAGTCTGTATGCAACATATACAGAGGTTTGGAAGGCAAGACCACACTAAAAGATACAAAGGGCAATGAAGAATCAGCAAAGACAAGATGAGTTCACTTCCCAAGACCCACAAGCATCAAGCTAACACACCAGCCTTTCAAAATATCTCTAAGGCAGCAATAAACAAAGCAGATATTGGAACTATAGTGATACATTTGGTACGACATCACAGAGGAAACTATTCCAGAGAAAAATCAGAACTAGAAGAACCAACTTGAAGAAAAACAGAACAGAATTGGAAAGGAACAAGCCTGGAGGAGGGATTCAGCAGAGCTCCCCTGGCCAACACTGGAAAACCCACATAAAAATCTTAGGGAGTGTGAAACAGTCAACTGGGTGGTTGTCCACCCAAGAATGCAAGCTATACCTAAGTTTATTCCTCTGGAGCTCCTGCCTTGACGTGTTTCAGGTTTTTGGAGGACTCATTACTTGGGTACACACACAACTCAAGTTGGCTTCGTGTACTCAAGCAAAGCTAACAGGTTCCCGCAGGGCTTTGAGAGCAAGAGGAAGAAAGGCACAACACACAAGGGCTTCATCCATAAGGCCCATTCAGGTATGAGTATGATCAGCTCCAGCCCCAGCCCTGACCATGATGGACCCAGACTAGTTTTCTGAAGCCTCACCAGAGTATTTCTAAATCGTATTCCACATTGCCGCAAATAACAGGAGGGCTTCCTGTCCACATGACAGACACCAACCACTGCCTGGCCCACGCACTCATGTGGCACTGTAGCCAACACGACAAGCCTGCTCAAAACCAGACATGCTTTTGAGATGCTCACCCACACACAGCTCGCATCAGCCCAGAGATGGATCTGTGCCTGTATCAGCAAATCCCTCAGCTTTTTACTGACTTGGTATGATGATGAGACCCACATGCCGGTCTTGCACGCAATTGGACTGGATGCACAGGGCATACCATTAGCTCAGGCTCTGTTCCACACAAAAACATTTACACTGCCCTGAGCCTGAACTAGGTAGAGTCGCAGCTTAACTACCTCTGCCTCTCTTTTCTCCAAGAAGGAAAAGAAAGTTTGGGTTGGCTGGGGACAGGGTAGTTGCTCGGTTTTCCCACAAAGTCCCTACACTTTGTAAGCTGATTGGGGACAGAGGGAAGAGAGGGAGGGGAGAGGAGGGGAGGGGTCCCTTAAAGCATTGTATTCCTATGAGAATTTTAACAACAAATCCACTTGTTTATTTGAGCACTTGGATGAAACCATTTTCTGAATGACCACTCAAGAGAAACAGAAACCAAACCTTAATAAGGAGTACTGTACAGGTGAACAGAGCAGATCCATCAGCAATGCATTTAGGGGAGTCCAGGACGGGAGGCTGTCTAATAAAAAGTGATCTCTTGCAAAGACCCTGCCAAGACTTTGGGTTGTATTTTAAAAGGTGTCTATGTCTGGTGTTTCCCAATTACTTTTTCACAGTCTTGCTGCAAAAATAGCAGGATGATTTGTTTAAAAAAGGCCAAGATCAAATTCAGTTTCAGGTATTTCTAGGAAAATAAAATGAGAAATTAAAATTACATTATTTTAAAGCGTAGTGTAACCCTTACATAATATAACATTAAAAAAAATGATACAACATAACATTGGAAAACAGAAACAGCACGGAGAACAAAACTTCAGCCCATGACCTACCAACATATTTGAAGACAGAAAATCTATTGCTCCTAACAGTTTTTTCCTCCTACTCTCTAATTCTATCCATTTTCAAAGAAGCCAGGGTGCACAGCTACCTCAGAGCAGATTTTAATCTAATGAACTATCTTTTGCCATTATACATGCCTACCTAACTTATAGAGACAACATTCAGCTTCGCAGCTGAGAAGTGCTATTTTTTGTTTCTAACAACTTCCAAAAAGTTTTCCAGATTCTGAGTTCCTTATTATAAATTATTTCAGAGTCCAAAACTCCTTAGCTGTGCTTCACCAGCTCCCAACTGATACCATTACACAATATAACTGATTCCTTCAAGCTCTGACACTTCTCTTAAGTACAGGAAGCAAAAATATGGGGTGGTTTTTTTTTTTCCTTCCCATATAATATGACAGCAGGGGAACACCACCACCAGCTACTGGTTGCAACAGGATTGAAAGGGGGGAGGAGCTCAAAATATACAAGCAGATATTCTTACCAGCAAAGGTTACTTTCAGTTGCTATCAAAAATTCAAGGACACGGTCTGCCTGAAATTATATAGGGACAAAAAGACAGGGATACTTTATTTAATCCCAAATACCCACAATGCAGTTCAAGTTTTTGTCACAGTTCATTACCAACGTGATTATTTCTAACACCGTACATTATTTCAACAGCAATAAAAACACTCGTACCACACAGCTGTTGAAAACTTCTCTCCAACAGGTTACTACCAATATGTATTTGCTGCTGCAGCAAATCATTTTATAGAGTTCCCCTCCACACCCCCAATTCCACATTACTGTAACCCATCATTTAACACCACTGTAGGGAGTCCCATACACAGGGACTACTTTTCCTGTAGTTAAAGCACAACAGTACCCTCTCCTGCTACAGGTAAATCAGTTAGCACTCTCCCAATAGTAAAATGGGGATATAAAAATCTTTTCTGTCCACAGCTCTGCCCTTTCAAATTATTTCCTCTGTGTAACAGCCAAGGAGAAGAGCAAGCACAGATAGATGTTAAAACGATGAAATACAAATGCATTATAAAAACCCTGCTGCGCAGAATTTAGCAGTATGGTAACACAAACCAGTTAAAATGTCTAACTAAATGGTTCCAACCTAACCACAGGATAACAAGTCGCTGCCAACAACTCTCTAGATCCTGTGATTTGCGAAACGTATAGATTTTAAGTAGCTGCATATTTTTGAAGCAAATACACTTTGTTTTATTCAACCTCTAAATCTACTAGACAGACGTGATATTAGAATCATGAATAGTTTGAGTTGGAAGGGATGGGTTTCCAAAGATCAGCGAGCCTAACCCCCCTGCAATGAGCAGAGACATCTTCAACTAGATGAGGTTGCTCAGAGCCCCATCCAACCTGACCTTGAATGTTTCCAGGGATGGGGCATCTACCACCTCTCTAGGGAACCTGTGCCAGGTTGTTATGATGAAATTACAAACTACATTTAAACATACACACAGTTATTGAAAAACGTGCAGCTGGACAAAACTGGCATACAGCTCCACAGAAAAGTCTGTGGCAATCAGACTGGGGAACAAGTAACATCCAAAACCAAATCTTTACGTATAGACAGTAATGTAGATTAATCCTTCTTGCCCTGGTATTGGCAACGCTCAGAGTAGCTACACTCCTTCAGTGGCTACTTCAGACTTCATGTATCAAAACTTCCTTATTAAACTGTTCCTTTACATGCAAACTCATCATCAGGCCAGGAATGTCACCACTTTACAGGAAAACAATAAACTCTTGTATGTACATTGAGCACATACACTTGTATCAGCTCTGATTTGAGTGCAGTGTGCAGAACAAAAACTAAAAATTGCTCCACGGCTTTTAGGAGGATCTAGAGACCATTTAAGGATGCATGAGTGGATATGTATGTAAAAATATGTAAAACAAGATGTACTGTTGGACTATTGCACCTTGACCTCCAAGGCGCTGTGAACAAGACACTGCACGTCTCATCCCTGCCCTGTTTCCAAGGTGCCCAAACACCCCAGCCAGCTCAGCACATGAGACTGGTGCCCTCTGGCTGCAACATCACCCAGCCCTACCTCTCTCCCTGGGGAAACCCCCCCCCTTCAGCACCCCACCAAGCACACATCCCTCAGTCAGGCCCGGGTGGGTGCTCCCTATAAGCACTGGTCCAGGGTGTACGGCGTAATTCCAGGCTGCAGGTTCCTTCCTGAGTTCTTAAGCCCCACAGCCGCATCCAAAAATGCCATAACCAAGTGTGAGAAACTGCTTCAGCAGACAACCTAAAGGCAGAACACAGTGTGGTTTGCTTCAGCGGTCTCATTGCATTTGAACACGTGATGGTACGTTTTCTTCTCAGGGCAGAAGGAAAAAAAAACAAACCAAAAACAACAAAAAAGCAACTGAGAGGGTAATGGGGTAACGGTAACTTCCCAAGTCTGCTGCTAGGAAACTACCTGACACTGCTGTCAGTGCATCAACATAATCTATACCAGCAACAAGCAGCGTGTTATTAACCCTGCAAAATTACTTCTGCTAAAAAACAACGAAGAGACCAAAAATGGGCAATCTGTTAGTTTCTGTGGTACTATCTGCTGATATTAGTGGATTAAAACCCTCTTCCCCACCACTCAAAGTCTAAAACAGTTGTAGCCAGCCTTGAGAACACTGCCAATGTGTTACAGTCATTTCTTACCAGCTCTACAATCTCTCTCACCTCAGAGTCTAGTGCTTTGAGCATAATGTTAATTCAAAGAAAACTGAGCAATGGGGAAAAGGAAACAGTGTTTTCTACAGATGTGAATGTCATGTAAATGTCAAACCTTGTGTTAAAATTTGATTAGGAGACTGAATGAAAGGGAAACGGTATCGCTATAAGTAAACCAGCACACTAACAATAATCTCAGCCTGCCTGCTCGCAAAATAACCTTAGTGATGGATTTCATTATTCTTAATTTTCCATGTAATATTAAGCTGTAATTGATTTTGCTAAAAGATCACATATAGCAGTACAAGAACAGCAAACAAATGTTTGTTGACAAGATGGATCTACACAGTCTTAATACTAAATTCCTTGTGTGCTGTGCCTACCACCACACTCAGTCAATTCAAGGAAATTTTCATTTCTTTTGCATTACAAACAAATGTCCATCTACTTAGAAAGACCAGGAGCACATACACCCATTCATTCATCTGTACATACCTGTGTCAGGGGAAACAAAGTGGTTCCACATTAAAGCCCCAAAAGTAGAACTCCAGCAGACATTAAATGGATACAGATAAACTTTGGAGATAGATTCATTACAATTTTTGTCTCAGAAAGGTAGTATTTTTCCCAGACTGCACAACCCCAATTGCCGCACTTCTTGATGCACCTTAGGTACTAGCTGCAATCTTCTCAGGATTTCATTCATACTGACCGACCTCAGTTCTGCTCATTTCAGGAGGCTGGACACCTCCTAAACCAGCTGAAGTATTTCAACAGCCCCCAGCAACATGAAGATGTTCCTGACAGAGGGGCAGAGACATATTTGTGTACAGAGGCAGGAGAAAGTTGTTAGATGAAGTACAGCTATTGGTTTTGACTACAAGCTGAATACTTGCTTCACTCTAAAACACCGAGCTAGAAATTTCTACAGTAGTATTCATACTAGCAAATGCAAATTTAGAAGGAAAAAAATTTTCCAGCCACAACACTTCTTCCATCAGCTTTACATGCCCCCACCAAATCAGCACTGTCACACAGCACACAGGGACTGACTGGCACAACCAGTGCCAGCCTCAATTCAGTTCACAATGAATCTCAGAAGAGTCCAGCAATTGCCCTGAACTGATTACTTTCTACCAAACCCGCAAATTCTTCGCCCCAACTTGTCTGAGGTGTGTGCGCCCCACAGAGGATCAACTTAATTTTGCGCTAGCCTTGACATTTTAGTTACCTGTTGTGCCATCACAGTAATTTGCTAATTTCTTCCACAGAAGTTACACAAGGACATCTTCAGAAAGAACTTGGAATTTCATGCCCCTGATGACATCCTCCGTGGTTGACAGTCCAAGTCATAAACTTGTCACTATCTTGATAATTGGTGGGAGGGCAAGAGGACATAACATCCATATCTCTGATGGATGGCTCCCTTTAGTTTGAGACTCCCTTAATAGTTAGAAGATTTTTTTTTTTTGTAATCTGCCTTCAAAGATATTAGAATAGGAACATTATCAAAGACTCAAAGGGAGATCATTGTCCCCCCAAAAAAAGAGAGTTATTAAGGGATTTCAATAATCCTCTGTCCTTTACCTTCAATGAGGCAAACCTAGGCACTATCTTCCCCTGCTTCATTGCCCTTTGAAGTTATAATCAGGAAGAAATAAAGCAAAAAGGGAAGTGGGTCGCAGTGCCAGTGGACGAAGCTTCAATCCATTACGGATTTCATGAACAGTCTGATTCAGCTATTCAGTAGTTTCAGTCCCACCAGTGTACTTCAGACTACCTTCCTAGATGAAAAAGGACCACCGCAACAGTAGGTTAGCTTTTCTGACCCTCCTGTAGCTGCCATATTGTTGAATTCCCTTACCCGAATAGGCCCCTAGATAAATCTAGAGTAACTGCTAAGAAAAGGAGAAATACCGCTCACCACCAGCCTTTCACCTACCTACTTTGCTTCCCAAATCAGCTGCCAAACAGAAAGACACCATATTGTGACAGAGGCTGCTGCAGAATTCCTGGAGGCTGTATACACTCCGCTTCTGCTCTCAAGCATAGCAGAGACTGTTTTCAACAGGAGTTAACAGTATCTTATTCTCTGGAGTTTTTTAAAATCAGAAAGATTTTTCTACAAGCTCAACTTCTGCCCTATGGTTTACCAGTCATAAATCCCATTTTATTGAAGAGCCTACAGTTTTAAAAAACAAAATTGTGAAACAGACACCATCTGAAATTCAACAGGTGCGTTTATCCAGATCCTATTCAGTTATAAGTACTTATGTAAATAACCTGATTTCATATTAAAATCTCAAAAGATTTCTTTTTTTTTCCAAACTAGAAGTTTTATTCTCTCAAAATGCATTGCTCTCAGATCCTGGTAGGGAAAAATGAAAAAACCAAAAAACAACCAAAAAAAACCAACTAAGCAGTAGTAAAGGAAGGCTGCTGAGTAAGATTATCAACTCCCCTATGATTGATTTGGGCATCTACGGGGAAAAAACCCTCCAACTGAAGTAAAATCAGTGAGTACTGGAAAGTTCCTTCACTATGAGAACTGCAGCGATGTTGTTTTTATGAGCAATTTTATGCTAGTGGAGATATGAGTAGCAGAGTTCAGAGTGTTGTCAAGAGATTTAAAGATCCTATTTGTGAATGTTAAATAACTTTAAGCTCTCATAAGCTAAATGGATTCAGAAACCAGTTGGTGCTTCTCCAAAGGCAACAAGCACTACACAGAGACCTCCATCAGCAGACAACAGAAAGCTGAAGAGGGCATGCACACCCAACCCGTACAACTGAAGTAGTCCAAGATACTCTCAGTATCACAAAACCACTGAAGCCTTAAAAAACAGGTTAGTTTATTTCAAAACAACTCTGATATTATGAATTTTACTTTCAGGTATTTTAGGAAAAGGCCATGGGATTATTCACTGGATCCCACTTGTGGGGTCGTATCACAGATTGCGTTTAATTTCTGTGTAATCAAAGACGAGACTTTCACTCATCTAACGCAAGCAGGCTTCAGTTAAACCTACGCCAAATCACGGGATTTGTTTGCAGTTCATCACGACCCTCTCACAGCACTTCCCATTCAGTATAGAGGTTCTCCTAGCACAGCTCTCTCCTCTGCAAGAAACCACAGCCCCAAAGGACTGTTCTGATGCAAGAGAGGAAGAAATTATTGCCTTAATAGATTGCACAAAGTGACATTCAACAATTGCAAGAACACATGAAAATTTAACTACTACATAAACCAAAACTTCACAGTGCAGAGAGACTAAACCCAGACTTTTATGTTTCTACAACATGGCAATCAAAATTTTTCTTATTAATATTTTAAGACTATATAGGTTTTCATTTAGTGCATTTAACTTCTGCTCACCCATCTACCACTTTTCTTTGAATTTTGTTTTTATTTTCTAGTCTCTGTCAAAGGCAACATTGCATTTCTGCTTCAAGTTGTTCATTTTTCCTTGTCATACACATGGCACTTAAGCTGTCAATATGTAATTCCATTAAAGTGCGGGTTTCATTTCTAGCTTGTGTTTACACTCATTTTAGATGTAACAATAAAAATAAAATATACCATATTCTAATTACTTTCATTGTGTTGTCTCACAAATATTTTCTTTCCTCAAACTTGCATTCTCTGTTTGCAGACAACAGTAGAGAATAGAGACATGAGTTGTATTGTCGGATACACCACCAGACACCAAAGATTTCCAAGTAAGTTACTTCAAGTTTTGATATTACCCAACTGTAAAAACTGAAAGGAAAAAAAAAAATGAAGTCGTTATAAGCTACAAATTCAGTTTGCTAGATGAAGCATGGGTCTGTTCAGCGGAGACTCTTGGGAATAAGTATCTGCCACGATACTCAAGAATTCAAACAGCATCACCGTTAACCAGTACATACCTATATGCGCTTAGCTATGTAACTTGGATATTGCCAAGTGAAGCATGGACTAGCACAGAACTGAAACGCAGGGACTTTACGGCCGTTCAAAAAGAAACTGCTGGCCCAGCACTGGCAAGGCCTTCCCCAGCTTCAGCTGAAAAGTTCCCCAGCTCGTGCCCATGCTTTCCTCACTCACATCTCCCAGAGACCTGTTTCCCAGTCAGCCTTAGCGCTAGTGCATTTCAATAAACAAGATCAGATTAGCTTAAACAGCTACGCTGGCAGACCTGAGCTAGTGGTAATCCAGCGGAATAGCCTCTATAGCTGTCCCTGACAGACCCAGGAGTGTTTATGAGGTTTAATGTATTCACCACCATTATACACCAGAATGACCACACTCACATATATGTTGTTGATAGCAAATATACAAAATGCAGTTGAAAAAAAAAGCTCAATCAAAGCCACCAAAACCAGATCAAAATACTCAAGTGTTGTTTGGGTTTTTTTTAAAGCATCTCTCTCCTACTTCTGACAAGGCATAATTAATTTCTCTGTTTAGAAGAGATTTATTTTCTCCACGAGAGTCATGAAAGACATCCTTCACAAAAATATTCTGCCCATTACTCTAAAATACATCACTGTGAAATGTCAACAGGTCTTGTAGCAAGCAACCCATGGTGGCCTGCTCCCATTACATTTGCTTGGCTCAGGAAATAGGCCCTCAAACCAGGAGTTATTTCCGAGATCTGCAAGAAGAGAGCACAACACTGCCTGTTATAATCCCTATATTGCTGCTCATTATCAAAATCTGGAGCTGCCGGTCCCAAGTAATATCCTTATATTTAAATAGAACTGTTAGCTTTGAAACAGGGTGGCTCTCCCATTCCTATGATACAGGACGGATATCAGAGAAATCTGGAATCATACAAACAGCTGGTGGCATGCAAGTGCTGCAAGATGGCACAGAGCTAACAATATCTACGTGCACTGTCCCTGAGCTGATACACGTGAGGCTGGAAACTGGCCTCATGGAGCATTCCCATGGGATAGCTCACAAGACACCCAAATCTTCTACAGGAGTATCTCTCTCTTACCAAATGCGTCCAAGCGCCAGATGGAAGACAGCAACCACTGAGACAGAAGCATTGTTTCTCAAGATACAGCGAGGGGGAAACTGTAGGCAAACAGAAAATGCCGTAATCAACTATTCAAATTACACTGGCATGCTAGGATTAATATTCATATTTTTGTAAAAAGCACCACACTAAATTTAACGTCAGAGCGATAAAAGATTGCAGTTCTACATCTCATCCAAAAGAATAAATCACCAGAACTCTCCAATAGTTGTGCACTGAACCATCATTTGAATGGAAATCAAGAAGGAGCATCTTTGATCTGTTTAAAACATCTGACAAGGAACCACGTGAAGGAAGTAAACGAGACAACCACTAACCTGGCTTTGTAGGAAGGCTCCTGAGTCACCACAAGTAGTCGTCTGTAAAATGGACGTATTGAAAACCCGCCTCGCACAGCCCTCCCATATCCTCAAGCAGTGCTATTTACATGTTCAGTCTTACAGCCTGGGTCCTTCAGCCACTTTCTACAGAAAATGTGGAGTCTTTTGAGTAGAAATGTGTGCTCATGTGTATTTCTGGATAAACAAAGCTATTTTGTCCACAAATTCATGTCCAAATCTGACTGCCTAACAACCAAAATAATAAACAGAAGCACTGGTAAAAGTAGCGGGCTGTATGTTTCTCTACCACTAATTGAATCGCTTCAGCGAGAGCAGCAGTTTAGTGCTTAAACATCATCTTCACATTAGAAAAGACTCACTACCATTTCACTAAGATGGCTCCTGAAACTGTTTTATTCGGAATCTTTTCCTCCTTACAACTTCCCCAAACGCCTTCTGAAATTATTCTACCAGCTTTTATCAATATCAGCTTTGTTTTTTTACTCAGTTTCATCTCCCGATATCTCAAATGGTTTGTTCAGGTTAGAAAGTGAAACGGAAGTGAAATATATGAACTAAACAAAAAATAAGCCAGTACTTCACCAGTGACAGAAAATAACCGCGGTCTTTGTGGCACTTTACTTTGAACTTTCCTCCGTTTCTTTTTTCTTTGCCCTTCAGACTGCACTGTTTCAGGGAATTAATCTCAACCAAGGCTGTGTCTTTCTATGTTGCACGACATTCTCTTGATGACAGCCAAAATAGGCTGGAAAAAGACAGCAGTCCATGGCCCCTCCTCGGGCAAACATCCACTGCAGCAACATTTGCATGTTTCAAGTTCCAAGTAAAATTAGGAAAAAGCCCAGGATTCCTCTGTTCACCTTTAGGCTAAGATTCCAATCTTGATGCTATTAATGTAAACTTCCAGTAACAGCATTACTTCAGAGTAGTTGTTCCCAGTATGAGCCAGCACAATGGAGGTAGGAGGTTTATACACGAGGTCAGACTGGCATCTGGCTCCTCACTGCTCTATGCTGTCGCCGCAGCTGCAGCACCCTAATTGAGATACACCACTAGCCTGCTTGGTCATTAATTGCCCTCAAAACCCCCTCCAAAGAGTTATCCAGCAGAGACAGAGCTCCTCCAAAAAAAAATAAAACCAATCCAAAACAAAACCAAACCCAATTACAGCCTTCATCTGCACTTCCATTGCGGGCTAGAGCGCAGAGGGGGCTGCTCTTTTGCTCACCCCTCCACAGCGCTGGGGTTTTGCTGCATTCTGGCACCTCCGACGAAGCACACTAACATCGGCCAAGGATTTAGGGCAGTCACACTGACCAGGTCCAGCCTCTGAGAACAGGGCAATCTACAGGGGTCCAAGGCAAATGCAGCCACTTTACAGCTATAAGTCACCCTTCTCAAACGCTCGAATGGCTTTTCCCTTCCCGGGTGAATCCAGGAAGAACACCCTTCTCTCCCACACCTAGAGCTGTATGTTTTGTGCGTATATAGGTGCCGCACAAAGGTCAAATAAGATAGATTTTATACATACAAAGCAGACACTGTTTTAAAAGACCTTAGCTCTTACCAGAGATTTGCCAGCAGCGATTAAAAGTACTTGTTCTAACTTCTTTTGTGTTACAGCTTGGAAAAAAAAAAAAAAAAAAAAAAAATCCGTCAGGTATGCAGTCACCAAAGAACTGCATGTCATCCTAACAGCTAGAAAACCCATAAAACCACTGCCAATGGGATTATACCAACTGCCTGAACTGCCAAAGACAAATCAAATCCAATTACTGCTGAGTTGGTATTTATTGTAAAGTCTCCTATAATAAACCACTTAAGCATCCAAGTTACAGGAGCATCTTCTCTCCCAGAAGCCTGCTCTGTTGTACTCTTACAAGCTTTTCAGGCACTCAGCGTTTCCTTCCCCCCAAAAATTCCTATCAACAAACACATAAAAAAGAATGCTCTAGTAGCAGCAAAATGAACAATATATACCTGCAAAGTAGTTTTTTCCCCTTCATCAATCAGTTGATTAGTTATTTTTAATTAAAACAGGAAGCTCTGATTGCAGGATTTGGAGCAATAATCCTCTCCACTTTAACTACTGTTTTCTGTGGTTCACATGCTGAATTCATAAGCTATTAATAGGACATCACTAGCAAACCTGAAGTCTCAAGCAGCCTTTTGGCTCAATCCAGATCTCAAGCTTGAACTAGTCAGAGTTACCCATCTGTGTGCTTTAAGAACTGAGAAGTACAGATTAATTGGCTATTAGTTCAGTTTTCAACTACACACTCTAAGTTTAGGAGAAAACTAGCCAGTTCACACGAAAGAAATGCCTCGTTTTGCCAGAGTTGCGTTACTTTTTTGGTGAAGATCCAAAAGCCACCTTCGTGGGGTAAAAAGGGTTGGTTTGCCAAACCAACGGGTTTTATATCAGACTTACCGTTACAGCTGAACTAAGACTAGAATTTACTTTCCTATTTTCAGATTTTGATGCTTAGCTGGACAGAGGCTCCGATGCAAGCACAAACATAAAAACAGAACAAAAAAAGAAAAGCTAAGATTCACCCTATTTTCCTGTTTTAAAAGCATTTTAACTAAGGCCAAATCGTTTCCGAAAATTTTTTAAATGCACGAAAGGAAAAGTGTAAAGCCACTGGTTTTGTTTCCTTCACCTATTTGCTAACAACGAGCGGAGTTTTAACAACACATTTTAAAGTTGTTTGAAGTTGTTCACGTATGACTTAAATAGCAGAAAAGCTTAAATAGCAGTGTTAAATCTCCTTGCACGTCAGGCTGCTAAGGCATAGAAAGAGGGAAAGGAGCAATAAGCAAGGGAGACCTGAAGGATCCTACTTCTCAAGAATGTGTCTCACTAAGTACAAGTACACTCCTGAAGCATACAGGTCCCAGTAGCAATACACAAAGAACTTACAGAAAATTATTTTTAAAATTGAGGGAAAAGAACTCAGGCCAATTTCCAACTCCTGTCTGATATCCACGCCCCTAAATCAACCCTGGTAAAGTTCTACATCCCCTAATTCAGTCCTGTATCTGCTTCTGAAGTGCAACACTTAATTCCACAGTACGGTTCCCAGTCACCCACCCAGCACCGTGGTGTAGCTGTCCCTGCAGACACCACCATGCTGACAACCCCAAGCTATCCTACAAAGTAACAAGTGTGCATGCATCACGGATACACAATGCACCAACTCAGACTTTGTGCTTCAAACTTCCATTAGGGTATAGAAAAAACAGTGCCTAAAGAGCAGATTTAAGACACCCACACACACATTTAAACTGGTACAATGCTTAGTGGACGACGGACCAATAAACAATAGCCACATTCTCAAAAAGGTGACTGAAACCCTTTATCTGCAAAATACACACTGGATTAGTAGCCACCTTTAAAGATGTTTAGGAGGTTGCTCTTGTAACTATTCCCACTTTAACAAAGGAATTGGACACTCACATTTTCCAAATACATGTACATACTGTAATTTGAAAGTTACAGGAAAAAGTACTTATCATAGCAGGATTTGAAAAGCTGCACTATTAAACTTTGAGTATCAATTTAAGCAAGGCTGATGTGACTAATTATCCCTTTACCGGTCTATGGTCTTTCTCTTGAAAATTAAGTATGTGTCAACTACAGTCACTGTACCTTCCAGAGGGTGGCATAAGGGGACTTGCCAGATCAACAGCAGCTGAAGCAAGTGGGTAGAGGAGGCAGTAGTCCCCGATTCGGAAGGAACCTGCCTCACATTTTGTGAAGCTTTGTGACACAACAGAAAGTTTAAAGCCGGATGGATTTCCACCTCATTACTGTACAACGCTGGGTTATGCATGTGACCAGACTGTCACTCCTGCTGCAGTACCAACACGTTCCCACTGCCTCTCTAGGAGGCTGAGAAAAAGCACCTCATTTACATTACGTGATTGACTAGCCATGCAGATTAGGCTTTGCCGGGAAGCAGGAAGAGATAACATCTTTCAGAGAGAACTGAATTTGGAAGAGGTACAGAGCAGGAACAGTTTGCATTCATTCCCAGCTTGCTACGTGGGATCTTGAGAACGTTTCCTTTACCACTTCAACTATACAGTCTGATTTTATTTTTAAATCTCTCTTTTTTCCCAGTTACCAACCATCAGAAAGCGAAACAGCTCTCAGTGAAAGTGAAAAACATAATTGCTTAACCTACAGACTCCCTAAAGAGCAGTCCGAGAATTTTACATGTCGCAAACCTCCTCCCATCAGGGGTATGGGTGGGAACAAACAAGGAAGTTTCCCCACCTTAACTTTTAGCGATGGGAGGTGGAAGCAACCTGCCTTGCAAACACAGAGGGGTTCCCCCCCCACTTCAGTGGAGTCTAAATGATTCAAGGCAAATTGACTTACATCTAACCACCCCACACCTCGCTCTAAATTGACATCCACACACTTATTAATGGCCACTGCCAAAACACGTAAAGAAAGGGTCTGGAGGCACATGCCCCCAGATGACACCAACCACACGCCTATCTTGTTCTTCCAAAGGTAATCTTGTATTCCTCAGGCTCCAGCCCACAAGGCTGACTTCACCGGGCATCCCTCAAGTTAGCTCAACATTTCAAACACATAGCTCCGATCAGCCACAGGGAAAAACAAAAATCACTGGGGTGCGTAAAAGGCAGGCAGCAGAGTCACATCACCTACCAGTCGGGGGACCAGGGTCACCCTGCTGATTCCCCTCAGTCCACTGCTGCAATCCCACTCCTGAAGCATTCATGGGGCTTTCCAAGCCCGAGGTGTTTCCCCACAGCTTTACAGTTAGGAGGCAAGGAGCCACCCCACTCCCCTCCACAGGACTCCCCGATGCCTGAAGGGCTGAGGCACTCGGGGAAAAGGCAGCAGATAAGGCATCCAGCATCACTCCGCTTCCCCCAAATGAGCTCGGAAATGAGATGTAACAGCAGCCTCTCTCCCGCTCCCAGTATTACAGGAGCAGAATACTAACTGGTTCATTTATTTTACTGATTACCATACACAGATATTAAAGTCTAAACATTGCATTTCTTCCGCTAGCCCTTTCAAATTAACCCTACGTTTTAAAGCAATATGACAATACTTGAGGTCACCGTTTCTCTGCCTGGCGGCAGGGAGTGATGGGGAAGGAAGGGAGGGAGGAGACGGGTGTTCGTCCTCGCCGGAGGAGGCTCTCCCGGCTCCGGAGCCTTGCCCCGAGGAGGGTGGGAAGCCTCAGGGCTGGGGCAGCACAGGACCGGTCCTCCCCCGCGGCAATTACACCTGCGCCTCCCTCCCCGCGACTTACCCCCTTCCGCCAGGCGCTGGGAAACTTTCCGCCGCGGCGGGGAGCGGGACGGGGCCGGGAGCGCTGAAGGCCGGAGCGGGGGCAGCGCCGCCGCCGCCCCGCCGCTGCCCAACGCCGGCTGCGGCTGTCTGCGCTGCGGTGGGGCCGCGTAGGGGCGGGAGGAAAACTTTGAGGCTGGCGGGGGGGAACAGGGAAGCAGCGGGGGGCCGGGGAGCGCCGCGGGCTCACCCGGGCGGGCGGTGCGGCGGCTCCCGGCTGCGGGGAGAACGCGGTGGAAGCGCTACGCCGCGGCTGAGGGGCTGCTCACGCCCGCCTCCCCGCTCGGCGCTTTATGAATCGGAAAAAAAAAAAAAAAAAAAAAAAAAAAAAAGGGAGAGAGGGAGGGTTGGTGAAAGAAAAGGGAAAAACGCCAAGGAAGCAAGCATTCGCGAGGGCTTCGGGCATCCCTTCCTCCGCACCCAGCCCTCTGCAACCTCCTCCTCCGGGATGGAGCAACCAACTCCCTCACAGCCCCGCCGTTCGCCTTCTCCCGGCCAGGGCGAGCGCATCCAGGGAGGGAAGGGCACGGCAGAGAGGGCGGCCGGGCGGGCTCGGCACGGCGCCGGGCTCCGGGGCTCGCTCGCTGCCTGCCTGCCTCCCGCCCGCCCATCGTTCCCTTTCCGCGCCCCCCGCCCTTGGCCATGCGGGGAGATGCTCCGCCGCACCGGGCAGAAAACCTCCACCAAAACCACTCTCAGCACTTACTGCTCCCAACTCCCGACCCACACACATCCACTGCCAAGTCTATGTATTCGCCGGTGGTGCCTTATCCCCAAATGCCACCTGTAGGCCTTTTTCCTGGGAGGACGGATGTCTCAGCTGCCACCCATCTGAAATCAGCATACAAACTTTCAGGTGGGGAAAGAACCCCGTGGGGACCTGTTGGCTGTCCGGTCTGCTCTCGGCGTTGCGGGGTTAGCCACGCTGCGGGCTCCCACTCCTCCCCCGAGGACGTCCCACATAAACCTGTGGCGAATGGCATCTGCTGCAGGAACACAGGAGGGCCTGCAATGGCAAACCTCTGGGGGTTACCTTAAAGAAGCATATACCTTCATTTCTTAGCAAACAAACTCCAAATTGATGCAGCCATTTAGCATCAATGCAAGGGAAAAACCCCTCAACAGGTGAGCAGCAGCTAAAACATTGCTGCTTTCAAACGCAAATGTTCACTTTTTCACTCTACCCCCTCTACTCATCTTGCAGATGGGACAAGACAGACACTCCCGCACCCCAACACACCTGGAAAAGAGCTCTCCGAAGCGACATTCACCAAGTGAAGGCAATACCCCAGTTTGCCTCTTTAATCACCCCAAACTGCCCTGCCCTCTTGCCTTCAAACCCCTTTATTGGGTTCACCTGTGCTCCTCCTGACTCATTAAACCGCTGCAGGCAACCCCATCAGCTAAACCACCAACAGCTTTCTGTAAAACCTTTTAAAAAGGAAAATAACTTCTGACCTTTCAAGTGAAGATGATCATGTAAATCTTTACTGTCTCAATATCTTCTCAGATCCAAACGTTAAAATAGATTTACGAGGCACAAAATTTCCACATGGAAACTGAACAAAATCTGAGTTTCCCAAGGATTTTCAGATGAGCCTGCTAATTCATTCGGAATCCTAATAACTAAACCCAGCCTTCAGAAGGACTCAGACTGAATTTCTAGAGTACTCTGTAGCTTAAACACGCTGGATATTAGAAAAGAAGCAAAGAGTTTAACGTGAGGTCTTCCCCCGGCAAATGGGATGCCACCAACTATTACTATATTTAAGTGCTTCTCCCCTGGACGGCGCCATTTAAGCAGTATTCACCCCCTCGGCTCCTCTCACCCCAGCCGCGCTCGCTGCCCCCAAACCGGTACCAGCAGCTACTCGGGCAAATGACTTTACTCCTTCCTGCGCAGGGCTCCGGCTCCCCAAGTCGGGCGGCCTCGACATTAAGGTCCGCTGACCGGCCGCGGGGGTCCCCCATGCCGCCCCCCCGTGCCCCTCACCTCCGCCTCGCTGCCCTCCGACACAGCCCGGGGCGGGGCGGCGCTCCCCCGCCGCCGCCGCCGGCTCCAGCCCCCGCGGGCGAAGGCGCCGCTACCGCCGCGGCGTTCCCGAGCTGCGGCCGCTCCCGCGGGGCGGCGCCGCCAGCCGGCGGACCCCAGCCGGCCTTCCCCCTCCTCCTCTTCTTCTTCCTTCTCCTCCTTCCCCGCCGCGCAGCGCCGGGCCTCGGCAAGCCGGGCGGGCGGGAGGGAGCCGAGCGGCGCGGAGGCGAAGCGGCAGGGCTGCTCAAACGCGGGCGGATTGTGCCCCCCTCTCGGCTCGGAGGGCCGGCGAATTGCAGGCGCGGACAGCGGTCTGCCGCCGCGGCCGCCTTCCCTCCTGCCTGCCCGCCCGCCCGGCGAGTCCCGGCGGCGCAGCGACCTCTGCCCCGGCACCCCCGGTCGGGGCTTTAAATAGCCGCCGTGGCGAGCCCGTGGGCAAGTGCCGCGTGTCGTGGACGGTGCCTCTCCTTCCGAACCTCAGAGGCTGAGCCGCTTGTGGGAGCGCACGAAGACTATACATTTACTTTAGTTTGCCTTGTTAGAGGGGAAAACCAAACCCTGCAAGCTTATTTGAAATAGAGAGAAACAGCAGTGAGCTGCCACAGGTATGAGCTCTACCAGTGGGATCAGTCTGGGGATGATGGTGAGGGCTGGGAAGTTAAGGGGGTGATTTTCATGAAGTAAAAATGAATATTAATTACAGCAGCTGAAGGGGGGAAGATAGTGTCAGCTCACGACCAGAGGGATTGTTTAGGCATCTGCCAATTGTATTTGCACATCTGTTTTTACAACCAAGAGCTATTTGTAAAGATCCTCATGCTCTTCAATAGAGGCCCACGAGCTCTCCTGTAGTAGAGTTTATTTGCTTTAAATATGAGCATTTCCTTAACACATGATCTTTGCAGGCTTAAATGTGAGATTTTCGGTGAACTATCTTAAGAAAAATCTCAAACAGGCTGAAGTGGCAGCCTGTGGAATCAGGGGCTCAGCCATTATTAATTGTTTACTTCAAGATTTACAACCTAAACCACTCACACTGAAATCCCCCCCCCCCCCCCCCATCTTTGGGGGAATATTAGCTTAAGCCCATGATCAATGCAGTATGCCAGGCCAGACCCCTCTGCTCAGCGTGGCATGCAAAGAACTACTATTTAACAATAAAATCCCAAGAAGGCTGAGGTTGGCCAGAGACTCCAGCAACCCCAGTGCTGTTTCTATTCCCACCACACTTGCTCACATGAAAACACGAGCAGGACTTCGCTCAGAAATCTGTCCAGTTGGATTTTTTTCGGGGCTGGCTTAAAAAGTCAGCCTCCCATCCCACCATGGGGAAGTGACTCAGGTTAAAAATATCCATTTTTTTTTTCTAGATTGAGCTTAGCGTGGATCAATTCCCTGATGACATTTCTTGCAGTGGCCCCACGGACAGACCATTGCAATGGTGCAACCGCAGAGAGCAAGAGCAAGTGACACACGTGGGAATAGGGGATGGCAGATATTTAAAGTGGCTCTGCTACCAAAAGAAAAGGTCCCCGAGCTCCAAAGCCACATTTCTGCTCTTTTCCTTGCAGCAACTTTGCTTGACCCTGTGGCATGCCAGTTCAACTCATTAAATCAACAAAAAAATAACCTGGCAGAGAAAAGCAGAGTTTCCTTCATCTTTAACAAGCCAAGTGGGATCACTGAGGAGTCAGATAAGCAGCAAAGCCTGAGCAGGTCAGGAACGAGCAGACCATGCAGGTAGCACAGGACCATCCCCTTCACCTGCCAGCAGCAGTTAAATTTGCTCAGCCACCCCATGATCCCGTCTTCTCATTATTACCTGTGTTAATCCAGATTAAATCCCCCAGCTCCAGCTGAGTTGAGAATTTGATCCTACGTCTTCTCTGAAGTCAACAGCAAACTCCCATTGACTTAGATGGGGCCTTCTTATGTTCCTCTCCCCTACAAAAGTGATAAGAGCATGAATTTTAACCCGGTTATGTCCTGGTGCTTTACAGGAATCCTATAAATATTTACATGGCAACGTGCACTATGGAAATAAGCCCACAGTTCATGCCTCAGCACCATTTGTAAGCACACAGGTGAATGAAAACCTGTGTAAAGACTTTTATTCTCTCTCCCTCCATGCCATACTTCCCTTCTCTCAGGTTTCTTAAACATCCAAATTCTACGAATTAACTACTGGAGGAAGAAAAGGAACCATAGAGAGATTGAGTATGAGGAAAATATATAGCAACATTCGAGCCCGCTATGCCACTAGCTGGGTATTTCTCGCCACCGTTATTAGATGAGTCAGAGATTTTAGCAGAGGATCTTGTTTGCTTATATAGAAGACCTACAAATTCGAGAGCTCGGGAGCTTTTGTACTAATGCAGAATTCAGAAGTACTTGTCACAATACACAATTTTTTTTTGAAAAGTCATGCTTTTAATTACAGGAACATTTAATTTCTACTTCAAAATTTGGTGGATGATTTTAATAGGAGTAGGAATTACAAGCTAAGGTGTCAAGACCCTATTAATTAAATATTTGCATGCACTTACATATAATTTAAATGACTACCATTTATTTAATCTTAAAATTCAGAGTGAAAGAGCAGATTCACCACTGTTTGTTTAGATATGGCTACATTCACTAAGCTCATGCCTTAAGCCTCTACTTAATCTTTTTTACTCCTCAAAATAATTGCAAGCAGGGCAATACCTACCAGTACATCCCTACATTCTCTTCTCTTTTAAAGAACAGTTAATCATAGGAAGAATGTGCAGAGGCGTTTGCAACATTTCTGATATTTTTCAATGGCCAGCTGTACTGAGAATTTGTTCAAGGATCAATGTGCATTTTATACAAATACAATTAAAGTTGTGAATATAATTCCCCAAAGCCCCAAATTAAGTTCTCCTAATCCATCATCTCCTAGTGCTATTGAAATGAATGGAAATTTCGATACTGATTTTAGTGAAAGCAGGTGCAGCTCCTTTACGTGCTAGTCCACTTCAGGCCATTTTCTTGTCTGACATTTACAGGTATAAATCCAGAGGAACTCTACTGACGCATTTCAATTGTTCTCTGGAAAGATACACTATCTTCTAAGATTCCAACCCTCGCTCTTAATTATGCATTCCTATTTATTTTTCTTTAATACCCTCTGAGTCCCATCCTGCCTTCCTGAAGTTAATTAAAACCATTTGAAAATACCAGCAGATATAATGTGAGGAGTGGATGAAGCAGCCTCCACTAGTTAGTCTGACAGCTTCACACAGATCCAGACAAAGGGCAGCGACTCTACGTGTTCGCTAATGAACATTCTCCACCTTAGCCCTAGAATTATGAATGGTATCTATTCAGGAAAAAGAGATATTATCCAACTCCTATTTGGGAATCAAGTATAAGAATACATTTTCAAATATATTTATAAATACGTAAAGATAAAAGCATTAAGCAATGTATTCAGTTGACGACTGGGAGCCTTCAAACGTGCTGAGTTAGAAGAGGTCTTGTAAAAAAAAATTAGTAACACCTCGTAATAAGAAGTTCGTAAAGGCAATCCAAGTAATTGCTATTCTAAAGCTCTTCTTTTATCAACAGAAACTCTTCTATCATCAACAGAAAGCTACCTTTACATCTACATTTTTTGAAATGGACACACATAAATTCATCTACAGATGTCTGTGCATGTGTGTGTATGTACATACGTGTGTGTGTCATGTATACTGCGTACAGTATACATCTGCATGAATACTGTATCCTCAATACCATCCAAAATCTGCTATGCATAGAAAAGGTATTAATCTCACCCGTGTTATTTGGGGAATTTTTCACCAGGAGTCTCTCACAGACATGAATTAATTTACATTTACTGCAAGAGGTACTGTGTCCACAACAGAGACACTAAGACAAAAAAACCCAACAACCCATGCCAGAGGCCACACTGCAAATCATTTGCAGAGGAAAGGCTGGCACCCAGAACCTATTGTCCAGATACCCAATCCGCTCCGCCTTAATTCCAGAAACGCTGAGTGACCACGCTTCCCATTGATTTCATTTGCAGCTGTGAGTGCTCAGCACTTCTGCACATTAGGCCTGAGGGGTTGAGGAGATGAGACAAACACAGAGAGTAGCCCCAAAAGGTATTTTGGTTAAAGTGGCTTGCTCAGCAATACGCACAAAGACTGCAGAAACAGGGATACAAGAGGAATTCTTCTCATTCACCTGCCTTAATCACAGGATGATCCCTTCTCTTTCAGCAATGCCCTTCATTGTTCTCTTCTCCATGCACCTTCAGATTTCTACATATGAACTGAGGGTCTTCCTGACACATGTGTATATATACTTACATCTAGATAGTAATATGTGAGAGAGCTGGCAAGACAGTTAAGTGCCATGACTAAAAATTACATCATAATGAATATGCACACAGAGGTTGAATTAAAAGGTCACATTCTGGCTTTTCATAACTTTTGACTGCCCAGCTCTGCAACTGAAGCGGCTTTTAATACAAGAAAACCAACATAAAGAAGAGAGGGCTGGTGTTTCCCATCTTTTCTTAAAGTGAGAACAAGGGGAAAGAGAAATCACAACAGTTCCCAGTTATCCATCACCAGCTGTGTACAAACCCCACACAACAAGAGTAACAACATCACCTGACAAAGAGAAAAGACTTTTGTCCTGACTGGGAAGTGGGGTATTGAGGTTACTCGTTGGTTTAATCATTGGAATAGGTAAGAAAATATTTCATTAGAAGTTTGGTCTACCCAAGACCTTCTCTCTGTTCCCTGTAGGGACTGAGTCCCAGCCAGTGAGAGATGCTGTTATTCCTGGCAGCACAGCGCTCCAGGTTACACTGTTTATGTTTTGACAAACTGCCAGCGTTTTGCTAAGAAATCAAGTGCTAAAAAGAGAAATTACCAAGTTTAGAACTCAGCCAGAACTGAACAGAATTGCATAAAGTAATAAATGCTTTTCTCTGGTTTTGGAGATTTTCCTCCCTGCCAAGTTCCAAAGGATCATGGAAAACAACATAGGTGCTTCAGCCTCAAAAAAACCCCAACCATTGTCAGAGTCTCTTACAAGGGTAAACTCTAATCACCTGAAATAAATATGCTGTGCTCAGAAAGCATCATAGTTTGAACCAGAAAATAAGAGTGGATAATAGCAAGTATAAAGCCTTTTGTACAAGAGAGAACATATTTATGATTCTTAACAAGTAGAGCACATAGTCCCACTTTTCCAAAATGTGATACTGCACAGAGGGAGGTTTTGGAAAGCTCATCTCACATGGGATGCACTTCACTCAGAGCTTCTGATCCTTCTCCTAGGGAAAGGGCTGATTTGCACCAGTGACCTTTAGTTCCCTACTCTTCTGTAGTGCCTAGGGGCAGCTGTCAAAATCAGGTGTACTTTTTTGAAAGTTAACACTAATAAGGTTTCTGTTCATAGGCACACAAAATGCCAGAGTCAAGAGTTGAGTATCTTTGGCCGGTACTAAAACTAATAACAGCTAAGAATAATTAGAAGCCTGCAGAACACACTCAGCAGCTTTTTTAGAGCTTAGTTGTTAGCACATCCATCAGGAGTGATTACACCTTACCAGTAACTAAATTACCAAGTTAAAACACATGCAAGACGCATACAGTAACAACTAAACTACCTATATACTCTTCAAAGTCAATAGAAGTTTAGTGCTTACATCATTTTACTATCAGTTGGGAACTTTTCTGTATCTGCGGTTCATAAACACCTTTGTACAAGTTTTTAAATTACCTACTTACAAATAAAATGTAAGAAGTTTGAAAATTATTACCCCTTGCTTATTTAATATTTTGGAATTTGTATTCAGTACCTTAAAACAATGCCTAGAAACACTCACGATCACCTACTGAAGTAATAATTTCCACCATTATCTAATCATCTAGTCAGTTTTGGCAAACCTTCTGGAAAGCCCAGAGTCACGCAGCTAACTTTCACCATCCAGATCTAATGACAAAAGGTTTAACATGTTCCTATCCATCACGCTCTGAGCGAGGGGCCTTCCACTTGCTTGCCACCAGAATGGGTCTGTCCGATCTTTTAGAGAACTGTGTTCCATTATGTATTTCAATATGTTGACCCTCACCTGCCTTCCAGTCGTTCTCACATTTCAGAGTACTTTTAATATTTTTGGTTATTTACAGGAAATGTAAATTTTTCTCTTTTCTTTCAGAAGCCTTTTTTATACAGCTGTTTGGTGTTTGACCTTTACAGCTCCCTGCACACGGTATATCTAGACTTGCTGTCTTGTTTAATGTTCCACTCATTACCTTTCACAAAATAGGTTGAATGTTATTTTTTCCTATTGTCCATACCAGCCTTCACAGGCAGCTAGGACATGCCTGGGATAGTCTATGCGTTCAGTGGCTGGGAAAGACACGTTTAGCTTCCACTGTCGGAGGCATATGGACTAACCCCTTGAGTTAAGCAGATGGGAAATGAGCAGTCCTAGGAGGAAACACAAGCACAGCCACAGCTGAAATTTCAACATAAGGATTTTCGTATTTCTGTTGATTTCTCTGTTAGCAAACCCAAAGGTAGGTAGATTCAGGTCAGGGAAGAAATCTGCATGCATGTCTCCCCCACCTTTAAATGCAGCAAAACTTCTCTGACTTGTGACATGTGAACAATAATTGATGCAAATTTACAAAGCATACATTCACTTACCTAAGGAATTCACTTCAGTGTAATCCAAATATAATTTCTTCTTGCAATCTGAAGAGTACGTCCTGACCTATACAAATGGGAAAGAAAAGAGTTTAGCTCATTATAATCTACCCCAAAATACTCAGAAATCTTGATATGAGGTCCAGCACAGTATCTGGGGGTGATCAGCTATCACCAGAACGCTGCCATCTTCAATTAAGGAAAGCAGGAGAAGAAAAGCTTTACTATAATACAGAAGATTGAAAAGGCTTCTGTACTGGGTTTACATGGCAAAGTTCTGATGGGAGGGGGGATGCAGTGGTAGCTTCTGTGAGAGGATGCCAGAAGCTGCCCTCACGTCGGGGGCATGTTTATAATTATGGGAACCATTTAATAGCAGCAATATGGCATGATTGCTTTTCATGCAGAATTTCTTGTAACGGTACTGGTCTTTCCCATACAGGCCTAAGCAAGAGCCCTTGAGACACCCGGAAGAGATGGATGCCCTGTAGCACCTGTCCTTTATACACCCTTTCTCATTTCCAGCTTATGTGTAGGAGGAATGCTTTCTAAACAGAAAGAATGCCCATTCTGGGAGCACTCACTTGGGTCCCAGGAGGGGATCACTCGGCCTGCCAACACGCGTAGCAAAGCATTAGCAGCCTCACCAATGTTAAGTGAGGCAGCAGAGTGAAGCCATCTCACTAGGGCCACAGGGAAATAGAAGTCATTCTCTGCTGAAGACTGTAATCTGTCTCAAAGGCCACTGGACGCAGTTATTAGGGTTGGGGACTCAGAGGTGCTAGGACAGGAGTACTCTTCTCCTGTGCTGTCAAGTGTAAGAACTGGCATCTCTTAACCACAGTAACCAAAAGGCGCAGCTAGGTATGGTTGCCCTTTTGAACATTTTCTAATGCATTTGTCAATATCGCATGTTCTTTATTCACCTTTTCGCTAATGTCTTCTTTTACAATCCTTACTCTGGCACAAGTCAGGGAAAGAGCTGACTACCTTTTACAAATTTTCTGCTTCAATACAGATTTGTACTTTGAGATTCATAAATACATCAATAAGAGAACACCTGCTCTCATATTTTTCCTACCGAAAACTAACCAAAAGCATACCTTCTTACTTTTCATCTCCTACTCAGTTTCTGGCCCAAAAAAGTACTATGTGCCTTGCACTGTGATTAGACAGTATCTCTAACAGCCTTCTGGAGGCCATATGAAGGGCTTCTTGAATACTTAGACTATTAGCTATTCTGAGTTAGCATTTTGTCCTGCTTGCCAGGTCCAGGTGTAAATCTTACAGGTTTTTAATTCCCCAAATCACTATTAAAAATTAAAAAAACAAAACAAAACAAAACAACAACAAAAAAAAACAAAAAGAAAAAAAGCATACAGTTGCTGTTTTTAACGGACAACTCCTCCCACATCAACCGTTTTTGATTTTGATTAGCTCATCTACTTCATAATTTAGCTCCTGGAACCAGAGCAATTTAGTGCATTTTCCAACCAGCATCTTTTTCTAGTATCTCCTTATCTTACACCTCAGCTTCTGGAAAACAGCCAGTCTTGAGTAGGACCTGCCTACTCTTACCAGGAGCACAGAATGATTATCCAAACCACTTAGCGGCTCAACAATGTCATCAAGTTCTTGTTTCCTTTACATTTCACATTTTTTTCATTGTGCTTTTGCAAGTATTCACACATCAAATTCCACTTTTAGTGCTCCAAATTTCTTTTCTTTTTGTTTGCTCTAAATTACAATACTACCAATGCTGAATAACTTGGGAGGACTGCTTTACACATCTTGCAAATTGTACTTCTTTTTATACACCCCAGTGTGATTTCTTTTTGTGGAAGAGGGTTGGACTAGATGATCTCCAGAGGTCCCTTCCAACCCTGACTATTCTGTGATTCTGTGAAGAGCACAATAGTGTTGATCCCTGTTCAACTTATGATTGTTTCCCTCAATTTCTTTTCTACAGACCTGCTATTTGGCCAGTTATCCCCCAACACCTTTGTGCACAGTTAGTTAATCCTGCGTGGGTGTTACATCATGCCCTGTTTAATGTCATCCTATTTTCCATTAAACCACTCAATTTATACAGTAATTTCTTATTCTCATGTCGTCTTAAAACATACTTGCAGTTCCTCCTAGCAAATAAATATACCAAGCATGCTGTTTATGCCATCATCCAGGTCTGTAATGAAAACACTGAACACAACTGGCTCCTGCACACAGCTCTGCAGATCTCATGTACAGCACCCTTCTCTTTTGGTAGCGAACTGGGGAGAACTCCTCTCAGGTATAGCTATCTAACCAGATTTGTATTTATTTTTTGATGGTTTCATTCAGAGGATACTTCACCACGAGACAGAAAAGAACACCTACTGTGTTTGTCCTACCCACAAGAATCATTTGCCTGTTTCAGGAGAAAATTAGATCAGCTAGATGTGATTTTTTTTCCTCAAGACAAATCCCTTCTGGATGCTGTAATTCTAGGAGCTTACAAGGATGGATGACTTGCTCCAGCATTTTCCCAGGAATTGAAATAAAGCTTGATAATCTTGAAAAAAAATACCCCAAACTGAGGCAGGCGCTTTGTAAGAGAAAAGACAGAACCATGAGCAGACAGACTAGACATGTTTTTTGGCCCTACTTCCTCATTCCTAACAAGACAAACAGACAACTGTGCTACAGGGGCTTTACACTTATGCCTGAGAAGAGGCACTTGCAGCTTTGCTAATAACCTTCCCCTGGCTTAAGCAAATGCAATCTCATTGCTGCACTGCTTTATGGAAAACCACAGGCAGTCTCAATACAGAGACTCGGTAATCAAGGCCATTCAGGCACGCATGGGAAGTTGTTAGGGTAGACAGTCTACCAGTTCCTCCCAGAATCCAAATACCTGAATGGTTCAAAAGCATACCCTCTGGGTGGCCAAGGCTGCTCTTCTGTGCTCTTGACGGAAGCTAGGAAAAGGTGCACTAAAAATAAACCGTGATGACGATACCATAGCACCAAATAATATCTAGGGCTTCTGAACAGATATAGTAGAATCTCGGTTTCTCGATATTTTGATGTATCAATATTAAGCTATAAAGGAAATCACATTGGTTTATGATCTTTATATTTCTGTGGTGCAGGGCTGGACTCATGCACATATGGGTTGACTTACTATTGGCCTGTTCCATACAAAGTCATCTATATTCAGCACCAAGTTAGTTATGAACTAGCTCATAAAATCACGCTATAGTATCTGAATGGTAGCAACCTGCATTCTCTTATTACTTAGGGACACTTCTGCACAAGGCGCAATGCCTCATGCTGGAGAAACCTGGAAAAATATCAGATCCTTCATCTGCCCTAAATGGATTGTAGCTTTGAAAACTCCACTTCCTTCAAGCTGCATACCAAGCTGTGAGAGGAAATCCCAACGTCCTACAGCTCCCTGTTGTGGAGTGCACAGCTTGCACAGACTAGCATAGGGACCTCAGCACCAAACAAGGGAGAAAGCACGGTTGGGAACAAAGTCAAGTTTTTACTCTACTGGAGTGTTTTGGTCTAACAGAGAGGTGGAAGTCAGGTGAGTGACTTTGACAGAGAAGAAACACACATTGCATAGCAATTAAAGTTCTAACAGATACAGGACAAATTCTTTTAGATGGATGACTGGACATCCCATTAAAGTCCAAATGGTTTTCAAAAATACTTCACTGAAGACCTTGTCAAAGGCAATTATTCACCAGCAGTAAATATCGCACGGTAGTTTCTGACTAGCAGTTTAGGACAGGAAGTGGAGACTCCCTTAGCCACCAAGAGAAGGAACTGAGGAGCTAGAATACAATTATGCAAAACAGAATTCTGCCAGCTAATAACCTTTTCTCAGAGTAAAGTGTAACGTTTAATGGTCAAAAAGGTGAGTGTCATCCCTTTAGTGACTTCTTCACATTAGCCTGAAGGAGTACAGCAATCTTTGGTATTTATCGTATCACTCCCAACCATGCTAGCTCTGCTCTACTCCAGCCTTTCTTTAAAAGCACTCACTCACTGTCATCTTCCATAATTATTTCTCTACTACTGAGTGCTGAACACCCTTGATATAAACATTTGAAACATAATCCGTGGCATTTTCCCTTTATAGTTTGATGGTCAGATTAATACTAATCTTTGTTTATAACTGTATAAATCCACAGTAGTATCACTGAAGTTACCCTTGATTTATATGGGCACGACAGAGATAAGAGCCCAAACCAAAAATTTAAACAGGTAATTTATTTTTCTTAATCGGGAGAAACAGAGATAGGATTTTAGGTGGATAAAACAATTTAAACAATTAATTCATTTTTTAAACTACTTTTTGCAGCCTTTAAGAATCTTTTATCATTACCATTGACAACTGATGACATCCCTGAAGAACCCTTACTCAAGAATCGTCTTAAACTAACTGTGCCATTGTCCCTAATGCCTACTAGGCTGGCATGTCTATTTGTGTCACCTGTGTGCTTGCAACATGCTAAGATAGATTTTCAATGTTATCGGATTGACCTTTGAAGACTTGTATTACGTATTGACGAGTTACAAAGCTGGATGTCAAGCACTGGCTAAATCTTGACTAGCTGAAGCATCCAGTGTCTCACCAATTCGGTAAGGTATTTGGACAAGGTCAATTCAAATAATCAGCTCAGCCTGTCTCAGGTAAGTTTAGAGTGGCAGAAATTGTTAGGGAATGGCTGTTTGCATGCAGTATTACTGTCTGAGTATCAAATACTTGGTTCGGTCTACAAAAAAACGAGAGACAAGATAACGGCACATGCAAGTGTAAGCAAAACTTAACTAGAAATTTGAGGATAAGACAAAAACATTACTGTTAACTGTATTTCTTTTACAGACAAATTAGATTTTAAATCACCCACTGTTTAGCACAGATAGAAAAATATCTACGTACACCATGGGCAAGATTTCTTTGCCTTATAGTGCCTGAAAGCCTTCTAAAACTGCAATGAAAGTTGTCTTCTCTCTCAGAGACAATGCTGACCACACACCTCCTGAACCCTGGTAACAGCACACAAATGCAGAGGAGATCATGCAGGTGTAGGCACTATGACAGCTCTGTTTCTGCACTGAACATTTGTTCTCCTTCACTGTCCTTGGGATTTCATGCCTTGAACCTATAGTGAGCATTATCAGCTCACCTGAGAAAAGGGAAAAGCAGTTACGTAGTCTCTGAACTAATTGTATCACCAGAAGAGCACCCACTCTTATCTCTGCCTCTTCGCTCACCTTTTCTGGAAAATAAAATAAATCTTGCAGTAGAAGTTAGCTCTATTTAAAAATTAAAACAAGATGCTGGTTCTGAGCAAGTGAAAGTTTTCACAGTTAATCCTAAGGCTGTTTGGTATTGCAGACTTGAAGTTCTGCTATTGCACAAACTGCCTATGCCTCAATGGGACTAAGAAGTTTAGTGTTGTATGAGAATCGAGTTGGTCTATTCAAACTAGGGTGTCTCCATATTTAAACTTCACAGAAGTTGTATTCTGAACCTATTCAACAGTTTCAATGCTGACAAGACTGAGTTCACACACATGCATGACCTGAAGCCACTTTCATCTAACCATACATGTTAAGTGGTGGTGGTGATGGTAAGCTCTTTTTTATGAGACGCCTATGGGAGAACATAGCTCTCTGCCCAACTTATTCTGAAAAAGTCCAAAATGACATCTTCCACTTCCCTTAAACAGAGGCTACACAACTGTCCTATAAGTTCCAGCTCAGCCTGTTGAAGTCATGTCACTTTCCATGATTTTAGCAAAAGGAAAAAAAAACCTTGGAAAAAAGAAAATTTAAAATGGAGTGATCCACAGAGAACAACAACAACACATAAGGAAGTACACTGCTCAATGAACTGATGAAGAGCCCTGCACTGTAGTCCCTGACCTAGGAACAGTTACTACAATTCCCATTCAATGTGAAGTGCTAAAAATAGGTCCATAGAACAGCAATCTAGAAAGCCAAACTCACAGCTCTCTCTTCCTATAGCTGTTTCCCTATCATTCACAAGTGTGTCCTCTGAGAGCTTTGGTTTGCTCATGTGTTTGAAATGAAAAAAGCTTGAGCACCTCCAAGAATCACTGATCAAACTCATCAAGATAGTTTCATTATTGGCATAATTTCTAGTCATTCCCTATTAAAAAAAAAATAGTGGGAAATGATACAGCAATAAAACTTATCACCAACATAATGAAGGAAGAATGACAGATTAGAAATATTTAGCTAGAAGAAGAGAGAAACACAGGGGAAAAACAGATACGTAAGCTAATGAATGATACGAAAACAAAACTGGTCATAGCAAGATACCGTTCCCATGCCAGGAGAGCAAGGGATCACTGGAAGCAATTAATTTGAAAGGGGTATAAGAGAACATAATTTTATATGACAAAAAGTTAGTCTGAAGATTTCACAGCTGAAAGATATTCTTGAAAACAAGTTAGCCAATTCTTTTGTTTAAATTACATTTAGATGAAAATGAAGTTACATCAGATAGTAATAAAATTGGGGACACAAATCTTCATGCTCCTGGAAGTAAACCAAGTACCACCAAGTAGAAGCTGGAAGAATGGACAAATTACATGAGGGGGGCGCTTCCTGCTTCTCTCTTAAATGCATTTGATTCAGCAAACCACCTGAGACAGGATTCTGGACTAGAGGAACTATCAGTCCGATGTAATACAATTCCTAGATTCTTACTTTTGATAATTTCAACCCAAAATGGTAAGTTCCTTAACTCTGTAATACAAGCACGAGTATTCACTCGGAAACATTTTCCTCCGTGTTATTATACTTGATGGGTAAAAGCATGCAATTCTATTTTTTTCTTAAATTAAGCAAGACATTTACATTATGCCAACGAAATAGTTCTTCCCGCAATGCTAACTTGCTGAATGATGAGTGCAGCAGTAGCCCAAAACTAAGTAGGGTATGTGATGAGGCCTAGAAGTTGGTTAACTGGGAAGAACCGCTCAAAATTAGGAATTGAACTGAAAAGTCAGTTTTAAAAAAACCCAAAACATAATATGGATTCAAAATTTAGAGCAACACATTTTCATAAAAACTGTTCTAATACAGACATAAGCTCTTTGCTAATTGACTGTTTTGCTAAGGTTCATTAAAGACTTGTGTTGTAGCCGATAAATCTGGTCAGCCAGCTACAGTTAGGTTTGCCTCTGAAGAGGAGGATGTTTCAGCCCAGAATACAGAGCTTCTTTTCAGTCTGTGATGGCTGAAATGGTATTTATTGCTTATAGTAATCAGTTATGTTTGGTTTTATTATTTTAGCTATATTAATCACTAAAACCCATAGCCATACTATACCCATTTGAAATAACCATACTACTTTCACGTACTATGCTAGGTCTACACAGATTACAGTTACAGTTTATCTATTCGGAGCGTTTAACTTATATTACTGTAATTTAACATTGTATTTTTTCATGTTTTCATTCAAGCTATGTCTCTAGAACATCAGACACTTTTTAGGACTCAGTATGCTTCAGTGTATGTGGAAATGTGAAGTTCTTCTCTATTTAGAAATGTGGTTTTTTATTACCTAGGAGGAACAAACCTTGTTAACTTACAAGAAAATACTCTCATAGGCTTCAGTGAAATTAGGTACATAAATATTGTAAGGATGTACACGGTAAGTAATTTTTCCATGACTATGTGTGTAAGCATTAAATAAATACCAATAATGCCTTACAGAAAATAAAGGTAGCATTATACTATATGAAGAATACAAAACTCAACAAAAAGAGCCACTAGCAGGATATTTTCAGTAAGATTTATATAACAAAAAAAAAAAATCCTTCCTCCCCCATATATACTCCAACAAAGTTGGCTTTGCTTATTTGATCACTGATAACTTTACTAGTTTGAAGACGCTTCACCAGGAACCTGGCTTGCTTTTTAGCACACACGAGCATGGGTTTACTCTAGAGAGGGAAGAGTCCAGTGCTCCCCTCAGTCCATCAGTACCATCTCACAACAGGGAAATGTTTACACAGCTCTTGTTCCTTGCAACAATATCTGTACTGCATCCTACCTCTTCATAGTGTTAATTTATTTAATGGTCATTTCTAATTCCGAGAAAACTGGCCCAGCTTCAGAGGAAGCTTTCAGCAATCTCTGCACTTTTGGGGAACAGCTTAACATTTTGTTCCCTGACAGCATCTGTAAGTTCAATCAAGTATGTTGATCAAAATCTAGTTTATTGAGTTCAGTAAATTAATAGAAGCATTTATTATTCACTAAAAACATGTGTAAAAAAATCCAAGTAAAAATTAATATATAAAATGGGATAATATAAACAGCAGTGCTCCAAAGTTCAGAGACGGAAAAAAACAAATTTGGGCAGGAAATACATTCCAAATTGCCAAGTCCTTTTTATCTCATTTTAAAGCTGTCCATCACAGGTATGGTCCACCTAACTCCTAGATGTATCACTCATCCTCAGAGAATTTGATACCGATGGGCAAACACTGATAGATCCAACTGTTTGTTTATAGCATACCTAAGCTGTTGCCTGACACAGTCAGACCAATAAGGTACAATTAATAGTTGTTCTGAGAATAAGACCTTTTGAAATGTCTTTGTAAAAAACATCAAACCTTTTTTTTGTATAGCAACAGACACAGCCATTTGAACAGGAGACAGTACTTCCCAGTACTCGAGGCCACCTTTCATTGCTCTGATTAACTCTCTCCTCACTTAACCAAATAAGGCTTTTAATAACTACTTACATTCTCCTCAGTCTGAAATCTTGCAGATCTCAGTGATAAATTTTTATCGAGGCCTCTCTGTGTTGGGCGAAATACTTTTTTGCTTACTATGCAATCAAGAATGCCATCTGAATGATCAGATTCAAATACATCAAGCGAGACTCACTGGATTGTATGAATATCTTGGGCAAAACACCATTATCAATTACCTTTATTGAACCTCAATGGTTAAAGGAGGTTGAATGTTAGCAAAAGATCTGACTCACTGAACCTAGTCTGTAAGTAATTAAGCCCCTTTGTAATAATTTCTATTTTTCTGTAATCCTAAAAGAAATCTTTTCTACTAGACCTATTTGTTCTCTTCATTGCAGCTGTTCACTAAATCGTGTTCGTGTCCTCCAACCGGTAGGAGAACAAGCGATATTCTTGTTCTGCAGGGCTTCCTGACAGACAGCCTGCTGGCTGGGTGTACAGGTTAATTTTAGCCCTCGTAATCCTAAATGCTTCTCTGCCTTCACGGCGCTGTCATCTGGTCTGTGAGAAGTTCGAATTAACCTGCACACATCCCGAGCGCTGCAGCAGTCCATCCAAAAAGGACATTCAAGTGCAGTTAAGCGGGAGGGCCTCTGCCAGCATCAGCTTGGCTCAGCTGCTGTGGGTCAGGCCAGTTTGGGGCACTGCCAGGGCTGATTCAAAAACAGGAGGAACCCCCAAGGAAGCTATTTCCCTGGTCGTGCTGAGCACTTTGGTGACCAAATTCTTCCACATATCTCTTCATGCCCCCGGTCCTTTATGATTTACCAGCTGCAGTATACACTTGCTGTAGAAAGAAATTATGAAGGAGCAGTCACTGAGTTTAGAGCTAGGTAGACAGAAACAGAAATTCCCATTAAAAAAAGAAAAGGAACCCTGAGTTCTTACAGTCCCATAGCTGCCCTAAGAGGCAAAATATCCTGGTTTCAGAAGATGGTGTCATCATCACAATGTCAGCACAGAAGAGCTCCTACTTCACACTGCTCTGGCTTATTACAGATAAGATTACAACAGCCCTTCTATTTTCATTAATTCAATGGCATCCCATGACCTCCTTTTGCTTCCGGCTTCAAAGGCTTCCAGCAATTAGGGGTACTACTTCCAGAGAGTAGGTGTAGTACTCATTCAGTGTGGAAACTTCTCTGAAGGGAAAATGAGGGGAAATTTTCCTTTTACCCTAAATAAATGAAGCTATAACATGTTCTGAATGAAGTCTGTATTTTCAAATTAGCCAGCACAGTAATCAACCCAATATTTAGCAGTGACATTAAAGAGCAATTTAGCACATCTTTTTGGACATTCAGACAGGTTGCCATCTGTACTTACTTAGGTATTGAAAGGTAGTGTCAGAAATACTACGAACTAGAAATACTAAACTCAAATAGTTTAATTTAGAACAGAATTGGGATCCATGCCAAGTTGTACAGTCGCATCTCTACTTTGCAGCTTGATACCCATGGAGACAACTATAGACAACTAACTAGTTTTCTTAAATATTACAAGTACCATCACCAGTCCTTAAGAGTAACTTCCATCTGTTACTAACAAAGCACTGATATAGCAAATGCCTATTTAAAAATTCAAGCTAATTCTTGTACATTGTTTATGCATGTAACCTTATTTCAGTGGGACCAATTCAAGGTGATGTGAAGCTGGCTGCAATGCAGAGACCAGGTGGGCTGAGCAGTATTTATTTCAACATACTGACTCTTATGTAAGTATAAAGCAAAGGAAGTCCTAGATCTGTTAAGAAGACCACCAAGGATTTCAAGATCCATCAAGTTTAGCGGTAGTACAGAGATCTGAAGAAAGAGATGAAATGCCAGTCCTGTAAGGCTCAGTGTCCTTTTCCCAGGGTATCCACTCTTTACATTCAGGCTTGCTATAAGCCAGTAGTGGTTCACAGTAGTTTCTCTTCAAACGCATTAATTGAGAAGAACAAAATGAATTGTGCATCAAGGTATGCAAGTTTTAGATCAACTCTTGCAGAACTAATTACAGGGTGGCTAATGAACAGTTACATGCTAAAGGGGCAATTTAGTTTATAAATGAAAAGCATGCCATTGTTTGTTTATTTTTAACATTTCACATTCATAGGGAAGATCTATAGGCAACAGAAAATAGAATGAAGTGAAGTTCGTAAGAGGAAAAGTGAGAAAAATGGAAAAAAGGACTAACACAGCCTGTGAATATGAAAAACACTCATTAATCAGACCTATCTTTTGTTCATATAAGATGTTGTTTTTTTAAGACGGAAGGCCCAAAGGCAATTACTTAGCACATTTTAACATCTGTCTATGTAAACAGGCATTGCAGTAAATTACCGCCATCTCAAAATATAACCTATGCACCGACCTAAATGATTACTCATAAAATGTTGTATTCAAACCTAAAAGGAATTTAGCAAATTTTATGAGGTCACAAATACAGGTATTTTAAAATCTATAAATTACTTAGTTCAAATTATATTTCTAAAAAATGACTGAAAACATGCCCTATATTGGGGGAGCATTTAAAAACAGCAAGGCTACAGGAATGTGTGTTTCTGGCAAAATACAATATATATGCATAGATACGGAAATAAAACAATTGTATTTACTATTAATGCCCTCCCATCTACACTGACTATTAATCATCAAGGTATTAGCATCATTCAAGAAATGGCATACTGTGAGATTCAGTAATCCATATTTCTATGAATACATGAAAAAAACCAGACACCAGTTTAGGTGGGCTATTTCCTTCCCCCTCTCAATAGAAATTTTATGTGTTATTTCCAGGAGGGAAATCTATACTGCATAGAAAATGTGTAACTAAATTCACACTGAATGAATAATCTTCCATTTATACGGTACCCCTCGACACATTCACGAGCTTTCCAAATGCACTTTACAAATGGATTTGCTAAGTACTTGCCTTACAGGAATCATTTTCAGCCCCTCATGGGAGAAGGATAGCTAAAGTTTACTATATACAACAGCGATATGCAAAAGTTAGTAAGAAGTGAGAGAAAGATGAATCATTTGTAATTGCCAAGAGAGTTTTAAGTGTATGGCATAACTATCAAAACTAGAATTGAACCAAAATAACAAAGTTAATATTCTTCAATTACTTAGCTTGGGTAACACCAGTGCAGCAAAACCAAATATATCCTTTACCCATCTTTTATATGCAATATGCACAAGGGAAAAAACAGGGAGCACGTGAAGCAGAGGAACAACTTATGGAAAACAAGACAGAAATGGCCAAATGGGCCTCCAAACTACTATCCCAAGTTTCCTTGTAATTCTGCCATCACTTACTCAGAGGATATTGGCAGGAAAGTGCTTAATGTAGTTCCTTTTCTTTTGTGAAAACTTCTAGAGCAAGAAGGCTTCATAGATGGGCACAGGATGACTTCTCTTCCATTGTAATGAGTTTGGTGAGATAATCTAGTCAAAGTAAAAGAGCTCTTTTACTGTTTCCCTCCTGTTTTCCAGAAAATTTGCTGGGAAAAAAACCAACCCAAAACAGGCCTTTAGTGTTCCATACAATACAAAAAACATAAGATATGAATTATCTGAGTCAATAGATAACAAAATATGACATACTAACAGCTCCTTCGATGCTAGAGAACTAAGGAATGCCTACACCTTGGCCTCAGATAAGCTGTTAGGCAGGTGTTTTCAGAGAAGGGGAAATAGGCTCATGAGCTCTCCAGTGATTAAAAAATTAATCTATATTCTTAATGGGCATTTCTACTGAAGTATTTAACCAAGTAACAGATCTCAGCTTCTAAATTCTCTTGAGTTTAACTAATGCTTAGAGGAGACTGTTTCTTTTAAACTCCTGTCCCTTGTGACATTTTACCTCTAGTGAAGGACACCCTGTAGGCCTTTGAAACCACCAACTCACCAGAGGAAAAGATGTCCCTCAAAGGCACAGCTGCTAGTACCAAGATCTTCTGTAGCTGGGGTAGTCCTGGGGATTGTTTGTTTCTGACAGTTTTCAACTACACTCCTGACAATTCATTAGGTTTAACTGCACACTCAGTGAGAAGGAAAAACATCCCTTTCCCAATAGTTTATGGACAAGCAAGTCATACCATCCAGTAGCACACATTTTAATGGACACCTGTGACTCAGAAGTCTGATTGTGTTTAGTGCAGGGTTAACGCCCTCCAAAGACGTAGGCGTTTAGATAAGTTTTGACACAGCTACAGCCTTGTGATCTCCATTTTCCTTTGGAGGCCGCACCACACACATATAATTTCAGTCAACAGAGTGACCTACTAGTACTGGCTGAGCTGACAACTATCCCCACATAGGAGAACAGAAGTGTAACTCCCTTCAAGGCCTTCAGCATGCTGAGGAGAGCTCCCTTCCCAGCACACTAGTGCAGCCCCCTTGGTGCGCTCCTTTAGAATAATATCATAAGTTTTAAATTTGAAGTATCTAAAAGCTTCAACTACTTCTCTGTATTAAGTTTCCTCCACAGCTGTTTTGCTTTCTTTCCATCAACCGATAGACTGATGCTTCTGTGTCTGTGAGCTCGAAGAGGAGGACTTGCTTGCTGCATGGGTACCAGGGGAGTGGTTTCCCTGGCAACAACCATCATGTGAAAGCCCGCTGGATATCCGGCTACTCCTCCGACTTTTTCTACTTTAGCTGTGTGGATAGCCGAACTGGGTACTAAGTACCCAAACCAAATCAATTGCAGTAGAAAGAGTGGGGCTGAACAGAAAAATATCAAAGATGTTAAGGTTCTTTTATTTGCTGTTCAGTTTAACTGAAGACAGGTTTTGCAGATATGTAGTATTTTAAAGCAACTTTTCTTTTTTTAAATTGGTCTGAAATAATATTTTCTTGTAGAATGTAGAATGATCTGTATTTCTTCTGTATACAGTTTTGGGGGAATCTTTTTCTTGAACGCGGGCTTAAAATGTACAAAATTTTAAGTAGCATTTTACATTTTTTCAGCCTCTCAGAGGTTGTTCATATGTTCTTTTGTGTTTTTTATAAGGCTCATTTTAACAACACTTTTAAAATGATCAAATCAAAATGTTATTATTTTTTCTCTAGTGGGTTTTCCTAGTACAAAACAGCCTACATTGGTTTAATATGTAGAGCTTATTTTGCTATCTGATATGAAAAGTGAAAAAATACACAAAATTCAAATATTGCGTTAATCTAATGAAAGCTTTGATGATATTTTCTGGAAAATGATCTTTGCTCTCCTTAGTGCAATAGTGATCTTGTTGAAATATCTACTAGGAAGTCTTTTCACATCTTCTGGGTTGTTTATAATAAAAGAGCAGCATATTGCAAATAATACAGTGAAAAGAGTCTATCATGCAAGTACCGCATTTTAAAACAGTTCTGCATGTCCTACATTTTCTTTCTACACAACTCTGTTTTAACTTTGGTCAAATGAAAAAAAATTTGAGATGCACAGCTGATCTGCATCAGGTGAAGACCTGGCCATCAAGTTTTGGATCTGGTCAGTCATACAGCTGTGAACTTGGATATGCCCATTTAATTCAGAGAAGATCACATGCCTAGATGAAAACTGTAAGCAAGAAAACATGCCCATGGGCACGGAGGAGAAAAAAATCATGCTTTATAGCATAGCAACACAGAGAAGGAAAACAGAAAAGAAAAAGGTCTGTATATAACTGTCCAGACCTACAAAAGGAGTCCATGTCTGTATCTAACAACTTAAGTGGGACTCGATAATCCTTTATGGATCCCTTCCAACTTGAGATATTCTACGATTCTAAGTTTTGGCCACTGAAGTTCCCTGCATGCCTACAAAACTGCTGCTTGTATCCAGAACTGCCATAACCCCAGTTTAGTGGGCTTAAATGTCTCAACAAAGATCACTCACAATGCACAGCCTAGGCATTCCTACAGCTAAATCCTGTAAGAATCAAGACTGGTAGGCTTGGTAACCTACAAAATACAGACAATCTACTGAAAATCAACATGCACATTCCATGGCAATTGTCAAGCACTGGCCTGACTCCTGTTAAACTACATAAAAATGTAGAAATTAATCACTCACCATTGCATACAAAAATTGAAGCTTCTCCACCTAGGGAAATTTTGATAGCCTCTCTACTTTCAGCTGAGGACCACTTATAATATCACATCAGATGATAAGCATAGTCAAAATGGACAGTCTCTGCAGATCTACTGAAGCTGCATCACTGTACAAAAGAAAAAGTCAAATAGCTGTCAATAAAATGTATGGTCACTGCCCATTTGGGGGGAGTTCTTCCATTGCACTTCAAGGAGAGGCAAAGAAATTGAGTTAGATTTGTGGGTGTACCAAAATATGCAATAAGCAATATTTTGCCTACTAAAAAAGTTAGCCTTTGTGAAAATGCTGACTTTGCTCATGAAAGAAAATGATTTTAAAACTCACGTTTGCCAAAAATCTAGTCTGTCATCACTAGTGTCTTAACACTGTCGTCACAATTTTCATCACAGCTTTCCTCTGCAATGAGGAGTCATTTCTGAGCAAAACAGAGGAAAGAGCTTTTTCTCCCTCAACCAGCTTAGCCCTGCTTTTGTAGCTGCCATCCAGGACCCCAGTGCAGGACACCTCCCAGAGCCGTAGCCAGTCCAGTACTATTATAATACCCCATGGATTGCTTTTCACTTCACAGTTAAAGCAAATACAGTACTGTGGTAGAAATTTAAACCTTACCTTTAAGGTAAAGACTTTCATTAGCGTTGAGATCTAACTATAGAATAAAAGCAGGAAATAGACACCATTTCTATTGCGGCACAGGGACTCTGTGAATCAGCATCACCACAGCCTGTCTCAGTCTGCCACAGATAAAAAATTCCGGTGACTGAGGAGGTTCAGACTCCCTTCCTCACCTGTGGAACCGAACCTGGACTAGATTACATTATAGGAACAATCTCTGTCACTCACCACCTTCATCACCTCACAAAATATAAAGGAATTAATGTTCTGAAGCTGGACAAAGGAACAGCCTTCCTTGGTTTGAGATCGAATTCTTAGACCATATTAATGTCTGAAGTGAAATACATTTACTGAAATCTCTATTAATCTTAAGTTCCCTATACCTCTGTTTTTATAGAACTCCTTTATGAAAAAATTTTTAGATGAAAAAAAAAAATCTAGTCCATCTAAAACTTTACTAAGTTTCTGTATTTATACTTTTTCTTTCCTAAAGCAAATTTGTTCAATTTGCTTTAACAGAAGCACTGTAGTACTGGGCTTATGACGGTAATTCTAAAGGACTACACACATGTACCATTACTATGAAAAAGCAAATATTGATTCTAAGAGAATATAAACCCAAAACAGTTCAATAAAGTCTTTTTCAGCATCAGTAATAAGTAATTTCCGATAAAAAGTAATGATTTTAAGGACATTTACTAAATACACATTTGCTTATTTGAGCTCAGTTTGGCAATTTGTTTCACAAGCAATGGAATTAGAGAAAGTTAATTTTTATTAGCATAATGTCAAACAGTACTAGAAAACTTAGATCAAATGGGGTTTTTGGCTGTCAGAACCCTCCTTTGAGAAATTATAAAGAACAAACATATATTTTGGCAGACAGGATTATAACATCTCCCACGGGTGGAATTTTGGTACTTTTTTGTGATGTTAAACATTCAGTGTTTCAATGAAGAGTACTTCAACAGACGAGCTTAGCAATACTGGCACAGAAAGGGAGGGTTTTTTCATTATTTTCATGCATGTTCCTTTTGCCTGCCACTCACCCACACACTTCGCTATAAACAGCAGAAGCATGCAGAGGTGGTGCTGTAGAGACAGCCACATGCAATTTCTACTCACATTTCCAGCAAAAGTCACCTGGAAAGACCTGGCTGGACAGGGAAATAACAGAGGACGCTCCTGCACCAGTGGCTTCCTGGGATGGAGAGGTGTGTGGGGAGAACTCGAAAGAGGGGATGTTGTGGCATCTTGGGAGGAATGGCTGAGAGAGACAAGTCATACAGCACTGAAAGCCGGGAGCCAGGCCATACCGCAACTGCAAAGGGTGGAGCGTTCGCAGCATTTCAGCGGCTGAGGTGCATTCAGTGCTCCACTATGTTATCCAGAAACAAATCTCAGAAAAGCACCGAAATGCTATTGCACCCATTCAACCCCTGGCAGCCCTATATGCCATTTTCTGCAGATGACACATTAATATTATGCTCCTTATGCTTCTTCTTAGTTTGTGCGTGTATAAATTAATTCCCTAGTATTTGACTGTGGAGACTCATAGATACCCACCCAGTAAAATTCTGAATTTATTTGGTTGCACTTTAGTGTGTGCGTACACATGCATAAAATACACAATTTTTTCCTCTAATTACACTGTGCCACAACATACAGACTGCAGCATAATTACTGAAAACTGCTCCTTTCCATGACCATTACCACAGTTTCAGAGACAGCACTTGTCATACAGGCGCTGCCTTTAAGAATGCAGAAGATTTAACAAGTGGAGAAACAAAGTCAAATCCTGGACACTTCATCCAACAAACCCAGATAAGGTGACCTTTTTAAAAAAAAAAAAACGACAAAAAACCTAACACAAATAAATATCTTCCTATGTAAACCTACAGTCACCCTAACATCCTAATGCCTAAAAGAATTTTCAAAGTTTATTTTTACAGAGTTTTATAGTTCTGACTGAAAATCCACAAAATCATACATGAGAAGAAACTTCAACATATTTCTCCTGGAGGTAATCAACGCATGCTCGTATTATATAAAAGTTATCCAAAATGTAACATTATCAGAATGTGAAGTTCATTTAGGTCAATGAGAAGCATGCTCCTGCATTCAGAAGAGCTTCTGTCTTTTAGTTCAGGCTGTCTGTCCATAACGTGCTATCTGTGTACTTCCGATGAGGTAATTTAAGTTACAGCTCTTCTAGTAATATGGGAATATGGACTTCCAAATTACAACCCTCCTCCCCAAAAAACCCCAAACAAACCCTCCCACATTAGAGGTAAAATTTACTAGGAACAGCAGAAAACCTCTAATCCAACTACCCTTATCGGTAAACCATTCTAAAGAGCAAACTATGTCCAGGAAATACGAGAACGTTCAAGAAGTCTGTCTTTTACAGATGGCTCCAGCGATTGCTGTTGTCTCAGTGTGTTATGATTTATCGTTTAATCATTTAGGACTGGCAGCTTCTGGAAGGTAATAGCATTAAAGGGCACAGGTCAGCTTGTATACCATTGCCAAACACTTTTTACACTGCTAAAACTTTTGTTAAAAGTGTAAATCATTTTAAGCTTGTAAATGTCAAGACTTCAGCGCTCCTGTGCTACAACCTGAGCAGCAGTTGGTAAAATTATCAGCTGCACCCCTGGATGGCAAAATTAATGCCCTCTAATTCACTAGGCTCTAGAGAAAGTACATCAAATATGAAATTTATGATATGCAACAGCTCAAACTGATGTTATATTTCTCTTAAAATCTGAACTCAGGCAATTTTGAGGAGAGAAAGCCAGTACTAGAGAGCTTTCAAGGATCAGCCTGGAACTTCTCCAAAGTTTATTGGTGCCTCACCAAGCTGGATGCAGTGAGAAACACATAGGCAACCTTGAAAACTGTTCATTAATCTCTTCCTGGAGATTAAGGTCACACATAAAATTTACAGAGCACCGCATTACTGAGAAAATAAAAAGATACAGTAAATTTTAAAATGTTTCATTATTAGTGCAAAAGCAGTCACAGTTATGCCTAAAAGCATGGAAACCACCATATTAGACCTACTGATCTCTAACCCACGCAATCACGGTATGGAAAATAAGTTTTGACGAACGCAGTAACTTCTCCTCAATGCACCAAGTCAATAGGGGAAGGTGGAAGAAACACCTTGTCATTGCTAAGGTGCTCCTAGGGAGAAGTGTGGTAAACCTACTTTTATCAAAAGACAAGCGGATGACATTGAGTTTTGTGGGTTTTTTCTGTATAAACAAGCTAGTCGAACCTCCCCAGTCACGTCCAAAACTGAAAATATCCTTCTGCTTCACAGTTTAAATATGGCTTCTCAACTGTTCCCATGACATAACACTTAAACTTGATAATCTTGTGTTTCTGTTGATCTAGTTTTGATCTCACCAAAACACTGTGACTCATGAGGAAACCAGGCAAAAGCTTTCAGTTTGGACCAGCTCAGAGGAGACCAGAAGCAGAGCTCCAGCCACAGCACAAAACCTATGAAAACGGATGAGCAATCAGCATGCACCCAAAGGCATGACTAACCAGCCAACAATCCCTAGCAAAGACACTCACATATCTTAACCTTTCCAAAGCAAAATCACAGAATGAAAGCCTCTCACATTCATAAACCCAGGACTGATCTCCTCGATGAATTTAATATGGACAAGCTTTGCTAAAGAGGTCTCCTCTCTGTGATAAACATAAGGAATACATTTTCAGAAAAAGAGATTCTAGATACATTTTTTGATTACATAAGAAAACCCCGGTGACCCAAGTTTAAGTATCATTACCCAAAATATACAGCAGCCCATAATCAAATCCTTGCTTCGCTAAAGAAGGCTCTGTGAACACTGATTTCACAGGGCAATGAAGTTTTATAACTGTAGCAGTTTTATAACTGCTATAATGATCCCATTCTTACAGGAAGATCAGGTAAGACCTGACCGTCTGTCTCACAACACATATGACGCATTACTCTGTCAGCATGGGATAGCATCTGATGAAAAGACCAGTTCATCTACAGGCAGTGGCCAAAAGATATGACTATGTAGAAATAAGTCTATATAAATCTTGCTGTACAAAATGTATTGCACGAACAAATCCATAAATAGCATAAGTGAAACTGAAATCACTGTGCTTAATTAATTTTAAAAAGGGAATGCACAGGGGTAATTTGGAATTGAGGAAGGGGTGAAAAAACACAGAAGAAAAAAGAAGAAATTTGCAACACACACCACCACACAGTAAAGCAGACAGCAATTTGCCTTCTGCAAAGGACCATTTAGGAAGAGGTCCTAGTAGTTGCATGCAGTTTGGGCACTGAAAGTACTTTCCCTTCTGAAACTACCCTGAGCTGGAGACCCTGAAAATACCAACAGATCCTATGACCCTAGCCTTGCTCTGGCATGCATCATCGTTACTTAGCATAATCCATAACCTCACATTTCATGCCACATTTTTTGTCTCTCTTGGTCTGGCCCTCAAGATCAGCCAGTGCGACCTGTATTGTATTCAGGATGCAAGGCTTTCTCTCTCTCTCTCCTTACAGTTAAGCACACAGTTATCATACATAAGTTGCAGGGGTCCCCACGTCTGCATATACATATATATACTCCCCAAAAATACAGCCATTTATTCACATGTAATTTTGTTTTTCAAACAAGAAAATGTACACATGTACTTTGTGTTCCTTTATTTATTCCTCATTTACTGTTTTGCTTCAGTGTTCACTGGTAAGGGCTCTAACCACAACACCCAAGTCACAGAAGGCAATGGCAGGGACTGGGAGAATGAAGAACCACTCGCTGTAGGTGAAGATCAAGCACAAGACCATCTAAGGAACCTAAAGGTGCACAAGTTCATGAGATCTGATTAAATTCATCTGCGGGTTCTGAGGGAACTGGCCAAGTGCAAGGTCCTGCACATGGGTCAGGGCAATCCCAAGCACAAATACAGGTGAGGTGGAGAAAGGATTGAGAGTAGCCCTGAGGAGAGAAGGACCTAGGGGTGTTGGTGAATGAGAAGCTCAACATGAGCCGGCAGTGTGCACTTGCAGCCCAGAAAGCCAACTGCATTCTGGGCCGCATCAAAAGAATCATGGCCAGCAGGGCAAGGGAGGGGATTCTGCCCCTCTACTCTGCTTTGGTGAGACCCCATCTGGAGTACTGTATTCAGCTTTAGAGTCCTCAACATAGGAAAGACAGGGACCTGTTGGAGAGGGTCCAGAGGAGGCCACGAAGATGATCTGAGAGCTGGAGCACCTCTGCTATGAAGACAGGCTGAGAGAGTTGGGGTTGTTCAGCCTGGAGAAGAGAAGGCTCCAGGGAGACCTGAGAGTCCCTTCCAGTATCTGAAAGGCACCTATAAGAAACCTGGAGAGGGACTTCTTACAAGGGTATGTAGTGATAGGATGAGGGGGAATGGCTTCAAACTGGAAGAGGGGAGATTTAGATTGGATATCAGGAAGAAATTTTTCACTCTGAGGGTGGTGAGACACTGGCACAGGTTGCCCAGAGAAGTTGTTGAGGCCCCATCCCTGGAAGTGTTCAAGGCCAGGTTGGATGGGACTTTGAGCAACCTGATCTAGTGGGAGGTGTCCCTGCCCAGGGCAGGGGGGTTGGAACTACATGATCTTTAAGGTCCCTTCCAAGCTAAACCATTCTATGGTTCTGTGATTTCCTAGACCATCATTAACAATGACTTGTGTAAGTATTAATTTTTTTAACTATTCAAGCAATAGAAATGAAATGGATTCAAGAAATCTCAACTCTTGTTTTGTTTTCTTCTCCAGATGAAAAAGAGAATTGAAACCTAAGAACCTAAGGTCATATTAGAATAACCAAAAAGATCATACAGCTTCACGCTTTTGCAGAGGTTAACTCTGCATTTGCAAGCACATATTCTGTGTTCAAAGAAATTTTTAAAAGATGTAAACAACAGTATGTCTACTTTTTTTGAGCTTTTTCCACAGTGTAGTGTACATCTAAATGAGTGTTATCTGTAACACACTTAACATATAGGAAGAGTTGAGAATTTTGATGGTACATGTAATGAATTAGTGTTTGAGAATACGAGAGGGAGTGATTAAATGCTGAAGAAGCCAACTTCTTGAATGGCAAAGTGGGACATCTGTTTCTTTGCTTTCCAGCCTGCTTTTTTTCTGTCAATTTGTAGCATTTTCTCTGCTCCATCTACAGCATCACAGGTTTTCTTCTTTCCCTGTAACCATTTCAGCTTGGCAACTTCCTGCATTCCTGTCTCAGACCACATTTTAATTTTGCTTCCCTAAAAAATAACACTTTGGCATTGTTTCTTCTTGTTCCAAAATCCGCGTGTTTCTTTTCTTTTTTTTTAATGGGGATTTTCCATGTGCTCAGGGACCACTGTGAGCTCCTTTAAATTTACTCAGCAAAGGCAGCATTAGCACATCAGCCTGTGTGATTTATGATAAAGATGCAGTGAAGTAGAGGCAGGCAGATCTCTAGCTGGTCAATCTGATCCAGGGAACACCTCACATTTCTCTGACACCAAATTTTTGGTTTAGTATCACAAAGATTACTTACATTGCTGAAAGGACCCAACTTATATGGCTGAAAGGATTCACTTTCCTTACAAGCTCTTCCTCCCAGCAGAAGTCAATTTACCTGTTTTGCAACTGAAGATTCAGCATCCCAACAGTTATAAAATCTGATTCAGAGTTCCCATTAATAACCACAAAAGAATGCAACAGCAGGTGCTGTAAAAACAAATAAAAAGAAATAGACTGGGAGCTTTTGGAATCAAAATCCATAGTTATGACAAGCATGTAAACAAATTAAGAGAGGAGAGAGAGGTATGTAGCAAAGAAGCAATAAGTATGAATATTTTTAGTGCTAACTACGCTCGAACTGGCCCCAGCTTGCTACCAGCACAATATCAAGCCTGAGTAACAATAAATTGCAGATATCAGACAGAAACAGGTTTTAAAGGCTGACTAGGAAAGAGAGAGGCAATGACATGGAACAAGGATGGTGTAGGACATAAATTCACACTCCCAAAGAAGCTACATATAAAAAAAAACAGAAGCGGTGGAGTGAAAAGTGTGGGGAAGGATCAGATGATTAAGACAAACGGTATGGGCACAGCAATAGTCACAGCTATGATCTCAGGACAGGACATTACAGAATTCCTCTTCCATGCCAACAGCTTGTAAAGACGACGACAAAAAGACTGTATTTTTATATGGGAAGAGAGTCAGAAGAGAGATTTAAATCAGGTGAGGGGGTGAAGAAAATGACAGGTGACGCTGGTAAGTCTTATTGGAATATTACTGATAATCTAGTATGTAGAATTTACATTGCTGAGGTATTTTCTTTCCAAGAGAACAAAATGTTCCAGAAGCAGAATAAGTATAGTGTGCCATTCATTAATGACACAGACTCAAACAGATGTCTTATTTCTAATTAACACATATCCTCTAAAATTATTCACACGTACTCCTTCCTGGGATTGTTTTCAGAGAAGAACAGGTGAATGATGTCTCAGATTAAACAGTTTCACATAACACCCTCTTAGTTTCTGTACTCTCAGGCATACTCACCAGTCCCTCTTAGTTATGCTCCTCTTTATACTGGCACATCAATCAAAATCAATTAAACTCTTCGAAAATCTTAACCTTGCCACAAAAATATTGAAGAATCTTCATTAAAAAGACAATTTACATAACTGTGGTATTAGAAATAAGTTAATAAAACATCGAACAGATAACTTTCCAACACAAAAAGAAAAACTTGCTATTACAGCTACTTAAAAATTTTCACTGTTTAAACATTTAATCAATGCCATGCATTGTTATAAAGTTAATGCCTACATTGGACAAGTTTCACTAAGTACCCAAAATGTAATTTAATGGCGGTATTTTAGGACAGGTCTCATTACTATACTAAGAAATGGAACTCAGGATTCTCTACCTAGATCATAAATCAAGACAGCCAATTAAAAGATGCATACTGAATGTCTATTATAATTTAAACTTTGGTGAGCTTAAAATACTATACACTCTGTTAATTGAAAAGATGCTGCATGGGTAGGAGGCTTTGTTATGAGCCTCACATCAATACATTTATTTTAGCTTTCTTTACAGACACTCCTAATGCAACTATCACTTTGAGATCTGACAGTAAGTATTTTGTTATGTGGGCAGACGCAAAAATCCATTCAGATTGTCCATTTTCCCAATTAAAGTTATTTCTCTTTTGCTCACTGCCTGGCTGTGTGGAAACAATCTCCACCTACATTTACACAAGGTGAAAGTAAGCCTCCTCTCCCTCAGGCTGGGGTTTTCCCAGAGGGTGGTAGCAGTTAGAGCTGTAAGCAGGGCCAGTTTAGCGACCTGCAGGGTTAGTGCACTAGATGGGGTAGGCACAAGGTTAAGGAAGTGACAATTCTGACATACAGGGTGTCCAAAATGTGTGTTCAGGAGCAGGATTGGGACTGCTTAGCCTGGTGTGGGATGACAAAAGCATGTTCTAGCGCTCTCTCATCATTCTATGACAGCAGAGTTAGTGTGCTCAACCATCCCTTCTCAAGGGACAAGCAATGAACACCAGGACTCCCTGCTCTCTGCAAAGTCCTGCTACACAGAACCTGGTGGAAGCAGGTTTGGAAAGCCTTTGGCTGGCATATTTGCACAATGTAGCATGCCTAAATGCAGGGATTTAAGGCCTAACCTGGTTGCATTTTAACAGTTCAGGTACAGGAGGAGGTGTAGGATCTCCTGCCTTTGAATTTCAAAACCCGCTGCTTCCACAGAAAAGCAGCACATCCTGACAAGTTGCTTCCTGCTTTATTTTATTCTGTCGGAATGGGTTAGTCTAATGCTAGTTTATTAAAAGTACCCTTCTTGGATTTCTTCATGCTGCTCTAGCTGTCAATTTTCTTCCTTCCTATTTATAAATAATGCTTCCTATTTATCCTAAACAGCAACTCATCTGCTCTCCAGCTTCACAAGCTGTCAATTGCAAACACTAATATAAAGCCCAGTCTCCTAGAGCTTTAAAATAAAACTAAGCGATAGCTGCAAATTAGCCATAATGCATCTAACAACAGCTTCGCAAAACACTCAAGTGAAAATTAACACTTCAGTTGCTAAGAAAGCGTGATAGAAAACCTTGCCAGTTGTGCCCCTGCCTCACCAAAGACCCTGTGGATTCAGTCATACCATTAAAGCAGATTGAGGAATAATAAGAGAACCAAGTATCTGTGCATTAACTCTCACACAGAGCCAGCCAGCAGCCTGCTACAACACCAACTGCTTGAAGACCACTGCTCAGTCACTGTGTACTGGAGCTCAGCGTGCATCAGGTTCCTGTCTAAGATTGCCAACCTCCATGATTTTTTCAATACCTCCCTGTAATTTCTCTGAATGCAATCTATGCTACCAGTGCAGCTCTAAACAGCACGCTCGTGTCACCTAACTCACTGGGTCAGAGCACACTGCATGCAAGATGCTGCCTTTCTCTGCTCACTGGGAGGATGCTTAAAGTGCCTAAGTTAGCTATCTCAAACAATGCTGACTATTGCCCCAAATAGACCCAGCTGGGACTGCAAAATAAACAATTGGCAGAAGAAAAAACATTCATCAGTCAATACTGTAACATAAAACCCTTGCGAATTTAATCCCACTTTGTATTTGAGCAACTCCAATGAATGGAAAAGGGTTACTTGGCTGAACAACAGTCCACTTGGTGAAAGGTTTTAATTAAACTCGCATTGACAAAGTCAGACATGCTAAAATAGTGTTGGTTTGTTTTTTTTTTCTTCAATAAAGTACTGGATCAGCGACAAAAGAGACTGCTACAGACTTACAGGAAACAATGACTAGGATAAGATGGAGCAGGAGAAATTGTTTTAGTGAATCTGAGCATTTCACTGAGGTTTTTCTCCCATTCTGCTCTAAGCAGTTTATACTTCATTTTCCCATGGCTACCTGGACCAAATATACAGCTGATGCCCATGCACAACAGCAGCACAGCAACGCACCTGACTAAGCTTTGTTAATAGCATGCCTTATAGCCCAGGCTCCAGGCAGGCTCTAGCTCAGAACAAGCCTCTCAAGCACCATAAAAGCAGTTTCAGGTGGATCAAAAGCATTTGTGAATACTTTATATTTGGAAAACAATTCTTGAAAAAAAATTTGAAATACGCAAAACATTTTAGTTTTTCAATTTCAAGTATCTTGTCTCAAAAACTAGCTTCAGTTAGAAATTCTGAAATTGAAGTTTATTTAATTTTTGAAGGCTAAACCGATCAAAAGAAACCACACCAAAACAATTATTCAACGTTTTTCTTTGGGTGAAGGGGGGAGAGAAGAAAAACAATGGCTGGGTGGTTGTTAGGAATATGAATTTTTGTATTTATTTTTCTGGTTCAGCCAGAAAATCGTAGGAAAAAAAAAGGCTCAATTTAGTTTGATTTTTGATCACAGGCTCTGAAAGTAGAATTCAGATATTAAGCAGAAAAATTAAACTTAGAATCTAATAGCAAATAAGACTTCGTCATTTAAGACAAGCACAAAATGATTAAAATGTGAAAACAGTTACAGGAACAGGTTAAGTGTTCATTTCCCTTCTCTATCCCACTTGCAATACTTGTCATGAGAAGGGATTGTTTTCATCCCTTGTTTCAATTTTTGCTGTAGTGGAAGGTATCTGAATGTTAATACCCACAGTACACACTGAACCACACTGCTGTATAGAATCATTTTGACCTTTTCAATATTCTACATTTTGAAGGACTCACCCTTTCAGCAGTGCACCAGCTTCCCCATTTACAACCTCACCAGCCATGGGGAAAGGAAGGGAATGTCTAGTGAGAACTGAAAGAGCTCGTGAAAATACACTCCAAGAAAAAGAGAATCTACTGAAGAAAGAACATCCAATCCATTCCTGTGACAGAGATGAAAGAAGAATGGAAAATGTCATAAAACTTAATTTGTTCTCTTGAGAAAGCCAATAAGGAAACAAATGTGTCTTGTTAGACGACCCTGCTTGTTAATTTCCCTAGACCTGGCTTGGGTGCTCAAATAAAAACACCAGAATTTACAGCCTTTTGAAAAATCTACTTGTAAATCAGCCAGGCTTATGATAACTTTCAAGGATTTTAAGTTACTGCTCATGAAAAATAAAGTATGACAAAGAACCCTCAAATATTCTTGATGCCCGCTGTTTTTAACGGGATGTACTTGAGGTGGGCGTGGAATCAGTAGGGACTGTGGCTGTCATGGCCCTTTCCAATGCACAAAGTACTCCCTGCTATGGAAACTAACTGCAGGAGGCAATCCTGCCAGGCAGTACAGATGCCATTGTCACCTGTTATATTTGAAGGCAAAGGTCCAGTTAGTATTTTACAAATAACAGAAAGTAAACCCCACTTCTCCCTCCACCATCTCCCCCATTCTCACAGACACAGAGCAAAACATTCCTTAGTACAAAGGGAGAGAAAGAGTTTCAGGTCATAATTCAGAACATGATGAAGATAACAAGCACAGTTCACATATAGCTAATATTACCTCATGTTCAGAAGCAAATGAAGCACATCAGAACCAACTCTCAACACTGCTAAAACCAGCACTAACTATAAAGGAACATACAAGGTATAAGAAGGGTGCTTATATGTAAAGGCTGGCAACCCATTTCTATTTTACACGCAGCAACTTTGCCTCAAGCAGGGGAAGTGCGAAGAATAGTGACCTAACAAACGCAGCTCTCTCCTTTCCCTGGCAGGTGTCCAGACACTGGGTTACGGAACTATTTGCTCCTGTCTTAGGTATGTCTGTGAATTTCAAATTCTCTTCTTTGCAGTGGCACAGCTTCAAAGCCCATTCCAACCATTTCTTATCACTGTTAGCAGAGCTGAAACATAGTGCCCCCACGCTGAAAACTGAATTAAACTCTCCAGAAGGTGTAACAATTTTGCATCTCCAAAACACCTACTTATGCTACCTTCTCCATTTCCTGGGATTAAAGAGAGGTGGCGCTGCAGGGGTGATCAATTCATATAAGGAAGAAACATGGACTTCTGGCTTGAGATCCCGTTTTTGTTTCAAGAAACTGGCAAGATCCCATTTAAAATCATGATGGAAATCTTTTTTTTTTTTTGAGAATGACAGTGAGCCCAAACAGAAACGTGCAAACAGGTACAGACTTCACAAAAGCAGTTCACAAGCTAATGAAGAAAATACACATTTTCACTCATCTAAACGTTACAACTTTGTTTGCTGTACCTGTTAGAATTACTCACAGTTAAAAGGTCATGGAATCCCAGTGCCATTACAGTATATAAGTTTATTAAGTCTAAGCCCAAAAAACAAGAAGACGCGAGCTTACTTCATTCTTTTTGCACACTGTTCAGTGCCAAATGGATTAGTATTTTTGTTTCCAAGTGGTAATTTCTGTGCAGATACAAAGCAGCCATAAAAGTTCTGGAGATCTCAGGCTGAGACCTTTTCAAGACAGCACAAGTTAAAGTTATGTGGTTATTATCACACAAGAGCAACATGACTAAGATCTGTCACTGACTGAGGATGTTCCTCTCAGAGGTGACACACAACCTGTCACTCCAGAGCAGGGCTTTGGGTCAGCATGTGACAGCGCTCAGGGAAGCAAAAAGTCCTGCCTGTGTGTGGGAGGACAACTAAAGTCTGTATTACTGGGGCTGAACGAGCCAACCAAATATGCACCAGATCAGACGGGACAGCTAATGAGTGTTTATGTTTTGCCGAGGCCACAGTTTTATTAATATGACTCATCTGTTAGTATTTGCGATAAGTCCTATGTGAGAGGTCATAGTTTCCTCGTAACCATTTGGCAAAAGGCAGTGAGTATTCCCTTGTTTACCTCATCTCCACAAAATGCACGCATGCCCCCTGCCCACATCCCATTGCCTGCTCTCCCCACCTGCTCATTACTTCAGGGTTAAGGAACAGAGCTACATTAAGGACCTGGAGGGAGCTTCCTCCACTGTATTAATCAAGAGAGTCCTCCACCCTTCTTCCCTCCTTGGGACAACCAAAGAATCTGACATCAAGAGATCCTTGCTGCTTGGCTTCTACCTCTGCAGCCTGCCTGTTTATTAGAAAATTAGCTAACCCCTCACTAACACCTTCTGGAACATGCTCACTATGTTTTTCCATAGGCATGTTTCCATATCTAGGCCTGACATAGGGTAAATTAGTGACTCAGATCATTATTCATGCACCTTCTGGGAGCTCCCTGTGATTGCTGCTGCTGCACCTCATACTAGTCAAACTCAGCATAACAGCCAAACTATTCAGATCATCCCAATGAATCATATCCACAACATGCTCTTAACATTGTTCTGAAAAGACTTGTATTTTGTTATACAACTTCATGATCTAGTATTTTTAATATTTAAAATCCAGGCTTCAGTGTACAGCTGGGTACCATGTCTAACTTGAGCACCTTCATCACAAATTGACAAACTGTGCAAAAAGTTCACCCCCTTCTACTTGAGATCTGTTCTCAGCACTTAATTTACACTTTTAAAAAATACTGCCATTCTCACCCTCCCCTTCAACATCTCTTTTAGGGACATTTTTCCTTTTTGCTAACAATGATCATGCCTATTTACATCTAGACTGAAGTCAATTTTCTGTCACAAAAGGTTTAAATAATCTCCACTGCAGTCTTTTTTTTTTCCCCCAACCTTCCTGCAGTTCAATGCAATTGTCCGTCTCATCTTTGTTTTATGCCCTCTCACCTTCGATAGGTTGACAAACAAGATTCTCAAACCTAAGTTTCAGAAATCTAAAATATTTCAGTTTTTTCTTCCCAGACATTTGCAACAGCAAGAGCTGTATGTCCTAACGAAAGGCCCTACCTACAGCAAATAACAATAGAAAGGGAAAAAAACCCAACCACACAACCCTCACCACAGGATCCTCATCCCTCTTCTCACTTTCTGAAAGAGAGTTTCAATTGCTCTCCTCTCTCTTCTCACATTATTGCTTGCCTCTTTGCAGTCCTTTCTCTTTAAAATGCCCAGCTGCGTCCCTGTATATGGATTAAGGTCTTTTCAGCTGGGCCTGTGACTTTTTCCTGCTGAGGTAGTAATTTTAATTATCTGCTTTTTCTCACTTACTTGCACAGTCTGTGACCATAACCAAGTCATTAATGCATACATGCACAGGTAACTGTCCAAAAAGATACTCTATTTCGCAGCACACATTTTCCCTGTGTTCTTAAAGAATATCTTGCTCTATTATCATCATATCGCCTGTATGAGGATGATGCAACTCAGATTCTCCTGTCTTTCAGTCAGTCAATACTAAAATCAATACAAATGTGACACTATGGCAGACAGAGCCAAATGGCACATGAAAATGGACTGAGTATCAGATTTGCCTCATTCCTGAACGCAGTGATTTATAAAACATGTAACAAATATAACATCACAGACTTGTAAAGGCCAAAGTATTTTGATACCTCCTTATGTTTCATGCCATTCCACATAAATCTTGTGGCTCCAGCCCACTAAATAAAAGAAAAAGAAATGCAATTTAGGAACTGTTAATGCAGAACTGATCTGATTAGAAACAGCATTCTGCTGGAAGAAATGCACTTTCCATATGCCAAAATCCACGTAATAAAAACAAAGCCCCCTTCCAACCTCAGGTAAGAGAGGAGTAACGAGGAGCAAGAGCTGCTTTTTACTGTACCAGGCGACCCTGGCCCACACATGCTGCTCCATTTCCACAGCCATCTACCTGCTTCTGCACAGCAAGAGGGTCCCTGCTGAGGGAAACTGGAGAGGGAAGAGCATGTTGGAAATAAATCTCATCCCGTGCTGGGCATAAATGGAGAGACTTCAAAGACAGTGTGAGTTGTGAGGGAGGAAAATGGACTCCGCCTCGAGCCTGTCACAGCCGGTTCCAGCCAGCCTGCTGCACTTCAGCCAATCAGAGAAGGGCACCTCTCTGCTGTGGCCAATCAGAGGAGGTTCTGGCACTGTTGCTGAGGTAAGAAATGGTGGGAACATGAATAGAGCATGTGAGGAGATGTGTGGAGGAGCTGCCATGTTGCTGGTGGCTGCTCTTGGAAGGAGGCGGCACCTCTGCGGGGACTGCAAGGGACTCCCCGAGGTGAGACTGTTTTGCCTGCAATGCATCCCATGTGAAAAGCCCTGGTTAAACAAATACTTGGAGAATTTCTCAGTTCCTGGTCGCCTATCTCCCACTTCCCTTACAAAACAACCATTTTCTACACATTCCCACCTCTTCAAAAACATCATTCCCTCAACTTTCACCTAAAACCAAAATTTCAACTGATAGTGACTATATTTTTTTTCCACGTTGACTATTTTTTTCTTTTCTATAACACTTGGAAAGGAAGTCCCATGGCAGATCCTGGCTGAAGAATCATTGAACAATTTAGGTTGGAAGGGACCTTGAAGGTCATCCAGTTCCAACCCCCTGCCCTGGGCAGGGACACCTCCCCCCAGCCCAGGTTGCTCCAAGCCCCGTCCAACCTGGCCTTGAACACCTCCAGGGATGGGGCAGCCACAGCTTTTCTGGGCCACCTGCGCCAGGGACTCACCACCCGCACAGGAAAGAGGAGGAGATCTGATATAGTGTAAACACGAGTTTCAAAGGGGATTGATTTTAAAATAAAATAGTAAGTCTAAATAATTCCCCGGCCCCCCTTCTCTAATAGAAACCAATTTATTAACGTGATCTTAAGGTGCATTTAATTAACTGAACATTTGTCTTTTTCTGTTGGGGTAAAAAAAAATTCATCATTTTCTAATTCAAAAAATGTCTAACAAACCAAGACCACTGCAGCCTCCTGCAGTTCATGTCCGTATGCAGATGGAAATACCACAAGCCTCCATGCTTTCATAGCTAATGTTCATCATATTTACCCTTTGCCCCACCAGAGTAAAAGCAGAAAATGCTAATGAAGAACTTTCGAAGGAGACAGATTCAGGATGCTTTTTGCACCCTAGCACATGACATTGTTGTCACCCTATATAAAGACAATGATCAAGGTATAAAGATAGACAAAAAGAGACTCTAAAAGACACGTTACGTTTTTTTTCAGTAAGTGTCATTTTCACTAATTCAAGAAGTGTAATTGACTTTTCCAGACCAGTTTATTCTTTGTTATCAATTTTGTACCATGTCAGGTATGACAGTTTGTTCAAAAAGATAAACTGAGATGCCAACGTATTTTCCAATTTTGAGAGTGTAAATTGTAAATATTTAATGAGCACATTTAGAAACTTGACTTCTACATCTGTTTTTGATTTATTTGCTAACGTTGTCAGTATGTTTTCCTTGTACTTTATATTAATGTATTGAGCATCCTCCCTCATTCTTTTTTCTTCTCAAATTTCTTCAACCTGCCGATGCTAGGACTAAGACACCTCATCCGTAAAGTCTCAGGCAATGGGCAAGAAAATTAATGTCTCCTCTTCCTTCCCTCCCTCCCGCTAAGGCATGACATTTTTGTGTATCTCAAGATAAGCAGAATATACTTCAGTAAAACAGCTTTCTAGAGTATCCATATTAAACTTGGAAGGAAATCTGCCGTAGACCTTTGTTTTGCAGGGGGTTGCACAGAGTTATTTTTCACTTTTTAGACTAGTCTGGACATTGTTTTATAATGCATTACACTAACTGAACCCTCTTCTTGATGCTTCAATTTTATGAAAAAAATCCAGTGGCTAGATTTCAAGCATGAAGACATTAATTTTTCAACCTGCTAAATAATCCAAAATTAAATTTGCAATAACTCGCTAAGACCCATTTAAGGTAACCAGAAAAAGCAGGGCAAACACAGCAAAGTGACTACAATGCGATCTGCTGTTTCAGCCAATCCATCAGTCTATTGCATGAGGGCACCACAGTGCAATTGTGCGTGATGTCCACATGTAAGCTGTGGCTTCTGGTCGTGTCACTCAGGGCCAACTTTCCCTGACTAGCCAGCAGGGCCACAACAGGATGCCACTCAAAGCCAAGACTTCATTTTTATCTTTGCAGACTAAAATATGACTTGGGATGTGTTGGAGTACCACAACTGTGATGTGCACAGCTGCAATAAAACAGAAATTATCAAATATAACAACAGAAAAAGAGAAGGGAACCTTCTCTCTTTTTTTTTTTTTTAGCATTAGTACTAATAAATGACAGCTTTCTCAAGGACAGATTACCACCTCAGCACCAAATCTTCCAGTCTTACCGCACTTATTTAAAGAAGCTTCATCTATAATAAAATAAAACTTGTATCTTGAAAATTTAGGTTATGCATATTTTTAACAGTTGGAACTCCTGGAAATAGGATGCATGTTTGATATTCTAATCAGTTTGTTAATGGAAGCTATCTGTTCAAAATTTATTTGCTTAAGTACACAAAATATTTAAACAAACTATTAGGTTGCTTGCAACAGCTGCTGAAGAAATGACACAATATCCTTTTGAACTCTAAAACACAAAAAGAGAACTACTGAAGCAAGCTCGCCATCAATTACTGGCTCAAAATGACTTCAGAAAGAATTTCTTCTAATCTCCAGCAGTATCTTTTATATAAACTTCTTTGTAGAAGTTTAACTATATTTTAAGTAGCACGTCCACAACTCCTACTTCCAACAACTCCACTCACAAGACAGACAAATACCTTTGGTGGCATAGTGAGAGCTGAAGAACTTAAGCATTTGCTAACGTGGATGTGCACACACATGAAGAACGCTTCTATGGGATATATAGTTTTTTGATAAATGGTAGGACACATAACAACACAGAACCTAGAGCATAAAGCACTGAAAACTAGAGACCCTAGTTGCACTGAAAAAGACTGCTGGCACAAAGCATACTGTTTGCCCTAGTTGTTAGCACTGAGGAGAGTTTCTAGGTGCACGGGATTTTGATACAAATAATCCTAAAAGCCATTGTCCAAATCTCTACATCCATATTCAATTTCAATTTAATTCTTAGAGTGAAATCCTGGCACTGAAAGGTCCACGGGACAACTTCCCTTGGCTTCAACAGTAACAAAGCTTCCCCCTACATCATTAATCCGGAGTATCATTCATTATCATTATAATTTAGAAAAACCTGTCAGGAAACGGGAACAAATCCTGTAAACAGTCTTCACAGAACACATGTTATTTCCATATTCTCCATTGCAGCAACAAATTAAGGATCCATGTTATAAGAACACAGCATGTACAAACTGGAAGAGAAAATAGACAAAGCGAAAAGGAAAGGGGAAAAAGCAGCTTTACATTTGATATTTTTCACTATTATGCAAGTGCTGAGAGAGTAAATGGCTAGGAATATTCAGCAAGCAGTTATCTGTAAAGTTTATTTAACTGCATGGAAACCAGAAATGACAATAAAAAAGGCCCTCTCCAATCTTTAGACATATGTGGTTTATTTTTTTCTGAAGTGAGTAATGAAGAGTATAGATAAAGAATGTTCATTCAGCATTTTAAAGATCTCTAGAGCAACACAGTGCAGAGTCCCACCCCAAAGGGACAATGACATGCAGTGAGAACACTTCTGTCAGATTGAATGACTGGGACTCATTAGAAAATAAATTATCATCACCCACATCAAACAGATGGTTTTGATGACCATCAGGCCATTATCATCAACAGGAATCACCATGAGACTTTACACAGCTTGGATGTTGTCACTGTGTTATTATCAGTGAGTTGAGGGGGTGAAAAACAAAATAATTAGTGATAAATTGAGGTTGACCCAAACAGTGGTGAAAGAGCAAATATCAGTGGATGAATCACTGGTAGAGTGTGTCCTGGATAGCTTGGTAAGCTGGGGACAAGCAAACAGCATGCTTTATAATACGTACAAATATTAAGTCAAACAAAGAGCAAAAAAAGGATGCCCGACTTCTAAAATGGAGGATTCTATCTGGAGAAACAATAGCTCTGAAAACAGCTTGAGAAAATTATTGCAAGACCACAAGATTTCTGTATTTGTTTTTAGATGATAGCCAATCCAAAAATTAAAATAAATTTTGCTCCGCTGGACTCACAATATTAGCTTAAACCCAAATAGTTTACCTTTAGACTCTTCAGGTTTTGGTGTTTGTCTTATTCCTTTTCTAATGTTAAGTCAATCTCAAAACGCAAAAGACCTTTTAAAAAATCCCCACCCTTACACCTCATCCTATCACTTCTTTTTCATCTGAACCATTCACTAAATTTATCCTGGACTTGCAAATAGTTTTAGTGCCCTAAACTTTTTCCATTCAATTAATAAAGTCTTCAGATAGAAAATACTGCTGTGTGCTATTTGTTCACTTAGTTTATCGAAGGGGAGGTGAGCATATGGGCACCAAAATATAGGTCTGAGATGAATAGAAGAGCCTTGAGAATTGGCTCTTTAGTCTAGAGGAGCAGCTGATGCACTCTCATAAAAATGTCAGAGAAGAGCAGACAACAACATTAATGTAATAGAATTGCTGAGAATGGCTTGCTTTCCTCCACAGCACACATCTGTTTAAGAACACACAGCAATCACTTCACTTGTACTTGAATTCACCAACACAAAAGCTGTGGGTGACTTGAGATGTCTCTCTGCTTGTTCCTTTATGTTCTTTGCTGTGCTCTTGTATTTTTGTGTGTCACATTTCCTGCACGAATGGAAGCATTCTTTTCTTCTCATTCCCTATTGCTTTCATGCGCTACTGAGTCTATTACTTGATTATTATACTTTCTGTTCCCCATGTAACAGTTTCTTGTATTCCTTGTATGCAGTTCTCTCCTTAGGATCCTCCACACTGCTCCTCCTTTCTTGCAAAGCTAATTTCCTCCTCTCTTCCCTCCTGAAACCACTTCATTCAACTTTGGTTCTTCTTCCCTGCTCATCACCCCTTCCTTTCTAAGGGCTCCTGCTCTTCATAGGAAAGATTGCCCAAGTGCCCAGACTGAACTAGGATCTTCCTGTTTGTCTCTTCTTCTGGCTTGCCTACCCTTTGGCTGCTTCCAGCCATGCCCCAGCTTCACTTTTACTATGTGCTCCCCAGAGAGTGAAAAAGCAAAACTGACAAAGTATCTTTTGAATTCTGAACACCTTCATACTTGAGGGAGTGTTCTGATATACCTGAGAGTTGAGTTTCAGGGATGCTGAGAGCCCTTTCGTTCCTCTAAGTAAGCACTCGATTTCTTGAGCATATAAGAGTAGAAAAGAGGAAGAAAATTATGACGTATTTTTACGAGTGAAACACAAATACTGGTGCATGAAACATAGCTGTAGTAATATATTTTTTCTCATACATTTATGAACTGGCAATTGTTCATGTCAAGAGAAATATATTATCTAGGCAAAAAGATGAGGCATTCTAAGCATCAATCCCAACTTCTTCCTTAGGGGTTGCCAGCAGAACAGGAGCAAAGTGCACAATCCGTGTGCAGACAAGGATGCCAATTCATTCTTCACAGCCACTCCACCTGAGTCAGCAGACACAACATGTTTTCACAAGAGCCGCTTTCAGCTCTCTTCGTATCTTTCCTTGAGGATTACTGTCACTGGGATAGATGTTGCCAAGGACAAAGTAAAAGCAAGGTGGTATTTCGAACAGCAAAGCTGTCACGGAGGACTTGCTAGAGAAGACATGAGTCAGGCTGAGGCAAATCTTATTAGAAGCCAAAACAATTTAAGAAAGCTACATTCCAGCCATAGAACATAATTAAAGAAGAACGAGAGATAAAAGCTATATTTTGAAATCTAGAGCATGTATAGCAATTTAGAAGCAGCAGGTGGGATAGGAAAATCTTTCTATTTCTTCTCCATTCCAACTCTTATGCAGAAAAAAGGTTCAGAGGCATCATGTTGTCACACCTATGTTTCAACTTGTTTCTGCTTGGTGATTCTGTTACCTGCTCTATTTTAGCATCCAGAGGCTTTAATTGAGATGGAATCTAGCTGCATGAGGTATGTAGAAACACACAGAGAGTGTCTAACCCATAGCACTTAAAGAGCTGAAGCAGTCATATGGCTGGAAACAAAGACAGTATCAGCTCTATGATGGTTTCATTGGTTGCAGAATAGAAACCACAGGACAGACAGACAAAACCCGTTAATTTAGACTCCACATTTCACCACACCATACTTGCACATAGTTGAAAACAATGCAATCTGGTATGAGAGATGTTGGTATAGAATCATAGAATCTTTTAGGTTGGAAGGGAACTTTAAGATCATCAAGTCCAACCATCAACCTAACACTGCCAGAACCACCACTAACCCATGCTCCTCAGCACCATGTCCACCGGTCTTTTAAATACCTCCAAGGATGACGATTCCACCACTTCCCTAGGCAGCCTGTTCTAATGCTTGACAACCCTTTCGGTGAAGAAATTTTTCCTAATATCCAATCTAAACCTCACCTGCCATAACTTGAGGCCATTTCCTCTTGTCCTATGGCTTGTTACTTGGGAGAAGATTCCGACCTCCACCTGGCTATGCCCTCCCTTCAGGGAGCTGTAGAGAGTCTCCCCTCAGCCTCCTTTTCTCCAGGCTGAACAACCCCAGTTCCCTCAGCCGCTCCTCATGAGACTTATGCTCCAAACCCCTCATCAGCTTCGATGCCCTTCTCTGAACATGCTGCAGCACCTCAATGTCTTTCCTGTAGGGAGGGGCCCAAAACAGAATACGGTATTTGAGATGGGGCCTCACCAGTGCTGAGTACAGGACGATCACCTCCCTAGTCCTGCTTACCACACTATTCCTGATATAAGCCATATAGTAGAACCATACAAAGAGATTTCAAAGCTATCTGCTCACACTGGGCTAATTTTCAATGCTAACTACTTGGTCATGTTTGGAAACCCAAAGTTCAGCTGTGGTATTAATCCCCCTCCTACAGAGAGAGACAAAACCAAAAAAAACATCCTAGCTTAAAAGCAAAAAATCTCCTGGAAAGGACACAAAACTAGTAACTTTGAAAAATCAACTAAAGGCCACCTCAACTTCTCCTGGGAAATGGTAGCTTAATAGGCTTTATTAATGATTTCTTTAGGAATTCAGAATTATGCTTTAAATTTTTAATTACAAGAAATATAGAGAAGTCAGATCTGCAGGTAATAAGAATTCACAGCTAGGAAGTATCCATTTTTCAATTCATTTAGTAGTTTGTTTCAAATCTCTTCAAACTGCTATGACTTGCCCACTGCTGACATACAGCTCTGGGACAAAACTGTGCTACTGTCATTTGAAAATCCTGTCGATATCACAAGATGTCCAACAAAAGCCAGTCAAAACAAAATCTGCAAGAAAAGTTCTGGGCATTTTCTGCACATCATAAACGTGTTTGAAATGCTCCCTTGAAGGTTTGACTTATTGATCGTTACACTGAAAGCGCTCTGATCTGACCACATTATAGGATACCAAATTAGGTGCATTTGCCATTAAAAAAGCCATCAGCAACACTTTAGTGTTGGAGAATCTGTGCCATTACAGAGTTGTAGGGTTAGGAGTGACTTTGCTACACCATCTAACTCATATTTCCATCCAGGATCAGCTATCCCGCATCTTTTCTGACTGACGTTCTGAAAGATCAGCAGCCTCCCTGGAGAATCTACCCCTAGATAAATTAATTTAAAATTAAATGTCGTATTTACTTTTCCTCACCACTAAAATACTGCTCCTGTTTCAGGACTTCAATGTCTAGACAGAAAGGGTTGCTGGTTCTTTTTTTTTTTCCAGCTGAAATAGAGAACCAGCTAACATTAAATTTCCTTCGTATTACCAGTGACTTGACAGAGACTGCGACTCGTTATTTTAAGATTAACTACAAAGGCATAATTCTTCCTTTTTACTGTATGGCATAGTTCAGTCTTGCAATTATTCTCCTGTTCAGCCAGGAGATACAGCCTTAGGTACGAGAACTGGACGTGTAATGTCCAAAGAAATCTAACTTCTTAGGTGTACAGGCACAATATCACCTAGATCTAACTATATGAACTAGATCTGGCTGCATACACTTACCTGAAAGCCAACCAGCTTTTGTCATCTGCATATTTATTAGCAAAACCATCATGCTTTATTCAAAGAGTAATACAGATACTATACAGCATTAAGAACAGACCTCTTAAAGGGATGCCATGCATCATTCAGTCATACATTTTATAAGAGTCTAAAGATACTGTGTCAGCGCCATTACTTTTATCATCTAAACTTGTAATCACTTCAAAACTTACACCAGATTTCTGAGACAATATTTTTTTTTCCATAAAACTTTTGATTGGCATTAATTATGCTCTCCTGCTGTTTCAAAGAAGAATTTTAACATTAAAATATCAGTACTTTCTATTTTGGATATCTGTTTCAGCCAGTTTCACAGCAGTGATCTGAAGCCCTACTATGCCAATGAAGTGCTGGATGCAAAAACAAAGTTCATTGTGTAGAAATGGCAATATTCACTGAGATTTAACAGTAGGGGCTGAGTGAGCATAATGGCACATTATCTAAACACATTCTGTAAATTCACTCTTGCAGGTTTCCCTAACCAACACACAAAAATATATACCTATTTAACAAAATATGCTGTTAAATTCCCTGCCACACCAACTCTTCTGCAGAAAATTCATAAGGACTTTACCATTACTGTTCCTCTATGAAGTGAATTCTAATGGCTAGAAAAGAGGTCTCCGACAGATATTGCTGCTGTAACATTTCTATAGCTCGACATTTTGCCATTAACTATCACAAGTCCGTTTACTTTACGACACAGATGCTGCAGACACTTGGGAGTGCTACGAGGCACTGATTCAGCTTTCATCTGTCTGACATTGGCCTGGGGCAGGCTTCTGATAACAACGGCTTCTCCTCAAAAAGAAAACGTCTGGTAATACTTACCAAGTTACTTAAACTACTAAAGACAATCTCAAGGAATTTTTAAAAATGGTTCAAGTTCTACAACTTTGATATAATTTATTTTTTATCTGGAAGACTAGAAAAGCAGTAGTTTTAAGTTACTCTACCTTGACACAAGTCCAGGGGTGGATTTGTTGAGGTCAGGGCAGTGGAGGTAGGAAGAGTAGGGTGAAGGAACAGAAGGAAGACCAGTGCCCAGCCGCAGAGCCCAGGAACAGCCACGCTGCTCAATGCCCACCCCACCAGGAACACTGCATACATTCCCGACACGCTGGCCAGGAAACTGCCCCTGACATATCAGAGAACAAAGGTCCCTGAGGCTGCCCAGAGGGGAATCTGGATCAGGCCTCAAATGTACCAAAAGACACTCTACAAAAAAAAAAAAAGTAATAAAAAGTAAGCAGTCTGTTTGAAAGCACAATTAATCCCTTGTGGCATCTACTAAAACAAGAAAATCACAAGAGTAGTGATGTATGCAGAGTAGTATGCAGAGTATGCATATAGGCTTACGTTCAGAAAAGGAAACATCCTAAAAGGGGAAAAAAGTCTGCCTTTCCAAAGGAAAATACTTAGTATGCTTTATTTCTGGTACCGTTATCTCCTTTTGCTTTTAGGAAAAGCATTTTATTATGTTTACGAATTTGAGCATTTTGCAGTACTTGAAGTATGTGGAAAAGCATCCTGCACTCCCAATCACTAAAAGCATCATTATTCTCCAGACTAAACAACTTTATGATTGCTACTGAGCTTCTCAAAACTTCTGGTCTCTTACCCACAATTTCTTGAAGAAAAAGTCAGATGCTTTACAGTAGCTTGTGTCCAACCACCTCTTCTTTCAGCCATACTCCTCTCACATTCATCACATCCCTGCTATTCTTTCCACAGTCACGGAATCACGGAATTTTCAGAGTTGGAAGGGACCTCTAGAGATCATCTAGTCCAACTCCCCTGCCAAAGCAGGATTGCCCAGAGCACATTACTCAGGACTGCATCCAGGCGGGTCTTGAAAATCTCCAGAGAAGGGGACTCCACAACCTCCCTGGGCAGCCTGTGCCAGTGCTCTGTCACCCTCACTGTAAAAAAGTTTTTCCGTGTATTTGAACAGAACTTCCTGTGTTCTAACTTGTGCCCATTACCCCTCGTCCTGTCACTGGGAACCATTGAAAAAAGCCTGGCTCCATCCTCCTTCAGCCTACCCTTTAGATACTTGTCCGCCATAATAAGGTCTCCCCTCAGCCTTCTCTTCTCCAGGCTAAAGAGTCCCAGCTCTCTCAGCCTTTCCTCATAAGGGACATGCTCCAAGCCCTTAATCATCTTAGTTGCTCTTCGCTGGACTCGCTCCAGCAGTTCCCTGTCCCTCTTGAACTGGGGAGCCCAAAACTGGACACAGTGTTCCAGTTGTGGCCTCACTAGTGCAGAGTAGAGGGGGAGAATGACCTCCCTCGACCTACTGGCCACACTCTTCCCTATGCAGCTCAGGATCCCATTGGCCTTCTTGGCAACAAGGGCACATTGCTGGGCCATGGATAATTTACTGTCTACCACGACCCCCAGATCCTTCTCCTCAGAGCTACTTCCCAGCAGGTCCGCCCCTAACCTATACTGGTGCCTAGCATTCTTCCTCCCCAGGCGTAGGACCTTGCACTTAACTCACTTAAAACCTCATTAGGTTAAGTGCACTCATTAGGTGCACTTAACCTCATTAGGTTCTTCTCTGCCCAGCTCTCCAGCCTGTCCAGGTCACGCTGGATGGCAGCACAGCCCTCTGGGGTGTCAGCCACCCCACCCAGTTTGGTATCATCGGCAAACTTGCTGAGGGTACACTCTGTCCCCTCATCCAGGTCATTAATGAATATATCAAACAAAACTGGACCAAGTATTGACCCCTGGGGGACACCACTGGTTACAGGCCTCCAACTAGACTCTGTGCCGCTGATCACAACCCTCTGAGTTCTGTCCTGCAGCCAACTCTCAATCCACCTCACTGTCACCTCACCTAGCCCACACTTCCTCAGCTTCCTAATGAGGATGTTATGGGAGACAGTGTGAAAAGCCTTGCTAAAGTCAGGGTAGATGACATCTACGACTCTCCCCTCATCCAGCCAACCAGTTATAACATCATAGAAAGCTATCAGATTGGTCAAGCATGATCTACCCTTGGTAAATCCATGTTGACCACTTCCAATAACTTCCTGTTCCTCAACGTGTTTGGAGATGACATCCAGAATGAGTTGCTCCATTACCTTCCCAGGGACAGAAGTGAGACTAACCGGTCTGTAGTTCCCTGGGTCCTCCTTCTTGCCACCATTTTCTTGTCCTCAGAAAAGCACATTGCTACACGCTACCCTTTCTTTTCCTGAACATGCAGAAAAACTTTTTTTTTTTAACCTTGTCAAAGACACACCATCGCAGTGGACAGTGGCTGCTTGACTTTAGTTAATCCCATCATCCAATTAGACTGAACTATAATATAACAGAGCAAAGTTTATTCATTAATCTTACCATTCCCTAGACAAGAAAAAAATCTGAAATCAATACTATGGTGGAAAAGCTTTGTGTAGAATACTAAAAATATCAGTTTGCCAATATTTTTCAATCTGCCCATACAAATTAGAGGGAAAAAGTTGGATGTACCCAATATTCATGCGTGGCCAGGCAGTTGATATTTAATAAAGCAAAAGATTTCTACGGCTACTTTATTAAAATGCAGATATTAAACACTTTTCTGTAGCAGAGACTAGAATCTTTGTTAGATTCCTTGTTATAGTCTCTGTTTCCAACATATGTTTGATACAAATGGTCAGGTGCATACAAGTCATACCAGTAACTTGTCTTGAGTGTAGGCATATTTGGGCTGCGTCAGATTCAGCAGATCAGAATTAAGAAAAACATCTCTAATGACATTCTTCCCAACAAGTCATAAAGTCATAAAGAAAACTACATAGTTTTAATAACCAGAAAGACCATCAGATTTCACTGCAATAAGGAATGGGATTAAATTCAAAATTGTGAGAAATAGTCCGAAAAGTAGGTTAAAATAGAACTGCAAAATTCTATACCTAAAAAAGAATAATAGTCTGAAGAAATATGCACTAAGGAGCTACTGGCAAGGAAGTACTTTTACAGAAAAGAACGTGCCACTAGTCTGAACACTGAATTGAACAGGAGTCAACAGTTTCATTCCTTCATAAAAAAGGAAGATACATTCAAAGGAGTGTAACTTAGACTACCTGTTAGCTAATCCTTCCACTGTTGTTAGGATTGATAACTATGCAGCTAGTATGTGGTGTCTTACTTGAGGCTCTGCAGGTCCAAAAAATGTCAACCAACTGAGCGGAGTCCAAACAAACCAAAGAACACAAACACAAATCTAGACATCGTGATCTATGTGGAAAGACTCAAAGAACCAGAGTCACTTACTCTAAAGAAGAGAAAAATCATGGAGGAATGCTAGCCACGTACATACCCAACTGCAAAGAGAAAATGGCAAAGACAATCTTTTCTCCACATCCAGGAGCATAGAACAAGAATAGGCTAACATCAAAGACAGCAAGAAAGTATCTGTTTAGATCCTGGAATAACATTTTTAACCAAAAAGATAGCAAAGTACTAGAATAGATATGCTGGGAAGACTGTGAGATTTCTATCATTGTCTCAGAATTACATAGGCTGAGTACATCTGGCACGGAGATGACTTAGAAAACCTCTTATTTTTGGGTAGTGCTTTTCTACAACTGCACAAATCTCCACCTCAAAAGAGGTGCAAAGGAAAGGTGCTTGCAGGACAAGAATTCTGCCAAATATCTAAGCTCCTAGAATCCATAGCAATGTAAGAAGTTTTTTTACTTTTTTTAGTTTCTTTTTCACTGTCCATAGTTTTCCACCTTTACAGGGCAACTTTTCACAGCTCAGTCTAGAAATTACACAAGACCAAAGGCATTTCACATTAGTGTCTATACTGTTTTAACACAGTCTCTGTAGTTCTGGTTTCCAAAGATGTAGTAAATTTTCAGAGGAGCACTTAAAAAAAGGGCAGTATTTGCTAATATAGTTTAATGGCAAAGATGCATTCTCATGTTTATACATTAAATCATGAAAAAGACAGCTACATATGGCATCCAAGAGAACTGAATAAATTAAGTTTCTTGTTTTGACATATTTTTGGTGTGAAAAGAAGGAACCAGTATCTTTACAGGAAATAATTTGAAGTCAGAAGCTACCCACCACTAAGAACTCAATCCTGCTATCCTTGCATTCCCAGTGCCTCCTTTGAAGCTTCCATTCACCTTTGAAATTCCTATATCAAAGCAAAGTTTGTATCTTAAAAGCCCTTCTTCAATTATTCTGAAACTTAGTTAATAGAATCACCCTCTCCTTCCATCAACTCAGCACAGAGACTGGCAATACAGTGGCACAGCAGGAGTTTAAGGGTTGCTGAAACAAAATTACTATTCTAATGATGATTACTTTGTTGTTATGTCTGTTAACAAAATGAGCATTTGAAGAGGCCGATGATCCTTGAAATTTGTTGTTTCACTGTTATCAGAGCTACTGGAATGATTTCTGAGTGTGGGGTCATTTTTCACTATTACTCATATACAAAACACATGCCTGAAGTTAAATGTACAAGAAAAAGTCAGTTAGGAATTTCAATATGATATGATGTCTTGGTTGAGAGAAGAGAGGAGACAGAGAGACACAGATATTTAGAATCAAGTGCTTCTCAAAACTTTCATCTTCAAAACAAAAACAATCTTAAAGTACTGCTCCAAGACTTCAAGTACTGGAACTAAGTTAAAAGCAAAAACGTTAAGTGCTGTACCACACAGCAATGTGGTAACACACAGCTTGTTTACTAGGAGGCCACCACCAACCACTGGGACAGGGCTTCAACCTGCTCTGGTTGCTTAGTACACTCTGCCTCACCTCTCTGTGGCTCTCCTTCCCCCTGACGTCATGCTCTGCTCCCCTTTATTTTCCTGCTATCGCACTGATGCTCCAAGTTACACATCTACACATTCAAAGCCTTGCTACACTCTTGTTGGTGATGGCAGTGCCTGAACACAGCATTCACAACTACTGTTGGTTGTGGCCACCTCCCTGCTGCAAACAATTCTGCTCACACTCAGACTTTTTGTTTTTAATGAGCGAGTTCTATCTTTGCTTTTCCTAAGCCCCAGGAGAAGTCCCATGTGGGGCCTTTACAGTGCCACAGCACATGTGAACATGGCTATGGTAACCTCAGCAACTAGCAACCTGGTTGGCACTTGGCATAGCAGTGAACTGCCTGTTCATACATTTTGGCACAGCATCAACAATTTGAGCGGACTGAATATTCCATGTGAGACCCCTGTGCAGTTCACTGCCTTATTTATTGATACGACAGGTTAAAAGGAAAAGCAGGAAGACCCCTGCTACGTGAGAAACATTTGGGCCTGGGAAAAATAAGAGAAAGGAGGGACCAGAAAAGGACAGAAAAGAGATAGAGGGCCAGAGATTCCTGTGTAGCACATCACATGGAGGAAACCTTGGGCTGATTAAGCAGCTGTCTTTTTTGCCTGCGTGTCTATGCAGTTGGGAAAGGTAGCGCGTGGGGAGAAATTGCTGCTTAATCTGGAAAAGGTGTCTTTGTCCATCACCAAAATGCCATTCATTGGCATACTGTGAGGGCAACTCCTCTAGGCAGGGGTAGGGATTAAACAAGTTAGTAGGTGACCAAACCTAGCCAGACATATCTGAGAAAGGCCACAGGACCGCATACATGTGATGTGAGACTGAGACGGCTGCTATTCCAGAACCTGTGAGCTGTTGCTTCTGCCCTGAAGTACTCTTTCATTTCTGTCAAGCCATCCGAATGGCGTTTAAGACATTGCAGGAGTGTGGCATTCACCTTTCAGCACCTGTAGTGGGCTATTTCCTCCAGGGCAGTGTCTCAAGTGGAGTGCGGAGAAAGATGAAGGCACTAGTTTTACCTCTTGGCAGAAAGCGGACTGTGCTTCTGCCTTCAGCATGGAAAGGTATAGGATGTTCCTTACCACATATGCTGTAACTGGGCTGTTGCATGTGCCTTTTCACCGGCAAGGCCTGCAGAAGAGGCAAAGGTCTTAGCAGGAGGGAGTAACAGTAGACAACACTGAAAAGAACAGCTATGCACAAGCAGGGAAGAAGGTGTGAGAGGTTTAGAGCCTCTGACAGCCATGAGTTTGCCTGAACACTTGAGCTGGACTGAAATACAAAATAGACTAAAGAGAAAGGACTCACTTAACAAAGTCCTGCTTATGGATTTTCGAGGGTTTTCAGTATTACCTGGAGGAGGAGGAGGAAGGACACTCACAAGTGAACTGCTGATTAATTAGACAAGACCAGCCTTAAGGCTGTAACGAAGAAAGCCATCTTCTAACACTTTGCCCGTACACTTGACACTTCCCATGATACTTCATGCTGACAGGCCGCAGGCTTACTCTGCTTCTGCAGAGCAAACATCAATACAGATTATCACCTACCAACTGTCACACACCAATACTAGATACAACGTCCTCAGTTCTGGCCTCAATCTGAAACAAGCTTCTAAAAAATCGTGATCTTGTTGAGTTTTTAAGAACAGATATAAATTAAAGCTATATATACAGCTTGTAATTACAAATACAAAAAGAGAAAGTGTGAAAAACCTTAATGCTGATATAAGTAAAGGCAAAAATAAAGATTGTGATGATGGGAAGGAAGTATTTAAATACAGAGCAGAGGTGGCAAGTGTGATTCCTGAATCTTGAAGCATATCACATGGCAAGGATATTCCAAATGATCTTAATAATATATATATAATGGCAGATAAAGGAAATTTTCCAGAATGCAATGGAAGCTCTTGCCTATAAAACAACATGTCCACAGTGAGACACGTCAAGAATTTTTTTCTGAAACTTAAAAGACTAAAAGAGAATTAATACACTATTGTGAAAGATACAAGGTACACTTCAAAAACAGCCTCTTCTTCTCATTGCCTAAATCAGCTGACTTCCTGGAGTGCTCCATTTGTCTTTAAGTGTACTCTTAGAGAATCCCATTGAAGACTTAAGGGCCCTCAGTATTACCTTTTCATCTTCTTACCCTGCTGCCTGCTTTTAGGCATCTGCAGCAGTCACATGCTCGAACTGAAATGACATCTCTCAGCTCCTCCTGCTTTGCAGGCTTTACCCTTACAGCATTCAGGTCTCTACTCATTTCTCATGCAGTACATCACCTTAGATTTTTGTGATTTAGAACTTTTTAAAAAAATTCTACAATTACAACAAACAAATAAACCAAGACGAGAATTAAGATCATAAATGATGTGTGAAACATCAATAGCAGCAATGACCTAGCCTGAAACTCCTGGTAGGTGACTCCAAAGCTTGGAACATTAAGCCATAACCTCCCGGAACTAGCAGTGTGGCCAAGCACGTGGATAGGCTGCCTGCTCTCTGATTTACATCCCATGCGCATCTCCTCCCACTGCTGTGCCCTTTTCTCTGTCTCTTCCATCTGTGCCATTGACAGTTTCTTCTCGCTCCTTTCAGCCACTTCTGGAATTTACTTACCTCTCTTCTCCTTTCCCTTCCTCACTGTTGTTGTGTGTAAGAGCTCACAAAGAACAGGGAAGGAAAAACAGTGAGATGGGAAGAAGCAGCAGAGACAGGTACCAAAATGATGAGTGGAAGAAGAGCACCTGGTTAATTCTGCCTTGATGAAGTAACAGGAGCAGAAGTAAGTTCAGGAAAAGGCTTCCTGGGCTCACTTCTATCACACTGCTTCAAGACTGTCAGCCCTGCAGAAGAGGGCGCAGCAGCAGCTACTCATCTACAGGAGGCCCTATATTTTCACTGTCTATTTAGAACATTATTTATTGCCCTGGCCTAAAAGGAACCATTACACTATCTAATTCCTGACTGCAGAAACATCCACAGGTGCTCAGGGCAAGGCTGGGCTGTCTGAAGGTCGAATCAGTAGAAGGGCATGCAATTTTTTCAGGCTTTGACTGTTACACTTAACAGTGCTGATTGGCTATTAATCTTAAAAGCAATTCATCTTTCTCATGCTTATTGATTAAAAAAATGTAGAGGCAGTGACATTGTTATTGACCTTGGGAATTCTGTTGTGGTTGACAAAAAGGCAAAATAAGCCACACTCGCCCACAGCTGTGTTGTCAGAAAGCTTAACCTGACCCCCCTGTTTCCTCTCAAGATTTTGATTTTCCATGATGACATGGAAGAAGAATTAGCGTGGCTGGCACAGCACAACCAGAGCAGCTACAATCCCTGTGCTGTGTTTCCAGGTGAGTATTCCTGTGAACTTATACTACCTTGAAATAAATGGAATTGCCTGCTGTGTCAGAGATCTTTATCTCTAAGGAATGTTGCCTTTATTGGAAGAGCTGAGTGAAAAGAGCTCTCTCATGAATCTGAGAGTGGAGATTAGACTTGTTGCCTTTAGATTAAACCTCTCCTAATCAACCTTCCAATTAACCTCACATCAGTCCTTTGAACAAGACTGTAAATACAAATGATACTACATTCCCTTTTATCAAAGAACAGAATTGGCTAGATAGAATTATGATATATGACCATAATCTACAGAGAATTATATTAGCAAGAGTTTTAAACTTTGCTGAACAGAGAAGGCACAGCTGCTATGACAAGCACAAAAAGGAAAGCATGAAATTTTATAATCACAGGGTTTTTTTTGCAAAGAAGTGAATTCTGATACTCAGGATCACTTGAAAAAACTGGTTGCATTTGCCAGGTTTAAAGAAAACTTGATTTGAAAATATGCCATCGAGAAATTAAGGAAACAACCCAAAACCTAACCAACCAAGTATCCTTAAGACAGGAAGCAATAGATCTGCAACAGCCATGCAATGCTTCAAATGCTTCCTCTCACTCATGTGAGGAAAAGCAGTTGTACTTCAGAGGACTTTTTGTGTGATTCCTATTACGCTGAAATACCATCTTCTCCTATCTCTATCCTCACCCAGAAAACTGCCTATCTTTTTGTCTTCTCAAATACTGTTTTTTTCATGTGTGAAAAGTTTTTTCAGTTAGAGACAATGTTCTGCTGAATGCGTAGACAGTAAGAACAGAAATTGTTTAAAAACTGGAAAAAGCTCTGTGTGAAATTTCTGTTTACAAACTACAATTTAATCAGTACTGATTTTCCTTTTCTCATTTTTTTGGCTGCATATTGGTGTATTTGAAGGATATCTCTGTTACATGACCTTGCTGAGCAACTTAGAAATCTTTCTTGTGTAGCTGGATTCTACTGAGCAACAGTGGTTGCCAGAGATGCAAAAGAAACTGGGGTAGGTTACCTACGCACTAATGGGACCATCCTCTGCTCAGTGTACACAGCCAACTACCAAAAAGTAGGTGCAACTCCTCACTCTCCCTGATGGACAAACGAGACATGGACAAGGCAGCCTGCCACACCTACCCAAACAAACCATAAATAGCCAGTCCTGCCTTCATTGATACTGAACTACTTCGTCCTTTGAGAATTCATATTCCTCCGCTAGAAGGCTTGCTGGAAACACAGGAAGACCTTTCATGCCAGATTCTTGTTAAGGCAACAGATCCTTTTAAATTTATTGGCTGAATCAAGAGCACATACCTCACCCACTCTCATCTCAGGCACTCTCATCTGACACTCTTTCTCTATGTCTGTTAATATATCTGTTCTTCAGGCTGCAGCAAGATGCAAGCCATGCTTCCTCAGCTCTGTTCTTGGAGATAACCCTGCTCTCTCAGGTATAAATCTCTCCGTGAGGAGCCGCCTTTCTCCTCTCACCACCCTCCCAGCTTCATTTATAGCCCTCCCTTAGATTCCCATGAGCTGGAAAGCGTCCATTTCATTTAAATGCTTCTAGAAAATGTGTGTCCCATGTGTCACAGCAGCCTTTTCTCAAAAGATTTAGGTTTGCATTTGCTTTTTTTAACATGTGTTTGTATATACATTTTTCACTCCCTTTCCAGGACCAGAACTAGAAATGCCAAACTCTTACCAAGAGAAGAGATAAGTCTCACTAAAATCCATCTCACAGAAATGTTCATCTTACTTTCTAAAGCAAAAGGAACTAGCAGCGCATGTAAGTCTACAGAAGAATTTAAATTTTACTCAGACTCCAGGAAAAGGTAACAATTTTCAGTTATCATCTCACCGATTTTCTGGGGAGCACTCTAGCAACAAGTAACCTCATTTCATTTTCCCACCCAGTAATTCAAAATGTATGAGTTTTTTTTCTTTCTTTTCCCCAGCCTACAATTCAAGCCAGGAATGCTGTATTCCACAAAGCAGTGATGCTGGCATACATTACTGCACTATCACAATTATTGTACCAAGAGCACAGACATATAGGTACATAGAAATAGCCACCTTTACACAGGCCCTGTGATGTTTGAATACTAGGGATAAAGCTGAGAATGACAGACAAAAAAAGAAAGAGGATTAAGAAAATATCCGTTTTAATATGAAATCTTCCCTTTTTCTTTTCTCTTTGGTAGAAGCAAAGTTCTATACCCACAGCAGCCTCAAGTTCTCTGCTAGATTTGTGTCTCTGGACTGAATTCTGAACAATAGGGCTACATTTAACAACAACACAGCACTATTAAAACTGTCATAACAGCTTGAAATTCAGACTTTTCAAAGAACATGTGTAGTTCACCTGACAAAAACAGCTACACAGGGAGGCTAAAATATTTGAGAAATTAAAGAATATTTGCAGTTAAACAAGCTTCCTTAGTCCTGTGCTCAGCACTAGGGTTGAATGCAAAGAAGTACGGAAAAGCTGTTCTCCCATGGTATGTACCATGCAACTAGTAAGCGGCAATGCTCCTCATCCTCTGCGTCATCATCTATCAGCCATCACAGGAAACAATGCCCCATAAAAAGACCGTGAGCATGAATGTAAGTATTTCTGTATTTGTAATTTTCAGGAAAACATGTTTATTTAGCCTCCCACTTTCTATAAGCAAATTACATCTGTATTGCTGAACTTTCCAGACCAAATTCTCTTACAGCATACAAAAAACATGACCTATTTTCCGTACAGGCCTGCAGAGCTGCGTGTGTTGCTAGCAGGCACAGCAATGCACCTCTAAAAGTGGGCCTGGGTAAGGTGCTGAGCAGAATTCAGCCAGCCAAAACCTGCTAAAACAAGGATTAAGACGGAATTCAAGGCCATAACTTCAAAGTGTAGTTCTGAGGAGAAGGATCTGGGGGGTCGTGGTAGACAGTAAATTATCCATGGCCCAGCAATGTGCCCTTATTGCCAAAAAGACCAACGGAATCCTGGGCTGCATAGGGAAGAGTGTGGCCAGTAGGTCGAGGGAGGTCATTCTCCCCCTCTACTCTGCACTGGTGAGGCCACAACTGGAATACTGTGTCCAGTTTTGGGCTCCCCAGTTCAAGAGGGACAGGGAACTGCTGGAGCGAGTCCAGCGAAGAGCAACTAAGATGATTAAGGGCTTGGAGCATCTCCCTTATGAGGAAAGGCTGAGAGAGCTGGGACTCTTTAGCCTGGAGAAGAGAAGGCTGAGGGGAGACCTTATTATGGCAGACAAGTATCTAAAGGGTGGGTTGAAGGAGGATGGAGCCAGGCTTTTTTCAATGGTTCCCAGTGACAGGACGAGGGGTAATGGGCACAAGTTAGAACACAGGAAGTTCCGTTCAAATACACGGAAAAACTTCTTTACGGTGAGGGTGACAGAGCACTGGCACAGGCTGCCCAGGGAGGTTGTGGAGTCCCCTTCTCTGGAGATTTTCAAGACCCGCCTGGATGCAGTCCTGAGTAATGTGCTCTGGGCAATCCTGCTTTGGCAGGGGAGTTGGACTAAATGATCTCTAGAGGTCCCTTCCAACTCTGAAACTCCATGAAATTGTGTCCATAAATATTTACATTTGATCTTTCAAGTTCTGAAAATTAAATAAAATGGCCAGAAGTAAAAGAATGTTTGTATCTATGCATTTTTAGAACAGTTTAGTTCCCAGAATCAGAGCTTTGCAAGGAGCTCCAAAGATGCAACTAGTCGTGATGCAAACAAGCATCCTATCAGATTAACACTTGCAGAGTATCAAGGAAGAGGGTTGAATGTTCTCTGAGAACAGAAGCACATGCATTGCTTTCAGCCAAAGGAAAAAAAAAAAGCTCCATTATTTATTGTCAGAAGAAAAAAAGCAAGCAATAATTTAAGCATATAAATCTAATTAGTTAGCAAACTTTCCACAGGGGACAATTTTTGTCATTCATTAGAATTCAGTTAATTTGGGGTATTTAAAAAACGCACAAAACCAAATACAGTTAAAAGCAAGTTTTCAATGGTAGAGAGGTCCTTCAGAATGCCACTGTAACCAAGTTCAGAATTCTGTGTATCCTAAAGGACAGAGACTAATGCCTGGCTCTTTCTTCTCAGAATCAGAGATTATCAAAAAAGGGTCTCCATCATTCAGCTCTGGAGTCTGCCCTTCTGAAACTCATGATGTACTTCTTTATGTAGACAAAAACATGCATTCAAGCTGTGTAAGACTGGGCACAATGTTACCTCCCACCAGTATTTCAGCTGAGTCTTTATCCCAATCTTGGAAGTCCTCTCACAAGGCTATTGTCTGTGTTAAATTCTTTCACTCTTTCTTACTGAGACTATTTTTGCATTTCTTTGTTTGTTCTCTCTAATTTTAGTCTACCTTTTGAGCTGAAGGCTTCATCTCATTGCTGCTCAGATGAATGTACTATTTGTGCTTAACAGATAAATGATGACCACAGATAGCTACTTACCCAGGCTATGTGAGTAAAGGTCTTACTGTAAAGGTAAAGCACTGCATGCAAATTTAGACTGGATTAAGGATTTCACAACTGAACTAGTTTTCATACATTTTATGTATTATTTTTATGACTACTCATTATCTGGACTCAGTTTTGCTAATGGCAGTAGAGAGTAAGATCACTAAGCCAATACTGTTACAAACAGAACTCCTGTGCTCAAGATCAAACAGAAATGAAATAGTTCTCTTTTTCTTTTCTTTTTTTTTTTTTTTTTTAAAAGACATCTATAGCACAGCCAATGTGATACTCAGGAGAAAAAGCAAACGAATCTGCCTCCATTTCAGACAAATAAGGAGAATTCTAACTTTGTTTTCCATGCAAACAAAAGGTAAAAGACGGGAGATGGTCAGCATTTTCTGGGCTTTTATATCCACGCTGCAATACTGGTCAGTCCTCAGACCATGTAATTCTTGACACTTACCTTTAAATCATTTAATGGGTTCATGCTAAATCAGCTGCTTCTGAAGTAAGATTTTCTGTAAGACTAAATTACTACCAAAAAATTTAAAGACCACCACACACAACCCCAATAGAACACGTAATGCTCTAGTATCCAAAGCTAAAATACAGCAGGAATTTAACATCTAAGGAAGTATTGTGTGTTCTTATGAATCTTTTGCAAGACCTGCTAACTTGTTGAGTTTAGGATTCAAAGGAATACTTCTTTATTGAACAAAATTGGAACAGACTTACAGTTTACCACCTTTGAACTCCTTTTAAGTTTTTATGATTGACTCCCATGTTCTTCCATTCTGAGGCTCAAATCCATATTCATCTTGGAAAGCAACTACGGGGCTATTCCCAAGTGAATCAGGATATCACCTCTGCTCCTTCATAGCAATGCCTGCATCTCTGATCATGATAAATAAAAGACCACTGTTTCAGGCTGGAATTAACTCTGTCATACTTCCCGAGGTAGAACTGGGAAAATGGCATTTAAGTGTCTTTTTTTTTTTAAACTACACTGACATCTACCAATTGCCACCTCACTTGATACAATATGGCATTTTCATAGGGTGAGGATAAAGAACTGAATCCAACATGCCTGCATCCCAACCTCAGTGCTTTAACCCAAAGTCTACCTACTCCCTCTGTCTTTGGTGAGCAGAATGTATCTAATCACTGAGCAGGTGGTTGCACATTAAGGAAGGGGGAAGGAAAAGGCTCAGTTGTTTGGTCTGTGAGCTGGATCAGAAATAGGTTTCTTAAACTCTATTACCTCCCACAGCCTTTGGAGTCGAGTCAGGAATCCCAGCAGTGAATAGGCACATATCTGCAAGCTTTCACATCCTGACAGCTCTGGACTTTTCTCAGTTCCATTTCACATCAGCACTTTCTGTGAGGAACTGTTTGGAGAGAGAAGAAGAAGAAAAAAAATATTAAAAAAAACAGAGGCTGATTGTGTAGAGAGAGAGCAAAGATGGAAGGAAATCCAGGGGATGTGGAGCAGTAGATGCAAACTTAGCTTTATTATCTCATACATATACTGCTCTAATACAACATAAAGAAAATTTGAAATGTGTGGAACAGGCCAGACTGAACCAGTACAGCCATGAATACACAAGCCAGGAAGAGGAGGACTTAAATAATGAATGAAGGAAGATCCACAGCCCCTGCAGGCAACATGGTTGTCTAATACCAATGAAATGTCTTGGAGGAGAAAAAGTGGGAGTTACTGTGTGTTATTAACTGCCATCATAGAAAATCACATGTTCCCAGTTTAAAAAATAATTCGTTCCACACTGGCTGTAGATACAAACAGGTTGAGGAGGAAAACTAGCAAAAACCGCACGCTATAGACCCAGATATATAACACAGACCAAAATACTTGGATCTACAGCACCCTACTGCTTTACCTGTCTCCCCTCATCCCCTTCTCCTCCTCTGCCAAACTTCATTACTATCAAATAACTACAGCGGGCTCACAAGCATTTCTGTTTCATCTGTAAGCCTTCCGGCACAGAGGTTTTGTTTTCTACTATTTTTGATCTTCCTACCATTTGGAAGGTAGAATTTGGGCTAGCGGAAAACAAAAATCAAACTGAAACTCAACAACAGGTTCTCAGCATGAGGGACCACCCAGGTCAGTACACTCAACAGCTCTGTTAGGTGGTCCTGCACCACCAGAATGACAATAAAATAAGCAAAAACAAGTAAAGAAAACATTTGAGGGAGAACCTGAAAAGAACATCCAGGGAATAAGGTTAGCTTTTTCTTTCATGTAAATACACAACATAATACTGCAAACTCTCCCATCCTCTTGCAGTAGTACTTTGCTGTTATCATTCTTGTCTATTTATTTAATGCCTTGACAACACTATATTAAATACTCACTAGGTATGGCTCTACTAGAGGCTGACAAAGTCTGCTTGGAAAGAGTCAACTCTGTCAGCTTATGGACCTGAAGTTAGAACAGTAGGAATCAGTCCAAGCTGTAGTCTTGAACTTAAGTGGAAGTAAGCATTGAATATAGTACTCAAAGGAAGATCTGTAACTTCTGCATCTCACTACGGGCTGTGTCTTTTTGGGGGATATCCAGGATAGTGGTACCACAGCCAAATCCGCGCTCCTGTGAGCAGATGAGGACAGGGCTTAAGTTTCAGACGTGATGAGCATCTACCACACAAACTGAATCCAACAGGTCCTCTGGATACTCAGCCCATTTGAACACCAGGACACACACAGTGTATCCAGCACTCCACAGATTTATTAATATTTCATCCTGATATGTATTTTTAATCAAAAGACCTTAAAGTCCAGTAGAATTTCCAGTTTATATATTCCAGTCCTTAGATGCTTTCATTACTAAATAGTTTATAGGATACAGACCTTACACAAAAAATTCAAGACTTTAATGATTTACATGGATTTCTAGGATGATGAAGATTCACAAAGATAAGCTGTGCATCTTATTACTCAGTATCAAAATGCAATTCACCATTTTAGAGAGACAGTTACAAGTGAAAAAGTTTCCATAACCAGGAGACAGTGACATTTTAGTAATTTATATCAATTAGACCATTCCAGTGTTCCCCTTATATTTAAATCCAGACTGGAATGGAGAAGAAAAATGGAAAAGAAAGCAAAGCATTTAGGGTCTCTGTGACACACAGATAGTTTTAGAGGGATATCTCCCAGGTTACCTGACAGAAGCCTTGACTTTCAGATCACCAACCTCCCTAAGGGAATCTGTACAGCTGATCACGTTGGAGAGAAAAGTCACAGCATCAGCTTGACATACCCAGCAGTGAAAACACACTTAGCTCCTCCCAATATATTTCAGTGTTATTCACCTGTTGATTCAGACTGACTACTTGACAACTCATAACTGCAGTCTACAGGACAGTTACATCAAATAAATTAAAAAAGAATTCCACATGACTGCTGTATTAACGTAAAAAAAAAAAGGTAAAAAAAAGGCTACTCTGTGTAGAGACAAATCAATTTAAATTGTAGTATGGAAGGAGGAAAGGATTCCAAAGTGAAAAATTAAATGCTGAAGGCAGAATCATTGATAAAGAGTAAAAAGTATTTTTGGTTTGGTGTTTTCTCATTGTGTTTTCTTTTCTTTTTTACTAGTTGTATCATAAATAGGCTTAGGAGATCAATTTTTAAGCTAGTGTCCCTTGCCATATTAGGCATCATGGTATGAATTCCCCGCCTTGGTCATTTTCTCTGTATGACTATGAGACATTTAACAACAAACATCTACAGCAGATTAAAGTTGCTGGAATTACTCTGGGAGAAAAAAAAAGATACAAATTTCCTAAAGGTCCTTTAGATGTTTTCAAACCTTTCCTCTCTTAGACTACCAAATAAATAATTTAAATTAACTGAAAATTAACTGACAAGTCTGGAACCTTGTGGTTAAGGGCTTGGAAAAAATGAAAATATACGATCTGACTTTAAAGACCACAATGCCTCCCTTGTCTTGAATAACAGGTGAGAGAGTCTCAGCAAAGCTTCCGAAAGCCCTGCTCCCTGTTTGACTCCCTTGGAGTTGAACATTCGGTCTTTATCACTGAAGGCAAAGGCTTTCATGCGCTACACTTGAAAATATGTGTATTCTGAAATCCCCAAAGGTAGAATTTAACGCTGTGTGTAACGCATATGTAACTGATATGTCAAAGCTGGCAGCAAAGTGAAAGCAGACACTTGTGGGGCTGGACACCAGACTATGAACAGGAACAAGAAAAAGTTCCAAATTTGGGCTGTTGCAAATACATACATGTTCAGCAGACAGAAATATGAACTACTAAAAAAATATATCTCTGAAACACACTATCAAATAATAAACAATTCTTTACTTTCTAATAAGTATTTGTCTTCTAATAGCTTCTTTGAAGCCTGTCTGGACTGTCAGAAGCCAAGATACCACTGGAGAGGCACCTCTTTAACACATCACTGCTGTGCTACCAATCTCCTTCCTGGGAGCACTGTGGCTGGGAAGTCCTAGTGCTATTATCTACCATGTTAGTAGTAAAGAAAAAAAGCAAATTCATTGCTTTTATTACAAAACAAACCCAAAACAAAACAAAACAAAAAACAACAAAAATTTTTCTTCCCTGAGTGATTTTTTCTTGTGGGACAAATGCTACCTGTAATCCTGAGTCTTCACAGCATGTTTTCTCTCAAAAAATAGATTAAGTTAGTAACTACTGTTGAGTACATAAATGATAAGTTTGTCTGGCATATGGAAGACGAATATTTGAGTTCCTGCTCTATCCCCTTCAATATTTTACATCCAAAGGATGTACCCTATCAAGTGGGCCAGAGGCAATTTCTCTCACACCTGGATTCTTCATTCTTAGAAACTGTTCCAAAGGGTGTTTTTTTTCTGTAAAAACCCCAAATTATTTGGAAATCTGATTAACAACGATTAAAAAAAGAAGGTAACTCAGACTTATTTACTTGATCCCAGACAACCAAAACTATTCCAGTAAGACCCAGATTTTAAGCCACAAATCTGAGTATCAGTATCCTTTTTACTGTCAATTTGCTCCTCCTGTTCTCTGCGGACAGTTACTGCCTCATCTCAGAGGTGGACAGGCCCTGGTTTGTTACCTGTAGATTTCCAAAATCTTCATCTCAGCGCATTTTCTTGTCTAGCTTTTCTACCTCACCTCCCTGGAAAGCACATAGGTGCAAACAAACAGCTAGGCAGAACCAGAAGGAACACTTATTGTCTAAAACCAGAAACTCCCACATACCAGCTGGAGAACGTTTTCACAAAGTCACTACCTTTCTGTCTGCCGTCTCAGATCCTACCTTTAAAGGAGGCCAATGAAACACCTTCAGAAGCCCAGGAATTACAGATGGATTAAAAAAAAAATAATCAATCAATCGCGATAAAAAGTAATATGAGTTTTATAATACTACAAACTTCATTCTTTAGCCCCTAATAACACCTGTCTATTCCCCATATACTAATTAGAGAGACAACTCAACACTTCTTCCACAGTTAACAGTTTCTTTCTATCACAAGAGCCAGCTATCTTTTTCCTATCAAATTTGTCTCAGTCAGCACTTGGCTTGAAGTTTGCCGCTGTTTTGTCTGATGAGGAGAGAGTGTGACCCAAAGCTCATCTACTTTTTCCAGATATAATCAGCTGGTCTAATAAAAGATACTCGGTATCTCTTCCTATAAATCTTGCATCTTTCAAACCTCTGGGCAAACACAATTACAAGCTCACTTTCAATAGTTCCTTACTGCAGCAAACTTCTCTTTCAGTATCACATAGAATTACTTTATTCAGCCTCTTTTGAGGTTTGCTGCAATAATCGGGATGAAAAGTCCACAAAGTTCATCAGCAAATGGTCGTATTTAGTACCCAAGTTCTATTTTCTACGTCTACCTCACCTGTTGAGCAATGTCTCAATTATTAGATAATATATACAGCATATGTAAGAGCCACTATAGCAGAGGCATGCTGGAAAGCTGCTCTGATGTAGGTGGCTTATGATTACCTGATTTGATGCACACTTTATACACCCTTACTGAATACAGATTTTTTTCTAAGGCTGCTTGCAAAATCCAGAGAGTATGAAATAAGGTTTACTCCGTGCCAGAGCCTTGTGGCCTGGGAAGAAATTTCTGTCTCTGAGCTTGGTGTCCTATTTTCACACGCAATTTCTTTTTGCTGTTCTAGTGTAGTGACTGCTTTCTATGCAAAGTTTTGTGATGAAAAAATTGAAACCCAGTCATGCTAGCAATAAACAACTGGCAAATATGGTAAGCAAATGAGTAACTTCAAAGATAGGAGTAGGCTTTTTGAAATCATTTGAATGAGCTATCAGTCTTTGTGTTCAAATGCAAACAGTATATATGTGTTACTCCTCTGGAGTCCAGTTCTTGTTGTTTCCAGCCTCTACAAATCTTACTTTTGACTTTTTTCTGACATGTGTCAGGGTGCGGGGGACTGATCAGCCAAATACAGCACAGTACTGCTACTAACAGAGGAAACGCTCATCTGTCTGCACTCGTTCCAGAAGATCAACTCCATCAAACTCAGGACTTCAGAATCACCTTCATCATTCCTTGGAAGCATTTCAGAATTGTCTGAAATTTATCCATCTACTGATACTTCCTTATAGCCTTAAGATGAACCAGGGCACAGAAGGCTATCTACAGCATCTAACCTGCCAGTGACAAAGATGGAAATGTTTACTGTAATTGCACAGAAAGAACTCCTGATTTCTGCACTGAAGGGTTTCCTTCTGACCCCTGGGGTACCACATGCCCACACTTACCACTCAGAGAAGCAACAGACCATTAAAGGGAAAATCTCACAGCCACGGCAAGTTGTTTCCTATGGAGATGATTTAGCCTTGCTAACAGTTTTCTTCTGCTGCTTTGGCATCCCCTTCTTGCTTGCTACCTCTTCACTCTGTAACTTTTAGCATAGTCTTAGAGAGCAACAGATACCTAAAAGTAGTAATGAAGTATTACTAAAAGTACTGAAGACTCCCAAACAATGCAAGGCTGACAATCATCTTGCCAATCATTCTCCAAGATCTTGGGAAGTTTTCTTCTTGGATAACTAACAGCAAGAAGTCCAAAACCCAAAAGAATTTTTACAGAGGCCAAACTCCACTACCTGATGATGAAGAGCAGTTGGGAAGAGAGAAGCAGCAGGACAGGAGATACAGTGCTACTGGGGGACTTTCAAAGCTCCTGATAAACTGTTACACTAGGAAAGATGGAATTTTCTCACTCTGACACTGGCTATTTCAAGAAGCCACTGGTTAGAGGACCCTAGAAGAGATCCCCTAAGCGAAAAGTACTTAACAGTTAGGAAGGTACTCCAGGTATCCTGGGTCTGTTGAATCACAGCTATTGTTGGACGCAGGTTATTGTGCTAAGTATCTTGTTGGTATGAATTGTATGGTGGGTCTTTATGTTCCTATATTTCATACAGTGGCTCTAAGAATTGAATACACGGTATTGCAACATTGAAGTGTGCAAGTTCTTCAGTTCAGCAGGTTCTTTGTCGATGTGGTGGTGCTCTTGCAGGATAAAAGGAGTCAAGGGTAGATGGATAGCTCTTTCCAAGATCCCAGCACAGCATGATGCAAAAAACAGAGAAGGAACTCGTTAGAGAAGACACACTTGAGCAAACTGTCTGCACACACTTTGAGGAAGTCTTAAATTTAGGCCTGGAAACAGTATTTAGCCATTTACTGTGGGGGACTGGGGTAGTTCTGCAGTGTGAACGTTAGGCTCACATCCTCTCTTTGCATCTGTGGAGCAATCAGTGCAGTAATTTGGTTCTGCACACCTCTCTAGAGGACTTGCTCTGTCTTAAGTTTACTAAAGTCCCCCAAATGCTAAGCTTAATTACCAGTTGGTTATCATTACCACCAGATAAAGTGGCATGTGATCAAGTTAGGGTGTCATGCACAGGGTGTGCTACCTACCAATATCCAGTGGCATAATTCATGTTAACACTGGAACATGTACTAGATGAGCTACATCCAATCTCTTATTCCTGTCTTTCTCCTTTATGTTGAAGAAGAAAGTATGTACTCTCCTCTCTGCCAACACCACCATGTTTTTACCTGCCCATTAGTATCAAACATGGTTTTATATTACATTTGTGATTAAATTGGCATTTTCACGCAAGGAGAAAAAGCAGCTAAAAAGAGTCTCATAGCATTACTTCCTGTCAAGAAATTTTGCAGATCAGGAAATACCAAAACATTGTTCTGTCCAGAGGCAGAAAGGAAACAAAAGATGTCATAGTCTTGAAAATCAAGCCATAATACCTCAGCATTCAGCCATAAATAAATAAAAAAACAAAGGAGGAAGGGGAAAAAAAGAAGAAGAAAAAAGCAATCCCCCAAATGAGGTACTTAGTATGACAGATCTGGATTAGCAACATCTTCAAAACATACGAATGTGAGCACGAAGGAGACCAGATGTCAGCATCATAATATGTATTTTATGAGCTAGAACATTATCTGTAGAGTTCTCCAAAGAATACCGGTAATCTACACATTTTCCCCAAATAAATTCTGCTATTTAAGATTCCCTTCTCTTTTAATACGTGACATGGATGTAAGCCATCCAAACATGAATGCAGTCAAAGATCCTTTTAGCATACTTTACAACAGTTCAGACTGTAATGGAAAGCCTGGGTTCTGCATCTAATTTTTAGCTGTACTGGATACATGATTGCTTTCTTGAGTGGCAATCACAAATTATTATCAAAGGGCAACATAAATGGCATTCAGATTTCAATGACTGAGCTCATTACGACATTTAGAGCACTTACCGCTTATTGTGAGTTTTGCTGATTGCTGCTTATCCACAGATTGCAAATATTGCAGAGTACCTTAGACAACGAGAGTAATTTTCTTCCAATTCTACTTATCTCAGCTGACACCTCGCTTTGTAGGTAATTTGACTATAGTCAGCAGACCTACAGGGAAAAGCCAGGAGAAAACTGGAAGTCAGCTTCAGTTAGGTGTGACATCAACTGCCCCAGCACACACAGAAGTTGAGGTCAATTTACATGAAAAGAGATGCTGAAACGCTACAGACTTCTTGAAGGACTGAAAGTCCAAATTGTCCCATTTTCCCACAACTGGAATCCAGTAAGCCATTTCAAGCCTTCTCACCGCAAGACAAGTATCAAGGAGAATTCAACTGAAGTACAGTTCCTTGTAGGAACGGAAGGAGAAGGAAGGGCCAAAGCTAAGGCCTTGCTGCAGGGCTGTAGTTTTATTCCAGGGCAATTCTGAAAATTTTAATGCTTTCCATTTCAGAGTAGCAATTAAATCTTCTAAATATCATCTTAAAGAGGTAGAATTATGAAGAAATCAGGTTTTTTTTTTTCAGATTAAAACCTAACCTGTTAATATCTTTCCATTTAGAGATTAAAAAAGTGACTACGCAGGTGAGTTAGTGGGGTGTGGGCTGACTCTGTGGAAAGCCACAATCAAACCCCTCCTTGCTGATTAAGCATCACTCCAAGTACAGTCAAATGCCGATATGGGTATTCACCAATTAGAAAATCAACCAAGTGGTGTCCCAGGAATGGATCTGTTCCACGGGGCTGGTTTTATTTAAGTCCCTGGCAATGTTGGTTTGTAAGCAGTGCTCTGCGTGTGTTTGAGAAAGCAGTGAACACCTTGGCAAGACCTGCTAAGTCAGACACAGGTTTGGTCAGGCTTTGGAGCTTTTGCAAGTAGGAGGAGTTCCCAGCTGTGCAGGTCAGCCATCGCTTGCACACTAGGACTTCTCATGACAGTGTCATAAACTACTTCATGTACCATTTGCCAGAATTTTTTCTCTAACAGGCAAAATATCTGTAAAACACCCATTTCACTCCCCTGACCTGTTAGCAGCTTTTCCTACCAGCTTAATCAATAGTAAATGCGCTCTGAATATTCTGTATTGTTTGCATGTGTCCTGTTCACTCCAGCTTCAATTTGATTTCCCTGCTAACTTCTTAGTGTTAGTTAACACCTCTCGGCAATAAAGCTTCTCAGATAATGAAATAACCGAGTCTAATGCTTCAATGCAAGTGATCAGTAGCTTTCCAAAGCAGAAAGGCACTTAAAATCATGTTTACATCTTATAGACTACAATATTTTGAAAACAGAGAGTAATATAGGAATCAAACATTTGAAATTATAGCTTTGCCTTTAATCTAAGTATTTCCTCTTTCTTCCTTACCTTATCTGTTTTCCTTAGCTTACCTTCTTACCTTACTTTGTATTTCATGTAACTGCTGGACTAAAACCAACCTCAAGAATACATCAGTCCATTCCCAGCTTTAAAACAGCATCCTCTATACACATTTCTCAGACAGTGATAGTTTTAAAGAGCTTCAAAGACAAAGATTTCAAAATGTCCACAGGAGAGGTACTACTGTACTTCTCTGTCCCTCTATACCTATCCCAAGTCTTCCCTGCTTAAAAGTCACAACCACAAAAATGGAGGAAAACATGTTCCCTTATTTCTTCTGCATTCTATATAGCTTCATTAAGTGCATATTAAGAGTAAAACAATGTCCTTTTCTTCAGTGACATTTTTAATCTACCAGTGCCAAAATAGTTTGCAAAGCAGATACCAGCCCTCATCCACATTTCTCAGACATGTAAAATGAAACATGGATAAGCTGAGGCCAGCACCAGAATCTCAGCCCAGGGCCTTCTGTGCTCTGGTCATGTCTGAGGCCTCATCACGTCTCCATCATGCCAGAAGCAATCAAATCTACCAATCAGAATTCAAGTTTAGATCATGGACCAAAATCATTTAACTGTCTTAGCTTACCTTCTAACTATTGCCTTTGTCTCCCAGAGTCGTAGTTCTTTTCTACAGCCTTTAATACCCATGCAGATCACAAGGCTTATTACCAAATTATGCCACAAACTGCTTTTCTGTTAGGCAGCCAGTGCTCCCTCTCTCTCAGACATTTTCTCCGAACCTGTAGTCCTTGCAAAGGACTGCTCTCCAGTTCACTGCACTGTGTTTCGATCTGTGTGGTTTATTCATAGATGCACTTCACAGCACTCAACTGTATCAAACTGCAATCCTTACAGTATGGGGCAGGGGGGAGAAATATAGCTGTTCATTCAGGTCCATGGGCATCACACATTTTCTGCAGGTGAAGCTTTTGCCTTTTCACGAGTGCTCCTCAGCAGCTCTGAGGAACTGCTGCAATAGCCATTCTCAGTATGGGCCAATGTTTTCTCCACAGACAGAGCAAAACTCTACTGCCAAAAGAACAATGCGCAAAATCTCTGATAAGATCTCTAGAGATTTCCCCATCTGAAGACACTATCTATAGGGAAGAAATGCATTGCTGAATTTTGCCTGTGAATGGGAAACCTGTCTGTATATTTTACCCATCCAGCTGTTACCCAAAGATATGGGGATATATTCAAAGACAAAATCAGCAATTAACTACCCTGGATGGCTTGCACTATCCTTTCTTTTTTCTGAAATCTCATTGCATTTGTTTGTCAGAAGAAAGAGGGTGGTCTATGTTTTAAGTTCTTCCTGAAGGTATTGGTAGTCACAGAGAAAACCTGATTAAAAACTGCTCCTGCCATGTTGCCTGCTCCTCTGTCACATGATGCAATGATTTACATTAATAACAGTAGAGTGCAGAGAAGACCTGCTGAGCCTTTAATAAACTTCCTTTTTCCAATCACTTAAAATGTTCTTTAAAGTTGCAACTAAAGTAATACAAAGCCTGCATAACAGTATACTTGACATTTACGATCTTGGCAATAAATCTGATTTTCGTTTTTACAATGTCTGCTTTTGATTACTTGTAAGAAGTTTACTATAAATACTTTAAGAGAAACAGTGGAATGGTTAATAAACTACATTCTGCATGGTAATACCTTAAATTATAATGGAGTAAATGCCTTAAACCATGTACATTAAATTCAAAGTACTACAAAAAGCCAAATGCTCACAAGTTCAACTTTCATTACTATTCTCATTAGAGAATAATTGTGAGGCACACTGAATTTCTTCTAGCCTTGGCATCTATTAATGTAGTGCATAATTCTGTACAGGTTTTAAGTTAAAAGCTCCACTGTTTAAACATAAGCAATGTTTGTAATGCATCTTAGAACCCCTTATTTTTCAGAGTACAGCATCATTAAGTTCAAACAGCAAGAGATTGTAATCTAGACTTGAAAAGTCTAAGAAAAAAAACCCACTATTATTATTATTTTTTAGCATGACACAAGTGGAACCCAAGAAACGCAATTATGCCAGAATTCTACAGCAGAAAAGACCTGGCAGTGAGCTGTGTGGGGTGCATTTTTATCACTTCAGGAAACTGTCTAACCTGCTACTCACGGGTCCTTTTCTGGGAGGGTGCCAAAGCCGAAGGGTAATAGAACTATAATGAACACCTCCAAATTAAATTATGCTGTTGTAATGTGGCATTATTTGGCATAAATGATTTCATTGCAATTAAGAAAACAGATACATAGCCCACAGCAGGTGGCTGGTGATGTACTAGCACCAGATAAGTTGGCCTGCCGACAGAAAAAACAGCAAGAGAAAAGATTCTGCATGCAGAAGCAAGTCTGCTATCCAGTACAATAAACATAAAGATGCATTATTAAAAGAGTAACTGATATCACAGAGAACTAAAATAGCTACTGTATAAATGTTTCTGAAGTGTTTGTCTGACTTGGTGCAGAGGCCAGAACCAGACCTGTGCAGTGTTCAGATCTCATTAGTACCTCACCAAATAGGTGTGAAATAATGGATGTGCCATGATTTGTTATCTGCCCAAGAGTTCCCTGTTCTCCTAATTACTGCATGCATTTAAAATCAGCATTTTTAGAAGCTCATTTTGCTTGTGATTCTGCCACTGGTAAACAGTCCTACCACACTCAACAGTTGAAATAAACCAGACTTCATAATAGCTTTGAAGAAGAGCAACCAGAATCACGTTCCCAACACTTTCAATTCTCTCTGGTGGTTTTTGGTTTGAATTGTAACTAATTTGTAACACAGAAAAAAGTCACTCTTGTTGATATGACTTTGTCCTAATTGCTTGTGAACTTGTAACATTTTAAAACCAGCCATTATTATCAACATGAGATGGATAAAGTGCTGAACAACAGAAGAAAGAGGTAGCTCTATACAAATCTGTTTACACAAACATGTGCTCCGTTCCCTCCCCGAGGGCCATGGCTCATAGAGAGCAAGTCTTCCAGATGATATAAAAATCTATACAGCCACAGCAGACAACTTGCTTGCACGCACCAAAAGCCATGCAAACAGATAAGGATGAACATGTATGTCAGAGGAGTCCATTCAATGCAAATTCTCCAAGAATATGAAAAAGAATATTTTTAAATTAATATAGATGGACACAAAGTATTTATGGTGACTCAAGACAATGCTGAAAACTAGCCCAAGCCTTGAGAAGTCTTCACGCTCTATAATATTTTCCCTAGAGATGTTGAATTATATGAGTAGCTTATTTTTTAACATTGCCGCTCGGCACCAAGATATGCTGCTCTGTTCCCCACATAACACAAAATTATACTTCCCATCTTCTTTTCCTTCTCTTCATCACATTTCTACAGACACAACACTACCATCAACTATCCACAAGCTCCCTTCATTTTAGTCTGTCTAATAACTCGCCCCCTATTTCAGACCAGAAGTAAACAGCCTCCAGGTAGATGTTTTTCCAGAACCGTGTGTAAGAGATTTTCCCAGTGTCCCTCTGCAGAGCCTGCTATCAGCTGCCATTTGAGACAGATTAGGGGAACTCTGGCCTTGTCCAGTTTGCAATTCCCATGTCTTGGGGAGAACCCACTGGAGGGCAATAACATGATAAACACCACGGATTCACATCAGCTGAAGTTCTGAAGGCAAAGCGGCTTATGTTTATTGCTCGAAACTGACACAGTACAGCTCTTCTCCATCCTTGACGAATGTTTATTCACAAAGTATTTAAAAAAGAAACTAACAATTGAGATCTTGATACTGTTTTATCTCACTGCTACCATGAGACATCACCTTCACCATTAATACTAGAAAACATCAAACAAAACCAAGAATACCTAATAGTACAAGAGACTACAAGATAAGTTAAAATAGCCTAAGACTGGATCTTAATTAGAAAAACTCATTAGGAAAAGCCAAAGAAGCTATTAAACTAAAGAACAGAATCACAAAAAAGTTGCAAGCTTCATACTCTATGGTTCCCCAACTCTTCGGTAAAATAAACCATAAATCTATTTTTATCTATCAAGTGTTGGTGTGCTGGTTCTCACTCCTGCTATCTTGGCCCTGCCTCTTCTCACCGCCTGTTTTTGAAACCCTTGAGAACAAGGCTGTGATAATTTTCTCTAAACCTCTTGACATTCTTGTACCATGACAGCTCCAGTGTTTGGGGACACTATGTGCATCAAAAATGCAGCTACAGACCCCAGAGGGCAGGAGGCAGAAAATGCTCTAAGAAAAGCTCCTGACTGTGGGAACATAACCCTGGATAAAATAAAAAAATGCGTTTTTACCCATGCCAGCATCAGATGAGACTGTGAAACCTACTTATCAAGGACCCAGGAAGGATATTTCAGCTTTGGCCTGTCTCCTGGGGAGCATACCTTTCTGAATGCTGTGCTTTGGCTTTCCATGTCAGACAAGCAAAGCCTTTCAGTACTCCTACTTTACGACTTACTCCTGACTTCAGCACCACAGGACACATTGCTGCAGTTCAAAACACCGAGCCACAGGAAAACAGCGGAAATTTGTAGGGGCACAGAACAGCCTTTTTAGAAAGGCAGGAGCACTGCATCTAGAGACACAGGCTCATAGGATAACTTAGGTTGGAGATGACCTAAGGAGGCCACCAGTCCAATCGCCTGCTCAAGGCAGGCCAGCTCAGGGTCCAGAGCAGGCTGCTCAGGGCCTTATCCACTCAAATCCTGAGAACTATGAAGGATGTAAAACCTCTCCACCCCCCAGTTTGTTGTCATTCACAATTACGATGGGAATGCGCTTCCTCACCTCCTGTTAAACAGAGGAAGTCTCAGCACAGACTTCCCACAGTACTCGTCACTGGCACCTATTAAGTTAAAACATTAGGTTAGAACAGGAGAAAAGCACAAAGCAGACAGAAGTATTGGCAGCATAATGCACTGACAGTGCCCTAGGACTGTGGCTTTGCCTGTTCTGCCCTGACACATCAAGCCAGCTCACCTACAACCTTTTTTTTTTGCTTCAAGATCCAATCAAGCTATATTCACCTTGGCCAGTATTCACCAAAACTCTATAATAATTAGCTGTCAACTCTTTCACTGCTCCTCCACAGCAATCTTACTCACATACAGCAGTTCATGACAGATCCTGCCTAACCCACTGTTTCCTCCAACAAAGAAGAGAATAAGCTTTTCAAAGTTAATGAAAAGGCATGATACACATATATTATTTCTATATGTAGGTTTCATTTAAACGCATAATTTCTTCGTCTTCTCTGCAATACAGAATCATGTAACAGATAGCTCAGTAATGAGAATCCCACAAATACAACCAGGGAGAAATAGAAAGAGCGAGTATCGTGCTCACTGAAAGGTCCATATTCCACCCCGATGAACTCAGGTATTATTCCCACAGCAGTACTAGCCATCACTGCTCTGTGTTAAAACCAACCTTAAAAAGGACAGATCATTTCTGGTTCTCTCCAGGTCCTGTGTCTGGTTCCTCAGGTTGCCCTGCAAACAGCTGTTCCGGTGCACGTTCAGGAGTGGCTGTAGGGACAGCAGCACAAACCAGAAGAGCTTCCCCAGCTGTCACTGGTGTCTGTGGGAACTAAAACACAGGCGGGGATCATGGCTTAGTTTAGACAAGAACCATCACATAGATAAATTATACAACAGAAAGCAATAACAGCTTTGTATAAGCAGCAACAATCTCCTTTAATAATGATCATTTAAATATTTCTTTTATTCAGCCTGTATTCAAACTCCAAACTGAGTTTTAGGCAATAATATCAAAATTACACATAATGCCCCCCCCATATATATGCAGCATGACTGGTCCCTCAAAGAGAAAGCAATGACTAGATAAGTCTGTGCATCCTTCACATATCCTCTTGTAGCTGCTGGCTGGTTACCCAGCGCAAGGAATTTCATTTTCCTCATGGAGTCAGAACCCTGCTGGGTGAGGAAATTAAGATATAGAGGAAAGGGGGAGACAAACTTTGCTGCATTTTAAAACCACTACCACTTTTTCCAGACACAGAGAAATGAACAGCCTGGATATTGGAGAAAAGCTTTATTAGTGATCGAGTTTTAAGGGCTTCCATCACTTCTGTTAGGGCATGACTGAAAAGTCAAGTATTTCTCAGCTCTGATTTGTTTTCCTCTGATTTTTTACTCTGTCTTCACTTACTTATGTTCCAAAGAAAGATGAGCCAGTGGATTGCACAGCACAGAATAAGACAACCCCATGCATATATTACGGAGGTTGCTGATACTGTCTTACTAGTGCCATTAGCCACTTGCAATTAGTAAGGATGAGTAGGATCTTATGTATTTCCACCTTAGTTTGATCTGAGCACCTTCTGCTCGTTGTTCCTATTGCTAACATCTGGGATTAGAGGACCTTGCTTCCTTGTGATAGGGGACTCTCCACGTAACGTTGCAGATCCTGTAACCAGTGGTCTGATCTATCAAGCTCCATTAGTCCTGTATTATGTTCCATTCCAGCTCAACAAGTCACCCTAAGCAACCCAAAAATCACCTGGGCTTTGGAGTTAGCTCTTTGGGGGTCTACAGAGCAAACGAAGTAGCGCTACAAGCTTTGTGAAGGAGTTTCCAGACACCCTCACCATACTTGCTATCTTACAGAAATGACAGTCAACTTCCCAGGAAGTCAGGATGGTACTACAGGAAGATCTTAAGAGCATGTGTTTTTTAGAGACTACTCAGGCTGTCTTTTACATGTTAATTCATAAACATTCATTTCACCCTTAAGTGGTACCAATTTGAGGCACCAGAGGTTTGTGGTTACATCCTTGACATTTGCTGGTACAGTGAGACCTCTGTGACACCTCTAAATTCACCAGCAAATGTCAGTGGTATTAAGGTGGTAAAACATGAATATCAGCGATTCGTTGATGATGTAGGTGCCTCTCATCCAGCTACTGTGCTTGTATATCCTCAGCTTTGTAATTCCTAATGCTTATCCAGCTTCAGACTCCATGTTTTTTGAGATTCTGCAATTATTATAATTACTAAAGCAAGAGAATAAGCAAACACACTCCTTCCCTTTACGATAAGCAAACTGACTTCTGCTGCCGCCTTTGCAATGTTCATGGCATATGCTTCCTAAATAGCCACCGTCAACAGAGAGAGCAGCTTGCTGGATAGAAAGCTGGCTTGGTCCCAAAAGCACCATCACATCCCAACTTCCTTTCCTCAGAAAGTGTTATTTATTAAGAAAGCTTACACTTGAGGAGGAAGAAGCATTTTAAAGTGCTGCATTCTCAAGCTCAAGAAAATCAGTTTGTCCAAGTTTCCAGAATGTTTGCATCTCTCCATCTGCTGCAGCTAGTGCTGGCGTCACCAAATACTGACAGCAGGGATCTGCCAATTGCTGGGACTTGCTATTTTTTGTTTTTGCAAAAAACAAACCGTGAGAACACATTGTTTTTTAAAATGATGTCACAACATTAAAAAGAAGTTTGCTTGCAGAGTGCTCTTTCTCATTCCCTTTGCAAAAATATCTCTCTTCTTACAGAAAATGACAAAGAGAATAAAAAATCCCATTTGCTGGTTGCTCAAAGCTCCTGGGTGTATTGCCTTAGGCCTTGCAGAATTGTTAATCCTGAAACCCCTCACTGAAGCCAGCTGTGGCTCCTTCTGCACCCGCCTGCACACCCTTTGGGGATCTACCACCTCTCTCTCCTTGGTGCAGAGCCACCCAGGACTCGTGTTAACAACCAGCTCTTGGGCAGGTAACGTTACGCCTGGCAGGGAAAGCCCTCAGGGTTAGGGCAAATCAAACCTGTATTACATTATCTGCTTGAAAGGTACAATTCATGCCACTCCCCAGCTAACCTTGGATCTGGTTCTTTAGCCTTTGCACTTTACTACCTCTTCAGATGAACTGCTTTACTAAAACCCTTGGAGTTATCTATGTAAAATCATTTGCTCAGTGCAGGTTACAGAAGCTGGGGCACTGGGGCTGTTCACCTGACCAGTCAATATGAAAACCAATGCCTGCCCCCAGCTACGCTGGTGCCTGTCTTCTGATCAACCTATGCCCTACTGCAGCTTACTTTATTATCTCAGTATTTCTTCTCATTCCTATTCCCTGTCTCTTCCCTCTCCTTGGTTACTGACCTTTTTCCTTCTCTCTGATCTTATCAGAGACCACAGCAGTAACAAACCTCTTCAAACATGCAGAGGCGAAACTGCTTTCCAGAATCTGTCTGTTTGTAGTGATTGTGTATTGGGTAGAACATGACAACAGTTGCTCCCTTCTGTAGGATCTAAGCTCACTGCCACCAGTCTCCTCTTTTTGACTACCTGCTGGGTTAACTCAGATCCTCATCTTCACTGTACACTGCTACTGCATGTGAAGCAGCACCAATGACTGCCTGTGCATCATTTCAAAAAATAACTATATATCCATCAAAAGAACATGAACCATTCTTAAGCATTTACATGAGAAAAATTACATGAAATAAACTCGGAATGTGGTTAAGAAGTGAAAGTATTTGCAGCTATTCCAGGTACTAAAATAAAGTTAAACTGGTGTTTTCAAAAAATGTTCTCTATCCTAACCAGCAAAATTGCTCTTCATTTTGTCTTCACTGAAGACAATTTGAACAACAATCTAATTTGTGGTTCGATTGACGAGGTGTCACACACTGGATATGCATACACAAGGCTTCCTTTCACATAATGTCAATTGTACTTTTAGTTTTGTGGATAAAAACCACAGTCACCATGTTTAAAAAGGGAAAAGAGGTTTCTCTGGCATCATTATGCAGTAGCGAGGTGTCTAAATAGCTAGTTTAAAAATGTTTCTAAGAAGGTCTGGTCCCAGGTTCAAGGTTTTGGAATGTTTTGCTCTTAACAGGAGTGAGATATAACAGCTATTGAGCGAGACTAAGGGAGCAGTAGCCTCTTCTGCGATGTCTGATAACATGAACTGAAAAGGAGGGATCACAGGAAATCCCACATAAGCATGCGATCTCCATGCTGACAAAGCTTGCCATTTAAATCCCCAGAACCCAGTGACTAAGGCAATGTTGTCTTGCACAAGAGATGCTGGAGCAAAAAAGGCAGTTAATACGTCATGCTGGAAATCCTGTATCTGGTTGGTCAGCAAAAAACCCAAAAAAGCAGAAAAGGTGTGAAGTTCAGCGGTTCCACTTTTCATCCGTGAACCTCCCTCCTTTGTGTTCTGCCCTGATACAGTTGTCAGGGCAGAGCAGCGATACTTACTGTACAGCAGCCTTCCTTGCAAACCACTTGTCTTTCCTATGTACTGGCACCGCCTTGTTTAGCAGGATCTCAGTCTGAGCCAGAGTCCAGAGGCAATGCTGTAATACTCGTGCAAAGGCTGAACAAGAGTTCTGCCATTAGCTGCTTAAAGGCAAATACACACACAAAGAAACTACATAGAAAATTCTGGGTAATTTAAGGGATACATAAAGTCTGGCTGCAGCAGGGATTGTCTTTTTGTTACGTGCTGGAAAACGTCTCACTCAGAAAAGCTGAGCAAGAGCTCGATGTGCAACTCAAAAAAAGAATGCCACTGAATATATTAAACAGTGAGTTAAAGCCTGCTTAGAGTAAGTAAGTGGAGAAGATAAATGTGTACATAATTTAACTGAAGCATCACAAATAAGGAGAACAATTTTTAACTTGACAAAAAGAGAAGAAGAGAGACACTTTTCCAGAGTTTAGAATTTTGCATTAGCAGAGACATGTTCTTGGGAAAAGCAATTTTCCTTCTCTCTCCCACTGAGCCATATTTGTCCCTGTTGCTACTATACTGATTTCAACAGAGTATCATCAGGAAGAATCTAATAACAGCTAGTTTGTCATTATGCTTCCCTCAGTAACAAACTGAAGCATGCTGTGTTGCGAGTGAATGTGGTGAAACACTAAAAGACAGCAATTAGGAAAATGGTAAATATCGCATCTCTTCTCGTTCTAGAACTAGCAGTTTGCTAATCCAGATTTCATGCTGTCTGATCACTAAGTAACTTGGTTCCCGTCTCAGTTATTTACTCTAATATCCAAAGAAATATTTTTTAAATGCTGGCTCCTTAAACTTGAATGAAAAATCAGTATATTAGATTCTATGTTGAAGGTAAAGGATAGATAAACTTGACAGCTGAAGGCTGTGGTCTTCAACGTTTAAAGTCATGTTCAGGAAGAAAAACAGTAATCAATTTTGGAAACCGTTCCAAAGTTTGTAACCTCCCCAAAAGAGTAAATATTTAATTTCTAAACAATCAGGTATTTAGAAAGTGCTGAGAAAAAGAACATAAAAGAGCAGTTACATAGTTGGTTTGAATTAAATGTTAATATTAACAAAAGCAAGGAAGAAGACAGAAGGAAAACCAGTTTGAAAATCCACAAGAATATTACAGCTCTCCCCTTTGTTACTCTCTGAAATAATTTCAACAACATCTGTTTACTATAATATTTAATAAGCACCAAAGAGCTAGGGTAATCCCAGCTCAGGTGTTTGCACAAAGCACTTAATCTTGCTATAGTTCTTGACTCTGATAGATCAGCCCAGAGACTTGCAAACGTGCAGCGCTCGGTAGATCTCGTGGCTGCCCAGCTCCTGAAGGAGGTTTGCTGAGCTTTTGCAGAACGGACTGTCACAGAAAATAAGCAAAGAGCAAAGGAAATGGGTGAAGACGCTGGCCTAAGGAGAGTTATGGAAACTAATGACTGTGCCGTAACATGGGAAAGGGACAGGACAGAGAACATTAAGTGAGCCAGAAGGGAAATTAAAGCCTTTCTAGGCTAATGTGAGTTATGAGGGGGCTCCTCGTAGCATAAGTAGACAATTTATCTTCCTGTAAGAAAAATAAAACAAACCTGGGAGAGTAATCTAGCTAATTATGCAATGACTTTATAGACATTGCCTGAATAAAAAAATACTTTTTCTACAGCTTGTTTCCTCTGCATTTTCTGCCTGTTTGCTCATGTAAGAGCATTCCAAAATCATTCCTTAGACTGCACTGTGTCAAAGTGAAAGAGAGTAATTTGGTACCAACATTATAATCTCAGTGAAAAAAGAAGATTCCCTGGTGTGGTCCTAGAATCTCTTACTTCTCTACCATTCTCAATTAATGCCTATGGCAACAAGGGACTGTATGAGAGAAACTCTCCTTAGTAGTCCTGGTAATGCCACTACTGTCCAGTTTAATCTTTCAATCATCAGCACCTAAGCGAGGAGTTTTGCTGTTATCATGAAAGTAAATACCGTGTTGCAGCTCTTCAGAGTGGTACAGAAAATAACATTGCTCCGTAAGAGCTGAATGCTCTGCCAAACAGCTATGCTGAACTGGGTCAGGGCTCGTAAGAGCAAGACAACTTTGTCCAGAGATGGTTTTAAAGTCCCATAGCCTGAGTTATATTTACCACCAAACAGAACATCTTTTGCTCTACTTTAGTATTTGGACACCAGTCTACCAGGACTTGGACCAACAACTGATAACAAATAGTCCACTAAACCACTTAGAGCAGGTTTACCACTTTCTTTACATCACTTTGGTTTCTATTTAGATTATTAATCTCAACTGTAATCTGGATGAGCGATGTGGTAAAAATCTCTACAGACAGCTGCCAGTCTATTCAGAAATATAAATCTGAACAGAAACAAAATCATATACCTCACAGGTATAAAACATCAGAGAAGAGACACAACAAAGGAAACTCCTTACGCTGGAAAACTGGAGCAGTGAGACAGAAAAGCCTGCTGGGTTTTACCTGAGCAAACATGAGTATGAGAATGGCTGGAGGTTAATTACAGAATCACAGAATGGTCAGGGTTGGAAGGGACCTCTGGAGATCATCTAGTCCAACCCCCCTGCCAGAGCAGGGTCACCTAGAGCAGGTTGCACAGGACGGCATCCAGGCGGGTTTGGAACATCTCCAGAGTGGGAGACTCCACAACCTCTCTGGGCAGCCTGTGCCAGTGCTCTGACACCCTCACACAAAAGAAGTTCCTCCTCATGTTTAGATGGAACTTCCTATGTTCAAATTTGTGCCCATTACCTCTTGTCCTATCACTAGGCACCACTGAAAAAAGACTGTTCCCATCCCCCTGGAATCCTCCCTTTAAGGATTTGTAAGCATTAATAAGACCCCCCCCTCAATCTTCTTTTCTCTAGACTAAAAAGACCCAAGTACCTTAGCCTTTCCTCAGAGGAGAGATGTTCTAATCCCCTAATCATCTTTGTAGCCCTTTGCTGGACCCTCTCCAGCAGTTCCCTGTCCTTCTTGAACTGGGGAGCCCAGCACTGGGCACAGTACTCCAGATGTGGCCTCACCAAGGCAGAGTAGAGGGGGAGGATGACCTCCCTCGACCTGCTAGCCACACTCTTCTTGATGCACCCCAGGATGCCATTCGCCTTCTTGGCCACCAGGGCACATTGCTGGCTCATGGTCATCCTGTTGTCCACCAGGACTCCCAGGTCCCTTTCCACAGAGCTGCTCTCCAGGAGGTCAGCCCCCAACCTGTACTGATGCGTGGGGTTATTCCTCCCCAGATGCAGTACCCTACACTTGCTCTTGTTGAATTTCATAAGGTTTCTCTCTGCCCAACTCTCCAGCCTGTCCAGGTCACACTATAAGGTGGCACAGCCTTCTGGCGTGTCAGCCACTCCTCCCAGTTTAGTGTCATCAGCAAACTTGCTGATGGTACACTCTATCCCTTCATCCAGGTCATTGATAAATATATTGAACAGGACTCGATCCAGTACTGACCCCTGAGGGACATCACTCGTTACTGACCTCCAACTAGACTCTGCACCACTAACCACAACCCTCTGAGCTCTATCTGTCAGTTCTCAATCCACCCCACTGTCCATTCATCTAACCCACACTTCCTAAGCTTGCCTATGAGGATGATGTGGGAGACAGTGTCAAAAGCCTTGCTGAAGTCAAGGTAGACAACATCCAGTGCCCTCCCCGCATCCACCCATCCAGTCACCCCATCATAGAAGGCTATCAGATTAGTCAGACACGACTTCCCCTTGGTGAATCCGTGTTGACTACTTCTGATAACCTTCTTTTCTTCCAGGTGCTTTGAGATGACACCCAGAACAAGCTGTTCCATCTTCTTTCCAGGGATGGACGCAAGGCTGACCAGCCTGTAGTTTCCCAGGTCATCCTTCTTGCCCTTTTTGAAGACTGGAGTGACATTTGCTTTCCTCCAATCTTCAGGGACCTCACCTGTTCTCCAGGACCTTTCAAAGATGATGGAGAGTGGCCCAGCAATGACTTCCCCCAGCTTCCTCAGCACTTGAGGGTGAATCCCATCGGGCTCCATGGACTTGTGGATATCCGGTTTATCTAACTGATCTCTAACTTGTTCCTCATTAACCAAGGGAAAGTCTTGCTTCCTCCAGACTTTCTCTGTTACCCGCAAACTGTGGGTCTCCCGAGGACTGGCCTGAGCAGTCAAGATAGAAGCAAAGAAGGCATTCAGCAGCTCCGCCTTCTCTGCATCATCTGTCACCACGGCACCTGTCTTGTTCAACAGTGGGCCCACATTTTCCCTAGTTTTCCTTTTGTCTCCTATATACTTAAAGAAACCCTTCCTATTGGCCTTGACATCCCTTGTCAGGTTCAATTCCAAGGCTGCCTTGGGTCTCCTTGTTTCCTCCCTGCATACCCTGACAGCATTCTTATACTCTTCCCAAGCAGTCAGCTCCTTTTTCCACCTATTGTAAATTCCCTTCTTCCCCCTGAGCTTTTACAGATGGTCCCTACTCAGCCATGAAGGTCTCCCTCTTCCCTTGTCTAATTTCTTGCTCTTCGGGATGCACCGATCCTGAGCTTGAAGGAAGTGATGCTTAAATAGCAGCCAGCTCTCTTGAGCCCCCTTACCCTCTAGAGCCCATGGGATTTATCCAAGCAATTCCTTGAAGCGATCAAAGTTAGCCCTCCTGAAGTTTAAAGTTTCAACCTTACTTGTGTCATTTTGTGTATACTGCACTTAATCCTGAACTCAATCTTCTCACGATCACTGCAGCCTAGTCTGCCCCTAACCTTAACATCCTCCACCAGTCCTTCTTTGTTTGTCAGTACTAGGTCCAGTAGTACACCTCTCCTGGTGGGCTCCTCCACCACCTGAGTCAAAAAGTTATCATCAATGCATTGGAAGAACCTCCTGGACTGTACATGCCCAGCTGTGTGGCCTTCCCAGCAGATATTAGGGTAGTTGAAGACACCCATGAGAATCAAGGCCTGCAATTGTGAGGCGATTCTCACCTGTTTGTAGAAGGCCTCATCAACTTCCCCATCCTGATCAGGTGGCCTGTAATAGACACCCACAAGAGTATCTCTCATATTACCCTGCTCCTTAATCCTTACCCACAAGCTCTCAACTTGCTCTTCGTCTGCTCCCAGGGAGAGCTCGATACATTCCAGTTGCTCTCTCACATAAAGAGCGACTCCACCACCTCGCCTCGCTGGCCTATCTTTCCTAAAGAGAACATAGCCCTCCATGACAGCGTTCCAGTCATGTGAGCTATCCCACCACTATGCCTCAGTAATTGCAATGAGATCATGGTCCTGTGACCGCACGCAGATCTCTAACTCCTCTTGTTTATTCCCCATGCTGCGTGCATTGGTGTATAGGCATTTCAGAAAAGCCAATGAATGTATAGTTTTTGCCCTTGAGGGGTGGTGGGCCTTCCAACCCTCAAAAATACTAGCAACTCTGCCCCACAAGTACTGAGCTACTACCCCCAGGCGCCTCTCTATTGAGCCCAGTTACATGCCCACCCCCCTTCAAATCTAGTGTAAAGCTCTATCAATGAGCCCTGCTGACTCTACTCCAAGAACCCTTTTCCCCCTGTGAGACAGGCTTTTCCCATCTGCTGCCAGCAGGCCTGGTGTTCTGTAAATTGGGCCGTGATCAAAAAACCCAAAACCCTGCCGGTAGCACCAAGTTCGGAGCCTAATTAGTTTAGGAGTGGAACTTGCTGACTGTGTAAGATGGTGTAACATTTTAAAAAGAAGTAACTGCTGTGTAAAGTAAGAAAAGCCACATTTCGATCCTCTAGAAAGTGGATGCAGAAAGTTCTGATGGGGGTGGACTGGAGTCAATAGGGTCACAAGGGTTTTAATCGGGACACGATTCAAATCAATGAACATGGGACTGCAGATAAGAAAGGCAGCCCTAGTCTTCAAGGTGGAAAATAGCTGTATTAGAGCCTCAAACAATAGCCTGAGAGGTGAAAATTTAAGATGATCTTGTGCTCCCGCCACTCTGTATTAAGCCTTTCTCTCCTTCCTCTTTTTTATCTGCGATCTGCACTACATCTATCTCATAATGAGTCAGAAATGTCATATAATTACACTTCAAAGAGGCTAGTGCAATTGATGGTCATTGAAAGCTGGCTTTCCAATAATTTGCTAAAAGGAATGAAGCACCTTGTGTGTTTTTGGGGGCACCACTAGAGCAGAGATATCTAATTACTAGAAGTTCAGTTCAACAGATGTCAATGTATCAGCTCTAATGACTATTTCATAAGGACAAAGATGTAATATGGAGTGAAGGAGCTCTTCTGAACTTGCAAAATTTCACTCTGCCACCTTCCCCAACATTCAATAAGAGCTAGTAAAGAAACCCGTGAAAGACCTAATTCCAGCTGTAGCTTCAGCAGCATTCACCATGTACTAAATGATGCTTTAGCCAAAGCATGGCTGGTGTCAAGCTGGAAGGGCAAGAGAGCCTGTTGCATGGCTAAATGCTTTTTTCATGTGAAATGTCCTGGCAAAAAGGTGCACAGTGAGGAGGAGGAGAAGACAAATCAGGATATTATTGTTACCACCAGAGTTTCTACAAGTAAAAGCAACTCTGTTGGCAATAAAGGTTCAGGACTTTGTCACACTGAAGAAACCCACCTGGAATGTGGTTAAGATAACTGAGAAAAAAGAATGAGTATCTACACAGAATCACAGAACGGCAGGGGTGAGAAGAGACCTTCAGAGATCATCTAGTCCAACCACCCTGCCAAAGAAGGTTCACCTACAGCAGGTTGCACAGGAACGCATCCAGGTGGGTTTGGAGTATCTCCAGAGAAGGAGACTCCACAACTTCTCTGGGCAGCCTGTGCCAGTGCTCTGCCACCCTCAAGGTAAAGGAGTTTTTCCTTATGTTCAGAGGGAATTTCCTGTGTTCCAGTTTGTGCCTGTTGCCACTTGTCCTGTCGCTGGGCACCACTGAAAAGAGTCTGGCCCCATCCTCTTGCCACCTGCCCTTTAGATATTGATAGGCATTGATGAGATGCCCTCTCAAGTCTTCTCCAGGCTAAACAGCCCCAGGGCTCTCAGCCTTTCCTCATAACAGAGGTGCTCCATTCCCTTGATCTTCTTTGTAGCCCTCCACTGGACTCTCTCCAGCAGTTCCCTGTACTTCTTGAACTGGGGAGCCCAGCACTGGACACAGTACTCCAGATGCGGCCTCACCAGGGCAGAGTAGAGGGGGAGAATGACCTCCCTCGACCTAGTGGCCATGGTCTTTTTAATGCACCCCAGGAAACCATTGGCCTTCTTGGCCTCAAGGGCACATTGCTGGCTCAAGGGCATCCTGTTGTCCACCAGGACTTCCAGGTCCCTCTCTGCAGACCTGCTTTCCAGCAGGTCAGCTCCCAACCTGTACTGATGCATGGGATTATTCCTCCCCAAGTTCAGGACTCTATGCTTGCCCTTCCTGATCTTCATTAGGTTCCTCTCCGACCAACTCTCCAGCCTGTCCAAGTCTTGCTGTATGGCAGCACAGCCTTCTGGTGTGTCAGCAGCTCCTCCCAGTTTTGTGTCATCAGCAAACCTGCTGAGAGTACACTCTCTCTCCCCTCATCCAGGTGATTGATGAATATGTTGAACAAGACCAGTCCTAGTATTGACCCTTGGGGAACACCACTAGTCACAGGCCTCCAACTAGACTCTGCATCACTGATCACAACCCTGTGAGCTCTGCCATTCAGACAGTTCTCAATCCACCTCACTGTCCACTCATCTAACCCACACTTCCTAAGCTTATCTATGAGGATGTTATGTCAAACGCCCTGCTCTCCCCTCATCCATCATGCTGTCATAGAAGGCTATCAGATTGGTCAAGCACGACTTCCCTTTGGTGAACCTATTTTGACCACTCCCAATAACCTTTTCCTCTACATGCTTAGAGATGACATCCTGGATGAGCTGTTCCATCACCTTTCCTGGGATGGAGGTGAGGCTGACCGGCCTATAGTTTCCCACGTCCTCCTTCTTGCTCTTTTTGAAGACTGGCGTGACATTAGCTTTCCTCCAGTCCTCAGGCACCTCTCCTGTTCTCCATGTCCGTTCAAAGATGATGGACAGCGGCTTCGCAATAACATCTGCCAGCTCCCTCAACACTCTTTGGTGCATCCCATCAGGCCCATGGATTTGTGGATGTCAAGTTTGCCTTAATGATCTCTAACCCAATCCTCTTCGATCAAGGGAGAGTCTTCCTTTCTCCAGGCTCTCTCTCTTACCTCCAGAGTCTGGGATTCCTGAGGGCTGGCCTCAGCAGTAAAGACTGAAGCAAAGAAGGCATTCAGGTCATCTTGATAATGACCAGCCACCTGCCCTTTTACAGGCATTATGTCTTTGGTGAAAAACTAGCTTTTGCACATTTTCCTTTCTGCCAGGTCTAAGAAAACCGGTGATTATTTCATCAAACTATGACATTACAACAACAGAGAGACACACAACAGTAGGGGGAACCCCACACAATTTTACACTTCTTGTGCTTTAACTCCCTACAGTCATTAATGATTAAAGAACACATCTGAGAGCACACACACCAAATCTGAGGCTTCTTGTTGAACCCACCCAAAAAAAAGACTATGATGTGCTGGGCTACCTCTACTGCACAGAGCAAGTGAGAGCATGACTGTCCACAGAATTTCTACACAGAAACTTAACAGCACCATTTCTCTAGTTACTACCCCATTTTTTTCCCCGCTCTCTTGAAGAAGATGATATGAGACAGAAGGAAATTGTCTGTACATACAGGAAACTGTTAGATCGTAGTTACAGGGGAAACGAGATCTGTGCCTGTGCTATTTAGACTTATTGTGAAGACAAAGGACTCAAAGTAGAAAAAAAAAAAACAAAGCTTGAGCTGCAAAGCAAAGCGTGCATCTCATTAGTATTTGTCTCTGTGCCCTGGCACACAAGCTGAGCTTTTTTTAGCCACCACCATATTAAAGCTCAATTAAAGTAAGCGCAGGGCTTAGCAAGCTTCCTGAAGAGGTGAGCAGTCACCAGGGTTTTGAGATACTCTCCCTTTCCTCTGGGCCTGCTCAGAGGAGAAAGAAATCATTAAATGATACCCATTTATACCTATCAACTCTGAGCACTCTGTCATATGCAGAAGCCCTGTACCAATCTTGTATTAAGATAAACAAAGATATGTTTCTGTTAATTCTCTCTTGTTATAAGATTCCTAATTTAGGAAAATACTATCTTTCTAGCACAGAATGTGCCCTTCATTAACATTTATCTGCCTTATTTTTGAGAGAAATTTAAACGAGGAGAATTTAAAATCATGTATGGCACTGTATTTGGCAGTGTTGTCCAATGGCTGTCACTGGAATGAGACAGGAGATTGTGTAAGGTAGTAGCTGCTCCTTTTTCTTTTTTTTTTTTTTTTATTTTTGTGGATTTATATTACAGTTTTATCCTTTTCCTAATAGGGAGATAATAGGGTATATTTTAAAAGTATCCGGTGGCTATTCATACATTATTGAAAAGCTGGGCGTTAAAGATTAAAGGCCACAAGAGTTACACAGAGAAGCTCATTTCAATTTCTCATTTCTCTCTCTCTTCATTCTCCTCTTCACTTACCCACTGCAACACACACACACACTTCTCCGCTGGCCACTGTGTGTTTTCACACAGATCACTTAAAATAATCTCATTGTTTCTGTTTGTTTCCCTGGCAATTCTCTGGTTGCTAAAAGTTTATGCTTTTTTAATCTGTTTATTACACCCTTCTAGCTTTATTTCCTAATCCTCCTTTGTTCTTTTTATTTTTGATGTTTTTAAACTGTGAAAGCTGCCTTCTTTCTTCCTGGGAGGTTTAAATGAGTTCTTTAATCATATGAGCGACAACACGTACTCCTGCATGCTGCACTCACCTTCTGAGGAGCCTTTCCTGACAAAGCGCTTCCTCCTGCTCTCTCTTTTCAAGTCTTGCTTACGGAATACTAAAAACTTAAAAAGTAGCTAATAGAAAGAACAGACAGTATTAAACCCCAACTTTAACATAGTATTCACAGGCACCAGAGAGAGAGATGTACAAATGCACTCATGCACAGTCTTAGACTGAGCAATTTCACAACAAAAGTAAAAAAACCTACTCCAGGTTATTAGCTCAAGTGATGCTGCCATAAGCAAGGCGTATGTACTACTCCAGTGCCTCACTCTTTAAGCAATACTCACAGAACTCGACCACGGCCACTCTCCTGTCCCACAGTCTTACCCACTTAGTATTAGCCTCGTGCATTTGTCCTATTAAACTACAAACATATATCAAAATTGTTCATCAAGTAAAAACAAAAGTTCACATATAAGGCCTGAAAGGATAAGTTTTATCCTCACTTGGCAGAGGTCAAAAATGGCTATACAAGCCCATGGAAATTCAGCCTGATGTACCTAAGGAAATATAGTATCTTGATGACTTTTTAGAATAGAGTTTTTCTTATTTCACTGATTCATGAATCTGGTACTGAAGTCTCGCAGGTACTACTCAAATTACATTAACCTTGTAATACCGCAAGTCTAAATGACTGCAGACAGCAATGAATATTGAGTTAAAGTAATTTCAGAGACAAACCAAATGACAATATTGCTACTTCTCAAGATCAGGATGCATCGATATAACTTTTTTCTATGTTGAGTGTGCCAGATTTACAGGAGATGTGACTACACTGTTCTTGCTTTCCTTCTCCAGTTAATAAATGCAACTGTGAAGAAATGGGGGTGGTTTCTTTCTGGAGTAAAATCCTGCCACACCAATGGCCAAAAATAATCAAGCGATATTATTCAGTCTCCTTTTCATCTCCACAGAGATTAGCAATATTAGAGAGGGAAACACAGCTTTAATTAGTCTGGTCACAGAAAAGGAAAAATACATGATGGCTTTTGCAGATAAATCAAGGGAAAGATATAAACCGCATCTCAGAAGGCGAACAGTAATTTTCTCCTGGATCTCAGACTAGGTAAAATCCATTATACTACTTAAATCCTGTAGCAGAATAGCTACATGCTTGTGACTTAACACTGTGAGAGTATTTCTAAAATACATGTAGCGATTTCTCGGTTTGGTGAACATGTAAGCTGAATAGTTACTGAGGCAAACTTTAGGCTGCTATTTACTGTGAAGGACAATCAATCTTAAAATTTACCTTAATGTAGTAAACATCACGTGGTGCCTAAATTATTAAAACATGCCCCAAGCACTAGGGATTTCTCTAACTCTACTGAGCTCGAGTGCTCAGTACTCTTACAGTCCTTGTACTGCACGAGACGTTTCACTCACTTGCCTCTTTTACCCGCGCACTTGTTCAGCAAAGTTAAACTTTACAAGTAGGTGTTTCAGAATCCGCTCCTTTGGAAGAGACATCTCAACCTCTTCTTCGGGGTTTAGTGTTTGAAACAGATACACCAGTGCTGCTTTATAATGCGAATCCAAATTCCCCTATGTGGAATGTGATTAGCCTGGGCCAGTCTCAGCAGGCAGAAACCCTTCAGCCTGAAATACAGAGCAAATACAGATGGCTTTTGACAGAGAAGATCAGGATGAATTTGGTAAAATGGAAAGTAAAGCACAATTAATGATGAGATTCAAAACGTAAGATACATAGCCAGGGCAAAGATACAGAAAGGCCCTGAAAAAGACAAAACCGTACCTGAAATTACAGTGAACCACAGTGTTGCAGTACTGCTGCAACGGGGGGGGGGGAGAGCACAAAATGCCTTTGCTTTCCACAAAAGCAGCTTCGCAGAATAGCTCTATCTCCAGACTGCACTTGGCACAGAGCAAAGCTACATCTGCAGGATACATATCAACTTTCTCCTGGGGGTTAAGAGCGCTGGAAGTGCAGCGTGTTGCGCTCATCAGCCTGTTAGCACGCCTTCTTCGAGCAAGAGCAAAAGTTACCAAAGGCAGTGAGCCAGCAGAAGAGCTCCTTGCTCTGCAGCTGCCCTGCGCTGGCAGGAGGCTTCCCACACCAGCGATACAGCTGGTTAGCACGCTGCACCGCTATTTCGCTCCAAGGGTTGCATTTGTCCCTTAATTATGTTGCGGTGTTTAAGTCTACAGAGACCTGAGCAATTAGATGTAAAACTGCGACAGTTATAAAGCCCTGAAATATGATCACACGATGTGACTGCAGGACTGACAGAACAGCCTCAATTATAACTTTGCATGTGAATGGTGTTTTGTACCATGAAACTGCTCCTCAGATGTACCACAGCATCTGCCTAGAATGGTTTGAGGATACAGAAAACCTTTTTTTTAATCCAAACCAAAGTAACTTTATTCATTATGTAAATACATTTATAATAAGTGTGGCTCCACCAGGGCTCACAGGAGAGAGAATGGTTCTCTCATACGGTTCCATCAAAACTACATTGTAGAAACCAAAAAGCACAAAGGGAACCAAATGCACATGGCCTACAAACAAACAGTAATAAAATAGCATTATTAAGGCAGTGAATCTAAGCCCTGAAAATGCTAGGAAATGACAGAATTCAGCTTGTTTGTATAGGATGACAATTGGCCTCTGCCTCCTGCATATATGCAGTCCAGGAGAGTCTTCATGACATGAATATTCACTTTGTCCTACAGGATCCATCTGTCTCTCTGAACGGACAATGCTCCCTGAACAAGCAGCAATTCCGTATTTTCACCTTCTCCTAGAGGTCCAGTGTGCTGCTCTATGCCTTATTTACTGTGTGCTGCTCTGAAGACAGAATTATTCATTTTTTTCAAAGGGTTTTCTCTGGCACTGACAATGTAGTATCTGAGAACTTCTCAAATATTAATGGCATCTGTTTGCACAACATGCCTGTGAGATGATGTGATATGTAAGAAGGTAGCTTGTTTCAGACTGGGCAGCAGTCAGCCTTTTAACAACCTTACCAGCTCCAGCCAGGAAACCATGAGGTGCCCTCTATAAAGGGTTGAGTGAGATAGACGAGACGAGAGCCTTCAGCTGGGAGAATAAGGAAAGAAGTGGCTGTTTTAAGGGTGTGGAGCTGTGCTAAGAAGGCTGTTTTGCTTGAGACTTGCTTGAGTTTTGTGAAAAATTAACCCTCAGCCAAAAGAAAGCAGAGTGTGAATCCTACCCTGAGCTGAAAAGCACTCCACCTTGCTCTCTATAAGCAGGTAGACAGGTTGTTGCAGTCCACTGTCACCTCAGTTTTCGCATGTAGAAACTGAAACACACTGAAATAAGGACAGATAGTAGCCACCGGTGTATTGTACACAATTTGGCACCGGGGTCTTGATTTTGGGGAACACCTGCTGCTTCATAAACCATTATAATATACAAATTGTAACATCTAAACAGCTCATTTTCAACTGCGAGAGCACGGTGACTTTGCCAATCAGGCCCCAGGGGTTCAAGGCAGGCACCAGGCGATCGGGAACAAGTGATCCGCAACCCTCTCTCAGATTTCTAATCTCACCTACTCACGTCTCTGACAAAGGCTGGAAACCCACTCCAGAGGCAGCATTCAATGGCCTTGAACACGGGACAGCCCTCTAGCAGACACCCATCACCTGCTACACCACCTCCAGGTCCTGCAGCAGAAACGCGCAACACTGGAAACTTTAGCCACAAATTATGCAGGGACCTGCTGCACAGCACTGGGTACTAGAAACTGGAATATGACACCAGCCACTGTCACCAAGAAACTTTGTCCTACACTGTGTGCCACAACGGATTAACCGTTACCTTAGATCACTATGAGTAAAACTAACACTGAATTAGCTTTCCTTTAAATTAAGTCAAAATGTTGGATAGAGACTTCTCCCTCCCGTGTCCTGCCAATGAAAACCTTTCCTAACAAATGTTTTTTAATCTGAGCTGTCATCATTTTCCACAGCACAGTGATAAATACCTTAATTTGCTTCCGTTCTTGTTAAAAATATAAATTTAGCACTGTTTCAGTAATTACACAAATATAATTATATCAAAGAATTTGTACAGGTCAGTAGTACTACAGCTACCTTTGTCTTCTCCTGTGGAAGATCCCATTCCCTTGCTGAGACACAAACTACAAAGCACCTCACAATTCTCCATGCACCTGCTAAAATAACCCCCCTGTTACAAAAACCCACTTGTTTTCAAAAAATAAAAGTAGATTTCAGCCACTGCTGCAGAACCGAAAGCCTCTCATCCTGGGACAGGGAAGTTTGATAGTCTAATAGTCCACTGTATTTGGGATGTGACAGGTTTTAACAGGATGGATTTAGGCTCTGCTTCCTTACACAATTCAACAGACTGAGTACCTGCAGAAGGAAGCGTATTAAAGAGAGAGACAGAGAGAGAAGTTCACAGCAGTCACGGCATCCCATACTTTTCTCCATCTCTCTCAGGGACAAATCCAGTTTCATTCCTCCAAACAGCAATGCACTCCTGCCTGGATGCATGCTCTTTTCCCAGCAAGACAGGGGAGGACTTCTCTCTGCTCTACGGTAATACAGCCAGTCTCATCACATATTCACATCAGCTCTCAATGAAATTTGGGAAATAGTTACTCAGTATAAGGACGGCATAATTAATTTGAAGGTCATGTACTGTATAGTCAGGATTAGATTTTTTGAAAGGAAGAGTGCACTTATATCAATGCTTAAATACCTGCCTTTCTGTAGCTAAAGGACGCTTTTTTCAAAAAAAAGGAATGAGTTAAGGCTGGTTACAAAAGCTGATGTATCCAATTTTTCTTATACAGAGAGAACCAACTGCGATTAAAGGGTGAGTGACCAATACTTAATTGACAAAATATTTTTTTATGTACAGGGTAATTTGTCAACATGAATTTCATTGCAGGGAATGGAAATTGGATGAATGAAATAATTTAGAGTATTACAGGATTTTCTTCCTCTTTCAAATTAAATTTTCCTTTGGCGTCAGTTCAATTTGCTTGTGCTCCTTTAAATTCAGGGACCAGAGTACTTGCATTATGCACTCTAGTCCTCATAGTCTGGCAGGTTGTTGACTAGCAGATGTGTATATATAGTACACAGATACACAGACACACTGTATGTATAGTGTGTATACAGAGTTATACATATGTACAGGGACAAATCTTGCATAGGACAAGATGAAGACTAGTCACTCAGGGAAAAACCTGAAACTCGGGGAAGAAAACAAACTACAACAAAAAATAACCTTTGTTATTGTAAAGAGTTTGTAAAAGCAGCTGAAGAACTTACTTGCACAACAATCTTGAAGTGACTGCCTGTAAAACTTACTCTGGATAAGTAAAGACTAACAAAAGAGCTGCGAGGCAGGTTTAAGCAAGACATCACTGTTAAACTGTCTTGTTAAACAAACTACCTGTCCTGAAAGCCTTCAGCTTCATTGACAAAAATACTGAGAAAAGTGAAGGCCCTCCCAGCTGGAATAATCAGCTGAGAGGACTCAGAGGAGACCAAAGCCAGACAGGCTGGATGAACAGATGCCTTGAAAAATTACATGTAGGAAAAGCAGTGGTGCAGTGTGAGTTCCAGGAACTCATCTGAACACCTTCATAAACACTTTGCAGGCACGGTCGGTTCTATTAATGAAGCTTTTTAATGATAATCTCTACATTGTGTTTCTTCTGTCTGTGTGAAGGTCATTCTATTAAACAGTATAACTCGCAAACAGATCTTGCACACAGATTTTGCTTTTGCTTTTCCTTCCCATCTTCTCATTTTATGTATAGAAGCGTAACAGTTGGGTGACTCACTAAGTGGAAATGGATGAGAAGAGTGATCTTTTCTCCTCCAAAATGCAAAGTTGGAGGAGTCACTTAAGTGCATTGGAAGAGTAATGCTGTTGTAGACTAACCATCATCTGTGAGTTCCTTAAAAAATGCTTAACTTTACTTAACTAGTAAACAATCAGGTTAGAATAGAAGCAAAGCAGCAATTCCCCCCACATTCCACACCCCCAAATCCTCCAAAGGCTGGATGTACTGGTGAAAAAGGTAATATTCTCATTGAAACCCTTTCTGTTGCTTTTCGGGGGAATCTGAAAGGGATTATTGTAAGTAAAAGCTGGACTTTTTTTTTGGTATTTTAAATGAGAGATTGTTATCTATGCAGGTAACACATTTAAAGAACTTTCAGTTCAAAAGAAAGCTATTAATCAAGATTTTTTTTTCCTCCTGTGGGAAGACAAGAGAAATAAAAGGTTTATTATTCCATAGCCCCCAGACATCTAGAGAGGAATGCATACAGTGTTAAAAGTACCTGAGGCAGTTGGCTATGTCAGTGTTTCTTTATACAATATGAGGGCCAGCAGGATGAGAAACATCTAATTGTCCTGGGCATAAGTCTTGCATTTTGATATACCTTCAAAAGGAGACACAGCAGGAAGGGCGTACCTTTTTATGGTTGAAAAGGTGGCATGAACTTGAACCTGAAGCACCTGGGGTTCCTGGGCTTTTTGGGTATGTTACACAGTCATGAGATGGTTATTATATGACAGGAATTATTGCTTAGCACTTAAGTAAAAAGCAAGCTTTTGTGCAGAAATTTTTAAAAATATGAATGGATGAAGAAGAGTTTCCACTTTTCTGTGGGGCATCAAAATATTTTGTTTTCTCTGGTAGAAGAGAATGTCTTTAGGTGTGGAATTATGAACAATCCCCCAGGAAGAAGCATTCAATTGAAGAGCTAAAATAGCTTTTCCACGAGTGTTAATTCCCTCTTCGAGAGGGAATGCAGGACAGGGAGCACTTTAGAAAAAACTTCTATTTACAAGTTCTAATAGCTTTGTACATGATGATTTCTTTCATGAGACATCTCAACCACTTATAATGTATTCTTACATTTTCAAATATCAAGCAAAGTAGTGACAGATGCTGCAAAGCAGCCGTGGAGATAGCTCTCTCCCTGTGATTGAGTTATTATGTATTCCATTAGATAGTGCTGCTCAGCTGAGCTTTTGAAGGTGGAAGGTAAGATTAACAGAGGAGGAAAGGCTTCTTATTAATTAAAGCGATGCACTGCCAATTGTAAGGGTGATCAAATATTGGTTTGGTCTTACCACTGCCGCTTACTTTTAATAGGTACGCGTATATTTGATAAAGATGATGGAACTGCCCAGCCGAGCAGAGGCTGTATGCCACGTCACAGCCTCACTGCTCACCTCGTTTAAGATCAGATTTGTGCAGACTGACAAGAAAATGACTTATGAGAAAAACAGTTCAACAAGTGCAAAGAGACCATGGTATTGAACCTGAAAAACAAAACTGTTCATTACTTGAACAGTGCAACAAGGCAGTTTATAAGCAGTATGCTTATTTATTGTAAATGCTGCAGCTCAGCTAATGATTTTTTAGTTGGAGTTCAGATTCTCACTTTCATCAGCATTATCTTGCCAAATATGTTCCCCAGCTTATTGTAATTTAGGATTTGACACTAGCAATTGCCTTTTTTTCCCCCTCAAAGGATGAATTAGTTCACAATAAAAGATGCATATTAGGCAATTTATTATGCTAATGACTTGCAGAAAAAAGCCAAATTACCTTGATGGTGGATTATATTGAACAATAAAAACCCACACTCGTTGCAATTCTCAGTGAACGCATAGTTTAGCTGTAGTTAGCTACAGGAAGTTTCCTAGTAATAGTATCCACATTAGAGACAAACAGACATGCATTAGTGGTAACCACATTCATAGTGAAACAATGCAGACAGAGCTCACTCAGATTTGTAATTATGTCTCATTACCCTTCAGTAGTCATTTTTAGCTCAGCTTGGAAGCAAAGCTTGTGTCATGGCATATGGTGCATGTGCTGGCATTTCCTACCTGATTATTTTAAAATCTATCATCCGATTTCAATCAAACTGAAAGAGAAGTTGAGACTCAAAAGACATTAAGGTTTGTACAAATTTTATGCAAATATGGAGTCAGGTAGAAGAAAAAGATGACACTAATGCTCCTCACTGATATAGAAGCTTGTCCTGAAAACACGAATCCACAGGAAACAGTGTCCTGCATTGCTCCCAGAATTGTTAGTTACTTTGAAGTGTGAAACACTTCCTGTCGTACGCTGTGAACCTGACCAGTTTTGCTGACCTCCCTGAGAACTGGGGACATATGCATTTCAGGGCACTTGTCAACTGGAAAAGCAGGGGAGAGAGTTGCTGCAATGTAGTATCTACACATCATTAAGTTTACATGGGGATAAGGATATTGGTGGAGAGAAACATTTCCAATGCAACCTTGAAATGACAGATGGATTAACATTCCTAACTTCAGTAAAAGCAAGATTATACAAAAAATTTAGATGAGACTATCAAAATTATTCTTTCAACTTGGATCAATAACAAGATTCAATCAGACACTGAAAAAGCTGTTCTGTGATAATGGCAGGAGATAAAATAATCAGTCTTAAGTGAGCAAGAAAATAAAGAAATCAATGTTAACTGGAGGAATAACAGAAAGTGGCCTAAACACTAAACCTGCACCAACTCTATGAAACATCTGAAGAAACTAAATCAGAGGGAAGCTGCTCAAACACAGACTACCAGATTCTCCGGCACTAAGAAAAGCCAGCCACAGCGTCAAAGGCTACAGTGTAATGAGTTTTGACCACACCTACATCAAAAATGAAAACAAGTCCTTTTTAGCAGAGGATTAGAGGGATTATTACCAACAAGAATAAAAGTAAATGCCACTTCAGAATTTGGTCAGTTGAGATTTCTCAATGCACATAATCATGTTTTTTTTTTTTTCTCCAATCACTGCAACTGTTACCTAGTACCTCTGAGTTAATCGCCCTGGCATAACCATTGTGCTTATTTTCAAGTGACTAATTACAACCCACTTTGCCTTTGCACTAATGCAATCTGCACTGCTGAAATTAAGCTTTTATATATTTAATTGGTATTGATTTCCCCCTTTGGGGGAAAAAAAAAAATCAGTCAGAGCCTGCATCTTCCTCCACTGGTTGTTGTGCACACATAGACCTTATCGCTGTGACATGGATAGGCAATGCCATCACACAAAAAGCAATTACAACAATCTGGAGTTGGGTTAGTGACAAAGGTTTGTGTTCGCAGTAAAAGTTCTGCATCACTGTAATAACATCAAATGATGGAGCTGCAACTTACTGGTTCTGAAATAGCATATTATGAAAACGAGCACTTTCAGTGTGTTCTGTAGCAGGAAATATTTTATCTGCTTTTGTAAACGATTAAACTCTCGAGCTTCTCTTCAGCATTTAACAAGCTGTGAAAGTTGTTTACAGTGTTGGATGTACAGCACCATCGTTTTTATCCTCCAATGTAGCGACAAAGTTACAACATAAATAAAACACCATCTTCTTTCCCTCTGTCTCACTGCTCTGCACTTTGTTAAGTATGCCGTATGAAAAAAATCCATTATATAATTACCCAGGACCAATTTAAAGTTCAACATCAGTTTGTAGAAAGAACTACCTATTTCTTTGTTGAATATCATTAGTAGAAAAGCTGAAAACACTGAGAAGAGCGGCTGCAGCATTAGAGTGAGTAGGATTTGGGGAAAGCCACTCCAAAATGCAGTCTCTGAGTAAAGCTAAGACCTGGTCTGCATGGGGTAGGTACATTTTCCAACACAGAATGTGAGTTAAGAGGGATGACTTTTTCACTGCCTGAAGAGGAGTACGAGCCTTTTGACACCAACACAGCAGCGTTCATGTGGAAAGAACTGGCCCAGCTAGCACGCATACTCCAAGTTAGCAAAGTACTCTTTGACCAGGTGAAGTATTTATACCATTTTGCCATTATGGGCAAAATGCATCCTGTTTGGGTACACCCAGAGAAATATTTTCCAGTCTAGACAGGACCTGAGTTTTGACAAAGCTTCATTTTCTCCTTTATGATAAAAAACAGTATCTGACAATATGCTAAATTCCCTAAATCCTTCTCCATTTCCCCATTTCAATACATGATCTAGTTACCTGTGAAATAATGAGTAATTTTATTATTCATGGATGCGTGCATATCATTCACATGAAAAACCACAACACAGGCTGAAGCATATACTGCAAAGAAAAAACCACACACATCTAAAAAATTCAATTGAAAACCACAAAAATACGAAGAAGCAGCTGTGACTAAGACAACAGGCATAGATTCAAGCCCTCAGCTTCCTGCTCTCAATACTGCATGACACCAAGCATGTCATTTGAGCATGCTGTGCTTGGTTTCCCATCTCTAAAACAAACACAACAGGCACTAAGATACCGCAAGTGTATGTGGAGAGATTATTTTGAAACCTGCTTCCTTTTCCACTGGTTTCCATGGAAAATTAGCATTTCCCTCTGCTAATGGCACTCATCTTGGTAAGACAGGCAAGCTCAGTGAGAAGCATGAGAAGTTCAGGCAACCGTCATCTTTCTGTGTACAAAAAGCAGAGCGTGTGGGGTACAGAGGAAAAAGGCACCAGGAAGTTTGACAGGACAGGACAGGGGAAATGGCATTTGGCTGTGGCTATTCCCTGCCCTGGCACATACCTGTGAGGGGTGGAAAGCCTCTCTCACACTTCCCCGCTCCTCTGCACTTCTACACTGCCTGGCACTCAGCTCTTCCTCACCTCGCATGAGCTGCTTGTGGCCCACAGCTCCTACCCCTTCCCTGCACCCCTTGTTTCCAGCAGTGGAGGAGGAGGTTCTCTGTCCATACCGCAGTGATGCCAGCGTGACTTTCCTTTTTTTAACAGTTCCCCAGCCACTATCACAGGTCAACGCTTACCCAGAAAGAGGCGTACGAGGGTTCAATTGTACGTTCGTATGAATCTCACTCCTTTCCGCAAGCAGGTCCGTTCTGCCTTACTTTAGCCATCCATAGATCAAACATTCAGTCAAAACTACTCACTCAGACTTGCTCACTGCTGAATGGAAAGGGCAACTCAACTCACCTGATTTAGAGACAATTTTAATGTTGGATGAATTGTCCTGTCGAAAAGTTACTCTTCCACTGCCTATGGAGGCTGCGTAGAGATTACTTTAAGACTGCATGTTTCATGCAGGTGATGTGGAATATGAAATTATTTTCTGGCCCTGTATTAATTGCCCTTTTGTGTCAGAGGTACAGCATTATTTACTCTTAGGCAATTAGGGAAAAGATTATTCAATTAAACGTCAAAAAAAATTTTAGAAAGTTAAACTATGATGGCACATCATGGCAGCCACACAATGCTATTGGTAACAATGGTCTTGAAGCTGTATTTAAACATACATGTAAGGAAGAAGGGGCAGAAATACCATTACTATTCTGAATACAGCATCTGCTAAGAAAGTAAGAATACAAGAGCAGCTGTATTTAGTAAGGCTACGGGCTATCTAACCCAGCCGCACATTCATAGAGCTCTGTATTTTAAGGAAACATATGCCTGTCTTATCTGTCCATCTGTATTTCCTCTCAGATCTTGCTTTGTTCTCTTTTCAAAGGACTGGTCATTCAATGTAGGAACACACATTAATAGTTTGATAGAAGTAGATCCACGTTAAGAAGTTCTAAATACAGCTAAAAATAGTAATATGCCACACTGTTCATTAGTGTGCCAAGTATGTGTCCTAATGACCACTGATGAATTTGTATTTTTAATATAAAACAAGCCCTTTACTTCACACATGCAGTCAGTCCTTCTCAGGGCAACATGCAAAGCAAGCAAGCATTTTGGAAGCAAAAAGCCTCAAAGACAGCCAAAATCCAAGCATTTAGCCTACAATTTAGATCGTGACAACAACTACTGATGGTTTGAATTCTCTGAGCTTTTCCTCTGTCACCGCTAGGACCAGGGAAACAAGGAGTTACCAACAGGAGACAAGGAGACTTTGCAAAGTGCCCCCTTCAATAGCATTGATCGGTGCGGCATGTATTGCCACATGGCAAGATGCGGCCACATCCCCATGGATGCACAGCATGCTTCCCCTCCCTGGCATTTAATTCAGAGCAGTATCCACCTGAATCAGAGAGGTCCGCCTGCTTAAAATGAAAGATGACATTTTCATGAAACCAAATAAACCCAGGAATGGCAGATGGTGTGTATGAGCAGGGAGGGAGGTGGAGGAAGGAAAGCATGGTTTAAAAAAAGTACCTGCCCCAAATACAGAGCAAACTACAATCAAATTACAAGTATCCGTAAAATGAAGGGAAGAGAGGGAAGGAAATAATCCTCTGACAAAGGTATAGGGAGAACGCTGGAACATAATCTGTGTGATTTGGGTGTAACTCTCTGGATCCAGCAAGGAAAAAAGAATCAGATAGCCAGGTAAAATGGAGTACTCGGGGATTATGCACTCCATGGTTCACATCCATCACAGAAAATGTGCGTGAGCTGCACTTTCCAGAAAATCTCCACGCAGATTTGCAGCGAAACTTTCAGCAGGACAAGTTACAGTTGATAAGCCCAGAGGCAGCAGTCACCAGATGACATGTATGCCTGGTGAAAGCCTACCTCAGACAGATCGCCTTCCCCTCTCTCTTTTTAAATACCCGCTCACATTTGGGCAGATGAAATCCATTGACTGTCATAATGTCCAGGCTACACTCAAAAATACTGACAGCATTCAAAGATCCTAGTGGTTAAGCTGATTTTTTTTGAACATGTTATATAACCACAGCAAATCCATCAGTGTCTTGCAGATCACCATAGAAACAGGCTGACAACTCTCAGTGCAAGAGGAAGAAGCCCAGATCTCATCTTGAAAAAGATGCTGATGGTCAAATACACGGATCCCCCTCCCTCTTTTCCAGCATCATGGACTCCTGGTGCTCGCACGCTCTCAGCCTTTTGGCTGCAGGATTGGATGGAGGCTTTCCTACTCCACAGAGCAATACATAAGACACTGAAACATTTTCCACCAAAGATAATAAGACATTGAGGCTGTATTCCAAATTAACGATCACAAAACAAAATTAGCTAACCTAGTATTTCTGTAAGAAAAAAGACTGCTTTAACTATCTGAATTGCAAAACAGTGGGGTTCCTGCGCACTTGAAGATGCAGCGGTTGCTGCCATTACCCCTTTTTTGGTTCTGCCTGGTGTGTCTTCCCAATGACTGGGCCACAAGAATAGAAAGAAATCACGCAACCTGCAAGGCTGCAGGCTAGAATTGCTCTGCTGAAGGGGGAAAAAAGGGGTAAAAGAAAAGCTTAATGTTATTCAAGGGGTCATGTACTTACTAGGGACTTCTAACAGCGCCTCCTTCTCTTTATTTTTGGCGTTGAACTAGAAAAGTATCCATGGGCTTTGTTCCTTGCTAAAGTATCTTCCTGGACAAGTACCCACTTTTCAGTGGCCTTCACATCATATGAAGCAGGAAATGTGTGTCTTTCCACATAATTCTTCAAATTAATACGCAATAAACAAATTGATTGAATTAATAATTCGTAAATACTAATTGTACTCGAATGGAGAAGTATCCAACCATTCCCCGTTCGTTGACCTGAAATATATTCCTCAGATTAAATCATTTCTCTAAATTTTGATTTGATGACAGCAAATCTTTTAATCACTCTCATAATTTTATGACTTCAACTTAAAACCACTTTAATCCTTCAAAAAGAATTGACATTTAGTCAAACAAAATGATGAATTTCTTTGCACTGCAGTAAGTGCTCATATGCTCAATTTATCTCAAGCTTGAAGATTTCTTAGCCAAAGCTTGTTCCAAAGTCAATTCAGCTTAAATATGTATTTAAACAGTAATTATGGCTCAGTACAATTTAAAATCTAGAGAAATACACCAAAATATTAATGGGCGATACTAAATGCTAAAACGCAACAAATTTCATTTTGTTTCATGGTATTTTCCATGTTTCAATGTGTGCTCACCAGCTCAGTTTAATTATATTTCACACAGCTATCCTTGAAATATTTATTTTCTGTATGCTTAGTTTTGTAGCTCCAAATTTAAGCGTGTTTTGGAATAGTTACCAATGCATGATGTTAACTATGGCAGAGGTCCACAGAATGCTTCAGCTTTTTTTTCACATCATTCTATTATATCCTATGATTATGCTTATTGTGCTTAATGATATCTTAATGTTATAATGCAAACACAGTGGTATATTTTACTTAAATACATTGCTCTGTGCGATTTCTTATAGCGAATAAAGTCATTCAGGGAGGCATGCAGAGGGCAAGGGTTGAAAAACCTACTTTCTGTGGGAATGTTTACTTAAGCTATGGCTTTAGCTGGAGAAACCTTTGGGGAAATCACATTAGCAGATGACTTTCAGTATTTATACAGTAATTCATTACTACAAAATAAGAACTCTGATTCTTTCTCAATCAAGCTGTACTGTGTCCAGTTTTCACAGACGCAAACATTTCTATTTCTCTTTGACAGGAAGGTCACTGGTCAGCGACCAACTGAGTCACTAGACTTAACCATTCAGCATGCTACTAGTTGTTCACCATCCTTTTATTCAGTTCATAGAATCATAGAATCACAGAATGGTTTAGGTTGGAAAGGACCTTGAAGATCATCGAGTTCCAACCCCCCTGCCATAGGCAGGGACACCTCCCACTAGACCAGGCTGCCCAAGGCCACGTCCAGCCTGGCCTTGAACACCTCCAGGGATGGGCAAACAAGTACAAGGTCCAGAGCTGCAGGTTTACAGACATGGTGGGGTAGGAAGGCATTATTTCTGAAAGCCACTTAATCTTCACCTGTTTCAAACCTCAGCAAGCCCAAAGTTCAGCAGTTTAGAACCATCAAGTTTAATAATTGAATATACATATTTCACTGCTGAAAAAAAGTATTCCTTAAGAAGGTGCGAAAGTCAATCTATACTCCAGTAACTTGTAATACTTATAAGAACAGCAATGGTAAAATCCAACAGTCGGATAAATCTTACTGGAGCAAAAAGCCCAACTTCCATAAACATATTCAGGAAGATGATTTTGCTTTTTGCCTTTAGGTATTTTTGATGTGAAACAAAATAAAACAACCATATGAACACAAACCTATCCTTGTCATTGTTCCCTCACACCACAGAAAAATGTGTTAGTATGGCAGTATACACTACTGCTCTGAGCGTTCATTATAGTAGTTACGATGAAACCACATGGGCTATCTTGTCTGGATCCAACACAGCAGACCGGGTCATCTGGCCTGCAACTCGCTCCTCGCTGTCCTTTTTATAGTGGTTGGCTCTGGCATAAATGAAGAACAGATAATAGGCTTGACAGATTCTTTTGGATCCTTTCTCAAGTGCTCTCTACCTCTTCCCCTTTGCGTGACCAAGAAAGCACATCTGGGAATAAAATGTAAATACCCCCTTGTCACATAATGAGGCACACTCATACACATCTAGTTTGTCACTGGGGCACTTTTCTGTGTCCCATGACACAACAGATGCAACAGGAGATGTAGGCAGTTTTGCCTAATGAAGGGTGATCCTTCTGTCACATGAACAAAACTGTCCCTAATTGTATGACTGAGTGAAGGCTTCAAAACTGGCAAGGAACAAATGCATTTTTGATAGGGCAAAACACTTGCAATCACATGACATGGGAAAACTTGCAGCTTCTATGAGAAACAACCTCGTTTTTGGAGGGTATAGAGATGTGGAAAAAGAGAGAACAAGAAAAAAGGGAAACAGTTTGGTGGTAACGACAGCTTGTGTTATGTTTCCTGTATAGAAAGATGGAAAAAATGTATTTGCTGATATTTGTGGCAAGCAACTTACAGTCTACTACATTCGGTTTGATTCTCCATGTGTCTTAATAGACCTGACTATGGCTATTATTACTGGCCGTAAATATTAAACTAGTCTTCTCCTAAGAAGAGCAATAACATTCAGCTGTAACGTTCAGCGCTCACCTTATCTGGCATGAAATTCACAAGTTTACTATATGTAGTCTAAAGAAATAGTTCTTCAATTTATCTTACTTTACCTGCCATCAGTTATACAGAATTATGACTGATTCTTCCAATACGGTGTTTTTTCTTTCATTCTGCTTAAGACAAGACTCACGAGAAGTGCTTACAAGCAATTCAAAACATAACATTAGCCTTGCTGTCCTCTGGATATTTTCAGAATTATTTCTGTATTTTTTAACATGAAATTCACGTTCCAAACAAAGGCTCACGACTGTCAGCGACAATAAAATCTTAACTTTCTCTGCATCGCTCTCCATTTCCCTAATGAATCGAAGATCTAATTTTTGCTTTTTCCTACTGTTGACATATTCTGGAGATATTTTTACTTTGCTAGTTTGCCAGTGACAATAAGAATTTCTTTTTCTCAGAGGAACAGGAAAGTGTAAAGCTCATCAGCATGAGAGGTTTGGATTGTTTTTGCCGGCGTACATTACCTTTACATTTATGCAAGCTGAATCTCATATACCAAGTTTTTAAAATTAAGCTGGAGTCTCTCACAATTCCCTATGGTTTTCACAAACTGCAAAGTTTATGGGCCAAACTGTTGAAAAATGCCTCCAGATTTCTTTTCTGCTTTGGCACATGCAAAAAGCATCTGCAGATACCAACCATTTTGTTTCAAAATCAGTGTGCCCACCTTCCTTTGTGTGCAATAAACATGAGAAGCCATGAAGCTTTAACTGAGCCAAGGAGCTTAAACACTGGCAAGCTATAATCCACCCTCAAACATATCATCAATCTCCAAAGTAGAAATATCCCACATAATTCAGGAAGGGATAACAACATTAAAGCAGCTTTTTCATTGACATTATCAGGTTGCCTCACTTCTTCTGTTTGAAGGAACTCTTTTGGAAAGCCTTTTTTTTCCCCTCAATCTTAATGGATATGTCCATACCACGAAAACGGGAGGACTAAGGAGTAAACACAACACCGTAGCGCTTGACTATGCAACTGATTGACTTGCCCCTGCTCCTACTCTGAGCTGTTCCAACCACCTCTCCACAATGCCTAGGCAAATTCAGGTGTTAGTTTACTTATGGATCACTCCCAAAAGATGGTACGGGCAGGAACGCGTGAGGTTTAAGTCCTTCTGCCCTGCACAGTCCTCCAATATGATCTGCACACATTAAAATTCCTGCAAGTCTTCAGGTCGCACCACAGTGCAGCCAGCAAGCGGTCTTGGCATTGTGCCGTAAGAACACCCTGGCAGACTGCAACATATATCTCACAGTGGTACAGACACACATAAAATAATAATTAGTATTACCTCCGAACGACACGGGGAGAGCCAGGGCAAAAGTCTGCGCAGCGTGGATGTGGACAGTTTGCTCTACAGCCTGCTTCCCCTACACAGCAAAGATGCAAACCAGTTCATGCCTGACAGCCCTGATCCAGGAATTGGTCCCTCATCTGTTCAAATTTGCTATAGTTATGATCTGCACAGGAACATTTTTTGAAAGTTAAAAAAAAAAGTCTGCTATTTGATTAAACTGTCTTTGAAAAAAAAAATGTACCTATGATAAAGAAATAATAAAAAAACTTCCTTCAGAAATTCTTTTAAGACTGAAACTAGAATTTGACAGTGACTCAAGAGAATGTATTTTGACATGTATGGAAATGTTAAGCATTTATGTCTTGATATGTTTTAGGGATCTAAGTATTCTCCTAAACAAAAGTCCATTATTTATATATATTTATGTCTTTTATATATGGGAAAGTTGCAGTTCTCTTCTAAATTAGAGTGTTAACATTTCTAAATTAGAAGAATAAAAAATATTTAAGTGATTCAAAACATCATGACAGTCAAGCATTGCCAGTTCTAGATAAAGAATCAGGGTGAGTATTTTTTTGGCAATACATTCACCAAAGCATGTAATTTACGCTGATCATTCTCCATCATTAAGTCCAGTAATTGCATTAGCCTCCTTGCTAGCTTCTTGGGAAAATACTCCTAGTATGGTCCAGCTTCTTAAACAATTGAGGACTACAAAATGTAAGGAATGATGAAGGGCAGCAGTGAAAGGGTTATCTTTTGCTAAGTTATTCATGCAAAGAAGGTCATTTTCCATAAAAAGAATCCTTGCAATCAGTTGTTTATAATCTGACATAAAACCTGAATAAAAGACAGAGCCATGGTTATGGTTTTCTCTCATACGTTATGGATTTCTAATTTTTTCTTTCACTAGTTTCTTGTAATGCTATTTACAGTTCATATCAGAAAACCATGGTGCTTTTCAGTTTTGACTTACTGGCATTTTACTCTAAGTGTGCCCATTTTTCTGTCCAATTTGGATTCTGAAATTGAGTTCAGAAAGAATGGTACCGGGTGAGCCAGGCTGGCTGCGTTGCTTGACATTCATTGCTCATGTGTTGCAGCTCCTCGAGACCTGCCCGTTACAAGTCTCAGCCCCTCATGACACCTCTCTACAAGACTTTGCTTCACCTGTGCATTTGTTGTCATCTCTGTTGCTTTTGATGATGCAGACATTTTCTTAAATAAATCTAACACTGAATTTGTAATTTGAATAATGTAAGACTAACACTCTGCAGGGTAGGATTTGCATAGTTTTTTTATGCAAATACCTGTAAGCGTTTAAGCCTTCAAAACACCCACCCATTTTACATCACCATTTTTTCACTTAATGAATATTCTCTGCTGGACTATTTCAAGATCACCTACAAGCATCTTTGTTTACAGAGTAAGTAAATTAATACAGTTAATACACCAGGGCATAGGGGTTAAGCTTTTTTTATCTGCTCCAAACACATACAAGAGTCTGCTGGTGTCAAATGGTATGACATGGTTGAAAACCAAGGCAAGTTTGTTGACAAAGTAGCTAAGGTTCATTAACCTTTCAGATGAACCTCCAGCAAATTTTCAGTGAACTTGGGCTGATATAATATTTCACTTTAAGCAAAATGAAAATACCCACTTTGAATCCCTTCAAACTACAACTACGTGAATAAATGGTTTTTAAGGTTCACCTGTAGTTAAGAATATTCCAGGTTTACATAAAAAACCCTACACTAGAAAGAGCAGATTAGCCAATCTTCCTCCCTGCTGTCCCAAGCCCCATTTAATTTCAATTCCAGCAATAAAAATTTGGAAAGAAAAGGTCTTATGAACACAGAAACTTCAACTCTCTCCATAAGACTAATGACATCTAGGTCATGCACAAACCTCTGGTTCAAATGCCCTCTTAAGTCTGTGGAGCAAGGACTTACACGCTGGTCTTCTGCTTCCCAGATAGGTGCCCTACTCCCTGCCTACAGCTTAAATTACAGGAGGACTGTGAATTTCTCTCATCAAATTTGCTCCAAGATTAAGCTAGGATAAATAGGTGTAGTAACGCCTGCACTGTATGACACTCAGCAGACCCAACAAGGAGACTGATCCGCTGATATGTTGATTACTGTCCCTGTTCCACTTACTAATCCTTTACTGATAGTTAGAGCAATTGATAAACAAAGAAATAAAATACGAGGGGAATTCACACTGAGTATTTATAGCTCAGTCTGATACATCTAACAAAATTAGAGAAAATAGTATTGATGACTGATTCATCCAGGGCTTTATTCTATACACCAAACAACAAACCCCATGCCAGACACCGTGAAACTCTTTAATGGTGATTTTCTTAAGGCTCTTTGCTACTTGTTGCAGTGTAGCTTATTTGCAGTGTGAGGGTAACACATACCTGATATACACTTAATTAAATTAGTATAAGCTGGAATGCAGTTTTGCACTTCTGCCTCTCTGAACACTGGTACCTATTAAAACTGGAGAGTTACCTTTGGAGAACACGGTGATGAAGTGCAGAAAAATGCTCTGCTCCAAGGAAAGTGACTGCGTGAGCACCCTTCAACTCCAGCAATGCTACCTGAGAGGCCAGTAACACCTCTTACCATTTCAATCCAAACAATCTCATTAGCTTCTCTGACAGAAACTATCAGAGGTAACATTTCTCTTGGGTTCACAATACAATTAAGGTGGGAGGGGACCTCCAGAATGGTCCAAGAAACATTCTTTTTAAAAAGGCACAGGTAAAGACCCAATGGGAGTAATGCTGGCTCTAAGAGCTCCCTTAATATGCAAGAAAAGGAGAAATATTTCCATAATACTGCAAGCCATACCAGTATCTACAGTTAAGGGAAATTCACTTTGAAGAATATGGATTGTAGGCAGCCATCCAAAACCACATATAGAAACATCTGATATAAGTGTAGGCTGCAAGACCCAATATTTTTTTAAACTAAGAAAGCTCAACATTGTTTTAGCTGAATATAGAGAAAAAACAAAACAAGTTAGGTGCTGATACTGAAAATTCAATAAATACCCTAATTTTTTTATTTATAAAATAAAATGGCATCTAAAAGACAACTCCATTATCATTTGCTGAGGATGTGGAAAACATTGTTTTAGTGTTTTGTGCAATGTGAATAAATCTTTACTTGCTTCTGTCCTTATCTGTTCTAAAGGCTTTTATCTGCAGTGAGGGCAACACAAGGAACAGCTCCCTTGCAGTTTGTGATATTTGCCACCATTGAAACCTCTCCTGAGAGTCCTTTATAAAACTGGAAAGTGAGCCAAGGGAGCTCATAATAAATACAGAATAGAAAAGCCCTTTCATAAATGAATGAGTGAAATGAATAAGTGAATGACTTGTTACGGTAAATACAAAATATCTGAATACCAAATGCTTACCCTGAAAGCAATTCCAACAGAAACATTTTATTTTACTGCTACAGTTTATACTTAATTCAAAAAAATCAAAAGGAGGCTTGCATTGTTGGAAACTGGAACCACTGTTTACATCCTCACAGATGTCTAAATATATCGTCTTATAATAATTGCAAAAGCAAGATTTTTTTTCCTTTTTTTTTTGACTGATTGCTTTTCAAGTTGTGAGTAGACATATCTCAATTAATCCCATAATGATTTTTCAGAGAGTGACGCACCAGCTAGAATCCTACTCATCTAATGTCTCTAACTTCAGTGCACTAAAATGCCAAATGTTTGGCCTAATGACTTTTAATCATTCAGGGAATCACTAGGCATTCCTCCATAGTATCTGAATTACAGAGTTCTATTCATATAGAAAGGAATAGTATAGGTTCAGACCGTATTGTTGTTTCATTACCAAAAAAAAAAAAGAAGTTAAACTAAGCAAAATAATTGTCTTTGAACTAAAATCCACGTAAGCCAAAGACTGTGTTCCCCATCTCAGCAGCCTCTTCACCTGTGTGATGGCAGGCACGCGCAGACCCATAGAGCATGCGATGGGAGAGCACACTCAGATATACCCCCACCAAAAAAAATATATCCCACAGGAGTATCTTAAATTCTGACTTTTCTAAAAAGGAGAACATTTTGCATCCTTTGCCTAATCACCACTGTTAGAATGTTCTAGGTGAGATAAAGATGCTTGAATTGCTCTAAAACCCATCCAGTGCCACTGCAGGCAGGATACCTTACCAGCTACGGAGGGCCTCTGGGGCCCCAGGAGGGAAAGAAGCCCTAAGGGCTAGCAGCACTGAAGGCTAATTTTATTGTCATTAGACCCGGAAAGCAGTCAGCTTTCCCAGGGAACTAATATGACTTTTCTTGCATTTAATATTTAAAATGTGATTTCAATGTTAATAATTAATGTCAGGCTACTTTTAATTTCTATCAGTGAAAGCACGTGCTGCAGTCTATTCCATTTCCAGTGGGAAGAAAACTGTGGGCACTGTAGTCTTTTGTTATTAAAGCATTACAGTAGCAGTGTGAGTCCGTACAAATGTTAATTTGTCATAATTTTCTTGTAGGATAATATTTACAGTATTTCAGCGTGTATGTACGTGATCAGGATTTTGTACTCAACTTGGCAATTGTATCTGAATGTCTTTCATGGTTTATGTTCAGGAAGGCTGGGTTCTTTCCGTGCTGATATGGTATGAAGACCAATACAGCTGCAGCACACTGCTAGTATTACGGATCTGTCCCATTTACCGTTCACAACCACACTAGCAACTTCTGCAACGTTTGTTCTTTATGACAGACACACTATTGCAATTCAGAGATAAGAAAGCCTTTGGGCAAATGCAGAGTGCCAAGACCTTTACTCTGTGATGATCACCACTGTTTTTTTTAAAAAACATTTTGAGACATATCAGAGCATAACATGGGGGGAAGGAAGGGGAAGGAAGAGAAACAGTTAAAGTCACAGAGATGGGGCAAACGGCCCTACTACACCATGACTTTCCTCTGCTCCCCCACTTTTTGGAAGTCCAGCAGAGCTGAAAACAGTATGCACATCCACTAGAAGAACAGAAAAGTTGACAGAGGAAAAAAATGAAGTAAAAAAAAGAACCTGCACAGATAAAGCTACCAGAGAAAACTTATTACACACACCCCCGCCCCCCCCCCTGTTTTAGAAACACTTAACAATTTTAATACTGCATAAAAGAAACTGGCAAAATACATTTCAAAGAGCATAAAAGAGAAAAAAGAACAACTCATCTAGCACCATCATAAAAAGTGAAACAAAAATGTTCACTCTAACAGCCAAATTTATACTTTTACAAAAGAGAGATGAAAGGATGCAATCATATGGATTTTAGAATAAGCTATTTTGGTGTATATATATATAATGTATTTGAAAATGAGTTTCGCTGTGCAACTAAAAGGGATGGAATGTAGGAGATGCCTGAAAAGCCATTTGGCCCATTCCCCTGCTTTGAGACTGGACCGACCACAATCCAAATGACTCCTGAGGAATGTTTGTCTGTCCTGTTCCTAACAATCTTGATGAAGACTTTTTTTCTCAGTGAAGAAGTAATGAAGATCTCGCCAACAACTTTGCAAGCCTACTGCAATGTTACATTACTCTCTCACTCAAAGTTTTTTCCTAACGTCAAACTTGTATCATATTTGCTGCATTTTAAGCCTTTGTTACCAATCTGACACACTGTGGACACTGAGAACAGATTATTTCATTTAGAGTAAGCTTTTACATACTTGATGGCTTATAATGGCTTTTGTCAGCCCTCTCCCAACTAAACAAACCACTCTTCCAAACTTGTTGACATTTTCCTCATTCTCCTGTTTTTTCCAAATGCCCCATTTTCCCTGGCATGCAGTGCCCAAAGCTGAGCGCTGCACTCAGCTGATTGATGTCTTATGAACACTGTGAGTAGCACGAAAAGATCACGTCACTTGTCTTGCAGATTATGCGGTCCTGTCTGAGCATTCCATCGTGATGTTTGCCTCTCCTGTAAAAGGCTGACATTGCTGAGTTTATGATTTGTTATGCCCTCCAAATTCTTTCCTGTGTATTTGTAGCTTCCTGTTTTACCCCCGCCTGAATTTGAGTAGATGATTACTCGTGCCCAAGCAGTGTAACAGCTTACACTTCTCACTGAATCCTATTCTCATTTAAGGCCAGACAGTTCTTCAAACTTGTCTTTCAGTTTCTTCTGAATTTTTATCTTATAGGCCCTTTAAACTAGCACTTTCTGCAACTGCCTAAATGTGCTACCTATTCCAGCACACTCGTCATTCATGAAAACGATCCAAGACTAGACTCTGGAGGAATCATGCTTATAAGAGGCCTTGCATTTTAGAAAAGACCCACTGACAACTGCTCCAAGTATGGATACTGCATTCATCTTATATTAATTTATCTATGTTCTTTTATTTTCCTTACGGGAATGCCATATGCAACACTGCCAAAGGTTCACCTCTGCTGGAATCTAAGCATAGGACTTCATTTGCTTTTCCTCTAGGAAGGCCTTCTGCGTTTTTATTGAAAGAAATCAAATAGTGGTTTAATTTGCTTTTGACAAAACTATGCTGCCTCTTATTGATCACCTATCAGAGGTTAATTGCCTCCGAGGTGCTCACAAATAGTTTAGTTATGCCAGTATTTTTTCAGGAATTGAAGGTAAGCAGACAAGCCTGAATTTTCTCCTGCTCATCCGTTCCCTCCTTTTATGATAGTCGCTAGACTACCAACATATTTGTTTACTGAATCCCACTCATTAAGATTTCAAATAAACTTACTAGTGGATCTGAGATTGCTTTAGACACTTTAAGAAATCCTATCTAATTAAAGCCATCAGACCCAATTAACGTGATATCACTCAACTCAGCTACATGTTTCTCTCCTCAGCAGCTTAGTGGCAATTGCCGTCTCTTGATATGGAGCTCATAGGTGTTTTTCTCTTTGAAGCAAAGACCTGGATGCACTGGAGAAAGGAAAATACTGCACTTCTCTTTTCTCCACTCTTAACAGGCTTCAGAGCAGCCTCCAGACTTCATAGTCCCCAAATAAATCAACCTAGCAGAAGGCAAGATAATCTTTAAAATTAAGCATAACCTTTAAAAAAAACCTTTAATTTAATCAGAGGGGCTACACATGCTCCAGCCAAGACATTACTGAAGAATTTTTCAATTTTGAACTGAATTAATTTCTGAATTTGCCTTCAAAACAGATGAGTTTAAACAACCACATTCAGCTGAGATATCAGAAATATGTACCTAAGAAAACCTGTCCATCAGATGCTTTGAGAAAAGCAAATAATCAAATAAACTATTATTTACAGAAAACTCCTAAGCTGTCTGCAACTCTTAATAAAAAAATTAACCTGTACCAATGGCCAGAAAACACCAGAATATTTGAAGAAAAAAAAAAAAAAGTTGCCGAGTTGCCTGCTCAGAGCTGCAGACAACTGCAGAAACATGCATTCCTGAGACTGCATTCAGCAAACTGGTGAAGTGATGCTTGACAACATGTGTCAGAGCAAAAATCTGATCAACTTCCCAAAACTTTGACAAGATTATAGATTTGCTGCAAAACCAGCTAGCATGTACCATGACTGTGCTGCTGAAAGGGATTTCATTAGCCGACAGGTGGGAAACGAAGGGCCCACCCCTAGGTCCTGCGAACCTTTCTTATTCTACATAGCAGACACACCAGTAACACACAGCATCAGATATGAACCTGGTTCTGGCTAACTGATTATCTTTTTGCTGGAAGTGACATGTGGGCTGATAGGTGGTTTATCTCCTGTCATGTGCATTTCATAACACAGGCTTTAAACAAATCACCTTCCGCACACAGCCAGCAAGACAGAGGGAGTGCCAAAATAAGGTGTGGGAAAGCAGTTTCGCAGCATTATTACACAGAGCATGTAACCTTTTGAGACTGCTTTGTATGCAACTACATCACAAACCATAAAACAAATCAGTAATTCCCATCTCTGAGAAGAAATGTATCTCTAATCCAACATTTACCTCAATAAAGGATAATACTGCAACTACACAACTGTGAAGTCAACATGCCATAAATCACTACTTGAGCCTTCCCTTTTCAAAGGGAAAGAATATTTTTTCTATTAATTAACTTAAGAGAAATAGACTTAATGGGTGAATCATACTTATCTGTTGACTTAAAATACTTTCAAGTATGTCAGGGATCCTTGAATATCTACAGTAAGGTAAAATTTGACATTATATGCTGTACAGAGTCATCTAATATTGACAGAAGGCTTGAAATGCTCACATTAGAGTAAACGGTGAGAAGGTCGGCTGAATGAAATCAGATGTAATGCTCAACATTGTTATGGGTTTTGAAGTTCTCTGCATGCTGAGGAACACACTTTCCTCTGCAGCCTCTTGCTTAGTTGAAATAACTGGAAGAAACTTAAACTAATTACCGCAAGTGAGCTTGGATCTCTGCTCCAGGAATAACGTTGTGCCACTTCTACCACTGCTTGTACATTACACTTCACTTCTGACACCAATGAGAGGTGTGCTGGACTCACTGTATTTGGATGACAGACTGACAAAGCCACAGGGAAACTTAATACTATGGGTTGGAGTAAAAAGCTTTCCCTAATAGCAGCAGTAGCCTTCTATTCAATGCAATTTAACAGCAAAATCCACAAAGCATTTCTGTGCAGCCCCCAGCACGTGAAAATTCAGTATATGAATGACTGCAAAATATCACCCGATTCCTGAGTGGCAGACAAATACAGATGTAGTTTGGGGAGAAAAATTCATAGTCAAGTTTGTCTCTGGTGTTTTGAAACCTGTCATGGCACTTGAGAAAACAGCCTTGCTCCCATTTTTTAGTTCAGCACATCACCTATACCACCAAACCTGAGACACGCACACAAGAGGATACAGGATGGAAATACCAGGACAAACTATCCAATCTCTGTTTTGGAAAGAAAAGCACCGTCGTGACAAACTCGGGCACTAAGGATAACTTTTCTTCTACATGAACTTAGAGAGCATGACAGAGAGTGAAATAACAAAGAAATGTTTCAGCATTATACAGCTCCAATTCAATGCAGTTTGGAGCATGATGATAGACTTTATTCTTGCGAACATTATAAAGCATTAAACCTGTATATTAGAGTAAGGCCAGTTTCAGCACTAAAACATTGCCTTGGGCAGCTTTCTTACGCGAGGAGAGGAAAACGCTGATCTGCCACTGGCTTTTACAGCTAGTGAAATGAAACAATAAACAGGGGCAGGAGAAAAAGAACAAATCTTCACAGTGTTCACGTATACTGTAGGTCAAAAGGACTGTGCAGAATTGGTCTGTGCCCCCAAATGAGGCCTCTCTAAAGTCACAGGTAAGAATTAGCCTCACAACGCAGGGGGAAATACATTAAGAAACGTGGTCTGTAATGAATGCATTAAAATGCCACCCTAGATATTTCAAAATTATACCGTAATTTCATTATGGCAGAGCGTAAAACAAATGTATCAAAAGACCATAGAAAAGTCAAGTCTGTAGATGACTTAAAGAGTGAATGCAAAGATTGCCCCAGAGAGTCCTCACAAGAGGAAGTAAATGCTGACTATATCCAAAACGCCTAGTGTTTGGGGGATGAATTCTTGGGTAAGACTCCAGGCTGGTGACTCAGCCTACTCCTTGTGGAGGAGAAGGTGTGTTTAGAGGACATACGACAGATATAAACCAGAATAATTCTCTTGACTCAGCAGGTTTGGCACCTTGGCACAGGCACCTTGCACTGTCTCAGAGCATCCCAGCTCCCAAGGCCAACGCCAAGGGGAGAGGTACTGCTCAGAGATTTTTCTGTGCATGAATACTTGGTGTTTGCATAGCAAATAACTCCTCCCTCCCTCTGCCACCACCTTGTAACAACGACCTATGCCTTAACTTTTTGTCATTTTAGTATCTTTTTCTACATTTCCTCCTTTGACACATAGTCATTTCTAGCATAGTCATAGTAGTATCAGCAGAACAAGACAGCCTTAGCGGCATCCACAAAATCAACATACAGACATCTAAAAGAATTTAACATGTACAATGATGCATGGATCTGTTCGGTGGTTTATGATAACCACATATCATAAGTGATTATCTTTTACCCAATTCTGTTGTCATGTTCTTTCAGAACACAATAAACATACTTGTCCCTGTATTTTCTTGCTAGGGTATCCATCACAAGCAATGATTTCACCAGGCATTTTTCAAGTTACTTGACCTGAAAGATAATATTTTTATATGCCGCCACGATCATAACACCCAAGAACCTCAGAAAAAATTAATGAACAGTCTCTGAAGTATAGTCTTTATCTTACAGACATAGATCTCAGTTACAGAGAGCTTAAGGGTGGATTTAATTTCACTGAACTAGCGCTACCATGTAAGAGCTAGGCATCTACCCCAAGCCAATTGTTAAAGCTCCCTCAAAAGCTAATGAACAGAATGCACTTCCAAGGGTCACTTAATTACATTCCAAAATGCCTAACAGAGGTAGGCTGGACTACCTGCTGGAAGTCAACCAGTCTTATGAGGAGGCCTAAATGCAAGTTTAGGCTTCACGCCATTTCTGCATACTTAGACTACAATCGCCCACCTATTTTGGTATGCCTGAGCAGACTTTTCCACATCTGAAGCACATGATCATTCTTCCTTCATCCAGGAAAGCCTTCAGTCATATGCAGGGTACCTCAAAGGAAGGGAGCTTCTACAATCCAGCCTATGAAATTTTCATTTAAAACACTTATGATGAAAAATTGTAGAAAAGAAAGAAAATTATAAGGTGCAGCATGACTTGCAGTTTTAAAGAATTCCACTTTTTCCATGGATAAATGGATGACTTGGCTAGTTAGCAAACATTGACTACTACTCAGATATTTTGTGGTATGTCAGGATGCTTAATGTTGACATTATCCACATGTGACAGCTTCAACAATGAGATGTTAGCTGGGGAGGGAGACACCACGTTCATCAATCCTGCTGAACAACAGGAAGCCTCAGAAATCACAATGGAACTCATGAATAACCTGAGAGCACAACAGAAACCTGTTTTGGATTTCCAATCTTTAATCAGGCCCACCAGATTTGGCACCAGGTCCTGTACAAAAGAATGCAAAGCACAGAAAAGCTCATGCATAGGTATTTAATCACAAGTTGGAGCTTTTCCTGACACCTTCCACTTCAGCAGTACAGCATCATCCTGGGGTGGAGTTTGTTGTTGAGTAAAGTGTATTATTAAAAAGTTTACTAGTTATTTTCTTTCTATAAATCAGATTCCTCCCTGTCCCCCTTTTCTCCCTCAATTATTTTTGTTCTTGATACTTTTAACACTCCAAATTTGCATAATACATTTTCTCTGACTCCTACTCTTTTTCTAGAAACTTTCCTGTCCTTATTAATACCTCATAACAATGAAACAATGACATGCCTCAACCTTTTGAAAGTGAATTAAAAGCATCCTGTACAATTAATAAAATTTAGCTTGCTTTTGCAACTAAAAGCTAGAACTTCAAGGCCCCTCTGTGTGACAGGCAGACACACTTGTTAAATATGTTTTTCCAGGAACTACAGGCTTAGTTACTATCATACCACGCAACTAAAAAAAGGGTAGGCTGGAAGATGTTTGCAGAGCAAGGTATCTGTCTATTTATTTGTCCTTTTTAAACATGCATCTAAAAGTAATGTGGGGGATTTGAATCATCTGCTAGCAGCAAGTATTCTGAATATGAAAATGGTCTTCCCCTATCATACCTCACTGTCTGCCCCACCTTTCCATTGCTTTTTCCTCTTAACTAGGCTGCAGCCCAAAGTGTAAGCATAAATTTGGCACAACTTTCTAGACAAATTTTTAGAGGCTCTAATCTATTTTCGCAGCACACGTGAAAACTTTGTCTTAGTTCCCAAGGAAGCCTGCTTTTCAGAGGACCTTTCCTAGGAATTTTGGCTTCATCACTCCAACGTAACTCAGGTGCTGAAGGGGGAAGAAGGACCAGAGATATGCTCATACTTCACTAGCACTGTGGAGTTTAGTGATAACGTGAAATGTGAAGGGCTTAACTGCATGCGTTAACTAACTGGAGAGGAGTGAAGCTGTCATGGACTGAGCGCTACCCGAAATTCATGCTGCTGTTCCTGATTGCTTTCTCTCTTCTAGAAATGAAGAGCAGAGAAGAAAAGTCTCTTAAAAATAGATCAGGAGGGTTATGCAACCTCCAATGAGAAATCAAAAGGAAGCCTGTGTTCATACATTCTGTGGCATGGAGTCATGTAAACCATGACTCAAGTCATTTATTCTTGCCAGTATTTGAAGAATCCACACCAAAGCTATGTAGAGTTTTAAATACAAAGGACGTGTTAAATTATATCCTGATTAGGAAACTAACATTTTCTGTGGCCTTCACTCTGGACCAGGATTAAACTGTTAATCTAGTTCTGGGGTGGCTGGCTGGGATACGAGGCACTTTTACATTTTGTACTTAGAATAGATTTCCCAATGAGGTCTGCCACATACCTATATTAAACCACATTCAGTAGGTAAACAATTTATTCTTCATAGCTGGCTGTCACGCTACTGTAATCATAACTAGATAGAGACCCATTTAGTAAATGGAGGATGAGATAGAAAGAATACAAACTTTGATAATGTAAGTTTTAAGAGTGACATTGACATACTGATAGTTTCACAACCCTAGAGGCATATGAACAGGCATACAAATTGACCAAACCCAGAACCTTAAGCATGCTGGGTTTTGTCTCTGTTTTCTTGTATAAATCTGCAGGGAACAGCTAAGTCAAACTCTTTACAATATTTAATGCACCCCGGTATGGAAAGAAGACAAAGCCACAAATAAGGAGCAAGACCTTCTATAGAAAGCTTGTGCATCTATTTAAAGGAAGATGATATACTGACAGCTATTACTCCTAGTACTCGAAATGTGACTGCCAGGTCCAGAGACCTCTGCGGTTCTGATGACCAGAAACCAGAAAGAAGCATCAGGAAAGGATCACTTCATACCTGCCCTACCTCTTGTACTCTTTATTTAAGGCTCTTCAGAGGAGATAGAGTCTCATGTAAAGCAAATACACCCAGCTCTATATAGCATGGAAGAAATGAGAACTTCATTCCCTATTGGTCTGCTCCTTTCTATGCATATTACATTCACTTTAAAATTGCGAGGGGGAAAAAAAAAAGTAAGAGTGGATGATGTGAATTAAATCCCATCGTATTACAAGAACAAGTCTAACTCTTTTACAGATCAATGCTATCATGTACATGCACAGAAAAGGCACTCCTGGCACATACTGGGACATATTCAAATTTTCCAGGAGTGTTTTGTCTGACAGATAGACTATAATTAAGTTAATCAAAATACATTGTGAGGCCCCTAAGTAATAAGAAACCTTAGTCCTATAAAGTAGCCACAACTTTTCAAAGCAATTTCAAGCTTTTCCAGAGTTTCCCACACTTTTTGGATGATGGCATAGTGCATGAGGGAAGTAGATATTCTTTTGTGTCCAATCTGAAGTGCAAGTTTCCCCCACAGATAACGTCTATGAAAACTATATTGGCTGTGGGGGATTTTTTTTTTTCCTTAAACAGTCAAGATAAACTGTATTCTTTCACAGCTGGTTGCTGAGCCCCAGCAGATCTCTGCCTGCATGTAGTGTGACTATTTTTAAGCCAACAATGAATCACCAGCAGGAGGACAAGACAAAACGCTGAAGCACACATTCTAGGTAGTTGAACTACAGAACAATCTCTATTCAGTAATTTGGTTATTTCTGGAAGAAATGAACCACATGAGCAGCAGGTGCGTATGCTAATAGAATGACTTTATGTTTTAATTAAGCAGTATTTCCCTACAGAGTCATTACATATGTTGTTTACTCAACTTTTTTAAAGACCATTAAAAAAAACCTGTAATCTCCTTTTTTCCCAGGCTACAAATAAAAGATCTCAAGAACCTTAAAATAAAGTAAGTAGCGAACACACTTACATCCTATAGATACATGATAGACACTTGCTAGGAACAATTTCATAAAAGAGCTTCTATAACAGATGGTGTTATCTAAACTCCCATGAAAAACTGTTTTGTCTCAGGTAATGCCACTGATTCCGCTGAATGTAATGTGTGATGAGTAATTTTACATTGACTGCTGTGGATGTAAGAAAACTAATCTAACCCAGTAGATATTGTAAAGTACCTTTTGAAACAGAGACTGCAGAACCCGAAGAAGAAAAGATGATAGATTTAATGAGACATCGACTTCCTAAGCTTAAGCAATTAATACAGAATTTTCCCCAAAGGATTTACAATCTCTAGACCCTCTGACTACCATGCATCACTCCAAAGGTGGTCTAATAACAGAGGAGATCTGCTGCTGCACAACTGGCCTCACTTCTGGCCCAAGTACCCCACAGCTACAACTGCTATTGCTATTATTCAGCGATTCACCAATTATTCTGTACTATTCAGTACTATTTTCTCCTGTGAAAAAGCATTGCTATGTTGGCAATATTAAGTTAGTATTACACAACTGAAAATAATAATGCAGCCAAAACACACTTGGTATTTCTTTAAGTATATGCACAGATTTATCACTGGGCTTTGCCTATTCACTGCAGTTGAAGAGAGAGAATTGCAGGGGAACGAAGTCAATTCCCAGGCAGCAGGAACCCTTAGACCTGAAGGCAATTTAGCCAAATGTAACACTAACATCTAGAAATACAGACACAGGAAGAAACAGCCAAATTCAGAAACAGTGTGTGCGGATGCAACTTCGTTAAGACCTCTTCTCCAAACTGTGCTCAGACAGCACTTCTGAGCTCCCTCCAAAGAACACAATACACTCTCTGCATAAGAGAGTGCTATAAATTCCACCTTTGAAAAAGAAACTTGTTTCATGCTTCAAGAGAATAATGCACACCAAGCGATGTTTAACAGAAGGAATTTTAGGCAGATTTTTTCAATCCTTCTTTGTGCAAAATTATACAAATCCAGATTCCATTGCATCTATCTTAAATGTAACTCCACCAGAGAGACATATTTCCCAGAAAATAAAGTTGGGAGATCATCCTATATTACAGGATAGATGTGTCAAGTACATGTCACATAGCTATTAAATTGAAAAATGGAACTCGCAGGAAAATCTGAGGATGTTTTTGAAAGCTAAAAGCCTCATTTTCACTTGCTTCTCCTGTGCAGGCATAACTTTCTTATAATATTTCAATAAGGATTTTATTTTTTTCAAGATTCTCTCTGTCCATTGCCCATGTGAGATTTGTGATTTTCTGTCAGTGTAGCACTTCTACTGCATTCTGGAAAAGCTATTTCAGCAACTTTCTCAGAAATGAGAAGTATGTATAAATCAATGTTTGTAAAGAACAGCTCGCAAATACAGCTTACAGTCCAGATGCTGGTCTGTCTATAATCTTAAAAAAAAAAAAAAAAATATATATATATATATATATATATATATTCAAAGCACCTGCTTTGTCCTGAAACAGCCAGAGATCAGGAAGAGAGACCAAGAAGTGCTTTGGGTTTTTTTCTCCTGTAAAGCAAAGATTTGATTTTAGAAGCACACTTATAAAAGTTTGAATCTAACTTACCCCAATGACTTTCCCAGGTCCTTAACCTAGCAAAATAGCTGATAAGAAAACCTATCTCGAGAGAGAATAGTAATTATATTGGCAGGAATTGGCACAATGGGTAATTTTGCTAGAATTAATCAGAGCCTAGATGGAGTCTTTCCATACCTATGCAAATGTCACTGCATTTGAAGTCTGTATTTTCTTTACAGCTTTGTAACATGTGTTACTATTGCTTTTGGTTTACTTGCTCTGTGTATTTGAATATTAACCCTGAACACTCAAAAAGCAGAAGATTTTAATACCAAACCTATTGAAATCTCTGTGAAATGCACAGGAGGCTTTCCGTCCAGGAAGCCTAGAAATAAACCACAGGCTGGAAAAATGGCCACTTTTGAAAAATACTTTTTAGGAAGACCCTAACAATCACAATATACTATTCAAGACATTAGTTAAACAGAAGATGTACTACTCAGAGAGGACAACCACGACCAAGTATCTGTGGTCCAACTATGTAAGAGATGGAATATGAGTTTTTTAGAAGAGTATTACTTCTAGGTTCATTTTATCCTTTATCAGTAAACTTCAAGCAAAATTGCTTGAACATTATCTTATGTCCCTCTTTTTTTCCTCTTCTTTCTACTTGACATCCATTATTGTTCTGCATGAACTCTACAGCATTAGTTATATAGAAGATTTAACAGGATTATAAGAAGAAGAACTTCTGCCTTTAAAATTTCCAACTGAGGATGGTTACATGGCTAAATTACTCATCCTTAGCACAGCCTCATTTTGCTCTTAGTGTTGATAACTGAAAAACAAAACAACACGGACCTTTGATACTACCTTAAATGAGTTTATCATCAACAGAAATGTTATTTCTTTTGAAACATGAAATATGCAAACGAGTATTACGCATTTTTGCTTATTTCTTTTATATTTAGCATCCCAGAGCAATGGCATCAATTCTCAAAGGGATTTAGCTAGATGACATTTGAAGAAATTACATATAACTGACTTATTTTTTATTCCTAAACTGAGCCAAAATTATGTAAGAAAATTAAGATTGTAAAAGCAGGGTTTTTGACAAATTTTGAGAACTTACAGAAATACTCTTTTCCTTTAGAAATACAGCATCAGCTTCAAACAACCAAGGCATTTGAAGAATATGCCAGTAGAAGGCAATTTTAGCCTTTATTAAGGAAGAACTCTCAACTTACTGCAGTCTTAATACACACACATATACATGAGCCACATTAAATAAATATAAATTGACTTCCAAACAAAAAAGTTACTGAAAAAGAAACAGAAAAGTGAAGTATGTCACTGAACATGCACCTGAAGTGCTAGCTGCTCAGAAAACGCTTCTGTGTGGAAGTTACCTAAGATCCTTCCTTCATAAGATTAACAGTTTTGCTTCCATATTAGAAAAGGCAGTTGTAAATCTGATAGAATTCACTGTGCAGTTGCTGTGGAAAATCAGCAAATTCAATTTATTCCCCCCCCCCCCCCCCCCCAATATTTACTAAGAATGTATTTCTGACAAGTTTAGTAGCTAATCCTCCTCCTCTTATTTCTTACCAAGTCACTAAAACATTACAAACTGATATATTATCACACATACTGGTGAAAATATTCAGAATTTGAATGCTGTGCTGCTCAGTAGAAAATTCACTGTGCACACATTGGGGTTTTATGATCCCCCAACTCCAAATTCACAAAGCCCAATGATGCCACTAAGAAATATATGAACTTGCTGATGGTAGATTTTTACTTCATGAAACACAATTCCTTCCTCTTGCCATTTGGATGACATACAGTATACTGTATATTTGTTTTTGCTGGAAAAAAATAATTTCTTGAAGTACGCAAGGTTTGTCATACCAGTCATGGATTTTCTTGCAATCATATTTTGAAAGTATTATCTTATCTGTGCTAAAATAGCAGTCAGAATTTACTGGGGGAAGAAGGTTTGAAAACCCTTTCTAGCAGAAATAGATATATTTCAGCTGAAGACCTTTAGTATTACTCATATTTGTGGAATCAGACAGATGCAATTTCATTTATTGAGTGTTTTCTCTGTGTTTTGCAGCAGGATAGCATCAAGAACAAAATGAAACTGATTTATAATGTAATGCACGTGGAAACAAAATGCATTCAGAAATCTGATTTTATGATTCCAGTCCAGGTAAATTCAGAAACTTTAAGACACCAGTAAGAACTGATTGCTGCCATGCATGGCAATATTTAACGATAAAAATCTACCGCAGGGACTGTGTAACTTCTTTTGACTTTTATGTGCATGCCCAGTTTTTAACATCTGCAAGAAAACCCAGAGTGAGGAAAAACTCATTTGAGATTATTTTGTCCCTCGTCTGAATTTGAAACAAATTATCTGAACAAACCTTTGAAATATATTCTAGCAGAAACACAACTGATGTTTACCTTTGACAATACTGCTTTGGGTCACTACGTCTACAATAGGTCACTGAAAACAATTAACAGTGTTCTACTGGACAACCTACAGTGGGCAGAAAAACTACCCTTCCAACATAACTCTCATGAACAGTGAAACATGAAAGCTAGGCTCTTTCACGATTTTTTGGGGAATTGCATGAAAGAGAAGGAGAACAGAAAATGTAAGACACAGGGAACAAAAGTCCTTTTCATACCTCTTTGTTGCGAGCCCCCAGTACACTTACAGGTATAACTTACTGAACATCAGTGGCTGCTCCAACTTGCAGCAGCTTCCCCATAGATACTTGTGGCATCTCTGTGATTAGGACAGAAAAGGTGAAAAACATTTTCCTCACCCCTCTGTTCTGCACTTAGCACAGCCTTACAAGAGGGTTGACAAAGAATTCTGTACGGCCATTCCATCCTGAAGGATCAGCATATAGGGCACAACACTCTCAACTCAATAGCCATGTAAGAGGTGTTCAGCCAACCCACTTGCTCTGTAGGTGATAGGCTGGTATTCCCAGCAAGTCAGACCATGACACAAGATGAATGTCCTCTGGTGATATCTGCTGATTATCAGGGAACGCAGATTGCTGGTTTAAAACAAGCATCTAACTTTTAAATAGCTGCTGTTAAGTGGGATAAATTCACCTACAGTATTAAGAGAAGTTTGATCCAAAAGCTGCACTAGTAGCTTGAAAACAAAACCCATGAGAAGTAAGAAAGAGTCCAGGAGGAAGAATAGAGGATCAAATCAGATCACCAGAAGCAGCAGAGGAGTGGCTCAGTGAAGATGTTAAGTTACACCGCAACTTGCTGCCATGCAAAAGAAACGTCTATTCCAGCATTTGGGACTAATAAAGGGGAAGCAGATGTGACTGAAGCTTTGTGGCGTTGCTTATTTTCTCTCTCTATCTCAATATCTCAGGATTGGAGCTGGAACACTGCATCCTCCTTTTTCATCCCCCTCTGAAGGTCTGGGGAGCAGCTGCAATGACACAGGGCACTGCTCGCAGGGATCAAGTGGATGCCAACTCACAGCAAGCTGGAAGGACTGAGTGGAAACTGGCAGTACCCAGAGCTGGGAGTGGAGGACTGCATTTCAAAGAAGCTTATACAAGAGGCCACTGTAACCTATTGTTGAGCTACAGGAAAGGTGATTTTCCACAATGCTGAGAAATTAGACACTGTAGGAAGCAGACCTCTTGTAACATTACCTGAGAGCAGGATTCATCTCTTTAATCACCCAGTTTAAGCCAGTCATCTGGACTCTTGCTATAATTGATGGAAAGAGATAAATACCACCAGAGGTGATTCAGCCCACCAATTTTAGATAACTACCTTAGGATGATATAAGCCATCCTCTGGAGGTGCCTATTCTTTTCTATTGATTATTGAGCAAGCCCAGAGCACTTGCCAAGGCCAGCTGTTAGATGATAATTAGGTTAGGTGAGACTGAACAAGCAATTACAGAAAACAAACTAGAGACTTGTCTAGTTTAGGAATTGGTCCCATAGCCTTTTCAGAGATGTAGGAGGTATCGACAAAGATATCCCGCATAGAGATTTCTTCTTGCTGAAATAACTTCCATATTTTCTTTTTCCTTGCAGAAAAGCGGAAACAAGGTCATAGGAAAGGCATGCCTATGTACTTCTTCAAAAGATACAGAAACCAAGATTGATGAGAGAGGAAACACAGAATATGTGTATGCACCAACATATGCCTCCAGGATGTCTTTGAAAAACTTTTGCAGGGCCTTCCACATCACTGTGGTTTGGTTTTTTTTCCCAGAACCTGCACTTGCAATCTGCATTTTTTTTATTTATTCAGAGAGAATATAAGGAGAAAGAAATAACACTGGTTTCAAGATTGGTAAACAAGCAATTCACGACATGTTTCAGTCATGGACATATGCAGCTAGTCACAAAATGCTCATGCATTAGCATTTCTAAAGCTTCAAGTGGTATTTAAGTTAGGGTAGAAGCTTTTCATTCTTGAGGGGGGACTCTTCTTGGGGAGAAGGGTAGGCTCCTCTATTTAAAGTAACAACAAACACAAGAAAATAGTGGAAATATAAAATTGCTGCGTCCACGAACTTAACATAATGAAACAAATAATTGTCATTTCATTTCTAAAACTCAACCTTGTTCCACTTGTATTTCCATTCACACGCATGTGCACATACTTGCATCTTCTCTGCATAGCTCCTACTGCAGTTACAACCTAAAGAATTCAGTTAAAGAATTGCCCCTAAAGGTCAGAGAGGTGGATCTTAAGACGCTACCTTGTCTAGGTCCCTGCCTGAAGGTGTGCTCCGTCCTCTCTGTCTTCTCTAGCCAGCCCACTCCTGTGGGTCACTATCCCTACTAGCATTAGTTTCCCTAATACCAAGCTCTCCCGTTGCAATTTCAACCCAACACTTCCTGTCCTGCGAGCAGCAAACATGCAGAATATTTTGTTACCTCTCCTCTGCAGCACTGCTTCACTTACTGTCTCCTCTCCATCCGTATTCCTTTTGGGGGAGGAGGAGAGGCGTCTAGCCAGCAAACTTCCATCTCTTCATTAGTATAAGAGCAATATCCTTAAATATAGATCTTGGGTAGATAATGTCCTAATTCGTATTTAAGAATTGCCACCCAGTACAGGTAACATTGTTCTGGTATTGATTAAACCTTTCGTCTATGTAATGGATAAATGGTAACTATGTACAGTCTGTAACTGAAGGCTTGTACAACTTTTTTAGGTCGTTTCATTTTCTCATCTAAATTTTAAGTAATTATATTCTTAATCTCTCTAGCTCTGCCTCATTGCAGCAATTATTTGCAATGAAGTTAATGCCACTTGAGAGATGGTCAGTTTTTGATTCAGAGTGAAATAATCACTAGTTACAAACAACTGCCCAAACAAGTGAATTATGTGTCAGACTTATCAAGCCCAGTCAAGACCACTGGAATTTTCCTATATTCTCCAGTCAAGGTTTGTATGAGAATTATGGATATGCCTGTACATATGTGTGTTGGGTTTGATTAATTAACCTGTGATTTTCAGCTATGAAGGCTAGCTTGTGCAGTGAATTTTCCTAAAGTGTAATCTAGAAATATCACACGGGGCCATTAAAAGCAATCCGTTTTGCTCTCTCACCTCGTGCTCACTTTGTACCAAATCTAATCACTTTCAGCTTTTTGTCAGACAGCTGTGCCCTGAAATTCTGACCCTTACCTATTGCTGTAAATTCATCTTCCACATGCCTGTATCTAATATACGAGCAATGTAAAATGTTTTTAATTTTGTTAAACGCTGTTCCAAACATAGGGGCAGAAGCATTATGCTCAGGAAACCAAAAAAAACCTTAAAATGGGAACAAGACTTGTCGCACAAGAAACAACAGAAAAAAAAGCAAGGAAAAAGGCAAAACAAAGGAATCGATCATGTATTACAGACCTATTCACCCAAATATGGCAGCACTCCAGCAACACGCAGGAGTTTGAGCAGAACTTTAAATACATGAGTTGTCAAACAGGAGTCAAGAGCTTAAGTGATTTGCTGGAAAGGGAACTAAATAAACCAGATTTATTATTTCATTTAAAAACAGATTTGTTCCATAAGGCCTTCCTGTGAAATATTCTAGATCATATGAATCCTTAGAAGTCAGCATTGATTTTCCTATCAATGAAAACTAAGTGAGAAAATATGCAGTGAAATGAGAGGGATCATCCAAATGATTCATGAGTTATGCAGTGATTTCAGTTACTCATAAACTACTTGACTGTTTTTTCTGGAATGACTTTGTTCCAAGTCTTTACAGCAGGCCACCTGACTGGTAGGAACATAATGAAAAATATTTTTGGTCTAAATCACTGCTAAACTGGCAGAAGTCATGCCTGTGAACAGAAAGCATCATCATTTCATCAAAAAACTTTCTCCCACACTTTAATGATATCCTTCCTCAATTTTCTACCCTGCTTCTATAAAGCATATACTTCTCATTCCTCTATGCTGAGCATAGCAGACGATGGGCTGACGGTGTTCACCCTCTGAAAACTACATTAAAAAAGCATTAAGATTGTGACACAGAACAATAAAAGCAATGGAGAGCTCAGTTCCTGAAGAAACGTACTGTATGTCCTCTCACACTTACCCAACACAGCACATTATGCAGTTGGGGTGCTTAATTATGCTGAGGTGCTGAAAAAATGTAGATATGCAAGGATAGACTGGGAAACTCAGAGGTTAAAATATGGATTACTAATATATTTGTTAGTATTACGTGTCAGATACATGAATAAAGCAAGATAATCTGTGATCTATTTAAAATGAAAAATATAAAACTTGTCTTTTGTAATATTTAAATAACATGTATAGTGAGACAATGCTTAATCCTATTATTTCACTAAGGAATAGGCATTTTTGTTCTTATTTTCCCTTTCCTCTCCATTTCCTTGCTCTTTATTCTGTTTTATATATATTCATATGTATACAACAAAGTATGCAACTGCCAGCAGAGGATTTGTTGAAGCTGAGAGGAACTTTAGTGGACGCTGAGTATTCAGATGTTGACTGACCTGTTTGAAAAACTGCATCACTCTAGAAAATGCAAACACCACAGGTGTTAGCAACTGCACCTTTCATCAAAATTCCTGTAGCCTGCTTGCTGAGACAAGCAGCTTGGGACTGCGTTTACAGCAAGCTTTTGAGAACAACTGATAAGAAATTTGGGTTCTAGTGGTGACAGTCTGAGTTTCTCCTCCTTTTAGCATAATAGTGGGAAAAGTTGGAAAAACACGTATTGTAAACAAACCCTGCAATGAAGACAGTCCTCCCTTTGGTCTTTGAGATGGTTTTAATCTATTTTTTAATCTTAAGAAATCACTAAAAACATCAGAAAAAGATTGTCAAGGCTACTAAATTGCTTCTGTTCCTGCTACATGCAAGGATTGTTCAATTCCAAATGAAACAAATGGGCCAAAGCTGATTTACTGAAGTAGCAATAGATGGGGCTCAAAAGCATCACTTAAACTCATTGCCACTGACCTCTGTGGGCTTGCAGCAGGCCATTAGAAAACCTCAGCTCTGTAAACAGTGAAAGAAAGGTCCTTAGGTCTCAACATAGAGCTCAGAAGGAAAAGCCACAGATCCAAACAGTGATAGTAAACCAAGCAGCCTCACCAAAGCAAGGTCCTACTTAAATAATCTTGATCTTTCACCGCTTTTCATGTGGATGAAACAAAGAGTGGGGCTGGCATTTTCTAACCGCTGGCATTTTGTCCTAATAAATGCTTTTGAAATACGCCCTAACTATATAAAATTATAAACCAAGAACATTTTAAAAATATACAGTATGTGGATTGATTTGTACTTGTCACATTAAGTGATGTAAATTACAGACCCATGGTTTTGTAAGAGAAAAATTACAACACCTCTCAAAGTACATTTCATCTATAGATTTCAAAGTCTTCCAAGGAAGTAGGTAAGTGGGCATGTTGCTTCTGCAAAGGGAAACATGGTGCAGAGGCGCAGGAGCCAGCGGAGACCATGCTGGTGTCATGGCTTGGCACAGGACTGCTGTGTGCTGCACAGCCTGCCTTGCCGTACCAGCAAACAGGCACTGTCTTTACATCTGAGCTTGTCCGCAACCAGGAGGTGCCCATCCCAGCCCCAGCCCAGAGTGTCTGCGGGGGCTCCAACCAGCCCATGGCACTTCCCCACCCCACACACAGCACCATGCTGAGGACTGCCATAGCTTCTCTAAGGCTTCACAGCAGGCCAGTAAGTCAGGTAATTCAGAAAGCGCCAAGAGGAAAGCAACAAGAAGAATCAGTGAGCTAGAAAGCATGAGCTAGAAGAAAAGACTGAAGATTCTGGGATTTTTTAATTTAAAATGATGTGAACCCTCCATAATAACAGCTTTCAATTATGCAAAAGGTTGCTGTCAAGGGAAAGGGACAAAACTATTCTTCACAGGGTGGGACAGGAAGGGTTAAACTGCAGCAAGGGAAATTTACTTTAGACATTAGGGAAATCTTTCTAGCTGTCAAGATAGTTCAGCACTGAAATCAATTGCCAAGGGAGAGTGGAATCTCAATCACAGGAGGGTTTTAAGAACAGGCTAGCTAATTAACTGTCAGGCATAGTTTAGGTATAATTGCTCCTGCTGGGGCAGAAGGCTGAACTACCTGACCTCCTGAGGCTCCCTCCAGCTCTACCTGCATTGATCATAGGATCTCCAGAGTACCAGAATAATCTATGTCCCTCATAAATTATATATAGGCAGAATATAAAAAATCCAAACAAGCCTAAAAGTTAATTACAGATGCTTAAGACATCTAATGCTATGTTGCTGTTATCTTAATAATTATAGAATTAAATCCGTATTACCTCAGGAATAATAATGTACTATCAACATTTTAATCTTATACAACTATGGACATTTGAGTCTTACATTGTAATGTATGGCTCAGACTTATTTTTATATTCCATACAATTATAGTATTCAAACTTTTTCACAATAGATCGTGATCGTGTTTTTGTAGAAACTTTAGCAGGACTTGTGTGTTGTACATGCACATTATCCATGTATGTAAATATAACTGCGTAAAAGTGCAGAGAGGAGAAAGATGGTGGAAGACAGCTCTTTGTAACATTCCACTCTGCTCATCACACATAAAAAACATCTAACAATAATGTGGTATCTCAGAGAGATGAGTCCTGACTTGAGTTACACTCCTGAACAGCTTCAGCTTTGTTTTCAAGCAGCAGATTGAAACAAATATTCTTGCAGGATACTTCTTCCACTATTGCACTATTCTACATAAATGAAAAATTCAAAGTCGTGCAATTGAGACTAATTTGACACAACCCCTTTCTCTACCTCATCTGTAATTAGCATCGCTGTCATGCTGCTACGTTCTACTGTTCTTTTTTTCTTACAGAAAAACGTTCAAATTTTTATTTCTTTCATTCCTCATAGCTAAATGGGTAAGAGGCAAAAAGAAATTAGCTCCTTTACTTTAGGAAACCCCATTCTCTTTGTTAATTGGAACTGCAAAGGAAAAACAATTTAATAAAACTAGTTTTTAAAAACTGATTAAATTAGCATATGAAAAAAAATTAACCTTTCTATGAGAACCTGGAAAATATTTGTGAGAATTCTGCACAGAATTCTGTAGTTAATTCAATGACCAGAGGGAGCTATATAAGTTTGACACGGAATCACGGAATTTTCAGAGTTGGAAGGGACCTCTAGAGATCATCTAGTCCAACTCCCCTGCAAAAGCAGGATTGCCCAGAGCACGTTACTCAGGACTGCATCCAGGCGGGTCTTGAAAATCTCCAGAGAAGGGGACTCCACAACCTCCCTGGGCAGCCTGTGCCAGTGCTCTGTCACCCGAACCATAAAGAAGTTTTTCCGTGTATTTGAACGGAACTTCCTGTGTTCTAACTTGTGCCCATTACCCCTCGTCCTGTCACTGGGAACCACTGAAAAGAGCCTGGCTCCATCCTCCTTCAACCCACCCTTTAGATATTTGTATGCCATAATACAAAACACAAATCAGTGGAAGTAGATATTGCTGGAAGAATTGCCTAAACTCACTCTATAATTATAAAACATTCAATATAAGCAATAAAATTGCATGAAAATCAGTTATACAGCTGGAAATAATGGAGTGAACTGTAACCTTATGCCATGACTCAGGTCATAGCGCAGAACTTGCAGTATTTTCACTGAAAAATGGAGAAGTCCTTTAGTTCTGTCTAGCAAACTACTGCCACTAATGAAGGAAAACTCACTTCATTGAGACATTATGAAGCCAACCCCCTAGGAGGACTGAAACACTTTGCTAAAACCCCAGATCACCATGAATTACAGATCCAGTCAAACATCTGGAATATTTTCTACAAAACAACCGCTCTTTACACCCACCCCTTACACACTACTAGTGTGTGGTATGCCCCTCATTCATCACCATTTCCAGATACAATGGCCATCAGGAAAAGACAGGCAAATGGCAATACAAAGCTAATTAAACGTGATCTAAAGGAAGGTCAATAATTTTGCATACAAGAAAGTTTCTTTGAGCCTACCCATAGAATTATGTTATTGTATGCATCTATGTTGAAGGAGCTCAGCAGCAGCAGCACTTCAGTCAATGGTAGGCAATGCTGCTGTACTCAAATACAGAGACATATAGGAGTGATGTTACACAGAAGCGTACAAGAGTGGTAGCTAGATCTTAGGAAGCCTGAGTGTGATCATGGCAGAGAGACACATCACAGCATTTACACAGACAGTACTTTGTGGGCTGCTAGACCCCACACTAGGCAGGTACAAAGACAAAGATTTTTCCCCCTTGTGACAGCCAGTTTTGTTGACTGTCCCCACAGGAGAAGCTGCGCTTGCAAGGTCACAGCTCCACCTCACGGTGAGTCTCAGGCCAGGTCAGGGTGGCAATCTCAATACACCATCACACCCAACGGCACACAGGAAGACTGAGTGGAAGAAAGTCAGGTCCCCACTTACAAGCCTCTATCTAGTCGCCCTGTATAGTGGGGGGAGCCAGACCTCTCCAGGAGGTTACACAGAGATCCAGGGCAAGTCTTCACTAGGCTCCTAATTGCTTTTTTGAAATCACCCTCTGGAAGTACCTCTTCCTATACATTATACAAGCTCCACAGACAATGCAGACCAATAATTTAGGGTAAACAAAGTTGTGTAGCAGGAATGCTTTTCTACCCAGAGACTCCATAAGTGCATAAAGAAGTTATCCACATGACTCAAATTATATGCATCTTGTAATACCATTACTTCTTTGCAGTTACTTTTTTATTTCTCATATTATGTACCATATTGGGTATTAACAGTTCACATTTGTGTTTATTGTTTCCATTTAGTCCTTTAATATTATAGTCATAGTGCTGGTTCCAAAAAGTGGGTTTTTTTTCACTAGTTTTTAATTGTAAAATACTAGTTCCAGGATAAATTAGTCATTTGAGTCAAGTAAAGCTTTTTTTTGCTTTGCTTTTTAAAATAAAATGAAGCATAGAGTAATACATCAACACATACACACTAAAATATTTGAACTAGGTATTGAAACTTGTAGAAACAATACTAATAATATTAACTTTTAGTCAAGCCTGGGAATTCAATAAATAACAAGGGAAAAATGGAATCAAATTTAGCTAAATCCCAAATCACTGTAATCTTTACTACGTGCATCACTAACCAGTGGCTGCCTCTTTCTTGTGTTCTCTTTTCAATTGAGACTCTGGGTACCAAAGCAGAATATTTGACAAACTCTGGCTGCTGTTTTCCTTTTTATTGTAGCACTCTCTTCTATATTTTTAATTCCTTAAAACTACACATTTTTTTTCTTGCATTACAACAGTAATTCTTCTGAAGGCTACCGATCCCTCAGTAAATACCAAACATGAAACAGGCTGCAGTGCAACATTTGTCAGCAAAATCCCTATAGCCTGTTATTTATCTGAGAAATCTTTTTGATAAATATTTCAAAGAACAATAGATGAAGACATCTTGAATGCGGACTCCTTATGCTGTAAACAAGACATTTTTTATTTCAAAGTAAATATTTGTTTTGTGAATTAAGTAAAGTACCTTCAAAAGTTGTTTTATTTCCTAGGCTGTTTTCAAAAAAATTATGACTAGTTACTGATTTCTAGCATTTCACTTAAAAGTTGTTGCCAAAACGGCAGTATCAATTAAACATGTAGCTAACAGCTTCCATGTCCCCATTTACAAGTACAGTAACTGCCTGTTAATATATAACCATTTCAGAATTTCCATAGTATTACAAAAAAGGAAGATACGAAACCATTTACATGGAGTTGCGGGTTTCCAACAACACGACTGAAACGTTTCATATTGTACACCACTACTACGTAATGGACATAATGAAAGGAACATGAGTGTTTACTACTTTCTCCATGAAGGAAAAAACAACTGGCCAGTTGTTAAAACTAAGAAGACAGCATTTATTAGCTTGTTATTGTGTGCTTCCATAGGAAACACAGCAGTACTACTGCTGTACAGTACTAACATAGGATATTTTATCTAAGGCTACACTATATTACCTCTGTGGGTCCTGTCCATGGTAAATGTTTGTCAGCTTTAGGGTGAGAGACCATAAGAAATGATTGTGCTACCCTGTTTTTTAAGCTTCAGGTATATTTATCTAAGTGCTACAATGGCAAGTCACTAGAAAAAGAGAATTCCAGACAGGAGAAATACCAATTATTCTGGTTCTTTAGTGACCATGAGGATGGATGCAACGATCTGGATTAAATAAGAATCACTGCCTTCACTGAGACTGTAACTGTATGTAACTGTACTGTCTGTCTGGACTTTTATTTTCTTAGCTTTCTTTGATGTGGCTAGGTTAAACATGACAGAGAAACAAAACACCTTGCGAAAGGCCATTATGAGAACGTCCCTTAACCAGGAACTACTGGAAGTACACACAGGAAATGTTGTCCTTACAACACAGCACATGCAGTCTTATACTACAATGCACTCAGTCAAAATCACTAAGCAGCTTCAAAAAACTGGTAAATGCAGTCTTTCCGTATCATTAGTTACATACAATATATTTGGGCAATGTCGATGAAAGCTTTCTAGACTACGACAATGGTATGCCTCTAAGTGCTACAGTTTATGACCTTTTAAACTATTGTAACAATTTAGATGATCTGTCAATCCATTTGCTTTTCTATGAATAAACACTATTAAGTTTACTAAAATTACATTTCCTTTACGTAAGGTATATTTGAGAAAGACAAACAGTAATTATTTCTGACTCACTTTTAATGAGTGCTTTCCAGAATCCAACGTCTGACACAAATGAATTCAACTCTGAGGGTTAAGTAAAAAAAATTACTGTAGAATCAGCAAAGTTTGAGCATCCTGAACTCACCCCAGCCTCTTTATAAACCTAGAATTGCAAGTATTTCTGGCAATAATTTTAAGAATTAGCAAGAGAGCAAGAGAGTGGTACCACTATCATAAATGGCCAAATGGCTTAACTGAAACCTATGAGACAAAATGGAGCATGAAGAGTCTTTCGTCCCATCACCCTTGTTTGACTGAAGTCTATCATTTTTTTATTCCAAAGGTCTCTTGCTCAAAAGAGGTTTCTTGTTTATCTATTTTCACCTTTAATTGATCTTTACTGAATGTAGTCAGGCTGTGCTTCTCATCATTAATCTATAGTACGATGATTCCTGCAGGAATCCAACTGTCCTGCTGAGCATTCCTCTGTAAACTAAACCTTGAGCAAGTCCACAACTATGTTTCTTACCAAGTTCACAACCACTCTACCCAACATATGCTCTTTTAGCTCATACCCTCAGAATGGTATTTTTGGTCATTGTCTACATTCCAAGTTACTGAACAGATCTTTAGCTCCTCCTGGATTTGTAACCTTTAAAGCCTCTTCATGTAGTTAGAGGCTCTAAGTGCTGGCATGATTACACGTATTCTCTAATCTCCATTTAGCTCTACAAATATTAATTTCCCCATTCTTGCAGTGCCATCAAGGCTATCCACAGACTATTAGCATTTCCTTTAAGAGAAAATATGGGGTGCAGTTGTTAATCCAGATTAAGTACTAAACAAACACAGCAAAGAGCACTGCTTCACCAGTGGCTGAAATAACTCTCCCTGAGGGAAGACGACTGCAGGATGGGGCCGCAGTACATTCACTGCCTCTGCCCTAGCCTATCTGCTTGAAGTCAAAGGCTGAGGACTTACATCAAAACGAAATGTTTTTTATTAATTTCTCAGTGAAGAAAGTATTAATAAAAATAATAAACACATCAATGCACTGGACTTAGACATGGTAAAACAGCATTTGACCTAACTGCTCAATAGTTGACAGACCAGCAGCTGCTGTAGTTGCAGCATGTTTATTTAAAATACAGAACACAGAGTAGATTAACTATATGAAAATAGTGGAGCTGGAGAAGAATTTGCTGAAGTATGTTATAAAATTAGCAATTAAGATAACTTTCTGTTAGCTTCTGTTATAGAATCAAAACCAAAAAAAGAGTTTTGATTCCATAAATTGGTTTACGAAGTCCCTGCCTTCCCCACTCATTCTAGCTCTTAATCTGCAGTTCAGTGCACTCCAACTGTGCTAAGATAATTTATTACAGGCGTGTGCTATAAATCAGATAAAGAATAAATAAATTCATCGGAGTAGATGCCATATTCTGCACAGACTGGTAGATGGATAAGTCTAAATTAAACATATTAATGTAGCTATCTGAAAGTCAGTCAACACAAACTGTTGTATCTCCCACTGTATAACACTGTGAATCAGCCACACAATATAAAGAACTACAGGTATCAGACGAGCCGGGAACATCTCCAGGCACCGAACTGTGAACCATACTGTAGAGATGTGTAAAGAAAACAATAAATGGATGGGTAGTAGGGTCTTAGATTGCTCTGAGCTGAGCATATGGCTGAGACAAAAAGCAATCTGCAAATTATAAAGCCAAACTATCAATTTTAGAACATATTAACTACATAATGGCTTTACCATACAAGGAACAACCCCCAAAATTTTATAAATCAATATTTACTTGATTTATATAGATCACATCAGGGTGATATATTAGTACAACTCAAGATAAACTGAATGGTTATGACTGCAAATGGTTCTAAGATCCCATTAAAACAATTTAACAGACATTCAGTCCAGAAAGGTTAGCAGAACGTGCCTCTAAGCTACCTACAATGGGTAAAAAAATGCTCTCCAGATCCCCGTTGGGAGACCACGAAAGATCACAGGCACTGTCAGGTCCCAAGGCCCTGACAAAACAAGAGTTTTCTCAGATGAAATTTCCAGATGCTCCTTGCAAACAGACCATTCCCCAGACAACAGAACAAGGGAAAACCCCAAGTGGTCCTTGCCAAAGATGATATGAGAGAAACATAGCAGCGAGTGCAAAAAAAAAGTTACTTTGTGGAGACAGACCTATGGGGAATTTTGTACCAGCAAGGCTACTATGCATTAGAATATTGTTTCAGATGCAGCTAAGATCAGAAAAGCCTCAAAGTTACTGCTGACTACTGTTTTCAGCTATGGAAAGTTACTAATTGCACTCTATTTCCTATGAAATAGCAATCTACATCCTGCCACTTAAGGTGAAGATATCAAACCATCAAAGATATCAAAATGATTCAAATTCATATCAAAAAGATTTTTAAATGACATTGAGTTTTTTAACATTGCTTTTTACATTTGATCAAGCATAGAAAAATCACCCTCACTGATAAACATTTTGTGGGATGTCTTCCATACCTTTAGAAAATGAGTTCTTCTGTTTTCCTCTAGTATCACATCTGCCTCTGACTTTTGCTTTGCTTGCATAAGCCACTCTCACTGAAATTGAAATAATAATTTTATTATTGTCACTAATTGATTGCCATACATATGTGCATTCAGATTTAATTCCTTAGCCATATTATGACAAGTCTGAGTGTCTAATTTTAGACCAAGAACATTTGAAATTTTGGCTCACTTGGTCTAGCCCATAATCTGTCAAGTCTTTTGATTCCTGACCTGTAGGTACTGTAGCGAAGGAGCAGAGCACTATTGATGTTTATTTCACAATTCTTCAGCCTGTTCTCTCTCTGAATTAATGCTCTTCATGCGACATAATTCTCTCCAACCACCTCAGATTTCAGGATGCACAACTGAGATTAAAATCCACATTCAAGCACTTTCATTCAACATGGATGTACTCTTATCGCTCAAATCTATGGTTATTTCACAGCATTAGATACGAAACCATTTGCACTCACTTCATAAACATCAGCAGTCACTGGTGTTTGAAAGCACTGATAAAATGCATTTATGATATCCGTCCTGCTTCTGGAAAGCTGCGGGTTGTTTTTGTTTTTCTTTTCTAAACAGCACACATTCTTTGAGCTGGACATGCTCTGCAAGCGCCACACAGCTGGGGTGAGTTGACCTTGGCTGGCTGGATAGCTGTCAACAGGAAAGAGGGACAAAATTAGCTTATGAGTCGAGATAAAGACATGGAGATCACTTACCGATGGCTTACCAATCACTATCACAGGCAAAAAAGCCTTGCTGAAAACTAATTCATTTCCCATTAACATTGAGTTCCATGGTGACAAAAAAAAAAAAACAAACCACTTTACTCCCCCCCTGTTCTCACCTTTCCCAGACTGAACTTCACTCCTCCCTTCCTGAATCCTGTCCCCAGGCCAGTGGCGTGGGGGATGGGGAATGGGGGCGATGGTCAGTCCCTAACAGCCCCGCTCCCTCCTCCCCATACCTCTCCCTGACCCACCACGGCCTCCCCACAGCCTGCAGGGGAGTCCCCCCTCGGGCACCTGGACCACCTCCTCCTCCTCCCTCCTCAGTGCACACATAGCTTTTCCTCACGCTTTTTCTCCTCGTTCCTCTCCTTTCCCGCATTTCCCCCCTTTCTTCAATCCATTTCCCTGAGGTACCACAGCCCAGCTGAGGGGCGGCTGGAACCCGCCAGAACCGGCCGGAACCTGCTGGAACTGGCCCCGCCCACCTCTCCTCACACAGACTCCTCAGCCCCACTGCCACCCCCGGGCACGGACACCCCATGCAACAACGTTATTTTACAAGGTACTTTTACAAATTCTCTACATATTACACAGTTCTAGGAAGCACTTAAAATACCTGATACAGAGGAAATGTAAACAGGAGGGGTTTGATCTATCGAAGCACTTGGCAACACCTGCGAGTCCTGTACCGGACCAAGATCCTGCCACTGAATGTTGCTCAGTTCTTCCTCAGACTGAAATGACAAATGAAAACACACCGCTATTTATCACAGCTCATGTACTAATAGTACTAAAGGACAATTCACAGTTCATTTGGGGAAGGCCGTAGGTAAGCTGCTGGGGAAAGCCACAGTCCTGTTGAATTACCAGGAGCACTTGGGAGAAAGGCCAGACTGTATTTGAAAAAGTTGTAGTAAAAACACCCCATAGATACATTTTAAGAGCTTTTTACTTTTAACTAGATCTTTTTTGTCCACAAAACAAAAACAACTTGTTGCTTTTTGCTTAGCTTTATGTATTTCCTCATTATTTATTTCACGGGTACCTCTGAGCATAACAGCTGATGTCGGTATTTGCCTTAAAAACCATGACTCGAGACTTGCTGTTTTCAGCAACTACTGATTTTAATGTTACTTGCTGGATTAGCATTATAATCTGTTCCAGGTAATTGCTATGTAGTCACAGGATAAACTGCAAAGCCACTGAGTGACCATCCAAAGGCAGCACTGGCGGTGGAGGCCCTTTCAAAGCCCTGCACGCAGGACCTTCACGTTCTCCGCCTCGTGAGATGGCGCCAGTGAAGCCATTCTGCCATGGTAACCCACAGAAATCCCAAGGGCAAAAAAAGAGCCCGATGTAGCAGGGAAAACCAGTGCTCTAGGCTTAGCTGGTGACAGCCACTTCTATTCCAGGTTAACTTTAATTCTCTTCTGCCCATTTGCTGTTGGGGCAGCTTCTCTCCATACAAGGAAGAGCACCAGGCTAACAGCCTTGACAACATTAGGGAAAAACTGTATCATCAATTTTGAAGGTATTTTCCCCACCCAAATATTCACATACTTTAAAACCCCCATAGATTTTAACCTATAATTAACTATCAGTGATTATTACAGTTATTGATTTCATTCTCACATCAGGAGATCAAATTTAATCCACAGATTTACCACTGCAAATGTGTGCAGGTCTCAATTGAATTAATTGCTTAACTCCAAACACATTAGATCTGTAGTGAAGCACACGTGTACACTCCTTCAAAAGATTAGCTGTTGTCTGTGTTCGGAAGCCATTTTTAAAGTAGTGTCACTGGGTACTCATTCCATTCCAGTGTGACCATACACAAGACCCTCTGATTTACAGGTAACTGAACCCAAGACTAAGTTTAGCATTCATCTTTTATCCAGGAAAACATCAAAGCCTTCCATGTCCAGGAGCAGAGTCACAAGAAGATACTTTGGTAGTAATCCAGGCACACATTCTTAGATGTGCACTGGTTAGGATGTGACCCTGAAGTGGCAAAACCTCTGACATGAACCAAACATTCACCTTGAAGCAAGATCCCAAAAATACCACCAGAACTTTGTTAACTTTAATGCCGTGTTTCCTTAGGCTACAAACTAAAACAATGATGTCTCTTCAAAAGCAAAGAAAACTCCTGGTAACACTGAACATAAATGAAACAAGTTTGCTGGGGAATTTCCCTCTATCCACCATAGCCTTGCAGCATGTGGTCTTTTTTCCAGGCCTGCAAGATATTCCAGGTTTTTCAGCAAAACGTAAGGTCTTTCTGTGCTGTAACAGACTCCCCCCTCAAGTCTCTTAGGGCCCATCAAAATACATTTTCTATCCTCTCTGAGGTCTGGTTGCATGTCTGCCTCCTGCTCTTCTCCAAAGTCACCCTTCCTCTAACAGTGCCATCAGCTTCTCTCTTGCTGAGTCAGCAGGTCGCCCTTTACATGTACAATCCTGCTCAGTCTGGCAAACCTCCCTCAAGGAAGGATGCTAAAGCTCTGCCATGGAAGGAGTGCTCCTATCCCATCCCATCCCATCTTCTCCACCTGCAGTAGCCAGGACAGTACACTGCCACCAAGCAGCTGAGATAATTTTCTGTTATCAAAACACAAGGAACACAACCTTCATTAGCAGATACTAAGTCTGCACACAGCAGATAACATCCACTGCACTCTCCTTACCACTGAACATCTGCAGCTCTTAAGAGAAATTACATGACAACAGGGGAGCCATCAGCTGGTGCTACAGGGCTGAGCAGTGCTGGGTGATGCTGATTTTCAGCTGAGCTTGCAGATAGCTTTATCTTAACCTTATTTCAAACACTACTTGTAAGGTAGAATAGCTCTAAACTTGTCAATGATGGATAGAAAAAAACGTACAGTCAGGATGTTGAGTGGTATGTGTGTGTGTCGAGTACATAGAAGTGACTTGGTAGCTCATTACCAACATGCCATGCAAGGCATTGTAGTGCGCCTCCCATGCGAGGAAGTCCTCACTAAGGAGAATCAGTTATACTGGTGATCAGTCTGGTGCTGCTCACCTCTTTTGGCCAGTGGTATGCTTGGCATTGAGCTGTTCTGCTCCTTATATTTCTGCTTATATTAAAGGCACTGGGAGAAACAGATATTGGGGGGGAAAACAATGCCACCTTCTTGAATGACAACAGCTTTCAGGGCTAAGCCATGTCCACTGTCTCAGCGCTGATGCTCTCTGCTCATCATATGGAGGAGGACAGAGCAGGCAGGCAGCAAAAGACCACTGATGCACCAAGCTGAAACTAACTGCTACCATTGAAACCACTCTGCTCTGGGAAAAGGGTGACAGAAGCTGGTTTACTCTAGAAAAGGTGAAGCTGTGGTGTAGACCTGGCAATTGTCATGACCTGGGAGAGGTCAGACAGGTGGCAAGAAGTAGGGAGACAAAGGAGATGGCAGGGAGTGCCCAGCTAGTCACCAGGGTGATCCTGGCTCTGGTTCATATAGGTGACAGCAGCGCATAGTTCTGCTTGCTTCCTGGGGCAAAGACATCAGCTTCATTTGAAGGAAAGTAAATCAGATAATAACGTTAATGCAACTATAAGAACAATGAAGTCCTAGAAGAGGTTATAAGGGAGGCTCTGGAGTTGCCTTCCACAGAAAGAACAGATTAGACAAAGTTAAGCAAACTTCTCTGATCTTGACTTGCTACAGACAGCAGCGGATCATTTCTTAAGGTGCCTCTTTCTATGATTCTAGTCTTTCACTTACATGTATTATGTACTGCTAAGTTTACCAAATACCAGGTTCTAAAATGGCAATTTTACCTTCATTTGAATGGATTTTCATCTATCCTAAATTCAATGAAAACAGTAAGCAATGCTATTTAAGAATAGAGTTTAAGGAAAAAAGCTTCTGCTTGCTTAACTGTTTTTTTTTTCCTAAACTGTGTTACACAGGATATAGTGTATGCAATAATTAAATAACTGTTCTAAGACAATTTTCTGCTTAAATGACCATGCAATATATATAACAGTGTTCTGTATTTTGCTTGGAGGTGAAGAAATAAATCTAGAGGAAAGAAACATCTTAAAAAGAATAAGATGACATAATTAGTACCATCTGTATGGATCTTGTAGCCTCATAGAGTTTTACTGAAAAGAAACAGTAATGAAATGTTATTCTAGGTTGTTACTTTTTAAAGACTGATTCAACTGGGCAACATCGCCAGCTTTTATAGACCAGTGCTGCTCCACACACATCAATGGAAACATATTTGCTCTATTCCTAAAATGAAAGAAGTGATAACTCCAAGAACCTACAAGACTTTTTATTTGAAGTGAATGCCAACTTTTCTATTAACTTCACAGAATGCCTTCAAAAGTTAATTCAAATTTAAAGGGATTGTAATACACATTTCAGGGTTCATTAAGAAAATTTCACAAAAAGTATTAGTGGTATAGGCAGCTTAATATTTTGTTAACTTAGTTTAAATAAAACTGGGATTTGTGGTCAATTCTGGAAAAGTCTCTCATGTTTTCTAATCTGATTCTTCCAGATTGATTTTGTAAATACAAAAAGCCACGTGGATTTAAAAACCACTGGAAAAATAATCAGTTTGGTTTTAATCACCTTTAAACAGAATTCACTTCCTCCAAAGGCCTCAGATAGAAAGAGTTATGGAAAATTTTATTTCATAGCCTATGACATGGCACATGTCAAATTAGTTGCAGCCTAGATAGCCCTTCCTTTTCTTTTACCCATTTCACTCTAAACAATCATTCTGAAGTTACTACATTCCTAGCTTATGTAAACAGACAAAGAAATCAAGAAGCAGAGTTCTTTGTTCCTAACCAAAACCCATCAAAAAAAGCGCAACATGCCACGGTCTCCTAAAATATCACCCTGCGTTCCAAATGAAAATTTCTTTAAATGTGCTTTTCACTAGTTATTCTACCTACTTTGCATACTCAGTTTACAACCACTTCTTAACCTCAGTGGCTACTATGATACTACTTTCCATTCCATATCACCATGGTTATATTATTATGACAAATTATCCTGCCACATCATTAACAACAAATGTTCCAGTTCAGCAAAATTACCTTGTCTTTAGTCTTATCTTCTAATCAACAAACAAGGTCAGCTTGACCTTCTGACGTAACCAAAACACTTCCAAGTAGCTACCAGCCCATAATACAATTCACTTGTATCAAGCAATATTAAGTCTAAATTTTCCCTTCTGCAAATCCAGAATTCCTCCACAAGGTCACTCAGTTGATTACTGTACTCAGTGCAACACATGTAACATGCTTTATAGTTTGTTTTGTTTTCAGTACCATTATTCTTATATTAAATGAGAGGCCCGTGTTGTTTGCTAGAGTAGATGGTACAATTCCATTTGTGATATTAAAATCTTCTGCTGGATTATAGGTCTACTTTCTCTTTCTGCGTGCAAGTGTGAAGGGTGGGATTATTCTGCTGCTTCAACCATCATGAAGCACATCGCATCATCAAGCAACAGGTCTTGGCTAAGAAAAAAAAGATACTTTTGAACATGCTCAGCATCATTGTTTTACTGCCAATATTGCATGCTTCTCTAAATTTTTATTGTGGAAGGCTAATATTTTTCAGCTTCCACAAGCAAATAGAGGTGGTGTCATTGAAAAGGCACATCTGCTATTAGTGAGTGCAGCAAAAAAGAAAAAAAGTCTTTTGGTCTATTTTTTTTTAAGCACATGCTTGTAAAATCAAAGTTACTCGGGACAAATTTTTTGAAGATAGGAACTCTAAATTGTTGAAATCCTTTAAAAAAATCCCTTCCTAAAAATAATAATAAAGTATTTTTTAAAACTTTGGCACAATAATATTTCTTGAACATGGAAGACACAGAAATTACTATACACAATTACAGAGTTATCTAGGTTACATACGTCTAAGCGTTGTTTCTACCAGCATAAACGTTTGTGTGCTATAAGGCAACCATCTGAGGAGCTCAGGAAGGGGCCCCAGACCCTGGAGGGACTGGACAACAAAGGGAGAAAGAGCCACAGTGTCCCCGCAGAACACGACAGAAGGTGTTTAGCACTTAAAGGACACGGGATTCTCCAATACAAAATCCAGCTCCCCCAAAATTAGGGATCTGGAACTGAGCAGGACTCCTCCCTGGCTCGTTAGGCTATCTTATTGCAAGATCACATCACACATAATTGTGTCTACAGACTGAGCTACTTCACCCAGCATAATTATTCTTTTTGCTCTCCCTTATCCGGTTAGTCTTTTCTGGGATCCCAGTGCTCTAAGGTACAGAAGTGGTCACAAAGCTTACATTAAGCAGCCTTAATGTAGTCAACACCAGTTTGAAGCCTTTTGTACTTTTCCCAGCACTCCCTTTCAGTTTAAAAGGCTCTTTTCTCACCTTGCAATCATATCACTTCTTAAGCTAATGAGGTCTAACCGCACATTATCACATCTTTGGTCATGTTTGACAAGGCTCCTAGGATTCATTTACAGTTTTTAGTTTTGTATCTCATTAGTGACTCACAGTCATCATGCAGTAGGACTCGTTCATTTGAATTCTGCTCCTCCTCCATCACTTCTAAATTCCACCTGAAATTATTTTTATTCCCTAAATTAATAACCTTGAATTGCACACTACTGAACTACTTCCTATTTCAATTATTCCAGTCATTCCATTTTACTTATTTTCTTCTCAGACAAGGTTAGCAGCACAATCTTATTCCCCATCACAGTCATTCATGAAACTATGACACAATGTTGGTTAACCAGAAGTCAAATTTGTGTTGAATTCTGTCTCAGTTTCTGTGCATCTCTGAGTTTTTAAGTTGCCCTCACCCCCCCCAAGCTTAGATTGTGGTCTACATCACAATCAAATACAATTGAAAATTCCTGATGGGTCAGAAATGTTTTTTTATTCACACTTAGAAATGGCAGAACAAGAAGAGAAATTTTAAACCTGAAGGGAGCTTTTAGAAGAATGGTATCAGCAATCAAAAATATATGCTCAAAGTCAAAGTGCCACCTCTGCCTTAATTATAACATCATTACTTTGATGCTACACTTGGTTGGGTAGTGTCACAAAGCTATGATTCAAGTCTTGGGAGCGGCAACACTAGACTCAGACTGTTACAAAGGGCGATTTTATACCTGAAATATACAGAGGTTTTATGACTTTTGCTTAGCATTCTGTACTTGAACAAAAATTAAAAGGTCATCTTTTCAACTTCTCTGGGAAAAGACTGATCACGTTAGGACTTGCGGCACCCTGGAACAAAATAGGAGCAACTTAATGTTGACAAGTTCATTTATCTTTTGATAAATTCTATCAATGAAAACATTAACAATAAAAGTGATTGCTCATTCGAAAGAAAGTCTTCGTATTTTGTTTTTCAGCCAGGATTAATTTGGTTCATAGACTAGTGTGAGTTGGAAGGGACCTTTAAAAGTCACCTAGTCCAACTTCCCCTGCAATGAGCAGGGACACCTTCAACTACATCAGGTTGCTCAGAGCCCTGTCCAACCTGACCCTGAATGTTTCCAGGAATGAGGCATCTACCACCTCTCTGGGAAACCAGTGACAGTGTTTCACTGCTAAAAAGTTTATCCCATCTTTAGTGTAGGCCCCCTTTAGGTACTGGAAGGCCGCTATAAGGTCTCCCTGAAGCCTTCTCTTCTCCAGGCTCAACAACCCCAAATCTCTCAGCCTGTCCTCATAGCAGAGGTGCTCCAGCCCTTGGATCACTTTTGTGGCCCTCCTCTGGACCCGCTCCAACAGGTCCATGTCTTTCCTGTATTGAGAGCCCCAGAGCTGGATGCAGTACTGCAGGTGGGGTCTCAGCAGAAGAGAGGGGCAGAATCACCTCCCTTGACCTGCTGGCCACACTTCTTTTGATGCAGCCCAGGATATGGCTGGCCTTCTGGGATGTGAGCACACATTGTCAGTTCATGACCAGCTTTTCATTTGCCAGTACCTCCAAGTCCTTCTCAGCAGGGCTGTGCTCAATTCCTTCATCCCCCAGCCTGTATTGATACCAGGAGTTTCCCCGACCCAGGTGCAGTACCACACACTTGGCCTTGTTGAACCTCTTAAGGTTCACACGGGCCTGCTTCTTGAGCTTCTCCAGGTCCCTCTGGATGGCATCCCATCCCTCAGGTGTGTCAAACACACCAGCCAGCTTGGTGTCATCCACAAACTTGCTGAGGGTGCGCTTAATCCCACTGTCTATGTCACTGATGAAGATTTTGAACAGTAATGGTCCCAATATGGACCCCTGAGGGACACAACCCAGTGACATACCCAGTGACAGAAAAAGAATTTAAATGCCAACTGAGATGTCCAGTTTTAGCTGTGAAAAATACATAGATCACTTAGGAATCTGAAAACAGCATTTCTTCCTTGGCTTGTTGTGTTTGCAAAGAAAATTATGTACCCTTGCCAAGTTATTTGCAAAACCCAAGTTATACCAGTTTTATGAGACATCAATGATAGATTCAATCGTAATGCCAAACAATTTTGTGATTTGCAGTTACTTGGTTAACTCCTATGCACTCTTCTACTGGATTTGCTCTGTAGTATGAAGTATCATTATTCCAAGGTCATGTAAGAAAAATGAAGGATGTGTTCCCAACAATTATCATTGATTAAGAAAAAAAACCCCCCCAAACAATAAATTAAATAATATGAATTCACACTATACATTCCCAGGTTACAGAAATTGCTTTTTGGCTGTAAACTACCCGTAAAATATTTGTAAAACTTTAAAAAAAAAATGTTCTATAATCCTTAAAAATCTTTAAAATGCCTCTATAAATAATTTGGCATTTTTCTTTTTAAGTGTACTTCTTTCTCATTTCTGATGCATATATGAGTTTTTTGCAAAATGAATGCCTGTCGCAAACAACACAAATGCTAAGCAGGCTTGGAACTACTCAAAAAGAGCCTGTGTAGCTGAAGCGAAAGAAATATCCATTCCATTGGCAAGTTAGACTTTCTGAAGAAACTGGAATATCGAGCTGCCTGACTAGCAGAAAGGAAGATGGATGACTCTTCTTGAATTAGACACTTGAAACTTACTTCTGCTCAAAACAGAATATAATCGATTTGGGAAGAAGTTGAGTCTAACACCGGGAATGCTTTATTGTAAATAGTAGATTCCATTTAAAGGTTTTAAAGGTATTATACAGCTTAACCTTCAAAACGAGTAACAGTTTATTTGTGCAGTTACTCACTGAAATGGGTTGAGATACCCATTTAAGAAATATTTTACTCTGTCCTTTACATCCTACTTTTTGTATTTATTATTAGCTCAGTTTGTTACTTGTTCTATTTGTTTCTCTTTAGGTTCCGAGACAGCAGATTACCTTGCACTGGCATCTGAAGGGCATGTAAGCAAACCTGAGCTCAGACCAGCCTCTTCAGGTAAGAAACTACAAATGGACTTTCTCCAGCAAGCACTTGGTTTAGCTTCTGACCTTACTCTATTCATATATAACCTTCTAGAAAGAAGCGCGGTACTCCAGCGAGCATCTTTAAAGGTCATACCCTGGGAGAAGGGGCTCTATACTATAATGGGATAATTAATTCTAACTCTCCAGGTGATGACTCCTGAAGGCTCAGAACCACTTCTACTCTTCGTAAATTAAATTAATTAAGATCTGGCGCTAAGCCTTTTCAGCAAGGAAACCCGTATCTAGGATACCAGACACGAAAGGAGAAGTTTCAACAATAAAGTTACAAGTAGCCCCATCACACACCCTAGCTATGTGTAACTTTTTTTGGGTTTTCAACTGAGGTATAGCACTGGCCAGAACATGATCTATGTGAATTGCAGATACTGTTGTTAGTGGTACAATATTTTATGGAAGAACACTTCTGCAAGCATCCAATCTGAAAACTTCCATGCAATTTATATCCAGTATTCACACACAAATATGTCTTTGATACTGTTGGGTTTTTTTAATAGAATAAAAGTTATCTAATAATTTAATTGACAAAAAAATAATCCACCTAAATTCTGGTGCCATTTTAATGACTCTGTGAATAATTCAGCTATCATACAGGCCCCAAATTTAATTCATATACAGTCTACATCTCATTTGATAACATAATTACTGAAAATAAATTTGGATAGTTGTTCTTACATAAACATAGATGTGCACTTCCTTTTTGAACCTGTCATATATGCATCTACCTGCTTCAAAAACTTGGGCCTTAGTTCTTTGTTTCAGAAACAGATATCTAGATCAGAAGCATCAACTTTCTTACGGAGCAACAAATATTAAGCTACTAAAAATTACTAATTTTTAAATTTTTTCTATTACGTTTAAATAGCTTTATGCTGAGTATAAGGCACAATTAAATTATTTTAAATACATTTATGTTTAATACTTATGATACTAGCATTGGTGTTATATTCCTGTCATTTATATGGTTTTACAAGTCATGCAGCAGAAAAATGAAGAGAGAAGTTAAACCAGACAAGCTTTCAAGGACTGTTTTTGTTCACTAAACGTCCTAAATTCTTCATTAAATAATGCAGTGGTGAATTATGAAATTCTGTAATACAGCAGAATTTCTAGGGCTGCTAAAAGTTCAAGTACTATTCTTTATTTGAAACATAATCAATTTGCACTGAAATGCCATGCAAAAATAATGCTTTAATTTAGCTATAGAAGTGATTCAATAGAATTCAAGTGAAGGAGACAATGTTAAGCAAAAATCCAATTTTGGGATATGCTTCTTATGAAACGTACTCATCGATAAAGAAGATGCATACCCCTCCAGGCCGAGACCTCCTCCCTGTCAGCCACGAAGCTGTCCATAAGGAATGTGCTCCCTTTGTCTTTACCCATAAGGAAGGTCTCCAGTGCTCTGTTGTCCTTTAGTTTCACTTAAGCTACATTCTACTGTAAAATACTATTGTGAAATCGATTGTATTGTCAGAAGCAAGTGAAATCACCTATACGAGAAACAAAAAAGTAATAATAAAGAACTACTGGAATTAACAATCACAATACCAAATAATAATGTCTTTAATAATAAATACTTTCATACGTTGCCAGCATTGCCAAACTTGGACTTTTAATTTGAGGCTGCCTGCTGTACTAAAGACTCTTGTCTTAATTTCCGATTTTAAGAATTCCATTAGTTTTACACGTTATTTAGCCAAGCTGTAAGTCAAGCTAAGTATCATGCAGGTGATTCATTTTCATGGTGATTTTCATATAACTTGCCAAAAGCATGGTAAGTATGGACTAAGACAATGTTTAAAGGTTTGGATATGCTGTTTATTTTTTAATATGATGTGATTCTAACTTATACTACCCAACATATTAATGATGAACTCATACAGGATCAGGAGATTAGGGTCTAGAGAACAAGACTAATCAGGGGCAGCTGAGGGAACTGGGGTTGTTTAGTCTGGAGTAGAGGAAGCTGAGAGAAGGCCTTATCGCTCTCTCCAACTCCCTGAAAGGAGGTGGGTGTTGGTCCTTTCTCCCAAGTAACGAGCAATAGGATGAGAGGAAGCGGCCTCAAGCCGAGCCGAGGTTTAGATTGGACATTAGGAAAAATTTCCTCACTGGAAGGGTTGTCAAGCACTGGCACAGGCTGCCCAAGGAAGTGGTTGAGTCGCCATCCCTGGAGGTATTTAAAAGACGGGTAGATGTGGTGCTGAGGGACATGACTTAGTGGTGAACTTGGCAGTGCTTAGTTAACGGTTGGGCTTGATGATCTTAAGGGATTTTTCCAACCTAAATGCTTCTATGACTTTATTCTATGACTTAAGTCATCCTCTAGGATAAACTTACAGGTACAGTCACAGTAAATGTCTGGATGAACAGAAACTGTCCATCTAAGTTTACTACACATATTCTTTACAGTCTTGGTAAAAAAAAAGTCATCATAAGAGCATATTAGTAAAACATTCCATACATTTATGGTTTAGCACAGCAAAAAAACTGATTTGTTGCCATTTTTGGACTTGCCAATTTAGCCGTCCCAATACATTTGTAAAATACATGTCTTTCTTACCATAGTCTTTCACTGTGATGTAGAGCTCCCCCTGGCTTCAGGAGTAAGAGCATTTGCATATTATGCTGATTTTTCACGTGCACGTTTTTCATGTTTCAGAAATACTGACATTGGATCCCTCTTAATACATTCAATTAAGAATACCTCTACTTCAAATTATTTCTTGTTGCTGGACAGTTTACTTGCAAAAAAAGAAACCATAGTGCTGCTATATTGCTCAGGGTAACAGCACATAAACCACCTCGACTATGGATAACTGCATACAGAAGTGGCACACTTACCTGTTTTGTTCTAGTTTGGCATACAACACACCAGCAGCACCAGGCAGTGTTGCAAGTTTGGTGCCATTCCTTGTGTTTCATACCTGGAAATAGCTGAGGATAAGCTCTCTTACAAATTGTTACCTTACAGCAGTGGGGTGGTTATCCAAGACTATATGCAAGATCTTAAAACAGTACTTAAAATGTACTGCAGCCTATTGATATATCCAGAATTAAAGCAGCTTTTTAGGAAACAATGCCGTGAAACAAAGATGACTAAATGCCCTTAGTATATTCCATCTTCAAGCACTTAATTGTTTTTTAAAGAAACAAAGCCATATAGCAGGAGAAATAACAGACTACAGGGAGGGGCAACATTAACTGAACAATTAACAGGTGTTCTGTCCTGTACCCCCCCCCGCCTTTTTTTTCCTCCACTTCACTGTAGACCTTTAAAAGGTTCTTGAAAATGTTTTACATGTCTCTTCCTTTGAACACATTCTTCCAAATTTTATTTAAACGTGCAGCCACCAAATAAGAGTTGTTCATGCAGAGATGCAGAAGGACGCATCAGGGAGTACTTCCCCAATATTTCCCTGCATGAACAGGTAGGCAGGAGGAGAATGGAGTATAGCAGGAATGGCAGAAACAACGCTCTGTGACCTGCTCCTAGCTAGCCTTAATTGCTGGCGGCATAACAGCTACCTGCCTCTTCGGCACAGTATGATCTCTAGGCTACTGCACGGAACAGGCTTAGGCAGGATCACCTATTTTTCAACAGTTTTAAGGTCACAGCATTTTGAAGGCCAAAGCGTTTAAAGCCTTTTTAAAATTTTGTTGTTGTTGTTAAAATTGTCAAGCATTAGAGATAGCCGAGCACAATAAAGACCAATGACAAAAGGATAAGCTCACAGCCTCCATGAGGAAAAAATGGGTTACAGCGTACCTAGTTTTAAGTTTTCAAAACAGCCGGGCCTGGTAAGTTTTATCCTACATACTTGCAAGGCTAGCTAGACTAAGCCAGTCTTTCTAGAGAACTCCGGGGAGGCGAATGGAGTGCCAGGAGACTGAAAACTGCAGACAGAGAACAAAAACCTTTCTAAAAATGGAAAGCTGCATGAAAACCTGCACATGGGAATTTGTTATCAACGGTGGTATAAAAGTGGAGAGACGACTCAGCAGAGTTCTGCAGGATCCATCTTGTGGCCAACACTATTCAATACTTAGCAACTTGGATGCTAGTAACTTGGATGACAGCTTTTAGCAAACAGGCTGCAAGAAAGCAGAATTATATACGTCTGTGGATAGGCAGCTGTTCCACACTTCACCATCAAAGGGCAACGAATAACTAGTTAGGGTGCAGATTCTGGGGAATTCCTGTGGGTCGCAAAATGAGCAAGACTCAACAGGGCCATACTGAAAAAGAAAAACCCCATGCAGACTTATATGTATCACAAGAGCAGAAAAGGCCCTCTGGACACCAATCCAATTACCTTGCCGACTTGCTATGAATGCTAGGGAGACAGAGCTATCCACCATTGGCGCATCACATTGTTTTAAGGTAGTGCTGAAACTGTTATTACACAATGTGCTTAAATCTGGCATCTAAAGGGTCAAGGTGAGAACAATTGCCTGAAGAGAATTCTCTGAAAGTTTCAGAGGCAAAAAAGACTTTCTCACACCTTTTTAAAAACAGCAGGGATACTCCAAGAGATAATTATGGAATACGTGTAATCCATTCTTTCAAGATGACAGTCTGAAGTTGAGTAACTGCAGAGCCCATTCACACCAGTACTCTCAGTGACAGAAAGTCTGGCCCTTTACCTATTTAATATGAATATTTCAAGTGGGCCACACAGTGAGTATGGGCTGATTGGAGTGGAGATGGAGGTGATAACATTCATCATTACACAAGTGTTGCAGTGTGGTAGTAGGGAAAGAAAAGGGGGAAGACAAAACAAAACATCCCCGAAAATCCTGCTGGGGCTGTATAACTGTATGACATTACTGTATTAGAAAAATGCCTAAAATGAGTTATGGAACTAATTAAGGAAATATAAAAGCCATGGATAAAAAGTTCCTTGTTAAGTATAATTGATAGTACAAATCTAATTTGAAAGGTTAACAAGCTCTTGAAAATTGTTGAATCAAGTACAGACTGATGTTTTTAATATAATTATATACTGCTAGCAGATGGTATAGTCCTTTTTATTATATTGCCAGCTATTAGAATTTAATTTTTACAGCAAATACTGGATTATACTAAAGATATATATATAGTTATTTTAAAAGATTTGTCAGTTCTCTAATATCTGTACATACTGATCAAATGCATAATATTTACCATTTGTAAAAAACTGAAAGACAAAATTTAAATAAGAAATTCAGAGTATTTCACTGTCCCCTTCCAAAACAACTTTATTTTAAATCTTAATTAAAAGCTCTATTGTCTTAATGAATGACAGCATTTTAGATATGTGAATATCTTTTCAGACCAACTGAGGATTAGAAGTAGTTTAAGAAAACAAAGCAGCAGGAAAAAATTACTCTTAATTTAAAAATTCTAGTTCCAAAAAGCCTTGCATTTAATAAGACAGGTGATACATCAGATCAACCAATTCGAAAAGATGGGGAGAGGCAAACAAAAAACCACAAAATGAACAAAATCCCCCACACTCCTACCTGTGCACAAAGCTAAAATTATCATTATACCGTGTATCAGTGATTGCAGCAGTCTGTTCTCGGATCTTGGCAAATGTAATCCTGCTGTCTTAATGTCTACCTAGAAGGTCTTTATAAAGACCTGCTCTCCCACTTGCTACTAGGACCATGCCAAACCTCTGCACAATCCTTTCCCTTCCCTGACCCCTTTCTGCATTACATCCAGCACAAGCCTGCTGCCTTCACTGCCAAACCCCCTGCTGGCTGGCTCCCCGCGGGGCAGCCATCCCCTCCCAGTGCCCCATCTCTCACCTCTTATTCTGTATCAGGTCAGTGGTTACACTGGATGGCCCATAATTCCTCCATTGCTCACCTGTCATGACTTCAAGCAAAGGCTTTGACTTCCCCACGTGCTCTGTGGTACAGAAGAGCTCCCAAATAAGCTCCTGCAAAGCCAAATTCTCCTCCTCCTCCATGACTGTCTTTAAAATTGCTTTTTATTCAGCACTCACCAAACAAAAATCTCACAGGGCAATCGCTAGGCAGTTTGACTGTCGCCTGCTATGCTGACTGCCATTATTACCTCATTCTTACACTCTCCAGTCTGTATCTGATTGTTACTTCATACATGTGCTGAAACTATGGTAAGTAGTAACATTTAATTCAGTGATTTTAAAACAGAATCTTCATCTAAGACTCAGACTTCCAGCTTCTATTGTGCTACTTCTACTACTGAACAACACAGTCTACAGTATTATATATCAAAGCAAAATTTTGGAGAGTTCAGGATTCACAGATAAAGTATCACAATTAACAGGATATTTTTCTCATTGCGGACAATGAGATTTACTAAGAAGGGGAGTGCTCTAATTAATTCTTAAAGGTGTCAGACAAAATGGATTTAGTCCAAACCAAATTTGGAATTTACAGGAAAGCAAAGTCCTTAGAAATTTAACAAGTAGGACATGAATTACATCCTTTGCATTAGTGTTCATCTCACCTAAATGTAGTCATCCAAAAGAGAAACATCAACTTTTTAAGATTCCTGTATAATCACACAGGCAAACTACCAACATCTGCCATGCCCCTTCGGAAGTGTCCGTTTGCATTCATCAGCCGCAGAAGAAATCCAAACAGCTACTGAACAGAATATATTTAAAACGGTTAAGTTAGACGGAGAAAGATGGATCCTATACAAACTTAAGAACAGCCTCACTAACGAGAGCAAATGTCCACCTAGTCTCTAAGTCTACTCCCCAAACTCATCAATAGCAGTTGCCTTGGGAAGGGAACCAGGGACAGCAGAAAACAGCACTTTCCCAAATACCCTCCCAGCTGTGCTTTCATTTCAAATTCTGCAGTCTAATGCTCATCCCTAACAATAATCAAAAGCTCTCCTGGCATAGTATGTGAAGAATCCAGAGATGGCTGTTGACAAGGCCATAAAAATAGATAGCCTGAGCTTGATGGTTCTTGAAATAACCACTGCGCCACTTGGTATAGGAAATGAAGTATAGGAAATGCTCCTTCTGTGAGCTAAGAGTAAATAACTGACCTGCACAAGTTCTGACACCCAGCAGTTTCAACTTAATAAATTCACTGGACTCTTGACTAGAGTAAAATAAATAAAACTTTACACTTTCTCACTTGTAACTTGCCTCAAAATAGTCACAAAGCAACTATCAGGTCACTTGAAGGAAACTTAAAGGCATCTAAAACTTCATGGGTGTTAACCAATTGATTACAATCTAAAAGCTGTAACAACAATGGATTAAATTGTACTTTTTCCCACTCTTGTAGTCACTGTCAAAAAAATGGATTTATGCAGGCCTTTCTGTCCTTTTTGCAATCTTTGACACAAGAACGAGGCTTTGCAATTTTATAGCCTCATATGTTCTCTGAAAGATAACAGTAAACAATATTCCTTTGACCTTTTCAATGTTCTATAATTTTACTGAATGGTCTTATTTTTCCTTTTATATTCTCAGCACTGATGAAAAAGTGATGAAATGGCCAACAAAATAAAATACAGAATTGTTAAGAGGTTAAAGTAATGAGCCTGACTACTGTCCTCTCATACAGCAGACAGGGCATAAAGATTTTTGTTTCCTTTTCGCTCATTCTTTCATAGCTTTCTTGCAAAGTAATGTAACACTACACAACGAGCTCCCACAGAAACTACACAACATATCAAACATCACCACTTTCCAACCTAAATGGTAGGCATGTTTGAGTTGATTCTGTGTCCTTTAACAAATGCTTAGCAAGGCATGTGTGCTTCTGCCTCTTTCTGTGCAGATATGCGTCGGTATGGATCAAGATAAATCCAAAATAAATGACTCCTTTGCAAACACTCCTCCTCCTGCAGAGAAGATGAAAGGGCCAACATGTGACAGATGTTTGTCATGCTGCTTAATACAGTACTGGAAGAGACATGAGCCTGCAGTAATGGGGGTAACATAAGAAACTATGCTGCAGAGCAGTAATGTCGTTCTAATACAAACTTAAGATGCAGTAACACAGTAAGTTCTCAGTGGGGAAAAGAAGATGCAGCACAGTTATCCTTACATGCAAAATTCTTGAACAAACTCTCCAACTGATTTACCATGTCATTCCTCCGTTATCTCTAACTGGAGGCAACACGATCACAGGGAAAGAATCAGTGTGAAACAGGTACCGTGCAGACAGAATACAGAATAAGGAAAAACAGAGAGTACCGCACCACTAACAACTGTAGGATAATTTCCTGGACCGTGAATGCTTCACCTGCAGTTTCATTTCTGTCTTATATAGTACACCTGCACACGCAGTACGTTTTAATGAAAAAAGTACATCAGCTATTGTAATCTAAGGAAAGGAAATGACATCATTAAAGCTTTTCTGGTATTCAAATTACTTCTTTAAATCAATCTTCATTTTAATGTTTTCACATAAATGTGGACATTTTGGTCAGACTTTCAAGTGTTTTATGTCGGCTACAGCTCCACAGACTCAAATGGAGGTCTAGACTTTCAACATCTGAAGATGTGAACCTAGGGAAGAACTGGAGATGATATGAACCAGGAGAAGATCACCTTGCAACACTGCAGAGTCCTGCTCTGGCTGGTTCATCACTTGTTTGGAGGCTTTCCTGATCTCTGATCACCCTCATCTCCCTCCTCGGCGCTCTGCATTCTTGCTGGAACCTAGGGGATCAGGACCATGTCCTCTCCTTATCCACCTTACAGGAACAATCTCATACATACAGCAGCAGAGAGACATTTCTGTTCTATTTCATGTTCTTATCTTGAGAATTCTGGATGTGCCACAATTTATGGTTTCTGGCGTTTGATGCAGAGCCTGAGGTAACATGTAAAAGAGAACCCAACAAGGGGTTTTGCATAGTGGCTTGTATCTTTCAATCTCGTTTCTGTTGCTAGTTGGGAAGCCACAATGTGCTCAATAGTGATAATCTCCTCCACAGTAATAAGTTTTGGGGCCTTGGCTAAGTAAAGAGTAGAAACTTCTCCCTCAAGGACTCGATCCAATGAAGTATTTAAGCGCAAGCATAACACTTCAGGGTAGAATATTAAATATTGTGCTGGATTGTCATCTAAAATGGCATAACTTAATAACAAGCAAACTAAGTCAGAGTGTACAGAAACACTTTCCCCTTAAAACCCTACTTTAGTACTTTGTTGAAATATGATTTTCCCAGCTATAAAAAAAAAAACCCAACACTTACAAATTGCTGAAAAATAGCTACAAGTTGCAGCTGGAGGTAAAAGATGTATTGAAAATATGCCAGATATAAAAGAACAAGGAAGTCGGCAGGTAATTCAAGAATTAAGAACACCTTTTGACCAAGAAAAAGTGGAGGGAAAATACAGTCTCATGGACAGGAAAAGGATTCAGATGATTTTCAGTGAAATTATTCCCATCCCTAGACAGCAACAAATTTGGTGTCGAGCTATCACAGAACAACAGATAGCTTATACTTGTTTCTGCAAGGAACCTTCCAAGATGTCCAGGCAGGAAAGAGGACTCTGGCTGGCAGACTGTGCATGACAGCCAGTCTCTCACCCATCCAAAATCAAAGCTGGCAGAGTGGAAAAGGAGGGCATTAATCTATAAGTTATGTGGGTGATTTGGTTTTTATTCTTTTTAAAGGAAGAAGAAACTCAGGTAATGCAAGAATATACAGAATATGAACACCAAAGGACAAGGAAAAAGAGAGAGAAAGCATTAATAGAGATCAAAGTAAAAGGGGGATGGACAATGAGATTTCTCCAGGGTCTAGACTCAATATAGTTAATGCATTGGGCAAGGCTGGAGAAAACTATAATTTTTGTAAACCAACGCAGTGCAATTCAGGAAGAGAAGAGAGGACCTAGAAATAATGTTTAAAGGACAGGAAAACAGATAACAGAAAGATAATGGCTGTCACGATGGGGATGCAAGAACAGAAAGGAGGAAGGAGTAGAAATAAAGGTGGCGGTGGGGTATAGCATTTTAAGTATCTTACTGTGTAAACTGTGAAGAAATAAATACAAAAACAGACAGAACAACAGTGGCTGGAAAGAGACACTCTTCTAGAAGACCGCTATAAATCTCTTGGGATACAGGCAGAGGTCACTAATGTTACTCAGGAGACACATTCCAAAAGACAGTCTACAGCAACAAGAGATCAGTGCCTTGCTGCTGTGTTGCTCCTGAGCGCCTGTTGTTTTACCAAGAGGATAATACAGCATATTGCAGACATATTGCTCAGGGGAAAGAGTAGCTATTGTTCTTGTAAGGTCTTACTGCAAACCAGCAGCGGACTCTTGCATTGCTATAGAAGGCAGCAGCTTCCCTGTTTTACACTGGAGACACAGGTCCGTAATGACAGAAGGGTCTGGTTATTTCCTGGGTTAGTGGTAGGGCCTCATTATTTCCTTAGATAATTCACAGGCTTTGACAGAACAAAACATATATTACACAATATATAGGCACAACAAAATACTACACACAGCATATACACACAGTGAAATATATATTAAGCCGATAATAATCAATACTACCTTAGCTAAATTTTCAGTTATTAATGTTATCACCCACCAATGAAACTAGATGATGAGATCATGAGTTGGTTCCACTTATGGCCAGTTAAATGATAAATAAAAACAGACTGTGAACAAAGGTTTTCAACTAAAAAAAATATAAAGCAGAACACAAAACTCCTGACATACTAAGAGCACTAATACCTGAAATGAAGAGCCTCAGGACTTAAACTAACTCAGAAATTCAAAATAATCTAAAATTTTTTTTCTAAAGAAAAGGAAAAAAACTTCTTCAGAAGGCCTCTAGCCCTAACTGGATGATAATCATCCCTAAACAGATATTAGGTACACAATAAAAGGAAAACGGGTAGCATGAGAAAGCTACATCTTAGAGGTAACAGTGTACGAACAATTCGAGAACAGCCCTAAATCACATTTTCTACACAGAAACAAGCATCTTCAGTCCTGTAATTGCTAACACAAAAAAAGAAGAAAATACATTAAGATGCTATAAGAACGGATTTAAGATTATTTTTTAGAATTTTTTTGTAGAATGCATACTTTTCTTTGGCTTTCAATAAGGAAAAAAATGAAGAGTCTAAGGCAAAAACCTCACTGTCTAATGGGAATAAAGTACTGAAATGGAAGTTGCCACTGTCAAAAAAGAAACACAGATCAAAGGATTTAATGCGCTTACACTGCGAGGACCAGATAGTCTCCATTCCAGAATATATGAAAGCATACAGAGATGAAGTGCAAGTGAAATAGGACAGGCCTCTATCAAATGGAGGTGAGGCACTGCCTGACCAAAAAGGAGCTGAAATCGTACTTATACTTCAGAGAGAGGGCAAAAGGTGAGTCATGCAACAGCAGATCCATTAGTTTTATCTCAATGATACTCAAGGCTCTTGAAAACATTCTGTAGGAAAGCATAATTGAAAACACGGAGGTAAACAGAACAGTGAGATTCAGCGTGATAGGCTGTACCAAACTGAACAGGCATTTGCTGTGGTACAGCAACTCTATTGTTTTGGCTTGCAAGCAAAGCAAAGAAAACACGATAGACCAAATCGATGTGGACTTCTATGAAACATTCAAAATAATACTATTGTGAAAAAATACCTAAACCAAATAATAGGGAGATTAGGTAAATCTGTAAAACACGTAAGGAACTGGCCAAGAAGAAAGAAGGAGAGAGAGAGAGAGAGAGAGAGAATAATATCAAATGCGAAGTCAAGCATTTATTGCCTCATCACAGGAACTCTTGTGCAATGCTGGGAGCTTAGCACCTGCAAGTTACAAGAAAACAGAGCACAGCGGTGAGACCTTCTCTAGAACACAGCTGCACAGCTGCTTCCCAGATCTCAGCTGGGACCAAACCCAAAGTGGGCAGAAGGGTGATTAGAGGCTATCCCCAAAGAAAAAATGAAAAAAGACTAAAAGAGTTTCTTGTTTAGTCCAGCAAAATGCCAGCTGCAATGGAATACAGCTGTGTTGAATATACACAGTGGAAAGGTGAAAGAAGTTCAAGCATAGTGCTGGCAAAGGACAGATGGGTTTAAACTGGCAGGAGACGAGGCTTATAGGGACAGGGGAACCCCTCCAGCCCTGGGCTTTCTGTTCATAAGCACTTCACAACAATAATTTAATCATAAACGCCTCTCTTGATGTTGAGTATACTGAAATTTGTCTTGCACTGAAGACACTGTGCGTGAATTTGCTAGCCAGAGCATATATTACATTGTAACGATAGACTTCTACATACCTGGGGGGGTGACTTTTATCTCTGTATCAACAGAGTGAGAAAAAAAATCCTCTCAGCTGATAAGCTCAAAAAGAGTCATAGAAGCATGGGATAATTCAGCTCAGAAAGGACTTCAGAAGGTTTCCAGTCCACCCTCCTGCTCGTGGGAGGGTCAGCTGCTTGAGGTTAAACTTCGGTACTCATGGCTTCATCCACTCTGGTCTTGAAAAGCTCCAAGGATGGAGGCTGTGCCACCTCCCTTAGCAACCTCTTCCAATGACAAAGAGTCTTGACTGGGATAAAGTTTTTCCTTATATCCAGCTGGAGAAAAAACCAACCCACCCTCTCCAAATCACAACCAAACTATGAAAGTGAATTTAGCAGAAAAGAATTAAGTAGTAACATAACAATTGCCTTAACTCACACTCCTCTGTTTTATGAAGTATTGATTTAAATATGGAATAGTTCTAAACCCACTGCCTAGAAGAGCTCAGATATAATGTTTAACTCTAATTCTAGTCACCACTTTCAAGCCTAAGGGCAGACTAGGAACTGGGTAGTAGCATTACCACCTGGTTCTACATATATGCTTGATGCATAGAAGCCAGCAACCAAAGCTAGAGGAATCCTGCCTTCAAAGGAAGAGAGAAGACCAGCAATACCAGCCTGCACATACCCCATGACACAGAACAGGCAACGAGAGCTCGCCTGACCTCACCCTGGAAGGCGAGTTAGTGGAGACTGCGGGGCAGCACTCCTGTCTGTCTGGAGTGCAGACTTTGCCTCTAATGGGATCATGATTCCCTGCTCTAGTCTTATGAACAGCACAGAAGAAACAGTTGTAAGTGGCTTTGGATTTAAGTTAATTATTAGGACATCCTTCTGGTGGTTTGGATACGTACAGAACAAACCAAAACATTCAAGTATTCTGCTAAACCTCCACTAGATAGACGTGCAGGCAGATAGATAGATAGGTTAGATCGCTATCTACCAGAAAGGGCAGTGGGCTAAATTGCCTCTTCAGATCCTTTCTAACTCTGATTCAATGACTGAGCTCACAAAGCAAGCAGCTCTGGAGTGCTTGCCACAGTTTTCTTTCTTGTTTGTGATAATCCATGCTATGGCAGAAGCAAAGGAACAGACACCATGTGCCTCAAGAGACAGCAAGAAAATGATTTGTTACACTGAGTAGAGCTCCTCACTTTATTAAATCCTTGACACCTGTTTAGGATTTGGTCAAACACAAACTCTTTCATTTAATTCCTGTGCATGCACTCTGGCCCACATACCTTCCAGAAACCTCAAGGACAGTTCTCATTTCAAGATGCTCAAAAATCTGAAAACAATAGGGAATGAGATATTGGTTAAGGGAAGGAGAACAGAAGCAGGATGTAAGTTAATTCAATTCACTGTAGGCAGCATGACAGAAATGGGTCTTTAAGATGGACATCAATGTGCACAGTCCTTGGAGGAAAGTTCGAGGAGGTTACACCATGCTTGAGAGCCAGCAGAGAGGTTCAGCAAATGAACTGACATTATCTTTGCCTTGTGGGTTTTCTGAAGAACAAACTTCATGTGACCCAGTACAAGAATACTTTAAAAGAAAAAACAGAGATTTAAGCAAACAGAAGCCTGGAAATGTATACTGAAAAAGAAACCATCTAGTACCTGCTCTGCATAGACTATGAAGCTCAACATAGCAGGCAATTTGTGTGGGTGCATGTGAATGTTCGCAGGCTCATTTAAATGTTCATAAGCAAGTTAAGAGGACCAAGTAGAAATATACTGTATTAGTATAACTAAATATTTGCTGATAGTTCAAATAACTGTTTTGATTTTCATGAACTAGTTCTAATCAATATTAACAAGTTGTAAAACATACTTGTAATCTTTACAAATATTAATCTTTTAAAAAGTACTAAAGATGCTGAATTTCCCAACTACCTATAGTTTTGGTAGATCAATGTCATGAAGAAAAACAAATTTCACATAAAAGTCTATTTTCTTTTACAGGAAGAAACATCCTAAACTATTTCACTGTTTCAAGTGCCTCCTGAAAAACTACAGAATCACTCCATTTCCCCTAGAACACTGGATGTAGACCCGACTCCAGTTGAAGGTAATAATTTCTGTTTGTGGCACGTTGTGGAATAATTATTAAATGATCAATAATACAGCATTGTTCACACATTAAGAAAAGGTATAAATTCAAAAGGTTTCTAGGGTAGAATATAATCTGCTACATCTGCGATTCCCTGTACAATATTGCTTGCAAAGCAACACAGGGAGTGGAGTGGGGTGAAGACTCCAAGGCCAAACTCTGTGATAATCCAGCAAACATGGGAACAAGATGGCACCATGGAACCGATGCGCGCTAACTCTAAGAAGAAAAACAGTGTGGAGGATGAAACAGAGTAGAGACACCATGGCCAAACTCTCTGATAAAATGGGAACTTGAGGAACAAATGGAACCCTTGAAGGTCTTATGGAACTGATAAGCTGCCTACTTGTTACCCTGATCATGTTTTGATGAAATGCTGTCCTTTGGTGAACTTTGCTCATTATAATGTCATTATAATACCAAAAGACATCTCCATCCCAAAAGCTACCTGACTCCAAGGCGCGACCACTCATCCTTGAGTCTGCAGCCTGAATTTTTTGTAAACTATACCTTTAAATGTGAGGCGAGAAAATTTTACACTAATCATAATGGAAAGTATTTACAACTAGAGTCACTCCAACTCCACCTTGAAGATAAAAAATAGTATAAAAATAGCCCAAGAAAGGGGGGATGTTAGGGAAGACACCATCATGAACAAGTCGAGGAGGACTCCATCAAAGACTTCTGGGATCAGTCGAGGGGCTGAGCCTCTCTTCCCCCTCCATAAGGACGCTTGTGGGTAAGATTTGAACACTTGGCTATACCAAGGCTTTTCCCTGGGAAACTCAGAAATCTCTTATATAGAGTGGTTTAATAACTTAGCGCATTTGTAACCAAGCTATATCGTTAGCATCTTCAGTATTCGCATGTGCTTTGCAGACGGTCACTATCACCAGCAATCCAAAAGAACTTGTGTATCTGTTGCTTGAATAAACTGCGCTGTGTAGGCAGCTAGTCGCTTGGCTTTCTCATTGAACGCGACCAGAGCGGCCGTGCTAGTTCATGAGCACGACTGGGCTGAAGGTGCAGTCCGCTATTAGTGTATCCAGAACCGTAACAGTTTAATATATATTAAACACGCCTGGACTGACAGTCGTGAATTGGGCATCAATCAGAATTTAAACCTAGCCGCACCTAGCCTCCCACCTTGGTGAGGAGTGTTAGAATGCAAGGGGGTTTATTTTCTGCCAAAACTACTTTGCCCTTTAAAGCAACACGTGTATCTTAAGTAAACATACCAACACAGCAAGACATACTTCAAGATGGTGAAATTAAATTTAACTCATGAGCACTACAAATTAAAATTACTGTTAATTCCTTTTGCATTAGTATAGCAATCCCACAGAAACAGATCAATATATTTTAGCTTGAATGGAGCCCCTTAGATATTCTTTGATCCTGAAATGAATCAAGCATTTCTCTGATGAGTACTTTAGTTAATTGTATTCTCTTATTTTCCCATTCATCCTACTGGTGCTTTAAAGGAGCCACTGCTTTTGTTTATTCTTATTTTAGCTTTTTTGTTTAATTACCTCATCTGAAATTCTGTTTTGTAAATCAGTTTCTTCTTTCAAGTGCTGATGAAGAGCAAACACTCAAACAAGCACAAACACAAACAACAGAAGTTTCCCATCCTGATGCCCAGAAGCTGCACTTCCTTTTACCATGAGCCATTGTTTATACTTTCAGGTACTGAACACATGACTTGTTTTAACGGATGCGGATTTTGTCTTGGGTTAGTATGTTTTATCAGTGTTTGCTTTACAATGAAGAGCATGTGGAGATGGGGTGATCCTCTGGAGGAACGTTATCTCCAAAGACTAGGCTATACCTTCCAGAGGTGGTGACTAACTACTGAGCGCCTTGATGCTTTTGACATGCACAACCAGCCTTTGTGCTGTGCAAGGCTGGATCGCAACTCTGGAAATAGTACTTTTCCTTTCCCAGAATAATTGTTTATGAAAATCATAATTGCTGGTGACACCGGCAGGGCTGATTGAGAGTGTTCACCATAATTCTAAAACGCATGTGCATTGTTGGAGGCCACTGGCAATTTCTTTCCTTTTATTATTCAGTAGCAATTTCTTCCATTGCTTTTGACATATTCTCTTACCAAATTACTAATTTATACTAAGTGGAGCTAACAGAATTGCACATGTTGGACAGTATTTGTTTCAAGGCAATAAGGCTTGAAGTTCTTGTTAAAATTCTCCAGCTCTCTAATAACCCTTAAGAATCTGTAATTGTTTCCTCTTTCCATCCCATCCCTCAAGAGAGGTTACATTTTTTGAACCTTACAAATCAAGGTAAACAAAGATCGAAGAATTGGCTCTTTGTGAGCAGAATCACACCGGGGGAAATAACAACTGTTTCCAAATATTAAGAAAGGCTTTTAGACATGAAAGGCAAAAAGCCAGGAGAATTAGCCTTTACAATTAGTTTGTACTATTTATATCCTATTATTCTGGATAGGTGATAGCGCATAATAGCAAACACACATTGTAGTATACATCTGAGACACTTTTTAAAGTAGCTCGAATGTCTGTCTTCTCCAATAATCTTGATCATCTAATACTGAAATTACGTAGTTGCCAGACAGCTCTTCTGCAGCTAACAGATCAGAGGTTTTATCATTTTTTGCGCAACTTTCGGCTTGCCATGGTGTTTGCTGGGACGTGTGTAGAAGAAATGGGGTTGTGTTTTACATTAACGTCTATATGTAGCTTGGGGTACAGAAACAAGTTCAAGAGTTACGTGACAATCACTCAACTAAACCTAAGTAATTCCCTATTTATAGGCCCAAATCTCTCAATTTTAAATAAGGCTTGCCCAGGACAGAATTTGCAGAACCAGGTTAGGCCTACAGATAGTGCTTCTTAAAACAGTGTGGACATTTCTAGGGAGAAGGGCTACAGAAAAGAAAGGCCAACAAAAGAAGCTCTTGAAATAACGCTGTTTTAGTTTAGGGTTGTTTGTTTTGTTTTTTTTTTTCAAGAAATTCCGTTTCAAAGCAAGATCTGTGATTCTTTACGGCTGTCATATGCTATTGTGGCACAGGATGATTTATTTTAAACTAGTTTAAAGAAGATGGCAAAAAAGACAAGCCTTAACTCTATTTCCAGTGTAATGAATCCATGGAATAGTCTCAGTAAAGTCCAGTCACTAAATTAAAAGAAAATGAAGCAGCTGGGCATATTTGATATACACTTGATATACTGTACAATGATGCAATTAAAAAAGTAATGAGAGCTTAATTCCAAAAGAAACAATGAATGCAGAAGTCCTACCTGGAATTTCTGGAACTCTACACAGAAGTCCTCCAGGAGTGGGTAGAGACATATGAAACTGGGTATGAAATAAAACTGTTTCAATACCTGAAGACTGAAAAGATCATCAAGTTTTGCAATGGTTTCTGTGCAAACAATGACTAATAAATTAGAATTCTTCAGCTTGAGAAAGATGACTGAGGAAGAGACGATTAAGTCCTATACAGTTGTGAATAGCATGGAAAGGGGGAACAGGGTGTTGTTCTGGTTAGTTTGCTTTGGTTTTTTTATTGTACCTTCCAGTACAAGTGGCATCCTGCAAAGCTGCAAGTAACAGATTCAGAAGAACCAAATGGGGTCAGTTCTTCACACAATGTGGGTGAGCCACAGAACTCTTTACCACATGATGCTGTGGGCAGTAAAAGGGAGACTGAATAAATTACACAGACAAATGGAAGAGGACTCTCTCAAAAGAAACCCAGGCACTCCCTGAGGCACAAGCAGTCACAGGGAGACTATTCCACAGAAGTGCCCCTAAACGCTTCCTCTACTTTTACACCCCTTCCCGTTGGACACTGCCAAAGATAGGACACTAAGCTAGACTGGTTCCACGCAGATTGCCTGTAGCTATGTTCTTACACTTTAAAAGGCAGCTGACATGCTTGACACATGCCAAGTAAATATTAGACATAAGGCTTTTTAGAATTATGACGCTGGGGTCTGTATGCCCTGTTCCTGCTCCAGCCAGACTAGAGGCTAAAAGATATCCCCTTAGCATAAAACCACCTACAGAATGACTACAAACTGCAGGACTTAGCTCTTTTAAGGAAATATTTCAAATTTTCAACTTCAGGGTAGGCCGTTCTATATATTTTTCTCTACTATCACACTACTGAAAAATTGGTCTCCAGTTGCTGGCTTAGTGCTCTTGCACTAACCCAAATCCTTACATAACTCACATCTTTCACATTCAGTGAAAGTACCACCATTTACTTTGAAAGGGTAAGATTTGATGCATTTGATGATTTAACATCGCTGTTTTACTGTTTGTTTGATAGTAGCTCTAGCTATAAAGAATCAAAGCATTTCTAATTCCGCTGTGGACAGCCTCAATATTCCAGCTGCCCAGATCTTTCAATAGGACGCGGAGGGGGAGGGTGGGCAATCATACAACTCTCCAAACCCAATGGAAAATATCTGCAAAGAGGTCATAGTAACGTGTTTTTTTTTTTTAAGATCCTTAATTGGACAAGACTTGCCTTCTCCATTATCATTGTTTAAATATGCATTTTGACCTGTATTTTGAAGACTCTTTCCCAAGTCAGACCTTCAGCTACCAAGGATAAATGAAAAACCCACTCCACTTACCAAGTAAATAAAACACACAACCTACCTAGGATTGTAGTGTACCGTTCCACTTTTGCTGTATAATTACCAGTTTTTAAAGGGCTTAATTATAAAACACTCTGTAACAGATTAGCACTTATGTTACAACTGTTCCTCAGAGATCAGTCTAGCTCCCAAGTCTCTCTGATGCTATGAACCACAACAGCAAAATCCTTGTATGGCCAAGATACACCAACCAGAGACTTTGGGAGTACTCCATAGGTGAGAGAAGCCAATGGATCCCTCAAAGTCCCGACGTGGGTGCATGAGGCTGGGCAGCCCCAGGAGCCCTTCTGGGCTTTCTTCCTCCACGTTCAGGACTCTGAATGACATGTTGGGGAGAGATTTAGCAGTTTAACAGCATGCATTTCAAGTGCTTCCTGCTCATCACACCTAATCTTTCATGTGTTGCTGCTGGAACAGATGTATTTAAATTGTTTTGGTTTCCAGTTGTGTATGCATGTCTATGTATTGGGAAATAAAGAAAAAAGTAACAATATATTTATATACAAACAAAAGTACACAGAGTCTGCAACAAAAGGCTTCCTCATAGTAAGGGAATGGCACGTGCTTTCTGAGTAGTGCACTTGGGTTCAGATGGTGGTGATGCTGATGAGGTGCCGAGGCAAAAGGCAGTACTGATCCTGTGCAGGAGCTCCGTTTTGAAGTTGCTGGCAGTAGTGATAACTTGCAAAAATACTTGAATATTGAGCTTTTAATTTTTTTATTTATGCTTTCATAGAATGAAAGCTAAGAACATTTTAAATGAAAAAAAAATAGCTCAAAAGATATTTCAATTCACAGTATTAAAATACAGCATCATAGTTTCCGGGCTTCTTATTCTTCTGGTATGAACAATTCAGCAAATACAACAAAATAACAGATACTATCAAATGGCGACAAGCCACAAATCTGCAATTTTTCCCCTCAAAACCAATTTTTCACTGAAGTATGCTACCTGTGTGTACTTTCCAAAGACAAAACATACTGGTAATCAGCTAGGTATATGTAATCTTCACCTCTCTGGGCCTCCTGCTCCCCATGTCCTCATTGAATGCTATACTTCCTTACACCTCCATAGTGCCTAGCACAATTTGATTATAATGAAATCTTTTTCCACTACGTCTTGCATCATTGTTGCTGCCACTGAGCCTGCTCTTTTCCTCCCCACTTCAGTTTACTTCAAACATATTCATGTAACAATTGGATGAGGAACTCTTTGTGACTGAAGGTCTGGTTAGGTACGTTACAACCATGGCTCAGTTCTGCTAAGAAAATTCTTGCTAAGAGAAAGCGTAATTGTTGCACAAGAAAGTATATGAGCTAAAGTAATGTAAGATAACAAAGGTAATCGTGCTCACAGCAGAGTAATAACTGCAACAGTAATAGCTGGCAGATCAAGAATTCAAGGAGAAAACATACCGACATAAAGTTGCTCACAACTCAAGGAAAAGAAAAGAAAAAGGATAGTGGACAGCATCTCAGCCACACCAAGGATCAGCCCATTCCAAGAAGCGACAGAGACCAATGCTTCTCCAGCTCTCTGACAGCTGCCTGGTACGTGGAAACTCATTAAGTGTCGTAAGCATGTTAATGCTTAGCACATTAGTCCCAGCTATACATTGCAGGTGGCAGCCAATGAAAGATGCCTTTCTATTCTTGTGCATACTCTAGTGACTCTCTTACTAAGCCATAAGGATGCCTGAAAAAGCAACCCACTGTGCGATGGTCACATTCAGAATGCCCTCAGAGATACAGGAATTTGGCTTCCTCACTGGCCTCTAAACATTAAAAAAATCCATAAGTCCTTGGATTTCTTTGATGTACCCACTGCCCACAGGTTTCCTTTGCTGGGCTTGGTTTTCCTTTGCTATGGAGAAATTCAACTTTTGCCCCATCAAAAAAAAATAAGGAAAAGTAAAGGAAAAAAGAAAAAGAACAACAACAAAAAAAAATAGGATTTGGCAATTTCAAGCAGCTCTAGGAACTGACATGAAAATCTTAACACACAGCAAAATATTTCCTATTTTTCTCTTTGAAATAAACAAGCACTAGTGATATTACATCAAATAGAAACTTTTCTTCTCTTGTTTGATTATGTTTTTCCTGCTTGTTGAGTGAAATCATGCAGAAGTGAAAAGTGAATACAAAAGAACCTGAAATAGGACAGTGAGAAGAAACATGAGTGCAGAAAATTCCTGAGACAGAGCTGTCTATGAAGTACTTTCACAGAGCATTACTTTTATTCAACACAGAGGAATTTGATTTCACTACATCACAGGCTATCCATTCAGTGAAGTAATCCTGATCTGTCTTTATTTTCATGACTGTATTTTTTATTTCACTGTTGCCTTCTTCCCCTACCAACCAGTCTGGAACTAAGTGCTTACATTAAATGAGAAAATTAACGGCTAGCGTTACTTCTCCCACCAGCTATAAGATCACTAGAATGCTTTGAAACCAAGCAAGAACAAATTACAAATTTCTAACTTTCACAATATACCAAACATTACAGGGGTCTATAGACAGCCCTCAGCCCATCACTGGCCAGAGAAGGAAGAGAAGTTACACGAGATCACAAGGCAGGGCAAAGAAGTCCAGCAGAAGATACTGACTTGATTTGGATTAATAGATGGGATGGATCTGGCTCCCTCTCTCCATTCAGAATCCAGAGAGAGCTGATGACTAGCTAAACCCAACTTGTAGACTAAGTGGAAAGGCAGGTGTTGGATTTTGCTAATCTTCTTGAAAGAAGAAAACATTTATATTGATCAGTTCTGAGACACTTCAAGCTAACTGTATAACTTGTTTGTATATTATTCAGAAAAACAGTAAATCTCAGATAAAAAAAAGCCACAACCAAGATGTTGAGAAGCTGCAAGAATGAATTGCAGCCAAGGGACGCATCTTCAGATTCAACAGTTTGCTCCCTTAATCATTTTTATTCAACCGGCAATATCAAGATGAATACCTGTTTTCCCTTAACGCCCTCCTCCTGAGAATACTGGCACTCTGTAGACTGCCAGCCAAAATAATACATTTCTAAGTTGAGAGGGCTTAAAGAGCCTGGGAAGACAACAGCAACAAATTCTGAGGAACAACACCGCTGGCTGGAAAGAAAGCAAAGTAGACAGCCTCAATGGCAGTCATAAAAAACAAATAAACTTTGATTCACCCAGATAAAAATGTCTGAGAAAAGCACACACCAGGCCTGTCATTTAGATTTTTGTTCCTTTTGTTACACTTTCCAGAAAAGCTTATAAATAAACCCCACAATTCCATCGCTTTCTTTCTTTAAAACAATATTCTGGACAGGAGCAGGTGTAGAGATCACTATTAAAACCAGTGTATGGCTTAGGAGCACTATATATACATACACACTGTATGTACACACAGACCAGTACTACATCGATCAGCTGATATAGCATTACAGATACGTATTAAAGAAGATAATGAGTTCTTACCCATCTGCCTATCAATAGAAGACCTTATACTCATGAAATTAAAAGCTTTTCCGATCAGGACCAAAGTAAAATTAGAAAATTCATTCCACTGCCAATCATGTCATTTCTCTGCAGTAAGAACCTTTCAGATCTTCAGCTGGCTCTGTGCTTGATCAACTCTTAAACACAGCTTAAATGCAAAGCCCAGCATAAAACCATGGTCAGTATGCTCAAAAAAAATCACTTCAGTTGAACCCCCCATGCACAAGCTCCCATCCATCAGCATCACACAACTGCCCCAAGGTGTCTTGGAGCTGTACAGAAGCTTAGCCCACATGCTGACACACCACCTCCGGTCTCATTTAAGTTACATGACCCACCCTGATCTTTTATCTGGTAGTCAGCTCCAACCTACAGGCTGTGTTCACTTCAATTTTTGTTCTCTTAATGTTTCTTTTTGGCCTATTTAAGTGAAAAAACGTGCCGACAAAGCAGGATATTTCCAAGGCATCTTAAAACCTTCTGAAAGATCTATGTAGGTCTATTAACACCATTACATTCCCTCTGGCTTTCTTCATATATACTTTGTATTTGGCCTTCTCTAGACTTTTTGCTGCTCTGTGTTTAGAGCACACAGCACAAACAGCCTGCAGTCTGGGGGGGGGGGGGGGGCTCTGAAGACATTTTACCTTCTTCTGGGTAAAGATAAGCCCTTCCCTGTGCATTCAATGGACTTGCTGCCTAATTCAGCAGCAGAGTCAGACACCAGTGAGCACTGAAACACCCAATTACCTTTGAGACTCTGGCTCTTGCTCACTGCAGCCCACGTGTAAGAGGGCACTGGAAACTAAGCAAAAATGTTCTCCTTAAGAGGCAAATTTTCCCAAGTATTAAGTTTTAAGCTGCCTTCTAAAAGTCTTAAAGAATAGAAGCACTTACAGGTAACTTTATTATTTCTTCATTTTTTTCCTGATAATATTAGAAATAATACATTAATTGGTCTTTCACAGAAACCTCTGCTATCCTAGGACTATCCTGCAATCCAACACATTTTCCTCCATTCAGTCTCAGGACACAACACCCATCCCAGCAAGGAGCAATGTTTGTGTATCACAAAGATCACCAAATGTGAAAATCATTCTGAAGCCACCAGAGGAAAAAAAGCTGAAGAACACCAGAAATTTTAATCAAGAATTTCTCTGATTCCATTTTGCTGTTCCTCCTGTAAGCATGGCTGGAAACCAGGATGCTTCCAAAATCCCTGACTCCTCCTGGCTATCATAAAGATAAAGATCGTGCAGACTTTGGGAACCTCCCTTCAGAACTGTGGCAAGGCCTGCACTCAGCAGAAAAGAAAGTCTACTGCAAGCACAAACACTCTATTGATCTGTCATCCAAATTTTGGGGTAGAGAGTCTGTCAGGAAAGGTCCATGCGTGGAGGGGGCAACCGTATATATCCAGCTACAGGGTTACATCTGCTTTCTTGAAAGCCACACTGTAAACGGTAAAGTTTTAAGTATGGCTATGGCCCACAGAAACACATCGCTCTTCCTCTCACAGCTGTCTTTCATCAAAAACTTCTGTATCTGACCTGTTGAATGAGCAAATCAATACAATATTGTTCAACTAGGAAAATTGCAAGCTCAAGCCAGTCCCTGAAAAATAAGTAACAATACCATTCACTACCTCATTATCTTACTACAAATCTTCCTAAAAATACCGAATTCAAAACTTATCTGTCAATAGTTATAACAATGAATGAAGGGGAGGAAAGAGGCTTGTTCTTCGTAGCTCTTCGTACCCAAACCATAGTCCAGACTTTGGCAAACTCTAACTAGAATGTTACAGAAGTGTACATAAACAGGTGAAGCTCCAAAATGGTTAATTTCTGACTTGGTCTGTGTTCTTGAACTGATTGTCATTATTGGCATATAAGAGAAATAGATTTGATTCTTTAACTTAACATCAAAATTCCCTGTGCTTTTCACCAGCTTCATGGGAAAATCTGGGAGCTGCACACACACTGATTCTTCTCCCCTCAAAAGCCATGCGCTGTACGGTCATTTTAGGGAGGAGGGCACAACTCAGTGATGTCATACATTTCTGTTAGTTGTCTGGAGCATAGCAGGTTAAGAGCTAGATCACAGAACATCAAGTTCATTGTGTTTGAAAAGACCTTTCTGTACTTCTGTACTGCCTATAACGTTATGGGCATAGGACTCCGCACCTAACTGCAATAACTAGTAGCAATACACAAGCTTGTTTTGCATGCGCAAGTGGGAACTCATTGAGCTGCTTTGTATCTCATGTAAAAACAGGTCAATAGTCAGACTGTTCCTTCAGTTCCTCTTTGACATGTTTAAAACCTAAATTAATAGTAACTTAACAGCAGAGCTAGAATCAAATATTCCAAATGCTTGCTCTTACCACTTCATCATTAGTAAAATGCTTTTACCCATAATTGTTATCATTAGGAGAGAAAAAGCAAGAACGTAAACAATGCTGAGCTTAGTATGCAAGGGACTGCATATCCATGGCTGAGATGAGTATGCATCTGCACACTTCTTAAAATTGGAGTGAACAATTATTCCACACATGGGAAAGAATGAAGTTGAAAATTAATATAAGGATATGACAATCTGCCAAGTGGTGTGTATATGTGATGGCAGTCTGAATAGCCCTAATGTAAGTAAAGGATTCTCAAAGATATTATTTTACAAACATTATGGGTTCAAAGCACATTTTTTCTTCCTTGATCAAAATGACTCATTAGGAAGAATTTATATTATGCCTATTTTCCCCTTCAAATTGTGAAAATATGCCTTTAATTATTAATTATTCTTTCTAAGAAGTACCGTTATGACTACGTTTGATACTAGGATTTGTCTCTCTCTGCTTCATTGGAAAGACTGTAACGTGCCTGATATCTGGAGTTTACTCTTCATGAATTGCAATACGTCAACTTAGAATATCAGCTCCAGTTCCTCACTGAATGGCCAACTGTTCTGAACAAGGGGAGTTCCTGGAAAAAATGACCTGCTGCACACTGATAGCGTGATTTGAAAAGGACATTTTAGATCTTTTAGTCATCATTTGAATTTTAAAATTGTGGTTTAGAAATTGTTTTCCATCTTGTACCTCATTCCCTCCTTTTGTCCTGAATAAGTGAGAAAGATCAAAGGCAGATTTGCTGGCTCACTAGCACACGTTATGTTCAATTTTCTTCTGTCACATTCACACAAGTAACAGCAGATGTTGCTAGAACATTCACGAGTTTAGTTCTGAAGTGTGCAGCCAGACATTTGTCAGGCTAATTTGATTTCCTGAGGACTGCAAGGAGAGTTCTGCTGGATAGTTCCCCATCTGCGATACTGAGCCACTCTTGCCAAATTCACTTGAAGCCTCCAATGAAGATGTTCTCCTTTGGATTTTTGCTTAAGGCTACTTTTTGTTAGTTTTCTTTGAGAAGTCTTTCTTTTTCTTTTTTTTTTTTTTTTTTTGTCTCTTAAGACTGCTATAAAGATGGGAGAAGCAGATTTAGGAGAATAATGGAAAGATGCATACTCCCACAAGACTATCATAATCTTTGCCATTTTAGTGTTTACTAAATGCCTACTAAAGCCAGCAGGAAAGACACACAGAGATTTCAGTGAAAGAATTTTGTATTCTCCCACAGCTGAAGAAACATTAGAATTTAAATAATTACATACTTGTCAGGTGCAAACTTTCTTTTAGGACTAACTGCTTGCAAACCATTTTCCAAGAGACTTCTGAAAACAGCAAGTCATTTTCTCTGTATTTGTACACAAAAGATCAACACATATTTTGCAATGCCTTAGAAAACCTCAGTTTTCAAATTGACTTTATTATGTTCACTCATTCTATATTTGAATTTGTCAATACAAAAAAAATAAATAATTTCTTACTGCTGAGTATTACCTTTGAATAAAATATGTCCAAGTTTTGCACAGGATTGGAAATGTTTACATACTTGGGCAAATTATTACATTAAATGAGTTAACGCATTATCTTAATTCTAGAGAAAGGTTTCCTAACGCTTTCTGCATGACTGAAAGGAAACATGCACACAGGAAGAAATAGAAAGTGACTTTCTACAGGAAAAAAAAGAAATAAAAAAAGAAAAAAGAGAAACATTATAGTAATGGGGGAAAAGGGCTTTTCCCCCCCCACTTCTCCATAGGGATTGCATCTAAATGATAAGTCATGCATTTAGCTTATATCTGCCAACCAGACAGATGCCCAAACTGTGGACTTACATGAGGAACATGTAGATCAGAACGCTGTGGAATAAAGCCCATGTTTTGCACCCCTTTAAGGGTTTCCTTCCCTAATACCTAGTTCGGTGTTGTATGTTTGAAGGTGTCTTTAACTTAATCTTCACAGAGAGATCTTTGAAAAGCGAGAGGTAGAATTAAACTTTGTTAATGGCTTTGCACACTAAGGAAGAATCGCCACTTCAGGGCGGGGTACCACTGTGTCATTCACGCGTGTTTACCCGGTGCCTAATCTCTTCCCCGCCGAGGAACACGGTCCCCGAGGCAGGCGGCGACAGGGCGGCGACAAGGCGGCGACAAGGCGGTGTGGGAGCTCCCCCTGCTGCTCGCTGCTGCCGGCGGAGCGCCGGCCCCGTGCCCGCCGCTCCGCCGCCTCCGGCTGCCCGCCGGGAGGGTGCTGCCTGGCAGAGGGAGAAGCAAACTAAAGGTCACGGTGGGTTCTTCAGCCCTACCGAATGGCCAACTGCAGTACTGAGAAGGAAAAAGCAGCTCAGACGAGATCAGTATTTGTTTCCATTCACTTCCAGCTTCTCTATTCACATAGCATTTTAGAAGGGGGGGGTGAACTTAATCCGTCAACTGATGAGTTTTGCTCTTTGTAGAAGAAATCCATGGTCTCTCCATATAGGGAAGTTTATTTCAGCATTACTTTTACAAGTGTAGAGACTTTGACCGTACCACCATCCTCAGCATGGCTCAGCAGACCCCTACCTACCTACCCTGTCCTCCAGCTGTAGCGGGCACAGGAAGGAAGAGCTACTCTTCCCTTTCTTCATGTATAGAATTACGGAGACCACATAGATACAATACACATGAAGTGTTTGTGCTTATAGGAATCCAAATTTCTCCAGGTATGTGTGTTGTTTTTATAGGTCAAATTCTTAGGAAAAAATGTATCTGATGATTCATTCCAAAATGTAAAACTCAGGTCTCAGATTAAAACCTCTAAATTTATTGCAAAAATAGCTAAACCATTTCTGAATGCGAAAAACTTAGGCCTGAGTTTCTCTTGTTTCTATTACATGGATGAGGAAGCATGACTGTTGGATATAAGAGAAAGGTAAGTCATCTTCATAAATATCTCCAAAGGCCATTTAGCTCAATCAGCAAACTCGGGAAACGAGCTATTTAGCATAGTTTAGTGACTGAGTTTTCATTTCAAGGTTGAATAATGGCTTAAAAAAGGAAAACAAAAGAGGCTTTGAAATTTTTCCTAACCTTCAGCTCCACTAAACATGAAAACTAACTGCTGAATTCTGGGGAAGTGACCTATTTCTCAATACTTCAGAAAGCTTAAAACTGTGTGCAAATGACATTGACAAAAACATGATCCATGTTTTCTAAGCTAACTTTACACAGTATGGCAAAAAAAAAAGTAGAATATAAACTCTGCCACAGGGAAAAGACTTAAAGTCCCTAGGGGAAATGCAATTTTTCTAAACTTTTGATTTTATTTCTTCTTTTATAACATCTCCACAAACTGGACTATGAAGAAAGAACTGATCCCCACTTACTCAAAATACAACCATTTGATGGAGGGTTCAGTAACAATTACAAAATAAATTAGGAAGCTTTTCTGATTTTCCTCTCCAGACAAAATTTTTCACCCACCACTACCACCATCAGTAGAAAAAGTATTTTGGCTACAAAGGGAAGGATGATACACTCAACATTTTACAAGATCTTTTGTAAGCACAGCTGACCTGACTTGAGTAAAAAATGTCACACAGTGTGACAGGTTATCTAGTCCTTCCCTAAACCACTTCCAAATATTTTGATTTTCAGAAGCTACTAAGAAACGAACCCAAACAATTTTCTAAACCACTCTTCTTCTTAGCAACGCTCTGTCAAAATCAACCATGAGAAATCATGGAAATGGGTAGAATTAAGGGACTGTCGATTAAAAATTAGCTAATTTTCCTCACAGTAAATAACAAGTCTCCAATTCAGGTTTCGTACTAGACATGATCTTTAGCAGCTCCAGTTCTCTAAAGATGTCCAAAGATAATTGTTTAATTTTAAGATAAATAGCAAATACAATCTTTTTGCCCTAACTGGCATTGCAGTCTTTGTTCCCACCTACATGATATTCCCCTTCCCAGGTCTGATTCACACAAAGAGAAATACTGAAGATGGTATCTTATTCAAAATGCACTTGAAAATGACTGGAAAAGCAAGCAATGCAAGCTTGAAGTCATTGCTTAGAGCTGGGCAGGATTTCTACAAATACGTGTTACGAGCAGACATAGGCTGACACCTTCATGTGATTCCTCTTTTCCTGAACCAGAAAGAAGGTCTCTCTGCAGAGGCTAGGAGAGTTCAGGTTTTACTAATACCGAGAAGGTAAACGTAGCAACAGATTTACAGCGAGAGACAGGCCAAACTTCTTTCCAAAGGAACTTTTTTCCTTTTCCTCCTTTCCAAAACACCCACTGGTGTTTTGCTCAAGTATAATTTCCCCGGTACCCATAAAGGCTAGTGCACAAATTATCAAACTCATCTTCAAAGCCATAACCTACACTCCCTCACAGGAATGGGGGAAAGCTTCAGTGTGGAACAGCTGAAAGAATAGTCAATATTAAAACCTGAGAACTATAGATTATCTCCAAGAAGACTAAACGGGGGGAAAAAAATTCTTTTTTCCTGTTAGAACAACAACTATGAATGCCCAAGACAGGTGATGATCAACATTCTGTATATGCTGAGAGACTTTCTATCAGGCAGACAGAGGCACTCACCTGTAAGCAAATGATTGAATTTCACTGAAAACTTCATATTCTACCCTGGCAAGCCAACTTTTAAGAGAAAAACAAATCTGTGTTTTATAGTTTTTATTTTATTACAATTTTATCCTATTAAGCTTTTCTCATTTTACTGACAAAGAATTTGTAAGGTTTCTGTGATTGCAAAATGATACTGTGAAACTGACAGTGGGTGCAAATCAGAACCTTATGCCTCAAAGCCATGTCCTAGGACATAGCTCCCGGACAGCCCTGAAAGCTGAGCCACTTCAGCTGGGACTATATCTAGTGGGGATTCTCAGTGCTGCAGGAATGGTACTACTCAAAAAATTATGTTTCCCTCACTGTTGAAAGCACAGTCCTGATACAGCACCGGGGGTTGTATTTTGTTGACTTCTTCATAAACCTTTAATGAGAGCCCAGACCTGTATGGAAATTAATGATATCTAGGCTTTATTTAACTACAGGATATTCAACAGTTTCTATGCTCTGCTCAAGTGCCAGAAGGAGTTACAATCTATCCATTGAAACCCAAGCAAATACAGAGGTATTTCTTCTCTTGTATGTCCATGTGAAGCCAGTGTCATAAGGACATCATCACTGTTTCTGGAGCTATCAGAATTGTTTGCTAAGAAATAAGGCCCTGATTGGAAACAGTGCTCCCTGCTGCTCACAGCTATTCCTTGTCTTCCACTGAAAAGATGTCTGATAACAGAAACCCTTTAGCTCTTCCAAATTTGTTTTGATTTTATCTAACTGCTCGCTGCTAATGTGACTTCTAGAAGAGCAATCACACTGCTGTCCACAGCCTCAGGCAGTGTAAGTTCCCTCTAATGATGGTATTAGAAAGATACATGGAGAGAGAGCAAAAAGCCACAAGTTCTTTGTCATCTGCAACTGAAAGTGATGCACGTTTGTAAAAGGCAGAGGTTTCGCTTGGGATGGAATGTCACTCAACAGGAACAGATTAAATAATGTTGCCATGAAAGTGCACATACACCTCAATGGAAAAGCATGTTCCTCTCAACTGCACTGATGCCCTTCACCTCTAGGCTACCTTCCTACGGAAACAAGGCTTCCATGACCTGTGTATATGGGAAGGAGCAACAAAGAGCCTCTTAGTCTGTTTTTCCCGCAGTAATTTCTCAACACACTGATGATTTTTCATCAGATTTGCTAGAGAGACTGACATCTTTAACACAGTTACATCCCTGCAAGATTCATGCAAATCACAAGCAGGTAAAAGGGACAGACCCTTAGACATCTGGACTAGACTACCCACCTTCGACAACACTCAGAAAACCAGAGAGGTCATGGAGCTTGTAACATGACTACAGAAGATTAAACAAATTCAACTAGGAACAACAGAAACAAATAGGGAAAACACCTAGTGTCTGTGCAGAACGTGATTACTTACTTTTTCTTATAACTATATACATTCAATGTCTAAACATTTACAGAAACCGCATCTTTGTACCTTCAACATGTTGGTCACCCCAATTAAACTAGGAAGGGGAATGCACACCTTCTGAGCTGCTCAGCAGGCTTTCAGAAAAACTGAGGAGAGTAAGAGCTAGCATTACTGATATTTCTAGGACGGAATGTGAGAAAACAGTTTAAAGTAACTCTCTTTGAAAACAAACACTTTTATAACCCCTTTTTAAAACACAGAGCATCAAGAAACCGAGTAACTTTTTGTTTGTTTTGCGAAATTCCTTCTAGGTTACTTTTCCTATATATCCATGCTACAGCCAGTTCTGCTTTTGTTTGTAGAAAATCTTGGTCGTAGATTGAAATGATAAGAAGATTAACACTAAGTGTTGGTTACAGATAAGTGTGTAACAATACTTCAGAAGAGATATAAAGTCTTCGGTGTTGCTCAGGAAGTCGAATATATGTAAAATCAAAACACCGCAACCCCCCCAGGCCCCACCTACCATGTTGCTTTTTTTTTTTTTTTTTGCTTCTCCCCTGCAGTTTACACATAAAAAGCACCAGAACAAATCAACAGGGTTAACCTTTGAAATAAAGTGAATATATTAACTCTTTAAAGCCAGGTATCGGACCAAAATATTTCTGCTAAAAAAGCTGTGATCTAAGTTGGAGAGACCCTTCAAAAGCTACGAGCGGTGTATGAAAATAAGTGAATACTAAGAATGCAAATCCCCTCCTTCTTATGAACATGTGGAAAAAACACATGTAATAAAAGGATTTTGTTTGTTTGTTTGGTTTTTTTATGTTGCACCTCACAAATGCTTTGAAGGTTTTTGAGTTATTAATCTGTTCAAGAAAGGAATGTATTTTGACCATCTTCTTGGAGGATGGACGAAATATATCTCCATCAAACTGTAAATGAGACCATTCACACATTAAACATAAAATACGCATGTGATGCTATAAGATAGGAGTTTGCCACGTCTTCAGTAACGATAATGAAGATTGCCATAACAATACCTCTATATCTTTATCTATTTTCAAGCACAATTCAATTCACTGCTTACTATTTGTTATCCAGAAATGCTGAAATTCACATAAACTGGCATTTTTTTATGTGATTGGGTAGTTTTGTACAGACCGCTGCATCTAAATCCATAATAGTAAAAATTCTTTTCAAGAATTTCTTACTTGCAAAATACTGTTCATTCTGTCATCATGTTTACACACCAAAAAACAGCTTAGACATCCTCCCATTCCAGTTTTAGCTGAATCCTTTCCTGACTCGGTGAATAACTGTGAGCAGCAGTATTGAGAGCAAGCCTGCAAATTCACTCTCACCTACAGGAACAGACAACCAGCTACCCCTTGCACACACAGACCAGTACTGGTTTACTGCCAGAGTTTTCACTTTAATCCTATTTCTAATAATAAAGACCACTGCTTAAAATATGATCGACCAAAGTGTGCCTTAAAGACACTTGCTCTTGCTGTGCGTCATTTGGCACTATATGGGACCATGGGGAGGAATTCCAGATGAATGCCTCTTGCACTGGTTTCCAGAGCACCTCTACAGCAGCAAGAGCTGTGATGCTTCAAAGAGGTGTAGTTCTGCTTTCTCCACCTCCAGTGCCTTTTCTATTCCCACTCCCGCATGCCCTTCTAGGGAAGAAAACAAACAGGAGCCTTGGCCCCATTCTTTACGCATTTTTTTCTAGCAGAGGAAGGCTGCTGTCTGGCTCAGAAAATATTTAAATGGGTAGAGGCTTGGTAATTAGCTTACAATCTCAGTGGAAATGGGAGCTTTCCCTTATTTTGTTATCAACACACTTTCATGGGGTTTATGAAGTTAAATAGGACAGTTTGCATTAAACCTGGGGGAAAGACAAATCAGACTGATCCATTCTGGTTTTATTGATTTGCCTTCATAGTCATATCAATCTCTCTATGCCGTAATGACTTGAACTGGAAAGATATAGCTGTGTTTTTTTCCTGATTTCTGGGTGCAAATTTCTAAAGGCAGAGCACAGAGGGGATCCAGCATGGAAAATACAGCCATTTAGGTAAAGAACATGTTTTAAAAATTGGAATTTTATTCATACTGGATGAGGCAGCCAGGATGATGTTCTGGATGAGACAGCCTGCTCTAGTCTATAAATTATATCATTCTCTAGTTGTATCATCAGTACTTACCAGGATCACAAAAGCTTGGAGGACACTGTAGAATCCTCTGTCACAAAACTGCAGGCTTGATAAGCTGCTTTCCAAAACGGACAGATCCTGTTAATTTAAAATTTAAGACACTGAATCACTCATTTTGGCACTTGTTCGGCATGTGCTAGAAAAACAAATTACATTTTTCGTGTCTGTCAATGGCTGGCTTTCATAGCCACCTCAAAAGCCTTAATTCCCCAGCTGAGTGTTTGTTCGATTATTCTCAATATCCATCACTCTTCATCCTCCGTAAGCCTGACTGTTTTTCAAGCAAAATGAGGTCAACCTGACCTAAACAGGACAACTTAAGTGAAGTCAAATGTTTCAGGAATCTCCTCCAGAGTGCACTGAAGCCGTGAATACCTTAATTCCTACAGATAAAACTAACTATGAATCTCAGCTTTATAACAACACCTTTTTCAAACATCTCTCACTCCAGAGAAAACTATTTTACAATACCTGTTTTAGGTTTTTTCCTTCTTTTACCTTGATTACAAACATCCTATCATTTTCTGTCCAAGTTCACAAAACCATCATGCACATCATGGAAACATACCCTGCCACCCCATCTCCCTCGGGCAGATCATTTCTTACTAGCTTCATAACTAACCACCTTTGGTCAGATAACTGTTATCTTATTTTAACTGCCAAGCATTGTTTAGGCCTCTTTAAGAGCTTTCTTTGATTTCTGATATTCCCCTGTCATCTCTGATTACATTTTACACATCACAATCCATCAGTAACATGAAAAAATTTCTTCTCTTCATACTAGAGGTTTTTTTGCTGTGATTTCACTATCTTTAGACTGAATTAAAGAAGCAGCACTGAATCTTCCTTTGCATTTGTTTTGTTTTTTGACATGTGCGGAAAATATATATTCCCTCTATTTTCATAGGATATATGACTTTAAAATTCCACCTTTATTTCCTTGCTCAAGCATACCATTTACCAAGTAAACACTTTCTCTTATTTATTTTATAAAACCATGGAAAAAGGAAATTCCATTTACTCATGTAAATTATACACAGAAAAAAATGCAAGCATTTGGTAAATATTATGAGGTATAGAACCATATTTTTACTTATTTTTTTTTTAAAAGATGAGAGAAAAGAAGTGGTATCTAATTTATGGAAATAGATTCAATAGTAGCTGACACTGTATTCATCTCACATCAAATTTGCATTTGCACATTAGTTACTTTAGCAATTTTGCTCAATAATTTTTTAGGGATTCCACAGACTCTGGTATGATTCCATTATGTCATGACTCACAGTTAATGAATGTTCTTCCAAACCTCACTTTTGTAGAAATAAAACGTATGAATGAAGCGATTAGTTCCTAAAATAAGGTTTCCTTTCTAGTATTGTAGAATCATTTTGATACTGACCATGATCAAACTGTATATGAACTAATTCATATGATTACTTTGAATTTATTAACTGGATCTTGCATAAGTTATAGTCATTAGTCACAAAAGTATTATAGCTATAGCATTTCTCTATAACAAGAACGATTCTAAATGTGTTCCCAAAGCCTTTACAACAAGAGCTGTTTGCCCTCTAACCAAAGAGATGACAGGTTCTGGATTAATGCAAACTAGCCAAAAATAGATTCTTTTCTTAGAATCCAGACACTATAAAATTGTACCTGTTTTCAGGCACACAAATAAAAAACCAAGTATTATTTTAGATACTTGAAGCCCTTTCTATAAATTATTAATTTTTTTGTTATCAAAATATAAATGAATGTTCTATATAACCTGATATCACTATCATCTCTCAATAAATATTGGATGCAGGAAACCTAACATAGAATTTCCTTATTCTGAAATATCAAACAACTTCTTTGGCTGTAAGTAACCAAAAGGGATTCTAAGGTGTCTGAATCCTGCATCCTCAGAGTGTAAGCTGGCTCACACTATGTCTTTCATTAATAGATTAATGAAGACAAAAGGAAGGGAGAAGAGGCCTATATATATTTTCTCTGGAATTAGTTCATTAATTTACTGGGGGGGAGGAAGAACCACAGCCACCTATAACTTCTAGCCAACAACAGAGCAAATTCATTACATACTCTTTGAAAAGTCGTGGAATTATGTGAAATCACATTCTGAAACCTGGACAGTGCTACTTGTCAAATTTGGGAATATACTATTGAATCAAAACAGAAAAGGCTCCTGATGAGTATGTTATTGCCAGACTCAATCTCTGTTCAAATGCTCCAATTTATATGTGATAAATCCACAAGAAATAAGATTTCTGCAGCTTTGATAGAAAATAAAGAAAAATGTAACGGTTCACTATATTTTAATGTTTAGTTTGTGAAAATCTCAGTCAATGCATAAGATTAGATCTAAACTCTATGAATGAGAAGTGAGAACAGGAGCTTTTTTTGCTTTTCACCCTTTCAATTTACTAGTCATTTCTAGGAGCTCAGTTAACAAATGGACCCATCAGAGGATTTTATGCTTCTTCAGACTGTTTCTACACTTTCAAAATATTATTGTAGCTCTTTTTAGTAACTCTCTGCCACCTACTGAAGATTTCCTGTATCACTTCAGTTTCTCAGTCCACCAAATTTTCACCAGCTTAAGTAAAATACTTGAGCTTCGGGGAAATCGAAATATGCAAAACGTATCAGTTAAAAAAACCCCAACAAATAAGCATCTCCCTATGACCAACTCACTTTGCTAAATAGGCACAAAGAGGAAAAAAAACCCATCCCAGATCCTATAAGAGTACACTGAAATCCATAAGGCACAAGGCTGGAATATCATCATTGCCTCAAGGCAGGCAGGAGTTTCCCGAGGGCCAGAGAAGCAACGCCGCGCTCCCCGAGGCTCCCAAAGGAAGAGCATTACAATGGGAACTTGCATTAACTAATAAGCTCCAAGATCAGCAGGGATCACCGTGGATACCTGCAAACTAGGACTGCCGAAAGCCTCTAAAATCTAGGGCACAAGATGTACTTCGTAATGATAACTAACCTTGTTTTAAAGGCCCAAATGGTAATAGGATCACCACCTCTGGAAATCCAGTCTTTAATCATCTTCACTGTAGCATATTGCCACTTCCTTCATTATTGAATTCCTCTTTATTTCCAATTTTTAGCTACTGAATTTTTCAATACGTTTGTCAGCCACGTGGAAAACACCAAGCAGTATCGCTTCTTTTCTGGGCATAATTAGCTGCACAAAAATGTAAAGTCACCTCTGAAGTTGCTTTTTGGGAAACTTTGTTATTATTTTGAATATATTCCTCCGACAAGTAGCAACAGTTGTATAGAATTTCTATTCAGCTTATATTTTCCCATTGGTGTACCTGGAAAAACTTTTTTAAAAAAAGCTAAAAAATTCCACTGTGTTTCTTTCTGATTACAAGAAGCAGCAAACTCTCTATTAACTTTTTATCAAATCTCCCTCAAAATACATCTATTTTCTTACTGTGACGAGACTTAATTCAGCTACTAACACTCTATTTTGACCTACATGGCCCTGAAAAGGTGAACCAAAGAACTTTTTAGTGAGCCAGTGATAGTTCAAAAGGACTTAACCTCTTTTACCAATCTGCAATCCAAATGTGAGAATATCACCTCTTCCCTATTATTATCCCAAGGATATTCTTAATGTAACCTACAGAAAACTTAAGATGAAGTATTAATAATGTTTAAGCAGAATTCTGTGTTCCCCAAAACACTGAAGTAACATTTTACCATCTGCTTTCCTCTACAAGAGAAATGGGGATGATTATAATTCAATTATTGAAGGTGGAATAGGTACAAGAAACATTCTGTCCTGTCTTTTCTAGAAGAAATCAGATCTGACTGTCTAGTGCTTGTACAAATGATGAAAAATAGCATCTGCATGTTATTTACTTTTGCTTTCTTCAACAACAATACACTGAGCAGTCTCTGAGCTGCATTGTGCACTATGCTATGGCACTCAGAACTTCTATTTTCAAGTCTTCAAGTATGTTTCCATTACTAATATTTCCTAGTTAAATCCCCAAATGACAGTCTGATACGACGGCAGACGAGTTCAAGGTATCTGCTTTCCACTACTGTTGTTGACATACATGCTGGGTCTTTAATTTGTTAAAAAAAGACTCTACAAACAATGGTAGGGCATTGAGTATAAAACAAGCACTCTTGAAAGTTCACCGCCAGTCTGTTCAGACCACAACGTAGAGAACCACCTGTGTAGTGTCCTTTGTTCCAAGTGTTCTTACACATTTCCAACAGCTGGGTATACACATGCATGACTTTGTGCTGTAATGCTTCTATTACTAATAGCCACTGAGCTCTTTTTGCTTCAGTGGTTGCTTTTAAAATTTATGGACATTTTCACAAATACCCATAAAACCAGCTCTCTGACAAAAGAAATACATTTATTTTACCTCTTCTTGAAGTTGATTTGGAGCAGGAGATGACTGCTTCCAAGGATTTAGCTTTTTCCACCTTTATTCGTGAACTAATGTTACACTTAGAGATTGTCTGTAATATCTACTGTTTCTTTATCAAATATTTATCTCTTCAATCAAAATTATTCTCTCTGTAAACTCACTGGCATCATTAAGAATATAGGAGACATTTCTGGTCCTATTTAGGTCACATGGAACCTAAATGCAGAAGACATCCTGGACCTCGGGATGTATCATCTAGGCTGGCTGAACCGGGTGCAGAGCACACAAAGGTAACCAACATTCATCTATGAGAAAGGGAAAGTATTACCTAAATATACCCACAGAATTCTGATACTCGGAAAAACAAACCAGTTACTTGGAAAGTGTTGGTTGATGTGGATGATTGTTGTTCAATGTCATAACAGACAGGAAAACCAAAGAGGCCTGAAAATACATTTTCCAAAGCATCAGCTCCAGCACAGCTAGTTCAAAAAATAATCAGATTTGAGGATGCAACTTCTATTTCCTGCAAACAGCAGGGGATTTGAAGCATTTATCTAGTGACCATACACACACTAATCTACTGATAGAGAATGTGATGAGAACAAAATAAGGAATAGGTTGCCATGGAAGGATGGTAAGGCCGTTACAGAAAAAAGCAACAGAAACCTCTCAAACATCAAAAGGGAAGTTGTTCTCCTTAGAAGAGAAGTACGCATCTCTCTTCTGGGGCCAACTCGCACAGACTGAGATGATTCTTCCTGTATTTTTTGATGGCTATCTCACTGAGAGTTGCTTAGGTTAATAATTGTTTCCCTGGAATTTATGAAATTCTGAAATGTGGAAGATTGTTGAACACCAGGTTCTAGCAGGAGAGAAGCTGTCCCAATCTTTCCAGCAGAAATTGAGCTGTACGGCTCCTTTTTCAACATTTGTGATAAACACGTTAACTTTTCTTTACAAACAATGCTTTTATTTGAATTAAGTCCATGACAATCTCCTACTCCAAAGCAGAAGTGGCAATGCCTGACTCCCACCAGAAAAGCTCCTTATGTCAACTCTGCTTAAGCAGAGAAGAGAGTTTCACTCTCCAAAGAAAATATGTACAATTCCAAGCCTAGTTTGGATCAGCATGAGACCTCTGGGATATTCTCTGCAGCAAAACCTTTTGATATGTATACACTGCCAGTAAAAACAAACATCCATCTAATGCCAGCTTTACCAACAGCACATTTTTGCAGACAGAAATAAGACCAAATAGAGGTGAAGCACTGGAGACTTTCAGTAACAAAAATGATACAATGTTCTTTCTGTGACAGAAACAACTTCCGTAGTATCCTCTCCAACTGGACAGAAAGAAAGGAAGAAAAAAATCCCCTGTTTCTAATGACCCTCAAAACTGAGTAACTCAGTTCAGTACAGCCACCAGACGCACTCAACTGGAAGGCAATCTGTATAAGCACATGTGTTTTAAAGCACGTAGAAGACAGTCAACGTTTAAACACAAAAAGAGTTCACAACCTTAACATAGCAAAACTAGTGTTCTGCCTATAATAATGACAATCCTTTCTTTGCTAGCTCTTAAACACCAAAGGAGGGGAATTACAAGGATGACTGATTCTTTGGTTTCTATGCTTGAATACCTAACTGAAAAATCAGGCCAGTAATCAAGCGAGCATTAGCTTGAGGTCAATATACATACTCTGTGTATGGCAGAGTATTATATAAAGTAAGATCCTTACAATCTTGGTTGTATTTCTTTTGAGTTTGTGTCAAGTTTAACTGTTTATATTTCAACTATACTGGTGGCATTAAGGTGACAAAAAGACCCTGATCAATTCAAAGGAATCCATTAACGATTAGGCATTAAGACAAGATTCTAAATTAATACCAATCATTTTTCCAGTAGCTACTTTGAATTTAATGTCAAATGTTATCGTCATACATTTTAAAATCAAAGTTATCAGTGGCTTTCTTCATTACCAAAATAGTGTGTGTATATACATAGGCAAGTCTCACATACCAGTTTGAGTTACCTTGCATACCCTCTAGCTTGAAAAGAACAGGCACAATAAGCTGGTAAGCTCCCTCTTGTTTCTTGTTCCATACTTTATTGCTCATACAGAGAGAGAGAAATGTCTTCAAATTCCTTTTCAAAGCAGGAATGTGGAGAGAATAACCTTGCTTTGCAGTTCGATAGGAGTGAACAGCAGAAAAGCCCAGGTCCAACTCAGCTTCCTCTAGGGGCTCTGGCTGAAGCATCTAAGCCTGGTCACCTCCCCTCCCTACTGTCAAGGGCAAGATAAGCACACGAAGACAGCAACCAAGCCCACTTCATATCAAACTTGCCATTTGGTGCTACCTGACCCTCTACAGAGCAAAAGAGTCCTTAATTACATGTCTCTCATACCTAATGTAAAGTAGGATAAATACTGGACAGAGAGAGATACATATATCATACATAACTAAAAAGCTGTTCCTTAATACCAGGAAGGAGTAGAGGCGAGCAGCAATATCTATTCTACTCTTTGCTTGTTAGGCAAATGCAAATAGCATATGAATATCTGCAAAATAAAAAGAGTAAGTACTTGGCAACAATACTTGAATACCTCTGATTAATAAAGCCTTTTTCTTTATTGGCTTTAACAGCACCATTATTGCACTTTTGCCGAAGGAGGTGTGCCTAATTCAAACTCAGGCTTTTTCTTTTTTTAATGAGAAGTAAAAAGATAATTTACTCCAAAGAAACAAACAAAAAAAGGAAATTCAAAATCAGTAGTGTAAGTATTGGAAGTCGTGAATTTGCAGTTTCCTCCAGAAAACTCTTCAAGAGCTGCCGCGATTTGCCCACTCCTGCCTGGCCTTCTCTCCACTTGGGCTATGTGCAACCACGAGGCCATCAGTCTCTGCCTCACTCGTCTAATTGCCAGTAGAGCCGTGCTGACTTCCTTATGAGAAAGAAAAGAAGCCGGACAACTTAAGGCTTCTAACACAAACCACCAGAAGAAAGGCAGAAAGAAAAAAATACAATAAAGTTAGTTCCCTGCTTCCCATTCATAAGTAATTCTCTCACTTAAACTATTTTTTCATCACATCCAGCCCTGTGACTTCCTCCTTATAACTTGTCAATAAGCCTCACCCATCCAACTGGGTTTTCCTCCCTTGTGGCTAAACACAGCCTGGGATAAAGCAGCCTTTTTTCTTCCTCTTGATGAAGCCTGTTAATACAACTATACACAGACCAATTCTTCATTACTTTTCATTGAAAACAGAGTTGATGGCCTTTAAAATAGACTTACATTGCCACAGCACTAATTCCATGGGTGTCAACAGAAACACAGGGTTGCCTAAGCCAAAACTGGAAAGAGCAGATTGCATACTATGCTGGTGAGTTACTCTGATGCAGAAATGGCTTCTGTTTATGGAGAGGATGTATTCAGTGATGATGACTGTGATTATTCAAAGACCTTCCTGAACTGGTAACAAGTACAACTGCAAGCCTGCACTGAATTTACAGCAACGACAACCAAGACATAGGCTTTATTATTCTACAGGGGAAAGCCCTGTGACATTTGGAAGTCTCAGGGAGTATTTTAGATCTTCTGCTCTAATACTTTCTCCTGCACTATATGAGCCTTTGCACAGAGGAAGCTACTGTTGGCATAGTAAAGTACAGCAATCTGTCTTTTGAGAATGGACGTGGAACAACTTTTGTCTTCTATCTATTGAAACAGGGCATTTGAGAACAATACAATTGTTCTGTGCATATAAAAAACTGTGAAAAATTGTTTCATTTAGTTATCACACTACCACAGCAAAAAAAACCCCACCCTTATGACTAAATTACAGTGGAAGTATTACAAACTAATTTCAAAGTATGAATGCATAAATTATAGTTTGCCAGATCTCTAGAGCCTAGTAGTCCATGAAAATTAGTGAACCAAGTTGAAAATGGAAAGTATGTACTGAAACTGCACCCTAAATTACATGGCACTACAAATTAATTTGCACTGATGAAACAAGACACCCAAGTCTCTGAATCAGAAGTATAAAATCATGAAAGAAGAGTAGGCTTTTAGTTTGGCACCATGAAAGTAATTGAAGAGTGTTCTAAAATACTGTATGACATAATAGACACCAATAATAATAATAATAATAAAAATAATAATAAAAGACTACTAATGTTCTTCTCCAGTAAATTCCTAGTTTTAACGATAATGAAGTTATAAAATACAGAGTGTTAACGCTGCTTATACTGCAGCATCAAATCTTTACTTGGGCTCCAGGTCACATTAATGAGCAGAATATCAAGCTCGATTTGAAAGAAATCCCAGCCTTACATTATGGCAAATCAATTTCTAGTTCTTTCACCGCTCCTTCCTCCTATCAAATTCAAGAAAAAAAAAAATTCCACTCACAACAGTACAGTCAAAGACAAAACAAGACGACATTGATTATTCCAGCTTTCTATCCCAGCAGACTGATTAAAAGAAATAAACAAATAAATTTCTATATTTATAAACATATCCAAAAAACTCAGTTTACAGTTTAAAAGTAAAAGTACTTCCTCTTCTTGAGAACCCAGCCAAGGCAATTTCTAAACCATTAGGTTTTATTTCACAGCTCTAGGGAACAGGAGCTTAAACGCCCAGATGTTCTGTTTGTTCTTCTCCAGACTTCTCTACAGAAGGGGGGCAGGGGAGAAGCACAGCCTCACCTTGATGAAAGTAAGTGAAAATTAATTGGCAAAACCCTACCAAATAGTAGGCCATTAAAAAAAAAAAACAAACCAAAACCAAAACAGGGTCTATTGAAAACAAGTCAGGCCAGAAAGGTGGAATCCCTCGATGGGATAACAACCTGGGTGAAAAAGGATGTCACCAGCTGGAACCTGTGAAATGGCTGACCGCAGCCAGCAAGAGGCTGGAATGCAAAGCACCTTTACTGCACTGACTTCATTCTTTTGGGGAATGTACTCCTGGCCTGTAGCAGTCCTAAGGATTTTTGAAAATTCTTAGAGTTGATGTGTAACAGGGTAGACAAAGAAAAAATTGTTCTAGTGACCCTGTTCATTTCTTGTACAAAAGTTCAGGCTTCCTCAGAGGTTAATAATGGATGTGACATTATAGCTGTGACATTTTATACAGAAATATTTTTGGCTAAAAGAAAAACAGTATTGCTTCAAGCACACTGTTAAAAAGAAAAGAAAGTCCATCCGCATTTTTGTAAACTAAACTAGCAACAATACAACTGAACAAGCTAATGACCCCAACCAGTTCTTTCAGAATATGGTATGTAGGAAAAGAATTGTCCATTTCAACGTTAACGTATTGACAGCACAGGCACATTTACATTTTTGGCATGTGGCAAACAAAATAACTGTATATATGATGTATTACATTTGTGTATATTTCATACATTCATGTGTAACCTCAGGTGGTAATCAAGCTGACTCACGTTTCCTGCTGGTAATGTACGAGCTTTTCCTATGACTGGATTTCGACAAACTATATTACGCAGAAATTAAGGTTTCAAAAAGAGAAGATAGATGCAGTGTGACACCTTCACTTTTCCTCAAGGATAGACCAATCAGTTAAAGTCAGATCACCTAAAGATACATACATTTCATCTAATGGCATAACAAACTACATGCGTAAGAGACTTAATTTCTTTTGGATAACAGAATTACTTTCACCAAAAAATAAGGTAATGCTAGTATTGCAGTCAGATGGATACAGCTGCATGGGTGTATGTATACACACACAGCATCTCAAGGTAACTAATTAACCAAAACAGAATGCGGAGAAGTAACTAGTTTTGGATTACATCTTTAAGAATGAAGTGAATAAATTAGGGATTTTCACCAAAAGTAGTCAAGTCAACACAATCCCAAAGAACTAGTTTATCACCAGTATCATGTAATACACCCTTAGTCTCTCAACAAGATTAGGTTTACGTGCTGTTTACTGCTCACTGTGACATTTAAAGGATGTGGTTTAAAAACTCAGAAGTACCAAAGCCCCAACGTGGGCACAAAGAGCACAGTTCACAATACAACTGCCAACAGGTATGCGAGAGGCTACGTGCCGCCTGATGAGGATCATCTGGACAGGTACATCCCTCAAGCAATACACAACTGTCATCTTGGGAGGTGAAACTCATGCAAAAAAGACACAGACTTTTCTCATATGGTGGCCTCAAACTGTGAAATGATCCTGCAGAGGAGTCTGTGATAAGTGGAAATTTCCCTGCTATATGCAAATAGATTTCTGCAATCTACACACGTCAGAGGCAGGAATGGAAGAGAGAGCTACTTTTGAACAAGAGTTTCACTGAGCCACTCACCCATCACTCAGCCAGGGATATCTCAGGAAGAAAGAGAAAACATTTACTTCCCTCCAGTTCCCAGGCAAAGTTAATAAGCTACACGCTAACACAGGAGAAGCTACGGCTTCTCTACACATCTCACGTACACGGTTGTAAAGCCCTGGAAAACTATAAACTATTAAGCACCATGAGAAGAATGCCACAGACACACCAAAGCAGAGGCAGATAGCAATGCTGTGACTGACACAACTGAAATTTCTTTTTTTTTTCCTTCACCCCCCCATCCCCTTCCTGAGTTAACAACCACCTCCTCCACTGGACAAGTAATGCTCCTTTGACATCTCCTCTGAACTGTTAGTATTCAGCTTGGCTTGTGTGTAGTCCATCCTGCATAAAATCTTCTTGGCTTGTGGAGTTTATTTCCAGAGTAAACAAGCATTTTCTCCTCAGAAGTGGATTTCTTTTCTGAAATACAGCATCTCGGTCCCCTCTTTCCAGAGTTGCACAGACTAAGGGGCGAGCCTTAACATTTCAAGACAGTAAGTGCAAACTTGGGTCTCTAAGTGTTTGCTATTGAGACAATTTCCCATGGTCCTCAAAGGGGCAGTGTGTAGGTACCATGGGTGGACTATTGCATTCGAGAAGAATCTCTGCCCCCAATTCAAAATCTTTCAGGGCAAACTTTTCCCAGGTGTAGACGCAGTTCCTTGGGAGCCACAGGACAGAAAAAGTCCTGTGGGATTTCCAAGGGCTCAGCAGCCCTTTTCCAGACATACAGCAGCTTCTTTACCTGCCAGCAGTAGAGGGGAAAACTGTGTTGTGGCTCCAATTCCCCAGTTGCCCTTCACAAGGCTGTTGTAGGTACCCCATTCTGATTTATACAGTCAATTATGGATTGTTTTTATTGTTGCTTTTTTAATGCAGAGAAAAAGGAACGGCTCTACTGAGGACGCCTGACATGCAGAAAATTTTCTTTTTAATACCTCAATTATAATATATTTTTAAAGTTCAATCCATAACACATGAGACTTACAGAAAAGAAAGCCACTTCTATTTTAATACATTCCCCAAAGACAAGAAGGAAAGAGAGTTAAATTCAAGGGATAACTAACAAGAGAGACATTCAAAAGAAATTAGGGAGGCAAGCAATGGTGCTACCTTTGAGACATCTGGAAGCCAAGGAGAACCTCTTTGGGAGCTTTACCATGGGTGGAACAGCCTTCGGCAAATGCTCTGATCACTCCCAGAGAGAAGGACATATTCAGTTCTCTGATGAGAGTAAGTGGACATACATCTTGCCTGGAATGCTGGGAAAGTGTGTGCAGCTTTATCTATTCCCTCCTGATTTTATAATTTGGTGCAATGAAAAGTGTTCTGCAACTTTGTTAAAACTTTAATCTCCCACAAAATGCAGATCAAGGAATGTCTTATCCTTAGCCATAGGGACAATTCTAATAACATAAAAACAATGTGAAATGTTTAAAACATTATTAATAGATAAACTTTATTGCAAAACTCATGAAAATACATGAAACGAGCAGTTCTTGGAGCTGAATTACTATAGACAAAACCTCTGCCTGTTTTGCAAAGGTATTCACAGGAAGCTAATAAAATAGTAAAGTCTGATTTTTTTTCTTATATTTGCTCTGTGGCTGGAGGAAAAAGGAAAATAAATATGAATAATACCAAATTAAAAATTAGGATTAAAGAAAGAGCATCACTGCCATGCAATTGTTAGAACAAGAAGACGATTTTGGTGAAGCACATTTCATGTACCGAGTTCTTTTGTGAAATATATTTTTCTGTATACCAGGAAAACAGCACACTTGACTTGATGGTACTTGATCTCAGTTGTCCCAAATATCATGAAGTGGTGCCCAATACTAGAATTTTGAATAGTAAGCAAGGCACTTTTCTCTCATTCCCATTCAGACTTTGATAGTAGAAGAAATTCTATTTGATTGCTGAAACATCAAAGAGATAGCAAATGCAGGGCAGAGATTTTTTTGGTGCCTAATTAGGGATAACCTGCTTCTTTTTGTGAGTGCTCTGAAGTGGCTGTAGAATCATGCATATGATAAACACAAGCACGAGGCAATGTAATAATAAACAAAAAAAAAAAAAAAAGAAAAGAAAAACAGTACATCAGAAGACCCCCAAATCTTTACATTAATGACTATGGTACTGCTGTAATTGAAATTTGGTGGAGGCAGTCCTACAACTGGAATGTTGAAGTCAGTGGCCAATTCAGAACTACCACCAAAGAAACAGTGACTTAAAGTAGAATTCATATTAGTCGCACAGATACAGGATCTCAGGCAGTAACACTTGCTGAAAAACCAATGTAAAAAACAGACGCAGATAGGAGAAGTCAGGAGGTCAGCTCATCGTCACAGCGAAGCAGCTGGTTCAAAGTGATGTTTAGTTTAAGACCCTGAGAGGTGAAGAGATGGCAAACAAAAGTTTTGGGATACAAATGAATTCCAAGGCAGCCTCCTGACCACGTACCAGTGACATCAATCTGTCGGGGCTGGACAGCAAGAGCTTGCAAAGCCCTCTTCGAGGTCAGGGAATGGCTGGAGCTGGGTATTAATGGGGATCAGTGAAAGCTTGTGAGTTTTGGCAGGAAAGAGAAAAAAGTGAAACATGCAGACGCTGAAGGGAGGTGGTCAACACGGGAATGCCTGCCTGGAAAGCCTCCTTTTGCAAGGCAGCAACTGCTGTAAGGAGATTACACGGGGATGCAGCAGGCACGGGAAGACTTACATAAACTGAAGCGCTCTCCAGAACCAAAATACCTGCACATCCGACATACAAGCTGTAAGAGACATCTGCTTTAGATCTTGATCCCCTTAAAGTAGAGTGTCAAAGGGACCCCACCCTCCCAATCTGTTGATCAGTGAAATGAAATGTTACCAACCCTTTCTTGGGATTTGCAAGGGCATCTCAAAAAATTGGATCCTCACAAAAAGGCTGGTGCCAGAAAGGTAACAGTGACCCAACAGACAAAAGATATGAGTCAGGTTTTGCTGGGGGGGGAAGAGACAGCAGAACAGACCCATAGGGCAGGCAGAATAAAGCAAGCCCAAAGCCAAAAGGCCATGGGTATCACATGACTGGCCCTACTGCTGTCACTGCTTTAGAGAGGAGGCCAAGTACCAAGCCAAACCGTACGCCATAGGGGAAGTTTTTCAACCTGGTTGATAAAAACAGAGGATCGAACAGCTGGAAGTCAAAATTTGGCAGGCTGAACCATGAATTAATATGCAATTAGGTAGCAAAGAGAACAAGGAAACACTGGAATAGTTCGCTAAGAAAAATGCCAGGTTTAGCACTGTTAGGAGACTGTTAAAAAAAAAAGGAGTGGGATAGAATCTGGCTGCATAACTACAGGCATCAAGCACCACTTTTGATGCCATGGAGGAGTAGTCCTCACCCAACATCCATCTGCCACTCAAGAAGAAATCAGTTTCCCATAGGTCCTGACTCACAACCGCAAGTCGCATGCTGATGCCTCACACCCTGGGGCATCTCATGCCCTAGAAGTCTGCCTAAAAGGCAGTCTAACTTCTGGGAGAAAATGTCCCTCTATGGTTCATGATGACTGATCTTTCAAACTGACAACCTATAAAGCTATAAACCCTTTTAGCCTCTCCTTTCACAGGCCTTGGAGAAGGCAGAAATTTCTGTGTTATTCTCAACACATTCTGAGCCCTTTAGGGATTGAGCATATCACTTAAGTGAGCCAGGAAGCCTTTTCTCTTTCTACACTATGTAAAATCTATTTTTTGTGCCCTTCTCTGTAGCATTTAAGTTCAGCAGTGGAAGAACTGCATGATATGGATCACAGCCCTGTGACATTACAAAAATCCTCACTCATAGCTGCCAGACCGGCTCAGTTGACTCATGCTTGGAGTCACTCTGATCTGGGGGTAGGAAGGAATTCTGCACTTGGTGAAAAACACATACAGGATTTTTGCTTTCTTTTTTTACAATGAGAAGTAATTTACCTGCTGAAAGGACCTGGTATATCTTACCATATAAATTCCTTGCCAACGTAAGGATCCCCAGGCAGTGGTAACACTCCTGTTCTTAGCTCGTGACAGTTTCTAATATGAGGAATGAAATTTTCTTTCTTCTTCTTTAACTGAAGTCTTTGTGCCTGTTATAAAGCATGCAGGTATAGCATATGACCTGTGATATCCAACAAGTCAGACTGCACGCCACAGCTACAGTTCTGTGAAGCGCCAAGCAGTTTTTAACTGTTATTACCAAGCCATTGTGGGGACAGATCCAGAGCATTCATTTTCTTATTTGGAGAACACTTAATATTTTTAAAGGGGGAGGGGCGGCAGAGGAAATATTAAAAATTTAGATTCTAGAACACAATTTTTCAGGATGCCAAAAGTTCCCACTCTTCATCTCTTCTGTAAATTAATGCTTAACGTCCACTTATCCAATCATTAAATTACATACAGACCTCAGCATTAACAGAAGCTTGCCATTACGGTCAGGAATTACTTGGGAAAAGTAAATCTGGACCATTTTAAAAAATCTAAGGAAATGAACAGACATTTGAAGCTGCTCCATACGATGCATCAAATTTACTCGAACAAGAAAAAAATGCCTCATACCTGAAAGTGCACTTTCTCTGTGATAGACTCACCACAGATTGAACACAACTCTTAGAAACCCATTTCCATGCTTAACTTCTTAAACTTTGATTTTTTTCACTACCTTTCAGAGTTTTTATTTTGATAAATTTTACTGTGCTTTGCATTTATGATAGAAGAGAATAGATTTTTATAGATTTGTCATTAGTAGTTACATTTTGGAGAAGTGTTACAGTAACAGAAATTAACACAGAGCATGGAAAAGAACGACCAGTAACTACCCCAACTTCTCTTGTACCTTCAGCTGAAAGCTCTCTCGAGTGTGTTGGTACGATCTGACCCCAACCCAAGTACTTAATTTATGAAGTTTTCTGAAGAAAAAAAGTTAAATTAAGTGTGCACATTTACACAGGAATCAGGATTAATACGCATTATTGATTTACTGCACTTTCCAGCTTAAGGTATTCTTAATGTCTTTAAAAGTTTAAAACAAAATTCTGTAGACTGAATGACTTACGCAAATATTTCATTAGAATTTAGTTTCTAAGCTACTCAAATATAAAAGACTAAAATATTATTATGCTATTCCTATCGATACCTTCATTCTTCAAATGGAGTAATACAAAAGCACTTCCAGTCAACCAACCTAGTGTCCCAGGATCACCATCCCTCACAGAAGATAAGGAGCTCAGTACATTGATAGAAAATACGCTTTTACTAATCACAGTCGCAGAATTACGGACATTTTCCACTACCCCAGCAACACATTAATCGCAGGTTCCAGCCCTACATTTCTTGGCAGTCTAGGAGATGAAAGACAAGCACAGTTAATGCTGTTGGACATGTTGTGTGCTTAGTTACCTATGTGACTTTCCATCAGAAATGATCAAAATGAGGAAAAAATAGTTGGAAAGGCAAAGAAAGAAAGGACCAGGCATCTTATCTCCCCAGTCAGACATAACAGTGACTCACAAGCCGTGAGTCAAGAGAAGTCATATGGGATGCTCTGAGGAAGGACACAGAAATGGCTGGACAGCTCTGTTAGAATGATTTTTCCCTAGTATGCAAGGATTGACATGGAAAAAAGTAAAAAGAAATTTCCGGGTGAGGTGGCTGAAGAATAGTAAATCCTGTGAACAAGGGGGAAACTCAAGTGAAAAGTGGTCTCTACAAAGAGAACATTTGAGTAAAGGGGAAATTGCTCTTTTAAAGCTTCAAGTATATGTCTCGGGGATGAGAGAAGACAAAAGCTAATGTAGGGGTTGGAGTCAAGAACAGTGATGTTCATACGGTAGGAAACAGCATGTATCACAGAGCCCTACAGAAGCTGAAGTATTAAAAGTTGAGAACCTGGCTGAGTTTTAATGAAAGAAGTTCAATTCCAGCACAACAGTACTACCACCTTCTCCTGGGTACATAATTAAGAGAGAAGAAAGGTGAGAACTAATCACTGCACTGGCGGCAAGAGTGACTGAAAAGGTAGGTGAGCGTCATCTACAGCGACAGGTACTCAGAGATCAAAGCAGCAACAATCAGGAAGATTTTGTCTGGGTTCATGACATATTTTTTATCTTCTGATGAATTTCCAAATTAGGATCACTTTCCTAGCTTCAGCGGGTTAACTCCAAGGCAACTGAGATCTCCCCCCCCCCCCCCTCAGTTTCTTTGCCTCCAACTTACTGTCCTCTCTCAAGCATTTATGTTGCCCTTTAGTTAATCACTTGTGCCTCACTTCCCTTCATTGACTTCTACGCAATCCAATCAGAACGCCACCATCTCAATTGCCTGGCAGGAAGAAGTCACTTCAGATTCCAAAGCCATTAACATTATACGAATTCTCGTAAACTGCAAGTTGTCACATTTGCCGTCATTACAGAGCCCTTTCCGCAGCATCCTCCCGAGTACTGCAAAAGTCCTGCAAAGAAGTCCCCCGATGAGACATATTCTGAAACACTCTGTTCCGCAGTACGAGTAGGAATGAAGAGATTTACAACAGTCATAAAGACAACTTTAAAAGGCCATTTTACATGTGAACTGTGACAGTTCACAAGGACTTCTTATGCCTATGGTGTTGCTTCCAGGAAAAAAAATGAATCTAGTTTGTGGATGAAAGAGTAGGTGGCAAGTAGAACAGCGTAAAGAATCACAAAAGGAAGAGTGTCTACTGGAGTGGGTAAATGCAGGCTTCGCAGCCTAAATAAATGCTGAGGCATCATGGACAAACTGACCAACCTACATTTGGAAACAGGTACGTCTCATTAAAAAAGTATCAATGCTGTACAATGCCTTTAAAATGTGATGATTGTTTGCAGAAAACATCATCAATATTACCAAAACCTGTGTTCTCCTTTAGATTTCATAGTGACATATAAACTTTCTCTGCGCTTTGGCAAGCGAAAATAGATAAAACATTTTCTTTAGCAAACCACATGAATTTATCTCTGCACTCACACTTAGTCTGAGGGAATGCCAACACTATAAAAATAGAGCAAGATATCAAGAGAGTTCGTTTTTTAAGAGTACATTTATTCTGCGGACAATAAATATTGAGACTGAACAAGATATGAAGTTTCTTTCATAGACTTAGAAAATTGTTTTATGCAGCTTTATGGCTGCCAGGTCCGAAGGCATGTTGTGCTGAAACACAGATTAAAAAAAATAAACAACGCAGTGCCCACTCATTGGTCTACCCATCATTTTAGCAGGATAAAGGACGACTGAAAGGCCAGGAAACCAATGCCAAGTTAAATTAAGCGTGGCTTCAAAATACAATTGTAATAAATGATGCAGTCGTGATGAATACTACGTGATTATCTTGATTCCTTTTGAAAGCAAAGGATGACATATATATTTCTTTTTCTATGTTTAGTTATGAAGCAAAGGAAAAGGACGGGAAAAACGGTGACTCCTTGACTTGAACTAGTTACTGCAAAACAATTAGTTTGTTCTGGATTTGCTCCCCCCTCCACGTGAACACTAAATGCAATATACGGTTGCCTTTAGCAATGAGATACACCTTTACCTCCTGCAAACTATGTAACATCTGATGATTAATATTCTTCCTCATCTTTCAATTTGATCCTACTTCTATGATCACAGAAATGAGTTGCAAAGTTTACAGAAATACAAGCTGTTAATTTCCAATGCCTGTAGGATAAAAGCTCTTTGACTCTTCTGACATCTAAGGCGTAGTAGCATCACTTTCCCATTCAGGCCAGTACTATTAATGAAAACTAACTTTTCAAAGGCACATAACTATCATCGCAGGACTCCTACATATCAGCTCTGTGGCCAGTGGCCAGAGCTGCCATCCAGTCAAGTTCAAATCTAGCTAACATCCATTTTTCCTGTTCTATAGCAAGAAGCGATATTGTGATACAGGATGTGCCAAATCATTTTATGGCACAAGCTTATTTAAACACATCAAGTATTACAATATGATAAGAATGAATTCCCAGGGCTCAGCTCAATAGCAAGAGCTATGTACTAGGAGATGGCAATCCACGTAGTTGGGACACCTTCACGACGTTAGGTATCGGGCAGTGAAACTCTGAATAAAGCAACAATTACTATCATTGAAAAATATGATTTTGCTTATTTGCCAATTACATAAATACTTAAATCTCATGACCTTCCAAAAACTCTTATAAACCTAGTTAATATTTATCTTTAGAATATTTAGGGGAGTATTTCAGATGACAATAGATGTTAGAAGGACAGCACAAACAAGTCCAGTGGGACCTCTGAACACAGCAATTAGAAGCTGTCAGGTTGATTTGGGAAAGATCAGGGAGGAATTTGATTTCATAGATGTCATAAGTTTTTTCATCTTTTTCTTTGTAACCAAAGAAGCTCATGAGACTTTACAGAAGACATTTAAATGGGATGTTTTACACACTTGAACTCACCCTCGCACAGAGGGCACAATCAGTTCTCTCTTGTTTACACTTCTGCTGCTGCCCCTTACCAATATGCTACTAAGCAGCCCCAACTCTTTAGCAGCAGATGTAGCAGCAGCACTCCCAAGAGGCCTTTGGTTAAGGCACCTATCCATAGAGCTGAAAAAATGCCCTCCCTCTGCTCCTTCACCCAAAATAATATGAACCTGTGTCTTCTACTTTCCCGGAGAGTTGCCGACTACCAGGCTAGGGTGAATTCCTGGGGTAGCGGATGCTTGTCTCACTGGCATCTCATTAAAATAATCCTTTTAGTATTTCAAAAATATTAAAAAATTATAGCAATTGGTTGGCATTGTTTTGGAAAGCAGTCAGAAAAGGCATGAAGTTCTTAAATTTTTCCTTGTGGTTTGGTTAAACTACAAAACTGGGAAGAGAATAATTACTAATAAAGCTCCAAAGCTAATCTCCTGTGGTCACAGTCCATTTCGGTAAACACATGTCTCATCCATCTATTTCAGAGACAATTACAGTTCTTTCTGTACACTCCCCAGCACCAAGCCTTCAGACTGTATAGTTTACATAGCCATTACATTTTAAAAAAAAATTTACTCTTGAAGTAGCATGGCAAACTGTGGGAACTGCTTGTTATTGTCTGTAAAAGGAAACACGAGTTAGTTTTGGTTTTCTCTTCTTCTTTTAATTGAATTGATTAAAAGGTTAATGTTCTTAAGAGCACTTTATTGCCGAATCTCTACATAAGGAAAAAAATTGTTTAAACAATTTTTTGTAATTTCTTGTCAAGGCAATTGGTTGCTACATCTTTGCATCTCCAATAGTTTCCAAATTCAGTTTCCTACTAAAAGAAAAAATATAAGTGCAAGAGAGAAAGTGAGAGAGCAGGTAAAGACTTTAGAGCCCAGCTGTGCTGCAAAATTGAGGAGTTCTCCACATTTTCCAAAGGGGAACTGAAATTTGTGCTTGTCAGTCACTGAAATCCCTAGCAGTCAAAGAAAGTGGAGGAAATTCACTTATTCTCATAGGGGAAGAGCCAGTTTGTAGAGACAGACAAAGCTCGGAGCCTGTTTTTATAGTTAGGTTCTGTATAGATCTATTAGTACATCAGGTTTCGATTCAACAAAGCAGTCATGCTCAGTCGTCACTTCAAAATGAGGACTAGACTAATTTCAATCAGTAAGGTACAGCCCAGTTGAAAAGTTATTAGGCACATAAGTTGCTGTTATTTACACGCGCGCTTGCAGGTACAAAAACTGTTGTGTGCTATGACAGACGTAATGGTGGCGGTGAATTACAGCAGAGGCTTACCTCCTGGGGGAATCGAAATTCAAACAGCAGCAGCAGTCACTTGTGCGACTGTTTAGGCTGTATTTTGCAAGTCACAAAGATGCCTCAAAGTAAATAAAACAGAGATTCAAGACCTGGACTTGCTTAGTGTGTCAAGAAAAAGCGCATGGGCAGAGTACCTCTAATGGCTGTGTCTGACAGACCAAGGTTATTAGTCATTCCCCTTTACTCCATCAAGTTTATTCACATACTAAAAATAAATCCCATAGATGTCTTTTACAGATTGCAACATAAAAAACTAATAGATAAAGAATTTCTCTTTCAAGTGACAGATCAGATAATTATTCTTTTCAAAATCTGAAATGTCATTTATGTCCTGCCTTGAAATAACTTCTAATGTATTGCATTTAGAACAATCCCTTCACTACAGTATCTTGCAGCCCACAATATAATCTGCATTTTCTTTAGTCAGTACACAGGCCAACTTTGATGGGTCTTCCACAATCTCCTCTCATGCACAAAAAAGCATGAGATACGGACCCAATGTGTAAAAACCTCATAGTTTGCATAGAAAAAAATTTCTAATAAATATTTATGCCTATGCTGTGGTTTCAATACAGATCATGTTTGATATCAACAGATTCCCTATTTGTAAATATAACAGGAAAGCTACATTAAAGCTGCAAACTGGAAACACAGTACCTCAGCTGCAGCCAACCTTTCAGAAAATGGAAAGGACTTTTAGGAGATGGATGTAGCAGAGATATAGACCTCTCTCTGTGCCTCTCTGCTGGAAAGAGGGAATGCAATACCTAAAAAAAATTGAAACACTGGAAATATTTGTAAAAAAAAAATCCTTCGTGGGGAAATTGTTTTTTCTCTCAGTGAAAAACACAAACTGTTCAGAGCACCAGTGACCATATAAGCCTGTCACTGGATAAACTCTCATCTCAGTCAGCATGATGAATTCCTGTCTGTCTCGTCTTTCGGCTGCTTCTCGATAAACAATCTGAAATTCCGACCACTGAACACCCAGGCAGGAGGATCCAGGGGCGGCTCTTCAGATCCCTGCTGAGCGCTCGCCCCTGTTGACGGAGCCCACCGGCACGTCTCCGCTACAGATGAAGCACAGCCTGCTGCTGCTTTGTTACAGCCTTGACTATCGATGGTCTCTCAGCCATCACTTTGTCATCAATCTTACTGTGTTTCTTGAGAAAACGAATTTGCAGTGGCAGTCAAAGAGCAGAAAAACCTTTCGCGCAAGATTCTTTCCTTTTGTAAGTAATATAAGCTGAACCATTGCTACCATTATACTTAATTAAAACATCACTTTGCAAGAGCCTACTTTGTTGAAAGTTTAAGACAGAACAATACCACAATTATTTAATAGAGCTAAAAGAATGACAGTGCAAAGAGTGCCTGATAAAAGAGGCAGTCTGTTGGCAAAGAAGTGAGAAGAGCAAAAGGGGCGTAGAATACACTGAGGTTATAAGAAATCAAAAGGGAATTTAATATTACTGCATAACAAACAGAGTCTATATTTATTCAAGTATTACTTAAGTCTGTTCCTCCCCTTAGGAGGAAAAGCCTATGCAGAGTTATCTTTCGAAAAGTTCTCACGGCAGGAAACAACGACGACAAACAACTAAACCCCCTGTCCCGCTCCCTGTGCCACTGGGCAGCCCATTCCCACAGAGCACTCGAGCACCTGCAAAGCAACAAAGTCATTTTGGTTTAACAAAAGGTACCTCGCAATAAGACAACATCGGCAGGGAACACAGAGCAGGTGTAACTCCATTAGCCTAAAATACAGCATCACTACATTGAGAATTAATACCCTGGAGAAAATACTGTAAAAGACCCTGCAGAGAAGGTGTTCTGTCACTGACTGTACGTTCCCTGTCTACGACTCGGCTGGGAAAGCAGGAATCGACTGCAGAGCCGTAACTTCAGTCAAATATTCTGTCTCATGTGCTGGAATCCAGCTGCCAGTGTGATTAGCTTCCTCCAGCCCTAGAAACAGAGCGAGTGAAACTAGCGAGAGTGACTCGCCAAGGAGCCAAGAAAATCAAGTACTTTGAATATTTTGCTTCATCAAATCAAATCCCACTTGAAAAATAAGTGACCAATCACTCTGGGAGAAGCCTTGGTTGAGGTTCAGGACACACGGTGGGCGAAATGAAAAGCTTGAGGAGAGGTTGTCTTGGCAACATCATCGGATTCATATTTCATGATAAAATCACTCTCCAAAGCTAACTTCAAGTGGATGACAGAGATAGGAAAAAAATGTAGGCATTCATAACATCTTCATAGCAGAAAGTACTGCCTTCTGTCAGTTGCCTGAATTATTTTGAGTGAGGTTTCCTCTGTCCGATGTAAAACATTCTTTTTATACCAACTGTTAAGAAAAACAAATGTCTTCAGTCTAGAAAAACACAGCATAAACTCCTCAAAGTTACTCATCATGTGAAACAGCATGATACCTCAATATCTGAAGTACCACTTTTTTCTTTTAATATTAACACACCAGCAGACAATCATAACGTTGCAGTATAGCCATGTTCTCGCTATCAATTTGTGCATGGATGCACTTTATAAAATGTAGAGACTAGTAAAGATTCTTCACCTTTCTTTTTTTAACTGCTCCTTGTATAGTCATTGATTTTAAGGGCTTTAAGTAACGTGATTTCTTCTGCAAAGAATCTCATTAGACCTGGGTCTGATGAGATGAGGAGGAAAACCCTTGAAATCCTAACAGACATCTGTCTGAATACGAGTGCGCGCACACAGTGGAGGAGAGAATGGCAACACCAGAGTGCTACATGCTGGATCTCACCAGGTATCCAGTCAATCCACCCAGGGACTTCCTTCCAGCAGTAATCTCTTAGGTCAGAAATTCCAATTATTAATTACATTTATTAAATCACTTTGATGCTAAAATGCTGTGCCTCTAATTTCATCAGAATTCTCCTTGTTCTACCTTAGATGAATACAGAAAATGCCTGATTTAACAAACTATCATTTAGTGTACTTTTGTCAGGATAAGGAGAACATAGCGAAACTGGAACATCCCAGGTTACTTGTCTCTTTTCCAAGTCATTTAACACCTAAGGGAGGAGAAAAAAACAAAACAAAACACAAAGCAAAACATCCCTACTTTTGTTTTCCCTCTATTTTTTTTTTATTGGATGACTACACTCAGCCTAAAATTCCACATGAAATAAATTCCAGAACTGGATAAAAAACAAGTTTACAAAGTTTTGCCATGCCATTTTAATCTCCCGTATCAAATACTTCAGGATTTTTTTTTTTTTCTTTTTCTTAACATCTGAGATCCCATAGTCTCATACAGGCAGTTATAAGCGGTAGCTTAACCAACAGATAAATATTTTTCCCAAGCAAACACACTTCTCCGTGACTTCAGTAAAATTAGAGGTTTCTGCCTTACAGTACTCATTAGCTGCCACCCACTTGCCGTACTGTTCTCTAGCCACCAGGCTGCTCCTTCACCTGGCACTGTAAGGCCACCGAGCAGTGCCTCCCTGTCAGCTCTGATCTCCACTGACCTACACCACTTTGTCACGAACTGATAGCAATTTACTGATTATCACTTTTCTCTAGATCATTAGCTCTAAGCCAACTACCTTAAGACACTCCCAACTCTTTGTAATTTGACAGCTTCTACCACTTCTATCTCATTGGCACTTTCTATATCCACACAGTGCTTAATCTCCCTTCTCCAACTATTGGTCTCCTGAATAGCCTCTTGAAGCAGTATAGCCATGGTCTCTGAAATTTGAGGAATTGTAGTAAATTGGTGGAGAAGATTGATTTAAACACAGGCAATGTCTTCATCAGATCTTTCAGTCTGTGAATAATAGATGTTCCTTAATTCCCCTCCTAATAATAATTTTTCCGGCCGCTATGGAGAGATTCACTCTTCCCTCATTCCCGGGCTCAGCTGAGCACTAAAGACACGCAGTTTTCCCGTCAGTCACTCAGCCCACTTTCAAAAGCAACCTTTTTACTAATTTCACCATTTTGACTTGAATTTCTTTTTTATTAGCTATCTTACTTTTTTCCGTCCTGACTTTTAGCACCGCTATGCTAACAGATGGCACAATCCTTCCCCCAACAACGAGAAGTCGAACACTTTTATAAAGGTAGTATTTTCTTAATGGGAATGAGCAGGTGGGCAGACCAGAAGGATGCAACAATTACATTTAACTGGTTGGCAATAAAGGATGATCCCAAATACCTGCTGCTAATGCAGAATAAGTCTCAGCTACAGCAACCATGAAAAGAAGTGAAGAAAAAAAGACAAACCCAACCCCCCTACATGCTTGAAAACCCAAAGAGCAAGAGCTGCCGCTGCTGCAGCCACCTCTGATTCTGCAGGCGCAGGCGATGCTCTGCCCTCCTGTACGTATGAGATCGCAGAAGAGCTGCAAGGTAATTGCTCCTGATTGACTGCCACTGAGGTGGCTCAGAGACCCTCTGGAGAGCACGCCGTTCCTGCCGGCTCCTACCTTGCCCCCATTCAACCCCTCAAAGCAAGCTCTGCCTGTGTTCTCCAGGACCGCGTTCCCAGAGGGGAGTCTTGATTAGCAGCTGATTTACACAATTATTTTATAAAGACATTTTCCCATTGCTTCTGCCTCAAATTGCTTGCCATTAGCTCTCCCGAGTTTCCCGACGATGCAGGCCTTCCAGGGCAAATTGCTATAGGGCTGCATACGCACGATCTATTCCCTGCAAGCTTTATCTGTGCCCCAGGTAAGTGATAAAGTGGAACAGATAATTACCTATCTTAACACCATCAGCAATTAGAGGATTTGGGGCCAAACCAGCTCATACTCAAAGAAGTGAAAAGACTGGGGGAAAAAAAATTGTTGGAATATGTTTTTGTGAATATATTACAGAATCAATAGCACTATTTTTAGGTACAGGAACATGAAGCATACCTAGGTAGGCAGGGAAAAAATTGGGTTGTTTTTTCATCTTGCCTCATGAATGTAAATAATACATGAAAATCACTTATTTCATATTTATTATATCCTTTAGAGAAGAGACTATATCTCCTGGTAATTTTTCTTGACAATTTAGCCAGTATTATGCTCCCAGTGTTCGGGCTGGTCACTAGGCAATCCTCCCTGACTCCTCCTCATCCCTGCAGATGTGGTCCCAGCCATGGGAAGCAGGGCAGGATCCCCTCCCATGGCCCTTGCTTCTCCTTTCCAGGGAACCAAAAGAGAAAAGTTATGCCAAAGGAAGGATTCGGGACCAGAATTTCTCAGGCGTTCAGCTGTTTAATGTTACAGACATATGCCTCACAGGACTCTCAAAAGACTCTAACCAAGCTACAAAGTAAGGGGACTTCAGTATCTGGCCCACAAAACTGCATCAGGCATCCAGCTTTGCAGTTCAATGCCTTCATAGTAGAACTTCGTAAAATATGGAACTTGCATCCCATTTCTTTTTTTTTTTTTTCCAAACTTGTTGCAATGAACAGCTAATTGTTTGGACCTGAGGATGAAAAACACTGTGTTCTGACATTTTCCATCCAAAGAATGGCTGCCATTTCTCCGTCACCCTTCCCTCTGGGTTCAATGAAGTGGATCAGAAGAGGCGGCGTCAGCCCTGTGCTGAACTGCACTGCCCAGGGCCAGTGCTGCCTCCTGGGAGTGGTACCGCATAAACGGACACCTCGGTTTTCTCCTCTGGACTAGGCATTGCTTTTGGGATGCACTGTGAAGTTCAGCTCGAGGGAAGAATCACACTGCATTAGGAGAGAGGGATTTGGCAGAGTTTGACTTAGGGGAGCGAACAAGGGCATGAAATGAAGCATTGGTAACAAAGTACTAATAGCTGCTAAATTGATATGAAAGGAAATGTTTGCAGGTTTTTCAGACTCAGAAGGGAAATACTGGAATTGCGTTTTAAAAGAACCATGCCAAGAACACTCTTACATTTATCTGACAAAAGCAACCATCATGGAGAAATCTATTTTCCTGACAGAAGCTACAGTTTTGCAGGGAGTTCCTCTTCCATGAGAAAATTATTCAACCAAAGATTCCCAGCCAGACTCAGAAAATCTTTGAAAACCGGTCCCTATTATTAAAGGGTACATTACTCCGCCATCGGAGCCTTCCAAGCCCTTCAAGGGCAAAAGGAACCCGAATATACCCCTGTAATCAACAGTGTAAAACTCAATTTAGTAGTCAAAGGACTGATGTACTTTATCCAAAGCAGAACTACAGAAAAGCTCAGGTTTTCCTCTCCCCAGTTACCCTTCTGTAAACAAAAGAAACCATTATTAAGACCAAATAGGTTAAGTGGAATCCACTCCAAATCCTTCTTTTGAAGCCTACATTAATCATCAAGCTTTCTCATTGATTTTGGTAGAATGGTAACATTATACAGTTACGAAACAACAACTAATTACGCTGGACTCTCTCCTTGGGCTCCCTGCTACTCTGCTAAGGTTAGAAATGTGATTCAGAGGCAGCTCTCAAGTCACCTTGTCACTCTCACTCATGTAAGCATTACTGTACATACTGCTCATTTGAAATACCACAGCAATGGTGAATTACAAGAATTAGGGAAAACATCTGGACTGTGTTTACAGCACTTAAAAGTGGTGACGATTTTTTTTCCCCTAAATAAATATATTTAGCTTGCTCAAAATGCAAGTGAAAAGTCTTTAAATAAATAAAGCAGCCAAATTATTTACCAAATTACAAACTTCGATGACCAAATTTTTGTTATAGTACCTGCTAAATTTCCTAATAAAGCCAATACTCTGTATATATGCACAAATTTGAATTACACAGAGCATAAAACTTTCTAAGTTAGTATATGAAAGAAGTGTAAACCAAATAGTACATCACCACCTAAGAAATACAGTCAACATTCTTCTATTAGTATCTGAATGGGCTTTATAAATTGGATTTTAGGCAGTTAGACTAGATGGTCACTGTAGGTCCCTTCCAACCAGACTATCTATTCTAACTGACTTCTCTCTCATTCATGTTCACTCCTTCTACTGAATGGCAACTGTTCTGGAACTTTTAAAAGAAAATACACATTTGAAACAGATTTTGAATACAGAAATTGCACTCAGTTATCATTGGAGGAAATGACAAACATCTGACACACCTGCAAATTTCCCATATTTATATTCAATCCACAAACAGGTGAAAAACCCAGCAAGTAAAAACAAAGCTACAGCTATATTCTTACTAATACTCTTCAAACAGGGAAAGGAGAATAGCTTTCACTTAATTAATTTATTATGTTTTGTGCATCTTAAGACACAAGTGATATTTTCGTTTCATAGCACGCTTGCCTGAACAAAGAATTAATCAACATAAGGTACGGAGCGCTTAGTTTAAATGTTGCCTAGGCTTCAACGGTAGAAAATTATTAAAAGTAAAAATAACTTCTACTGGACAGCGTAAAACACTGGCCTCCTTCTGAGTGGAATACCCTTCTAAAGATCAGCTGCCTTTGAAGGTGAAAGATGGCAATGTCTATAAAACTTTACTACAAACCAATCCAAGGGACAAACTGGCAGTTTGTCAACAGTTCTACAAAAATACGTAAAACACCGTGCAGATATATTTTCTAGGGAAATGAACAGGATATGTTTTTATATACTTCAACTTTATGATTTATTGGATGTCTGCTCCGTATAAGTATACAATAAAGGAAAAGCATGTTTCCACTTTAGCAGACTCACGAAGCCAAAATGTATGAAAATAAAATGATCCCTGAAATTCTAGCAAATTTTTACTAATAAATATCATTTGCAAAAGATATTTGTCCACGTATTTTTTATATTGTAGGTATTTTTATGCAACCTATTAAACTTAAATATATTATGGATTGCTTAGAATCAAGTTAACAACTATGTCCTGTATATTATTGAAACATTACAAACATGGAATATTCTTTTTAAGGTATATGGTGTTAACGTTACCTGTCGAGTATACGACAGCAAAGGAATCACAGGCTCCCCAAAAATCTGAGCTAATACTGGACAAATCGGGAAACCTGGATCCAGTTCACAGATGTTCTTTGCTATTTTGGCCAAGTCACTGAATCTACCCTCTGCTGTAGTTCCTTTCTTTGGGTACCAGCAGTTGCTCATGTGCTGAGAAGGCCATAAATACATAAGGCCTTATGTAGGGAGATGGAGAGCTTGTGAATTACCACCGTTAATGGTGGCAATTTTAAGTTCTTCAACATACATTATTTGTACTACTTTCAGCAGCTTAAGCTTCAGGTTCAAATGCTCAGTGAAATATCAACAACAACATACAGAGTTGCCAAGATTAAGGTTAATTAAGCCTCTCGTAAAATAAAAACCAGTACTGCAAACAACACAAAAGGTTTCCGTGGGCATTCTTTTGGATTTCTGTGTAAGTTCACTTTGGCGAAAGAAGGATACATTTAGTGACCACTCAGTCAACAAAGTCTGGTACTTACATCTTTGTTGAAAGCACGTTCCAGTTATACGCATCCAAACACCTTTACCAAACCTGACACCCCTTCATACACAAAATCTCTATTGTAAGAGGTTGGGTTGGTGGGACTTCTCATTAGGGAAGCAGTATGTGCCTGGGTCTTCACAAATTCAATGGAGTGAAACAATACGTCTGGTTGACCATGTCGGAAGAATGACGTGAGATTACTAACACTATAGTTTTAGACTTCTCCCATTACTTCCACAAACTCTCCACTGAAGGTCTTTTCTGTAACAGTCTATGTTTGCATCATTTGCATAGGAACGTTCATTTGCCAAGCCTTCCTACACAATTAAGAATCACAGCAAGAGAACCAAGGAACAAAACAACACTGTACAGCTCTACGAAGCAATACTGTACAGTTCTGTCTGCAGACCACATGTTTTCCTGATGTGTTCGTCAACTCAGGCCTAGGTGTGGAACAGCCTGCTCAGATTTTCTTGGTTTGCGTTGTGTTCTTAAAAATGGAAAGCAAAATAGCTGGCTCAGTTCTTGATGCAAGCTAACTTTTCAGGCTGTGAGAACGCCAGCAGCTTTCAGCGTTGGGAGGACCCCACTCCTCTCCCAGACAGGCTGTCAAGTACAGCCCTGGCAACTGCCCCCACTCCGCCTCCCCGGCTGCGGGGTAGCTCATCCTCTTCAGCAGAAAATGCAGGCTATAAGTGGTTTTTTTCCTGACTGGTGGATGACTTTTCATTATTACTGTTACCTACCTTCTCTGTTGAAATACATTTTTAAAAGCAATATACCTAAAGGTTACAGTAGGTATTAAAACGAATCAAGTAATTAAATAATGGTAGTGTACACCACATTTAAAGTAATCATAAGACAACAAACAAATTACAAATTTCTAAGACTCACCGCTGTTATCCTGGATTTCATTCCAGTCCCTCTGTTACGAATTCTGCATTTTATAGTGTGCAAAATTATAGAGTGATTCAGTTATCTGAGTACATAATCTGAATGGGCTTTCCAACCTGACAAAGGATAAAACCCTCAAAAAATCAGGATACGTACTTACCCACGCTGCTGCTGTCATTCTTCCAATTTGCCAGTTGAATGGATGTGTGAAGACTTCAGAGCAGCCAGAGGATTAACTGAAAGAGAACAAAAATCCCTTCAGTTTACTTGTAAAAAAAGCAAACAGGTGCAAGAAGACAAATGAAAATAACTCTAATCCCATGAATTCAGGCATACGTGCTAGAAAAGTCTAAAATAGTAAGTATTTCAGGATTAATATTCCCCTCTTATTCATTACACTGAAGGCTCTTTGGTATCAGTTTCCTATTCACAGCAGACAATACTATTTCCTAGGATATACCACTCAAATCTTTTCTTCCTAGACCTTCATTCACTATGCCAGTGGACAATCTGGACCAAAACATCCATTTGCCAGAAATGTATCTACACCATTTTATGAATGAGTTCAAATACGCTCACTTCCCAAAACACAGAAACTTCCGTTATCTAATTTTCTCTTCCTTCACCATTCTCTCCAAATGAAACTTTGCCATTGAAGTATGGAGGTCTAAAGTTCGTGTTTAGATGCTCAAACATAATCACTGGGGGAAAAAAGAAAACCAAAACACAAAAAGATTGCAGACATGTATAATGCAGAAATTGGGGAAGCTTTGCTCTCGTTTCTATGTGAGGAAAGGAGTGGAATGACAAGTCTTTTTTGTATTGCTGGAGTTTAGCAGTAGGCTGCTGCTGGTTATATCTAATCATACATTTGGCAACATTAGCACATAAGGTCAGCAATTAGACGGCTAAGGAAATTGGCATGCGTAATCTAGCTACGCGTTAGGAGCTATTAGCCAAAAATTTAAGAGATGAACTATGGAATCACCCCAAATGCAGCAAAAAGGAATGTGAAAGACAGGAACCCTGACAGCAGCCATCGCCCAGTGCAGAGAGGACACAAAAGCGCTCTAAGTGTCTTTGAAAAGCAATTGTTTGGGTAATTACGTATTAGCTGCAGAAACGTCAGGCACATTCTGTTAAATAAGCCCCCGCTTTCACAGATGAGCCATAGTCTGGACTCCCACGAAGCCGAGCGAGTCACACCCGAGTTCCTAATTGGGGTAACAAGACAGCAAATTTGCCTTTCTTTTCTCCCAGATCCCCAGGCTCCTTCGTTGGAATGCAGTTCTCTCCCTGAGGAGCTGCACACTTTGTTATGATTCAGTGTGCAAAATTCACAGGCAAATGATTCAAAATTGCGCTGGCTAAACTCTGGAGAGTAAGAATCAAGGGGCTAGTAGGGATGGGATGAGCCTGAGCAAGGCTCTGTCTGTGTGAGCGCTCGTCCTCCAAAGAGCCTAACATATGAATGCAAAAAGCAATTCTTTTTCTCCTCTCTCCAGTCCTCGTTGTACCCCCGCAATACCCACGCTGCTCTCGCGCTCTCCCCTGTCATACACGTACGCTGCCTTTTGAGGAAAAAAAACCTCTCTTGTGAGATTCACATCACACGTGGGGTTTTTTCAACACCGCTGAAAACTCTGGGTAACAATTCAGTATGTCTCTTACGTCTTCCATCACCAAAGGGTTACAGTCATCTTACAACCAGAAATCGAGCTAGCACACTTGGTTTACCGGCTTCCTACCTAAACGAAGACTAAATGAAGAGACTGACTGAATTAAAACACTCAGTAGAGCAGGCTGTCGAGAAAAACCCTCACCACTGAGGCAAAAGTAATTAGCAAATTACGACTTTAGTCTCTTGCTATCTTCCTATTTTTCACTGGAGTTTCACCATACACATGACGATTAGAACATACCTGCTTAAGTTGCTTATTTTCGTAATTGAAATGTTTAGTGTCTTTTAAAGAAAATGTATTTTCTGTCACTCGGGGGAAGCCATAAGATCAATGAACATTGGCTTACGCTCGTTTGTACAAGGAAATGCAGCTGTTGCAACTTTCATTTTGATTCAACTTTTATAGTTTATTTTATAAGAAGTTTCAAAAGATACACGTGTTAGTTAAAGAGATTTGTGTTCTGCGTTTGAAAACTCCAATTACACTTTCTAATTAAAAGCCTTAAGTGACAAATTTTAACCCAATACTCTATAGATATAAAAAGGAACCCAATAAGTGTAGCAACACGATTTTATTGAAGAACCAGAAACTAGTGAACTGGTGCAACTCCTGGTACGGACTCAACTTCAGCTCAAGGAGAATGCAACACATTAGATTTTACTGAAGAACCACGACAGTAACAAAACAACAACAACAAAGAAAAATTAACGTCATTTTCCTATTGCAAACTGAAAAAAGAATGTAGGGTCAGACACTCATAAAATTCTTACTCCTTGGCTTTCTCAGCTGCCTTTCAGAAAAAAGAAAGTCTACTCAAAACAGCCAATGCCTGTGAACATGGGCACTGCTGCCCGTTGAAACAAGTTAGCTGCTCACCATCCTGCCTGGTTTCTCCTCCTAATTCTCCCTATTGAAATAAATTACTTGGCTACGGGCACGCTGCCACTCAGGGAACAGCCCCAGGATCAGGCGGCAGGGCTGGCTGCAGCACCATTGCAAAAGGTTTACCGGAAAACCTCATTAAATTGGGAGGAGGGTTTTGGGGAGGGTGAAGGACAGTGCATAACTTCTTGTGCTTCCCTTCTTTCCAAGCTTCTCCGTCACTATCGCCAGCTCCAACTCCCTCTACCACCTCAGTCCCTGATGTTTTTAGGAATGAAGCACAATATTAGATGGGAAAGCCCAAACAAACTGCAGAGCTGAAGCACCTACAGGCAGTAGATTCAACTACTGCATCCTAAGGCCTCTACATTAGTGTCGTAGTGAGGAGGACAACTGCTAAGTTAAATAACACCAAATGAGCGTGACTATCCTACTAGAGCAAGGAATTAACGGTATAACCAAAATACCAAAGCCCAGCTGGACAACTTAAGTAATCAGAAAGTACTTGTATTCCTTGCAAAAGATGATGTAGGATAGACCACCTGCCGACTCGTCTGCTGCAAGTCTTTTCAGACCTTGTCAAGCGTTTTCTACAAGTCGCTGCTACTGAGCTCTTTTTTTGGTTGTTGGGGTTTGTTTTTTTTTTAAAGCATATCGTCATTTTTTGAAGCCATCTTCCTAAGCATACCAAATACACGGCTCATTCGCAGTTCACTTAGAGGCTTGGTTTTGTTTTGGGTTTTTTTTTGACAAGTTTCTGGATTACCCATCTTATCTGTAAATAACCAAGGCATGTGAAGAACTTCAGTATCACATCATCTCTACTGCTAATATGGAAAGACAGCACAAAATGAAAACATCGGACAAGTTCTCTGGGAGAAATGTGCTAAACCTCAAGCATCGTGTAAATTCAACATTAAAACTATTGGTGTTTCAACTAATTACCTACTTACATGCATGCCAGGAGACACAATTTATCCCTAGATTCAAGTAATTTTCATTTTTAAGCTCACAAAGAAAAGCCTTTCAGATTCATAATATAACACAAAGAGATAAATTATTCAACCTGAAAATGTGACATTTAGGAAAAACAGGCCAAAGGATGTCAGAACACTTTACTTGCTTTACCAAAATTCATTAACGCACGTGAAACAGGATGCTGTGGCTGAATGGCCAGCACCAAGGGGGTCAGGGGAACCTCAAGGGCTTTCCTCAAGGCAGCCAAGCAATAAACCACGCAATAAGATCTTCCTTCTTAAGCTCTTAAATTAAAAAGCTTTCAGGCATGCAGTCCAAAGACACACGAAACTTCCTTTACTGTTTTATATATTATATACGGTATATTATATACAGTTGATGCATATATTTATGAAGGTAATACAAGCGGAACATTATCCAGAGATAATATTTTCATAAAGTCTTCTATCTTTCTGATCCCTCTGACTCTTCTCAACATTTTATATTATGTGGAGCAAATGTCTAGAAATACAGGAGTTTTGCTTATGAATCAAGGCACTGAAACACTAAGATTCTTCCAAATACTTTGAGCTATTTAGGCTTTGCTTTTTGTTTGTAGTGTTTTCACACTGGATATATAATTGGATGTTCTGTCTATCTTTATGAATAAGCAGACTTAAAAAAAAAATCTTAATAATCTCTTAGTTTCAGTGAAATCTTGAAACAGCTAAAAGTATGTGCTGGGGAAAAAATAAGTAATCTCCTTTCAAATAGATGCCAGGTCTCATTTAAATGAGTATCTCTACCTCCTGTTGTCATGGGAGAAGGAGCAAATGCAAGGGCTCCCTCTTGGCTTCACAATAACAAATGGTAGAGACCTTTTCATATCTGTTCTTATTTACTGCTTCTCCATAGTGAACAGTATCAATCTTTTCACTCTTTCATAAAATTTTTTCCACATCCTTCATCTTGCTTGTTATCCCTCCTTGGTCATTATGCTTTAATCTGGCAGAAAAACTCATTATGAGATACAAAACTAGATTAAATGACTTGGGAGTGCACATTTTTCTACTGTGAGAGCAGACACTTGCACAGCTTACAGAGGCATGTATTATGCTTTCTAGTTTCTACATCACAAATGGGCATTTTCAGAGGTAATTTAGTTCAGCATTACCAAATGAGGCACTTTAGCCAGGGCTACAAAGGACATCAGAAAAGATGACTCTAATGACGCCCAAATGTCGAAAATCTGAGGCATCATCCTCAATCTAAAGCAGTCAGCAGGGAAACCTGGATATGGCATACTTCGTCTTCACCCCAAAATTTCCCTAGCTATTTGGGGCAAGAAGGGGATAAAAATAAAAAAGTTTCCACTTAGCTACAAGAATTTGCAATCTCACTCGATGTGGCGTCTTCTTGGACAAAATCTTCAGAAGCAATATGAGGTACTTCTTTGTGGTTTAAAAAGTGTTTGATCTTCCTTGCTTCGTTTGTGCACATCTAGAACTGTCCTACCCAAGCTGATGCATAAATGTGAAGATTTACAGAGGTAATGAGGGGCACAGATGCACCAACCTACAAATGACTTCATCTGGGGAAAATACAGAGGATTTCCAGTGCTAGTTCAAGGGAATAAACAGCAGAAGTGAAATAATTAGAATCGGGGCAGTATTTCCCAAATGCACAGGTAAGAAAGAGATTATTCTAAGGTCATCGACCGTTGCAGCAGCGGAGGGAGAAGAAAATTAGTATTTTGTATAACAAAGAGTTTTTGAGGACTATTTTGTCATAAGGTAGCTTAGCCCATTTGTGAGATAAGGACAGCCTCTTGCCTTTGAGAAACCTCCCGCTGAGAAAACCGAGAGCTGAAACCAAGGGGCATAAGATCACACTGAAGTGCTTTACTGAATAGGGAGAAACTTGTGCACACACCTAATTGCTTCACAAACCATTTGTTACCATAGACAGGGACTGAAGATTGCGTAAGCAATAAATAAAGTCCTTTAGCCACTTAGAAACACCCAATTAGTACACTGCGTTTATCAGTGAACGTATTCCAGATTGGCTCTGCAGTTCCTCATGTTTCAAGAACCAAACCCGATTCACAGAACTGGAAGAAGGTACAGTCATTCTTAGGTCACATTTTTAAAGATATCTCTTTGGGCTTTTTTCCCCTCACCCCTCTGCTACCACTGAATCGAACCAGTGGGTGGAAGGAGGCAGACATTAGGTCATTTGGCACTTTGGCAGGAAATCCATCATCATCCAAGCACACTACTTCTTAACTATCCTAACAAGTAGCTGAACATAACTGCAGGGGCTGACATTCAACACGGTATGGTGTTTCTGAACGTGAGGTTTAACCTTCAGTATGCTATCATCCCTCCTGCCAGTTGTTTTGACAACACAAACATTTTGGACATCGGCATCATTAATGATACTTCACACTTAATTATATTTTTTCCGCTTTAAGCTTTTCATAACATTAAGTGCTACTATGATTTCTTTGTTTTCTTTAAAGAGAACAAAGAGAGCTCTGTATGAACAGTAGCTTCATTTAGACAGAAATTACCCACTCTGAATTTGCAAGAAGATTAGAAGATAAATATTAATAAGATTAGCCTATGTGGGGAAATTAAAAGGACCTACGAATAACATTGCTCTGGATAATTTAACACACAGATCTATCATGCTATTAAGTGAATTTGATTATGTCTAATTTGCAAAACTGGAAAAACTGGAAAAATCAATCTGATTAATAAATGAAGTAGGGCAAAATTATCTGTTCCTAGCTACTTGTTCTCCTACACCAAAGTCTGGCATCTCCGGTACTGAAGCGCACAGTTGCCTCCTCCTCCTCCTGCTACAAACATTTCAACCATGTCTATCCATGTTAAGTAAAGATGAACATAATGTAAATACTACCAAAAAAAAAGTAAACTATGTAATTGGCCAGGTTCAAATACAGCTAGAATACTCCATTCAATTCAGAGGAGTTAAGGCACGGTATTGTTTTTGATGTAACCCAAGGTGCTTGAGAAGGGTTATGTATCACTCTTCAGCATAGCCATTACAGGACAGGTCAATGGGAACGGTACCTATAAGCGATCTCTTCAGAGCAGACATTCCCTGAATCACACAAGCTCAGGCTTTAACTGCCTAAATCCAGGCTAGCCCTAAAACAGACCGCCACATATCCCTAGAAAACGGAGGAGCGTCTTAAGAGAAGGGGATGTTCATTTTCTTTCCAAGGTACTGACTGTTCCAGGCAACAATTAAAGTGTGCATGACTACAGCAGCACGGAAAACGAGAATTGCCCGTTATTTTTATAATGAATTTAATTTCCTGAACTTGGTTTGTGTTTTATTTAATTTACTGACAGGCACAATCTTCAGTGATGCAATCTTCATGCCTCTAAAACTGAAGGAGTTATGCCAGTTATGCCATACTCTTTATTACAGGTTATTTATTGAGAGTTTCCCTTTCACGGAATTTATTTTCTGCATGAAAGGAAATGAAAATGTAAACCTTGAGGGAAGGAAACAAAATAGTTACGAGAAATGTTACATTTTCAGCTGCCATTACTAATATCCGAGAATCGTAGCACTAGCGTCATCACTCAAACACTCCAAGCAGGCCCAGTGACTAAGACCCATAGCAACGGGAGGGTCTTTCAGCTAGGGCAGAGCATTCATATTACAAGCTTCTCCGTGAAAGGATGGATTCACCCTCGCACACTTTTGGCATTTGTTCTGATTGGGAATTCCTGTAAACAGGTCAACCCTTCAGCATGCTCACAAACCAAAGAATTGGAGACTATACAAAAAGGCAAAGAGCTACCCACAATTGTCACTGTTAGTAGGGACTCAGGCTTTTCCAAGTGATAGCTACTCTGTACTCAGTACACACGTTGCATGCCTTGACATATCAGTGTCTAGCAAGTACATACATTTTATCTCATTCTTTGATGTAACAGGTATGGACACTGGCCTCTAGACTTTTTCTATTACCTATATAAAGAAAGTATTAAAGGAGCTGATTCTTATGTAAGATTTAATGACACAATCTGAAAAAGATAGCTACATGCATATATATACATATATGTATCCACACACTTCCCCCCCACCCCCCCAATAAGATCTTTGGCCTGTCTACAACAGCACAGAAGCAATCCTGCTTTGAGAGAAGTCTACTTCAAATGACACTGTTGTCTGTCTGTAGAAAACCTGCCTGGCTTGTTAAGGGTGGATATTGAATGAGTAAGACGAGGCCAAGAAGGAAAATGGTGTCTTGCTGTGAAGGCAGTTGTTGAATGATGAAAACAGCAGGGCGGGAGGAAGGATTCAAAGATCCCTTAACAAATGAAACCTTTCACCGAGCGCCACAGAGCTCCTAGTGATGCAGGGACCGAAATTGTAAGTGGGCTGCTGCACAAACGAGTCCTTGCTCTTGCAGAGCTTACTGAAAATATTTAACAGGAACTTTCTCTCCCTAAATTATCCTGGAGACTGTACTATATTAATATCAGTATTTTTCCCTTGTGCTTCGCATATCAGAAAATTAAATTCATGAAGCACTTCCATTTCATAATTGCTTAGTATCCTAATTCAGCAATCTGCAAACATCTATGAAGAGTACTATAATCTCAGACTATAGGAAACAGTGTTTGAATATTCTACTAAGAGCCCACTTTCAGCTACTAATAGTCAGTTTAGAGTAATGCTGGTCACTTTTCCCGTGCTGTGCACTCAAAACGCTAGAGCATTTTGTTGAAATAGCAGTGAAAAACATCTGTGGCATGTGTAACTGAAGAGTTCGGCAGTGTACTGATCCTCTCAATTACGTGCAGGAGTTGTCTATATTATTAGTTAACAGTATCTGGGTTTATAGGTGATGCTCTGAGGTTTCAGGAAACTTTCTCATTATTTGCTCAAAACTGCTGAAGCTGAATGGGAGAGGAGGAACGAGGCAGGAGGCCAGTCGCACTAGTCATGACCTAAACCACAGCCAGGTAGATTGTTGTTTTTTTTCTTCTTTTCAGTCAAATTAGACAACTTCTTTCTCACACTGATAGCATGACTTGTATAACATCCTTAAAAACATCTAATCATCACATAATTAAAGTGCTTCAGGATACATACGACGTTTTCTCATTTACTTAGGCTTTGTAGAGTGCTGGCTCAACGAGGCTTAGATCTTTACTAGTGTCTTTGAATGGCACGGCAGTACAAACAGAACATGCAAACACAGTCACCACATAAACATTAAGCATGCGAGGAGAAGAATGACCCTGGTAAAATGAAGCCCTATCAGCTATTATTTTTTCCTATTAGGGAAAACCCCCTACTCAAATTGAAAGGGTTCAACAGTTCTTAGTATCCCAACAGTTGCTGGAACCACATAACAAGATGAAAAACTCTAAGCAGAATGGAGCAGTAAACAGATGCAGCAAGCCATTGAAACAGATTATCCAGAAATAGGAACAGGAGAGAAAGAATTATACCAATCTGGAAGTAATGCCAGCAGTGAAATCGAAGGAAGGTGAATCTCCCTTATTGAAAATATTCTTTAGAAGCTGTATTATTTTGCCAGCCTTGCTTCTGAGGAAAGATGCTCCGATGCTCTTAATGTTCCTGGGAGAAGATAAAACACAGATTTCTGAGGATATGACTGCAAAGACTGAGGATAACTCAAAAAATTTTTTAAAACTTACATGTGTAATCATGGCCTCGCTGCAGTTTGCAGTTCACTGGTTTCTGAAGTGTTAAGATTTTATTCAGTGACATGAGAATCCTCACTGATCATTGAACAGTAATGCTCTAAACCTGGCAGAAAACCCCATACCCCTTCTCGAAGCAGGAGATTGATCTAGCCATAGGTTCTACTACTCAGAGCCTGATTGCCATGCTGTGAAGAACATACAATCAAGGACAAAGAAAGCCTGCAGGAGCTGGTTGCTGCTGCAGGCATACCCAGTTTACAGAACAAGGAAAAGATAGGGCCAAGAGTGTTTGCCAGTCTGCCCAGGGTTTTAAAAGGACCTCCTGATGTAGATTGTTCAGGTTTCCACATCTGACAATCTATGCTTCTCTTTCTCCCCCCCCGTTCTGGTAGTTTTGCTTATTTAAATGCATCCAGACTTCGTGTGCATAAGCCTAGTACATAAAGCAAAGTCCATGCAGCACCTTTCAACTCAGTTTCGGAGGACAGGGGAGCCAAGAGAGGAGTGCTCTGCTAGCACCTAGCAAAAAAGAGAAATGAAAAGCAAAAAGGACAAACTGGCAGGCATTAACATGCTTGTTTTCATGAGTTATTTTACTAAGCTAGAGATATTTCTTATAGACAGTGATACAATTGTCATAGAGCAGAAGAGAGCTTGCCTTTCATGACAATGTATGAAATTATCACAAATCACCCACACATGCCTGGATGAGGCTCACTCTAATCAAAGCCAATAGCTTCCAGCCTCAGGGTGCAAAAGCAAAGAGCCTAGAAGGAGGGAGCTTTACGTAAGTGCCTGCTCCAAGGTATGAGCCGGGAGAAGCCGTCACAGGGTCACCGATATGCTAGAAGACTGCGTTAGCTCCGAGTGCTGCGTGCCCTCTTGCTAAGAGGGGAAATAAGAAAAGCTGTTAGCAAGGCTGGTACCGTTAGCTAGAGCAGCGGGTGGCAGGGAGCAACAAGGTATCGCTAAATAAAAAGCAGGTCACCACACAAAAACTGACAGCTTAAATCAGGCCGTGCTACCCAGCAAGCCTGAACAATCCCAAGCTGGAGTCAAGCATTGGCACAGAGGGGGAAGAAACGAGCTGGTCTAACACTTGTTTCAGCAGACGAAAGAGCACTGAAAAAGTGTTATACGAAGGAACGCAGCAGCACATGCTACTCTACCTACCACGTTGCAACCATACTGCTGCCCTTCAGTATCAATCTTGTTTGCCAAGCTAATTTAAGCACGCAAGCATGGAAGATTAACTCATTGCCGTCAGAAAGAGTGGTTAATTTTCCCCAAGTTTCTAGGCAAGAGCTCAGCTAACGCGGTCACAACGGTGACCCTCCACCTGAAAAAAGCTTTGCTTGCTGCACAGCAAGCCACTGGCAGAAAGGCCACGCTTCTGAGTAATCTCAGAGCACCCAACCAGCATTATTATTTTGCCGGTTTCCATGTGGAGAGCTGAACTGAGTAATTTTAATCAGGATCCCCGGCCACCAAACTTGGTTCTGTTGCTGACAGCCAATGCCGAGCAGCAGAATCTGAAAGGCAAGACTGCGGGAGAGGGCAGAAGATACCCACTTTTTAATTTATTTTTTTTTTCTGGAGTCTTAAGCCTAACTTTAGAAATCCAGACATTTCTCAGAAGGTGGTGACTTGGTGTCACAAACCTCACTGCACAGCCTTAGTGCCTGCCTACAGAAGGATGCCACAGCTTTCATCACTGTTATCACTTCTCATCCTTTCCACTCATTTCAGCTTCGCCACCGAGGGAGCTGGTGAATAAATTAGTCCCATTTTCAAAACCAGGCTGTGTCATTTTTCTTGAGCATTAGTTCCTAACGCTATTTTCCTTTTCGTGATACCACTATCAATTTCAGGCCCAATTCTGAAATCAGAGAAATACAGAGAGGCCATCTTTACTGAAGTCAGTGAAGCAATAGATATAATCAGAAACAAGCCCATTAAATATAGCAGATCAAACTTTGTCTTTCCTCTGCGTCGCTTGAATACAAGGTACCAGATGGAGGATTTGGAGTGTCTATAGAAATGCTGTGGTTCAAATGCAGCCCTGATAGAAGCAAAAATCCACTGAATGTATGGAGTACAAGAGGTCGGTTTTGCTACTGAGACCACAGATGTGGTTTCCAACCTCTTGTTTGCAAATCCCCGGGGTTCACCTGACCGTTCTGAAGGGATTCATAAAACCTGCAAAAGATATCTGAGGAAAGCGAGTGATGTTTAGGGAGAAGGTGGGGAAGAGTATGTACCAATCAAAACAGGTCAACAATATCCAATTGATTCCACTACCTCACTTTTTCACAGTTTATATAAAGTTAGCAGCTATGAGCAACAACTATATGTATATTATTAAAATATTATATTTATGTATTATAGTAATTATATATATTTTGTATATGTTTTATACATTTAGTTACATATATTTATTCTGTTACAGTTTTTTCCTTTGAGGAGGCAGAGGCATATCCCTAACCCATTGGAAAGCAGCGTGGCAGTCATCCAGAGCGAGATCAATTCAGGATTATTACAGTACATAGCTACAAGCAATTCAGCAGTTTGATATTATAAAGCCATGCAGACTTAAATTAATCCCTAGCCTGGAAAAACGTTCAGTGCAGTCAGGAGCTGCAGCTTGGAGTTGCTGCCAAACGCTACTCCCCAAAACGCTATTCCCTCCAACTTCAGTGTTTCCACGTACTTTCCTCCAGATTCACTCTGCCACACCAGAGATCAACAGTGAGTTTTCAGATCCGATCCGGTTTATAGTTCAGGCATAACATGGTCAACCAATTACTGCCGGAGGCCAACACAGAAGCAGAGATCTCCTTCCTCACTTTGGTTTCTGTCAACGAAATACAGCATGAGGGTACTTCCTACTGCTGTGTTGTCAGATGGGAGGTCATCAGTAGCAGCTTTTGTATGACTTTTGCACCGTGCTGGAAGTTGCATGTAGAGAAATAGCCATAAAATATGACATACTTTCAAAACAACATAGGGCATAAAAGCAGTTCACCAAAACAGCGCTGGTTTGGTTTAGTTCTGGGGGTGTGTGTTGTTTTGGTTGTTGTTCTTTTTTAATAAATATTTCTCAAGAGCTACATATAAACTTTCCACCACAAATGGAAATTAGCTTTTTTGAAACTAAATCCAGTATCTTACTCTCCATAACGAAGCTGGTACCAAAAAGGTCTGACTGGGCTAAAGTTTGTCATCTGAAGAAAAGTTGCAATGTAATGACATCCACCAACAGCGTTAATTTTTCTCAGAAGCTACACGGATCACAAAATGAAAACTAGTTTTAGTTCAAACCTCCATCACGCTGTTTTTCACATAATTTCATTTGTATTTCTTTGCAGATATGGAAGTCCAATAAAAAGTGAACGGAGTGAGGAGCCCGACTCTGCTTTCCTGAGGACTTTATGCCAACGTTAGTCTAGACCAAAAACTATAAAAATCTCCAACTCCCTTCAAATACTGATCGTGTCTCCTCTGTCACCAACCTTGAGGATGACTCAAATCATTTTTGTTGCAATCAATGCTTTTTATGCTGTCAAACGTAATGACAGCATAGCTACAGAGATGATACTTGCTGATGGGTGCTGCAGGATTTGATTTGCCAAGATAGACACATTCCTACCGCCCAGCAGCCCGCAATCACAGGAGGTAATAGCAGCAAATTCCAGTAAGCTTTCCAAATCACACATGCAACAAGCAATAGCAGACAGAGGACAAACTCTTAGGGAAACTTTGTTCACAAAACCGATGTAAACCCACAGTCAAGCTGAAGACTACAAGAGTAGTTTGCCATCCAATCCTGAAAGAGACCTAAAAGGCAAAAACCTTCTGCACTGATAACATCAGCTGAGGGAAAACACACATGAATCCCCAGTTCAGTCATTTCTCACACTCACTGGGTCTTCTGTAGGGGAGCCAAGGTTCACCTCTGTGCACTTCACACACTCGTTTCCAAAAGGTAATGTTGCAACCTGACAAGTTCAAAAGTGAAAAAACATCTGAAATGCACATTTTCCTCAGGCTTGGTTGTGACTGTCGTTACATCGCCAAGAAACTTTAGTTTTAAAGCAGCATAAGCAACGCCAGTTAGAATAACTGCAAAGGTGTTAGCAAGACCACAAACAACTTCTGATGAGTAAAAAGATACTGATATTGACAAAATGGTTATGTTTGTCAGTCAAAGTCAGACTTTGCATCTTGTATAATCCAGCACATATTTAGGCAATCAGCATGTAAAATGGTATGTGACAACCCGTAAGGGAACATGTAATTGATTACTACGACACGCCAGGGCAAAGGCTGGGAAAATGTAGGAATTTTGGAAGTGTTATGTATGCCTTAAGTCTTAACTGCCAAATTTGTTAGTCCTTGGCAACTTCATTTTCTTTTGAACCTCAAAGATGGGTGTTCTGTTACGTACATCATTTGTTAATTAGAATACTTTCATACAGTTCCTCTTCTCAAATGTATTATGCAAAAACGTGCATAGATATTCATGCCATAGTGCACCTGAAAATGCAACTGGCTATCATTCAACAGCGTCTTTTTCAGGCAACACGGTGTGGCTGTGGTCATTGACTTCTACAGTCAATACTAAGGAGAAAGGCTTTCCTTGAACTAGTATTAAATACCTGTCTAACTGCCAGTACAATATTAAATTTGTGCCTCGAGAGAAATCCCATTTAATGGTTTGTCTGTAGGTACACTGCTTAAATAGTGGTTTATATGTATTTCCATTCCTTCTCTAAGACCATGACCTTGAATTATCAAGCAAATATTTGCTGCTTATAACAGTATTTGAAACCAATGTAAAGAACAAACTGTTGGAGAATTTCAGTAAAACAGCTCCGAGTTCTAATTAAGACAAACTAATCAAAATGACTGTCTTCTCCTTATCGTAAATTGTGCCTTCCCATTTAAAAAAGCTGCCTCGTGGGAGAGCGTAGAGAAGACAGAGTCAGAGTTGTCTCATGGATGCGCAGCTAAAGGACGGGGATCAACAACCACAAGGTATAGCAAGGGAATTATCTTTTTTCACCAGTGTGGTCAAATACTGGAGCAGAGTTCAGAGTGGCTGAGGAAGCTCCATCCTTGGAGGTATTCAAAACTCATCTGGACAAGGTCCCAAGCAATCTGATCTACTTGGACTGCTCTCAGCAAGACGTTGGACTAGAGGCCCCCAGAAGGCTCTTTCATCCTCAATTATTCTTCAATTCTATGATTCTAAATAGAGTTAGGAACAGGAACACAGAGAAAGAATATTGATGCCTTTATTCTCTCTTCCCAATAGGCACCTGAAACTAGAAACCATAGAAACGGCCCACTTCCTTCCAGAGCAGGTTCGAGTCAAGTTGCAAAACCATTCTGCACCCCAAATACTTTTATAAAATGTACATACGTGAGGATGGGGATAGAAAGAAGGACAGGACAAAGTGTGTACATTGTTATCATTGAAGTAAGACTGCTTACACAAGACTGCAGCTCCCACTGAACTGAAATCAGAGGACAGAAATGGAAAGAAAATGTCTTGGGGGAAAAAAATATCTGTTGGAAATCTGATGATAGTTGGTAGTATAAAGAAAGCAGTTACATTATAGCTGTTAATAAATGAGGAAGCCTTCCTGGACTAGTTTTTATACAAGAAAAAATTATTCCTCCTCTTATATGACTACAGAGAGGTATGACGGATGGACAAAAGTGTCTGTGAAACACCAACATCTTAAACCGGATTCTCGGTGTGAATTGGAACATTGTTGTCATAATCAAGGCTGCCTCAGGACCAGCCTTGCAATATCATCAATTCCCCGTGAGTAGAGAGAAGTGCTTCTCAAGATTTTAAAAGCCCCATTCTGTGAAATATGGCTCCTCAAATACTTTCAACATAGGCTCCAAAATCATGTAGATCTTTTAGAAGTATTTTAGGCGCTCCTGAAATGCAGACAGAAGTAATACTTCTAACACTACCATTCATACGTACTCGGACAATATTTTAAAAAGACAGGTGATCAACAAAAAGAGCTAGAACTTCCCAAGTTTAATAACAACAACAATAATAAAATATCTCCCTACATCTAATATTGAAGTCTGATAGACTTTGCTAGTTCAAGAGCCACCACCCAGAGACAGGTACAGACCTCTCTGCAGAGCCTTGTTTTTCTCAGCCTTTATGTTTCAACTGATTAAACATTTCTACAGTTGCTGCTAAAATCATTACGTTTTGTAGCACATTGTCAGCTGGGAGGAACACATTATTTAAGGGGATGTGAATCTAAGGATTCTTGAGGTTCATGAACCTTAGCACGAATTACAAGTCAAAGCTAACATTTTTATTATGCCATTTATATTGTCTTGCTAGTCTCAAACACCACAAATCAAAATACACTCAAAAATCTGCTCCTATAGACACAAAACCAAGTATATGCTGTAAAAAACACAGTATGAAGGAAAAAGGCTAAAACCCATCTCTTTGATAAAACATATTCCTTGAGGATCACACTCTGTTTCCAAAGATGAAGGAATAAGTACAGTGCCTACTGACCTGGGGAATGATTGGGAAAAAGTAAATGAAAAGAGGAGGTACCTTCAGCTTCATTTAAAAATCAGTGCTCTACCTTTGCTGTTTCTAGCATGGAGGAATAAGGACTTCTAATTATGGCTTCTCAAAACAACAGAACGGAGATTTAAGCTCAAGTCAACAGCACACCACAGATCTTTCTAAAATAAAGTACGGGGGATTTTTAGCTTAGCTTTTCTGGGACCTTCCTCCATTTTCCCTTTCAGCAGTTTCTTCTTTTTCCTCTCCTCGTCTCATTTGTCAGCATACTAGAATGAATATAAGCATTAAATATCACTTTCGGGTATGCTGAAAGTACAACTTTAAAGAATACAGTTACTTTCTACAAACATGATGCCTTTCCTATGCCTTCATTTAAAAAAAAGAAATAGTATCTGACAGCAAACAAATAAGCTGACAGAATGTATGGTCTGGGTCTTAAACAACAGATTGGGGCAGAATAAGACAAACACCTTCCTCATTAAAGTAACTCTGGGACCATGACTGGATTACTCCTTTCGTCAAGACAGTGTTTACTTGCTGTGTAAGGAATCACTGTTCACACACTCCAAGTAAAGAACCTGACAAGCCACAGTCTGTTTGCTGCATCTACCCAGCAATGGATCTCCACTCACCCATATTACCGGCACATCACATAATATAAAAAGAAAGCAACTTTCAGCCCCAGTTGAAATAACATAGCTTAACCTATACACTCTCCCCTGTATAATCTAGCTGAGAACAAGCAAACAAAAAACAGCCATGGAATTGATTTTCTCCTGGTGTTGCTTCTTCAGTGCTATTGTCCTCTTAGTGAGTTTTGTAACACCTCTGGAGGCCCGAGCAGCACATTCCTTTTCCAGCAAGACCTCTTCAGAAATCAATAGCCCCTATTCAAGGGATTTACAGTGTGATTCTGCAAAATCCTTTCACAGTGGCTCGCATAACTTGTTAGGGAAACTGTGCAGCATTATCTTTACGAGTGCTCTTCTAAGATTAGAAAAAAAAAAAAGGACAATGAAGGGATAGTAGTACAAGTAGCACACAAATATCTAATGAACTGATGTACGATTTTAAGACAATTTTAAGAATGACGTACTGGGGGAAAACTCTTGTCTCTCTGGCTTTGGGAAAGGTGTTACCACATAAAGGCAGAATACCACTTTATGTGACTGGGAGTACTAGATTCTTTATTATTTTAAGTTCAGTGTCACTGTATCAGAGGAAGGATGATAGAACACTAAGATTTCTGATCAATAGCTGTCATCAGCAAATTCTCAGTGTGATGCAACTGGAAGTGATGAATCTGGTAATAAAACATTTAATAATTTGCTCTACTGAAGAACGAAACATGACCCAAGCACTGCAGAGTCACAGTTAAGCCCCAATTAGAGCAAGTACGTAAATCATCTTTAGTTCATAGGTCTGTCTGCAGCACTTGGAAATTTCTCTCCCAGCCTAGAGTTGTTACTGCTCTGCCTCCCTCTGATTGCTGATAGTTCATACAGTAACTGTTCTTTAATGTTCACTGTGCAATTGAATGATTCCAATACTTTGAGCGCAGTAGTTGTGCTTTTAAGTTATCTTTCACATACATCCAAGTGACACCGCAAAACACAAGTGCAGAGGTAGGTGTAATTTCCTCGTTGCTGTAAGGCAAGTGGTCAAGTGCTGATTTGGGGCACGCAAACCACAGGGTAGCCAGTATGAACTGTCTCAGAGAGTACTGGACAGGCAGCTCTGAACAAAATTCTTCCCTTTTTCCTCAAAACTCCTTCCCCCAGTAATCAAACACAAGCAGGGAGTTCACAGAGATCTGTTTGTGAAACTGAAGCACTAAATAACCCGACAGCAAAACGTTTGAGAAAACCAAACTTAAGATTACTTTACACTGATAGCATTGTGTTCTCTATTAGCAAGATTCAGAGAGAAGAAATTCTGTTTCCCAAAAGGCAAAGAGTTTGCTTGCAAACAAGACAATGCAGCCGAGTGAGAGAGCATCCCACGTTTGCCACAGCTTTGAGATGGAGCTGCCCAAATATTTCCATACACGAGCTTCTGAAGAGGACTGGAAGACGATTAAACACAGGAAAAGACAGTTCCAGTATTTCATCTTTAAATAGAGCAACCCAAAGTGACCATGAAAGACGAAAAAGTAAAACAAGAGATCTGTACACAACTCTGCTTATTGTCTCCTCAAGAGAGGTCCCTGTTTCGCGCCAAACGAGTGATAGGGCAAGGTCTGCCCAGCCCCCTTAGGTCCCCAGGAACGTCTTCCTCCTATTCATGGGGCCAAACTCTGTTGGTTCCACCACTGCTGCAGGCTCCCGGCATGCAGCTGTGGCTCTCTTGCCTGTCACCTCTTCCCTTTGAGCAGGACCAGCAGTTCACTAAGGAAAGCTAAAACCTTGCCCTCTCCCTTGAACAATTTGCACGTAATTGGGAATAGAGTGGGGGAACCCACCCCCCCCAAATCCCAACTCCATTGCCCATCATCTCAAGTATATTTAGCAAGTGTTTGGTTTAGAAAACCAAACTACCATTACAAAATATTAATGGAAAGAAGGAAAATCTTTCTTTGGAGAAAGACTATTTTAAAGGATAGTGGCAGTCAGAGTAAGAAGGCAGTATGTATGTATTTCTGATAGTAGTTTCTTGTGCCCAGTGGCAATACCGATTTAACTTTATTGTTCCTCCCCCATCTCATTTGTTGAATTTTACTGATAGAACTAATCATTAATTCACTTCAGATCATTATCTGGAAACTATTTTAACACAGCAAAAAACCCTCCAGGGGATTGAAAAGCACATTCTTCCAAGAGTTTCTCTAATTAGAAGAAAAGTAACAAGGATAACTCAGAGAGACCACTAGCTTGAGATGTTAAAATAGCAAATTAATAGGCTGCATTCAGAAATATACAGCATATTGATCTCTGTTAAAGTATTATCATCCAGGGAACTAAAGTATATCAAAGTAAATTATCACTTCTCTTGCAGAATTCTTAAAGAAGGAAAAATGATTGATATTCTTTGTTGCAAAAGTATTTTTAATTATATTTAACATTTTGGGACCATCCCACATGCATTCATTCCAAAGCTTGAACACTTCATAGTGAAATACTGTGGAAGGTGAAAATTAAAAGTAGAGAATTAGACCTATAAAAGTACTGAGTAACTACTGCATTCTTCTTTCATACTTAGTGTATGCTAACAAAACTGTTACTGATACAAAGACTGCACAGACACAGATGTGCATTTCTTAATCTCCCCACATTCCTATAGTGGATGGAATAGGAAAGTTTCTGCAGAACAGCATGGCAGGAAATTATATTACAGAGATGATTTTAAGGAGAGAGAAGAGTGGAGTAATTGCAATTTGTCCCTTAATACTTGCATTTGCCTTCACAAAGGAAACCCGTAAATTCAGTATGTGTCATATCTGGTGGTGTTGAAAAGTAATGAACTGTAATAATATGTGAATAATATATTTGACACGGACAGGGGTTCAATCAAAACTAAACTACTGGGTATATCACTTAGTAAACATTCTGTATACATCCAAAAGAATTCACTCATTTGGTTCATTACCTAGTCAAAAAGTCTCAGAGAATGAAATGAGTATAAATAAGAGAACAAATAATGCAAGCGTACACACCTAAACATATAGTCATATACAACCAACCATAGATACCCGCTTTGTTAAGTCCTTTTGTTTGCTCAGTTTTGTTTAGGGTACTTTTGCGCAATGAAGTTAAAACAAGTTATTTAATAATGATTTTCATCATCTTGATTTTTTTCTTGTTATGTTTGCTACAGAAAAGAGCAGGGAGATATAACCAATATACTGGAGTTCTGTTCTTTACAGCCAGCATCGTTCTGGCTACCAGTTAGAGCTATAAAAACACATGCACACATAGAGTCACCGGCTGGCAAGAAAAGCAGAGCATAGTGACCCAGCCTTTTCTAAGATAACGCAATACATAATAAGCCTTGAAAGGAGCTCAAGAGAACATCAAGTTTATCTCCTCCCAGCATTAGGAGGAGGGCTGGAACCTCTCTGCTGAAACCACTAGTGATGTACATTTATCTAGCCTCTTCTTAAAGGCCTCGGGGGATGGAAATACCACAAGTGTCTCCGGAAAGCTATTCACAACCTATTCCCAAGCTCCAATAATCTTACTATGGGGAAGTCCCCGGTCTCTAAATCCACCTTGCTGCTCTGCTTCCAACCAGTTACGTACAGCTACTCCACAGTTTCCACCTCTGTCCCACCCTGTTTTTACAGATGCCACGTTTCCTTAGACTGCTTATGAGAAGAGCATAGGAAACACTGTCAGAGCTTTCACTGAAGTGAAGCTACAGCATCTTACATTTACTGTTTCTTCCACAGCCACAAGGTCTATTAGCCTGTCATTGTCAGTTTGACATGGTTTCTTTTTGACAAATCCACATTGGCTGCTACATACCACTGTATTATTTTTTAGAGCTCGCGAGGCCTGAACATTTGTTCCAGTATCTTTCTGAAAATGGAAATTAGGCTGGCTGTTCTGTCCTGCCCACATCTCTTTTTTTTTATTTTTCTCCTCTTTCTTCCTCCTCCTTTTTCTATCACAGGGTTCATGCTGACATTCTTCAGCCTTCTAAAACTTCACGTTTCTTTTTGTTAAGGGCCTAACTCTAAAATGTGACAATAAAAATCAACGAAAGCAAAATAACAAAACCTAAAAATATCAGTTCCAACCCCCAGCTAACTGCATTTCCTTTAAACAATTCTTCTCTAAAGTATATGTCAGCAAGCACCCCTTTTACAGAGCCTACTATGCAAGCCATCTGGATTAATATTTAAACTGCATTAAGTTGCAAGACAGCACATCTCTAAGATACCATCTTCTTATGAGGGAGGATGCGTTTCTGTATTCCTTTATGTCAACATCCATCATAGACAACAACATGCCATTAGCTCCAATTATACACACCAGAAACAGAGAAATACGGTATTTTACAGTCTATTACTCCCTTTGAATACATACTGCAGCTAGAAGTGTTTCTGACAATGCCCCTTCTAACTAAAGCATCACCCATGCTAAATCCTACTTCTAACCCAGAGGGCATTTTACATCATACGGTCCTAGAGTCGGCTTGGTCAGGGAGGGTCCTACAGCGTCACTAACAAAAGAGATTTATCATTAGCAACAGCGATTTGGTTTTAAGACCCCAGAAGTCACTTGAAATACCCACTTACATCCACAAATAATCAAAGACTTTTCTAACTCTATTGTTTCCATTAAAGTGACAGAACCAGACCGCTGTAGGAATACTACAGAGTGAAAGCAGAGCAATACAGTCTCTTGTTATAAATCACTGGCTCGCAATATTACTGCTTCCCACCAGAACGCTTTACATTTTTAAACAAATTTGTTTTATTTCCACTGATGAGTGCATCACTACAATTGAACATGTTTAAATCACAGTGTTTAAAAATAACTTGTAAAGAAGGCAGAAAATAAAGTGGTGTTTGTTGTTTTTTTTTTTTTTTTTTTTTAACAGTTGTTTCCCAGCAAAGACAAAGAGATACCAGCCCATACAACTCTCAGAAAGCTATTTAAACTCCTGGAGTTTAAGTCAAGAAGTATGCAAACCGCTACGCCGTAAGTAGGGAGTTAGCCACAAGGATAAAGTGCACACTGTGCTTCCCTGTTTTCAGGCATCCTGTACCCTCTTGCAGCTTCCTAGACTCCTGCCCAGGGCAAAGCCTAGAATTTCCTCAAAGCTTTGGAAAAAAAGACTTCAAAGTAGCCTACTGCCTTAATGAGTTGGTTTTTGTTTGTTTGTTTGTTTGTTTTTTAAATGAAAGAAGTCATTCCAAGACATGAAACAATGTACAATATTATATTAAATGAGTTTAAAGACTAGCATGTCTCAGGAAAAAGGAAATCTAAACCCTCACTAAAAACACAATATAAGCGGAGAGATGCACAGCAAGTGATTTTCTGCCACAATCTCTGTAAACCAAAACGAGTTTTACAGCTGTGTAAAGATCTTGATTAAGCCACAGGGAACAAGGTGAAGTGTTGTAGTGAAAGAGTAGTTCTTTTGTGCAGTTATATTAATAACAATTTAAACTGTGCCTCACTGTGCACAGATGATGCTGCTTTGACAGAACCAAGCATGGAATTTATTAGGGGCTTAGTAAAATGCCAGTCAAAAACAAAGTGACAACATCTAAGCGACAGTCAGGAGATTCAGCTGGATGCTGGGGAATGATGAAACCGCATGCAACTTGAGATGACATATTTTGATTATGAAACGAAAAAAATCCAAAAGCCGCCAGAAACTAACATGCTCTGGATAATATCATCTGACACCAACATCAGAAACTAAAAAGGAGTTAAAAGACACGTACCAAGACACGTACCGAGGCAGTAAACCACACTAATATTGACTAGTATTTCAAAGCAATTTGACTGGCCTATCAAATATGGTGTTAGGATCCCAGCAAGGCAATGAGCATCAGCGGAGACAAATTGAAAAGCTCAAAAAATTGATACTATCTCAGAACTTTATTTCTTTCCTGGAGTTTCCTATTATATGAGAAAGTGAATAACAAAGGACTACTGAAGAAAAGATTGGAAGAGGTAATAAATGCTGAAGATGTGTAAGGACACTTGGGTCAGCAAGATGCTTCACTGGTGACCAAAGAAATTTTGATCTATGATGGTTCCATGAAGTTCAGTAAATGATCAGAGATCCGATCCAGGCATTCATTTCTTCCACTTCTAGCTATGGGTGGAAAACCTACCCATATATATATCCAAACCCTGAAGGCCACCAACTATAATGAAATCATTCCACATTGCTTTTCAGAATGGGTAGTTTTCATGCCGAATTTTATCTCCCTTTCCCCAACACACACTTTCAGCTGTTAAGCTAGTAGGAAATAGTTGCATAGATTTTCCTTTTGATGAACAAAACCCACTTCCATCCAGTATGCTCAAATTCCCTAATAAAAACAGGCCACTTGCAAAGAACTCAACCCATAAAGTTTCTGCGGATTACAAGAACCTGAAGTGGGTGATTAAAATGGAGACTGCCATTTGGCCTCTACCCCGCACGTTAATAAGCTTGTCCGTGCAAAGCATAACATAAAGCATGCAAAATGGCATTGCTTTCTTCATCAACTTCTCTCTTCTGACCGCTCACCTTCCCTGCCTCTATTTCATTTTTATGACACTTTTAAAAATCTAAAGTAGTAACTTACCTATTCCCCTTCTGTCAATGTTCAGTGCTGATTCGGTGCTAGCCAGCAATAACGTTTTTTGCCTGCCAACAATACTTTTCATACTGCAGACCTAACTATGCGAGCACAAAGCTGCCGGGTACTGAAAGCAGGAAGCTTTAAGATACGCTACGGAGACAAAATACAGACAGCAAATCCAGGTCCCGTTAACTTTGTATTTCATCATAACCTGAATTTACACGATGGGTAAAGCACTTGAAAAATGGAAGGGCCAAGACATGACTGAGTGCCCTGACCCTGTGACTCTTCACTGGTCAATGGAGGGGATGGGGTTCCTCGCACAGCTTTGTAGGAGCCACTGAATGCCTAACCTGCCCTGTTAAACGCAGCTCTGAAAAACCTCTTGGGTATTAACCTTATACTCCGCACATCAGTTCAGTGTTCTCATCTTCTCCGCCTGTGAAGATGCTAGAGATAGAAAAGAGTAATCTGGGTAAGTATTTCCACAAAGGGTAAGGGGCAAGATCCAGGGACAATATTTTCTCTTCAGCCAGGTGCTGATAATAAACACAGCTTTCATAACTCTACAAAAAAATATCTTTCCAGAACTTGAATTGAAGCAATGACAACCAGTACAGGGACCCAGTGCCAATGGGAATATTCACTGGAGGGTTTTGACATCCTTACCAGAGAACATCAGCTTCCATGGGAGGGTTCATTACATGAAATTTAAACAAAAAAGAGCCAGCAAACCTCATTTTCAGGCCTGTGATGTAGAACCTTGCCATCAAACCTAACTAGTCAAGAATAAAGGAAAGCTGTTATTGCTCTCCTTTAAGAAAGTACAAAGCCATTTATCAGATATTGACAGCTTTGCTCCTCTCCTATCTATTTTTTTTAACTCTTACCTTTTTCAGATTGCATCTAACAAAAAGCATTAACAGCACCCTGCAGGTCTACAAAATACAACATTCTTTTTCTAAAGAATACAAGATTAAAAATCCATTATAAAATAACCAGAATACTATAGTTATTCCAAGATTGTTTTCATGCAAAAGAAAACACATGGCTTGCCAAGATTTTTTAAAAGTACTTAGTTAATATTTAATTGTCTACATAAAAGAAACAAAAATACTCAGTTGACTAGAGATCCTCGGAGACATTTAGATGCTGGATTCATCACTTAATTCTAGATGCTTGAAGATTCGATGGCTTATTATGTAATTTCCCAGGTCAAATGCTAAGACTAGAGGATCTTTTTTCCCTGCTCAACTGCCTAACCTATTGTACAACCATGGCAGACCGGTATCATCCTGCATAGTCAAAACAAAGCAAAGCCTAAGCCGCTTCTCTTTTACACAGTGCACGCAATGCTCCATACTTCCAAAGGGTTTCCCACAATCTGTTGAAAAGGAGCAGAGATAATAGTGTCCCATAATGAAACGAACTATTTCTCAGTTTGGAAGGCTGATGTTTGCAGCAGGAAATCTTACTATAACTGGACCGGTGGCACTTTTTACTAGTTCAGCTACGTTTGCTTCCTCACCTTCTAAGGAGGACTCTTCCTAACAGCAAAACGATTCAGCTGGCAAAAATCTCCACATGCCCTTTTCCAAACCAGAATTTCCCCGTACACCACCCCTGCCACGGCCTAACAAACATGTCGGCTGTCAGTAAGACGCACAAACATGCACCCAAAGAAAACAGGCTCTGTGACTCAGTTTTCCAGGATGTACACTTAAATAATTTTCTTAAGAAATTACCATTGAAATAAATACTACGCTGAGCAAAGGATCCCCAACAGATGTTGACTTGGCTCCAAAAATAAAGTTAATTTTGTGTCAAAGCTTGTGTTGGCACAGTGCAGCAACTGTGGAAATAGGAGCAGTTGCTAAATTTTAACTCCCAGATTAATTATCTAAACAAAATTTAATGAACACTTGATGAAGACAATATCATGCACTAATTATTATTCTTTTCTCCTCCCTTTTCCATGTTCACACTAGGGATATTCAACAGCCATGGCATTAACCAACTTGAAAGAACAATATTGAGGAGAATAGGTTAATAATTAAAAAAACCCAAACAAACAGACAAAAGAAATATAGAATATGGTAATGGATTTGAGAGATTTAGTGTATTTTCCTGCAGAATTTAAACTCTAATTTTGTCAAAGACACCTTAATATTGCAAGTCTCATAAACATACGCAGCTCCTCTAGGTTTACGTGAAGATAAAAGAAAGTTCAATTTCCAAAAATGAACTAAACCCCTTTTGTTTTCCAGCCCAAGTATTTTCTCCCTTTCTCGAACATTCCAGAGAGCCTTAGGTCCAATGGCAGATTGAAAAGTTATGACAAAAGAAGGTACCAAACATGAACTTGACAGGAATAGCTATGGCCTGCCTTGGAAGGAAAAACATTTACTGAATAGCTAATAATTAAGACAAGCTCCACAATTAAAGCCACCATGTATCTTTGAACTGTGCTTTTCATCATTTTTGATGAGTTTGTTTTAAAAGCTACAGCCATTACAGTTGACTTAATATATTTTAGAAAGAGAAAAAAAGCTTATCAATTTTTCAAAGGTGTTTTCTAATTTAGTTATCAATTGTCATTAAAGTGTCTGCATTGGCAGTAACTCCAATGAGGAACTCATGTTAGCGACGACCATGCAGTCTCTCTCTCCTCTTCCAATAGGAAAGTTTTCTAGAAAACTTGGGATCATTATTGGACCAAAATCTGCCTTCAGTACTACCTGTAACTTAACTTGCACCTGCATGCAATGCACGTTTTAGAGGACATGTAGTAATACGCTTTCAGTGTAATTCAGGGAAAAAGGGATACAAGGCTCTTATTTTGGAAACAGGAGTTTTCACTGGAATTCCCATTTTAAATGAAGGTTGAGTTTGGGTATTGTTTTGTTTGGTTGGGTTTTTGTTTGGTGAAAAAATACTTTTTCACTTTTTAAGAAAATTAATCTTTAGTAAACTACATATAGACCACAGCTGCCTTGAATGGAATCCATAAATTAAAAGGAAGGACGTTGCCATTCCAAGATTAGCCACAGTAATGAGGGCCATGCAGAACAGCCTCATGGACCAAGCCTGAGAAACACCCATTACGGTAATTAGGAACAATAGGTTTCACAAGCTTACCGTCTTTTTTCCACCACAGCACCAGTTCATTTGTTCAAGTTTAATAGTTTATTATACCTTTAATTATACCGGTCTTTCCCATACCACTTCAACTTTGTAAAATTATCTCATATGGTGGGTGACTGAAATATTTAGTCACAGAGAAAACACTGTCTGAATGAGATTTGGGAATTTATCGCTGTGTAAATGAGGTCATGAAAGCCTCAAGAGCTCCCTGCAGGATGACTTTATAGTAGAACTGCAATTTTGCAATATACATACGGGTGATAATTCTAAAGCCACAGAACATTAGACCTGAAACACTGACATGGGATTTTGATGGAAGAAGCTGGTGAATTTACTAGAAAATAAGCAGAAATAAACTGTGTGCAGATCAGCTGTAATTACTCAAGATACAAAGAGAACGTATTTTTGAACCACATGACAGAAACATTTGTCTGAACATGTGGATACTTATAAACAAATATTTAAACAGCCTTCTTCAGACACCAACTTTTAATACAGTAAACCTTTGCCATCTCAGAAAGCAAGCTGGAGTGCAGACAATGACTTCACGTAAAGCATGAGCTCACAATTATGAAGATGTTCTGCTTTTGCTATTGCTAAGGAGCCACAGGAAATAATTTCTCAACTTACAGAAATCTCAGCATAAGGAATTGATGTAGCGAGGTATATAATGTTTTGGGTTTGTGGGATATCTCAAAGAGAGAGCACTCATAGATAGGCCTTTCTAATCATGCTTTTAGATGGAGAATATCCTTACAACATCTCATTTCCTTCACTGCAGGGAGTGCTGATTCCGAGACTCAACAAGACCGGAGGAACATTTCCCAAAGCCATGAAGGGTTCTCCAGGCAAAGCAGTTGGGCCTCTTCTCCATATCTGAACATGTGGTTTTTTCCCCTCCATCAAGATGATATGCCTCAATCACATGATTATTACATTTGTAAGAAACTGAACACAGACCTTCATTCTGCAGCTTCCTTGACCTTAAGGAACCCCTGTCATCTTTTCACTGGTCAAGAAGAACTTGCCCCCAACTGGAACAAATCTCCTGCAAGGAAAGCATCTCATTACCTGGCAGTAGGCCTCAAACACATGCTAAATTTACCTTCCAACCCCACCCAGATGTGTCTGTGATAACTTCTGCATCATCCTAATGAAATCACACTCCATGCAGATTAAGATGATTGACTCTCTAAAAAAGTAAGCACTGTTTCGTTTTAGTCATCTCCCACTTTTTTTTTTTTTCTTTTGTTGCATATGATAAGTTTCCTTCTAGGATAACATTCCAAAGAAAAGCAGAGGTATAGTAAAATAACGGATAAAAGCAATACGGAGAAGGCAGAATTGATAGAAAAAAAACCAACAGCAGACAAAAAGTCACAAATATATGCCTTCCAATTCCAAGCTACACACTGTCACTGGACAGGAGCTCATTACTGCTTTCGTGACGCTTGGCTCTGGCTCCCTCTCTCTCATAAACATGTTTTCTTGTTGTGTTCATTTTTGCAAGCACACCAAAGCAGCAGACCACATTGCCCTGCTGAAAGCAATCAGAGACACCTAAGTGCCTTTTCAGAATAACACAACAACAAATGCTGGGTGACAGAAATGAATTAATAGAGTCTTGAAATACTTGGAATATGTTAAGGACTGCAAGGAGAAAACTAAGGGGGATCTAGTTGCTGTCTTCAGCTACCCAGTGGAGAAGACAAAGTTGGGCTCTTTTCATAAGGGGCTAAACAGACAAATTGTAGAAAGGGAAATTGTGACTTGATCATAAGGGGAAAATAAAACCCCAAAACCAGTCCCCAGTGAGGGCACTGGGACTAATTTGCCCAGGGACATAGCGGGGTACCTAACCCTGGAAATATTCAAAAACTCAGCTGAACAAAGCCCGGAACAACCCAGTCTACATTTGAAATTTGTTGGCTCTGAGCAAGAGACTGAACCCCGTGACCTTCAGAGATCACTTAAACCTTAAACTCTGTGACCTGAAAGGGATGCTTTATACTCCTGATGGAGGGCGAGCCTCACTGTTTTCTATATGTTGCATGCAAGTTGCATTAGATGGAACAAACTCCTATCTTCAGAACCAACTAAGTGGTCCTTCCTGAATCAGCATGAGGTTTATACATCTCCTCTCGCTTCCTGTCTTTCTCTCCTCCTCCCTCTTTGTTGCTCTCTCATACCCATAATAAGGAAATGAATTTGCCTCTCAACGTCTAGATGTCTTTTCTGTTCGGGGGGAGGGGGGCAGGGAAATATCATTCCAATGGATTGATCTAATCCTTTGTCTCTTTGGCAGAAAAGAAATGTTATTGCGATAAATACCAGTATACATGTTTACTAGTCAAAATGCACAAGGTCATTGAATGAAATAAACGAATCACTGAGGGACAGAAACTATATATTCTGCTGCTGCTGTTTCACTGCTTGCAAATGAGTCAGCAAAGATGACCAATTATTTTTATGTGAAATCTATGTGAATCTCTTAACAAGCAGTCAAAATTTTAAAAAAGAATATAACACACTATCACAAACAAATGATAGGAGAGACCCCAAAAATATAACTGATTCAAGTCTCAGTTATACTAATGACTTTTTGACTACCAAATGAATGGAAAACTAGACTCTGAGTCATTAATTGTCTACTGTTATCTAAGAGGTGCCCAGTTTTCAGCCATGTGTTGCTCCAGACTGGCTGCCATCATCTTCACTTCCACCCTTGCCATGTGCAGCTGCCATTGAAAGTGCTGTAGCAATTCCAGTGGAAGTCCAGCCCTTTGAATGCCCAGTAAAAAAATAGCTACCACGGCAAGCCCACAGATTTTTCCAGAAGTACAAAGCTGACACTGAAATAAAACGCCGTGTAACCATTTCTTTATCAGGGAAAACCTGAATGATATTTTAAGGGACAAAATAAGGCCATCTTACCGATTCAGTGGCACCTTTCCTTCTCCCTCATTTGCTCACTTGATGTTAAGTGTGTCCTGAAAGAGACACAGGTGTTATGAGGCTGTAACAAAAAAATCATAAATGGTTTTCTGGCACGTAAACCAAATGTGGCTACCGTCAGTTTGTCCTGAAGAAAGGAAGACAGTAAAACAAGGAACCTCTCCTTCTAGGCATATTACACAAAAAAAAACTTAAAGCAGAAAATCGATACATCAGAGACAAAAAGCATGCTTTTTCACACTATGCATAATTAACCCGAGAAGCTCACTGACCTAAAGGATCAGTAAGGTCAACAGCTTAGTAAGACTTAAAGGAGGATTAGCCATTTATATAGGCACTAAGAATTTCCATGGTTATTTCTGCTAACGTTAAACATTTACAAAGTATATTGAACCTTATGTTTCAGGTATGACACAGCTGCTCGCCACCAAGGGTTAAGAATGAACATGATCACCCTGAGCACCAGGGATACTGGACTAGATGGCCCAATTATTTATGCTAATTATTTATGCTAATTCCCAATTATTTATGCTAATTCCAGTGCTGGAAGTTTGTTTCTGCTCTGGGAGTTGTACCTCGGTATGGCATAAGAGGGCTTGTGAGCACCAATGACATTGCAAGTTATAATGATGGCAATCAAATGGGAAAATGCACGTGCAAAGTACCCAAATCGTGTGGACTAGGCTAGGGGAAGGTGAAAATAAGAAGTTATGATTGACAAATAAAGGACAAGTTACAAAAGTAACATGGAAACCTTCTTAACAAGGACACCAAAGTAACAGACTGTTGTCTTGATGAGAGTGTTCAAACCAAGAGACAGTGTAAGTAGCTTTCCAGATTAATAAACCAACAAAAGACACACTGTGGGTGAAATGAATTAACATAATCTTTTAAATCCTTGGAATACATTAAAGACATCTAGAAGCTGACAAAAAGGAAACTGAAACTGAAAATAAAGTTGTAACAAAAGCAGACAGGCATTTATCTCCCAAACAGAACAAAAATACAATGCCTTTCAACCCAGGAGGAAAAGTAGTAAATGCGTTTTCCACAATTAGCAGCAAATTCCGCCCAACTGGCATTTATACATTACAAAAATGTAACTTCCATACAAAGTTCTGCAAGGAAGAGAATAAAGCTCATTCTTCTAACATCCAAGACCACTAACAAAATTCCCTAGACCCGCATCTGCTTGACAACAGGAAAGTTGCAGCACAAAGGCTGAGCACATTTACTAAGAGAATGACAACTGGGGAAAAAAAAAAAAAAAAAACATGGCAAAACACGGCTTGTTTCTAAAGTCAGAAGAGTGACATTAGATCTTCTCACTGAGGAAACATATTCCTTCACAAATATATCTATAAATTCACCTGGAATTCTCTAGATGGAATTAGACTGAAATGTACGTGCCCGGAGAGAAAGGTTCATTTGCCATTCAGCATGACAGAGCTCGCACAGGTGCCATCCTTGGATCTCACCATAGCTTTGGTGTAAATGGCAATTCTCTGCGGTTCCAGCTGCTGTGGCCATAGCCTGCGCCTCTACACAGTTGCCACCCATGAGAAAGGCTAAGAAGGCCTTTGGTCCATTCCAAGGGAGACTGAGACTGGGCTGGGGAAGAAATGAAATGAGAAACCCTTACGTCACTTTGAGGTGGCTTCCAAGTTACAGCTTAACCAATATGCAAGAAAAAGTGTCATCCAGCACAGAAAAAGTTAACCATCATGAACAAAAAATTCAAGACCTAACACCAGCAATATCACCTCCAGATTCACTTTGGAGATCAAAAGAATACAAGTAAGGAGTCAGTCCATCATTCTACGCATCTCAGCACTGATGTATAAAGTAAGTTCTTGCAAAAAAACAACAGTATGCATTACTAAGGCAGTAGAGAAATTTGCTACCTTGTACAAGAATGCATCATGAAAAATTTCCTTACAGCATGATTATATTGCGTATGTGGCCTGAAGTCCTGCTGAGTTTGTCAGCTTATCTCTTTGGACAGAAGCAGCCTACTCTGTGTTCAGACCCCTGCACTGAAACAGAGGAGAGGCACAGCAAATCCACTGTGGCAACTTACAGAGAAGCCGACAAAGGATCTGATAAAAACTGTTAGTATTCAGCTGCAAATTCACTTTACAGCTGCTGCCTGCGGCTCTTCAACACCCACTGCTGGCTGAATTCAAATGGCCAGTGACCGTCAGCGCAGAGGAAAAGGAAAGACCCCGGCAACAAGCCAATGCTGTTTAGGTCAGCAATGGGAGAAAACGGGTGACTCGGGAATTATATTCCATTACTTCCCCCCGCCCACAACTCCCTAAGGGTTGAAGGTGTCTTTCAGCAATCACTACGACTAATTCTTCTCATCCTTTCACAGTACTGGTTAGGTTGAATTTCAACTACTGGATCCCATAAAGCCATTTAAAGCTCAAGAGAGCCCAGAGAATCACAGTGTTCACTTCAGAGGGGCTGGTGCTTTCAGGGCCTGAGCAAGGGTACATTCCAGCTTGGGCTTTAACAGTTCGGGCAGGAAGACTGCGCAGATTTGAACCTAAAATTTGAGCCAGGCTGCAAATGCCATATAAATATACCCTTTGAAAAGGTGAAATTGTAAAACCCTATCTGCACGTTATTTATACATGAACAGATGCAAAAGATGGAAATCTATTGGAAGCAATCAAAACTGTCTAAATACTTTTTAAGAGGAATTTCTGGAAATAGGTGTAAAACTGAATTTTATCATTGATTCCAAGACCTACAACAATCTCTTACCTGCGAGCTTGCTTAGAAATACAAATGAGAATATTGGCATATATGCTAAAGCCAAATCAAAACAGTTTCTTAAAAACAAACCAAAAAAACCCCACCACCCTATCTATCATAGGCCTGATACTTTCTTTCCGCAAATAACTGCATGGATTAAATCTCCAATTGAAATGATAGTCCAAGTTTACAAAAACGTTTAAAATCAAGTTACATAGAAATTTTAAATGCAGTTCACATATCTTGTCTCCAAATGTAGCTAGTATCAAACGATACAGGAAAGCATGCAGTTTTGAAGTGACCTGCTTCCTAAAGATGATTCTTCTTTAAGCTCCAATAATTAGAGGTTGGCAAATCTTCAGAAACATGAAATACTTCTCGTCTTACATCCCACTACTTAGCCAGGTTAAAAATTCATGATGCTATGTATTTCTATTCCTTTAGTTCTTTTTCTCAGAACAAAGGGATTTCATCTGATAATAAGCAGTATCAAAGAAAAAAAAAAAAAGGAAGATCTACAGTGTAATACAGGATACACAGGTGAACCGGCTGTAAGCGATAAAAAGCAGATTCTACCCAGGGAAGTGGCAAAATAGAGAACTTGTCGTGGGCTTCATCTCATCTAATTTTACATTAACTCTGTACAGGGGGCTACATCTGAATCAGTCTTCTGGATGGACTTTATAGTCAGTGGATACAGATGATACAAACTTTTTTTTTTTTTTTTTTTTTTAGAAAAACAAAGCCACAAAAGCCACGTGAACCTGGTAAGATGACTCATACTCCACAGCCTGGCATTTCTGCATGAATCAACAAGAACTGCAAAATGTGGGAGTAGATCACTATCATTTAAAGTCAATTATAACCTGTACCTTTAAATAGTAATAACATGAAAGTAGAAAAGACTGGTATAAATAATGCAGTCACTGCCCCACTCCGCTTTCTGCTTAATTCAGAATTTATCCTCATTCACTGTCTTGTTAGATTGGCTGCACCAAAACAAAACCTCCCAAACGGTGACTTTGGAAAGCTACACAAATTTTCCTTCACTACAGTCACTGACTAAGAAACACTATCTTTACAATGCAGCAGGCCTTTTATCAACTATATGATCGCTTATAGGTTAATTACAAAGTAACTTAAAATGAAATCCTTTGAATTTCTTTGCATAAAAGACACTTTCCCCTCTTGCTCAGCAAAGATTTATGAGCTATTGCATGAAAAATCATTATTATAGTAATTAGGAATCCTCTATGGATTAAAATCTCTGGAAGTCTCTGTAATCCTTCTAAGCGCTAAACATGTTTTCATTGTGTTGCATTAGTATTCTGACTCTTAGGCATGAAAAGAAACCTTTAATCTCCTCACGCCCTAGGGATCCATCATTGTATACTGATACTTAGCATGGTCTCAACCTGTCTAAGCATTTTAAGACTTATTAGCAAATAAAATAATCTGATCCTGAACCTTCTCATTGGTATTTGCAGTCAGCACTAGCAGGATAAATTCACATACATCCTCCATCCAAAACCGTACAGGAATACTGCCTCTTGCATGTCCCCAGACACAAGTACACTGAACTTCTGTTTAGCGTCCCCAGGATCACTACATGGGTCCCCTCACAATATACATTTCCCGTTCCCTGCTCCACCTGGGGGGAATTCTGGGCAACCATTCATCCGGGTCAGTTTTTCCACCATATGGCTAGAGGTAGGGCCTGCTAACAGACACCTGGGCTTGCTCCAATAACTGAAAGCATCTTTTCAAATGTATTACGTTATATGCTGTATCACAATACTTCACATATAGAGATAGCGACAGCTTTGCTTACACTAATGAGTATCTGAGCTTATTCCCCCGATGGCCACTCCCTGGGACAACTAGGGGTTTTCTTTTCCCAGAGATGTTATCTACAGAGATGACTTAGTTTAGTCCTAACTTACATGGTTGGAAAACCCACTCGGATACGGGCCATGACAAGTAACCGTGTAGATGAAGGCAGTACTTAATTCCTGATGTAGAAGCCTAACGGCACGATCCAACGGTGCTCAGGCAGGCAAAATGCTATCAATCTCAGTGGAAACCTGCCTATGGACAGTGCAGTCAGTAAAATCCAGTGATTCCCTGGTTTTCTGCATGTTGTACCCTGCGGGAAGGAGGTTTGCATAAACATTCACCCCCTTCAGACTACTGAACATTTCGGCTGGAGACATGGTCTCATCATAAAACCCCTGGGAAAGGGTGAAAAGTGGAAAAAAAGTGCCTGTGTGCCACATTGTACATTACATTAGATGAAGAACGAAAGCAGGGGAAATTTGGCTTCTAGTTGGAAATGTTGATTACAGTGTCATACCTAATCATCATCCTTGTTATTGGAAAACTATCAAAATAAACAGCTTTCCTAGCATTTCTGAGTCAGAACATTTGCAAGCGTCACTGTGTATGAAACTACAGGGAAAAATAAAAAAAAAAGAAAAAAAAATATCACTCTTCTGACAATTTAAATATTTTCCACAGTCTTTTAAGCATCTAAAGAAGACGCAAACAAAACAACATTTAACTACTTCCTGTGAAGGAGAAATTTTTGTTCTCAAGTGCTAATATGTTGGCACCAGTAACACTGTGACTGACAAAGTTGGTGCAGCACATGCCTAGTGTGTCTATTTAGTGGCATCCTGTTCAATCTTGGTTGAACACTACAAAAAGCATATCAGTGAAATAACTTTAAAAAGACACATCTGAGGATCCATTTTCGGTATGCGATACACAGGTGATTTTTACTGACTCTCAGCTGAAGCTATACATATGTACCTGAGGACAGAATTTAACAGCAGGAGCAGATCAAAAGAACTAGTTTGAGAAGCTTCCTGTGAAGTGATGCAAAAGGAAGAGTAAGATAAACAAAACGTCACCAGCTGGATAACTTTATGTGGAAGGGTGTAAATACAAAGGCAGTCCCTGAAACCAACAGCTACCCTAGCAAGGAAGGAGGTTCAAGGACTGTAAAGAAAGCTCTTTGAATAATAAGCACCTAACAGAGTTGATGGCAAATGCCAGAGTAAATTAAACAGTCTTAAGGGGTACAAAGGAAAACTAGAAACTTAATAGAAACAACTTCACATGCATATAAAGCAACTGAACTAGGGAGATGAAAATAGCGAATAGAATATTCAGTCATGGAACAAGCCATGGGCCATCCCACAGAAGCACTTACTCTTTCTACCTGAAACAACCGGTCCTGCAAATACTTTAAATGAAACATCTGCAACTAACAGAGAAACTGCAACACCCCATCCCACCGTCCACTGCAATTTCCGCACTTACCTTCCCTGCAGGCCAGCCCGATTCCCTGGCTACCCCAGCAGAACTGCTGCTTACATGGTGTAATAGAAGAATTTGTTTTGAAAGAAAGATATCTACTAAAAGAAAGATAGTAGTAAAAGAAAAATTTAAAAGCACAAATATCAAGAGCAGATCAAAACATCAGAAACGCAAGGGATAACTGACAGGGGGAAACCAAAATATAGGAGATTCTGGAAGCAGCAGGAGTTACGGGCTTCATTACATCTCAGCCAGAGGCTGTTGTGTTCAACCCTGGGCAAAGGCAGAGCCCTTCTGCGGGGATGTCCCTATGCACAGCCACCTCGGGCAGGTAGGGCAGTTGCCCCAACCTGCTCTCTCACCTCTGCAGCACAGCCAGCTGAAAGCGCCGATGCAAACACGCACGTTCCCATGCCTGTCCCCCCCATGACAGGAGACACATCCCACCTTTCCTCCTGCTGTTCCCAACTTGAACAAGTCTACAATCCCTTCCTAATCAAGTGCTCAATTATCCATTCTTCTAAGAGCATTTTTTCGGGAATAACAATGGCCTTTTGGCAACTGAGTGGTTTTATTCTGCCATGGCTTTTGCAAATGGAGTCATTTCAAGGCCTAAATAAATAAGCTTCAGATGTGTCAGCTAGTTAAAGTACGCATCCAAGGTTAAAGGCTGCATTTGAGTTGAAGTCCAGGTTGATTCCACAGGGAAGCAACAGGACACAATCAGAACTTCCAGCTCTCCTTTTTAAATAAGCGGTAATCTCTCACCCTCCTTCTTAGGTTTCTCAGGGACAGAACTCATTTATTGATGAGCGACATGTAGATGCAGGAGAATGGCTTTATAAAATACAGAAGATGCACCAAAACAAATTGCTGAGGTGCCTATTACATAAAATGAGAAAGTACCGGTTAATAGTTAATGTAATAATTAATATAAATAGTCAATAGTGGACTCAAGCCATGGCCGTAAGTTTTGCTCTTATTCCAGTCAGTCGGACACTATACTACACATTTAAAAAAATACTGTCATTTACATTTTGCCTTGTCACTAATCAATCCTATTTAACTTAAAATAGGATTTTAGAGAATGCCATAATTTTCCTCTGACAGCGGTCAGCCATCTGAACAGAATCGATTAACAATATGATGAAATATAAAAGGCTGCAAATGTTCTCCAATCATCACTATTAAGTGTGCAGCAGGATGTAAAACAGACCCATCAACAGCAACACACTGGCAGTAATGAGCGCTTAATGAAAATACAAACTCTACACTACATATTGCAATGAATAATTTGGAATTACAAAGTATGACAAATACAGCATGTAAAAAACGTGTTCAACATCTGCTTCAACACTCTACTGTGATGATGTGTAACTTTTATTATAAAGTAGAACTAGTAATTTATACAATAGCTGTATCACACTGGGAATCTATGAAAATTTCCATCATAAATGGTAAGGGCTTAAAAACATAATAACTAAGTAGTAATTAAAGTCACTTGATTAACTGATTTTCCATTGACAACTGCATTTCATCTCAGAAGCTTAGGGATGTAACACATGTGGTCTTGGAAGCTTTATTCCTGAAGTTGGGCTGTTTCCTCCCTCTGTGGTTTTGATGCTGAATTTCCCTACGAGAGTTTCCCAGCTCCCTAATAACTGTGCTACAACAACCTGCTGCACAGACACATCGCTCCCTCTTCTCCATCTTTTGCCTCTGCTCCTAGTCTCCTCTCACTTTTCTCTCTGACGTCTCACGCTTTTGTCTTTCAAGCAGCTTTTCACATAGAAGACTGAGCACCGAGCCAGTAGTAAAGCAATCACAACACTACAGGATTAGGGGTAAGGCAGAGGATACCTAAGAGTAAGCCAGTAAACGTCCCAATTCAGCAATAAGTCATGACCAGAAGGGGGAGGCCAGAGTGGACCACAGCATGCAAGAGGAGTAACCGAGAGAAATACAACAGAACTTCACTGAAGAGAAAAGATACACCAATTTTTTTGGCTTATTCAGTGCTTGGATCGGAGTTAAAATTCAGATGCGTCTTCTCACCTTCAGTTTTAATGCAGTCACAGCCAACAGCAGCACAATGTAAGAGATGACTGACTTGCACTTAAATCTCAGTCGTGTGCAGTAGAATAGACAATTCTCATGTTTCCAGACAAAAAGCAAAATGTATTTTCCATGTACGCGTCGCATGTTTATGAAAAATATAGGTCCAGAAATTATACATTTACAGTTATTCTCTCTTCCTTGTTTCCTCTACATACAGAAGTTCTCATGAGGCTACGCTATAGCATCAAGTTTGGTTGTGCCTGGCCATCTTTACTCTTCTGGGTGGCAAGAACAACAAACTCCCCTGCCCTTCCGCAAGGGTCAGCTTTCTAATGCCATCGGATATATAACACCTTCTGTTAGACTTGATGGGATTCTGTTTCCCTCCTAAAATACGCCTTCTGGGTGCCAGGATGGCCAACCACAGCTACAGGTACTTCCTTAAAAATCAGGTTCTTTACACAGAGTTGTTTATAATGGCTGAGAAGATTCCCCGTTCCATTAGGCTCGAATTCAGAATGATACACACAATGGCTGCGCGCTAGCTGGTCCGCTCCATCAACATGAGAACGAGTACGGCAGCCTTTTGACCTGTGTGTCAGAAGTTCATCCAAGAGTTCCCAAATCTCTCAAGACAGAGAGAAAGAGAGATTGATTTAAAAAAATACCTGAGAACTTTCCTTTCAGAAACAAACCAGTGTGTTAGACCGATTCTAAACAAAGGAAGGAAACAATTGCTTTCTGCTTATGAAGATGGAAAGAGCAATGCCAGCACATAGTACAAGGGTCTGAGCCTTGTTCACTTGAAAAGCACAAAATGATCATCGGTTACGCCTTCCAAAAATGACATTCTAGTCATTTTATTTTCATTTTTCTTGAATACGTACAATAAATTCACACAAACATGCAGAAATAAGTACACGAACTTCTCTTGGCACAAAAAGGCGCACAGGAAGCTCCCCTCAGAATTCATATTGCCATATCAAAAGGAGGTAGGAACTTGATACGCTTGCCATAGATCAGTAGTTTCCAAATTTTTGCAGAGAACAGTGTGAACTGTTTTTCATGACCACTTTTCATGAACCACTTGCTATCATCATCAAGTTTTTAATGAAAATAACAAGAAATTGGTTTCCCCTGTGGACCAGCTTTGAATTTCTTCGTACAGCCTCAAGGACTGCCCTTTGGGAATGATTGTCTTTAATGGTTAGAATAATATAGCAGAGGTGTTCAATATGGGTGTCAAAATTTAGGCAATCAAGTAATCAGCCTGATTTTTCAAAAGGCTATGTACTGACAGCTCATTTTGAAGTTACTTTTGAAAAATGTGGCAATTTTAGGTCAGATCAATGAAAAAAATGCCGGTTTACTCCCATGGAAACAGAAGAGGTCTTTATTTAGGCACCTGCAACTGAATGTCATTATCCTATTCTTTAAAAAAAAAAAAAAAAAAAAAAAAAAAGAGAGAGAGAGAGAGAAAAAAAAAGAGAGAGAAAACTCTAGCAGAATAACCAAAAGCTCTGTTACATTTATTTTCCAGAAAACTTATTTTTTCAACAGGCATTTTAAAGAGCAAGCAGTCATTTGCAGGTGTGTCACCTACCCATTTAGCAGTACTCACCCATGGACATTTTATTTTAAACTACTTAAAAGGGCAGTTTGCCTTGTCTTTACAGAGGAAGTATATATATTTTTTCAGTTTGCTTGTATCAGTCAGTGACCTCCATATCAAGTCACGCTCGTGACATACCTTTCCCCCAAACGGTGATCATATTCCAGCACAGACATCCCAGCTCCTTCATGTATTTACTTCTACAAGTCCTACTGCATCAGCCTAATATTAAGCAAGGACCACAGTTGCCTCTTAACCATTTAAAAAACGACAAGATTATAGAAGTGCATATAACCTGTAATCATCATGGTATGCATATGATATGCTCTCAGCTGCACACAGCTGCAATAAATTATGAAGGGAGCATTTGAAACAGGCTCGGTAAATTGCCTGCACAAAACCACTTCCATTTAATTTCATCTTCTGCCTTTCTAAATGGTTATCAACTGTTCAATACTGTCCAAATCTATTGAGGCATTTTGTTAAAAGGATGAGGGTTGCAGTATGGTATAGTCCAAGAAAATAACTAACATTCAATTAAACAAAAGTGTCCAAGACAGAGAATGTAAATTATGCATGACACTTTTTAGAAGTCTCTCTATTGAACGCCTTCATAACTTTCCCTGCCAGCGGACCAGTTTTCCTCTGACACTGCAGCATTCCAAGATCAAAATTGTGTCTACACATCCCACTGATAATACATAAGCTAGCCCCATGGTTTCAGAATTTTGCATGGACAGGTTATGACATAGAACTGTTCAAAGCAATACAATCTAGCAATAAAATCCATTACATTCCTTCTAGAGACAGAATACCATGTACTTTCCTCCCAGGAATGAGAAAAACTTAAAGCTGTTGAAGACAAAGTAGTTAAAAGTCTTTAGGCATCCCAACAAAACTTATCTCATTAATCCAGAGACCATATACATTTGAAAAGAAGGTTCCTCTAACCATTGCTACAATTGCCTGTGCTACAGCTGATGTGAATCAGACAGAGCTTCACAAGCCACAGCAGTTTTGTGAGCGACAGCAGCCTGGCTGCACAGCCAGCCGTCTTTTCTCTGTAGCCTAAACCCCTGGTCTAAAAGCGCAACAGTTCCCAAAGATGCAGCCCTCCATCAACATCTGCTCGGTGGGCCGGATAACTCCACTTCACCTGCACGTCTTACACTAGACCCAGCAGGGTTTACCCGGCTGGCTCCAATCCTTCAGCTGCTCCCCAATCCCAGCGAGAGAAAGCTCCCAAAGGCTGTGTTTTTTCCTAGGCTCTTCCCAAGGACAAAGCAGGAATGCAGATTAGGGCAGTGGGACAGATGGAAACATTCATCATGCTTCAGCATCTAACCTAGCGTACATCTTCTGTGAGGAAGGACAGGTATGCCACTGGGAATTATCTTCCTTAGTTAATTCCTCTTCTGAAAGATTCTGCCTGAGCTTCTTCTGAAGAGTTACTCTTTTTGACTGAAGTCGGAGGATGAGAGAGAAAGGGAAAAGGCGCTGACACAAAGAATACAGGTATTGACTTGAAATGCACAAGTGCAACATTCAAGACACAAAGTTAACTGGGATTTTAAGCTGGGAGGTGGGTTAGATGGAGAGTGAGGCTCCTTTTGAGAGAGTAGGGCTCAGCCTGAGGAATATCTAACACAAGTCTTCACCCATCCCTGCTAGGACATGCCACAAAACACTGGCAGTCTAAAACACGATGGAATTTTCAAGTAGCCCGTCAGAAAAAGACTTACTATTCTGGTTTGCTGAATAGCTACTAATGGGCTACCCAGACCGTAACCCCCTTCAGCAGCAGATCCAGTCAAATTAATATTGGAAACAACACATTCCTCAGACAAAGCACTTAGCTTACAATATTTTGCTATTTGATATATATATATGCTTCATTAAATTCTTAATGAACATATTTGAGCCAACTCTCGAGAAATACTGAATATTTTTACCCAGCCACTGCAATTAAAATTCAGTCCATGTGGCTGGTTAGACGATGTGCTAACCATCTCTGCTCCTTGCTAAATGACAGCAATAGTTCCAGAAGAAACTTCTCGGTCAATCAGACAAACAGGTTTAGAAAATGGTAGTACCTTCTTCGGTTCCCTGCCCTTCCGGGCCATCCACTAGATGCTCAAGATTTATCGCTTCGAGATTTTCCGTCAGCTCAGATGCTAACACAAATTAAGCAGGTATTTGTTGGCTGTTACCATAGCGATAGCAGGCAAGGAATTTTCTGACAGCACAGTGCTTGACATAATGTTGCCTCTTTAGCTTGCTAACAAATGTCTGATTAAACATTCATGTTCCCACAGACATTCAATCCATATGGATAACTGACTTCATAAACACTTGACCCAAATCCTGGTTCATTACGTGGGTGAGGTAAGAGTGAGGTGGTGGGGAAGGAACCTGTCACAGCACAGCTTTGCGGCAACAAGGCACGATTCTTATTTGGAAACCAAATGAACAGCAGGAATGAGATTGAACTCCTATATCTGTACATACTACTTCAGTGAAACGTTTATTACGTTCTCTATGATATACACGCACAGACACGCAAAAGGCTGTTGAAATCACCATGTATCACAAGGCCAAGTGCCTGTTGGAAAGAGTCATAACGATGTCTTGGAATGTAGATGGGCTCTCAGTCCCCTCATTGATCTCCTGCTCCACAGAAAAGATGAAGACTGTTCTCTGCTGAGGACTGCGACACAAAGTGGCAGAACGGGTGCCACTTTTCCACTTTGAGCATCTCAGATAAAGGGATCCCCCTCTTTACCCTCACACAAACCCTCCCAGTGCCCTGCTACCCCTCCAGGAATTGCACGGCTATCTCCTGTCTGATCGCTATGCACTGCGCTAAAGCCTTTTGCTGGGGAGAGGAACTTTGGCTGGGGCAGTGAAATGTCAAATACGGGGTGCTGCCCACCCTCTGCCCCCCAGGCTGGGACGAGGATGCCATATAGGTACTTCAGAGGAACACAGGGTTGCAAATGAAAGCTGGGACATAGGGGGAATGTACAGCACTGTGGAAAGGACCAGGGGCAGCAGCACAGAGTGCACAAACCACGTTCTGTAGATACTAACATTGGTGCCTCATGACTTTAGGGTTATTTTTGTTGTGGCAGTGGTTTTTCTGTTGTTTTGCTTTACTTTTAGAATCTCATGTTATTGATGTATTACCCTCTGCTAGGAGGGACTGCACAGGCTCCCTAGAGAGGCAGCCTAAAGGCTGAACCGAGACCTCGATTAAGTCACTCAACATGCTTTACTAGCATGCAAAAAATGTTCTCTGCACTCTTCCACAGTAACAGTAAAATATACTTGTTACCACCTTTGCCCCACCCCCCCCAGAAACAAAAGAAATTTAAGCCACATGCAAAACCAGCAGGATCTGTTTAAAGACAATTTATCCCGTGTTCATGCATGGTTTCAAGGAATAACTGACAGAAGTAGGAGATCCATAGAAGATCTCATCTTATTTTCATCTTCTTTTAATCTCATCTTCATCTTGCTTTAAATATTCCTTCTGTCCTTCCCTGCTAGAGGTCATGCTAGCAACCATCAGCTGGTGACACTGTGATGATATACAGGGCTACTAAATCACAAACGTGGTACCTCTGCTCACTAGCACTCTGCTGGTGTTGGAGTCTGTGTATTATATTAACACAGTGTCATCCCTCTGGTGATGAATTAGTGTGAAACACCAGCTGAAAGGACCTTCCTGCTTGGTGTACAGCTCACAGCCTCAGCAGCAGGAACAACAACAACAAAAAATAGCTCATGTAAATATTCATACAACAATTAGCTTCACAAATTAGAGGCTGGTTTTTGTTTGTTGTTCTATGAACAACATTTATTAAAGTCAACTTCCATGATTGTCAGCAGTCATTCATAATCCCTGTGAAGCTTTAGAGCAGCATTCACATCAGACTGTCAATATACGATACAGTTGCCCATTTTGACTTGAACCTATGCCAGGCTACACGCAGCGTTCCGGCAAACTGAGTCATCCTACTGTCTCCAGACTACCTACAGGTCACAGGAATTGATGCATACAAGTCATATTAGCCACAAAAGGACACTGAAAACATACTGAAAAACTTGTGTGACAGCCCTCCACCTAGATGACTTCAGGGTACAACTTTAAAATATGCATATTTTTTTTTTCCCTTCAAATTGAATTCTTTTGTTCTGGATGGAGGCTGGCTTTGAAATGTTTTATCATGCAAACGTTTGGTGTTATCTGTTACAAACCCAAACTTCCCCTCTCCCCTCCAGATCACCTTTATAAATCCAAACAGAAGGACTTTGTCTGCTTATATATGAAATCACCTAACTCTACCACTTACTTTGGAAGAGGTTATAATTGAATTCATTTGGAACCAATTTGTTCGAGAACACTGAATGCTTTACAACCCCTCATCAATAAAAATTCACATATATTAAAATAAAAATATTAAGCCAGAAATAGTGCACCTCAGAGACAAGGCTCAAACCACAGTCAGGTTCAGCCACCAGAAGCTACACAAAGTCACAAAATTAATAAGAACAACATCTTTAGCAGCTTTTAGCCATATGGGGATAGCACAACACGTAGAGATATTTCAAAAGCTGAACTTGAGCCACTTCAGTAGCTCTAAAAGAACACTAATTAACTCGGATAAACTTATGCTTACATTTCAGTTCTACACATTTAAAAAATTACGTGTTTTTCTGTTACGCGTGTTTCTGTCTCAACATTAAAGATGTGAAAACATTGCAGAAAGTGGTTGACTCTGAGTCCACTCCTTCTAGGTATATGTTCTGCCTACAATTATCACTGCCAGTTACATATCCCAGTTGTCACAAGTGTCATTTCTGACTGGTCCTTCAGAAGGTTTTCATACCTGTGAGATTACAGTGCTGGCAGCTGACCCTTTCTTTCCCTGGAACTTTTTTGTCCCTGAAGGTCAGAGACTCCATTTGAAGAATTTGTAATGAAAAGACATTTGGAGAATCAACATTTCTTGGTGCTCCAGACATGCTACTCTCCAGACCTCCTGCTGACAGCTAGTATTAAAATCCTGAGCTGCCTCTCTCGTGTCAGGCAATTGAGAGGCAAGGCAGGCTCAACAACCAGTGCAAGGAGAAAGCAGCAGTTCTGAAAGCATTAAAAAATCCCAGAAAACTCTCAAGAGATTCTGACTATCAATCAAAAAAAAAAAAAAAAAAAAAAAAGAGAGAAAAAGTTTTCAGACAGGTCTCAGGCCCGCTAACACAAACACGTGAAAAATGCTAACAATCTGCTAACCCATCATCTGTCAACAAACATGGGTGACAGAGCCAGGAGGTGGAAATAAGGGTGAATTTCATGAGACACAGTAATTCGGCAAGTGAAATATGACTTAAATTGTGATGAATACCTATGTCTGCTTCTGCCCTCTTCCTCTCTTGCATTTAGTCACCAATCACAGCATGAATGCTTATGCTTGTTTTTCTCTTGAACAGTCTTGCAAATAAATGGGCAGAATCACAGCAATAAAATACTTGTTTAGTTTCTTCTGCGTTAAGACACAGCACCTCTGTAATACTTGCACACAGAACTAAGTAGGCATTTCTACCTAGACATATATTAAAACTTCACTTCTCACAAAACAAGCTAGTTTTTTTTCAAGCACTACATTGCAAGAGTTGAGAGCAAGATACAAAACAGACAAAACGCTGGCCAGACCAAAAGGCACACAAATACCCCAAGAACACCAAGATAACAAAACACCAATTCTGACAGCTGACAGTATTTCTACCCTGCCACAGTGCACTAATCTGAGAAACTCAACACAGTCCTTTCCAGCAGGATTGTAGCGGTATGGCATTCTGCCCTCAAAGAAATCAACGGGGGACGAAAAAAAGATATCAAGCAGCACGGGAAGATCATGACTGTATAATTTAACAGTACTTTTAAGCCAATCTAACGGCTAACTGCTGCTGAAGAGGTACTTCCACTACTGCCTCCTTCCTGGCAGCTCCAAATGTACGCTTCTGCATATTCCTCTGAGCAGCCACTTCCATGTTTTCCCAGAGATTAGAGATTGTGAGACAATCCAACAGAAAAGTAACTGTGCCAAAAATTCCCTTGGTCAGCTTTCCAGGAAGTCAGACAAGTGACAGTGCAAGGAAAAATATTGGGAAACACGTCTGAGATTAAATCTGGGCTGCCTGTTTGCTGGCAGCTGTAGTGGTTCCTCAAGCTATACCCAAAGGAATCAACACATCCAAGACTGTCTTGCACTGTGAGACACATTCTTTCCCAAACGGAGTTATCTTTTCCAGTACTTTTATCTTCCCTGTTGTTTCACAGGAACTAGCTTATTCCTACCGGTTTAGACCACTTCCAACAGGGAGACCCCAATAATCCTACATATGACCAGCAACTTCATACTACCTTCACATACTGCAAGGAGAAAACAAGTCTGAAAGTCCAAAGCTGATTGCTCAGTTCCACTGGATGTATGGCAATCCTAACACAAAATTTTCAAAACCCAGCAGGATCTACTTTGTCTCAACATGGCAAGACAGGCCATCACGTTAGTTCCCTTCCAGCACACCCAGCTCACCGTGATCCCATACAGTGCTATCCCTGTGATCTGAGGAGAAAAAAACCCAACACCTCAGCCTTGGACACATCCCCACCTCCTGGGTTTCGCATACAGCTTTCACTGCCAGTACCTCAGGGACCATCTAACTCGGTTCCCTTTTTGAAAGTCACTCCTCTAGATCTCAAAAAAAATGTAGTTCATCCGATTAATCCACTTTCACTGGGCCCCCAAGCCAGGAAGCAACTCAAAGGTCTGGCCTTTAGGGCCTGTTGCCAATACACTTGCCTTGGCCAGTCCTCTGCTCTTCCTCTTGTTCTCTAGATCTGCTGATCCGGATGAGAGGTGTTGTCGTTATCTTCTCCCAGATGCTGCTGAAAACCCAGAGGGCCAAATGACAATTTTTCTTTCCTGAACTACTTCACAATTGCCATCCACATGTGGAATGACTTTCTCTACCAGCAGTCAACAGGTAAGATCAGAATTTCCAACAGCCCAGCTTATATGGACGGAATTAATCAGCAGAGATTGAGAACTTCAGCAAGCAGAGAGGCAGCTTCCAGACAAACAGAGAAGGCTTTAGGAACAGAATGCAAACTAATTCAGAAACGCGTGTGCGTGCTGAGCAAGATGGAGAGAGATGTTTACAGTTTCTCCCAAAGCCACCAAAAAGAACACTTGAGGCTCTATCAACTCATATACCTTAAAATATATTTCTGACATAAAATACAAAGTTTCAGGCCTTCAAACAAGTACTAGGCTGACAGCATCTGAAATGCTGTAGCTGTTCTGTTTACTTGGATAAATTTTTAATCTGTATCTCCTCTATCAGTCATCGTAGAAGGCATTTGTGAATGGATTAACCAATAAAACAAACTCATAATAGTAATTTATTTCTGTATTTACAAGCAAGATAAAGTGTTTAAGGTGCCATCTGAATTAATAGCATAGGATTACACAGAGAGATTAAAATGGAAAAAAGAAAAAATGAGAATGGAGGAAATAGTTTTGAGAATTTATGAGCCAAGTAATTCTTTTCATCTTAATCAGACTAACTTCAACTATTATTACTTTTCTAGTAAATAGAAACTTCTGTTGATGCTACACCATAGTAACTGACAGTAAAAATACCTTATGACACAGCACAAGGCTTGTACTGCTGCCTCCAACAGTGCCATTGACAAATATTACGAAAGACAGAGGCTGCAGAAGCAGCAGCAGTTCATGCTTTCATCCTTCCCTTCCCAAAGAGTGGACCCCAGCATCAAAACTCCACCTTTCTTCCCTCTTCGCACCCCGAACTCGGGCTCCAGCTTCCTAGCCCGTGTCTTCTCCTAGTCTCTTAAGACGTGACTTTGCTGCCTCAGCCTGGGATGCCAACCCCAGATCTTCAGGGCTTTCTCTCTCCTGACTCCCTGGCTCCTCCGCCTCTTCCTCAAGACCTGAACGCATACCTGCTGATGCTCACAATGGAAGCCGCTGGCTGATAACAATTAGGTAACATAACCCTCACAAAGAGGTGTCCAAAACAGAAATAGAGTTATTTTGGAAAATCGGGGCTTAATTATGTTTACGTGGTAATTGGCTCCAAAATGTATGAAAATGCAGCATAAGCATTCATACAGCACCAAGCACAATTCACCTCCGCTGCCAAAGAGGACTTTTGGACACATCTAAAACGTAAATTCATCATTATCATTACTAATGCATTTAAATTGCCTTTTATACCCTCAAAGTGGCTCAGTAAAAATAAATTAAACATTAGCATATTTCTTACAATTAGATTCTCATCACATTGCTAATCATATTCATTCTAGTGAATGAGGTTATTTGAATACTCTTAGCTGCATCCTTGTATTGAAAGGGAGACAGGACAAAAGAAATTTTCTGTTAGAACTGGGGAAGCCATACAAAATGTATAATTAAGTATTTCACAACTGCTCACTATAAACAGATGTAAAAAACCAAAATGATGGGTGTTTACTTGGAAGTGTTGTCAAATAATGACAGTATTTTAATTAAAGACAAAAACCATCTGTGCGAAGAGACAGTTGAAGGAAACAATAGTACAACATATTAAGACTAAAAGGAATAGGAGTGAATATATATATTTGCAGTCAATCTTTGACTATAACATTATATAAAGTTCTAAAATAATTCAGCAATCTCATTAACGTATAGCTGCAAGAACTACTCTAATATTCTCAAGTAATTTTCTCTTCCACAAAGACTTTCTATTGGGTCATTTCATTATCTATCACGCCATGACAATTCAATTTTCCGACTTTGTAAAAAAAAAAAAAAAGTTCTCATTATGTGCCTCAAACTCGCTGAGCATGCCACATAGGAACGATCTGCACACAAGACGTAATGAACACATCGGTTCCCATGCACGGGTACAAACCAACAGCACCTGCACATTAAAACCACAGACACACCACTCTCGCTGCTTTCTTCATTGCAATTGTTGTGTGCAAACAGCAGTGCTGAATTTGTGCCATCAAAATCATTTCAGTGCCTGCGGATTGCCATGCCTTGCTTGAGTGAGCAAAAGCTAAATTAGATGGCAGAGATAAAGCCAAACAACGAAAAATATTGGAAGCATAACTTATTTTGTGCATAAATCAATAGTTCAAAGTTTGATCCGGTGGGGAAAAATCCATTCTGTGAATCACTACAGAGGTAAAAATTTTGACAGGGAACTTTGGCTGACATAAATTAATGTAGCACCATTGTCTTCGACATTTGTAACAGCTTAGGTATAGTCTGATACGTTTTAAAAAGAAAATGCCAGTTCCTGTCTAATGTGATTCACAAACAGCACACAGCAGATACTAGGGAAAAAAAAAAAAAAAAATAAAAAAATGTACTGCAACTTTGAAATGCTGGTTCCATCTAGGAGCACGCACTATTTGACGTTTAGCACTGCACACAGCTTTGCCAGCAGAGCTGGCTGGTCACTCACACGCTTTTGTTGAAATTCACCCTCACTAGTACACCACGTGCTGACCACTTCCACCAGTCTTAAAAATCTCAAATGCCAAGATAAGAGACTTATTCCCAAACCACATTAGCAAAAAGGGGTAAAAAAAGAGGTGTTACATCACTAGTCAAGCCGATCCATTTGTCTAACTTTATTTTGGGACAAACCCAAGTTTTCAATCAATCTTCCACCAAAAGTTGCATCTGCTTCCCACGGGGCACTGTTCCAAGACAAACAATGCCACTTAAGCTACGTTAATAGAGGAAAGGCCTTTCAAACATGGTCCTGCAGAGTTATATGTTGGCCCTGCTCCTATTCTATATGTTTTGCCAACAGCCTAGATTCTGGACCACAGGATATATCAATAAAACCTATGGATGGCTCCAACCTAGGACAGACTGTAAACACTTTGGAGTACAAGAACAGAATTCAAAACCACAGATCAGGGAAGTGGTCTGAAATCAAAGAGAATTAAATTTAAAAAAACAAACAAAAAAAAACCCAAAACACACCACCACAACCGAAAAACCAAACCTCACAATAATACACCAGGGGAGAAAAAACTAATGTCCAAATATACCAAGGGCTAGACTGAATCTCAAAATATGATACAGAAATTACCCCACTTACAAAATGAACACAGAGGAACAACATGACGTAGATGAAGACAATGCTCCGACTGCGATGCACTAACGGAAAGGTTGGGTAACTATTCACTTGCTCTGCTAGGGCCTCAAGAAGCCATTTTAGAGCACCACACTGCCATAAAATTATAAACCAACTGGATGAAGTCCAGAGGGACCATCTGGAATAACAAGATGATTAGAAAGCAGGACTAGTGACAAAAAGTTAGGATTTTAAAGGAAGACTAAAGATGACCATGGCCCTCTTAAGATACTTAGAAGGTTAAAAGAATGCTGGTAATCAGTAGTCCTCTGTGATGACTATGCTAAGGACAGAGAAGACATCTCAATATGCTTAAATATAAGAAAGGAAAACCTTCTTAAACCTTAGTGGTGAATCTCTCAATCCAGAAAGGTGGTGGGACTTCCTTTGATATAACATTTTTAAAAGAGATTACATAAACATACATCAGAAAAAATCTAGGACAGAGCTTCTCAACCATCAGTTTACAGACTTATAAGGTCTACACACATTTTTAAGGGGTCTATGGGTGGTAATCAGGACAGTCAAGCCTGTGAGCAATAGATTCACTACCACAGAAAACATTTCCATAACAAGAATATTGCTGGTAGCTGGAAACAGAAGAACACCCGGAAACCCATGGGGTAGCTCATTTCTTGGGGTTGTACTTCTCCTTTTTATTAACAAAAAGGAGCACGTCTAAATTCAGAAAAGGAAATTCGGAGACTTTTAGGCCAGGAACACTCCTGATTCTGATGATTCCCGGGAGAATTTTCCTTTTTACAGCTATTATACAACTGTGCGTCAGGAACAAAGATTCATGGGCTGTTAAGCAGGTAGGGATCTTTGTATGTTTTGGTTTTTTTTTTTTAGCAGAAGAGGGGGTTAAAGTCCATGTTTCTTCTCTGAATAACATGTCTTAAATATTTAGAAAATGTTTCTTCTCATGCCATTTCTACTCTCTACTTTTATCCCACCCCTTCAGTATTTTTATAAAACATCAGGTCTCAGGAAGGAAAATCTTATTTGTCTTCTGTGCCAGTGTAGACACAGGAACTTTAATGTGCTACTTTCTACAGGGAAATGGCTGAGAAAGAGACAGATGGCCCATTCTGACAGAATTGCAAACAAAAGCTCAGCTCTTCTACCTGAGGAATTTCCCGCATCAGAAAGTTAAAATATTTAAGATACAAGACTTCTGAAAAATGAATGCAAAGTAGGAATTTTTTATAACATTAAACTTCGGTTAACGTGAACGTGGCATTTATGAACACATAATCCAAGCATAAAATGGAAGAATGAGGGTCAAGTTGAGGGAAGATCTTGTCTGACTGAAAAATGGGTAAACAGATACAGATAAATCAAGTGGGAGGGATGACAGCAAGGTCATTATACCTCTCAGCATGTATTACTGTTTTTAATCTATTCTCACAAAAGATTTCTTTTCAACACTTTAACACTCTTTATGTCTTACAGCAAAACGGTTCTTCCAGTGTTAGCTGAGTTTCTTACCCCACTGCCTCTCCTCTGTATTGTACCTTCTCATTCTCTCTCCTCAATGTCCAAGCAAAGTGCCAAAATCTCTTGCTTCAAGTGTCTCCTCTAAACCTGCGGTTTTTTGGAAACCCTGGAGATTCAGAGGGGACACAACAGGAAAAATGTCTCACTTACATCGTATAAGCAGGAAATCACTGCCATTCTTATGATAAATGAGAAGGAACCGCTCAACACTGTCAGCACCAAAGAACGCCATGCCTAGCTTACATGCTCCCGCTTTCTCACTCCTTCACAGCTTCAAAGCATAACCAGCTTTTCTTGCTTCTGATTGATTGGTGTCACTAATTCAAATAGGTATTGGCACTTCTGCAAAGGCAGTATAAATGCAATATGAAATCAGAATACTAAATCTTTAACTTGATACTTACTTTGTGCCTAAGTGGCCAATTTGAAAGGAATAAAACAACGGAAAAATGCAGTCCTTTCTCTTACGGCATCCAAACTTCTCTTATTATCCAAAACCCAAAGAGGAAAATCTACCAGTGGTTTTAAAATAACATACAGTTTCACAGCCTGGAATTCACAGCGACTTTCACTTCTCCCAACAGTATAGGCTCTCTCCTGTGAGAGGACGCTTCACAATGTCTTTGCTTTCCTAGCAGGAAAGGCAGACTTAGTGGCAGTTGCACTATAACATCTGCTTACTGGGCATTCCCAACGCCAACAGATTCCTTCAGAGAGGAGCTTCATGGGGCCGGGTGATTATGTTTGCTGAGGACCCTGCAGCAGGTCAGAGCTGCCACCAGCTCCAGCTGCCTTCTGACTCTTCTCTCAGAAGTTGCTGCCCTCCTACCCATTGTCAGCAGAAGGGAGTCCATACCCACGGGACAAGTGTTCTAGCTCATAACCAGGTGACTTTGTGCTCCACCTGCAACTCCAGCTTACTCAGTGAACTGAGCCATGAGCCCACACTTCAGTCCCTGCGGTGAGAGTACTATTGCCCCTCGCAGGCTGGGGGAACAGCCGGAAGATTCCCCAGAAGGCAGCTATTTGCAATATATGGTACTACAGATCCCCTACACAGTGACAGCTGTGAGAACACTCACTAAGGAAGGACTAGGCAGCAGGTCCTGAAGTGCCACAGGCTATGTATAGATTCTTCTGCATATACATCCCTGTTGGTCACAAACGCAGCATGGCCCCCTGGATCTGAAGACACAACCTCGACACAGCACCGAGAAACCAGTGTTCACCACCTCTCACATGCTTTCTTGGCTTTGCCTTTGCCATTATTCTGCCTGGAAGATGACAACTACTTCTGTGACTTTTATTTATTACCTTTTAGACACCTGAACTGCAGATGGCAGCTTCAATATTTTTTTTCTGGGTTTTTGGTTGGTTTTGTGTGTGATATAGCTCCATCTACAGTGAAATGCAGCCTAAACTCAACTACGAAAATCACAGGTTAGGATGGTACATTTAAGCAGAAGACTGCTCTCACAAAACAGAATGTATTTATCAATTGTCAGAGTACTGCCACATAAAATAGGAGTAAGCATCTGTATCTGTTTAAGTTTTGACTATGTATTAAATATATTAAAGTACACACATAAAGCTTCTGTTTTATGAGAGGGATTTGCATTTTTCTAACAAAACCAGCATTTCAGATCTGCAGTAAAAAAACAAAAAAAAAAAAAACAAAAAAAAACCAAACCAAAACCCAAAAAACCCCAAAACAACAACAAACCCACAACCCCAGCAATAATATATGATATGCTGAACCAATCCTGGAAAGAAATGTCTTTTGTTGGTAGCTTAGCTGAGCTAAATATTTACTTTCAATAGAGTACATCATGCAGGTGATAGATTGGCAATGAAGGGAAAAAAAAAAAAAAAAAAAATCACAGAAGGAAAATTATGGAGGGTGTATTCTTGCAGAGTTACAAACAAAAGACTATCCTTCTTCAAAATGTCATTATTTTCCTTCTCATTTTAATGAGATAATAATAAGCATATGAAACATATGGACTTAGATAAATGGAGAATGGGGACCAGAATTAAAATATCAAACCAGAGATTTTGCTAAAAGATCCTATTATCTTAAATGACTTTGTTATTAGATATTAATGCTGAGTATCTGGAGAATAGCTTTCAAGAAGAATCCTGGGTAATACTGAAGACAATGACAGCGAGTGACACTACTGTAACAAAGATCAGTTGCAAAAACATACAGTCTGATTCCCTGCTGCCTAAAATGACTATAAAAGGTTAAATCCAGTACAAAATGGTTATATAATAATTCTGTAGCAAAATAATCAATGTAAATAACTACCTGGCAGACGCAGCAATAAAAACACAGACCTTTAACATGACTTGATACTTTAACAAACCAAACCACAAGAGAACTAAAGCTACTTTGGTTTGTCATTTGCGGCTCTGGCATAGAGGGAAGAACTGAAAGACAGGAATTTTCTTTCCACTCACATCCACCTTTGTCAAAGGGCTAGAGAATTTGATTATTCCCCTAGAAAGCAGCTCTCAGAGATCGACTGCCGCATAGCGCAACCTTCCTGGTTGCGTCTTATGCTGGACAATAATCTCCCACATTCATTTCCCCTACCTAGCACAGTTCAGCACTTCTCTCTCTTTCCCCTCTGAACACGTCTGCAGCCACCTTGAAGGAAAAAGGAGGATCCCTTATCTGGCCTCCCTGCACTCTGATTTCCGATTCAAACGATGTTAGCAGGTAACAGACCCTACTCTCTTTGCTTGGTTCATGTCTTGCAGATGGTAGGGGGACAGGACGGGACGGATAAGACAGAGAGAATAAGAGTCCTCAGAATTCTGCAGCAAAAAAAAACACTTTCTTGGAACCTTATGATGCCCTTTTAGAAAAGTTCCTGTGTCCTGTGTATACAGCTTTGTTTTTTACCATATGCTTAAAGTCACTCCATGAAGTAACATAAACTTCCCGCAATTCCTTTATGTTTTATAATTGCTCTGGAAACTGCAATTTGATATTTATATTTACACATACCAGACAGAGCAAGAATAATGGTAGATCCCATTTCTTTTAAGTTAATAGAGCTGGTGATATAATCATGTCATTAAGCAAGTCTCGCTTCAGCATTACTGTTCTCAGATACAGAGGGAATTATACTAACTCATGACCTGTAAAAATTATACACAATTCTATGCTCGTTTAAAATTTACTGAATGCATTTATACTATATCTAATTTACAGGAGAAATCTGCATAATTTCCAAGTATCCTTTGATTAAAAAAAAGTAATTTTTAATTGAATTCTTGAGAAACTTAAAAATAAAATCCGTTCTGATTTTTAATACTTTACATTAAACAACAGATGATCCTCTCTTTTTGAGAATCGCTGGAGACTCAGAAGATAAAACCACAAAGGCTCCATTGGTTAAGACCTTTGTCTAGGACTTCTAGACATGTTAGAGGTCCTGCTCCATCGCAGACTTCTGCGTGACCCTGGTACTACTGGTATCCCAGCGTCTCCGTTCCAGCTCTAACATGAGACCAGCACTCCCTTACTTCAGAGGAAAACGGTGAGGACAAATTTACTGAATATTCTAAAATGCATATATACTACACTGATTGATGACATTAGTCTACATAAGATGAATATGGGTGGTGTGCATAGGCGAGCTGATTCTAGGTACCAGGATCTAAAGGTTACAGGCACTCCCAAGAGTGCAGGACTACAATAACTTTTCCTAGGAGAGTAAATCAGGATGAAGTGGCATAGGAAATGAGAAATCAACCAGTTTCCAGACATCTGTTGTCAAAACCAAAGAGAATACAACCCCGTTAAAACTTGCATGTCAACACAGGTGAATTAAATGCATGCCCTCAAATTGTGTCCCATTACCTACCACAGATATATCATATCTGTGAAGAATTTTTGTAGGTTAGAGATAATATTGCCGTATTTTGTTCACACCAATACAAACATTTGTGAGCAAAATGATCTGATGCACTATACATTTGCAACATTCTGCTCTTCTTAGCTTGTGAAACTGCACACGTTTGTTCTAGGGAAAAAAATAAGAAAAAATAATCATAGTTCTCTAGACTACAGAAAAAAAAAAAAAAGACCAGTAGGAAAAGGAACTGGAGGCAAAAAAAGCTTCTGAAGTTCTTGTAGCTTCAGTCTGGACCAGATAACTTCCTTTGCCTTGCAAATTCAAATTACTTTGAAAAAGGTTAATTGTGATTCTTTCCATACTCTCTGGGGTTTCTCTGTTGACGTCAATTGCAAGCTACCAAGTACTCCTCCACAAGCAATTACAAATTGCAATAATGTCTGCTCAGACTTAGATCAGACCTTATCTATATTTTCATCTTTTTAATTCTACTCTCCAATAATATCAGTTTCAGTTAGAACGCTGTGTTCCTTAGATCTAGACTACATTACAGTTTCATAGTTGGCCTCCCCTTCCCCAGCTGAAAGCTATTAAAAAGATAATAAAAACTAACTAAAGAAAAACAATGAAACTAATTCCCAATTTTTCCTCTTTTAAAAGTTATTACCTTTTAATCCAGAATAAAGCGCTGTTTACGCACTTTTCAAGCATTCTCCCATATTCACACAATAATTCTCAGAGGATTTTGGTTTCTGCAATTCTTTCACTTGCAGATTTCTTTAGGTTGCTCTACTCCTAATACCATGAGCTGCTGAGGAACTCCCTTGAGTCCCTTCAGAGGGAGGCTGTTGCACAAGAATAAACTATGAACCTCTGGACAGCCTAGCATAAAAAAAAAAAAACAACAATTTCATCTGGCTTATGCCGTTCTGTCACTTAAAGGGCACCCCAGACCCGGAGCTGAAGCTAAAGATCACCTTTAACCTTCCAGCAATATGAAGATCATAGAATGGTTTAGGTTGGAAGAGACCTTGAAGGCCACCTAGTTCCAATCCCCCCTTGCCGTGGGCAGCATCACCTCCCACTAGACCTGGTTGCTTAAAGCCCTACAAGATACGTACACACACATTACAAGATTAACGCGTATTTTTTTCTTCTGTACTTATTAACGCGGAATGTACTTTGCAATTCATTTCACTTTCTTCTTTCCCTGTGCTTTTTTAAATCCTCTGACTGTACTTATTGAAAACATCTCTTTTTAAGCCATCTCTTCGAAAAATATTAATGCTCTCACATGTGTCTTATTCAGGACTTTCGGGGACCTTGTGACTAAGAAAATCACTTTCCTTCTGTATCAAACAAAAGCAGACTTTTAAAATAAGAGATTACCCTTTGACAACATCAGAATATCTTGAATTCCATAAAGGAATGAATAAGGAAGCCTATACAATTTATTTTAAAAGGAAGCTTGGTAGAGGCTGAAATAGTCATTTGTATTAAATAGAAAATATAAAACTAGCTATACACTAGAATGAACACCTTGGGAAGAAAAGCAGCAGTCTGCCTCTCAACTTACTCTCATTCTCCCGTCTGCCATTCTAAGCTCCTGGCAGGTGTTGTCTTTATCAAATCTTCAGGCCTTTACACCACACTTAGTCCTGCATTAGCAGGCCTGTGACAAAATCTTCCCCACGCAGCCATTCTGAGTTATCCTCTAAGTCCATTGGAAGCACTCCTTTGAATAGCTCAAGGTTGAAGTACAAAAAAAAAAAAAAAAGAACAACCACCGGCCCAAGGAAGTTAAATTACATAGCCTTCTGATCCAGCCTTTGAACTCAGGCTATGGCTCAATAATACCATAAACCCAGCTTTAGGGCTCCTTGTACTACATCAAAAGTGCCGTGGCTGTGTAGAAGTACTGATCTGGAATAAGCTCACCCTGCTGATTGGGTATGAACTCACTCTGCCAGTTCAGATCTGTTCAAAAACTGATGAATGGTTAAGTTAGCAGCAACAGGCTTTATGAAGGATTAAGCATCACCTGCCCACCTGCAGCCAGCGTAGAGGAATAAAGCCAGCACAAACTCCATCTCGAGTACCCCGGCTAACCAGAGAAAATGGCTACCGTATGCCCAACCCTGCTTCTGATAAGATTTGTTTTGCTGGAGGCCCTGCCAGTGCAGAGATCTAAATGAATGATTATGGAAATCAGAGAGAGAAACTCCTCAAGGGAAATTCCCCCAGGACAAGAAAAGTGGTTCTTCCGGACCTCAGCAACCAGGATGTACGTGGAAACAACCTTAATTTGCACTTCAGTTCTTCGACATCTCACATACAAAGGATAATAACAGTGACAGAAAACTGAAGGAAGATGTATTACATGGCAGCCTGCAAGGCAGAAGCATCATGAGCCCAGGAACTTTCAACATAATTTCTCCCAGTGGAATAGTTCGCTTGGGACACAATGACCTCTTGCAAGAAAGATTTTTGTCACCGCAGCTGCTGCCCACACAGACTTACTGCTTCTGGGGGCCTCTAGAGGATTCAACTCAACAGAAGCTAGAGTAAGATCAAGGCTCAGTTCAGGGTAAGTTAAATCTTAACAGACAGAATAAGTTAATGTGATTTGTTAAAGTCCCTAGCATTCAGTTTCCAGGTCATATATCATACCTTCTTACACTCCACTGTATAAGTAAAATACATTACTGAATTAAACAAAAAAAAAAAAAAAATATCTACAGCCTAGCTTCTAGACATAGTATTGGAGCGTTCAGAGCACTGTAGTATTTTCTTTTCAGTTTGAGAGTTCTTTGTTTCCTAGAAATAAAACAGCTGTTGACAGGCCCTGAACAAGATGCAGACAGCAGTCACATTCTAGAGGCACGAGGTCTATCCTTAGGAATAAAGCAGCATTAAGAGCACGTACTCGGTCTCCACACTATATCCACAAAGCACAGGTACAGCCACAACATGCATGAATTTTAAGAGATTAACTATGCATTCTTTATGTTCACTATTTTCTGCCTGTTATTTTACTGATTTCTGTACAATGATTTACAAATTGTACGAATTGCACACCTAAAGCAAAGCAGATTCAGGTAAATACATGAATTTACAAACTTCATAATGTATTCCTCATACAAACCAGTCATTTCATTTTTACATGTACCTGCATGACTACTGCAGAGGAATAAAACAACATCTGTTCACAGCAGTACTGAGGCAAATGGTGGTTTCCTGAACCTTCTCAGCATTCTGTGGCATGAATACACACCTATGGTGTGTTATGCTTCATACTACCAACCTGAACAAATAATATTGTCTAATTGTGTTTGATTTACAATGAGATATTAATACTTGCTCTTAAATATCTTCTGAAGTACTGTAGCAAAATTTTCCTTTCAAATTTACTCTGTGGGTATTTAAATGCAGTGCAATCCTATTCCCATATTGCTACCTTCTTCATGCACAGAGTTCCCAGTACCGTGATTGTACTACGAGTATGTTTATACTACATGTCTGAAGGGGTCTAAGCATTCTTGTGCAGTTTTGCGTCCAAGAAGTGCAAAAGAAAGCAGTCTTGCCCACGCCAAGGGCTTCTTCTGCCTCCCTTGCACCAACGCGGGCGAACACCTGGAGCACACTGAGCTAGTTCAGGGACCTAAACTCACAAAAAACTAAGCCCCCCAAAACCCAACAAATAGTCTCAGCGCAGCAATCCGCAGCAACTGAATGCTGAGTCAGGCTTGCACTGCTGTACTCGCAAGTGAAAGGGAGGGGCAGAGACATATATCTGGGTTTAAGCCTAAATTATACAATCGAACCACACCTAAAGGGTCCACACTGGCTGCCAATGTTTCCTGTTTAAAACAGCATTATAAAGTAGCGTTCTCCTCATCAAAAAAGGATGACTTATAGCAAACCACTGCAGACATTTATGAAGAACTTCTAGACAACTGAAAAAGAGCTGTTGGTCTTCTGTTATAACTGTGTTTTTCTGATTCGGTGCTCTAGAAAATATTACCAACAGTCTGCTGACCTCAAAAGCAAAGCCACGTTTGTGAAGAGAGATCACATCTCTTTTTGGACCCGCTGAGACAGAAGACGTGCCAGCAATCGGTCACCCAAGTGCCTTGTCATGTCTGGAATAGAAAAAACAATCTTCCAAGTTACACGCCTGTCGAGAAAATGACTCTAAGTTAATTATATCTCTCAAGTAGAGATTTCTGAGAGCAGCTCATTTGTAGCAGCAGCTAAGCAGGACTCCGTTAGGGTCAGAGAATATGCAACTACGGGGAGATGAGACTGGCAGCCAGGGAAATGTCATTGAAGCCAGGAAGAAAAAAATGGAGTATTAAGTCTATATTGCATCATGTTATTCTGTACATAACTAACGGCAATTCAGTTATTTCAAGCCTTCTTTAGCAATCAGTAAAGTGTTAATTTTCATTCTCTTCCACAGACACAAGGAGGCTAATTTTCAGTGACAGGTTAACGATAAATAGTTTAAAACTTTGTCAAGAGCATATGGGTTTTTTGACTGCATGTGTAGTCAGTTTGACAACTTGAGAAGCAGGAACAAAGCACTGGCAAGGATGAGAAATCCTGTGGCTCCAGCAATGAATCAGAGAAAGTACAGAAGCAGCCTATAATGATCTAAAAACGAAGGTAGGTGAAACAGCCTCAGATCAGCCCAAATACGTTTATACTGCACAGAATTCTGAGACGAGGCTTGGCTGGCCATGCTGACGTCGCAAGGCCATGAGACTTTAGGATGCAGGCTGGAATCTAGGAATCTGACATGAGGGTCACATACACTGTAAATGTGCCTTTTATATTTTACAGGAAAAAAGGCAGGCTCAGGGCTTAATAGCATTGAATACCTGCTCCTCCCAACAATTTTAGTAGAGGCTCTCTCTCAAGATGTGTCATCGAGTATATAAAGTACTGCTACACCACCACAGGAAATCCTGGCATATTTTGTACCTGCTTTGAAAGGTATTTTTCCTATGCTGCATGAAGATGGGCTCAGTAGTATAACTGCGTCAAATATCAATTCTCCCTTATATCGAATTCAAAACTACAGCCCTACTTTATTGAAATGCTAAGGATTTAGTCTCTACTACCTCTTCAAGGCTTTTTTCATGCAATTGTATTGAGAGCTGGTGCCTTCTGCCAAGTGATTCATGTTTTGTATTGGAACTGATTTTATCCCTTCGTAATAATTTACTTTTTAAATATTCGGGATATCCACTGACTGAATGGAAGGCACACTCATTTCTAGCGTCCCAGGAAGCATATTTTTAAGGATAGTTTCAAATACTCAACACCTTATTGGAAAAGTAGAGCAAAACTAACCATGTCACATACTCCTATATTCCATTTAATTAAGAAATCTTGGGATTTCATTGGAAGACTTCAGCACCTTCTTAATTGAGAAGGACATTGAGAATGGTTGCATTCTTTCTTACGATTAGCAGTATCATGCCAACGTTTTCATATCCTCAACTATGCTTCGCTGAGATGGTATATGCACAAGGATTTCAAGTGGTGGGTTGTTTGGTTTGTGGGTTGGTTTGGGGGTTTTTGTTGTTGTCTGGGTTGGGTTTTTTTGTTTGGTTGGGGTCTTGTTTGTTTGTTTTTTAACACAAGCAAATTGCTCCCCCCTTTTTTTCTGTCTAAAGACCAAATCATTCTCAGTTTCATATTTCCTAAAGCAGAAGTATTCTGTCTTTTCACACACTCTCTGGACATCATTTTCCCTCCTCCCCAATCACTTGCAAGATGCTTTTGTAGCTTATAAAAATCACATGTGCAGATCTGAATTTTTAAAGTTCTGCAAAATAATAACATCTAAGACAGTAAAATTGGTCACTCGCTATGAATTTAAGCATTTGTGCTCATTACAACTAATCTTAATCAAAGGCAATAACTGTCCACTACTAACAGTAAATTAAAGATGGGCAATTGACACTGATAAATCACTGCTTAGTTTAAAACATTAATTTATAAGAACTTTAATGAGGGAAAAGAGTACAGTAACTGATTTCCAAGCCAGCCAACTTGAAAGTACCAGACACCGATTGGTATTGTGCTTTTTATTATTAGGTATCTTGGCTGTACAACTTTGCCCTATTCCTCACTGCTCTATACAAAATCCCAGTAAGCAGGTAAACACTGGCAATATAAAAAAGGCCTTTCTGAATGATGCAACAACTCCTAATTGTTTCTTGTCTGGCACAGTTCCAAGATTTGGAAGTTGTATTTATAGGACAATCTCTATAACTTCACCCAAGAGGACAAATTCTGAAGGAAGCATCTATGTATCTCTGTATTTTTGTATATTATAATATGCATTTGTATATTAGATCTGATTTGATGGCAGCAGCGGCTCAGCAGACCACTGTAATGCCTAACATGATTTAAACCATGAATCATTTAAAGAAGTGCTGCTAAAACAACGAAAAGACTTAAGTAAGGATAAGGGGAAGAGAACTACTCTTGGGACAGGACTAACTCACAACGCAAATACAGGGACAAGAACAACTGGGCAGATAGCAATTCTGTAGGAAATAATCATAAACTGAATATAAATCAGCCCGCTGCAACACTGGGAGGGGCTGTCTAAGTGGCTCATACTTTCCCTCTGTGATTTTGCAGGAAGACGCTCAAATAATGTGTCGCTGTATCTCAGCTGGGAGATGTAATTACCAGCAAAGGGACTGTACCTTCTCAAGCTGCCTTTGGCAGCTCCTGAATATTTAAGAACTGCTGCTCTGTTTCAGTGTGAATACAAGGGAAAAAAAAAACCAAACAAACAGAAGCAATGTTAATCTCAGCTATTTGCTTTTGGCCCATTTCAGTTCAAGTCAGTCACAAGGTGAGAGATGATAAAGTAATTTTTTAAAAGCTACTTGACTCTGGTTGAGTACTTTTCAAGCCAGCTCCACTGCAGAGCCAACATGCAACCTGGAATCAGCATTCTGAATTCACCAGTTTGACTTTTCATTTAAGTGGTGTAAGAGTATTCATAGGGGTTCTAACTGCTCACAAATGGGTTAAAGTTCGGTAACCTCTGCTTGTGAATATTTCAAACACAGTCTGTGCTCTTTTCAAACCTACATGACATGAGGCATGGGAATTCAATGCACTCCAGCTGCTGGGCCAGTTCACACACACTCCAGTGTCTCCAGGTATGTACCACAACTGGCTTGAACTTGTACTAAATACTGGTCTAGACTTACTGCCTTTTGTGTTCCCCTTTTCAAACTATCTTCCTATTTTGATAGATTTATACACGTTATCACTGGTCCTAAAAAGGATCAAAAAGCAGAAATAGTACTTTGAGGTATATTGTGAACTTTGGGAGGCGGTTTCTGAACTGTACATTACATTCTTGTCCCTAAAGCAGTTTCATCCCAACATCATTATGCTACCATACCCTACACTAAGAAGAGCTAAATATTTTTTTAGCGTGGTGGTTCTCTGCATTAGCTGTAAAATACTTCTCTAGAGATTCATCATGAAGATTAGCAGCTGCTAGATGACCATACACAAGCTCATAGGTACTGAATTATGACATCAATACATTTATAGTTAAGACTACAACAGACGCCTTATTCACGTTCTGATTCTTTGTGATGTGCAGAAGGAGCCAGCATTGTTTCAGCACCTGTGATCCCCACACAACACACAGCAAATGAGAACTCCATAAGCCTCGCACTCGCTCTACTCAGCTGAACATCCAGGCTTCGGCTCTGCAAATCGCTTAAGACTCCAATTTGGGATGCCAATTGGCCTCAAATGACTCCTTATTCACCTAGGTATGGTTAATTAGCACTAATAACTTCACCGAAGTGATTAAACAGAGACATTAAAAATGAATATTTACATTTACTGTTAGAACTTCCAGGGTTGTTCTTTTCTAAAAATTACATTTATGTTACATAACATAAATAAAGAGGGAACTGGATATATCTCACAGGGGATGTATCACATATAGCTTTACATATTCTCAGCCATCTTTTCTGGGAATTCAGAGTACCTCTTTTTCTGAAGGCATCAGGAATGAAATAAAACTGTCTGCACAGGCAGAAGACATAAACTATACATAATATACAGAAATAAAGCAACACCAAAACAGGTCTGCCAGAACACTTCTGCTTGAACAAAAGCTCTATACTCCACCCACCCTGAACTGACATAAACTGCCATTCGCAGCATCAGGTACTGGACGTGCCTTCTGAGTACGGCTAAAATTGAAAGGTTTCTTAAGGGAAAGAGGGGTTGTGATATGCCAGAATGGCACATAATTTCTGTAATCACAAAATACTCACTTCGAAGTGTAAGTTAAAATCTTTTACTTGGATCTGTCCCAACATCATTCAAGGAGACTTATGGTTACAGACAGATTCTGAATTTGTATTCTTTCATAACGTGTATTTTTTCTAGCATTTGTATTTTCTCGGTTGGCTTTAATTAACTTTTTTCTATGCTCAAAAATTTGGAAAGGATTTTCTCTAAGCTCTTACATCTCTAGCCTATATTAAGATATTTTAAGCTTTAAACCTCTAGTACATTTAATGGATTTAAACATTTAAGAAGGAAGGAAAAAGTCCTAGCAAAACGCACCCAAGCTGAACATTTTTGCATGAACTTTCTATTCAACACAACTTAAAAGTTATTTTAAGACAGCCTCAGAACTCCTGAATGGGCCCAACTGCAACAAAAATATACTTTATTTCCCATGAAATACTCCCATGGAATATTCCCATGGAATAAAATGTGGCAATCAGGGAAAGAAAAAGATGGGGAGCATAGGGGATGTAACAGAAAGAGCTAATGCAAACTGAACCATGAAAAGACTGCAGTGATCAGTAACAAAAAGGTCTGCTTCAGGGAAGGAGCTTTTTGAGTCCATTAAATTAAAAGGTTGAGCCATCAAAACATGCTGGGAAAAAATGAATATTATACAGAAAGCAAATCTATAATGAAAAGTAGTAGTTATGGGTAAATGTTTTAAAAGAAGCACAGTCATTTAAGAAAAGAGGTGCTTCTGTGTGGTACTTGGTGGACCTGACTAAAAATTCCTCTCTACCTGGATTATTCACATTTCAAAATATTCTTCGTATTATTCATATTCCAAAATATTTGTTTTATCTACAGTGACAGAGCATTTCTCTTCTACAGAGAGCATCAATAGTGTAACCTCACCTGGAAAGACCAGTCTTTCCAGAACACGACAGAAGTAATTCCTGCAGATAACCTTCCCTTTCAATCTGGTAGTTCAGAAGGACTGAAAATACGGTCCTCGCTGTCTCTCCTTTCTGCTCATCTCCTCAGTGTTACCCACACAGAAATCTTCAACTAGATGGAGAAACCTGAATCATGTTGGTACCAGCTGAAAATATGGCATGACAGACACAAACTTTTCCTGCCCCAAGTGGGACAGAAAGAAGATACGTATCTTGAGAACCAACTCCATACAGATTTGAGAGTCCCACTCACCCTTCAGGCAATAGTTCAAGTTCTTTTCCTCCTTTTGAAGAAGCATTGCTCTCCCTTGTAAGGACACTAAGGCTTGACTCTCTCTTTGATATTTATAATACTTTGATATTAACATACCTGAAGGAGCACAAGCAATACTGAAAAAGCATTTCATCTTCTACCATTCCTGCTCCCTGAGGTAACCACAGACACAATTCTTGACTTTCATTCGTGCATCTGTCATTTAGAAAGGAGCTATCAGTTGGTTTTGTGCTCAGCCATCTGAAGCACCATGAAAACCACGAGTAGGTTGGACTCGATGATCTTCGAGGTCTTTTCCAATCTAAATGATTCTAGGAAAAAAAAGGCATGAGAAATCCTCCTGACCTTAGTTTTCGGAATTTATCACCACTAAGATCACTGTAATCAAAATGATATGTTACATAAATCGTAATGTCTGATTTAAACTATCATCTTTTTAAAAAGTGAATTACACAAGTGTTATCTTATTCTTCTAATACTTCTACGAATTGTGTAATTTACACATTTGTGAATTGTGTAACTGTTACGGTTTGGAACCCACAACAATTTTTCGTCGTTTAGACAATTATTCTGTCACCCGATGACCCCTCCCCATCCAGGAAGGGGAAGCGGGAGAACAACAAGGAAACATGAGAGTTGTACTATAAAGAGATTTCATAGAATAAGACTAAATAATTAACAATAATAACAGTAAAAGAACCAGTATTGACCCTGATACGAATATAAAATATACCAGGACTATACTCAGCCCATTCTATCCGCAGGAAGCTGTGCACTCCCAGCACCCAGGGGACAGCAAATGTCAGACACTGCAAGCACTACGGCTCCGGGAGGAAGGGAAGGGCTCAAGGGTCCAGTACTGCAGCAAGAACTTCTCTGGAGTGCCACCACCAAGGAAGAGAGAGCACTTTGCAGCAAACTTTCTAATTTATCCTGAATGTCATGTTCACAGTACAAAATAATCCCATTGGCCAGCTTGGGTCAAGTGCCCGGGTCTTGCTGCTCCTCATCCCCGCACCCGGCGAACTCAAAAACACTGAAACCCTGAAAGCAGCACACCATAGCTGGCTATAAAGTAAATATTTTCACAAATTCAGATGCTAGAGTCTTCTAAAAGTGCAGTTTTCCCAAGCATTAGAGGAGGAATTAGTCCTGTGTTGCTCAAACCAGGGCAGTAGCTTACACAAGTGTTATTCTTGCAAATACATGCAAAATACGCACCCTGTAATTGAGTGGCCTGGTCAGTGCCGACATACAGAAATAAAGCCACGGACACAGTAAGCGGCTGTGTCAGAGACGTGGAATATGACGATGCTTCTTGTTCAGGCCTTGTACTTCTGTTATTTGATAAGTCTTGCCTGGTACAGTAATTCATTTGAACATATACCTCAGTGGTTAAAATACCACATCTTGAGATAAGACTTCTTACATTAACACAGTAGCAAGTAGGATGAATCCTCTCTGTATATAATATAATGTGGAACTGAAATGGACTGGTAGAGGATACACACAATTAGTAATCTCTGGTTTTTAAACTCTGAGTCTGCATCTGTTGTTAAAAGACATGTTAGGATCCCAATTTTAAAAAAAGTCAAAATCACATGGTTTTAGTCTTCCTTATACTCTGAGATATCAGCTGGAATCTAGATAGAAAGTGCCGACCCATGGTTTTCTGCTGATGCTGTTAAAGCTCCTGTCTTCCAGTGGTACCACATGGAGCCTGTAAGAAGCAAAAAGCCGTTGCTCAGAAGCCACTGCAGGCTTCACGACATTCATTTGCAATTACCCAGACAGGAGGCAGGTGCTTCAGACTCTGAGCTCGAAATGAGCAGGTGCATCTCAGAGCCAGTGGAGCACTCAGAAGTGAGAAGCCTGTAGCTCGTGCAGGGACCGCTGTTCGAAAGGACGAGCTTTAACTTTCAGTCAAGTCTGTGGCTGGCTCTTTATTGTGAGGAGTAGAAGAAAGCATAATGAACCCCCACTTATATGGCCTGCCAGCCTTAATTTTATTTCTCACAGTGACTTTATACTACTTCAGCATTCCCCTCCTTCCTTTAGAAAAGAGGTAGAGATGATGTCATACTGGCCCTGTTTCAAGTAGATTTTTGAATGGGTCCTGAAAGCTTGCTAGTGTGAAAGCAATATAATTCGCCCTCTGGATATACAGTTAGGGCTTTCAATCAGAAGATTTGAAAGCTGTAATGTTGTTACTGTATTCTCATTTTAAGATCTCATTTTGCAGACCTATATAATTTTGCTCTGAGGGACCTCTGGGCTGACTCAGCAACCAAAGAAAAACTTTGTCACTGGCCTTCTATGCTGCTACCTAAAGTTCCTAAATCTGGAAACACCAGCAAGCTGTAAGCACGTATCGTTTCCACAGTTACTGTGTCGAGTATACACATCAGGGGTATCGGTAAAAGGACACAACAAGGAGAATCAAAGAGAAGCTGGAGGTAGATGTGGCATCTTCTACATTGACTGTAGTTCTGACCCATCCACAGCCCCAAAATATTCCTTTTCCCCAGCGATCTGATGATGACTAAAGTTTGATCAGATGATCTTTCAGGGTCCCTTCCAACCTGGGCTCTTCTATGATTTTATGACCTGGAGACACTCAATACATGGCTGGATACTCTGGTGTACTGGGAAAACAAAAAGTAATTTTTGTTCCGAGATTGTTGCTCACCTGCAGGTCCTCGCTGGCACAGCAAACAAGTTTACTCAAAGGTCTTCCAAGACTTTTCAGGTGGCCTGTCACCACCCTCAGGACTAGTGTTACTTTTTTGCTTTCAACAATATCCGCAGGAGCATCTGAAATCAGATATCCAGGCAAAAGAAAGAAAAGATGTGTAAAATCAGCACATTTGCATTGCATCTGGATGTGTTAATTGGCCTTTTTATCCATAAAAGGTATTGCCGCAAAATCCACATAGCTGAAAAATCCTGGGCAAGGGGGTGCATCATTTATTTACCGTGTCTTGTTCTGTCTGCTTCTATATCAAATCAACAGCTTTTCCTGGCATCTCTGTAGCTAGTATCTTCAAATTCACATTGCACTGAACTCTGCATCACCCAGTGATATTTACATTACCTTATTCAAATGGTAACTGAAGGACCAGATGCCTCCAGGAACTGTTCTCAGTGACTGAGCTCACAATGCCTTTTATGTTGGGTGAATGACGCCTCGCAATACATAAGCTGCATAATTACAGAAAAGCAACTGTTGTTTAAAAGAGAGGCAATGTGTGTGAGCAGTACTTGTACTGCAGTTTTGCAGCACACAGACAAGCCTGTGTGAGTCCATGTAGCTGCTGCCGCCCTCTTTCCTTGTCAACATCCTGCTTCCAGGACTACAGTTACCAGAGGCCCTCAGAAAAGCTGGGTAACTTTCACACACAACCTTTGTTGGAGAAGTCCCTATGTTCTTAAGATGGGAATCTTTTCACTTACATCATTAGCTATCTCTTGTTATATGGAACACAGAGTGATATGAGCAGCTGACACCGGTTTTACATTTTGTCTTCACAGAAAAACAAGAGTTGTGAGACTGTAACCAAGTTAAGGACACAACTGTAGTCTTCAACACAACGTACCCAGTATGGACTCTTCCTGGATGTTTAGCTGCTAGGTTGTGCCAACACATCTTCACTGTTGCAGTTATCTATAATGATAACCTATGTCTGTATATATAAAGATATTTATAAACCACAGTTGTCAACAGTATACTTTTCAAGTGCCCCTGAGCAGACCCATCCAAATTTCAGGTTGAACATGTCCTGTTGATATCTGCCTCACACTCCCTTTCAGCGGTGCACCACCATGGCACTCACTGTCAGAGGAACACCAGCCTGCCCTCTAAACATCCCCTCCTTCCACCTTCAAACAGCCCTGGTACTGAAGGCATTTGCTCATTCCTACAGAGACTCCTAAGAGCAACCAGTTTGAAACCTGAAAAGTAACCAAGAAGCTTACCAAGTTTTTCGTGTTCTCTGGAGGCAAGCAGAAGGAAAAATAATTTTAAACGACTGTCTCTAAAGGACAATTCAATGGAAAAAATATAGCTAAGAAAGAAATGCAGTTTTCTGCAGGTGCCCCTGGAAATATTATGCTATTAGAGAAGCAGACAACCTATCTAGACCAGTGCTTTCTGACACCATTGGAGTAGAAAGGTCTGTAAGAGAAATAGCAGAGGTCCACAGAAGGGTAACAAAAATGCCAAAGATATTTAGAGCCTCTCCACATGAGTGCCCCTGTTTCGTTTTGAAATTTTTAATTTAAACAGTGAGTTTGCAAAATTGATTAGTCATTCTTAGCCTCAAACAAAAGCAGTAGTGCAACCAATGAAATTAACATGTAACACCACATGCAGCTGATAAAAATCTTCTTTATAGAGTGCATGATCCAGTTGGGAAATTCTATGCCACAAGTTATAAATGAGACATAAAACACAGCAGAATTTTAAAATGCTATGATATTTCCATATTATGCTATTCTAACTAAAAAAAAAAATAAATAATTACAAAGTACACTCAGAAATAAATCAACAAGGCATCTAGACTAAGAAAAATTTTATACAAATTAGCATCATTGCACAATTCATTTCTTTTTCTTTTTTCTTTTTTTAAATACACTTGAAATACCCGGCAATTTCCTACTGACACAGAGAGGATGCTGGACTACAGTGCCTGATGTTAATTACTACGCATTCACAAACTTTTTTTTACTATTTTATGACTGTCACAACACTGCCTTATGCCCTTCCCTCTAAATACAGACATGACATACCCTGGCCAACGAGTTTAATAGGATAGTGAAGTGACAAAATGTCAAAAAGAAGGAAGAAATACTATGCCCCCAAGAAAGTTTAATACGTTATGCAGTGTAGCCAGACATGCCTTATAGCTAGTCAAAATCTGTGCTACGGGTAGATTTTTCTTGAAATATAACTAACCTGTTTCATTTTTGTAAGCTACATTCATGAACAAAGTACAACTGTACATAACCAACCAAGCAACTACTATGCTACTTCACCCAGTGACAGACAAACAGAGCAAATGACCTGTCTTTGGACCAAAATATTTCTTTTACTGTGAAATGCTGGTTGCTTTGATTTTTAGAAGGTTAATTAACCACCATGCTGGCACACTGCATTTTGGAGGAACATCTGAACTACATGTTCTTACAAAAATAGACTACCAGAAGTTACGTTCAGAAAGTAGAATCTCACTGGAAAACAAATGAGTAAATTATAAAGTGAAATTAATCCAAGTTTTAGTGTGGCAAAACCTTGCTTTTATTTTAGCATATTTTTGGCATGTACACAGGAAGGTAAAAAGACTCAAGCCCTGCTGCACACACCTATCTTCCAGCACCCATTGGGCTAGGAAGTCCACTTTGTAGGAAAGCATAGGTTAAAATTCACAGCTGTCCAAGCATTTGTTTTGTAACTGTCCAAGCAATCCTCATTTGTCAACACTCTCCTCAGAGATCAAATAATTCCAAGATCTTACAAAAGTAATTAGCAAACAACGAATATACTTGTTTACCATACACCTCAACTTCATCTAGTTCCACCCCTTACAGAAAGGGATAACAGCTACTGTCATATTCCCTGTGCATGTTGCCATCTGTCAAGTGTTAGCTATCGGCTAACATGGGCTTTCCAAAACTTTATTATCCACTGCTGCTAATTATCCCTAATGGAACTAAGCAATATAAACTTTTTTTATTGTTTTTATTTGGACATTACTTCTCTTGAACAGATTTTAAGCTGTGGGCAATGCTGTTCTGTGGTGTTCTGTTCTTTTGCCGAGTTCCCACTGGCCCAGTTCTATTGTTAGCAAAGCAAAGCAAAACCACAAGGATCACTGGCTAGTCCATTTTATATAGCAAAACACAATTTGCATTTCCTAACAGGAAGTGTGTCCAATTACCTCTAGGTTGTCTGTATCGCTGCATGCTACCAAATAGTTTTATTTTGCTCAGCTCGCCTCTTGGAAATAATTTATAGAAAGCTGTTCACTGAGATTTTGTTACCAGACATCAGCATTTATTTCCTCCAGCATTTCCTAATAGTTTGTTTAACTCCACCCCGTTTATGTTTTGTTCTTTCTTCTCCTTTCAACACTCTGGCTTTGATGGCATCCCGTAGAGTTTCCGCGACAAATCTAGGAGTAGACAGTGGGATCCCTCGACTCCTTACACATAGCTATATACAGACCAAGGGAGCAAAGGAGCAACCTGCTGCTGCTGTGTAAGCAATTACTCTCCTTGGACAAGCTACCACTGCAGAAACTTTCACATATGTCTGAACGTGGGCAACACAACTTTTGCTACTGTGCTTTTTTGCCAGATCCTACCTCTTTTCCCTATCTGTTCCTCCTCTTCCCTCCCCATTCAAGTTCTTCAGAAGATGATATTTCACCCTGCGGGATAACTTGGCTCAACAATGTCATGTATTCTGAAAGGCAATTATAATAATGCATGAGAAAGAATGAGAGTGGTCAGAGAGCTGATGAAGTTCAAGACCAAATCAAACAGAAGTAACCAGCAAGCATTTTATCTATATATTACCACTTTCTTTTTTGGGGGGATAAACCACAGATTTTACAGGAGTCAACAAGGAGAGCTCAAGAGAAACAGTGTTAAGCTTTTATTCTCGCCCGCAGTTATGATCTGCATTATATTACTCGAACCTGCTTCTACATTAATATTTAGCACTTCTAATCTTCTTTTACATTTTCAAGCACTTTCTACGTATTATCTAAAATATTAAGTGTGACGGCATCTTACTTGTTAGCTTTGTAAAGAATGGCATATACAGATGTTGTTGACTAGGGCACCATTCATCAGATTACTAGGACTTAAGGCAACATTTAAAAATTCAAAAGAACGTAAGTAAAAAAAGGCAATAAAAGGAAATACAGATAATTAAATGGAAATTAAAATTCAGATTACATTAGAAATAAAGTTATATGCAAACTAAAATGTTTTACATAATTTGTCTAATTTGAAAAAAACAGGAGAAAGAAATATTGAATACTAGTACGTGTAAATGGAGGAATTATAAACCCCATGCTTCTGTTGAATGTGAATAGAGAAGAAAGAACAGTACCCATTCAGAAAAGAAATACGGTCAGAAATGTTCAATGAAATAGCAGAATCTAAATAGAAAAAAGATCACACTTCTTGCATGACAAAAATATAGACAGATAGTAATGGATCTGAAAAATAAGTCTGGAGGTTTTGGGGGCTTTTTTTAGCAAACACTAATGTTTTACTTCAGAATGACAGCACATCAAATTTCGCACATTCCTCTAATAGGCTTCTGTGTCCTTATTCCCATTTGTGGTATGTTGCTCAAAAGGTCAAAAATTTTGCTTTGAGATGGTCCTGTAAATGTTCTCTCCTGAAGCACTCCTAAAGATACCCATAAAGGTATCTACCTGCAGGAAATGATACATTGGCATCTCACGTTCCATCCTATTTGAGAGTCCAAGAAGTAAAACTTAAAAGCAAAACAGTTTTTCAAGAAAACTTCAGACTTCTTTTTTTTTGAAAACATGTTCTTTAAAGGAAAGAGAATGAGATCTTAAGATTACAACTGAGATCTGTAGGAAACTGTCAGTTCAATACTCCACGAGTCAAAAATGCAAAACCAATTAATTTTTTAAAACTCTTGGAAAAGGAAGGATGGACCAAACAGAAATCAAAGTCACTACTTATGGTTCTGGGCCCCTTACCTCAAGTGAGTACAGCAGAGCTGGAAAAACATGGAAAACCGTGACCAGAACAATCAAGAGGTAAGAAACCGTTACCACAGAATGATTAGATTAGCATCCTTCTGCCAGGAAAACAAGAAACTGAGGTGGGAGATGATAGAGGACGATAAATTCATCTATGGCACAGCAAATAATTGTCACTGATGACCATCTCCTCTTTCATGTGATTTGGAGGACCTTTGGAGGATGTCTGAAAAATTCCAGCAGGATGATTTAGTGAACTGAAGATCATCAACACATCTCCAATTTTAAATTAATGGGATCCATATAGTTAACTCCCTGTATACCTTAAAATTGCCCCATAGTATGCAATAGTTCTCGAGAACTCTCATTGCTTACCTCCAGTAACAACTGGCAGTAACTGGTCAACGGCACCTGCTTCTAATAGGCATTTAACCCAAGAAGAAAGAAGATAAGCACAAGATGCAAATAAAGTAAACTCCTGGGAGTTTACCTTTATTTTTCAGACTGTAATCTGAATCTTACAATTCTTAAATCTGATCAGCCTGACAGTAGATTACATGCCTCCAAGCATGGTAAAGAAAGTGTCCCAAAGTTCAACTCTCAAACCTAACTTTCAGATATAAGCGTCCAAATGCCTAGAAAATTGTATCTAGTATTTTACAGAAGGATTAGCAAGAGCAAACCTTATTAGAATACTGTTAACTGCACTGAACATCCTATCCAAACCACTCAGTCTGCGTCAGTGGTTTTCTTGGTGACAGTTATTCTATAGGAGTACAGCAGCATCATCTCCGTGGCCAGTGAAGCTCTCCACCCCTTCTGATGCACTGTCTGCTAAAACACAAAGATGTCGGCTTCAGTAACACTGCATACTCAGGTATCCAAAGCCAGACCTTTAACCATCTGGTACAGCCAGCCTTTGACATCAGATTTCCTAACAGAAGCCAGGCTATTCCCAGCAGTTTAACCTCTAAAGGACAATCTCATTGACTATATTAGTCTCACCATCTGAGATGGAAGTACAATGAAGGTTTAGAAGAAAAATTTAATTAATTTTTTTTTCATCAAAGTACCAATCTGATGAAACTAAAGCTACCTGCAGGATTTGAGCTATTTGGGCTATACAGCTTGCTCCAAAAGCAGAGAAAGTTTGAAGAAAGTTTCTGAAAATGCAACAATGTCTGCCACAGAAGTGCCTCTATTCCCAAATCAGAGCACTCAACCAGAATTTCTTTAGGTATGTGCCTGACAGATCAAACTCACTATTTTTCAGGATCCAACCCTGGGTACATGGAAGAAGCGAAACTGCAAGCAAAAACAGATTACGTCACTTCAAACAGCAAGCCGAGGCCCTTGAACATGCAAGAAGTCCTCTGCTGTGCAGAAGGTGAAGGAAAATTAATGGTCTCAACTGGAGTTGCTGTGATCACTTCCCATCTACTTCAAGACCTATTTAGAAGCAGCGTTTGACTGCAGCTTAAGCTTTAAAAGTTGACTTCTCACATGACCTTAGCTTAAGGCTTGGAGTGTTTTAGTTCAGCTTTGAGATGGGTGAAGGAACATCATTTCAATTTCCTACCGCCTAAAGTGCCCTATCATCAGATTAAATGCGAAGTATAAACAGCAGCACTCTACTCTAGGCTGACCTGACGTGCACTTGGTGAAAACTCAGAAAGGCAGAAATCGAATGAATATGCAGGGACGTATTAGGAAAAAAAAGAACATAAAAGAAATTATTTGCAATCCCCATTTTCTGTACTTAGCATGTTACAACAGTAACTGGATTTTTAACCTCAAAATTGTGATGCAAGGAAGGGTAACGGATATTTGAAGGGACTGCTTCCAAAGTAATAATGAAGGTTATATAAATAAACTGAAACTTTTAAGAAGAATAAATTAAGTAGTGGAGAACAATTTACAATTTACTCCGCTACAACTACAGTAGTCTACTGCTAATGAGCAAATTCACTGTTCACTAGCACATCCAATTAAAGCTAACTTAAGTGAAAATACTAATACACTGTTAAGAGGCTGGGCAACCCCAAAGCCCCCCATAAATCAAACATGTTATTTCTCACATGATGAAGGTTTCCAGGATTAAATGCCAGCTAAATTCTAAAGCACACATTTCCCAAACGGTAACTTACACTAGGCAATGGACACAGCCCAAGCCTTAAACGTGAGCATCCAGCAAAGCTTTACAAAGGCATTTTGTATCCACCACAAGACAAGACTTTGGAAACCCACTTTTGAACATTCTGGCCATCTTAACTTCCAGGCAAGGTAAAAACTAAGGTCAAGCCCACTCTCCGAAATGTCTTGAAACAGCCGTGCAATAGGCAGATAACTACTGGATTGTGTTTTAGGATAACTCCCAAAATTTACTATACCATAGGCAGTTTCAAATTATTTTCTGTTGGCATAGTAACAAACAAATAGTAGCTGCTGATGTTAGCCAGGAGTTCCAGGAGGATGATGGTGACTGGGGGCAGAAAAATAGGAAGGACGCTATGCCAGGGCCTATAGGACTCCTAGTTCTTCCGTTCTCTCCATTAATATGTCCTCACCAGCCAGCCTGATTTCAATGGTTGGACTGGGCTCTGTTTCTCCCTCACAAGAACGTGTGCTCCGGCTCCCATGGATTAGGCAACCGAGGAGTAAACAACTACTTCTCACTTAGCAAGCTGAGCACAGAGTCAGCTTCAACTGATCTCCTCCTCTCAACATCCCCCGTCCAGCTCCATCTGTCAGGACTCTCCAATCTTTTTAAGATTTACTCAGGCTTTCACAACAGGGGGGAAGAGATCTTAGATCTTAAGGACAAACTTCTTACTTCCCTACCATGCCTCAAATGATGGGGTCAGGGCAAGTCCTATTTCTTTCCTTAGTTTTCTGAGCTTCCTGCCTTTGCTGATATATACGTAAACAACAAAGCCTGTTGTATAAACAGACCCACATTTTCTCCTTGCTCTCAGTACTGAGTAATTCCAGACTTTGTGAAGCACCAGGCAGGTGCACAAAGCACGGGTATTAAAAAGCTGCAGTGGTAACGGGGGAATAACAGTAACACAGGAGGCACATCCGTGCAGCTGCACTTTGTATTTAGCAGACAAAATGACACCCCGTCAACACAAGCACAGAGCAGGGGCCACAGGACAGCCATTGTGCACGGCAAAACACAACACAGGCTAGCTGCGGGAAGGCAGCCAAGTTCCACAGCCGTTGAGAAGCACTCACCTACACTTTGTTCCACGCTAACTCATGGCAAAAGGAAACTTAATTACTTTACAAGGGAATTGTAAGACCACTCAAACTGATCAACTAATTCCCTGCAGGAGTTGGGTTGCGTGAATGGAAGGCATTTTAATTCAGAAAAAGAAGCAAGCCTGAAGTAAACCCCCTGCATTGACATTCTCTAATATCTACAAAAAGATTCTGAATCCAAAGGTGGATTTGGAGATGTGGCTGACCAGCTTAGTTACGGTTTTGCACCCCACAGTCTCTACGGTAACGCACTGATTACAGAAAGATGTCACTGAGCCCAAAGATGCTGCCTCCTGATTCTCTGTGTTTGTAGGTGCATTCAAGGAAAGGAGCTAACTTTTTCTGTGCTTATCTTCAGAAAACAAACCAGGTTACACTTTCCATGCATAAGAAAGATGTGTAAGATTCTTTTGTGAACAAATCATGCATGTAAATATTCACCTATTTGTATGCTTGGTAGCAAGACATCAGTTTGTTTAGTAAATGTGTAGACTGTTGCCAAAATAATCTTTATTTAGAATTAAAAGGCTCCAAAAACTATAACTGCACAGTAAAGGCTGAGTGAATAAAAAGAAGAATATACTTTCTTGAAAGGTATCACCACAGCTGCAGTTACACTATTTTAGTTTGATGGAATCTCACATGTTCATCAGTCTTACTATCTGAAGATAGAGATTAAGGAAAGGGAAACAGTAACAACCTTAATTCTCATCTCAGTTAAGTATGATTCTAGAAAGGATTATCATGAAGAGTTAAATGTCATTTTCTAGTTCTAAGTCTCATGTATAAATTCCTGTCACAGCACAGAGCACAAGTTGGGAGAATATAAAAAGATAACCAGAGTCCTCATCAAATATTGTGCTTATTTATTGCATCACTTAGATTAAGAGAACTTTCTCATTGCTGTAGCACTACTGGATTGTTTTCTGCTTCTAGGTTGCAGCATGCACATACCTGACTGCTGACTTTTAACAACAGGCTATTGAATAACCACAGCAACAAAACAAAACCAAAAAATCCTATGTAAAGCTGGCATGAAATTAAACCACTCAATGTAAAGCTGCTATGACATTATAATTCATGTTGTAGAGGTCTGTTCAGCAGAAATTTCAGCTGCAGTGAACAAGACCCTCTAGGCTTACACATAAAAAGCAGTTGTTGTCACCTGTTAAGCTTGTTGTATTAGGCTCATGAGGAAGTACTGAAACTCATATTTCTCCAGCTTTAAGCTGGAAGCCAAGGATAATGTTCATTTTTTTCCACACACAGCTAAAAGCACATTCAGAACAAGATAATGAAACAACCTAGTGATCTGAGAGCTATTCACAGGCTGCCTGTTGTGCAAAAGCGCTTTAAAGGAGAAAGAAGGTAAGATGTGACGTGGTGAATAGGACTGGAAGTACAGAGCCTCAAATCAAAATACGTGAAAAAGAAAAATTAAAAGTGTCTACTGTAATGTTTTTGGTTTTGTTTCAGGGAATTAGATTGGATTATTTCTTCTGAGATGATATATTGGCCCTTTAAAGCCACAGGGAACCTGGGGGAACAGGCCTTTGCTTCTAGAAAAGAGCAACATTGGAAAGAGTAAATCATTCCAGAGTTATTTTTGCTGGCCGTACAGACTACCCCACTGCGAAATATACTCTGGGAACTGCAGGACCAGAAGTCTGCAGTGCACAGCTTTCCTTTTTTCTAACCAGCTAGGGCTGATAAGGGAAAAAAAGACAATATTATTACCTGGCTCCTCTCTTCTAGAACTGTTAGCCTGTTGTCTTCTCTTGAAAGGGAAAGACCAAGATGATCTGCACTGACCTCCACATTAAAAACACTGGGACACAGTACACCCCAAAGCATCCTGAAGAAGGCTCTGCTACCTGTTTCTAAATTCACAGAATCACAGAATTATCAGAGTTGGAAGGGACCTCTAGAGATCATCTAGTCCAACTCCCCTGCCAAAGCAGGATTGCCTAGAGCACATTACTCAGGACTGCATCCAGGCGGGTCTTGAAAATCTCCAGGGAAGGGGACTCCACAACCTCCCTGGGCAGCCTGTGCCAGTGCTCTGTCACCCTCACCGTAAAGAACTGTTTCCGTGTATTTGAACGGAACTTCCTGTGTTCTAACTTGTGCCCATTGCCCCTCGTCCTGTCACTTGGAACCAATGAAAAGAGCCTGGCTCCATCCTCCTTCAACCCACCCTTTAGATACTTGTACGCCATAATAAGGTCTCCCCTCAGCCTTCTCTTCTCCAGGCTAAAGAGTCTCAGCTCTCTCAGCCTTTCCTCATAAGGGAGGTGCTCCAAGCCCTTAATCATCTTAGTTGCCCTTCGCTGGACTCGCTCCAGCAGTTCCCTGTCCCTCTTGAACTGGGGAGCCCAAAACTGGACACAGTATTCCAGTTGTGGCCTCACCAGTGCCGAGTAGAGGGGGAGAATGACCTCCCTCGACCTACTGGCCACACTCTTCCCTATGCAGCCCAGGATCCCATTGGCCTTGTTGGCAACAAGGGCACATTGCTGGGCCATGGATAATTTACTGTCTACCACAACCCCCAGATCCTTCTCCTCCAAGCTATCTCCCAGCAGGTCAGCCCCTAACCTGTACTGGTGCCTAGCATTCTTCCTCCCCAGGTGCAGGACCTTGCACTTGGTTTTGTTGAACCTCATTAGGTTCTTCTCTGCCCAGCTCTCCAGCCTGTCCAGGTCACGCTGGATGGCAGCACGGCCCTCTGGGGTGTCAGCCACCCCACCCAGTTTGGTATCATCAGCAAACTTGCTGAGGATACACTCTGTCCCCTCATCCAGGTCATTAATGAATATATTAAACAAAACTGGACCAAGTATTGACCCCTGGGGGACACCACTGGTTACAGGCCTCCAACTAGACTCTGTGCCGCTGATCACAACCCTCTGAGTCCTGTCCCGCAGCCAACTCTCAATCCACCTCACTGTCACCTCATCTAGCCCATACTTCCTCAGCTTCCTAATGAGGATGTCATGGGAGACAGTGTCAAAAGCCTTGCTAAAGTCAAGGTAGATGACATCCACGACTTTCCCCTCATCCAGCCAACCAGTTATAACATCATAGAAAGCTATCAGATTGGTCAAGCACGATTTACCCTTGGTAAATCCATGTTGACCACTTCCAATAACTTCCTGTTAGAAGTCTCCTGTGAGACTAACCGGTCTGTAGTTCCCTGGGTCCTCCTTCTTGCCTTTTTTGAAGATTGGAGTGATGTCGGCCTTCCTCCAGTCCTCAGGCACCTCTCCTGTTCTCCATGACCGTTCAAAGACGATGGAGAGTGGTCTAGCAAGAACATCCGCCAGCTCTCTCAGCACTCGCGGATGCATGCCATCAGGGCCCATGGACTTGTGAATGTCCAGCTTGGCCAAGTGGTCTCTGACACGGTCCTCCTCAACTGAGGGAAAATCTTCCACTCTCCAGACCTTCCCCTTTGCCTTCAGAGTATGGGATTCATGAGGGACAGCTTTAGCAGTGAAGACCGAAGAAAAGAAGGCATTCAGTAACTCTGCCTTCTCTGCGTCCTCCACCACTAGGGCACCTGTCTCGTTCACCAGTGGGCCTACATTTTCCCTAGTCTTCCTTTTTCTATTGATATATTCAAAGAACCTTTTCTTATTGTCTTTAACTGCAGTGGCCATTCTGTTGCTGGAAAAAAATTGCTGCAGATTTAGGTGAGGCTACTTTAAAGAAAAAGCCAAAAAAAATCCCCTGGCTGGAGTACAAGATATTTATGGGACTAAAAGAGGCAAGTGAAGACTGTTGTACTTTTAAAAACAAAATGAAAAATTATGAGTGTAAAGACTACATTCAGACTGAATCTGCTGTAGTATGAGGAAGGAGATTAAAAACCCCGTATCCTCAGTTAATCCATCTCAATTGCAATCCCAGTTAAATCTACAGTTTTCCAACATATTAACATGTGCCAGAGAAGATACATCCCAGAAGCAATTGATCTAGAATTTCACAGAATCATAGAATCATTTTGACTGGAAGAGACTTTTAAGATCATCAAGTCCAACTGTTAACTTAGCATGGCCAAGTTACCACTAAAGCATGTTCCTAAGTGCCACGTCTACACGTCTTTTAAATACCTCCAGGCATAGGGACTCCACCACTTCCCTGAGCAGCCTGCTCCAATGTTTGACAACCAGCAGTTCACCAACAGTGAAGAAATTTTTCCTAATATCCATCCTAAACCTCCCCTGGTGCACCTCAGGCGATTTCCTCTTTTCCTGTCATTTGTTACTTGAGACAAGAGACTGACACCTACTTCACCACGACCTCCTTTCAGGTAGTCGTAGAGAGCGATAAGGTGTCCCCTCAGGCTCCTTTGCTCCGGGCTAAACAACCCCAGTTCCTTCAGCTGCTCCTCATCAGCAAGATACCCTATTAAAAAAAAAAAAAAAAAAAAAAAGCTTTTAAACATGGAGCCCCCAAACCCAATATTTTGGTTTCTGATGTTTACTGAAAGCTCAAGACATCAACATTACTAATTCACACAACAGTCGCTTCATTGCCAACACGAAAAACGCCTTGAACTGCATTCAAAAATAAGTTCTCTCTTTACATCATATATAACTCTTGAGAATTCATTCTATTACAAAGAACCCTCTTAGTTCAAGTACTCTTGCTTCAAACAATACTCACTGATCAATACAATTCACACACTGCGTTGGCTGTCTCGCTGAGCTTTCAACAGTCAAAAGGCAATTATTTAAACTACACTTAGGATTATCTATTAAATAACCCAAGATGATAAACCGCTTGGAGTGGGAGGAATCAACAACATAATGAAAATGTGTATCAAAAACTGCAACGTCTCCCATACAGTATTTCACAACTGTCCAAATGTACTTTATATCATTATGGGGACTGCGGAATCTCTTTCATGTTTTCACATAAGCTAACTTGCTCTTTATTGAGCATTCCTATAAAGAAAGCCTGGCATGCCTTATACAAAATGAGCCCAGATACACACCTTTAAAAATTACCTTGCTGATCCTTCCTAGAATACTCAGACCACTGAGCATGTGGTCTTGCCACAGAAGGGAGATAAAGCAATAATTTGTCTTTAACACTGTATAAAACTGGGCCAGACCTGCATTGATAGAATGAGAGACTGATTTTTTTTCCCCATTATATTAAAGCTGAAACAGGGGAAAGTCATTTTTGCATGTAGAAAGCAAAATAATGCAAAAGCCTAATATGTAAACTTGGTATTTCAAGTCAACTTATGACATCAAAGCTGCAGTATTTTATTTGGTTTTAACATGCAATTCTCTTGGGGGCATTTCCTTTGAGTTTTCAAAAGCTGCCTACTCTTACGCACCAAGTTAAATAATAACTGAAAATCTGAATATATTAAGTAATCTATACTGAAAATGTGACAGTGTGCATGGACAGTAATAATTTCTATTTCCTAAGAAGGTAAAAAAAAATTAAATTAATCTATGCTTTCTCTGGAGTTAGTAAAAAAGAGAAAACGATGTCATCAATACCAACAGTTTCAACAGAACTTCACTTAAAAAAAAAAGTGCACCTTCATTCAACCAAAACCAGTGAAATGCTATTAATTTTGACCAAAAGAATTGATTGTTTTGGAGTATTTAGTTTTGCTTACAGTGTTTGTATATCTTTCATTTAAATCTTTCTCTGTGCTGTATTGGAAGCTGAGGGATTTCACCTTTTTCTTTTTTCCTTTTAGTTGAACAAAAAGTGAAAAATCAAATAGTAAGAAATATTTGATACTGCTGATATAAAATAAAACATTTCAATCATTCTCACACAAAGCTTGTGCCTCACCTCACCAAATTAGATATCCATCAGCTGGATAGCCATTTATTGTCAAGGAACGTAAGTATTCTTGATATTTAGCCTAGGAAGAGATGACCTGCACTACTGAAATACACTGTTCTTTCCAGTGATAATAAAACTAAGAAAGCAGATATATACGTTTAAATTGCAAATATCTGAAGCTTGATGAAATGAAACATTTCATAAATGCAGTAGCAAATATTACATATCTGAGGAAACATTAACATCTTCCACCTGATGATATCACAAGTTCAAACATATGAAGGTGCAATTCTGCCATCACCACTGTGGTCTGGCACTAAAACAGACGTTCACATCCCCCTCCCTACCCCAAACTTCCTTCCACAGTGGAATGACCAGGCAGCAGCAGAATGTCAGATCAGCTCATTGATCAAAGGGGAAAAAAACAGAGGATTTCTCCATGGGTTGTTTACTTTTCTGATAGATCAACAGTATCAACCTACGCTCTGTATATGCACAGTTGCTGCATCTGAAAAAGTGGGAACACGCAGCTGGGAATTAAGGAGACAAAGCTTTCAGCTAGATCAGACTGAATTTACCACAGTTTACTAAGGCTAACTATGCATATTAATATCAGCTACTTCGCAAGGAGAGGCTGTCCAGAAAATGGACAGAGAATTTTGGTTCTCACAATACAAGACTATACAACGTATCGTTTCTATTTTTCCCCATTAACAATCGCCCTGTTTTGGTTTGGTAACATTTTGGAGAGGTCTTATACTGAACAGGTAATTTCAAAGAGTTGGCAACAGAAGAGGTAAGATTGCTGCCTTCTCCAAAATGACCAAAAAAAGAACGCATGAGGCGCTTTCTCCTGGAAACATGAAGGGCAGGTCCCAGCAAGCAAACAAAACCAGATACAAAATCAAGAGCTGGTATGAGGATAAGAGGAAGCTTACCATTAAGCCGTTTCCATTACGATATTAGCACTCATTTTTAAACTTAAAATTAGATTTTAATCTCCTGAGAAACTTAATGTGACACGCATCATCTTGAATATTTTGGCAGTCAACACAATTAACAAACAGCCAATAGGTTCTACAGCAGAACATTATCTTGTTCTTTACATGCTCCAATACTTGCTAGGATCATAAGTTTACTGAAAGTTAAACGGAAGGAGAGAGTTTGCCATATAAAAGCATCTAATCTCAGGCAGACCTTCTTATAGTAAGTTCATACACACAACAAACCTACGCTCAGCTTTTTTGCACACCGGGAAGTTCCTTCACTGGCCTATGTAGCTCAGTTCTTTTCTGGTTTGGTAATATCTGAGAAACAATCCATTGGCTTTGGTAGGCATAAAACTGTAGCAGAAGTATTATGAATCATTTTACTGACTCCTAATTATGTCTTTCTTAATTTAAAATTTTTCATACAAAAGATTAAGAAGTAATCAAATTGAGGAAACAATTGTAATGGAATGAGAGGTGTCTGTAGTGCTCCAAATGATTATGTTTATATCATCTTTAAAATGAGAATGAAAACTGTTTCATCACCAGCTGTGGGCAATTCACATTCCCAAATCATTGAAATCAAGACATTAAACTATCTTTCTAAAAAAGGAACTTTTTTTTTCATTTTAGAAAGAAAGAATTATTATTTTAATGCATTTAATTTGAATAAAAGAGCGCAGCTATCAAGAACTCCACTGGTAACTACTGCAATCCAGTGGCAAACACCTAGTGAGGTGCATATCATTAAAACTACAACACCCAAAGAAGCTATATCCTAAAGTTAAGCAGAATAATCAGCTTGAGAAGCCAGACTTGATTTTATTAAAGAGCACCAGTTGTAATACAAAAATGGCTCGATTGGACTCATCTAGACGTAAAACTCATCACTGAAAGGAAAAATTGCTTTATTGGGTCATTTCTCACAAGAAAAACTGTCCCAAATTAATCTAATTTCATCTGCAGAAATAAGACCTCGAGAGTTTGTGAGAAATTCCTTCTTTTTGTTAGACCACGGTGCTATCTCCAAAGCGGGGAAAAAAATAAAATCTTACAGACTCATACATATTTCTCCAAACGTACATGTAGCTCGCTGCCTGAAGAACCACGACCACAGTACCTTACCTCTCTAAGTTTGTTTTACTCCCCCATCTTCTGCTTTGTCTGTTTAGACGGAGAACTCTTTGAGCAGCGGTACATTTCCACACTGGTGCAACAAGAACTGTCACACTGTGTAAAGCCACAGGTCACCATAGCCCACTGTCACCTCTGACACTGGCCAGCAGCGAACACCCAAGGGAAAACACAAGACCAGTGCCTATCCACTATTACAGTTCCCTGCCGACAATAATCTGTAGCTAGAGGATTTCTGAAGCTGAAGACGTAGGAAGTACAGACCACTGTGCTTAATATTCAACTGCACATGCTCTCTACAAACATCTCTTTCACCTGCACTTATCCTCTGTGAGCACGTTTAACCGCTTCTTATGTTTATATTTTAGGCCTCCAAAACATCCCATGGACCTGAATCACATAATGTAACTATGACATGTCAAAATACAGTGGTTTTTTGTTTGGTTTAAACCACCTGCCTGATAATTTTTACCAGTTGCCCTGATGCTCTAATTCCAAGGAACAGTGAGAAACCATCTTCTAATTACCTTCTCCCTCCCCCCTTATCATGATTTTTCTAGACAACTTTCATCTCTCCTCTTACCCACCCTTTTTCCAGGGCGGCAATCCAGTCTATTAGCTTCTCCTCCACCCCTGTATAGAACTTGGTTTATATTCTCCTTAGCCTTCTCTGCATCTTTCCTATTTCTGCCCTGTGACCTGGGTGACCAGAATACTACAGGTACACCGTGGAATTGTATAGTGACACATGGAATACACAACCATACTTGCAGGACCCAATACTGTAACTCATTATAACGACAGCTTTCAAGAAAAAACAACCACCTTCCCACCTGCTTGCTAGGCACTAGGGTTTTTAGCATATACTACATGTAATCCACCTTTTTGCTGCTTTGCTTAGAAACTAAACAATATATTCCATAAACCAAACAAGCATCCTAACTAGATATGGCCTCCAATCAGACAAGACATTTTATGCAAAGCTGTTCAGCAAAACGCTACACAAAAGTAATGGAGAAGAGATGTTGGAAGGATGAAGAACTAATACACTTAATTTCAGCATCTTTGTGCTGGTAAATATCAGCACTGGAAGAAACAAGAAACAGAAGACAGGCACATGCGAATGCCAAAACTTCTTATTTTGCAAAGTGAGTAGAAAGATGAAGGAATTATTTTAACTACATGAATTTCTAACAGCAACTAAAACTCTCCACAGGAACTGCGCAGAATCTAGAGGTGATTGCAAAAAGATGACTCCTTTTATTCCTTATGAATTCCATTTATCTCATGTTTGGTCCTCCCAAAGGCACTTTCCTTTGACAAAGTCCTACCTTTCAAGTAAATAAGAAAAAACACGGATAACAAAGATAAAAAATAACGGCCTATTCACTATGGACATAGGATTAGAGGAAAACTGTGTGCCCTGGTGATACACTTCTGGCCTCAGGCTGCCACAACTTCCTAACTGAATTATGACTAGTCAAGCAACACCATACCCATCTTCTCCTTCCTTTCAGTAATTTCTCACCTGCTCGTTCTTATGTTATATATAAAACCTCAAAATACACTTGCATAGTAGCTCTGCATAACAGAAAATGCCCAATATTCCCGTTTCATGGCTTTGATTTGGAAAACACTGTTGCCATCCCCCTTCCCTTATTCTCCCGGTCTGTAACTGCTTCATTTTTTCTTGCAATTGTGAGATTCCAATTTCTTTGAGAAGTTCTGTTGGAAACAAAATTAAAAAAACAAAACCAAAAACATTTAAAAGGCTACAAAAAAGATAAGCAGGCAATCTGGTTCCATTCTCCTCATGCAAAAAAGGAAGCCTGCACCCTCCAGCTTAGTGTCACACCACCTCCAAGAATTGCTTAACTTTGATCCCTGTTATGAAAACGTCACAGCTAAAATACTAGGTTCCAATCATTGACACGTATACAGCATCAGCAGCTATTGAGTAGAGATGTGCCATGAGAGGTGTGAAAACATCCAAATTTTGCAGTATTTGGTAGAAAGTAGTTTTGTTTTGTAGGTCCATGAAGCCTACAGAGAACAGTACAGAGGAGGGACAAGCCTTCCCTATGTTCTGTCCTCCAGAGGCTCCCTGCAGTACAGAAACCCCTCGGTGATTCCATCCATGATCGCAGTTAAAAACAATGCACTTGAAGCTCAACTTTTCTTGCTAAAATAATGCAGCCCAACAACAGCTGTTTTCTGCCTCAAAACCTAGAAAGTTAGAATCACTATACCCCAAGGCTTTTCTCCTTTGTAAGGGTGCAGAGAAGCACTACAAAAGGGACTGAACTTTGTTTCCAGCATTCAAGAAATGGGATGAAAAGCAGAACGTCTCATCTATCAGGCTCTGAACTTCAGCACCACTCAACAGAAAGTATTTCATCGACACTTCTTCATCGTATGTTTTGCTGCGCTAAAAATGTCAACTCCAATTAGGAGATGAGTTACTTTTTGTTCTGGCTGAACTAGTTCAGCCATACTTATTCTGACTTTTATTTGACTATTTATCTGCTTGTGCTTGAAACACTTCCAGTGCCCAGGCTGTTCCACACCAAAACAAAAACCAGGTGATATTTGAGTTGTGATCACGTCATGGCACCCGAGTAGTTAACAGACCTATTTCATACTTCTAATAAGAGCTCACTGATGTTCATGTGCTCTCTAACTTCACACATGCATTTACAAATAAGCCATACAAAGGCTGTGGTTGAAAAGGAGCAGATGATATATTCTTCCTAGCATGTCTGAGCTGGCAGCAAGTAACGAATGTTATGATTTAATGAGGCTGTAGTTTCATTCTAAACAAGTACCCTTGACTTTGGTTAGCATCTGGCTTAAAAGCAAATTTCCGCTTTTTTTTTTTTGGTTTTATTATGCAGGCACAAGTTTAACGAAAATGAAGTCAAAATGGTGACTTGTACATTAGTGAAGCTACGAGTGATTAAGATAAGCAGTAAGTGAAAGGAAACATGGAGCCATAGAACAGCTAAGCCATGAAATAACTCCTGGTAGTAATATAACTCAGACATGATTTTAAAAGAGACAGAAACTCCTGAGGCAGCAGCAAATAAATCAAAGAGGCTACAAGTTCAAAAGCTAACTCTGTATATATGATTCAAAGACTGCATGCTGTCAAGTATCAACAGTACGCAGTATTTTTTGCAATAATCTGGCCAAAGGGTTAACGTAATAAATGGTGACAAGCTCACACAGCCAATATGATGAGAAATATAGACTCAACTTTGGCCTTAGATGCGTGCCTGCAACTCTCATTAACGTCAGGCAGACCTAGATGCACGCGTCTGCTGTCAGAATTTTGCTCACAGACATTTACTATCAGAAAGTCTTCTGAATCCATTTCCTTCATTGCTATTCAGCCTTCCACCTCAGCGGGCATAACCAGATACAACAACTCAACTTCCTTAAGCACTCCGGGAAGCTACTGTCTTCATTTATTTTTACAATTATATTTGGCTCCCTTTTTTAGTATGCTAAGGAGGTTGGTATCCTGAAACACAACATAAATGGCACTCTACTCGACTGGCCTCTTACGGGTACGAGAGAGGCATGCACACCTACTCAGCGTGTATTTGGAGACTGATCCATTACATGATCAACACCTAGTTGCCAAGTGACCAATCACGTGTACATGTCACGTTGTATGACAGGTGAGCAGCTACCATATGACAGGTACCCACCTGCTTATTTGAAGGACAAAGGTCCTAAGACCTGCGTAGCATAGCTGCCTGCAGCCCCCACCTTAACTATACTAGTTAACAACCTAATAAGGAGCTTGCCAAACCAAACGGAGCCAGGAAGCTGCTTGACTTTTAAAACTGGATAAGGAGAATGACTTCTTTGTCCCAACTGCTGCTGATGACACAGAAATACAGCTGTTGAGAGACTTTATCTTCTCCATAGTTTTCCCAGTGATACTTTAGGAGGTTCCATAACTACACACAGAGAATTCCTTTTCAGCAGGACAGCACCAGGGCGGTAGAAGGGAAATGATCTTTCCACCTCCTGACAAGAAGTACCTCAGCCCTAAAAGGGACAGCATGTGACCATTTTACCTCAGCTAGGGCTGCTATACTGTTAGAACGATTTTTCTGAAGGTGCGGATATCAACAGCAGAATTCAGAGAGGTAACAGCATCCAACATAGTACTTCCTTGAAAGTGGAATAAACTTGGCAAAGTGCAAGTCAACAAGGTGTTATGCTGCTTACTGAAGCCAAGGCAGGAGTGAGATTACTAGTAAAGAAAAATAATAATAATGAGATATTTGACAACTAGTTGTTTGTGCCAGCAGGTAAGGTACCACCTTGCTGTTTCTACACGCTATTTCTAGTATTCAATGATCTCATTGGCTCAGTTAGATATTACACCGTACTAAGTGTAGGAAGTGACACAAAGCTGATGTAAACAAAACACACAGAAAAAAAAACCTGCTAAAAATATCTAAACTCTCCTCCAACTGCATATATGTTGTTTATTCTTCTCTTAATTAAGTTGTCTTATTTTCATACAGTGGTGTGGTGCTTGTTACCGAGGAGCACATTTTATGATATCCAAAAATCTACTTGGCTGCTCGACCAAATGACGCGTAGGTGCAGTACTATAAAGAGGGATTCCTCACGATTTGAGCCTACTCCTTTCTACTTTTAAAACCATTTGGCAGAAAGGCTTCTTATCATCCAGAAGCCTAAATACTGATGTAAGAAAAAAATTCTAATTCAATCCTCAGAAATACACCCAAGCTTTTGAATAGGTGTTGTCTCACTGCACAGAGAAGGAAGAGAACATTTCATAATAAACTCTGCTTTCAGAGACTGCTAAGAGAAATATCTGCAGCAGGAAACTTTGGGATGAAGCTAAGTAATAAATATAAAATGAAGCTAGAACTGCAGGAGAGGAAATAAAACACCTGCAAATACAGTAGAGGGGAATTTTGTGCCTAAAGAAGTGAACATTCATTATAGATTCTTTAAAGAGTTTCTTCCTTCTGTGGAAAAACAACACTGCAAAAGGTCACACGAGCCAAGAAACGTTCTCCCTGTCCAAACAAGTGTGAATTTTTATAAATCAAACTTTTATATGGTCTCCAAAAGAGACCATTGTAATCATTTAGTCTCGCCTCCTGCCTAAAACCAGTCAATTTCGCCACCCATTTGTGCATCAAAACTACAACTCGCTGTTGAAAAAAAGCCTCTCTCTAGAGAGAAATCCATGCTTGATTAAAAGACTCCAAGCGATAGAGAACCAACCACATACATTCCCTAGGTAAGCTGCAACTGTTACTACTCTCGGTGATAAAACGGTGCGTTTTACTGCTAGTCCATTTGTCTGGATCTGGCTTCCAGAATTTCAGATCACCATACAGCATTATCTAACAAGCCTCTGTTAACAGAAATCTTCCCTGTATATGGGGAGGGTATACGTAGGCAGTGACTGAATTACTTTCAATATTCACTTTGGGTGAACTTCATAGCTTGAGCTTTCCAAGTGTCTACTCATTCTGGTAGGTCTTTTTAAAGTATGTATTTTAAAATACAACGACATATTTCACCAACAGCATCATAAAGACTTGCACAAAAATAATACCATCTTGCTGTTTCTACAACCTATTTCTAGTGTTCAAGGAACTCATTTGCTCAGTTAGGTGTTGCAACATGCTAAGTTTATGTTCAATTAAAACCCCAGGGCTTCTTTCATTTATTTCCAGTCTCGTATTTTGGAAAAAGAAACACCTTCTTTTCTTAGATGTATGGCCTAAAAAATCATCTTAGGCCTTAAACAATGTTCAAATATGCTCAGTGATTTAACACATATGGAATCGAATGAGTAAAAACCAAAGATGATTAGACACCCCATTTGCAGAACAGGCCCTAATAGCCAGACTGCAAAAAGAACCCGAAATCCCAAAAGGAAGATCTGAAATCCCTGACCGCTAGACAGAAGCAACCTACACCATGCTAGCCACTGCCATACGGCAGCACCCCCAAGAGCCTGGCACAAGTGCCTCCAAACACTTTGAACTGGAGCCCAGAAGTCTCTCTGAAAAGCTTCTCTTATTCCAAAATACTATGTAGTGATCAGTGGGTTTGAGTTAAACTCCAGCTACCAGAGAAGTCAGTAGAAAGGTACTAAGACAGAGCATTGGATTCCAGTGACTAATTCCAGGTTGACTTCTGAATTTTCTAGGTCGATGTACCAGGTGAGCATAGTCTGGAAGCCAAGACTGCTTTCCCTACTTGCTCATCCATGCTTTCCAGATGAAAGCCCTACATAGCATCTCCTCATTTCCTCCTCCTTTACCAACCACATACTCTCTGGGACATGATATTGGACATATGATGCTGACGCATCACTCTAGAAGTGCCACATTGAGTGCTTTTTCCCTCAAGAAGCTGGTACTACCTGTAACTTCCAAGCAATTAGAACATGTGGCTTTCAATTCCCTTAAGACTGAGGAAAGTCTGCCTGCATTCTTTCCTTCTTCCTGTTTTAACAAGACAACAATTAAAACTGTATTTTTGAAATGTCAAGCTTCATGGTTGCTTTGCATCCTGAGCACACTCACCGTTACAGCACTTGTAGTTGACTCTTCCTTTTTCTTTTTCAATAATTGTAGCAGGTTAAGGCAAGAACTGCCAAAGAAACTACAACCTCAGCTGCCTAGGGAACAGTTCAGAAAAGCACCCGATGCGTGGTGAACCATGTGGATCAGAACTCTACACATTAATACTTAAAACACGTCTACATCATACATCAGGCTTTCTGAAACTACATTAGGAAGAGGCAAAATGTAAGGTGTGCTACAGTATAACCCTTTGATCTTGAGGGAAGACTTAAACGTATGTTTTTAAGGAAAGATTCATAGTTATAGAGATAAATATGAAATTACTTTTGGAAAATCTATTCATGTTAGATTTATCTAACAATTTTCTTCACTATAAAAAACCACAGATTTGTTTACCCACAGGCTTGCAAGAATTTTGTTGAAACAGGGAAGATGAGATGTAACACAAGAAAGTAATAACATGATAATATGATAGACAGAAAAAAAAAAGTTGTGCTTAATTAGGAACTGTCATGTAGGTAGTAGCTTACCAGAAGAGTTTCCTAATGAGTTCCTGAATTTCTTGTATTAACTATTTTCATTATTACCAAATCTGTGATGATACAAACTTAGAAATCATCCTCAGTATTCTAAGGAATACTGTGGAGGAACTGGAAATCTTTGCTGTTACAAGGAAATGGCATGAAACGAAAGAGTAAAAAAAAAAAATTACAATTAGGCCATTAGGAGTAAAGAATGGTACATTCTTTTGAAAAAATGAGAGTTCATCAACTGCAAACATAAAAAGGTAACAAGATTTCAATAAACGGATGGTAAATATTTCTTCCTTTCCAATTGTTTCAAAATCATGAAAATTCACTTTTGAATATTCTCACGGACAGCCCTACACACAGACAAAAAATAAATACTGAAACTGGGAACTGAATCATCTCAGAGCTCTGCGTAACACCCATTTTAAGTATAATGCATATTTCAAAATAACAAAATTGCAAAAGGTATATTCTTTAAGAAATATTATAAAATTACATCTTTAGCCATTATTCATCCAGCCCTTGAATCATTTCATTTCCTCCCAAAGATAACAGTTATTTTGTCTGTTTGACGGCATTACCTATGTACAAAGAGCATACCCTGATGAACTCAATTTCAGTGGTGCCTCAGCTGCATTACTAATAGTCAAAAATAAAAGACTATCAAAAAGAAGACTATCTAGTCACAGAGGTACTGCAATATTCTTCATTTAAAAAATAAAATTGTACAGATATACTTGGAAAGTAACACAAACCTTTACAAGTAAGCTAAATGCTAAACATGGTTTGTTTTTTAATAAACACAGCACTGACAGCAACAATCTCTTCAAGAGTTCTTGAGATTTTAATCACTCAAGTGATACTGACTGACAAGAATAAGACTTAAATCTTTCAAACACAGGCCATGACACTGCATCTGCTTTTGGTTGACAAAGACATCCTTTCACATGGAATTGCACAATTTCCATCTTGCTGTATTACTAAATCTATCCACGAAAACACCCAAATACTACTCATTAGGCCTATCAAATAGGATACAAACTTGAAAACACCAGTCACGTTCTTAGGAACCAATTATAGGCAGAAGTTACAAACACTACGAAATTCCTAGGAAAACGAAGACTGTGTTTATTTCTTGCTTTTATATCAAAAGTGTGCTTAATATACTTAAAAAAACCAAAACCAACCAAACAAAAAACCAACAAAACCAAAAAACAAACCCCCACCCTCAAACAAATGAAAAAGCCCACCTCTTCCTGGGGAAACCATAACCTGTCTATATATCTGCATAATCTTTGTTTTACTGAGGAAACAAAACAGCACTGTAAATAAACAGCATGAAATGGACCGCATAGGTACAAGGCACGGGTAACGACCACACACTCTGTTTTGCAGAGAAACACAAACTTCACAAAATAAGTAAGTTTTGTGAAATATAATTTCCACCTCTCTCTTCAGTTACCGTTCCTCTAGGAATCCCAACAAATAGTGGAATTTATACTGAAATAACAATTGGGGGTAACCACTCTAAAAAAAAACCCAAAACCAGGTTAAAAGTGCTTATAAACAGAGCTGGTATTTGTCTATTGCTCTTCTCATTCCAGTGGTTCGACACTGTAATTGTTACAAGCCTTTGGTTTTAAAAATGGTAAACGAAAAAGCACCCGAAAGTATTTTGTGACTGATCCAATGTAACTGCAAATATACTCAGATGATAAGCAATACACTATTTCTGAAGGACCCATTTCTTTTTTGTATTGTTCAATACAGCTTTTGTCACAGGAATGTATCAGAAGCACTGTTGCTTTCTTAATAGGTTACAGATATGAATGGAGTTATACTAGTTGGGAAAAAACACTTCTTTCTTTAATCTGTTAAAGGTAATTTGAAAGGTGACTATTTTTTTTCTTGTTAAAAATAGCAAAACTGACCTGAAATTATGCAAAGGTTCAAGAGGATGTAATTTACGAGTACGAGAACCCTAGAGTTAAACAGCTACAGCCGTTGTCTTGTTTACCTCCGCAGTTTCTTCTCTTTTGCTTTCTTAACTAATTTTAATAACTGGCCGTTGTAACCTGACTTCCTATGGATCATGTCCTGGCTATGAATGCAAACTTTAAATAATATTTGTTTTAAATAATAATATTTAATTACTTTTTTTTACTTGCACAGTAAAACTTTCAAATTCACAGATTTTAGGAAATTAGTTCATTTTAGGAACTGCAAGTCTCCTGCCTGCAGTCTTGCTGCACAAACTGTAATATCGCAATACAACTTGCACTTTGCTAACCTTAGATGAAGCAAAGAATGAATATTTTGAGTCGTTTGGCATACTGGCATGCTATCTAGCAGCACATGGAAAAAAAAAGTTAATGAAATCACTGAGCTGTTTACGAAATAATTAGAAGCTAAATATTGTTTGCAGAAATCATGGGGGAAATAGTTTATGTAATGGGTAAAGTAAAAAAATGGAATTGTTCGTGGAAAATTTCTGACCAGAAAAGAAAAAACAGGTCAAAGAAATTGCTAGCAAAGAACTATTTACCAGTTCAAATCATCTCAATAGGAAATGAACAGCAATTACATCGGCTGCTGCTTCAGGAGATCAAGTACACATATGACTTGAAATGTTTTAGTTAATAGATGGCATCTATTACACTGTGTTGGAATAAAAAAAGATAATTGTTAATCCCCATTTCCACAAACATTTAAATGTTCAACCCTAATAAAAGGACCTAATTAGATTACATTGATAAATGCAAATCTCTTCAAAATAGCTGTAAGCAAATACATATTAATAGATGGTTTCCAATGAGACTTGACAAGTGGAAAGCAGATGGCAGCGTGAAAGACTTCAGTTCTCCTAGAAACCATGCGTTATAAAAGCTGTGAGAGGTTTACGTTTCAGGTTTGGTAACCTTAGAAAACATCTTTAACTGGCAATCACTTGAACAAAGACTACCATAAAGAATTAAGCAATACCTAATGCTATGAGGATACTATGGATTTGGTTTAAAAATGGTTTTTCAACAGAAGTTTTTTTGTTAGATAATTAACAACATTTGAACTCTTGGGAAAAAAAAATAGACAGTATTAGGAAAAATACAGCCACCTGGATATTCTTTACTATGCTATTGTGGCAAGCTTTTTCTGCCCTTACAAAAACCATACCTATAAAAACGTATGTTCTTCCTCACCTCAAAACAAGGTTGCCTTCCTGTAGCAAAGGTTTATTATCAGAAGCTGATCCTTGCCCTATTTGTTTAAAAGGCATCCCTGGTCCTTTGCAACCACGATTCCCTTTTGGTGAGCAAGGAAATAGACAAGCATCTTGTAAACTACCAATGCAAATTTTTAATGTAGCCTTAGACCCAAACAGTGTGGAAAAAGAGAAAGGCAAAACAAAAGAAATTGATAATTAATAATACCCAGAACCCCAAATAAAATATGAGGTAACAAGTCTGAACATAACTCAGGCTGAATGAGCATTTCCTCGCCTGGAAATTACAGCTAACAGGACTTTTAGACTTGTATCTTTAACAAAACAACAAATAAAGCCACGAAAATAAAGCTGCCAACACAGAGTCATGAGAGGGTCTCTTGGAGCACCTCTACTTATCCAGGGTACTGTGAGAGGACTCCAGTTGTGCTCAAGAAGGGTTCAAGGTTTTCTGACTTCAGGCATCTAACTTCGGGGCCGGAATTTAGAGCGCAGCACGTCTAACCGACAAAGATTATAGAGAAGACCTATAGACTAATTAGTCAGAGAAGTCTGGTTTTAACCCCCTGAGGTTACTGCAAATGCATACTAGGGCCACCACTAGGAATAAACAACCTCATTTATAAATTCCACCCCATCCCCCACCCCAATTTTCTTTTCTGATTTTTTTTCAGTGGATTTGGGAAAGCATTATTTGGGATTTCAAGTCCAGAGCTCACTTTTACATGCATGATGGCTTTGAAAAGACTTGATTTTTTGCCAAAACTTTACCCATATTTACGCTGTAGAGGAACATCATCTCCTAAGGTCCCAGCCAGCAGACTGTTCTTGCCTGAATCCCAGCAGATGTGAGCCACAGCAGGATGTTTGCTCTCTCTCGCTGGACAAAGACCAAGAGGAAGAACAAAGTGAGGAGGGAGACAGTCCCACTGTCTCCTTGCAAGGAATTCACAGCAACGGCCTCCCTGTCAAAACAGCCTCAAAGGCCAATGTCTGTGTTTCTAGCTCACATTTTGCCTTGGGGTCAACTGGGATCCAGCTGTGTTTAGAGAAGCAGGGCTTTCTCATGCCTTCTCAAACTCCTGCATCACCTCTCTCCATCTTCAGCTGGCAAACGTGCCCCTTTAATGCAGAACAAGACCCACACTCCTGGGATCCTGGTAGGCTCTTTTATTAGGCAGCTGCCTGATTGCCCGCAGATGTATATGCATATCAGTTTCAATTAGGTAACTTTCACCCTATCATCTTCTGCTTGACCCTTTGCCGCCCCTCAGTTTTTGCTGCTCACAATTTCCTTTTCTAAACACCTCTCAAGCCCCCGAGCCTGAGCAAACTGCAGAAACTAATTAGAAAGAAAAGGTGAGCTACCTCAATCCTTCTACAAGCTGACTTCAGTTATCCTATATTGATATTTTTTGTCCTCCCTTCGGTTAGAAAACAGTACGTCTGTTCAAGTTTTGATCCATTAGTTGGAAAATTAAGCAATTAAAGCAGACAACATCTGTGGACAATGATTTATCAAACATAGTTTCAGCAACCAAAGTGTAAATTGAAGCCAACTTCAAAAGCTGGAGGCTTAATATATCTTCAGGAAAAAAAGAAGAAAATAAAAAAGAAAGAGAGAGAGAGAGAGAAAGAGAGAATGAGTCTTCACAGACCCTAAACCTCCTGGCAATTAGAAATGGGAAGATATTTATAGGTGTGATGAAGAACAAAGAAGAAAAAACATTATAGCAGCCCAGAAAGGGGATCGTTTCAGAAGACTAATTTTATTTTAATCGCTGCAGAACAATGTACTCATTTAAGAAATACACCGTTACAGCAACAGTCTAGTGATTTGACTTTGTATATGTCACTGAATTTAAGCTATGTGATACAAATCCTGTAGTACTCGACATTTAAAAGTGCTTTTGAGGAAAGAATACAACATTACGGGTGAACAATGATACCTCTTACCATCAAAGGCAATTTTGAAGGTGATTTTCTGTCACCTTGATTAAATAAATAGTTCACAGACTACTGACAAGTTTCATTAAGAGCAAGTTTTACTTTCTCTCCTGAAAAATTAAAAAAGTATTAGAGGAAACTATCACTACTCACAGTTCTTATCAACGATTATATCAATATTTGATTTTTTTATATCAATAAGTCTCTCACCCACAATAATGCAAATATTGTACACTGATCTGCTTTTAAGAAACAATGAAGCAGCTAAAAATACCAACAGTAAATACTTACGGTATGAAATAGGCTGGTTTTGTGTTAATATAATATATAATGTTATAAATGTATTAAATCAATATTAAATCTATTTTATAAATATAATAGTAACCTATGTTTTTGATGGTAAATATAAAGAGGTTTATCAGGTGACAGCTGAAAGATAATTATAATAATGCTCTATCAGATACAGTTTTCTAAGCACATCCCCTATTGACAGAATATGCATAGGCTCACTGAAGGCACCTGGAAGGAATTCTGTCCTTAGTACACCTTAGTACACAGTAGAACAATAAAAAAGACGTATTCTGAACGTGTTGCAAGTCCTGCAACTCATCTATCTGATTTCAGCCCCTATTCAAAGGGATTACATATTGAGGCAGCTCTTCTAGAAACATTCATGGCATTTGCCGCACATTACAGCTATCGTGATCGCTCACTATCAACACCAAAATCACGGCTAAAGAATACCAACATTACGCTCCAGCTTGGGTAAATTCTATTGCAATAAAGGCTGCCGCAGTGCACCTGGCAGTGAGCTCTGGTCAAAAAGCAAGTCAGCAAGAGAATGGGAACACAAAACCTCGATGCCTTCTCTTGGGCGACCTGAACCACTTCTCAGTTTGGCACTTGTGTCACAGGCAAAGCAGCGTATTGTGCTATGCTACAGCAGACCTGTTTTGTTGATTATGCCTAGTTCTAGCTGCTGTGATGAGAGGTATCCACCAGGAAAAGAGAGTAAACGTTATGGCAGACGGGGAATGAGTACAGCTTCCCGCACTTGCACCTGCACCACCCTATTTCAATGTTCCTGTAATGTTCCCCTTACCACAGAAAGCTGGGAACTTACGCATTCCTGCATAATAACCATGTTACCGTAGAGGACACTATCAACAGGAAAATAACAAGAGTATTACAGCTTTGTCTTCATTTAAAGGAAAAAAAAAAAAAGTACTGAATTATTCATATGAATAAGTCAATCTTCAAAAGTTCCTGGCGTTTGGGGGAGTTGAAGATTTTGGCTATTATTTCCAGTTTAAAGTGTTCTGCATGGTAGACACATACTTTGTACATTGCTTTTGCAAAATTACTTATGAGTTTGAGCGCCTCAAACCGATCCGGTTTGGACAGAAATTCCTACACATTGCTATTTTACCAGAATGTCTTTTTTCCATTCCAATCAAGAGCTTGATTCAAATTAAACTTTGTAACTCCTTCCTTTGGATTCTGAGAGTAATCAGATGTACTGGAGATGCAAGCCAAAAGTACAACTATCACCCTCTTATCCCTTGCAAAGACATCACCTCCTCCATATAATGTGCATATTGTTGTGCATCCTGTCCCAGTATCTTCTACATTAAGACAAAACTGGATGGCTTATCACAAGACCTTCATTTTTTGGCACCACAGTAAAGACTTCGATATTTTTACACACTTGCGTGGAGGGAGGTCCAAGGGTGTCACCACTCAGACAAAAACAAAAGCAGAATTCTGCCTTTAAATTGAGATGCAAACCTTTACTTCCCATTTAAATACAGCAGGAAGGCTCATGCTGTCTAGGAGACATATCAGGTACAAATTATATGGGACAATTTAAAGGGGCACATGTTGTTGTGAAGCAGTCAGCAAAATATGGTTTTGTTCTTTCCTTTCCCAAACTATAAATTCATTCAGCTCAAACACACTGAACAATTCCAGCTGAGAGGGAACAAATAATCAGACCTAGGCTCAAAAAACAGCGCTGTCCTTTCAGGTGCTTCTTTTATCTATTGCACTTTATGGCATGAGACCCCACGACTCAGATTCGGGGAAGAGCTCAAGGGATTTGGAACTGCGCCCTGTGGAACCAGTGCAGACAACTGGGGAGGCACCCAGAGCTGGGTGGGAGGAGCAGCACTGTATAAAGGCAGTGAGAGCTGGGCCCTGTGCTCCAGAGCAACGCAAGATATCACCAACTACATCACAGGTAACACCTCATCTTTTTCAAAGGCAGCAGCTCCCAGCTTCTGATGGGCTTCCACCAGCACACTTCACCTCTACTTTAGGTGAATGAATATCCAGCACCTGCCTTTGGAAAGTTGTGAACCTCAGCACACCACAGTCAACTTTCCTTCGGGCTTCTTTATTTAGCAGGTGAACTGGCAAAGGAGCTGTTTTCACAGCCTTCATGTGAGCTGCACGTAAATCCCCCAACTAGAGGAAAAGTCTTACAGTGTTTGATATGGCCTATACATTACACCTGAGCATTAAAGTGGCTGCAGCAACTTCTGTGAAATAACTGCTAAATGATGCAACTGATAAACAGAGTCAAGACAAAAATACATTGTTCAACAGGACACATGTTCATCACAGAAGGGAAGCCGTTAAAAGATCACTGAGATACTACTCGGATGGCAGATGACTACAAGAGTCTTCTAGCAAAGAAACCAGAAGGATTATGTTAGAAGAGAATTCTTGCAGTGCACAAGGTTGTGTTAACTTCCCGGTGATAAATCTATGCTGAGTAAAGGTAATACACAACAAAAACCCTCTTCTTGGGGAACAGTCTTAGGCTTTTATCCTATTTATCTGCAAATTCATTGAGACGTCATCACTGAATCCAAGGAAAAGCAAGCATGCAGAGTCAGGACAACCGCAGAATTCCTGAAGAACCAATCTCTGTCACACAATGATGTTTTACATTTAGTTTCTCATCTTGCTCACCTAATGCTCATGGCTTAAAAAGAAAAGACTGATAGCATTCACTGCGCTCCTTCTTAGCGTTGCTGCTGGTCGTTTCTTGTTATATTGCAAACACAGCAACTTGCGTACATCACCTCACAGCAAAAACTGCTGTGTGCAAACCCTACAGAACTGTACGAAAAATACTAAGACTGTTATGAACAAAACAAAAACATGAATGGAAACCCGTGTAGGAAAGCACCTCAATAACCAGCAGAACCAAGGTTAAAAGAAAAATCTGTATTAATAATGAAGAACATCCCTCTCAGCAGTACAGCTGAGGAATGTGTTTATGTTGAGAGGAGGAAGTCTGCACTCTGGCCAGAGCACAGCACTGCTGACTCACCACTGGAAGACCCACCACCCTAACAACAGGAGGACGGCATAAGCCTAGCAGAGCATGTCACTTACGCCATTTCTTTTCCAATAAGCAAATAAGATACATATTTCAACTAAGAAACCTAAGATTTACAGAGAGGGAAGAAAGTAAACTCCTGAAGCAAAGCACCATCCCCTATCAACTACTGACTCACAAGCAATATAAAAGGCCATCGTTGCCAGTCCAGAAGAACTCCAGAGACCCGAGGACTCAACCACCAGCATCCCTTCCTCTCTATGTCACGCACAGTCCCAGACAGACCACTTGGGCACACGCATTCAAATGCTTGTGAGTGTTAGGAAATTATATGGATGCAAGAATGAATGAGAATGGGGGAAATAAATCTGTTTAGAATTTCTGTAAAATAAAATCACTTCCCCTTAAGTTCACACATTTAGTTTTGTCATGACAACTTTCTAAAAGAACCACTAGGTTTTATGTGTTAAAGAGCAATTAACTAAAATTTTCTCACTACCTTTGAGGCTTGCAAGAAACTGGTAAACATTTACTTTTACTGTAAAAAATTAAGTTTTCTGAGTCTACTGTGTATTATATATTTGCCTTAATTGGGCTGATTTTAGCCTCCTTAAATTTTGTCTAATTTTTTAACTTGGACTTTTATTTGTTGCAGAGTTTCTCATAAAAATCTGCAAACGAATTACAAACTGTGGTTAATGAGCTATGCATAAAGCTTCTCTTTTCCTTTATCATTCTTACCATCTGCTTTGGCTGTTTTATTATCAGCCTGTAAGCTAATAATCTATCTCCTTTATTTCCCATCTTACTTGGAAAAAAAATGATGAAGAAATCCAGAAGAGTTTTCAAACTCCCCATTTTCTCCGAGTTTTCCCTCAGTGGTGACTTATGGTCCAATCCGTGTTGTACTCCCATTTTCTCCACTGCAAAATCCTGATTTCCAATTCTATTAGAAAAAGCCCATCCTCCATCCACCACCCCACCCCCAAGAAAACGGCAGGATAGCAACTGTAAGATTCAAATCAATCTATTTTATCCTAGTCCCCCACTGTTATTAAGCAAAAATACTTCTTTTTCCCACCGCTATTCCTATTGCAATCTTCACTGACTACAGATTTGCAGAAAAAAAAAATTTGGAGTATTTATGTCTTATCTATCCATGTGCAACAAAAGTATTTAACCACAACCTTATTTCTATTTACTACGACTCTAACATGTGCTTTGAAAGAGTTGTTCCTTCTCTTCCAGTTAGGCCCAATGTTTCTGAGCATCCATATTACATTTTGGTATGTCCCATCACACAAGTATCATTTACATGGGATGTTAATCTAATTAAATTTAAAAGTCTCTCATTTTGACTAAAACTCTCATTAAAAACTTCAAGTATTCTCTTGTGAACTAGGCCAGGACTGCATTTTCATTTGCTCTTGAAATTGTACCAGGTGAAGTTTTTTCATTTCACTATTACCTCTTTGCACCAACACGGACAGACGACTCAAGTGAACACGCTACACTGTGCATAACACACCGCTATTACACAGCTAACCTGCATGGAAAGAAAATGTTTTCAAACAGATTTTCTGTGCCTATCCATTACATAGCTAACCACTGCCTTAAAGCAGACTTTAGGAAGCTGAGCTAATAATTATAATCATCATCTCAGGAAAAAATAATAAAATAAAAATATATATCATAAAATAAAATATAAAATACAAGGAGAACCACTATTTCTTGAGGGCTGCAAGCTACATAATTTTGTGTGTCTTCAGTAAAGACCAATAGGACAAGAATGAGAAATAGGACCAAACTCTTTAAAAATCAATGGAAAAAAAACCTTAAAGTCGGTGCTATTTGGAATACAATCATTACTAAGCAGGTTAATGAATAGTGTAATCATGGTCCCTCCTTTCTAATTAAGCCCCTATTTTCAGAACTGAGAGTTAGATAGCATTTGTTCTTCTTTATAATGGAATAACTGACTTGAAGAGAAGTTGGAAAAGCCAGAACTAAGAACTAGGCTTTATTTAATGAGTGTGAATTTGTGAAAAACTATCACAAAGTGAGCAACAAACAGTTAACCACTAAGCTGAAAAACTTCTTTTGGATCATCTGCAGATCTCTTAGCAGAGTTGCTATCCTAGTGCGTAAGCTCTACAGAGACTTTAATCCATTCTGCACCTGAAAAAGGGGCATGTGAGTGAAATTATTACATCTTCAAATGCAAGCTCACGGGAACATGGCCTGGTGCTGAAAACTGATAGCGAACTGAGGAAAAAGAAGGAAAACAAAGCTTGGTTAGACATTCTGAGGTCCTCACATCTGCCTCAGGCATGCTATGTACAAAAGGCACCTGGTGGGTTCTGTGTTATGAGCCCATGTATTTATTTGCCTTAACCAGCTTTGTTTTCTTAATTTCCTGTGCTCTGACATACATGATAGTACATCATCAAGTAAACAGTACATAAACAAGGCTTGCTATTGCCCATGTTTTCTGATTTACTATTTGTTTTATAAGACAAAACAATTTGTATTTATTTTTCAGTTTACTCAGTACATTCCTGTGATAACCAGGTATAGAAACTTGGAAAAACAGAGAAAGCGTGCATGTACCTGATTCAAGCCACTCTGAAGTCCACAGAAAGACCATGGGCAACATTCATCTCCCCTAACTGCAATGATTTAAAAGTTGTCTGGTCTAAGGTGGTTGCAGAGGCCTCCACAAACACAATTCTATCGTCAAGTATGATTCATTGCGCTCTACATGCACCAATCTTTCCCTGTCGATTATAAAGAGGACCCAGATGGGTAGTTTAGGTCAGGTATCCAACTTTTAAGACTGCTGCAGTTAAGTGAGATCCACTGCTATTGACTTAAGTGGAATGGATTCTGGCAGAAAGTAAAGCCACGCAGGAGTCTATGGCAAAGAAGTGCCATGATTTCTGAGTCTCCAGTGCCGCACCTTAACCAGTAAAGACCATCACTCTTCGCCATAGATGAGCTTTCACTTAACAGAGTCCTAAAGCAGCATGCCAGTCAAGGGAAGAACGAATACAAAATATGTCAATTAATTACAAAAAGGTTAATTAATATACAGATGGACTGTATTTCCTCTTTTGGAGTCATTACCACCTACTACTTTTTCCTCCTAATTAATCTACATTTATAACATGTCGAGTGAACTATATACAATTTGTAAATAAGGCACCAGAGCATCCGGCTTTCCTCCTGGCAACTGTTATGACACCTGGATAGGTTACACACCCAAATTTACACAGCAAACGCTTACTGTAATTGTTTTGTTTCTCAGTGCTAAAATACTAACATATTCTTATTGTGCCAAGTAAGATGCAGTTTAGTAGTAAGCAGTATCACTCCTATGATTAACTAACCCTGACAGGTCTCAATAATTAGCCATGGGCCAGAGGACCCCAAGACCCTTTTCCAGCCCATTTTTCCATACCAACAGGAATGCAGGCTGGTGTAATTCATATGTTACTGTACTTTGGTTCCAGAAAGGCAGGAAAACAGGAAGAATAAATGCCTTGCAGTTTACATACTCCATCCCCACAAAAACACTGAAGGAATAACAGCAAAGAGCAACTCTGTAAGAAATCAGCATTCATTACACACGCTCTGCAGCTCTTCCCAATGGTGTATAGAAAATTTTCACCCTGGACAGTCACCCCAGCAAATCATAAAAGAGAAGGTCACAAATATCAGAGACTGAAAATGCTCCTGAGTATTCAATGGCTGACCAATACGGGTTACAGACAAGCTCCTATACCTACAGCACTTTGGATAGAAGGGGACACAGTTCTTGTTTTACTCACAAAGAGAAGGGCTCAGTTGAGATTATGCTTGTTTTTTAAATAGACCTGAATCCTTTAACAAAAAGCCCAAACCAAAACAAAAATCCCAAATAACAACAACTACAAAAAAAAAAAAAAAAAAAAAAAAAACCACCAAGAAGACCACCCCACAAAAGTCTTGGAAAAAACAGTGTTTTTCCCATGCAACCACACCACCCATTTCTTTGGCGAGTTTCAGCTCAAGAGGAGAGTTTAAAATCTGATTAATTATATAGCATACCCTCGTAGCTACTGACTGTTACAGAATCTATAATTGATATATTTGTCTGTCCTTATCTCCCTTTTGTCCAGTTTTTAAGGTCTGCTGTACAATAAAACATCTCCGGAATAAATCTCTCACTTCTGTGATCTCATTTGACACAGGTTTTCCCTTGCTCATTGTTCCAGGCTGCAGCTCTGCGCTGCATTTCCCACTAGGCCATTTAACTTGCTTCCATCCAGCTCAGCTTAAAGCACAGCTGCTTAAATAGAGAAAAATTTAAAAGAAACCTTGGAAGCGGTTCAGAAGCAATCTTTCTGCCATAAAATTTTTGCTAGTAATTGAGAGCTTCAAAACTTCTCCCTTGTCTGGCTATATGTAGTGCATCTGTATTACCATTTTAGTTCCGATAGGATTGTGGTTTGAGGACAAACCCCTAAGTGCCCCACTTACCACATTCACTTCATCCCAGGGAGAGGTCTCAGAGTGCACGAAGTGACTTATTTTGAAGGCACTTAAACCAGACGTACGTTATCTGCTGATGATATCGATTCAGTCCAAGGGCTCACAGCAGTGGTAGGTAGCCCAAAGTATTCCTCCCCAAAACAGTGTGCATATTGGGTCCTCAGCACCAACTGCTTTACCCCACTAGCAGACCTAATCCTGCAGCACCCTACTACATGCCAGTATGGACACAGTCAGACAGTCCTATCTTTGTTTCCTGGCTTGGAAGCCATTCTCCTTCCAGAATCTTGCCACTTTTAAAAGGTAGGAGGCCATTCAAATGCTGCCCTCATTTCTCTGGTCTGTCCTGACAGAGAGAGGCGAGATCTCATCTACTCCCCTGTACTAAATTACAGGCAATGAAATATTAGCCTTTATTATTTTCCACACGAGTGTTTGGGAAAGAGAAACAAGGTTGCCTTTCTCTTACTAAAGTAACTAACAACAATGGAACTCCAGTCTTGTCAGCCAGCCTAGCTGCAACCAGGAAAAAAAACCCTAAGTACTGACACCCCAATTTCATAGTACCAACTGTGGATATTGGTGTCCAAGCAACTAGGTTCAAAGGAAAGACTGGTTCTCAAAGAAAAATGCGCCAAGCTGAGTAAGACCTTGGCAAGGTGTAAGATGACAGAACTAAGAAAATTCATAATGTTAAAATACACTGCTTTTAATATTTACATCCTTAACATGAAAAAAGTCCCACAGCCAATGCAGTAGAAGCCATAGCAACCATGTGAAGCTAATCTTTAACCTCTCTGGTCTTGATTCACATAATTATAATTGTGTTAAATGCAATGCCCTTTGATTCAAAAATATCACCATTACTGTAACGGAAAAAGTAATTAGTTTTTTTAATTAATGAGACTTGGAAATGCATGAAGGGAAGCATTAACGTCTGTTTTTCTTGAGCTATTAAAATAATTGTATAAAAATATCACATAAAGAAGTCATATCACATGATAGATCTAGTCCTTATGGCTCTGCTAAAAAACTATGCTTTAAGGTACCAAACACAGGTATTTGTGTATCAAGACAGGTTTAGTCATCCAATTGGACAAACTAAATGCTTCTCTTATTCACTAAGGATAAAGAAAAACTGTGGGTAAAAAAAAAAAAAAAAAAAAAAAAAAGGCAGTTCCGTACAGCTAATGAGAAGAATAGCATTTTGTGTCACCATTACCATAGTACATGCCTCATTGTACCTGCTAACCCTGGTTCAACCAACACAAGCCTCAGCACGGACTTGAAGGGCAAAGGACTACACAACAGCCCCCTATTCAGACCTAAACGTTAATCTCACCTGATTTTAGAAGCATACAATGTAGACCTTTACAACTGAATTAATAATCTATGGATGATGATATTTCTGAAGTCCAATACATTTTGCCTATTTAGATAGAGAGCATGGGATGACACATTAGGCCACAGAACTATCTATTTCTGCCCACTAACTATAAGGGAACTGCAGATTACCAATTCATGCCTAAGTATTTAGACACAGGTAATAAGAATTAATAAAATAGTTCTTTCAAGTGATTAAACTCTTTTTGTTTTAACTAAATTGTCAACATGTCCCCCTCTCCCCAACTGTATTTCAGTCTGACACTAGTATAAGTATTTGTGATGATGGGAGAAAGAATCCTGCACATTCTACATAAATTTTCGCAAGGAGCGCAGTATCACAGCGAGACAAGTAACACAGCAATTCACTGTATCTTCTGCTTCTCCGCAATCCAAAGGAGGACTGTTTCTCAAACAGAAGTTACCTTCATGCTAAAATGTCCCTTCTGACTGAGGGCTTTTCTATCACAGAACCCCAATGCAATCTATACTATGATTTGAAAAGCACCTCTCCTGAAGGCAGATACGAAAAATACCCTGGGAGATTACAAAACCAAAGTAGCTTCAAAATCATCTGGAAGGTTTTACAATATTTTCAGGAAGTATTTCTGGTTAAAACAGATTAAAAAATGCCACGGTCTGCTTGAGGTAAATAATTCTGTACAGTAAGCAAGGTTGAAAATAATTTAGTTGAAAGTATGGCAGGTTAGATTTACAGAATCTCCCGTGTGGGACCAAGTACTCCCTGGTGTAATGTCACTAAGTTTTTGCCATGATCTTACTTTAAAATATGCACTTTTTTTGTTCAGTATGCTTTGAGTAATTCAACTGGAGTACATACTGGTACAAAAGCTAGTACAGACTTATTCACTGAGCCAAGCTATAGGCAAACACTTCTGCCATCCCAGAATGACCTATCCCTCTGTAAGAACTGTCAGTGTTTTGATCATTTTAAGAGAAGGGACATCAAGCAGCTTTATGTGAAGGATAATCTACTCTAACACTTATGCACCATACAACTCTCTTAAATTCAAGAAGATACTTGAAAGGGTGAAAAAAAAATAATCAGAAAGCAAAAATACAATAAAAATTCCATAGCTATGGTACGATTTTTCACTACTGAAGGTTAACAATACTGCTCTAATTTTAGAAGTTAAGTCAGAAGCTAAACATTTATCATCAATAAAATACCTGCAGATGCTCTCCAGCCAAATTCATTTGCCAGAAGTGGGGGAAAAAAAAAAAAAAGGAACAGAGAACTATAGGTTAATGAGGTATTTAAAATGAGAAATGGGTATTCATGCTTCTACTTGCATTCTCTAATTTATTTTATATATTACAATACCTTGTGTATCACGGCTCTAGGTCTCCAATTCTGAGATTACCCCTATGACTTAACACTTTAAAATTGATCTTGGCAAGTCTGTCAACAAGGGAGAAAAAAACCAACATACTGAATGTCACTGATTAAACCTGAAAACAAGAGATTTCGGGTTCCTTCAACACACAAAACACATAAATGGAACTCAGCTGCCACAGCACAAAGAAATAAGATTTGAAAATAAGGCCTTGCTTCACTAGGTGTATGAATCAGGCATATTAAGCCGATACACTATGACACAGATCTTAGACTTAATGCGTTTCCTTATGCATCAATGACAGCAATATTGTATACTCTTCTCTTTCAAACAAAGCCAGCTTCACTGTCCTTTATCTCCAATTATACTGCTGTCCTCTCCCTCATCCTATAAAGGAAAAAGAAAAAGGAAAAAATAGACTAGATAATTAGAGATTTCAAGAACTTTTTCAATGCATCTTGAAAGTTAAAACTTTAAAAACAGGACATCTAGTGCTTGCGGTGCTCCAGAGCATATCAACAGCCCGCCCACACTCAAGAACAGAAGAATAAGGAACGGCAACTAAATCTGCAGAAATAGTACTCAAATGCCCTAATATCCTAAAGTGACGCTTGTGCAAGGAAAGGTCCCGCTCACTAAAGGCAGTCATGATTTCAAGGCTGGAAACTCAATGTCAAATAAACTGGATTGCAGATGTAACATCTACTTTCTATCTAAAACAGCGGTCTTGTCACAAAAAGACAAAAAACAAAAAAGAGAAGTACAAACAGCCTGCAATAAGTACTGCAATTAATCTGTTGCCTGGAATGATTATTCTATGTTTGTCCATGGAGAGACCAAGTGTTCACTGAACAAGAATTCTTCATTAAATCTTCTGTAATCAGTCTCTAAAAACACAGATGCATCCTTCGTAAGGGATGGATAGATGGATGTGTCCCAGATAAGGCCTGCCTCGCTTAGACATCCTATTGCAGTTTCATGACTGGAGCTGTGTGGTTTTCAGAAGAAATATCTGGAGGGCAATCTAAGGGCAGCATTTTTTCAGAATGTATGAGCAGCACTGGGGAATTTATTTGGAATATATATACCCCACCACCCTCAAAATTTTATCAAAGAAACTCTGGGAGCCAATGAGAAACAAAAGTCCCCAAACCCACCAAACAATCAGCAGTGCCATTAACCTTCACTTCAATGAAAAAACAAACAAACAAAACCAAACCCCAAAACACTCCCCGCCCCAAGTTCTTCCAACTGTAGAGGCAGCAAAGGATGTATAATCACCTCATTAGAACAGCTGACTTTCCTAACTAATTCTTTAAATGTTACGTGTGATTTCCTCCTAGTTTCCTTCAAAAGCCTTCACACGTTCTACCTGCAGGGCTGACGGGCTTGCTTATTACCTACTGCTTGCTTGGTACCGAGACCAATGAGTTTCATTCAGACCCTGAAATCAATTGCAACTTTGCAGTTGACAGAGAGTCTTCTCCTTAGCTTGCCTCTCTGCTTAAAGCAAATATATTCCCTCACAAAGATGAGAAGATGAGCACATCTACGTCATGAAAGACTTAGTGACTACAAAACACTAAATGGGGAAGTCATGCTTCCTGAAATCTGGGTCTCTCCATAGACAAACACAGAATAATTAAAGGCAACTGGAACCCAGTTAATTGAGCACTGTTGGTATGGTGGCAGAACACAGACCAATTCCATTTACCTCGCTGCTCTTCTCCCCCTGTATGTGCCATTAAGTGGCTACCCAAACAACTAGGAGACTTTTCCAGCACCTAGAAGCGGTCTAACATCTGTTACTGCACCCACCTCTGTGTGACAGGATGGAGGGAGTGGGAACCAGAGGGAATCGCTCAAGGGACATGATGTGCATGTGCAGAGCTCTATTACTGAAGCTTGTTCTAACTTGGCTGGATCATGCCAATGTATGTAGTATCTGTCAAACAACGTGCTTACCTTTTTGTAAGCTGGGGACACTAGATAGCCCACAGAAGGAAGAAGGTGTTCTCTCCAAAACCTCGAAGTAATTTACTCCCTTTTCCAATCGAGTGGATTCAGACCTGAGTCACATCTACCATTAAGGTAAGACAACTACATGCCACCCGTTGGTTTTGAGAAAATATTGAGAAGTGTGAAGAAATGGACTTCTGCTCTCTTTTTTTTTTAAGAGTTAAATTAGACATCACCTTATAGAGTGCTTTAGTCCCTAAGCCACCTCCCCACTGCTACATTTAATGAGAATACTTAGTTTCAATATTACTTTACAGCATGTTTAATCTGACATCTTCAGTTTACAAAGTACAAAATTTGATTATTCCATAATATGACATTGCCTACTAGAAACGAAAGAAATACAATTTAATTTGAATTGTATTACTAATTTACATCTACATACAGCTTATTAACTGCTGCTGGCTTCTCAGTTGGGTAGGCAAGATAGGAAGTGTTTTGATTTATGTAATAATTAGAGTAAGATCAGGGGTTCTTTCCATATTTAAAGTGCATTTCTTCTCTGAAGAGTGACTTTTCAGACAAAAGCCTTGCAGATTCCGTATTTCTCTCCTAAACATTGAGAAACAGTTCAGGTTACAAGAGAAAGTTCTTTTTCTAATTTTGAATCTTGTAACTTCCATCAAAATCCAACTGGAGTTGGACTAGATGATCTCTAGAGGTCCCTTCCAACTCTGAAAATTCTGTGATTCTGTGAATCATGGAGAAGCAGTATTTGGCTTTGTAATTGAGACTTTTACTCAGGTTCTCAATGGAAAATAATTTACACAGAGATTCAAAACGTCATGGTATTGAAGAAGGTAAATCGAGAAAGTGCGAACACAATAATAGAATTAAAGGTTACTCTTCCTGGATCAGTAGGGATTTATTCAATAATTGACCTTTCATCTTTGTATTTATGTATGTAAGAAAACCACCCACATTATTAGAGATAAAACTCCTCTTCAGGCTTTCAGTGATGCCTTGCGAAAACCAGCATAAGGCAGCCCTTCTCTTTCTCCTCATTAACACCTTATGTCAAGACACCTGGGATTCACGCAGTACGTGATGCTAGACCACATGCACTGCTGCGTTCCCAACAGCTCAGTAAAGTCTGCATCTGGAAGCAAATGTTTAGAGTATTCTTGAGTATTCATTACAAAAAAAAAAAAAAAAAAAAAAGACTAAGAGTTTATAGTGGACAAGTGGTTTTCATTATTTCAGGAAATATGTAACATGCAAATGCATAAGGAAGAAGTTTCTCATCTCATTCTACCAGAATACCACTGCAAGTACCTAATACCTACTGGTTTATTCCAAAATGTTCCTCTCTCATATGGGTCTTACATCTCCTTCTCATACTTCACTGATACCTGTTCCAGATTATTAATCCAATGGCATCATACAGAAACTCAACTGCTCACAGCCAGTGAGAGTGAGTGCCCTAAGGAGGCCATGGTTGTAGTCTTCTGCCTGTCAGTCTTTTCTTTGATGCTGTCCAACCCTCTGGCTCCCCCACGGCCTATTCTGTTCCACAACTCCGACACAGAATCCATCTTTCATTACTTGTGAGAGAATTTGAAGGTAGTTTCTGTTCTATCTAACGTAATGTCTTTGACCAGAAATCCTCCCACAAGAATATAATGTGACTTTACGACAGAATACTGAGACTTCCACAAATTTTAATTCCCACTTTAGCCATTTCTGTAGATATGGCAAATATTGTGATAATTTTGTCATAGAACATCTTCTGTGTTGACGTTTCTCTTTTCTTTGGAAGAATTTGCAATTTGATTGACTTCAGCAAGAGGGTTATCAGGTCAGAGTGTCCTGTACAAAAACCCTTTCAAGCTTGCTCTGTAATCATCAGGATCAAACAGAAGCATGCATTTGACCTGTTTAAGCTTGCCAAAGAATCCTTTTGATAATTCTTTAATTGTCTCTCAAGAGGCCAAGAGACTTAAGTCTCTCTAAACACGTTTAAAAACTATAATGATGTACACCATCTGATATCACATTTGGCACGCCACAGATAAACGGATCTCAGTTATAAGATCACATCTCGCAGGCCCGTGTTCTCTACTATCCATACAATCCTGTGATATGTCATTTCCCCACCTAGATAGAGAAAAATTATACATGCTGCTTTCGGAGGATGACTCTAAAAGTCCTATCAAACAAATTTACGCAAACAGCAGTATTTCTTTTGTCTTAAAACTATTCATAGTACTTGTACTTGATGGATGTTTCCCTTTCCTTTGTTATTCCTATGCTTCAATTTATTTCTATTTTCTTTTGTTTCTCTTTCACATCTTTTTGCTGTAGTTTTATACATCCACAATCAGCAGTTCCTTCAAGAAGGCGTGAAATCCAACACTTTTCATAGTAAGAAGAAAGATTATCTCTATTCTCTGAAAATTACAGCCTTGTTTTTTCATAAAATCATTTCCCTTTGCATGTAGCTCACACATACAGCCAGCATTAATCATTTCCTCGGTAGAGGATCTAAGCTGACAGGAAGCTTGTTCATCCCAACATGATTCCTGATGCATAAGGAATTAAGATAGGTTGTTGGCAACTATTGTACCTCCACATACAAGGTTTAACTATTGTCCTTCTCATCCTTAAGTTGTGAGTAAAACAGGAGCTGTACTCTACTTAGAACACGACACTCTGTCCTCCCACCATCGCTGCTCTGAACAGGTAGGATGGGTCAGAAAAATGCTAGGAGATTAACACTAAGACATATAATTCCACAGTGGGTGCGGGCCAAACATCTCAATAACCGAGAAGCTGAATCAGTCTGCAATGAATGGTGGCTTTCCTGGGGACAACAGCAATCAAAACATATGATATCAAGATGCCAAAGGTGGCACAGACAACCAGAAGCAACATCCTATACCGGACCTATTGGTAGCAGAAAAGCAAATGCAGGGTAGCTTGTGGCGCCCAGCTTAATTTGCTTTTTTATGTCTTCCGCTCTCAGTGCTTAAACGATGGAGAGGCTGGGCATCACAGACATCCACAGCTGCAAAAACATGCTGCTTGGGGCCACGAGACCACAAGGCAAATGTGGAAGAACTGAAAGAGGAAAGACCTGTTATGATCAGACATCACAGAGTGACTTTTATTATTACTTTTTCCGTTGAAGTGCAGGGCCCAGAGACACCGTAGCAGGGAAGGGCTACATTTGGCCAGAACTGCCCTGCTACTGAGTCTTGTGACAGGAAAATTTGTGAGAAGAATTTTCTGGCAGTGATGCTGTCAGGCCGGGTTTGAAAGTCATGCAGACCCAGAATAAAGAGAGGACTTAAAATCTGAAGTATATGGGATATAACAGTCAGACCTTTCACAGTGTTTGTAGAGGACTTCTTTAGTTTGACTTTCCAAATACAAGCCAGTCATTACTTTAATATTACTTAGCCAAGCACAGAAAGCTTTGACCTAATCACCAGCAGCAATGGGAAATATTTATTCCAATCCAACCTTCAAAATATCCAAAAAGAAAGGAATATGCAAAGAGAACAGCACATCCCTTTTTGTCCATTTTTTTGGCCATTTTTTTGCACCGATTTCTTAAAATGCTAAAACTTTGGCACAAATTTCTTTCCTTACTGTGGACTTTTACGGCATTAGTCTGAAGTTTCTGTTAGCAAAACACGCTAACTTTTCCAAACCTCCCAAAATCAAGAAAATAGCTTCCTATGTCTGCTCAAACAGACAACAACAACAAAATCTATCAGCACTACTGTGTTCAAGCATGCCTTGGGTTAGTTCCAGGCAAGACACCCATCCCCAAAGGAGTATTTTTAATAGAAAATAATTGCTATAAAACCAAACCACAGTTCAACGGGAAGATAATGTAAAATCAAAGCAACACTATAAAAGACGGATTGTATCCCATATCTATCCTAGATTCAGAACGTAAAATAACATTTGTAGCTTTAAAGAACTGGTTAACAGGCAGATAATTAAAATCAAAGCAACACTACTAAAGGACCAGTTGTATCCCATATCTATCCGAGATTCAGAACATAAAATAACACTTGTAGCTTTAAAGACCTCTGCAGGTAAAAGAATTTATTGTGATTACTTTTACTCTGAAGCTCTCTTCTTCACAATTTAGTAGTAAGTAGCTTCTACACATTTATTTTCTCCAGAGCTCAGGACAGCTTACGTAGCAAAACTTCAGTGAAATGTCAGAAAACATTGTTAAATACCCAACACTGAGAACAATCAGGTTTTGTACCACTTGAATAAACAGAAGGGATATTTCACAGTGTTTGGTTGAACAAAAAAACACCAACCCATAAATGCAGATGTTGTTACAAAAAAAAGGAGTTACAAGCTGAATCATTGCAGGAAGTCCTAATTTACATTACCAAAACAGAGACCAGTAACTCAGGCTCTGATCAGAAGAGTCACAGAATTTGCAATTCTGCATTTGGAAAATGTCAGAAATTGCAGAAGAAACATGGCAACTTTAAAACAAGATTAGCTAAACCGACATTCAGGCAAACAATCTGAGACTTAGCCATGTGCAGAACACAAATCATGTATAAGTTGATTATAGTACATTATTACATGCTGAAGCCATCTGATACTATGAATTTCAACTCTAAGTCCAAGGATCACTTGATGTTACCCTTTAATCTTGTTGTTCTATCACTACTCATCTTCCATCAACATATTTTCAGTCTTGAGACCACAGTTTAATAGCAGTTAATGGCCTCATCTCTTCACCATTGACATATTGGAACAGACTACTAAACAGCAGCTTGCTCTGCGTAACACTTAACTCTGTTGACTTGTGTGTCAAGCAGCTCTGCCACCAACTGAGCAATGATCGTTAAAAAAAAAAAAATTTAAAAAAAAAAATAAAATCACATCTTGCTCCTCCTTCACAGTGATTTTTCTTACCTCAGTTTCACCTCTGACAAAACCTAAGCCCTTGACTGACCTGTCTCTAATCTTCAGTAAAAAAATAATCAAGCAAAACCCAACCAACCCAAAAAAAACACCTCTGTTAAAATTGTTTCTGCCATTTCGGATTCATTTGCTATGACAAATCTTTGGCATATACCACTGTTTCCCTTTTTGTTTTCCATAGAAGTAGCTATTAAAACATAGATATCTTAGCAGAAAACTAATGGGACTTTGAAGATGGAAAATAAAACAGGCAGTGCTCCAGTATAAGTTACGGTTGAAAATGCCATGGTTTTAACCATGAGTGTCGTGTACACCCTCCTCCCCTTCAGTACAGCACACAGCCAGAACTATATATGACTTCTCACTGGGGAACACACTTTGCACAATAACGCTTCAAGGATGTCTCAGATTATTACAACAGATGTGACCAGTAAGTCGATACTTGGTCTTGTTTGCCCTACAATACTATGTCAAAAACAGCCAATAAGCAAATGGAAACAAACACCGAGCTATTTCCAACTGCGCAGATACAGGGCTGCTTTTCACAGGAAGCAACCCTTGTTATGCTAGCACCATATATAAGGCGTAGATACGTAACAAACTTGACAAAACCAGCAGTCTTAAAACAGTCACCGCTGTCTTCATTTATACCGCCTTGACACACACCTCAGGCCTGGTATGGTTTTGGATTTCTCAAGCTTTCAGTTTCAAGTAAAGTTGATATACTCAAGCAACTCACTCACCTGACAACTAGTATTGCCTGTCCAGAGTCCCAGTGCAACAACAACTGAAAGGGACTTTTAAACATGGTCTGTTCCCAAGTAATTCCAGCGTGCTACTTAACAGCTGTAGCCCTGTTTCTTATTTCAGAGGATGATACTAAGCAGAAGAAAGGCTTCAAAGTATCAGTTCTGAAAACTGTGAATATTCTGTACAATGATTTTTTCATACATCTTTTCACATCTTCTAAGAGAATGAGGCCTCAATCCCAACCTGAGTTTGTAAGCACTCGTACTATACAAATATTATTTAAAAAAAAAAAACAAACAAGTAAGCAAGAGAAACATGAATGTAACAAGGAAAAACAAAAACAAAACACCACCGTTTTACATGCTCAGTCAGATTCTGTAACATTCTGCTTAAACCAATACCAAAGAAGTCTGTCAGCTATTTCCCAAGTTGCTATGTGAATTTTTTTCCCCAGGGGTGAACTTAGACTTTCAGAAATTTTGACAAAACAATAACTACCACAAAAGGTAGGAGCTTGCAAAAACTGCAATAAAAATTGAGAAGCCAGTTTGGTATTAGTGGCTTTTCATAGCATATTCTAGAGACTTAAATACAGGCTTATGCAGGTTAAAAGTTATTACTGAAAATGAAATCTCCAGAATTTACAACGTGTTTCTTTTCTCAGTACTGCTTTCATTGCTATTACAGCTGTTGAATTCTCTTTCTCATGCAGCAAAGCCTAAGTTTCTCTGTTTCTGAACTACAGGTGTTTTCTGCACAGAACTTTGGCAGCAAATTCTAAAGCATATTAACTTCAATCGCTACCACTTTATAGTACTTACGTCAACTATACATCTCACAGATTCTGTAATAAGAAAAACAAATATTGATTTTCACTTTTATCGACTTACTTGCTTTCTTCAATAAAAATAATAGTGCTTTTTCCTGCAACTGTTTACCTTCTAAAGGTTACGCTTTTAAAGCTACATACAGCCCAAGCAAAATGCAAGACGAGATACTAATTAAATACAAATGAGAGAGATTGAAAAGTAAATCTGAAAATTACTACGATTCCAAATTTACATCATCACTCCTAATACGTCTCTCTTGCACTTAATTTTGTATGGAGTAAAGAAATCCTGAAGTGGAGTGTTTGAGAGTACCTCACTGACAGAAAACACTTAAAGAACAGGAATTCGGCTAGTTTCGTAATGAATTGTATATTTTAACTTAAGTACCTCAACTTCTTACCTTATTTCAGGATCTGAAGTTAACCATTTAACTATGAAAAATAGCTCATGGCAAACGGTAATACTCAAATATGACATCAAATAAAAGCTTTTAGCTACTTCATTGGACATTCAGCTGTCCTGAGTAAACTGAGAGCACACAGATACTCAGTGAACAAAGGTAATATTGTTAATTTATCAATGCCGCTTTGCCCTTTAGATTAAAAACATTTTTTTGCGACACATTAACAGACACAAACCTATTCCTGGTACTTTTTCAGCAAACTAAGTTATCTTACCACCAGGTTTTTGTCAAACAATGTCCTTCCAAGATTAGACAGAACGTATGTAAATTACTGCAGGATCAGGACATGAATCAATTTACAATGTCACATAAGTTCTTTACTCACCATATTGTATTTGCATTTTCTTATTCAATGTTCCTTTTTAAACAAGTGGAACTGCATTCCAAAATCAGAATTTTTTTATTGAAGGTCTTAAGATGCCGAAAGAATTGCACTTTGAGTATCAGACGATGGAGGGAAGATAAATTCGCAGCTTTTTTCCTAATAAAACAAAGGCAAAATGGGAAAATTAAGGAAGGAAGTGCTATAAAGCTAAACAACAGCAGAAAAAATAAGAACTAAAAGCAAATAAATTAATCTGAATTCATTGTTCATTACAAAAACAAGTGATGAGGGGACCAGAGCAGATTTAACATGGATCAAGATGCTGTGCACTGCTTAGACATTCTATGCAAATTGGGCCTCACCATTTCAATGCGGATTGAACACTAGCTAAAGAATTATTGCAAAGGTAAGGTATCAATATTGTATCTCATAAGTTCCAACATTAATTGAGTTTATTTAGGAATCTACATTAAGACTGGAACAAGCCCACACTAGAGCAATGGCACTGCAGACTAAGTTGGCTCCTAAAAGAGAAATTTTGAAGACTAATTGTGCAGACAGACCCAAGCAGAAGATACCTAAATGTAAAACCTGAGAATTTAGGTATTTTTCCTCAGCAGACAAATAAGGGTGTAAACACCTGCTAACATCTGCAGCCATCCCCAGACTACTTTGGCCTTCCCCAAATCAAACAGTTAACCACTAGAGAGGTACATCCATTGAAGAAAGGGAGGCATTTAACATTTTTACAGCTAATTCTTTGTGACTGTACATTCACAGAAGGCCAACGAGTTAATTGTCTCCATGTGCACCGAGTAAAAAACAGCATGCTGCTAATGGCTACTGCTTGCATCCTGAAGCAGTAGAACTTGGTTGCTGCTCTTGACTTTCAATTCTGTGCTGCTCTTGAACGAAATTCAGTTTGACTGCACTGACAGCTACTCTCAGCATCTCTCTGGAGCCGAGTGCAGGCCTGGTTATCCGCTTTCTGTCAGGAGTAACTTTCATTCTTAGCTAAGTTTTCACCGCTACTCCCAAACATCACTATTTTCTCATTATTTCAACAGCCAGTTTTCAAATCCCAGAATTTGAAGCAAATTTATTACACAAAAGTTGTAACTCTTTTATACCATCATTTTTCCATTGGTTGTGTAGTTGAGGGGAAAAAAAATTCTAAAAATGAATTATTAAAAATCATTAATGATTTTTTGAAGTCAGCTCTGAGTTTTAAACCGGAACGGAAGGTTCTGCAACTTCTGGAACATCTATAGCTCACTTTATTGGATCAAGAAACAAAACAGCAGTCCTTGTATTTGGTATAATTAATCTATAAATTACTGCATCAATTACAAGATGCTACAGAAACACCATGATGTAGGAACTGAGTTAACTCACAGAGAAGGTGCCAAACTTACTATTAAACTGTCTCAATAAACACACACTTGTTTATTCCACAGAGCACAGGCAGATTACTGTTTCGATGTGCAATGACAGACTCTGCATACACAGCTGGTGAGAATGGATTATGTGAATGACAGTTAAAGGGCTGTTTTTCTTCCAGAAGACTTGAAGAAACTCAGTTTCTGTGTTACAGCTTTGCACTACGCCATTCCTGACTACTCTTTGTTGAAACTGGAGAAACACCAAAGAACAAGCTGTTTTTTATGAAGGAGGAACAAAGAAACCAAGACATATTCCACTTTTTTAAAAAAGTAAGAAAGCTGTGGCTAGACAATTGTAAGGAGTGTCCAACTAGTTAGCTTTTTATTATTTTTATTCCACTCAAATATATGATTACATGTAGTGTGTAGTTCCTACAGTGATCACCCCCATAGTCACCTACACCCAGACCTTTTTTCCTTGTCTGCTACTGACGGTGCAAGATTGCCACTGCTGGCAGCTCCACTAAATGCTGCAACACATCTAGCACCATCATCCCCCCAGGGCCTGACATCTCTACATATGATAACAGTTCAAAGTTAACTTCAGTGCATCCTAAAAGTAATGCATTTTCCTTGCTTTCCTTGCCACTCTATGTCCTTACACAGGCCTTTCCCATTTTGACCGGTTTGGCCCGGTTGCTCAAAGCCCCATCCAACCTGGCCTTGAACACTTCCAGGGACGGGGCAGCCACAGTTGCTCTGGGCAACATGGGCCAGTGTCTCACCACCCTCAAAGGAAAGACTCTTCCTCATATCTAATCTAAATCTATCCTCTTCCAGTTTAAAACCATTACCCCTTGTCCTATCGCTACACTCCCTGATAGAGTCCCTCCCCAGCTTTCCTGTAAGTGCCCTTTAAGTACTGAAAGACCGCAATAAGGTCTCCCCAGAGCCTTCTCTTCTCCAGGCTCAACAACCCCAACTCTCTCAGCCTGTCCTCATAGCAGAGGTGCTCCAGCCCTCGGATCGTCTTCATGGCCTCCTCTAGACCCGCTCCAATAGGTCCATGTCTTTCCTATGCTCGGTGGCTCCAGAGCTGGACGCAGTACTCCAAGTGGGGTCTCACCAAAGCAGAGCAGAGGGGTAGAATCACCTCCCTTAATCTGCTGGCCACATTTCTTTTGATGCTGCCCAGGAGAATGAATAAGCAATGAAAAAGTAAACAAAACAAAGATTTTGGAAACACCACTGTGAACTAGTCAGCTTGCAGTCATAATTTTGCTTTTTCCCAGACTCCTTTTTTTCTCTTTTGGATTTGAATATATGGTGAAGAGCTGGTAATTGGAACAGTTACCTAGAAAGTACTTAGAAACTGAGAAAGCAAAAACATCGCCCCTAAGTGTAATAACTAGGGAAGAGAATGCAAATTTTGAAATGAGAATATGCTATATAGCTCACTTGACAAAGGACTGTTTACTTAATAGAAAATAATTTGTACGTGTCATACACTTGAGAGGCCAAAACTGTTATCTAAAAGATATTTTCCCACTTTATCTAAAGTTTAGATGAGTATAATCATTATAAAGACTATTATCAAGCAAGTCAGAAATTCATATCGTAACGTTAATGTAAAGAGGAATGCACATCTGTAACTCATGACACTATTTTACTTTGCTCATTAAGTTTTCTTACAGAATTGTACAAAAATAGTGAATGCTTATATCTGAAATGTCACAAAGCAGGACCACATTTCATAGAGATACACGGTTGCTTTTCTTTGAAGCATACTTAGATTTGACATAATACAAAAGTTACAGAACAGGTCTTTAATAAAATTTTGGAAATGAGGTAAATTCAACAATATTAAAACTAAAAATTCAAATCTACAGTTATCTCTAATTACATTTAAGAAATGACAAATAGTAGGGAGAATATGAGGGAATGACTGATCACAGTCTCTTCCAATACAAGAAGCAAGGGGTGGGTACCCATTAAAACTCCAGTTTCAGAAGAAACAAAAGGAAATACTTTGCCATGTCACACCGAGTGGACCTCCTTACCTCAGGACGGTACGAGACATGCACATATAAAAAGCCATCAGTCAAAGTTATGCAATAAAAATCCACAGAGGATTAGTAAGTATCAAATTGCAGTCTCTGGCTCAGAAAGTCCCTGGGCCACAAACTATTAGAGGCTAAGAATTAAGAAAACATGAATATCAAAATGGACAAAGAGAGGAAAATGGTCACTTACTGGAAAGGAAGACACGTTCAGCAGGAGAACGCCCATCAGGCTTTAATTATTAGAATATATCACAGCAAAGTTACAGAGAAAGATTACAGGGGAAGAATGATAATCAGGACAGAAATGCTAGCTGAAATCACGAGTTTAGGGAACACTAAGGAAAGAGAATATGGTCCTTGATTCTTTTCTCTTTCCAAAATCACCAGCCGAAAGACAGTGGGATGAGCAAATGCTGAGGGCTCAGCAGACAATGAAGTAAAAAAGTGTGTTAAATAAGCAAGAAAATATATACGTTTGTAAAGGCATTGAGCTGTTTATAAATAATGGGCATTTACACCTTGATAATTCTGCACCTCTAAGAGCGAAAACTGATTGTGTGTCATTAGAATGAAAGATTACAGCAGCTGTTAGTAACTTTATAGCAATATGAGATTACCGAAATCTCAAAATGTTTGTAATCTAAATAGGGAGACTTTAAAAGGTCCCATTCAGTCTACACTGTGGCCTGAGGAATCTTTTCCATCTGAACTAACTGCATACCTTTTGCAGCATTAAGGCTGAACTGCTTAATATAAAAAAAACCTTATGTATGTACCAAGAGTTCCAAAGTCTGACCAACGCAACCTAGAGGTCACGTGTAACTTCTTAAACGAGTTGCATGGCCATGCACGTACCCGCCAATTGTGCAAGTGCCTACGCCTGCCTGACAATTGCCTTGCACTGCTCCTGGGACACTAAGCAATCCAACCAAATTAATCTTTCTTTTTATTTTATTTTTTAATTTATTTACATCACTTCTTTCTGTGCCTACACAGGAAATAAGTGAGTAAAAAAGATTTTTTTTCTTTAATTTCTTTTTTAAATTATTTTCTAAAGTTTAGAGAAAGATGACTGAGCCTTGGAGATGGAAGAAAAGGAGAAAACAGCTTGCCTTGGTTTCTCATCCAGGTCCACTAAATAGCACGATGCACGCATTCTGAAATCTGGTTGAGGACTACTGCAGGAAAGCTTCATTTTATGCTTTTATTTTAAACTAAGCTATATGTGGATCCTGTACCGTTACTACATCCACAAAACTAGCTGGTTTTATAAATTTCACAAAGAGATTATAAATACAGTATACGTATATATAAATACTCTAAATGGCAGATAATTCCTATATATTGGCAGTATCAGAAAAATCTCATCTAGCGAGAATTCTGAAATTATTGCATGTGAAAGAATAAACCTGCACTAGCTGATGGCCACGAAGCAATGTCAACATTGCTTACAGCAGGATCTTACAAAAAACTAGGTAAGCCCTACTCATGCTCTATCAAACGGCTGCGCAGAAGCAGAGCTGGAAACCACAGCACTATAACCCCAGTCTGGTGTACTTGAACTCTACATCTAGAAAGGAGGCTGGGAGAAAATAAGGAGGACAGTATACCTCTATCAAAATAAAGATCCAAGAGTGGCTTCCAGGAGGAGGAGGGAGGGTAAGAGAGAGAGATATATAGGAAAAAGATGGAAGGATGAAGGCATAGGATGCTGGTTAAGGAAGACAGGGGAGACACAGGGGAGTGAAAGGAGGAAAGAAAAGGAAATGGCTTCAAGTTGCATCAAGGGAAGTTTAGTTTGGATATTCGGAAGAATTTCCTTACTGAGAGGGTCATCAGGCATTGGAACGCACTACCCAGGGCAGTGGTGGAGTCCCCATCCCTGGAGGTACTTACAGGTCATACAGATACAGTGCTCAGGGCAGTCAGTCAGTGTTAGGTTAATGACTGGACTAGATGATCTTACAGGTCTTTTCCAATCTAGGAGATTCTGTGATTCTCTGAAAGGGCTGGGTCCTATTATGAGAAGCTAAAAGGAATGCCACAATATCTGAGAAAGCAGGAACAGTTGCCATTGGTGATTACAGAACAAATTAAAGACTTGGCAAATTTAAATTTAGGAGCTCTTCAGGAAGGTCTGGTAAAGGAATACAGCTCCTCAACTAACTGCTGCATTTCTGGAGATCATTTTCAAAACAAACGAGGAGTCCTCCTGAAATTACAGAAGAGCAAAGGTTGACTGGCACATCATGTTGAGCCATTTCTGCATATATTACTGCCATCCCTTTAAATACTCCCTGGGTTCCACTGCTACATTACATGGCTAATGCTGTCTGGAAATTATGGAAATTGGGCCTATGGTCCATGTCTCACATGTACTGCTGCTAATTAAGTTCTTTGTGACTTATCATTTGATTTAAAATACAGAAAGGGGATAAATCACTTCCCCCCCCTTCCTTTCTGGGTGAAGGGTGATTTTGAAACAAGCTTTTATGTGGCTATTTTCTAGAAAATCCAATTTCAGAACTGTAAACTGTTTTTACTAGGGCTGTTCAACATTAAAGACTTCACATTTTAAAGACCATGCTCTGAAGAGCATATTGCACATAACCACAGACATCAAATGTAATTGTCCCACACCACTTTCTTACAAGCATTTACTGCACTGCACTTAGTGCCTCAACATGGGATTATCAGAAGTCAAACAGGATTACCTCCTAAAAAAGTCGATCCTTAAATTGTTTAAGGTTAATAAAGGGATTGGGTTAGAAAAAGTTGACCAAGAATGGAATGGAACCTTAACGGATTAGATTAAGCTCAGTGGAATTTTCCTAAGAGAGAGTAATGTTGACCATTAGGATGTTGTTCCTGCAGTATCACGTTAAAGCCAACACTGTGGAAAATCCAAGCATTATTCTGATAACCTCAAAACGGCTGTACATAACAATGTTGCCAATGGATTAGCAGCATTCTGCAGGTGTCTTGACATTGGCTGTATCATTCACACACTGAATGGCATCCCACCTGCAGCTGTTACCACCTTCCCAGCTTCGACAACCACAGAATGAATTTGTATTAGTTCAAAGAAGTGGAACAACTAAATATAGTCACTGTCTTTGTATGGTGCTTTTCACATTCATAGTCTTACTAACTGAAAAATCAACCAAACATTAGCGTTATTCAGAAGGAAGGTGAAAAGAGGAAAAAAAAAAAATAATCAATTTTCTTAAATAAAGTCCAATCAGTTCAGGTCACAAAACCTTCTCCAAATACCACGAAGAATTGGAATTCAACTCCCTCTGCTTTTTGCTCCCAAATATCCCAGAATGCATGCTACTAGTTCAGACACTTCCTTCAAAGCAGAAAATTATGCCCCATTCATATTTAATGAACAGTTTTGCAATTCTGGCCCTGAACATTAGCAAATGAGAGGCCTTCCCGCAACACAATTCACATAAACCTATTTTTTCTGAATACTAGGTATCTCTTTATGAGTCTAGTGGTTCCTCATTTCCACCCCAGCTTGGCTCCACAACCAAAGGAAAAACAAACACTTAAAACAAAATTGGATTTACTTTCACCTAGGAAAGACTTTTTTTTTTTTGCCAGCTGAGGCCATTCAGTAATGCTGATCTAAATTCACAAGTTGTCTTGGTAAAATGGAAAGCTCCTTTTGCAACCACCTTTCAGTTTGGCTGAACAAAATTGACCCAGTTCCAGTGAGGAAACCTTTGAAAAACCTACCCCTTTTGGCACTGCAGTAAAAGATATGAAGTCAGTATTGCCACTTTCTAGTCTCCTTAGCATAAAAGACTGCAGAAAGTATGAGAAAAGGTGACGACAACAGATAAGGAACAATTGCTAGTCTAAGAGCAACTACATAAATTGTGACCCAGCAGCAAGAAGACGACAGTGAGGAATGTTATAAAGGTCAATAAAATCATGGTAGCGGACAAAAGGTGAACAGGAAATCATTATTCACTATTTCTCAAGATACAAGAGCTATGAGACACCCAATGTAATTACCGGGAGCAAAAGTAAAATGAACTACTTTTTCATGCCACACAATTAAAATCATAAAAGTCTTTGTCACAGGATGTCGGGGAGGCCAGAAACACAAATGGGTTCACAGTGAATTAGACACTGGAGACATCCGTCCACAGCTATTAATCATGACAGCTGAAGCACCGAGGCCATTATCTGCCAGAACCAGGGCACAGCCTACCACTCTTCACCTGAACTCTCTCAGTCTCTTTCCCTAAACACCTGCTATGGGCCACTCAAAGTGACACCCTGCATGAAGTGGCCTTTGGGGTGTCCTCTCACAAGGCATTCTTCCATAAATTAACAAAAGGGCTGAATAAAAGGTTCAGTAGAACAGCAGTGCTGCTTCAAGCAGTATTTTCTACTTTTTAAAGGTCACGATATATTAAATGGATATATTTCTCATTTTATGAAATATGTGCAGAAGTTCCCAATTATTATGTTACTCATACTACTTTTATCATGCTTTTTCTTAATAGAGGATTTACACAAGAGATTTATTCAAGGTAATGTTATTTCCATATCAAGTTGAACTTTATGGATACCAAAATACTTACCGTGTTAGATTTAGTGAAATTATCTGCCCATTTCACAGACTTCCTTATAGCACGCGTCCTCCTAGAACGCTTGTGAAAAAACAGTTGCCACCTCCTGTTAACTACAACCTTCAGAACTGACCAGAACACAATAACAAAGAAATGACCAAAAGTCAGTGACTGAAACAAGGGCAAATAATGCACAATGCACCACCACACAGATCAGCAGATATTCCGTAGCAGAGAAATGAGGAGTCACACTGGAGTTTCAAGTAATTCATTTTCACGTTTCAGCCTTGTGCATAATACATACAAGCTATGCTATTCAGCAAACAGGGAACTGATGTTGTGCATAAGCTTCCATGCAATGGAACAGACAAGATACAATCCCCAATTTTATAACACAGTGTGTCAAAATCAACAGAACTTCCACCAAGATGACCACCAGCAGCCCTTCAGAAAGTTCAGCAATTTAAAGAATCCAACTGAAGTCAACAAAGAGATGAGAAAGAGTCCTGCCTTTCAGACAAGAAAGCATTCCTTGTTCAAGCACGTGCTTAAATGCATGACCCGAAGCTAGTAGTATCATGAACATTACAAGACAACTGTACGCACTTCATTCCTATTCAGGATAGGACTTAAAATGCTAAAATATCTTCCTATATTGGAATTTACACACCTGAAGTTAGGCACTTGAGTAAATAACTTACTAAACAGGGGAATCAAAGAATGATTTTAGATCTAAATTCAGCAAGCATTCATTCAAGTTCAAGAGAGATTTCTTGGGAAATACCATGCACGTGCACCATTAGGAGCACCATGCCAAAGCATATGCATATGGGTGATGAAGCCAATGAAATTATAAAAAAGGAAGGTTTCTTAACACAGTGTTTCGATTCTTCCAGAAATGATGTGCTTGCTGCTTTTTTTTTTTTGAATGCAGTCTATTAAAAATACATTAATATTAAGTAATCAAAGAGACATAAATTTTAAAAGGAATACTTTAATACAGATCATTATTTCAATTTCACAGTAATTCATTTGAGAAATGTTCCTAATTAATTTAACATTCATTTTTAATTGCCGAAAGATTAAATGGATTCATCTCTCTCTTGCTGCATAAGGCTAAATGAATAGCTTTAAATGCCCTTTATATTTATGGCAAGTTATTTTGGCAGTTTATTTTAGCAGGAAAAAAAGAAGTCCTTTTGTTTCTGCAGGAAAAAGACCTGTGGAAGAGCTGCAAACAGAACTGTGCGATGAGTCTATTTTTTTATTAAGGGCAAATCTTACACTCTTGACCAATGACTACCAGGAAAGTTTCTCAGGAAACTGAAAGGAGGGGTAAAGAAAGCTACCTACTACATTTTTGCAAAATACTCCTTAATTCCATTCTCAGAAAATAAAGTAATTCCTGTTAAAACAGCAGGCAAAAGGATTTAAAAACAGCACTTAGGAGGACTTGAAGAAGCAGCATGTTACTCTGCTTAACGTTGTTCCTGAAATTGGTGTACATAGTGTGGACATTACTTGATCCCACAGCAGTCCCTCCCACCTTCCCAATTTCACAGGTGACTTAAATAACTGAGGAGGAAGAAGAACTGGTGATCAATTCACAAGTTTAGAGGAAAAAAATAAAAAAGCAATGTTTTTCTATATCTACATTTCCCCTGTCTCCTGTGACTATGTTCAAAGCAGCACTGTAGTACCTCATTTATAGTGTTCCGGAAAACATATGTATCATGGACTGAATGAGACATCCATATTAATTTGAATTATTTATCCATGGAACTATGCCTTTATCCAAGCCAGTCTGGCTACTTATCCACCGCACGTTTGGTTCTTTTGCATAATGCTTGTGGTACCTACTTATAAGGCAAAGCCCTTACTGAGGCAGTGGTTTGTTTTTGAATTCAATAACTTAGAGCAGGATAAACTGAAGTTTTAATCCATCCCAGGTCAACCATCATGCTAGCAAGTCCAGGTCCATCTTTTTCTCTTTTGAGCCAAAAAGATCCTCAGTGCTTTTCACCGTAGCAAAACATAGCCTTCATAAACAAGCTGGGTTCTCAATGTCTGTTTGAAGTAACTTCTGCCTGGCATAAATGTTTTGAAATCAAGAGATGCATATTTATCACAGATCAAGCATACAAAGAACAGCGAGTCTGTGTACTCCACTGCTTCTCTCTCCATATGCCCACTAGCATAGCTGTTACATCTACTTGCATCTTCAGCACCTAAATGCAGATTACTTCAACATTACTGCAGACCTTGACCCAGCATCTGAAAGGCATAGAATTCAGAATAGTTTGCTTTCCAGAGAATTGCCATTTGGCTAAATAAACAACTGCCAGTTCAGCTGTGTTGTTTTCAGGGGTTTTGTTTTAACCCTGCGTGGAGATCACTGAAACCTGTCATACACTACATAACAAGTTTTACTTTGTAACTTAGGTTTCTGAGTTTTGCTTTCACTACGAAATCAGGCATCGCAATTCTGACACTTCCCCCAGAACTCCATGACAGAGGCTTGGAAATACAAAGTGAAAATTTGAGTTTTCAGAATACTTTCTGCCCTCCCAAATGCTTTATCCCACTTGACCAAAAATCAACATTCATCAAATCACAGTGAGTTGTTTTACTAAGGTAATTTATAGAAAGCTGCCTCAGCAAATCAAAGTCATTGCTTAGAAAATAAACAAATAACTGGTGTTTAAAAGCATTCTAAAATTATAGAAAACCTCATATTTTACTTCCAGTAACCATTTCAACTGAGTGAACAAGCATAGGGCCTACGTCATAAATCGCTATTAGTAAAAATTAGAAAAACATATAATTTTATTAGGCATTAAATTAACTACCTAGAAAGAATGAGAAAACATTAGGTTGTCTCCGATTTTTTTCTAATAGACAGTACTGCATTTAAATGAGCACTATAATTCTTAGACTTTAATTCAAACAAACCTAATTGTGCATGGCTCACTTTGAACACGATAAAAACGTAAAGCATACAGCAATGGATTTAATATTTACTGCACTACTTAACTGCATTTCAAACTGAAGCAAAAAAAATATTATTTGATGGGTCCCTTTTCTTCATAAATAACAATATCCTAGTCAAAGATCATGGGAGATTTTGCCAACAGTAAATTTCAATGTTTTATGTATTTTTTAATATTATTTTAGTTCCTTGTTAATAAAAGAAATAATGGTGCTACAGATAATTTAAATTGGTCATAGCAAATAAATGTCAGTTCTGTATCTACTTGCAGTTAGATTAAATGTTAATGAGTAACAGGGAAACAACACAAAATATGTCCACTAACACATCAGCATGAAACACTAAAATACTAAAACTGAATAATTAAATAAATTTGAAAGGCAGCAATTTAACAGGTTAATAATTCCATCATTTATATTATTTTCTATTTGTGAAAAGTAAAGAATGGAGATGGCGGCAGCAGTTTATTGCACCAGCAGTATTTGCGCCTCAGCAAGGGCCAATACAAAGAGTTAGACGCTATTTATATCCACCTAAGATTTCAAAGTATTTTTTAACATGGAACTGGAAATACACAGATTTTGTGCGAGCTCAATTTAATAAAAGTGTTATGTAGATGTGTTATGCAGATGAATTCCCAGGTATTAGTCTTCGCATTCTCTTTTAGATGAACCATAGCCATCACCCGTAATTCATAACATAGCAGGCAAAATATTTTGAACCAATACATCAACTGAACTAGCTAGCAAAACTGGATTAAATTTCTGTTCCTCTAGTACATTCTGCACTGAGACACAAGTATTGCCGTGAGTGGCAATCACATTATTCCAGGCTACACTGGAATATTCTGCTGGAACAAATGTAGAGCCGAGTTAGACCAAAGGTTCCTGCTAACGCCGCCTCTGGCAGGGACCAATATTGAATACAATATTGAATGCAATATGAAATTGATATATGTAGTGTAATACTTTCCCTGAATATAGCCCAACACCTGCCAAATCATCCTTTGGGCAGTTTTTGGATTCCTTTGCCCTCAGCACTAAGGTTTCTTGAATGAAGCTTCCTGGTTTCTTAGAAAACTCTGTCATGATAGTCCACATTTACAGATATTTTCACACAGCAGGACTCAAACCTGTACTAGACAAGTGCTAGTCAATTTACCAAGCCAAGTAATTTTTAGCCACTTTCTTCACTACTGAATAAGCTTGTTCACCTGAAACTTTCTGCCCCCTCTTCTACCACAGTAACCTCTCGTTAGTTTGCAATTCCTGTTTCAGAGTTTTTCAGCTGTTGCTTCACTCGCTCTCCTGCTCAGTAACAGTAGTTCTTCTCTGGACAAATTGGAGTCATCCATCATTTGCTTTGTCACTGCTCTTGTCCCTGAATCAAAGTCTAATCTGCTCAGGCACTAGCATTTGCTAGATTTCCATCATAACATAACTGACGTGATTTGGAGGCATATAGTGCTGAACAAAGCCTAACAGACATTGTTAGCACTCCAACTCAGCTACTGAACACAAGCTAATGAGCTTGTGTCTGGATTCTGAATGCAAAGTAATGTTTATTTTACTTTTCTAAGACTATTTGCTAGATTTCTTGATGCAAAAATTTCTGTCCTCAGCAATACCCTTCAAGATTTCTTCCCTGGTAGATAGCCAGAAGTGCTTTAACATGTTAATTTTTTCTTCTTCTTTTTTTTTTTCTCTACATGAAAGCAAAAAGTTCCTTTCTTTTTCCCTCCCACTAACATGAGGTTATGAATCCATTTTGCTAGTTTACCTACTTCATTCATGAAACAGACAAACTTAATACACCCAACTGTTAGTCTTAGTCTTCTCTTAAGAAAACTTTCCTGAAGGAACTCAGATTTTCAACCATTATCTTCTGTTCTGCTTAAAATTCCTCTACCTTCCCTGAAGTTAAAACTCACCAGCCCCAAATTCCATATACTTCTCTTCTACCCACACTACCCTGTTTCCCAGGCTAATAGTGCCATTGCTGCAGAAGCCTTATAGATGGCAGCAGTGTCCAACTTAAAATAATAATAATAACAATAATAATAACAACAATAATAACAAAAAACATCCCCAAGCATCCAACCGATAGTCTCTTCCTTCCAGCCTTTTACTGATGCTAGCCTAATTCTCTTCACTTTTACTTTTGGAAGTTCTAATAAAAAACCAATGTTGTAAGGTATTTTAGACAGCCCTTTGCATTCTGCATACCTTTTTTAATTTGCTGGGATGTATACTGCACTTGTTCACTGAAGAGCTTTGTGTCACCTTCTGTGAACTCTTATCTTCACTTACACAAACATGCCTGAGGAAGACAGATAGTATTCTGGATTCTTTGTAAAAATCTACATTTCATTAGCTTCTGTCTGAGCTGGTCATTTTCTTGCTTGACAAATTCTAAATACTTTGGTGAGGAATAATTCTTTTTCTTCCAATAGCTAAATTCTTGTCCCAGGTCTCAATCCTTTACAGGCTCCTTCTGGGACTTTAGTTAGCCCACTCAGATTAGTGACTGCAACAAGTCTTACTCTGACAGAAAGCATACCTGATTTTCGGTTTGCAAACCTGATCCTGTCTAATAAACTTTATTACCTGTTATTACAGAGAATCTAGTGAGGATTCAGAAGCCCCACTGGAAGAGATATTACAGAAAACACACGGTCTACACCCCACTGCATTCACAAGATTACAACACCAGCACAGACCCAGCAATGACTTCAGGTTCTCAAATCTCACTCAAGACAGAGATTAAGCACCACTTTGCCTCTGAGGGTCTGCGTTGAAGCTACTGAATGTAATTAGATGATTTTTTTTCCCTTACTGAAATGCAGTCAGCACTTAACCTACCTTATCACAAATTTAACAGGGAGACGTTGAACAATATTCAGGCAAATCTAGTCACTACTTGAGCAGTCGGTAATGCATTTGACTAGTAAACGAGCAAGTTCACTTGACCAAATTTGTAAGTGTGATCAAGCCATACTTCACTGTTACTTCTTCAGTACTTGTGGTGTTGGGAGTAGGCATTACTGTTGCCAAAGAATAAGGAAAACCTCTATAATACTAGTCCGTACAGACCTGAAACTTCCACGTGCAGCACTCCACCAACGCCTGGGCCCATTTCATTCCATGTAACTTCACAACTATACTCATGTTTATGCAAAAACCAAGTACACCATGCCATCGATGATAAATCAGTGGCTTTGCAATCACCTGTCTTTTTCACTGTAAGCATCCAGATGCCCAAGCAGCAGATAAATTCCCCACCACACTAAGTCACAGCTGCTGAACTAGTTTCCTTCAAGGTCCAACCATTAATTTCTCACAAGGTCTACTCAACAGGAAACAACCTGCAAGGCCAAACTCTGCTGCCCTCAGAGCTGGAAACAAGGCTAGCACACTACAGCCAGTCTCTTGCACACTACAGCCAGTCTCCAAGAGACCAAGGAAGTCATAAGAAACATAAGCCTTTCTTCATTTGAGTTCACCGTAAAGGCTCATTTCATAGTCAAGGCAGAGAAGCAAGAAGGTTTAGAATTTGGTTCCTGTGAAGTATCTATTTCTCTCCACTAACAGTAACAGAAAACAAAAGCCACTAATTCAGACTCCGGTGAAGATGCTTAAAGTAAAGTACGATGAATCCCACACAAGATGACTTGTGGAAACTATTATTGTGGCTTGGAGCTAGACCAGACCTATTCTTCAGGCATTTCTCCACTATCCAATACAGATACAAGGTTGAACACCTACACATATTTTAATAACATTTACTCCAGGTCTGGTTTTCTCTCCCTCTGCATTTAACTCTCACTGACATTAATGAGAGCTGCATGTGTGTGTATGTGCAGAACTGACTCGAGGCATTTTTACAGCTTGGTGTTTTTTTTTTTTAGTGTAATTAGAAAAGCACATTGAAATGCTTAATCTGTGTGTTTTGGGAGAAATGTTTAATGGTGGCTAATTAATGCATAAAATTTACATTTAGAAAACTAGTATCCTGGCACTGCAATAATCAAAATATTTACAGAAATCACAATAGAAAGAAAAATAAGATTATAAATGGTTTCCTGGCAAGGGTTTGTGAATATCTTTCTTTGGTTGGTTTAGGTGGTTTTTTTGGCTTGTTTGTTTTTTGAACCACAGTTTTGGATACACTTTAGTTTATTAACCAAATACGAACCACAACCGTATGTCTTTTCAAGAGCAGGAGGCAAACCTGGAGGCTGTAATTTTAAGTTACTTTTTTCTTTGTAAGAAACAGTCTGCAAACAGTGCACAATATTATGCCGGTCAAATAATTTATTTCCTCTATCACATCTCTATTTGTGAGTGTATTTACTTATAGCCTAGTTCTGCTGTTGCAAGTCTACAAGATTTTAAATTCTCAAAACACAGTAAAGGACACTCATAAGACAGGCTGTGTTCTACGCTATATAAAATTGGTTGCCTTAATGTTATAGAAATTATCTGGCACCCAAGATGAAAGCAAAGCTTTTACAAAGAGCCTCTTACACTGAAATGAATTAAACTTTGGGACTAGAAGAATCGGAGAAGGGAAACAAAGTGAAAGGAAAAAGTCTCTGTAGAGGTGAAAAGAAGGAAGAATAAACCTTCTAGTTTGCTAGACTTGATGATGTGTTGTTAAAACACCCCTTTCCAGCTGCATGTCTGCTTTGACTATTAGTTTTATTCTTTTTGAGAGACTTCATTTTGTTCAGTTCCTTTTGGGACTTTACAGCCAAATCTTTTCCTGGAGTTGGCCCAGAAGTTCAGCTCTTTAACACAAGATGTTTTGCAATCTGAAGAGGTTTCTAACCAATTCAAACACTGAAAGAGAAGAGAGAGATCTAGGTAGGAAAAAAAAATAATCATACTACACCCACTTTCTACATCCCAATCTTAGTTATAAATTGAATCCAAATAAAGTACTGCAGGGTCTGATGCTCAAAATTTTCCTTATTTCCTAATCAACTTGCTTTACAAGTAAACATCAGTTTCCCCCGTAAACTTTAGGCACTTCAAAAATAGTTTTTATTTCATTGGAGCTTTACTCTTGTTCTTTTTGCACACTAGCAATACACATCCTAAAGTCCATAATTTCATAGACACACAATCTCACCTTAAGTGAGTTCATCACCATCAAAGGTGATCCTTGAAAAAAATGCAGTAGGCTGCCTTTTTTTGTTTTATTCCCAGAAAAAATATATGGCATTTGGATCGAATCTAGCTCACTACCTGATGTCAGAGTAAGTTTTGTGGTTCACAGTTATGCTTTTTCACAAGAAGCAGAAGGAATACGCCCTCTTTCCTACAGATTGTGTACTGTATCACCAGTTCCCTCATTTCTCCTCTCACCTCACACTTGCTCCATAACATTAGCTGTTTATCCTCCTTAGCGCTTTTCTCAAGCTCCATGAACCCCTTGCTACATCACACCATTGACAACTGGAGCAGGCAGCATGTTCCCTGACCACTTTGGGTTACACACTACAAGTAGCTAGCTAGACTGTGTGTTTCCAAGACAGCAGACAAAACAGACCAGCAACATTGTCAGCCTCTCCCCCACAGAGGACTTTAATTTGGGTCTCCTTTATTAAACAGATTTTCATAAGGCTTGCAGGAGCTTCAATTTTCTTAGAGGACTCTTTCTCTCTCAGATTTGGGCACTTCACTCAACAAGAGAAGAAGTAGTCAGGGGATGGACAAGCACCAGGTTAAAAGAGAAGCGATTTCCCCTGCATAGGAGGGAATTTTGACGTGCAACTCAGTGAAACAATAGATAAGGATTCCTACAACATTGTATTTTCATGACAGACTTTTACATGTACATTATTTTCAATTACGAAATCCAGTGAATTTATTATCATCGGAAAAACCACAGTCCTTTCTGATGACATCTGAACCAGCCAGATTTCATTTTCTAAGACATTAAGCACTTGCCACGCCTCACCTCTGCAAATCAAAGGATGTGTTTCCAAGAATAACTCAAACATCCAAATGTTGCTTTGTTACTGTGGCAGGACTGTATATCTTTTTACACAGCTCTGGCTCTATGAAGAAACAAAATACAAGAAAACAAAATTAAATTAAAAAAAAAAAAAAAAAAACACACCAAAACACAGATCCACAGCTGTGCAAACAAGTGGCCTACTCCGAAATGTTTTCAGAATTTATCTTTATACTAGGTAAGTGTCCAGTAACTAAAAAAAAAAAAAAAAAAAATTATTTTGACACTTAGTAGCTATTAAGCATGGATAGCTTTTAGATATTAAAGATGTTTCGGACGCATGCAATCACAGTTTTCAAAGAATTCAGCTCTGGTGCTGTCCAGAGCTTGTACTAGCGTGGAGGTGAGATGTGTTGCTCTCATATCCTGTGACTACACTGCCCTGCTGGGTTGTACCATGCTGCCCCACTCCGCTGAAGCACACTATCTTCCAAGCAGACCAATAATCTCAACTATTCTTATTACAGACACTGTGTATCAGGGAGCCCTCAGACATTGCAACAGAAGACGTTGCAACACCCCCAATAAGGCCTTGAAAGCATTTCCCCACCACCACCCAGCTGACATCACACAAAACCCATAGTTCGCAAGAGACCAATATCCTGATGCCAGGAACTCCAGTCACTTCAGAGACTCTGCCCTGTCAGCTGGCACTATGCAGTTCACCCAGGGATGTTCTCCAGCACACAGAACCTAACATACACTGTCAGTTTTGCTGGAGGCTGCCGCAAGATCATGGTGGCAGCCACACTGCAACAGTCTGGACACGTAACGCTAGCATCGCAACTGGAACAACCTGCAGTGGTTTGCAAATCAGCTGCAAAAGGCACCACTATGACAACTCCCCAGGAACTGACACAGACCTGAAATCAGGTGGGGCCCTACTTCTGGGCCTGTAGTCTCATCCACAAGCAGATGAGCACCAGTCTTACAAAGCTGACCCCACAAATCTGTGGCACAGTAATTATCCACTGGCAAGTCCAGTCTTAATGCCTGCTGGACCAGGCACCCAAGCAGTTCTCCCTTTCGCTATCCATCATTTGAGATGCCCAAGAAAACAGCACAGCAGTCAGTAGGGCACAACCACAAGTGCCAATTTCCATACAATCCCACTTGAAAGGGCCATTGCACCTATTGTCATGAAGAGTACCATTTCATCACACCACAGAGTTTCAAAGATCACACATCCAGCACCATAGTTTTTCTTCATACAAATGAGTTAAAAGATTGGCTAGCACTTCTTAAGAGGAAAAAATAGCCTGCAAGAGAGGATGCTACAGTAACCTCATTTGGACTCTTCGATTGGAACATCGAAACAACCCTAAAGGAGATTAGTACAACTCTTCCAGGCCTATGCAGCCTGCCACTGAAAAGTACATTAAGATGAACGGAGATACCAAACAAATCTGTGTTGAAAAAGGACCTGGAGCAAGCAAAGTCTGAAGAAACCATAGTGAAAGTTGATGAGTTACATTCAATATGTAGACCATACAAAAGTTCTTCACCACTCTGTCTCAATTTTTTCCATGTGAAAAGCCAAACGCCGCACTAAACACACAGACATCTCCCACACATTTGCTTTGGTGGATAACATCATTCTACAAAGATTTTTTGAAGAGAAAACGCAGTGCAGAAACAGGCTGAGCAAACCCTGAAATTCTGAAACACTGTTGAAATTTCAATAGATTAGAGAAAGTATTTCTTTTTCTCTTTCTTTTTTTGGTTAAAAATGAATAAATGCCAAGCTGTCTTGCTCTCAACTGGAGCTTTCAATTATAAACATAAAAAAATAATTCCAAAAGCTGCAGACTTGAGAAAATTCTGAATAGCTTAAAGGTTGAAGTGGGACAGGGGAAGGGGGGAGGTAGACTCTAACAGCAGATTAACTCTAACCCTTCTTCAAATATGGAAGTCATCCCTACTCTAAAGGTCCACTTGAACAAATACGCTATGAAGAAGAGCCTCACATTGTAAGAACATGAAACAAAATATTTCAGCTGAACTTAGTATTATGCTCTGAAGAAACTGGTTGAATTGGCAAAGAACCTTGTTGGTAACTAAAAATACACTGTAAAAAGTAGAGTTTTGCCCTGTATTGCACAAGAGACATTCTGTTTTACACCAAGAAATCTTGTGCTAATATAGTATAGTACATTCTATGAATAGATGCCTACCAGTTTCCACACAGATTTGAAAGACCCAACAGAAAAGACATGTTAACCTGAAGTCCACAGCTTCAGCTCTCAAAGGTTGCATTAAATCACATAGGTCTACGCTTTCCCCTTGCCTGTATCCTGTAAAGAATATTGTTGTATTCCTATTCAATGGGAAGATTTGACGCTAAACCAAAGTACCCCAAATATTAAGATATAAAATCCCCAGAGTAAGGGAATTCAGAGAAAAGGCTCCAGTAGTAATCTTAACCAATCTTACGAAAAAAGAAGACACAATATCAGCTTTCGACACACAACTGTCTGACAATGATCAGCGCAACTACATACAATATAACAAGGGTAATATTGAAAGATGTTCATTATTTGTAACCAAGTCAGATTATATTAGTACAAAACCAGGAATTCATTTAATACATCTATTGTTTAATACTTAATCCTGCTTCTGTGTTTGCATATTTGTCTTTGTCCACAGAACACCCTACAAATACTCTCCCTGCAGAGGACTCCCCAGGTAACGGAGAGCCCACATAGAGGTTACTCAACCAGATTCTCTTCCAATACATTACAATTAATTCAGCACTTATAACCCCTTCCCTACAATAGGCTCAGGTCCAGAAATTCAAGAGGTATGTTGGTAGGCACGGCAAGAGAACAGCTTCAGGAACTCAAACTTCCATTGATCTGTGTTCTGCCACCATGTTTTGCAAAAAAAAAAAAACCCACCAAGAAATTGAAAACAAAGGGGAAAACCAAGCAGGCAAGAATCCCTTGCTCTAGCCAAAGGAAGTTGGATCTAACAACCCATCTGGCCTAACCGCACTGTTTCAAGAAGCTGACTAGCTGCTATACCTTAGAGGCAAGTAGAAAGAATGGAGTGTAGAAAAGAGCAAACCATATTCCCATCACTGGATAGATCTAGATTTTGTTTAGAGTTGTTACTGAGGTGTATGAACATACACGTAATTTAAATAAAAAAAACACTGCTTGCAATAGGAATGGAAAACAATAGGTTTCTTTTTCAAAGAGGGGAAAATGCCATTCTCGCATTGATCAGTGCTCTCTTCCTCAGCTCCTTTTAGTCAGTCATTCTGAAACAGAAGAAAAAGGATTCCAAGTCCCTCTCCTAAAGAAGGCATTTGTGTTTACATTGATCAGGATTGAGAAAGCGCACGTTAGAGTAACTGAGAATAAGGTAATTAGCTGTCTAAAGTAAGTGCTTCAATAATCACTGTTTCCCACAAAGTTTGTGGAGGAAGACATTTCCAAGTTGACACGAGACACCTAATTTCCATTTCCAACAACTGAAATCAACTGTCCACAAAGACGACGCAGCCTTTAAATGTAGCAGCATGCTGGTGAAATAAGAAGCAAGCACCAGACATAACCCATTGCTCTCCAGTTGTTTGTGGCATTTACATGGTAGAGAAGTTTTTAACCAGATCCACAACATACTACTTCAGAAAGCTCCTCAATATCCTGTTGATCCTCCATTGCATTCTCCCTGAAATGGTACTAGAGTGATGAAAAATCTTCCATCTTACAAAACCCCCTCCTGTAGAATCACATACTCTTTCTTGTAACTTACCTGATGCACTGCAGCGAAGTCCCTGAGGCATCCACATTTTTTACTATCAAAAAACCAAAAGATCTCCAACCTAGGAAACCTATATTCTGAGACACTTAAAGGCCACTGAATTTACAGACTGTTGTTAAAGAAAAGCAGTCCAGCATCCAAACGAAATTATTTTTGGAATACAGTTTTGAAAGGAATTGCTGCGTGCTGACAATCTGTCCTTGTAATACAGTAGTAAGAAAGCATAAACACTTCTCCTGTAAATGTGTATCTATGATCTGATAGTATATCCTGAAAGCAACCGTATTTCCTTAGAAAGAATACCACCACCAAATTTTATATATTTAAATTTAAAAAGGACTCAAGCCTGCATAGTCCAAAATTCATAATCACATCATGAAATTAACGATAACATGTGGCACAGCTTTGCATCACACCACTTTCTAAGGCCCCACCTGCAGTTCCTTTATTACTGCCATTGATTTATTTTTTTTGAGTCAGTAGACTGAAATAAATATTGCGCCACTGCAACTGATCCTACCTGAGCCATCAATGCCCTTTGTATTACTTCACCTGAAGTTAGTCCAGAGACAATCTGCAGTCTGCCCACTGTACAGAAGTACTCCTGGAGCACTATTCTAACACCCAAGGTTTAAGGTTGGCGACATACCCTGTTCTAGGTTTTACTAAATGATTAAGTAATATGATAAAAAAAAAAAAATTAAAAAAAAACAAAGAGATGAGCTTGAACCTGAGATAGATTTATACCCAATATAATAGTCTCAAATCTAAAACAGCCCTTCATAACTGAGACATTGTTAAGGACTTTTTAAGATTTTAAAATCACTGCATAAAAGCAACTTTTTTCCCATTATAATAGCATTAAAGGTCTGGAGCAAGTTTACACATTATAAGAACACTGCTCTCCCTCTTGGGAATTACTTACACATGGCATCTTTCTCCAACCTGCCTTGTCTCTTCCCCTCACATCCCAAAAACATGAATAATTTGTCCAAACACAATTTTGTCCCTGAAGTAGAAGTATCAAACATACTATGACATCTATTTCACTATGTTACTTTTCAGGTAGAAAGCGTTCAGATATTATTAGAGGTTTATACTGCCACTGATCAGAAGTTCAGATGAACTTATATTCTAGGACCTTTCCTAATGAAAGGAAAAAAAAAAAAAAAAGTCTTTTACAGGAAAAACTGAGATTAGGAACACTCTTTTTGTAGTGGGCTAATAGTGGATTCTAACTTCCCTAACATCTGAGGTTTTTGCCTCTTAAAGCCCAGCACCCACTCTGCATATAGCCCTTTGCATAATGAGCTATCCAGCAGCTCCATTCTACCTTATTTCCCCTCTATTTCCTCTACAGCCAGGAATTTGAGGGCCTGATCTAGCATAACAGCGATGTCAGTTAGCAACGTGAAATCAAGCAGCAGCAGCAAGTAGTAACAACATGTTCCCTGATATCATCACTAAGGAATTAATAATACACTATAACTTTTGTTTGGGGTATCTTGGTTTGTTTTTCTGTTTGTTTGTTTAACATGCTGATTCACTGAACCACAACGCAGGCCAGTTTGTGTCTGCAGCTGAAGCCAAGATCAGATGGGAAGAAGCATGCTTTTGTCCAGTCACCTTACAGAAACCCTACACTTGTAGAAGACAAGCAAGATGAGTGCTCAAATACAAAGGAACCCTCAGTCATTATGCTCTCAACAAAGCTGAATCAGCTTTTTCAAATAAAAAGAGCACAACTGCACCGCTTTGTACTTTTACAGCAAGATGCACGAGAAAGGCTCACTCCTCCAAGTGCTGAGTGTACTAACATCAACAGACTGATGAACATCAGCCCCTACAGTGCTAACAATACCAGAGAAACTCAGGTGGAACTCAAAGATGAATCCAAAGTTTCACCAAGAAATAGAACAAAAGTAACAGTAACTGCAATAAAACAGTGAATGCAAACAATTACTAAATGCAATACACAGTTTATAGACTTTTATTACCTGTATCTCTGTATAAGGTGTGTTGATACTGAATTACCTTAATGAAAATGAAAGTGTTGCACCGAGTATCAAGACCATGAGAAAATACCATCCCCTCTTATTTCATCTGCCATTCCAGCTGTCCTTCCTCTTCCTCTACAGCACAGAAACTAATGCTCTTTATTAGGCATTATTATTCAAATCTGCTTATAACATATGGCAGATGCACTTTGCTAATCAAGAGTTGTCATTGGAATACTCTGGGACTTCAAGGGAAATAGAATGCAAAGCAAAATGGCTGCAGACATCTCAGCCCTGCTGCCCACGGGAATTCGTGGCAGGATGACAGCCAGAGTGCCAAACTCCACATATACACAGCACTGTATGAGAAAGAAAATAGATGCATATACATCTCAGAGAGCAAAATCACTACGTTGTCATACTCAGACTGGGAAAAACACTTTGAACACACAGCACATGAAATTCTCTCAGTCTTGGAAGATACGTGTAACAGCTTCTTCTGGTGCACAGCTACTTTTCACTTTAATCCTGCAAATAATCTAACTTTTCTTCAATGCGTTTTGCCCTCTCTTCCATTTTGAAGTAAAATCACAAGGCAGTTAAAACAGGGAAAGCGCAAAACTAATAAAAATCTCCCTGTACACCTGCAACCTGTGTTATTTCCTATACAGTAGTTTAATGTCCTGACTGCCTCCAAACATTTCTATTGCTGTTAACATCTGCATGTCTACTGTTAAATAAAATCCTGCAATAATGAAAATAGTTATTTTCCATCCTTATTGTCAAATTTCCTCACCGTCATTCTTACTGTCAATTTGGGGTAGAAAAGATAGAGATTCTGTTCTCAAGTACACTTGTCCCGTCCCTAATAAAAATCAATTTGGTCTTCATTAAAATTACACGTGTGTATAGGAGGTCAAGACATGGTGAGCTCCAATTGTTTCCTGAATGAAAACTAATTTGCCAGTTATTGTCCAAAATAAATTATACATGAGTATAATCAAAGTTAATTGAAGAATGCTGCATGGTTTGAGCTCATTAAAATCCTCACAAATGCCAACATTAAACATACTGTTTGGTGCTTTAAGGAAAAAAGTGTCTTCTTTACCTTGCAAACAGCTATTAATATACGTAGGAATTCCTCAAAGCTAAATTAATAATACTCAGAGCAACTTCTGCGGTTACATGGAAGGTAGCACATGAAAGAACCCCCCTTCTTGTAACACTGTGTTTTCAAACCTGTTGGCTTAATCCATATTCTGCATTCCAAATAAAATCTTGGTCATACAAGTCACCAGGAGCTGAAACATTATGGGTTCCAGGATGTGATGTGTGGGTCACAGAACAAGAACCCATTTGAGCACAAGTCACAACGCTCCTCCATGAGCTTGTAACTTCTGGTTCAACTAAAGCAGTCCATCAGCAGGCCAAGCAAAACATTAAACTGTATATTTTTCAATTACAAGCCTACAAAATCTCTCAGAAATTTGTTCCTTAGCTACCTTCTCTGCAAATACTTTGAATCCTAAGAACGGAGTAAGTTTATCCTGAGTATGTAGGTTTGATCTCCTCAGACCTTGATCTGTGAGAAACGCACCTCCTTCTCCCTGAAATCACTTACCTACTATAGTACTATTACTTGCAGGTTATGACCTCAGAGAAAACAAAGAAGCCCTTTAAAATTACCTCCCAGGAAATAAGCAGGTTCGGCATTATCTTTGTTTTGCCACGAAATTTCTTACTATTTATAGGCTGATCCAAACAGTACCAAGAGGACTGTATCACCAAGTATCAACAGCGAGTATGCCCAGAGCAAAACCAGCTGTGTGAAACCCCACTTTTGTAACGTAAATGAACACCAACACACCATCATTTGACCACAATGCGTTTTTTTTAAACACTACCGCCTCTCCTTAGATCCCTGCTTTCAGAAACAGCTAACGTTTCCAAAGAGCTTTAAAGGTACGGCAGCCTGCCTGACCTTCCCCGATAACCTCCTCTTCGGAACTTCGCCCTGCCTCTCCTCTGCGACCAGCACCAACCGACAACCCGGAGACACCCCGCAACAACACCTCGGGGGGCCGCCGCCATCAACGGCGCTTTCTAGTATCTCCGGGCGGGAAGTTCTTGTTCCAGAGCGTTCCAGAACGCCGCCTGAGAGGGCACGCGCCCGTCACCCCCGCGCCGGCCCCGCCCCTCCGCCGCCTCCTGAGGGGGCATGCGCACACTGGCCCCCGCCCTCTGCCGCCGCCTGAGGGGGCACGCGCCCACCGGCCACGCGCCCCCAGCGTCGGTGGCGACCGAGCGGCCTCCGGCTCTCCGGCGCCTCCTCCGACATGGAGGAAACCTGCCCGCGCCGGCTGCCAAAACGCGTTTTGGGCGGATGGCAGGGGCGAGTGAGTGCTTTAAGGCCGTGGGGTGGTACCAGCCCGGTGGAAGCGGGAGAGGAAGGGGAGGCAGGCTCCCTCCCCTGCCCGCCGCGGGCCTGCACAGGACAACCTGTCCCTCAGGCTTCGTAGCGTTACGCACCGTGTCTTAAAATCCCACCAAAGTAGTTTAGGAGCCCTCACGACCAAAAGAAAGGGTCTGTCCTCATCACATCCCGCATGACTTCATGCAAAGTTCTGTTAGCTTTATCAGATCCCGACATCCTGCAGGTATCACAGTATCACAGTATGCTAGGGATTGGAAGGGACCTCAAAAGACCATCTAGTCCAATCCCCCTGTCGGAGCAGGAACACCTAGATGAGGTTGCACAGGAAGGCGTCCAGGCGAGTTTTGAATGGCTCCAGAGAAGGAGACTCCACAACCTCCCTGGGCAGCCTGTGCCAGTGCTCTGTCACCCTCACTGAGAAGAAGTTTCTTCTCAAATTTAAGTGGAACCTCTTGTGCTCCAGCTTGAATCCATTACCCCTTGTCCTATCATTGGTCTTCCCACATGATAACTATTCGAAATAAAAAGAGAGGTTTTTACAATATCGTGATCAGAGTTTGTCTGTGGTTACGTGTCATGATCGAACAGCTGATTCACCCCGACTTCGGAATCATAAAAATACCAGGTTTTGCATACCAGCATATAAAGGGGGGCGGGAGGGGGGAAGCCAAAAAGCTGTTTCCTTTACAAATACCAAAGTAAAGAAACCTTCTTTTGGAGTAGTCCCTCTCTGAAGAGCTCGCTCTAGAAAAATCTTTTTCGCAATAAACATGTCATACATAAAACATTGCTTTTGCTGAACAGCCAATACTTCAAGCCTCTTATCACCTGCAGTTACCTCCAGCAGTATAATTAATACTTAATCACAGCTGTGCTTTTCATAGACAATGATGCCTTGTGTGCTTTTGCCAAGGTAAAAGTGAATTATCTATTCTCACTTTATACATGAAAATCTGCTCTTCCAAATTTGTAAGAATTTGAGTAACTACGCTGAACCCAAATGTGGGTATTTGCAAAACTGAGCCTTCATATGTATTGATTCTTCTTCATCCACAAGGAATTAAAACAAGGAAGCAAGCCTGTAAAGTGTTTTCCACAACACAGGAATTAAATACATAATTAAAAGAAAATCAAATATTGCATACATCACCGGTTGTCATTTTCAGCTCAGTTACTCAGTACAGAAAATGTATTGATTAACTGCCTTTTACAAACATCTCCAAATTAATAATAAAATTAGCTGATTGGGCTAACTTGTTAAAGAAAAGTTGCTCTTTGCATATATTGCAGTTTAAGAACTACTGCAGAACACCCAAATATGAAAGGCACTTCTGTCATTCTGGGAAGCAAAGTATTTCCTAAACCAAGTAACTTAAAAAAAAAAAAAAAAAAAAGTCAAGGATTTCCCTTCCTCTCCAGGGTCACTCACAAGGCTACCGAACAGGGTATTTTATCTGTCTGAGTCCTGAAGGAAGACTTTCTATTTGGGGGATGCCAATCTTATTCCATTGGCCACGCTCACCTGGAGAAATAACTTTGCTTGCTAGTAAAAATATGACAGTCTGTCGATCAGCTGTGGTTTAAGTATTTCTGTTCGTTAGCATTTTGTTGAAACAGTACACCAGTTTTCTTTATGAGAGGGCACAGATTACAAAACTCACAACTGATGAAGGGCGAGAGATACCAAAGAAAATTACTGTCCATTACAGTGAAGGAAATTGTCCCTCACTTAATGACAATGTTCAACTCGGACCAGGCGCTGGATAGGTAAAAAGTGGAAAGGGAAACGAGACATTTAATAGCTCATCAGGGGTGTTTGTTGTATCAGGACAAAGAGCAATATCTGGTATACTATTGAAATATAAGCATTCAGAAAAAGCTAAGTGATAAAAATGTCCTGGAAATACTTTTTAGTATAATTCAGTCTCATAGCAGTAAATTTAAAAGCGTGTGTTTGTTATATATTAAGTTCTGTAATTTTAAATCCAAGGAAAAAGACTTTGCTCTTGTCTACTGTACCGGTTTAATCCTTTTCAGTTTCCGTAATTCTTTGGCATACCTAGCAGTATTTCTTTCAACTTCTGATGAATCTCGGCTAATGCTCCTTTTGTCTTACCACAGAGCCCACTGCATAAGCCCATATTGAATATTCTGCCATATGCATTTCACGAGTATTTTGATAATAGGCCAAAGTACTTTTCTATGGCCAGTTAAGGCATGGCTTGTAATTTAGAGGCTGGCCATTGACATGTTACAAGGATACACAAGGAAAACCTTAAATCACAGGGCAATGAATTGTATACTGGCCTACAGACCAAATCACGTTGACTTCTCACAGCAAAATAATGCCAGCCCAGAGCAAATGCAACAAAGTCAAGGAGCTCCGTTTGTGATACTTAGGGCTGTTTTTTAAAAATTACTTAAAAAAAAAAAAAAACAAAAAAAAAAAACAACAACAACAACAACAACAACAACCAAAATGAGCCATGGGAAAAAAATGAATACTCATACATCATGAAACCAGAATAATTCATCCATACTACAAGAAAATAGACAGGTTGGCCTGAACATACATGGGACGTTTTTTAACCTGCTGCCCTTAAGTACAGTTCAATGTTAGCAAGCAGGTGCCCAGAGCCAGTTGGGCTTTTTTTTAATGCCTTTCCAATTAATTCCAGTATTTATTCTTTATAACTAATGCTCTAATTAATGCTGAGTTTGCCTTTGAAACTTTAAAAACATTTTTCTTGTACCGTAAAAACATTTTTATTAGGATGAGTAATTACATTTAAAAGAGCAACTATCCGGCTTCATTTTCTTCCTGAGTTTGTTTTCTTTGGGTTTTGGTTGGTTTTTTTTTTAGTATTTCTTGTTGAAAGCGGACATAGTACTTGCCTTTCATCAGAAAGTCAGGTGTTCAAGTTTTACAATATTTTTCAGAGAGGATGATCAACAGTACAAAGGCTAAACTATCTACTTCACTTATTAGTGTTCATATAGCCGTATTTCTATTCTTATCAATAAATCTGTGTATTTGCAAGTCTTCCAAGTATTTTCACTTTTTATTTTCCCCAGTATTTTATAGTTCCCTTTGTTTTTCCAATATACTTTATTTTCTTGTAAACAGAGGTGTAAAAGATATATATCTCAAATTATTACATAGAATCTCAACCATTTGGAGAGATCATTAATTGTATCTCTCTCTTCCAAGCTGTTACATTGTATCCTGCATCCATATTCCTATCTCCCCCGAGCAAGTGTGATAGTATAAAATGACAGGATAAAGACCTTATCCTCTGTAAAGTTTCTTACTAGCATTAATCAACAAAAAAGTTGATATGGAATATAAAATATATAGCACTGACCCTGAAAAAAAAACGCTAAAATATCAAAAAAGCACATATTTTGCTGTAGTGAGATACTGAGAATAAAAAGCAGGAGAAATTTTTGCAATTTGTACCAAAGTCGATATTACTTCCTCTTTTCTGCTATCTTGCATTTTCTCATCAGACACTGTGCCAGTGAAGACAAAGGAAAATGTCATATTTAACACTGCAATATCATTATGCCATTCAAGTTCTAGGCACTATGTTTGCGCGAAGTACTGTGTGTGTTTGCTTGAAGAATGCTGGCATGCTTAGCAAGTAATGACCTTTGATATAACGCTCTTAATACCATCCACATTTTCAGCATCAAGTGAACACAGCCTATCCTGTCATAGGAAGACTTACATCATTTTTTCTCCTTGCATTAGCCTATATATATACACTGCTTTCTGAGTAGCACACAGAAACTCCAGGACCGCCTGCTTTTTTGCGGATTGATTAATAGCTTAATGCATGCTTTCTTTCCATTCCACCTTGGCTGCTGCCTCACTGATTGCCTGTACTCAAAGCAAAGGCGTCGCATGCACCTCCTTGTCTATTCAGAGCCGGACGTTTTTCCATTACCATCCATCAGGGTAAATCTGCATGAGACAGTTGTTTTGCTCTGGGGACAGACAGCTTTACCGTCATAATCTCCCCTCATCCTCTTTTCACTTCCACAATTGTGTCTTCACCCCCACCTCCCCTTGCAGCAGGCCAGATGTATTCCTCACCCTCGTAGCCCGCTGAAAGACACACACAGAGAACACATCTGTGTTCCTCCTGCTGCCATTTCCAGCCTCTTCTCCTGCTCCTTTCCATTGCCTCTTTCCTCAGAAGTGCATTCAAGCAGACCTTCTCCTCTGTAATCCCTTGATTCTTCCCCATCACCCTTCCTCTCTGAATGTCAGCCTGCTCCTTCCTCTCCTCCATAATCCCTCACTTCCATAAGCACTGACTTGTGTGTCAGCCTATTGCAGGCTCTAGCATAAAACCAACAACATAAGTAAATATGAGGCTTATTCTGAGACAGCTCTCGTCTTTCCTCCCACCTGTGATGCTGTGCACCATATGCAAGGTTTACAGAAACCCAGGAAGAGGCAGGCAGGCTCTTAAGATGTTACATAAAAAACCCTCTTCTGTCTTAATTAAAAACACCAAGCCCAACACGTATTTGCTGGACAGACTGAAGTAACCTGGATGAGGTTCTTTCAAGCTCTGTACGAATAAAAACGCCCAAAAGAAATGAGATGCTTTTTGCAAAGTTTGCTGTATCAGTCCATGTATTTGAGTGTGAAATAATAGCATTACTGAAGTACAATTTTCCCCAGCCATTCCTACTGCTACGCATTACACAATGCTGTATTCCACTCAAGGAGAGCTTAGAATACTACAGAACAGTCATTCATTTCTACAAAAATTATATAGGAGCTTTCTGAACAGATTTAAATTTGTGAGGTTAAGCAGGTATAGATTTGAAGAGCTAACTCCTAATCCCATTATTGTTAATGAAAATTTCCTGCTTCTTAAAATCGTAAATCACTTCATGCATATCATTTGTGACTTTGGATCTCCTTTGTGTCTACAGCGTGTCTTGATACAGGCTAGTCTGTTTATTTTGCCTGTGCTGTGGTGATAAGTGATGCAATCGGCACACTGGGAAGCAACAAGCACCGTGAGGGGGGGCTCAGAAGAAAATAAACTCACTCAGAGATATTAGGAAACTGTTGAATGAAGGAATAGATTTGCCAACGATTGTCTTTCTTCCTCCCCACTATTTGGATTAGGATCATTTATTCTTACAGAAGATGTATCTGTATACACAGAATCTACTACCAGGTGTTTGTATTTCAAGTTAGGAGTCAAATATTCCACCTCTATGCGTTTCATCCACATGATATACTGATTTTGAGTCAGAGTGGCTTACAGATAATTGGTCCATACGACAGAGAGAAATCGAGCCAGAAGCTCTCAGATGTCTCACTTGGATTCCCTCTGACCTTCCCAGCGTAATCAGTTCTTATGATTCTGAGAGAAAGTAAGTTTTTGCACATTCTTTTGAACTTTACTGCAAATTAATAAGCAAGTGCATAAAAAGAAACTAAATCAAGTTATTGTTACGTTAGACTGACTAAAATTGAACACTGTTCATCAAATAAAGGTTTTAACTGAAGTCGTAACTGACTAATGAGTTAACAATAACATGGACTGGAGTGAGTATTTCATCAAATGAAGAGGGGAATGAGTAAAACAGAAATCATAAGAGGCCTGGCATTTCAAAAACACCCACTGCAGAAAATAATGGAGATCGTAAGCTTTGCCAGCTCATGCCTTTGAGGCAGGGGCCAGCTCCGTAAGGACTGTGACAGCTTTGAGGTCGCTGCTAAAACTGTCACCCTTCTGCTGTTTCTGTTTTGAGCTAGCAGGGCTTAAAACTTTTCTGATGCAAATACAGTATAGTTGGGTAACATAGGATGACACAGGATGATTTACAACAAAATATTTTGTGCCAATCTACGCAAGTACCTTCACTTAGCTTGCACCTTCAGAAAATTCTTTAGATAAACGGTAAGAATGATCTCCCTGAGGAACCAGGAAAAGGACAATAGAGGGTAATGTGGAAAGAACGACTAACTCTTAGTCTTAATAATTTTCAGAATGTCAAAGTCAGAAGTGCAGCTCAGGTAACCAGATACTATCATTGTGGATAAGCACCTTCATCCTAATGAACCTCTTTAGCACTCAGATTATCAGGTCTGCGCAGCTGTGGAGTTTGTGCAAAGAGGAGCTGATGTCCCTCTTGACATGAGAGTGTGTTGTGGTGGTTCCAGGGAATGATTAATTTTGCTCCGTCTTTAAATTGCCCTCTCTTCATTGGAAATAAAGGGAGTTTATGAAGACCTGCTTCCCTACATTTGAACCAGACCTGGTTTCCAAGCACGGAAAAGCATGAAAGAGAGGACTTTGGAGGTACAGCAACAATATCCTTCCTGTAATAAGTTAACAAAGTGCTGGTAACTCCTCACATCCTGTCAATGTCTGGACATGTTCAGTGATCTTACATGTCCTTCTTCTTTGCTTATACTTTTCACCTGTAGACATATAATTCATAGACTATTTCCTGAATAGTCTTGTTTTACTGGAAAAAAAATTATCTAACTTGATGAAAGAATCTAAGCACTTGGGAATTCAGTTATTTATAGTGCTATTAATGTAAACCTTCAATTAAAGAAAACCATCAAGAGTGTCTCAAAGAAAGCTATCATCTTAAGCAAAAATTTTCAGTCAAAACAAGGCTGAAATATACTGAAAAGTAAGCATTAAGTGACACTTCTCAAGTCATATTTTGAAAAGCAATACATTATTTGTATTTTAGCTTCTCAATCTTTACATGTGTGCTATTTAAATATTTTTTCCTATGATTTTATTCATTTTTCAATCAATGAGGTTCCGAAATACTTTTAATGAAAATTTATTTTTCTGATAATCAGAGGGTCCCAGGAAGTGGAACATTAAGAGAAAGCTCTGAATAGTTTAAGACCTGTACTAAAAGAATAAAAGTGGGCAATAATGAAATTTCCAGCTTATTTGGCTGTCTTCCATCTCCCTCGCTTCTCCAGCACTGATTTTTCCAGGTTCTCATTTCTGGTTTTATTTGAATCTTTTTGAAACCTTGATCTTTAATACTTTAAATGAAAGTTATAGAATTATGTAATATTAGTACTATTATTCAAATCAACAAGTCTTGCAGCAAGCATCCAGAAATTTCAATATAACTTCTAATTATAATTCATGAAGTCTCTAAAAAATAAAGCTAAAAGTTAAGCAGAGGGTAGGGTACTTGCTTATGAAAATATTTACAAGAGTAATTCAGAGCAAAGAAATCATAGGGTAGGACAAGTACTTAATATTTGGTAAACATCACAACTAGACAAGAAAACTTCTCCGATAAACAAGTTTTACAGAGTTCCAGCTGTAAAGAACCATAAAAACTGTTATATAGCTCTGTTTGAAAAGCAAAGGTAGTGTAGAAATTCTTAGCATGGTAGATGCATTCTTATGCTAAATATTCATTGTAAAAGGATAGATTTCCTCTGACGATTTCCTTTTTCCCTTGAACACAGTACATTAAAAAAATGCTTTTACCAAAAAACAACCTCTACAAGGTATCTTTCTACTCATTCCATACCCCTCGAAGTTTATCTGAAAATAAACTTGCAGCATTAGCTCCCTGCTCAGAAAAACCTGTCTTTAGAGAAGCCAGTGATTTGCACGTGAGTTGATACTCCCAAAGCACATGGGGCACTGTAAGCAGATAAATATATATATATGCATATATATATATATCTGTCTCTCCAACACAGCCAGTGATCCTGAAATGTAATGTTCTTTTTCTGTATAACGATAATCACCTGGTACTTCACAGTCACTGCCTGAATCGTACACGGCTTCTATCATTGCTGTGCATTTGTTACTTTACAGACTTGGGGAAAGGAGAAATACAACAGTCCTTTGCTTCAAGTAACTCAACTCTGAAGCCCAGTGCATAGTGTTCAACCCAACTCACTTCAGAGACACAGAGGCTGGAGTGGGTAATTCTCCTGCCACTCCAGCTACTGGTCCTCAGCTCCTGAAACACAGGTCCCACGTGTGCATGTTCCCACACAGTGGGTCTTTTCTGTGAAACCGCATATGCTCAATTTATGTGATTTTTGAAAATGTTTCCATTTTACGGTTCTGTACCTGTTACATCCCCTCCAGTCTATTCCAGTGAGGGCTATTGAAAGAACCCATTTCTGTTGGGGCAGCTTAACAGTTCATGTGATAAACTGTAATGTGACTTTTCCATCACTGCCTTCATTTCTTCTAAAATTGAGAGCTATGAACAATAACAACTTCCACATTTCAGTGAGCTGTAAACTGCGTAGTTTAAAAAACCCCTGCCAAGTCCTCCACCACAGATCAGGTGAACATGGTGTCATCTGCTACTGTCACCTCTTCAGAATACCCCGCTGCATGGGAAGCCCTGGTCATCGATTCCCTCCTCCATCTCGTTCTTTAATACAGAGCTCTTCCAGGGGCAAACAGACCATGAATTCCAGCTCTGGTAACAGTAGCCACTGGTGATAAGAGAAGGTTATGTTATATTGTATGAGTTGACAGGACAAGGAGTAATGGGCACAAGTTAGAACACAGGAAGTTCCATTCAAATACACAGAAAAACTTCTTTATGGTTCGGGTGACAGAGCACTGGCACAGGCTGCCCAGGGAGGTTGTGGAGTCCCCTTCCCTGGAGATTTTCAAGACCCGCCTGGATGCAGTCCTGAGTAACGTGCTCTGAGCAATCCTGCTTTGGCAGGGGAGTTGTACTAGATGATCTCTAGAGGTCCCTTCCAACTCTGAAAACTCCGTGATTCCGTGAGTTGAAGTTTTGTATGCAGTCCTCACTAACCTGCAGGCTCAATTCCAACAATGAGCATTTCAATAAAATTCCTAGACTAGAATCAACCTTTGCTGCATACTAAAACGTAAACACAGGGACTTACGATGGAACTGTTATCACAACATGTTCATTGCTGTCCAATTTTTCCGTATGCAGTCCGCTTCTGGGAACCTGTACCAGAAACTGCCATGAGAAAGTTGTTTACTACACTGCATAATGATGTTATCTGAAGGTCTCTAATACGTCAGTTAAAAGCAACATTACCAATTCCAGGATTCCATGAAAAAAAAAATTAAATACAGATGCCTAATATGCATCTCAAACACCCCCCTAGTTTGACGGCTCCTGTCACGTTTATCCTATTTTTTTAATTTTGTAATCTAGTGACCTTTATCAAAAGGGCAAGTATTTTATGACTAACGATAAGACAGACACTAGAAAAGCAAACCACAGTTATCTGCAACTATTGCAAAATGCCTGTGTAGGGCAGGCCCCTTCCATGGTGCTGGGCCCCATATTTTACCTGCATGCTTCTTGTTTGTCCACCGAGACCATGAGCGGCAATTAATTACAGGATGCAGCATGCAAGACTTCTTCCTAGAAGGTGAAAGCACTACCTGGAAGCAGGGGATCGGGTGAAAGGGGAATGCTAAAGGGGCAATTAATGCAATGTTTAAAGGTAAACTATATAGTACTGGGGTAAGGAATGAAACTAAAGACTTTCCCTTAATAAAAATAACCACACACAGTGACAAAACACAACTACAGTGTTGTTACCCCAAACCTCACAGATTAAGAGTTGCATGGAACCGAAGGTTTCCACCTAGATAAAAAACTGGCAGTAAGATAAGAACCAGGAGGTGGGAAGCACATGGTGGAAGGTCACCACACACTGAGCAACATCGTCATAAGTGTTTTTACATACTTGAAAAAGAGGATGAATAATAAAGTGAGTGACAGTCTGCTGATAACACCAGAATATCAGCTAGTAAGGTAAGGCTGATTAATAGAAGCGTCATAACCCGGCAATATTGAGTGATTGTGGGAAGAAGTAGAACATGAAATTCATTGTAGATAAATGTAATACCGTGCACATGAAGAAATGTAATCCCACATTTATATACACAGCGGGAGGTTCTGAGCTGACTGAGATACTGGGGTTAGAACACATTGCTCCATGAGAACTTGAGCATGGTACTTCGTAAAGGTCATAAGGGAAATTGAGTGCTCTGAGTTATTAGGAAAGGAACAGAGAAAACATTATGATTCCTCATATCAATATGTGTTGTGCATCCACATCTTGAATGCCATTTGCAATTCCAAACCAGCTATCTGAAAAAGCATACTATGGATTTGAAAAGGTTGAAGGGCAAGCAACAAGTCTGATCAAAGGCATGGAATAGATTTTGTATGAGGAATAACTGTAAAGATAAACTTTTCAGTCTGGAAAAAAAGCTGACCAATAAGTTATATGCTCGCAATTTTAAAATTACCAACAGACGTGTTCACTTGTTCACTGTCTTTTCAAAGAATGAGACACCACACAATAAAACTACATTTTTATATCAGGTTTAAAACATAAGAAATCCTTCTTTATACTCTGCATAGTGAAGCTGCAAAACTATTTTGCAGGATACTGCAGCTGTCAAACACTGACGGGGCTTAAAAAGATACCCTACAAATTAAAGGAAGGTAAACCCATCGAGGTCCATTGAGTAGAGAGACAATCTTTGGTTCAGAAGTGCCTGAAGCACAAATTGTTAGGAGACAATCCAGAAGACAATCCAGAATTTTAAGGAATGATCACTACATGGCTTCCCTATTCTTACACTCCTCTCCTCCCCAGTGTTGAAAAGAAGGTAACAGGCTACGCAGACCTTTGGCTTAAGCCAGCAGAGCGGTGTGAATATTCTGAATATGATGACTTGCACATCTTTCAAAAGCCAGTAAAAAACCATGCAGGTCCAGTGGGTTCAGTTTTTAAATCAATCTTTTCTTATTCCATAAATGTAGATCAAAGATCTCAGCTTCTACTTTCAGGTGCTGGCCCCTAACAGCACATGGAAGAATCAAATCATGTTATGGGTCATCTTTCTCATCAGTGGAGTCAATGATTTCAGAATCTATGTGGCAATTTGGACTATTTTAAAATTTGTTTTTCCTCATTCTCCTTTTCTTTTGGCATCATAGTTATAGAAGAGGTGTTATATTGCAGATAAGAAATGAGAATGACTTAATAGGAAGGGAGAACTCAATAACCTTTTTTGCTTTCACTCCGTAAGTCACACTATCCCCTTCCCTTTCAAGTATCATAAATTTTACGTTTTCAATAAAGTCTTAACTTGTTAGGATCCAAAGGACTCCAAACTGCTGCTCCATTGCCTAGTAAGATGATAGCATCAACCACTTTTTCACGACAGCCATCCCTAACACAACGAGCAAAGTGTATTTGGATGTCAGTTGACAGCATTCTCCCTCCTGCTGTTTTTGTTTCCCGCCACTCCCCCTCCCCCCGAGTAATTTGTACGGGCTTCCACTGCAGCTTCAGAGTGCAAGAGACAAAACTTGGGACTCTTGGTGTCATCAGCAGTGACCTGCCACATAATAAATAGGAGAAAGAATTTATAGGCTCTGTCGACACTCCTGGGCATTAGCACTCAAGGGGGTACCTTACACACAGGACCCCGGTTATCCGGCCCTGCCTCACCGCCGCAGTGGCCCCAGAGCTCTCTCCCTTGCCATGCATTGGCCTCTACAGGGAACCAGGGAGTGTAGGGGAAATGCCTTGCGCCCAGGTCTTGTCCTTATCAGGATGGAAGGGCACAGAGCAGAATACACGTGTCCATGGTGTAGACATTGTCCACGTGCCATGACAGTAGTTTCAGTGTCACCAGAACAGTCTTCCACTACCAGAGGGTTCTTATAAAGAGACGCTAGTTCAGTTACAGTATCTATAGAAAAGAAAGAGCGTTATCAATGCTTTTGGTACTCTTGTCTGCATTTTCCAAGGGCATTCTTGATAAAGCACCTGCCTCCATGTTAGATTTCTATTTCACTTTGAAGAAGGAATATGCCAACCTCCCGAATCACTAAACCAGACAGAGGACAGAACACAAAACTGGTAGACATTGCTACACACTGTAAAGGACTTCACATCCTTCCCTCTAAGCCTGATGACACTCTAAGTCCAATGTTGTATGTTTACAAATAATTTAAGAGTTGTCTAACACAGAAAGGAAGAAATGAGAAAAGCTGCACTTTACTGAAAATGACTTATTCCTTTTGGCGATAAAATTTCCTTTTGGCGATAAAATTTCCTTTTGGCGATAAAATTTCCTTTTGGCCTACTCAGTAACAGCTCAATTTCCTATTACAAAACATCGTGGAATAAATCTATTTACTTTTTTAAGACTTTCTTGTGGTGAAAGTTCATTGCAACCTACAACAGCAACCCTGGTGATACAAGACCGGGATGCCACCTCACTTTTGCAGCGGATCACGAGAAGAGAAAGGTCAGGGAAATTTCTCCCTGGGAGCCCACTTTTTAACCCATTAAATGTGGAGAAAGAGGGAAGAGAATTAAGATCTCTCCCAGTCAGCATGAGATCTGGGGGTAGAACTCAGGTCTCCTCATGCTGAGAGTGCAGTATTTCTCTAAACATTTTCACAAAAGAAGAATGAATGTGTAGATGTCCTTTTCAGTTTAAAAAGAGGCTTAATTAAGGGAAAATAAATAGTCTTTAGTGCAGTCAGTCCGCTAGCTGAGCCAGGGAGGGGGCAGGTTAGAGAGAAATAATAATGTCAATAAATGGGAAATGAAAAAATAAGCATGGAAGACGTCTGTGCAGATGCGAGTGGCCCAGACAGACCACTCCATTATATCTGCTGCCATACTGATCAGGAAAAGACGAATGTGGAGGTGAAGCATTGCTGCCCTTACTGATACCAAAGCCTACAGAACATGCATTTTGTCACAACCAGTCTGTTTGAATGGGAAGGTTATTCTTTCTGAACAGATATTAGGTAGAACTCAATGACATGTAAGTTGTGTACAACACTATACGCGTTCGGTTTGTGGGATACCATGATACCTGCAGAGAGGGCACCTTGCTGACATCAGAAGACTGTTTATGCATATGGTGACAGCAACCAACAACTAAATTCTTGAATACAGGATTAATGTTTTCTATTAAAAGCATTTTCTGAGTAGACTAAATAGAAACTGAAGCACCGGTAGAGTATTAGCAGTAGGGTTTTAGTTAGCTGACAGAGCTCTCCAGAGTTTGTGAAAGAACTATGATACCAGTTTTCTTTTCAGTACTGAAGCCCCTACTTGACACACAGCACATTATACAAATGCTACAGCGACCAAGGAATCACCCAAAAGACGATCAGAGAAGGCTGTATTTTGGGTGTATGCGATGGACACATAATAAAGACAAAAACTTTGCTGAAACCATGAGGGTAAATAGACATAAATGCAAATACTTTTCTTTCCTGAAGATTTTTTTTTGTTTCAGGGATTTCAAAAAAGAAGAAAAGACAGACAAGTAGAAGAAAATACACATATTACCACATCTCCCCATACCCTAGGAGCCTGCAGATACAAAAAGCTGTTTTTCTGCACACATCAGAATAAAACCGCACAGTGAACAAATGTAGGCATGTTGGATCTATTTGGATAAGGATGAGACACAGAGTCCCTGGCTAATGCGCTGAAAGCCTGCTGACAGCCTGTGTGACTCTGCCTCTCACACACTGCCAATACTGAGGAGCTAACTATGATGACAGTTACTATTTGGAAATACACATCATTCCAAAAATGCTTTTTTACTTGCTTGAAAAACCTGTCAGAGCATGAGATTCCAATACTTAGATCCCCTCTCCAAATTATTATAAATTGCTTCAATGAAAAAAAAAAAAAACACATACAAGGGGTTTGGGAATTTTTTTTCTGAAAATCTAAAATCAGACCAAATTTAATAGAATGAATAATCAGTTCTCTCCCCCACACCCTAATTACTTGGTTGCTTTATTTATTTCTTTCTGGGAAAACTCCAGCTTTCCCCATGCATCAGTTATAAAAAAAAAAAAAAGTAACAAAATATGTCCCCCAAGGGTTGACTTCATAGAAAGTCTGATGCTTGCAATGCTGTGAGAGCTGCTGTCTTGTGATGCTAGCGATAACTGTCGTACACTAAAGTCATCCTTCTCCAAGCTCTATAAGAGATGAGGGGTTGCACAGGCTTGCACCTAATCTGTTTGTATCGGAAAGCAAGGCCTTGACAAGTGTATTTCACTGCTGGTGAAATACAGCCACTACTGAAATTCTGTAGAAGAAAAGGAGCGTGTCTGGGGGAGAGAAGGTGACAAATGTATTTATATCTCTTAGATGTTCTTTAAGTGAACTACTGCTTAGACAAATTCTGAAATGTAATTGCTTACAACCTAGAGAATAAAAATTTACATACCTGTTCTCATTATAAAATAAATTAACACACAGAAAATCAAAAGTGAATGCAAACTATTCTAACACAGTATTGCACTTATGATTTTCAACTCACAAAACCTAGGGAAAGAGAGTCAGGACTGTCATAGTTAAGCCATCAGGATGTTAGCAATGCTCCTGGAAAACTTGGATATTGCAGATCCACTGTACGTGACTCAGTTTCCCTTCCTTCCTAGATACTTTTAAGAGGAGAGAAAGGGTTAACATTTATGTTTATTTGCATATCTGTTTGGGTAGTACATCAACAGCCAACAGATGTTGAAGGTGGTCACTGCACCTGAGAAAGACAATAGAAAACACAGCAGAAGAAACAATGTCATCTTCCAGACATTACTTTTATCAAGGATCCCCTCCAGAGCAAGTTGTACAGGCCCTTTTTCGGAAGAGCACATGAGAAAGACAGATATTCTAATAACTTGCTGGAAAAGACAGAGCCTAACAGAGGTTCTGTATTTAGTTGGCGTGCAAACCGATTGAGAAGGACTTTGCTAAAATCATATCCTGGCTAAAGAATTCTACTTTCTGCAATCCAGATGATTTGTAAATGCCAAATGGTTCTATAGACAGTATCTTCCAAGCTCTAATTCACTGTTGATTGCCTGACTTTTCCTTTAACAGGTTAACTCCTCATTGCAGAGTTGATCTGGTGTCCGTGATGGGGCCGCTGAGCCAAGGAGAGACACTAAGTCATCTAGCTTCCCATCAAAAACGTTCTTACCCTGAAGGTATTGCAGGTCTGGCTTTCAGGGCCACTGAATGAACTTCTGTATAGGTAAATTGAAGATGTCCTTGCTCATTGCAGGGGGGTTGGACTAGACGACCTATAAAGGTCCCTTCCAACCCAAACCATTCTAAGTATCTCCAGCCTTTGGTAGCAGCAAATGACACTTCAAGAATAAAACCACATCTCCTTTTGCAATTAAAGTAGAGATTAAGCACATGTTCTGTCTGAAACCTCATTCTCAAGCCTATGGTGTAATAATCTGTGCATCCAATTAGATCTTTCCAGGAATTTAAAAAAAAAAAAAAAAAAGAAATCACTGAATGGGTAGGTTACAGCACCTTCATTTCTGTCCTCTGGGCTTCTCCATGAAGCCAACCCACCTCCCAGAAGCTAAGATCTGCTATTAGATAGGAGAAGCCTGTGAGCTGATTGGTGAGCAGGGCTGGCTGTCCTGACATCAGATTATTTTATGAAGGCAGATGTTGCCATTTCAATTAACTCTTCGTTTAACCTTTAAGTGAACTGATGAAAAGAAGCCACAGAATATGTGAAAACAAAATTACTGACAGTTGCAACTTACATCCTCTGCAGGTTTTCCCTCACAGCTGAGCTCAGCCGAAGCATCAATAAGCTTCCCCAACAACAGCTAGGTTGTAACTACTGACTTAGATCATCTGCTGCTGTACATCAGTGCAGCTCCAATGATTTTAGTGGTGCAAGATTTATTTGCATCAGATGATGATCGAGTCTATCATGTTTGCTCAGCCCCATTTAGCCCTCTTAAAAGGTCAACCGATGAAGAGCTGCTCAAAGTCCTCCAGCAAAAAGGAGTGAAATGAAGACTTTCAGCATCTCTAAATAAAAATTACACAACATACTTCACAAAAAGAAAAAGTAAAAACTTTTCTTAATGTTGTTCCATTAAGCCAGAACTATACCATACTATTTCAGACGCAGCAGAACTGAATTACATGGGAGATAACTGTTGTGCAGCCATCAGCAAACACTACAGTCTGTAAGTAACCTTATCTATAGACTGACAGCTAACAGTGTGTCCAAAGAAAAAACATTTGTACAAAAATGAGGTTACTTCCTCTATTACCTATATAAAAACAGATGCACATGGTACCATCCTAATTGCAGTAGAGCGATTCCTGTGTCCATTCTGTGACAGGTATTCCACTAATTTCTAAGATCTAAGCCACAACCTCCTCTAGCGTTCAAAGTTGCATTTGCAGTGCATTTCTCTCCAAGGACAAAATCTACTGCCCATCTGTACTTCAGCAGTCATAGAATCATAGAATGGTTTGGGTTGGAAGGGACCTTGAAGATCATCGAGTTCCTACCCCCCTGCCCTGGGCAGGGACACCTCCCACCAGCCCAGGTTGCTCCAAGCCCCATCCAGCCTGGCCTTGAATGCCTCCAGGGATGGGGCATCCTAGTACTTCTTAAGGAGCAAAGAAGAGCTGATGGAAATCAGAAGGGTGAAATACTGTTTGGAACCAGTAAAGGTATATTAGAGTTCAGGTTTCAGAGCAACGCAAGGACCTCAGTGCTTGCTACTCTGTAGAGTGTCCCCTGCCCCAACAGCAAACACACGTACAGCCACACGCTTCAGGACCAGTTCTGTGCTGGCATTTGCCTTCACGTTCCTCTTGTAAAAACAGTTTTGCCATCTGTATTTTTTCTACACACTCACAGAAATCAGGAATAGGAATTTTCCTGTGAGGTAATCCTACTCATCATTCTTGCCTTAAGGAGAGTTTACTCAGTATTTGGCCAATTTTAGCTGCCACAGTGCTTGTGGGAAGTGGCTCAGCTGGTTTGACTTCAGTGTATTTCCTCCTGTCTTTTGAGAGACATGGATTTCAAGCCATTAAAATATGATCATGGTCACTTCCATGACATAGCAAAAGACTGCTTAATAAACACACCCACTCAAAGTGTCCATTGGTAAATAGAGGAAAGCAAAAAGAGCATAAGGAAGACTACACTGGGACAGATCAAAGTCTATCCAGCCCAACAGCCTATCACTACAACGTCGGATAGCAGCTGCCTAAGGAAAAATGCAGAAATAGGACAATCACAGGATTGTCAATCAGTGCTTCCCTAAAGCACTCGTCCAGCCTCTGGTGGGACTAGAGGCACGGCTAGGGACTTCCTGAACTAGACAAACTACTTAAAGATATTTGAAGGAATTCCTTCCATTAATATATCCAACTAAGTTTGTGGGGTTTTTTACATTTGGAAACTTCTGGCACCCACAACATCTTGTGATGCTCCAGTTTTACTACCGACTTTGGGAAGAACCACCTCCTCTCTGTTTTGACCCAGAGCCTTTTTGTTTCATTTGATTCCTTCTAGATTCTGACCAGGAAGATATATTCACCTCCCTGTTTCCTAGATCTTTTCAGGCAGTGTTTTTAGGGTGTTTTTTTTCAGGCAGGAGTCCCATTTGTTCCTTTTATGAACCCTATTCAGTACATTTGATCATTCATGCTGCTCTTTTATGAGCCTTTTCCAATTCTATTACACCTTTATGAAGATGGGGACAGAGCTACGTGCAACATTCAAGATGACAAAGCACCATCACATGGTGTCATAATGATGTTTTCTGTTTTATTTTCATTCCTCTACTTTCTAAACCGTAGCAGAGCATGTTGTTTTCTGGAAGACTATAGGGAAATCAGCTGATCTTACCCCCAAACCTTGTTCTTGAGTTATAATGCTCATCTTGGAACAGGAGTCCAGGATCATTCCCCCACACCCCATCATGTCTCTCATGTTGCATTTACCTATATTTCACATGTCATTTTTATCACTTGGGCGCTCAGCACTGGATTTTTTATGCAGCTCTTCACAGTCAGCCCTCACCTTTACTCTGCTGAAAAACTCAGTATCACCAGTGAAACCTGCCACTTCCCTGCTCCCTTTCAGATCACTTGGGGACACATTTAACGTGTGTCCCACCACAGGCCACCGGGGTACTCTATCTACTGATAACATGTCTATGAGAAGACTTAATATTTCATTCTACCCTGTTTTCCTTAAGAAGTCCTCCATAAAGAAAGGTTCTGGAACGGGAACTGTCCTCAAACTCCTCTGCAATAAACAAAGCAGCTGAAGTCACTGAGGGGGTGGTCTTATTATCGAGGTTCTCTTTTTATACCACAATCATCTACCTACCCTCTAGTTTCCCTGGCAGATTTCCTCTTCCCCTTTTTGAGAAAAAGTGTGGTGTTTGTTCTTTATCCCCTCACAAGTTTTTCCCCCTTCGCCCTGTTTTTATGCCCTTATGCCTTAGACTTCTATAGTGAATAAATAATCCTCTTCTCAAATACAACCTGCATTTAAGACTATATGAAAGTATCACACATTCTAGCAGTACAAATGCTGAATACTCAAGAGTTTATACTACCATTACAGCAGAAAAACATGCTAAAGCATCACTGGGAGCAGGATTAAACCTTTAATATATGAAGCTATTAAAACAAAAACAAACAAACAAAAAACCACAACAAAAAAATTGAGATGCTACCTCAAAGTGGTTAACAAAATATCAAAAGGATAAGAGTCTTATTTATGGGAAAATATAATATATTTTACAACAGAAAAAGAACAAGAAGAAATCAGCCTGCTGAGAAAATGATCTACAAGTATATTAATAGAGACTATTGTGATTCAAAATTGAAAGAGCCAGGGCAAAAATAACAAAAGAAATTATCAGCACAGTTTTGCTGTTCAGCCACTGAAGGCAGAGATGGAAAATCTTGCAAGGATACATAAATCATGCAGAAGAAATAGTATTTATCAGACCAGAAGGAGTATTTACTGCCTAAAACGACTATGTAAGGACAGATAAACACATCACTGTAGTATACAATTAAATGCGTTGTAGCATAAAGCAACCTTCTATGTGCCAACCTGGATTTGTCAAGCAATGGAATCTCCGCATTTACTTGGGAATCAAGACCAGCCAGTGCAATAAAATCTGAACTTGAAAACTAACACACAAAAGGGCATATTAGCAAACTATCTTTGAAAGAAATGCAATTTTATACACCCAAAAAAATTGAAACAATATATATTGATAGCAGTGACCTCTATTGATGCTTGCAAAGCAGAAATTCACATTGGATGTGATACTCAAAAGCTGCACTCCTTACACAAATCAAATGCACCATCCTTTCTCCACCCCAGGCACGGGCTTGATGGCTGCACACAAAGCGCAAGCTCAGCAGAAGGGACCAGTCGCGTGCCCACACCAGGACGTTCTGCAGCACCAGTCCCTGTACCTTAGATGAACAACAAATGGCTGAGGTGAGTAGGGGGAACACCATGTGTCCTCTTCACTGCGTTTCCAAATCAACCACCAAGCCCCAGTCTTTCTCCATTTCCATTTCTAGGGAACTTCAATGTGTCCCCAGCTCCTACACAGGACTGGAGCACGAATCCCAGCAGCTAACACAAAGGATCTGGATTTGGTGGGTGAGCAGGTATGGGCCACAGATAAAATACCCATTTCCACTAGTTATTTCCTCTTTGTTTACTGTCGCCCAGGACAGTGCATCAATCAAAAGGTAATTAATCTGGCTTCCAAGAAAATCATAACATGGTCTACATCCTTGTGAAACATAAGCTGACAACTCTGTACACGTTTGTAAACATTGCGGAACACCTGGGTCTTACGCCAGGATGCCCGACAAAAACAAATAATTCAGATTTCTGACAGACCTGCAAAGATTTACAAATATGTCTTTCATCTTTTTAGCATTCCAATTTATAAGTATAAAATACCTTTAAAAAAAAAAAATCACAAAATCACAAACAACAACAAAAAACAACCACCCAACCACCTTTTAAAAGTGTCCACAAACAAATTCTCTTCTCCCCCCCATATTGATGAAAGGTTACCATAGAATAATAGGCACACAGAGCGAAACACAGAGCAAGATTCAGCGATCACAGAAAGGAGCAAAAAGAGAGGAAAAGAGAGCCCATTAAAGTAACTCTTCCTACTGTTATATCTTCTTTGGATCATTGTGCATTAACATTTCTGGAGCTTTGCTTTAATTTTCTATGAAATATTTTTAAGAATGAAAACCATGTACTTTATATTATATACTTGCATTTATCATGCTTAAACAGCAACTTGCTTCTTTGTTTCTTTCTTACTATTATAACTCTCCCAAAGATCCACATTAGGTGATAATACAGAGCATTCTTAAATACTGCTAAGCAATTACACCAGGAAAGTGGCTGGTTTTATAGTTATTAAGCAAGCGGGAGCACATTTAATTACAGAGATAGTTATCTCAGATTTCTCTGTAAAAGAGGTAATTCTGACCAGGATGCTACAGTGTAATGACACATTAATTCTGCTTTATCATGTAATTCAGAGTGTAGGCATTAGTAATTTCAATAAACTGTGTTGGATTCTAAGGTGGGATTTATGATGTGACGTGATAGTTGATTACAATTTAGTACATATCAGTATAAAAGACACTCAAAAAATCCCCAGACCTGCCTGAATGATGGGGGGTGGGGAAAGGAAGAGAACTCTGTGCCCAGAAAGTACAGCTATAAAGACGTCAGCATATAAAGCACAAAGGAGTCCACCCTTGGATGACTAATGAGTGAAATCCCAATGGTATCAGAGAGGTTACACCTGTTAACAACTGAGGACATATCGCAAAGATTTCACTCCACAAACTAAAGCAAACAATAGCCTAACATATATTTTGATAAATTTTTTTTAGCCTCATAATTACTTCTGTGCTTTACTGAGTATTTCTGGTTTCACTCGACTGGTGAACATCTCTTCATGGATGAAGGAAGCTACTATAATTGCATAAAAATAGAGAAACTAGTAACTCTCTATAAATAGAGAACACTTCGCTTTCTCCCCCACTCACACCCTCCCCTCTTGTTTGTGGTTTATCTGATATTGTATAAAACCATATAGAAAAATCTATTGTTGCACAAGAACAACAACAGCATATTTGAACAACCAAATTATCAACTCTGCAAGTTTAGGAATTCTAGCTGTTATTATATCATTGATTTTCGAATAGAACATACTGCCAAGAGGTTGTTTGTTTGTTTTTTTTTTTAAAAAAAAAAAAAACAAACCCAAGAAAAACAACAGCATAATAAAGCCTTGACTTTCTGCAAGTCTACAAATTAAATGGGCTGAATTCTAAGATAATTTTTGCTGTATTTTTGTAACCACAGAAAAATTTAGGAATTGTAAATTACTTGAAAAAAAAAAAAAACAAACCAATCAACCAAACAAACAAAAAACTTGTGCTGAAGCACTGAAACACAATCCCTGGAAGTTTACAGGTAACCTTTATATTTCTTCCTTAGTTTTTAAGAGATGAAGCTTTGCTATGAAGCTAGTATATAGGCTGCAAGAGTGCCAGTGGAAATATGCTTTTCTTCAGGAAAGTTAATTACAGCTTCTTTAAAAAGACAATTCATGAAGGCCCGTGCACTATTGACCATCTGTAACCTTACCGAACTGGTGGCCCCAGTAACAGGATGGTTTGTGCACAGATTTCTCCTCCAACTGCTTTTCAGGGGAACTCTGAGCACAGCAATACAACAGCATTAAGAGATGAGGCAGAGAAGAAGTGTCAGACCACAACCCCAAAAATTGAAAATAAAAAGGTCTGATAACTGAGATTTATAGTCATGCACAGATGCAGCAGAAACTCTGTCAAGAAATTGCGCTAAAATATAACAGCCAGCTAGCTGGTAGCGTTCAACCCACCCAAAACTAGTAGCAGCAAGGAATCTGCTTGGGAGCAGAGAAGAGGCCAGAGAAATGTGCTGCAGCTGGATTTTTAGCAGTCACAAAGCCGAGGGTGATTTATTATTATTATTTTTTAATAATCTGGGCAGGATTATGCAGGGTATAAAGGATATCCTGCATCTGAAAGCACAATGTTTTATAGAAACTCCAGGCTTCATCTCAGCCAGGCAACGTGTCTTAGGATGTCCCTGTTTCCAGATTTCAACAATAAGGCAAAATCTTCATCCCAAGCACCAGTCAAAGAGGAGATGAGGATATGTGGCAAAGCAACATGGCGAAACCTAGGAGGAATTAGCCAGAGGGGCCTGCTCCAGCTCCCTCGTCACCCTGTCCAGGGGAAGGGAAAAAAACCCACCACAACAACAACAAAAAATATCACTCTTTCTGTCCAGGATCACTCCTTGTGAGATACTGCACAGCCCCAAGATTTCTGTCTGAATTTATTATAAACAAACCTCTATTTGGTACTCTCCCAGGAGAAGCATTTCACAAACAGCAGGGGCTCAAGAGAAATGATCATAAACCAAAACCCTGTACAGAGCTATATTTTTCCGAGAAGGGCTGAAAAAAAAAGTGGGAAGTTATATATGTTTGCAAGAAGATGATATACATTTGATCTGTCTGTGTACGTCACCATCCCTTGCTAATATGATCTAGTATCAATTTTAGTTGGCAATTACATTCTGATTTTCAGAAAGACTTTGAGTTGTGCCATGCATTGTATCAGGTTCGGAGAGACGGCTGTAAATAACGCAGCGCGTATGTCCTGAAACGTAACATTTTACTTAGCGTTTTCCTGAAAGTGATTACTTTGCCCTCTGGCTCAGCCTTCCCCAGATTGCGCTACTGTAGTTGGGGAGAATTTGCACAGAGGCTGCCCACCTAATGCTTTCCCTGCCAACAAAAAAAAAAGCAAGGGGGAGAATGAGGGTGGTAGCCCATTTCTGCATTTTCCGGTACTGAATGATGTAATCATTCTCTCAAGGTCACAGACCACCTTGGTGGAGTCAGCTAGAGCTTGTGACATGCCGCAAATCACATTTCACTGGGCCATATTCCATTTTCTGTAACTCATTTCTGACATCCACTGCGACATTATGTCTTTAGGATTTTTTCATTTATTTGTAAATACTGTATTAATATACATTTTTAATCGCTTAAAGACCATCAGGAGATGATCGGTGAACATGATGGGGAGAGAGTTGCCCAACCTAAGCCTTTTGGGTTTTGTCAAGACAGTCTGCAGAATTTGCACACTTTATAATAGAATTTCTTAACTCAGTAGATTTCTCGTGTCCTATAAAATTTAGGAATGCTGCAAAGTACTGAATGGCTGTACTTGTTTTGCTATTTTTGTTTTAATCTTATGGATTTCTGACTTGCATTCTGGTGGGGCTTCTATTTTCTTGAAGTTATTCTGAAGTCATAAAAAAAACCCAACCAAACCACAGGAAAACGTAGACTGGAAAGGACATCTGGAGGTCATCTAGTCCAAACTCTTACTTTAAAGCTGTACTAGTTTTTCCAGGACTTTCCAAGGATGGAGGCTCCTCAATATCTCTGGAGCCCTGATTCCAGTCCTTCATCTCCCTCACTGTTTTGGCAAATTATTTCTACACAGTAAATATCTCACAACAGGCAGAAAAGTTCCTTTCTTGAAACTTCAAAGAGGACTGAAGGGACAAAGATGACTGTCTCAACGCTCCTGCAAATTTCACCCAGTCACAGCAAAAGAATGATAGCATAAATAAGAACCTTCAATCACATTTTATTATTTTCATACACCCCCAAGAAGGTTATGGACTTGGTTCATTACACAAGGTATACACCTTCTAGAGGTGAGATTTCACTTATAAGTGATTGCTGGAATGAGTCAAAATTCATGTCCTAACGCTGCACAGTTTAATCACAGGCCAGAACAGTATATTCGAGCACAAAAGCCAGTACATACTTTTAATTATTACTAACATGATTCCAATCTCATGGTTGAATGCTCTGTATGTGCAGTGCAAGACAATCATCGTTCACAGTGCATAATTTAGACCATCCCAGAAGATGCTTCCCTAAAGAACAGTTTGCACTGTATAAAATCTTCCTGTTGACACAAAACACAATCTCCTTTTTCCATTTTGAGTATTAACGCCAGAGGTTAATCTTTGATTTTACTCCTCAAACTAAGCATTTTAGTGTTAGCTCTCAGAGATCCACCTGCTTAAGAAACAGGCAAACTCCTGCATACGGTGTTTTGGGCCTCCTTGGCAGACTGGGAGAAGCAGCCATTATCTTTGGCCAGCGGAGTTTTGTCAGTTTGGAGTGCAACTCAACTGACAGAGCTAAGTAGCAGGTCCTAGCAAACGTGTAGTTGCCCTTTTGAGCCATGTAATTTACGTCCCATGAATCAGAGGTCTGCGGGGCCTTACGACAGCAGTATAATGGCCAATAAAGCTATATACATGCTATCCATATCACACCAGCACTCCTAAACCAGCAAAGCCCCTCTGGCCTAGAGGCTGCCACAGTTTAACTTGCCCATCTCCTTGCTAGTTCAGTGTCCCCTTGGAAACCCTGCAACGCTCCATTTTCTGCTACCCTACCTATAGCCACCTCTTTTTATAACCCCAGAGACCCTTCAGAACTCTCTCCCGCCTTACTCAGGCAGCTGAGGACTTGACTGGATGTATCCCTTCCTTCTCATCTTCTGTGTATTACTTGCTGGCTTAGACTGGGAACCTTTGGAGGCAATGACAGTACTGGCACGCTTCAATAGATTCTTATTAGGGTCTCAAGCCAAATAATAACAACTAATAATAACTATTATTCTCAACATATTAACATTATGATATTCATAATATTTCAACTACTATTATTCTTAGAATGTTAACGCTTACTAATCTTAATAATAGTTCATTACATTGCCAGTTGCTGCCTGAAGGGGTCCAAACAAGAGTGAAATACCTTCCTAGTAGAAAATACACCCTACAGTATGCCAACATTACCTTTTGCAGCCAGACTTGAGCTCCGATACCCATATTCTAATGCCACCAGAAGCTCACTGCATTACTGCAGCCTCAAACTAATGTATTCTGTCTGTCAGAAAGGCAAAAACCTGTAACTTATCAGGAAATTGCACAGTATAATGACTGCTGCTGAAAGGTCCAACATGTCAGAGACAATAAAAAAATGCCAGTTTTGAATTTCTGTTTCAAAGGGGTTCCCATCACCCTGGAGACAGGAGGCTCCCTGGCTCAGAAACACAATCTATGGATTTCCGCTATCAGCAACTGCATCAAAAATGACAGAGTTTCCCGTTCGCTCACGTTAACGACCTTCTCATAGAACTCACTCCAGCTGCCTAGAAGAGGATGACTTTTCTAACTGCTGATCCCGACAGCTCAAGCCAAGAGCTGGATAAACAAACCATTTAACTTTTGATGATGGGTGCCCCAGAAAGGCAGGCAGGGCACTGATTCTGCTCCTGACAAATACTGTGCCAAAGATCACAGCCAGGACCCCACTGGCTGATGATGTGATATTTGTTAAAAGCAAAAATTGTCTCAAAGGGGAGCACTCCTCCACAGCAGGAACAGGAACGTTTTGTAAGATGAGAAGAGCATGTATGAATGGAGAGATGCATCTCTTGCAGTTACAGTAGATACTTAACTTGTTTCAAACCAGCCAGTTCTTGTACTTTTATTTCTCTATTTGAGAAAAAACTGCAGGAATGCCAACCAGGCATGGCTGTCTCTGACATACACCGTTGCTCTAGCTGTACAGATGCTGGGGCAATAACTAGTTGTCACAAGATATCAGATGACTTCACTTGAGCTAAACTTGCCATTGATTTTATTGTGGTCTACATCAATGCTAATATCGGAAGGAGCAAAAAGAGCACGGTACAGTTCTCAGCTAACAAGTCACGTGTGTTGGAATAATAGTCTGAAAAGAAAAAAATCTTTTTATTTGTAATCCAAACGGAATTGCTATGCATATCCCTGAGAGGAAAAACACCAAATCCCTGAACTACCTCAGTGCTAACCTGGCTTCCAGCAGAATCTAAAATGCCCTAAGTCATTCAATATCTAACTAAGGAAAGACAGAAAAGCCCTTTTATAGACAGATAATGTGTGTCTAAAAGTGCATGCATATTTCAGTTACCATTCAAAATGTTACTTTTGTTGTCAGAATTATTCATAAAAATGAAAATCTGATACTATCAGCATATGTGAACTCTGGATTCATTTAACCAGCCACTGCTGTTGTAAAGTCTTTCATCTCAAAAACCACAGGCAAGCCTGAGAATGCTTTCAGTACGTAAGATACCATTTTGAATGCATCTTGTCACCAACTTAATAGCAATGTTTTACATTTCTATAAACTCTGAGGAGTCCCGTAATCACTTCAGGTATTGAAGCCAACCGCAGCAGCGCAGCTGAGACCAGGAATTGGACACAGACACCCATCACAAACCACTGAAAAAGTGATATCTCTCTAAAGCTCCCAAAAGGAGTGTGGAAACTATATATTTTTCTTCTCGTTATTTTTCATTTCTCTGTAATTCTTCACCTTGTTTTTCTCTACAGGAGCAGAAGAGTCATAGTACTACTAAAAAAAAAACAAACCAAGGTTTCATGGTATATTAACTCTTAAGCTGGAAATGAGAAACTCTTAAGTGTTGGAAACCTTTTCATTTTTTTTTCTTGCTTTATTTTCAGCTTGGTTTTGCAAAACCTGACACCCAAATCTGACTTGGCACTAGGATGTCACAAGAAAACCCACTGAAATCAGAGAAATTATAACTGTGTGAAACTGATACAGTAAGTGAGATGAAAACCATCCCCCCGAGCACAGAAGACTCGGAGGAAAGACTCAAACCACAGCTTGCTTACCTGCAGGCGTGCGAAGCTTTCCACAGCATCTCACCACAACAAATGTATCATGCAAACAAAACTCCGTGTAGGTAGCTAGGATCTCTTCTGGTATAGATCTTGTAAAGGTAAACATAGAATTTCAGAGCACTTAATGGAGGAAAAAACTGCTTCTAGCTCCACCGTACCTTTCTTCAGAGTTACTAAGCTTATTCCCTCTGCCAACCCCCTGCTGCAACAGAAACAGGAGGCATTAGAAAACAGGTAGCACCTGACCAAACCAGGGCCAGGTGAAGCCCATTCCCAGCAATGAGCCTGCCTGTCTACCAGGCTGGCTTCGAAAGCAGAGCTTCCTCAGCTACCCTCTCCCTGCACACAACTGCAAACAACATTTTACCAGGAATGGGAACACCTCAGCAATTTGCACTTGCAATGTAATATACGTGCAAATAAAAAGTAAAATGTCTCCCTCAGTTTAGTAATCTTGCTCCCTGCTAATTGTAGACCCCTACCCAACCCCACACATGGCTTAGAGGAGAAACTAATGAGCCTTAATTTCCAATTCAGGTGTGCCTCCAGACCGGGAAGGCTCTCGCTTGGCTTCATTTAGAGACCAAATCACTCATCCCAGTTCAGTTTTCAGCTTCAGTTAGATAATCAGTCAGGAGGACCACAATATTTACTCTTCTCATTTCCTTCTCTTCTCTCACCAGGACTGAAGTGGACAAGGAGTCTTGAACCCGGCACAGCTAACCAGCATTAACTGCTGCTGGGGGGAACATACCTGGACAAGTTCATAGAAAATAAATCCACCAAGTAATATTAAATCACAAGAAACTATCTCAGTCTCAGCAAGTCCAGGGGACACTAGCTGCTGGAGGATACAAGAGCGTTTTTGACTGACAGACTCACACTAGTCTTACATTCTTCCCTAGGGATCAAGGCTAGTGCTTTCCATACTTTGCTGTGCACCCTGAAATCACTAGAAACCCTCCCTAAAAAGCCACGGAATCCAAACCAGAAGGGAGAGGAGCAAATACGAAAGCAACAAATTGAACAGACTTAGCTGTGAGGGTCAAAGAATAAAAAGTAATTGCATGTTTAAAGCCAGAAGAAAAAACTGAAGCAGAACACCTGCAGCATACCCAGCAAAGCCTCATGAGTCAGTCTGCTGCCCACCCTCTCCTGGCCGAGGGACCAGAAACCATCCTTGTGGACAAGGGGGAAAAGGTGCCAGAGCAAAGACAGACCTAGACCGCTGCGCTGCAGGACCTCGTCGCCCAGCTGGTGAGCGGGTGAGGCCGAAGGCCACAGCATGCCCCTGGGCACAGGATTTGCCGGAGGGAGCGCTGCCTTCTGCCAGGGCACGGGGGCAGCACCGGCTGTCAGTTGTTTCCTGGAGCACCGGTGAGCAAACTTGAATCTCTGATTTAAAGAAGGTTGGGGGAAGGAAAAAAAAAAAGAAAAAAAAGAGGAGGATATTACTTCACTTACATGATTTTAAGGCCATGGTTTCATGATGAGTAGCACTAGCAATACTTGAGGGGTAATAAAAGGCTTAATCTGAGGTTTCTTTTTAAATGTGAAATCTCCTAATAAATTATGTATCTAGGAGAATAATCCAGAATCCTAGAAGTGAGGTGTATTCAGACACCTAAAATACACCCAATTCTGAGTAAGAACAGGAAATTTCTAAATACAGCAGCATTATATTCTTTTCAGAATACTCATTCAGAAAAGTTATTTGATTCACCGGGATTCTCCTTTCATCTCAATTTTTTTTCTTAAACACTGCTATGTATTCACATGTTTTATTTAACATTTGAAAATTCCATATACTTCATCATTTCTCTAAATGGCGGATACAGAGCCTGACTACAGCTATACTATTCATACCACAGTTTTACTTATTTACTGAGAATTGTATCTGTGCTTATATTTTATGCTCCCATACATTAAACTACAAACACTTAAGAAAATGCGCTGCACCCTATTATTTTTCATAACATTCATATTTTTGAAGAAAAAAAATGTAAATCAAGTGTTATTTACCAGAACCATTACAGAAACTGACAAAAGCTGAAATGAAGCTGAAAATCGGGGGTTTATAAAAGTTTCCCAGGACCCCAAGATATCATTAATATAGAAGCCTTGCCAGAAGACTTTTCCATGTTCCCTTCCACCTATTACCTCTGATATTTCCCTACATAAAAAAGATCTTATCATTAGCATTTGTGAGCCGGGTTAGGCACACTGCGTAAGCTACGTAAAAAGAGACTGCAAGGGTCTGCCTCCTTGTTGGCACCTACCTCCTATAAAATTAGAAGGAATTAGGTAGTTTATAGGGATCTGGGAATAGTAGTGTTGTTATTTTCCTTGATGCAAAGGAGTGCTGCCATCCCTCTAGAGCTGTACAAAACAGTCACTTTACTCTCACCAAGGAAGCTCAGCTCGCTCTCCTTTCCAAAAAGGAGTGAAAAATAGTTAATTCACTTAACTCTGCCATTCTTGTTTCACAGCCCAAATGAGAATGGAATGGAGCCCAGACAGGACCACCACTGCCCAGCGCCCCTTGGGGCTCCTTCCAGTAGGACTTTGGAAGGAAAGGAGGAACATGCTGGGGCTGGGTAAAGTGGGGAGAGGAGGTGGGGACAGGTTCTCCCATCTCCACCTCATTCCCTGCATCCTCATGACTCAAGGAGAGGAAGGTTAAAAAAAATAATTATTAAATCATTAGACAAGATACATTTCCTCTAGAATAGATTAAAATACAGCAATGTATCACCTGCACTCTACCATGTTTTGCCCAGTTAAATGTCCCTCTTAAACAATAAGGGGGTAGAAGAGAGATGCGTACACAGACTACTCTGTCCTTGGGAAATAATTTACTAAATTGCTGATGTGGAGCTGTTATGCGTCAGGGAAGAAAGGTGAGCAAATAATCATCCAAATCTATTTGAAAGTCCAATTTCAAAAATTGTTTTCTTTACTCGATTTGTTGCTTCCTCCTATGTGAATGTCACTGCACATCGCTGAAGGCCTCCTCGTAACCTTAGCAACCCTCACATCACAGCTCGGGCTGGCAGCCACAGGAATCCCAAAATAAGTTCCTTTAAAGTCAAGCATAATGACTGCTAAGATGTTTCCCAATGCTGGCATATGTAAGGTCATTGTGCTCAAGGAACCAGGCTTCTGTCTAGCTAGAGACAGTCAGATATTTCTAAGCTGCTGAAGCCTGAAAAGGCCGTTTTCCCCTCTTTCCTCAAAGCTGGAATGGTTCGGCTTTTCAGCCCACAGTGGCCTTTGTGACAGCAAAGCAGAGGCAGTGTGTGTTCACGGGGGTAATAAACCATGCACTAATCCCACAACTGACGCTAATTTGAGCAACAGTGTGCTTGAAGATTTTTTTTTTCCTTTTGTCTAATTAATTAACAGAAGTGACAAACCAATTCAGTTACAAGAAATAAAGAACAAAAGATCTCAGATAATTAAACATTAACTCAATGAAAATCCGTTATTCCTTCCACAGTGTAAATTGGTTTATAAATTTCAGTGCCCGGCATTATTGCTTTTCATCAGTCCTTGAGTACAAGAACTTGCAGGGCGAACCCATTAGAAGATATATCAAGACAAAAATGTCACACGTGATAAATTCATTAGCCACACTTTTTCCACAGAGGCATCGTTACTCTAGAGCTCAATGAATAATTAGTAAGCAAATTTTGCCTCGAGAGGGTTTTTTTGTTAACAAATTGTTTGTAAGGTGACTGTGAAGTTCTCTGATCCTAAAGTATTTGAAGTTCATTAACTCCTTCATTCTGAGTCCAACACAGTTAATTTACAAATACCTGGTTTCAGATAGGTAAAATTCATATTATATTGGTTAGTAACTTAAGTGAAATTATTTCCCTATTTCTGGATGAAATGACTGATCCCACCTATGTGGGACAACCAAAAGGCATGAGGTGATTCTGCCCCTCTACTCTAGTGAAGCCCCACGTGTAATACTGTGTCCAGCTCTGGAGCCCCCAAGATAGGAAAGGCATGGACCTGTTGGAGAGGGTCCAGAAGAGGGCCATGAAGATGATCCAAGGGCTGGAGCACCTCTGCTGTTAAGACAGGCTGAGAGAGTTGGGGTTGTTGAGCCTGGAGAAGAGAAGGCTCTGGGGAGACCTTATTGTGGCCTACAGGAAAGCTGGAGAGAACTTTTTACAAGGGCATGTAGTGATAGGACAAGGGGGAATGGCTTCAAACTGTAAGCAGGTAGATTTAGATTAGATATTAGATATGGGAAGAAATTTTTCCCTCTGAGGGTGATGAGCCCCCGGCCCAGGTTGCCCAGAGAAGCTGTGGCTGCCCCATCCCTGGAGGTGTTCAAGGCCAGGTTGGATGGGGCTTGGAGCAACCTGGGCTGGTGGGAGGTGTCCCTGCCTATGGCAGGGGGGTTGGAACTGGATGATCTTCAAGGTCCCTTCCAACCCAAACCATTCTATGATTCTATGAACTTAGTATAGTACTTTGAAAACCCATTAGCTCTATATGTGAGCGTCTAGCAAGCTGTAGTTTATGCCATTATCAGAACATGTATTTTCTCTATCACTGCTATTGCCTGCGGATCTCGGCTCTTTTGTTTCCATTGAAAGGAGCAAATGAAAACAAACACCTTGACAGAGGATAATTGGTGCTTAAAAAGGACTGGTTTACAGTCTGACAGCATAGCAAAAGTATCATACTGCACTGCTTGACCACTCGGAGAGCATCACCCTCGTTTTATTAGAGCAGCGAAGGAATATAGCTTTCACCAGCCACCCAGCACGACACACCGACAGCAAACAAACTTCAGTAGCGGGTCATACGCTCTTGCCACAGGCCCAGGGAAGGGCTGCACTTCACATTACACACAGCAGACAAAGGTCTGGGCTAAAGGTGAGCACGAAGAAGAAGAAACAGGAAATCTAGGCACCAAACTAAGGCAGAGAAGACAGAAACACTCCTTTTTGCTATTGCCCGAGAGATGTGTACCCTTCCTGCCAGTTCTCACTAGCTTCTGCTTAGTCTTTTAGTGACAGCTTCCTTGGTTCAAGCAAATCTGCTTCCTGTAGAATTTTGCCCCTTTCACAAAGCGGCCTCTATTTCAGAAACAGATTATTTATGTGACAGCTAGTAGCTGTCAGGGCAACACAAAAAGACAACACAAAACTGGCACAAACTTGCAACTAGAAGCGGAGTAGAAGAGGGGCAGAAACAGCAGGAAACCCTTCTGATCAAAGCCAAATGCATTTTCCTATCAGTAGGAAAAAAGTCCTTAGCCAAATATAGGCCAGAAACACTCCCTCTATTTCCACTCCCCATCTGTCCCCCACTTTCTACCACCTCCCTGCTATGTAATTTGATTGCTGTGGTTGGTTTGGGCTATTTGATTTTTTTTTTCTTCCCAGAAGACTGGCTGATTGAAGCGTGCTTCTGCTCCATGAGTTGCAAAGTCCTCGGGTGTTTGGTTAGTTTATCTTGCCTATGCTCCCAAGAATAAATTTGTTCTCTGGGGCGTGGAATTAAAAACTGGCAGACACAATGAAAGGATTTTATTTGCCTCTGTCGCATGGTCCACTGGGACTCGCTGAGGAATTTTGCCTCACACGTTCCCTGCTTGTGCAGCTGCCCATGACGTCGGTGATTTCCTTGATCTCTTTTGCCTGCCATGCCAGGCACAAACATCCAAGTGTGGCTTTTGCTCTTGCATGACAGATTTTATGCAGGACTTTGAGGACTATTTGCAACAGAAGCGGTTCAAGATCAAGTTTCCGTCTGTCCTGCTGGCCTTGTCTTTCTCCTACATGGTTGCATGCAATTATGGGATGGAAGAAAGGACCTGTGGAGCTGCTTTGAGTTCTGTCTCGAGATCTATGCTTTTAATTCAAGCTTCCTTTAAGGCGGCACACTCTCTACTCCCATACGTGAACACTCAGTTTATTTCTGGCATTTGGAGCATTGCCTGAAATTCTCCCCAAAATGCCAGAAAAGATCTGGTAACACTAATAGCAAAGAATGCGTTAGGGTGAATTAGCCGATAGCTTTTTGCCTCTATGTTTTCCAGACCTTCCCCGACCCGCAACGCTCTTAGAATACGGGAGGGTTTCTAATAAAAAATTAAATAACAGGATGTACATACAACCTGCCTTCTTTCTTGGATCCCCGGGCTCCAGCAAAGACTGACACACTACCATAAAGATTTAATGAAAGGCACAAGTCATGTCTGTCTTCTATTTCAGAAATAAAGCCAGTGAGTATAAGTAGGAAAGTAGCTATTTAAAGCTGGGGAGAAAACTGAATGAAGTGCACCCAACGGAAAAACCTTTCTAAATGATTCTCATACTTTATTTTATGCCACCTAGTTCTTTAGGTAAGCAAAACCCAACACACTTTTTATTTATTTCGTTGTGTCAACAAACCATTTCATCTATCAGCAGAGCTGATCTTGCTGCCAAACCATCCTTCCTCAGGGCTTAGAATTACCAAGAGCACCAAGTTACTATTTAAATAGAACAATTGACACCTACAACCCAAGACTGAAATCTTCTATAAAAGAAAAGGGAGCCCGGCTTGATGCACATAAGTGTTATTGAAATTGCAATGACCAAACCAATCCTGAGCTGACAATGTCACATGAGAGGATATTGATGAGAGATTAAGTGTTGGATCTAATTTGCTCTATTTCAACAGTAATTCAACATTGCTAGGAGAACAGTAAATTATTTTCTAACTCATTTATTTAAAAGGTCTTGGCCAGGATTGCTAGCTGCTTGTAACAAGCTTCAGAAGGACTGAATTAAAAATACAAGACTTCAAAAGGATCAAACAGCTACTAGAAACATTTAGGGGGAGGAAAGGAAGCAGTTAGCTAAACCAATCCACCTTGGGATGAAAAGGGTTGAATCAGAACCGAGGTTTATGTAACTGGAATGATTCTTACCTTTTGCAATTGACCATCACAACACATGACAAAGCTTAAGTTTGTACATTTTCTTTAAGATGTGTAATATCCAAGCTATTGGGCGGGGAATGTTGGCAACGCTGCTTAGCCAGGGAAGCCCAAAGCAGCAGCTCTGCATCTGGAGATTCCCTGGCCAGGAACAGGCTGGAGCTGTGGGCAAACCAGGCAGGACACTATGACTTAAGAGAGACTAGACTAACTTCAATACAGCTACTTCTGTTCCAGAAAATAAGTTCTTATATTCAGGACCACCCAGAACAGTTGCTCTATATAGCTGTGACAGAATACACTGAAGACCAAGTTTTCTATTATAGCTAACGATGGCCAAAACTGTGTAGATGAAAATGAAGGGGGACAAGCCCCTACACACTGACCTGCCAAATATGCAATTTGGATTGCTGAGCTGGAAGTCATCATCGGACATGCTAAGGCCCCTTCCACCACTATTTTTCCGTTATTCAGTTAACAGACATGCTCATGGACATATTATCATCCATCGACCATAAAACGGAAGTGTTTTCATTATCATTTCTACATCTAAATGACAAGGAAAACACTTCTAATAAAACTAGAACAGTACCTCTATGGCATTCCCCTATTTCCAGTATTTACTGGCATTCATGGAGAATTTGCAGAAGTTCTACATTTGTTTTAAACTGGAGCTATCTCCAATCTCACGCTATCCTGAGAGACTTTTATTTAACCTGCCTCACCCCGCATGCTGATCTGGTAGCTGCGAAACAGAGCGCATTAGTAGTGTTGCTTAATGATGTTCTCTCACCTGGGCGTCGGGGTCACCGAACCATCAGTTTGGAAAAAGAGCTGCCAACCCTCCCCCAGCCACACTGCATGGCAGTCACTGGTGCGGCACACAGTGAGAGCTGTCGGACGTTTTTCACACGAGTGGCCCCAAGATGTGACTTGTTTCTGGAGTAAAAAGGGCATCCTCTCACTGAGCACACTCAGAGAGGAGTGAGCAGCATTCATCACTCTCACCACACGGCCTCTCGTGTTCTTCCTCACGAATCACAGAGAGAGAGAGTATAGAAGTTGGGCAGCACTGCTTTTTGCACCTTCCAGCACCCAACCACAAACTCCTGGCAGGGTTGCTTTAAATCATTCCACACCACAGCAGCATCAGCAGACTGGTGTAACATACCGCACACCCCTAATACAGGAAAATTCACGATAGCATAGTGCCACCCCTGGTGTGGCCAACAGTCACCTGGTGTCCTAATATGCATAATGTCCTAAATGAAATCCCAAACACATCATAGAATCATAGAATGGTTTAGGCTGGAAAGGACCTTGAAGATCATCGAGTTCCAACTCCCCTGCCGTAGGCAGGGACACCTCCCACTAGACCAGGCTGCCCAAGGCCACGTCCAGCCTGGCCTTGAACACCTCCAGGGATGGGGCCTCAACAACCTCTCTGGGCAACCTCTTCCAGTGCCTCACCACCCTCACAGTGAAAAACTTCTTCCTAATGTTTAATCTGAACCTGCCCTCTTCCAGTTTAAAGCCATTCCCCCTGGAATGATTACATCTGGAAATGATTACTGGAAGTTGCAGTATCTTATGAACACCAAGCCCACCTCGCTTACGTGCAAAATACCTAAGTCGAGTGTTTGCTGACTCTCCAGGCAGCTGTCATTAACATGGTACGCGCATGTCTCTTTGCCCAAAGATCAGATGTTCTGCAATTTCTGTTGACTCTTTACCATATCAACGAACACTTTGTACAAACACATCCCTTCTTTAGAGACAAGGACTTGACCATTTCACTTTTTGTGAAATCCAGATCCTTGCAGTGATCTTGCTCATCTACATCTTAGTCAGATGGCAGGAAGGACAGTGGGAAATGTGTGGAGCAAACCCTTATACGACTCTTTCTGACTAGCTCATATTAAAAATAGCAATGTTGCGGTTGATCTTCTGTAGCATGCGGAGTATGACACAACACACTTTTTGATCTGCTCAATTCCCCCATCACAGAAAGGCTACCTTTGCTCTTAGACTATTTCTGTAGCATTCCAAAGTTGCAATTCAAAAAGCCCCTGAACGAGAAAGAAGCTAGATTTGAAGCTAGGCTGTGAGATTTCCGGAAGACTTATTTCAGCAAGTGAATCACCTTAAACCCCAGCCTTCCCGGGACTGCAGAGCCTAGTCCGGGGTTTGCAGATGAGTGATGTGGCTCTGCACGTGTAAACCCAGCTTCACTAGGGAAGAGGAATCGCATCTGGGCCTGTAACAGTAGACCTGTGCACTGGGAGGTGTGCTTCTCCCCTGACTCTTCTGGAAACTTTTATAGCAAATCTAAAAGCCATAAGCTTGTAAAGACAAGTGATTACCATCAACTGGAGATGAATAAACATTTTCAACCTCTTTTTTTTTGTTGTTGCAAATACTTTAAATACATAAATTGTAACATATTCTTCAATAAATACTAAAATTTTTTATTCTGCAAGCTTCTGGGGTTTAGTAATCAAGACAGACTGCACATTGCAACTTGGAAATGGCCTATAAAATTAAGGTTTTACCAAAAACAACTTAAGTAACAATGCTGGAGAAATGGACGTATCTATCTAAAGATGCCCAAGTAAAGGATTAACTGCTTTAGCGTTTGCAGTGACTACAGGGTAGATGATCATTGTCACAAAATCAAGAGACACTCAGAAATACAATGAAACGATCCAGTGTTTAAACACTCCTCTGCTCACAGTAAAAATCACTGTGAATCAAAATAGGCAACAGCAATCCTGAGGGCTGAAGTAGCCCTGACAGCATTTAACTTGACAGACTTCTTCCCCTAATGTGATTTGAATAGTTGCCTCACAGCATTTCTCCTTCCAGCCATATCAGGGGGAGGAAAAAAACCCCAACAACCGCCCATGTAGTATTCGAGTCAAAAGACAGATCTGATCAGGAATAAATTATGACAAATTCGTGTCCGATGAACCTGATACCCACTCCTTTTAGACTCAATCCTTCTCCTTTCTCTGCCTGCACACAGAGCTGCAGTGGTCCAACTCCCCGCTCCAGCAAGAATTGCCTAAGGATGAACTTAAACGTAAGGCTGAAATAACAGTAGTGAGTATTTTATTTTTTTTTTAATAGATCAGATTGCTAGTGTCACAGAAACTCAGTATGAATTCAGTGATTTTTAATCATCCTTCTATGGAGAAAAACTTAATCTAAATTTTAAAAATGGACAAGAATTTGAACTTCTTACATTTGATTAACAAAGCAGAAAATTTCCACTGGGATATGAAACGCAAAACCTGGTCCCATTGAAGCCACTGGGAAAGGCCTCAGGAGAAGAAAAAGAGATAACAAGCATCATCTGCTTGGCATTCCTGCTTGGCATTCCTACCTCCTGTGACCAGGACATGCTGTACCATCCCAACAATCAATAAGAAAATACAAGACAGACTGATTCTGCGTTCAACACATCTGGCAGTTCCTTAACTAGAAAAAATTGAACAGGATTGGCTTTTAAGGAACGAGAGAAGCAGCAAGCCAGTTCACTTTAGGAATACTGATAATTTAAGACATGAACTATAATGGAGATTTTCCAGTAATAGACTGGCAGGCACCTAACATGGTTTTCACAGGAGCTTAAGTCTGAAAAGCCCCAGAGAGTTTAATTAGATAAGACTTTCTTGTTAGCAGATCTAACAACACTGCTGTTTTACTTCTCTAGGAGAATTTGTAAGAAACTCTAGTTTTCACCTTTAAGAAGGTGGCTCTGGCAATATAGACTGTTGGTATCCTATTGCTGTAGAAACCACTGCTGAGAAAAAACAAACTCACACACCAAAGGGAAGACCATCGACCCAACACAGCAATTTCCACAATTCTCCATGATGCTCATCCACTTGCAAGTACATATTTGGAAAGCTCCCTTAAATGGTAAGAGACTGGGAGGACAGTACAAAGAAGAGCAACAAAATTTACTGTATCTTAAATATACATGTGTTCCTGAGAGCAACAAGCTCTGGAAATGGTCTAAAATGAATATTGCACTTTATTTTATTTAAGGCAATTATTTACCACATCTTGCAACGATATTCTCTGAGCAGAAGCTATGTAAAAGTGGTCTCAGTGCAATCATTCAATCAGCTCCCTCCATATATTCAGTGCCATATCCAAATAGCTTATTAAAAAAACCATTAATAAAATCTTTCCACATTTTACTTTTTCTCCTGCAGATCAATCGCAAATGTGGGAGAAGACTTGAATGTAAAATTACAATTACAGACTGAAAAAAAATCAGCACAGATCCTGCAATATGAGTGAAAGCAGAAAAAAATACACTCAGACAGGCCAGAAGTTTGTAGGAAGTTTAGCAGGACTGCTTCTTGGGCACTATGTAATTCCCAGGGGGCATTCAGAAGGTAGTAGTTAGGAAAAAAGTAATTTCATTCAAATCTGGGGCCTCTGTAATTGGCGAGGGCCACAAAAACCTAGTGAGAACAAGCAGGTCAACATCCTAATGGGCATACGTTCCTATCTCATGTTTCAGCTCTGAACGCCATCCAGCATTAAGCAGTTCGCTGAAGTACTTCGAGGTATCATTTTTTAATAAACACATATGAATTTGTAACTTGATCTGCACTTCAGTAGAAGCAAGATTGACAAATGCAGCTTGACATCAAGAGGAAAGGTCACCTGACAGTTATGAGCAAATTAACCACCTCTGCCATATTTCATGGCCCGCAGCCATGCAGATTGCCAACAGAAGCCACCCTTCAAAGTCAGCAAGTTTCAGCGTCAGACCTATTTCCTTAATGCCATTCCAATTCACAGAACAAGATGATACATTCTGGTTCTCAGCTCAGAGGCTGGGAACAAAAACATGAAACGACGCTACACCAAGAGCTTGATGGTGTTAATCATCGTTACAGCTTTGACTCTAGAGTCTAATATTTTACTGGGTGGATACATTAACTTTGCCCTCTGGAATACATGAAACTTCAAGTGAGAGCACTTGCAGAACTTTTTCCGTTACATGGCAAAAAGCCCGTCCCCGGGGCTCCAACATCACTGGACTCTGCGTTTAGTAGGTATTATGATCTCTTCTCAAATCTTAAACTTAAATCTTATTTTTTTATTTCTCATCTTAATTTATTTCTAATTAATTATTCTAAGTAGTTTCCCAAGAACTCAAAAGGCTCAAAGTACAGCTTTATTTTGAGCCCTCTACTCTGTGCCTTATAAAGGGAGAACAAAGATGAATGGGTGAGGGGCTGCACAAGGAGGACAGAGAACAAGACCTAGGCAAATTTAAATTGGTTAAAACCCCTCTTCTTCACATGCTGTGTATTAATAGCCAGTAGTAACCAGTGAGCTCATTTAAAAAAAAAAAAAAAAAAAAAAAAAAAAGAATGCCAAGAATCGGGAAGCTGCAAAAGCCCTGGAAATTGGTTTTACCACTTGTTTCCTGCTCACTGTTCCACAGCAGAAAATAAGAAAGCCGTGGTCTTGATCCAGGGCTAAAGCCCGAGATTCATCCGTGTTTTCCTGGGTGTCCAGACACTCTGTCAACGGAAATGGAGCCTAAAGCCCATGCCAAGTAAACCACTGAGGCTTGGGCTCCCTGCTCTGGACCAGCCCTGGGATCTTCCAGTCTTGCAGATTATGCACCAGGGAGGATCACCAGCATTTCCCAGTCTCAGCCCAGGGCTGAAGAAGCCCCAGGGTGCCCATATTGAACTGGGACTCTTCCAGCATCCACGCTGTAAGCGTGATCTAGCATCCCAGTGACTTCTAGCCCTGTGTGGGAGCATGTCTCTAGATGCCAGGACAACCGCATCTCCCCTCCCAGAAAAACCTACATGAAATTATTTTTATTTTTCTTTAAATATTACTTAACATCTCCCTTTGAAAGGATGTGCGTGCATTTTCTGTGTAACATTCCAAGCCCGAACACCACTGGAAGCTGTTATTGGCATTCCCGTCTCATGAAACACCTCTCAGCTAGGTTTCCAAATATGCACAGATTTTGGTTTTTTTATTTATCTTATTGTTAGTATTAAAGTTGTTTCCATATGATGGGACCGTTTGGGGGGAAAAAATATGACACATTTTATAAAATATAAACTAAGGGGATATGTAAGAAACCTAGTTTATTATCAACAGAAAAGACATCGGAGAAAAAGTACTCACTAGGTATTTAGCTTTCCATAGTTCTGGCAAATGAGTGTTTTGTTTTGCAGCTTTGGAGATTTTTAGTATCATCTTGTTGGCTATCATAACAGTAGAGAAATGTCATTGCAAGGTTAGACTCTCAGTAGAGTTCTATGCTAACAATTCTTTATTAAGATAATAAAATATGAATTCTAAATGTTTTCATGCCAGAAAGTCTTACTTTCACAAGAAGACAGTATTGTCTTCCTGATTTTGTTGCCATTGGAAGTCACGATTATTATGCCTGTATCATTAACTACTTTTCAGCTAAGTCTCTGGTTAATTGTTTGCTCCACAACAATCTTTTTCTCATTCATGCATTGTTTATGAGGCTTTTAACTGGCTTCTTGTTTATTGAGATCTGATTTACTTGATTATACTCTCATCCATTGTTTAAATGAAAAAATAGTCCTCATAGTTGTTACCAGGCTTTGGCCATTAATTATTGCAGCAATATTACCTCTTTTAGATATAGCTCCTTTCGTATTATTACTTTACAAAGATTTGCTTTCTCCAAATGGTCCATGACAGATTTATAATATTTTCTCTGAAACAGAATGCTTGCAGAGGGCTACAAACACATGAAAATAAAGGAAAATAAATAACAGAATTAAATGCATTGCTGGTTATGATACATGTGTTAGCCTCAATTCGGCTCACAGCTTAAAGAAATCATGCAGATGGACAGATATAAAATTAGTGCTGGGAAAAAACAGTATTTTGAGGGCAATCACATGAACAATAAAAATGAGTTCAAGTTCAACCAAAGCAGAACATTTTGGTTTTTATAACAGTCATACATTTTTAGTCAACCTAAATATTTGATTACCTAAAAAAAAAAAAAACAAACTTACTCTGCTTTTAAAAAATATAGACCAATTTTGAAATAAAATGTTTCCAATTTTTTTTCTATTCCCATATTTTTCTCTATACGTAGGGGGCTATTTCCATTACCATACCGCTCTTTGTTCATTAATGCCTTCTGAAGAATCACAGAAAAAATGCTCTAGGTGCAACTATATGCTACGTTTTAACTGCGTTTAGAGAGAAAAGTACATCAAGCTGAGGTTAGACGACCATTTGTTTAGTTGTAAGCATCTGACCTTGCCACTGCCATGGTCACAGAGAAGAGTTTAACTGCAAACGCTGCCTTTGCTGGTAGGGATGTACCCCGAACGGTGTCACGGCCCAATGGATTTGTGCTGAATGATGAATCGGTAAGTAGCTGTTTCTGTATTTCACCCCGGAGGGGACCAGACTAGCAAATGAAGCAATTTGTATACACATGCAGATTATAAAGCAGTCTAGATGAGTATTTTTAGAGCAAGCACGGTATGATGAAGACACAAAGTCACTCTCTCTGACTTTTCACAAAAAAAATGGCTTACCTGCGCTGTCAAGCTGTACTTCTTCACATCCAATCAAACCCAGCTCCTGCTCACCACGTAGGGACAGATTTCACGTATATCGAAACTGAGTATATTGAGCTCACTTCTCAAGTCGAGTAAGTAAGATAAACCCCACTAGTATAAAGCACCTCCGTATCGATACAGGTGCATCCATGCTCAGGCTTATGCCTCTGGCTACAGAATGAGAACTGTCTAACAGCACTTTTAGTATAATCTATAGAAAAAAGAAAAGATAAAATTCAGCTGAGCAAATCTAAAGTTCCTCGCTTCAATAAAAGTCCAACACCTGAAAAGCACAGGCTGGGCACGACGCGGTTTTACACTTGCGCACACCACTTTAACCGAGTCAACACCTCCTCAAGGACAGAGCGCCCATTACTTGTTAAATCTCACTGGGATCACTTTCATTCCCAGACAAGATTAAGGAAACGAGTTAGCCACGTTTATTGCCATTACATATAAAGTTATAGATTTCATTAAAACCGGAAACAAACTTTAGGAAGAAAACAGATTAACAGAAAGGCCTGCCCTTAGCACCTCGGATTTGACAGTAGCAGCTGTACTGGTTTCTTGCTGAGGCTCTCCCAGTTATCTGCTAAAGTTGCTTAAAAGCCTCGGCTGCCTTTGGGAGTAGAAAGACTCTGCAGCAGAGTGCTGGCCCAGGAAATGCATGTGCCGGAACCAGGAGTCTCTCCTGCTCTTTCCTGGGCAAGAACCAATTTCCTCCCCAGTCTTCCACCCTTACCTTGCGTTTCTATTGCATTCTTCAGACAGCACATTCCTCCTAGCTCCAGGGGGGCATTCCCTATTTCTAACATTTTGCAAGACTTTACAAATTATATGTAATCAAGAGCATTAATTGCACTTGTGTCCGATTCCATTCTTAATTTCCATATTACAATGAACTTTGGATAGCAGCCACAGGTGATACCTTAATAATACCACCACCAGGTTAAGCATTTAGGGTACTGGTTCTAGATTTTTTTTCCCTACTCGGCTTTCTGCACTTCTCTTTGCCTCTACAGTCCTTGACAGACCAGAGGTTTCTCAATCGCTCATCTAGGCAAACCTGAAAGCAAAACCCCACTAATGGAATATTTAATACTGTTCCCATATTTCTTGTGAATAACTATATTATGTAGTTTTCTGAAGTACAACCAGGTTAAACTCAAATACAGTATATCTTGAATTCTGTAATTCCATTAGTTAAAAACACAGAAAAAAATCCAACCTTCCTTTTTCATTTGGCTTTCAGTAGCTTTACTGCTCATATAAAGACAATGATCTCCATTCTTAATCCCCATGTTAGAGACTAGCAAGATTTTAAGTTAAAGCAAGAGAACCTCTATGGTACTATTATGTGTGAGAATTAATATTATTATCTATGCAAAAAGAGCCGATACCATAGCACTGTCTTTCATTCTAGAAAAAAATAATCTGATTTTCGTCCTCTCTATTATACTGGCATCCAAGTTCATAATTTCCTACCTGCTAGCTATTTGAAATTAAAGCTGTCTCCAACTACCTTGCATTTTGAGGGAGATCTGGAAAACAAATCTACAGTTAGACTCATGCAGAGAATCAAAGCATCACATTTATGAAGACATTCTTTTCTGCTGAGGTAAAATTAATACGTTTTGCAAAACAAAGAATTTGCAAATAAATTGTGACTCATTCTGGATTGACAAAATATTTGCATGTGGTTCATGTTTTCAGCTGTGCATCTTGTTGAAGAGCTGGTTTCTGATCTAATTGAGGCTAGTAGGATGTAGTATATATAAACTTAACTAAATATTCATGTTCTGCCCTAAGGGTAGGAGCTAATGAAAGATTGACCAAGTTTTAAATTCAAAACTGTTTACTCTGTGCAGGACATTGAACTTCCATAGGCGGTAACTTCACACTTATATCGTGCTGCTCAGGATACCTCTGCCCCAGGGAACCTCACAGGTCTGTATCATTTAACAGCATTCTCTAAATGCTGTTAATGCTAACAGCATTTCTCTAAAAGAAACAGTGATTGCAAATTATTATTTTGGTGGATGTGCACTGTAAGCATACACATAGCTAATACTACAACACACGTCTGCACTGTCCTAGTATCTGTAAGACACATTTGTAGCAAGAAAAGTGTCCATTGTGGTCCCAGTACTAGGAGGAAGTGTAGCAATGACTGACTTAGGGTGAAGGAGCTGTAGGAGGCACCTTGTAACAGTTTCTTCTGTTTTGTAAGGTTTTACTGGAGTGACGCTCCCCATTTTGAACATAAGATCAGTAGCAAAAGATCCTTACTAAAGACACAGTAAGAGTCCCTGTAGCATATAAAGCATAAAGGCTGGCAAGATCTCTTGTTGCAAAGCTTGAGAAATTCTTCAACGCTCAGAGAAGGAAATTACCAAAATGAAGAGAACTTCTGCTTTTTAAAACACCAACAGCCATGGGAATGGTTCCTGATGGAGATGCCCGGAGGCAAGGGAGTACTGGGAACTAAGGAGTCAGCAGCCCCTTACCCCAGTAAACACAGCGATGCCGTTGGTAGTACCCAGCCACAGGGTAACTCTGCAAAGCCTGAAGAGCAAGACTTGCTTCCTCTAGATTTTTACTGGCCTGCCTGGAGCATTATTTTACTTTGCTTAGCTGTAACAGCAATTTTTTAATGACTAGGTGGCTTTTTATTTTTCGCTTAGCTTTGTATAATCGTGCGGCACAACCATAATTTTCATATGGATTGTAACAGCAAGTAGTTATTCTGTGCAGAATGAACCATTAATGGTGCAAGCCTAATGATGCAGCGCAGAGGAACGGGGACCCGGGATATTGCTGAGGCCGTGAGAACAGGGGCCATGGGTGCAGAGTAGACATAAACGAATGAGGTGATACGTGTGACCTTGCAAGTGGGACACGGGATGACACAGGGACCCCGAGGAACAGCTCACCAATGGCCAGTTACTGAGAGCTAAAGGAGTTCAAAGAAGCTGGGCAAAAATGGGTTTAGGGGTAATAACGAACACTCCTTCAAGAACTGCATGGGCAGCTCAGGGAGGCACAAAGATACCTGAGCTCTGGGCAAGAAAGAGCTGTCTTCTCTGGGCTGAGACAACCGCAGGACACCCTGCGCAGGCATGTGCCACGGGGTTCCTTGTTTGAAGACTAAGATACACGAGGAGACTTCTTCCCCTTACCCCTCTCCCTCAACCTACCGCTTTCCTGCTTTTCCTGTTTTGTGAATACAGAAGCTCTCAATCTGTGATTAAATGACTGCCAACAAAACCTTGATACTATGTCGCGCTATCACATATTCCTTTTGAATATGCATGCGCTACCACACAGAGAATATGGCTTCAATTTTCTTTTTAAGGTCCGAACTCTACATGTCTTTGCCTGGGGCACTGATAACACTCAAAGCTCCCTCTGCCTCTGATTGCTAACATACATTCCAATGAACCCCGACAAAGGCTTTTCATGGTGTGGACACCTACCCTCTAGGTATGGCACTGACCCTTCCGATTTATTTCACATGGGACACCCAACAGCCATCAAAATGGCAACACCGTTTTGTTAACAAACGGTGCTACAGAAAGCAGACCAAAAGGTTCGTTCTCAGACGTTCTTTCCCAATTGTCTCTGTTGATAAAACCTAGCAACAGCTACTGGTATCCTTTAAGAAATGTATGTAAAGAATCTAAACATCCCCTTTTCTTCCATTTTCAACATTTTTTCAGAAGTGTACTGAAGCTGAAAAATATAACCAAGCTATCTTCTTCATTTAATAGCTTTTCTGGACCAGTGAATCTATCCAATCCTGCTGACTTCTTTGTGTAATAATACGTTGCAGTGCAGAGAAGCTGATGATTCCAGGGACTCTTTTGCTAACAAGAAATTCTAAAAAGTAGTTAAAAAGTTAAGTTTCTACAAGACTTTTATATTACTTAGTATCTTTGCTCTGAGAAGCCAATGATGAGGTGAAAGAATTATTTAGTATTCCAAGAAAATGCATCAGAAATTATTTTTAAGTGAAACAACTTAGTTCACATTTACCTTCAAATGCTAATTTATTTGAGGAAGGAAAAACACTCACTGAAAACAAAAACCTCTTATCAAATATAAAACCTGCTTTATTTTTTTAACAGGAAAACATAAATATCTTTGTGTCTATATCTGTCTGTAACCTGTGAGTAAATGGGTCCCTTCATACTGGAAAAGAACGTTGCACATGAGCTCACTTAACAACTTTTGCAGTGCTAGCAGGAAATAATTCAAACAATTTGAGAAGAACCTTTACTGTCATAATCCTCTTCATTTTCTTCACCCAGCCCAAACCCCCTTCACACCCTTGCTCTAGCTGATATACTTCTTTCATGAGCAGCTCTCAACATTGTTTCCCTGCCTCTAAGAATCATAGAATGGTTTAGGTTGCTAGACGCTCACATATAGAGCTAATGGGTTTTCAAAGTACTATACTAAGTTCATAGAATCATAGAATGGTTTGGGTTGGAAGGGACCTTGAAGATCATCCAGTTCCAACCCCCCTGCCATAGACAGGGACACCTCCCACCAGCCCAGGTTGCTCCAAGCCCCATCCAACCTGGCCTTGAACACCTCCAGGGATGGGGCAGCCACAGCTTCTCGGGGCAACCTGCGCCAGGGGCTCACCACCCTCAGAGGGAAGAATTTCTTCCTAATACCCAATCTAAACCTCCCCTCTGCCAGTTTGAAGCCCTTCCCCCTCATCCGATCACTACATGCCCTTGCAAAAAGTTCCTCTCCAAGCTTTCCTGTAGGCCCTCTTTAGGTACTGGAAGGGGCTCTAACGTCTCCCTGGAGCCTTCTCTTCTCCAGGCTCAACAACCCCAACTCTCCCAGCCTGTCTTAATAGCAGAGATGCTTCAGCCCTCAGATCATCTTCATGGTCCTCCTCTGGACTTGCTCCAACAGATCCATGTCCTTCTTATGTTGAGGGCCCCAGAGCTGGACACAGTACTCCAGGTGGGGTCTCACCAGAGCAGAACAGAAGGGGAGAACCACCTCCCTTGCCCTGCTGGCCACATTTCTTGTGATGCAGCTCAGGGTACAGTTGGCTTTCTGGGCTGCAAGCGCACAGTCGTGCTGAGCTTCTCATCAACCAACACCCCCAAGTCCTTCTCCTCAGGGCTGCGCTCAATCCATTCTCCACTCAGCCCGTATTTGTGCTTGGGATTGCCCAACCGTGTGGTGCTCAGCTCCCTCTTCTATAGCAAAAAGAGCTCCACAAATGCAAAGCGCACACTTAGATCCTGCCACCTAAGCCTCTTCCTCATCTCACACAATCCCTGTTGTTATCCATCTCCTGCATCTCGTTTTGTAGACATACAGGCAGTGTCTTGTCTAGAAAGGTAGACAGATGCAGCTGTACCATAGAAGCTCTTCAAAGTCTGGGTACAATAGTGACACCCTGCATTTGACTCCCTGCCTAGTCTCAGCGGGATAACACAACTATATTTGGTATTTCCCATACAGAACCAGAACCAAACTGCAGCGTGCATCACGAGAAGTTTACAATTTAAATACAGCTAAAGCTAGAGATCCGGGAGAGCGCAAAAGGAGACTGATGTCCTTTTCATTTCAGGTATTAAAGTTTGGGGATCATTCACAGGGAAACTGTGACCTCCAATGCAGAGATGAAAGGTAGCAAAAGTACAGGCAAAAGAAAAGGCAACAGTGGCAGGAGCAATGCTGCAAGATCCCCAGAGCACTGGATATTTTCAGTGTCCACAAACACCTTCTCAGCGTGGCCATATGACATTGGGCAGATACTTTCGTACCAATCCATATACCCACCCCTCTGACCAATGTCCTCTGGCTTTCCCTTCAGGTCAGTCTAAGAAACAGTTTTTCCACAGACTTCACTCTTAGCCCTGCTTGCTTATATTAAAGCAGGATTTGGTCCTCTACGGTGTCATAATTTTTCAACTTAACTGCATGGGAGGACCATACCTGAGACCTAATAACTTTGTACTCCTCTTTAACAAACTATCTCTACGGTTAGAGCTTCTCCTTCATAGACACATGTAGGATACATTCTATCTGTTTCTAATTTATAAATGCTGGTTTGAAATACACATGCAGAACTCCACATTTAAACCTGGTTCCCCGCTTCTTTCTTTCTTTGATACTGCAATTTACCTTCTGGGTTCTCTACTGTCCCTGAGAAGATATAATAACTACTTCTTGGCAACTCAGTAGGAAGAGGGAAAAAGAAAAAAAAAAGAAAAAACTGGATGGAGTTCAGAAAACAGCAACAAAAAACCTATAAAGGACTAGAGAGACATACTAACGGGAAATTACTTTAAAAAAGCAAGTGTGTATAGCTTAACTAAACAATGACAAAAGAGGCTGTGGTAACTGGAAATAGCTGAAGGTTATAAACACGGAGGTGAATGACACATTGCCCCAGGTTGCTCAAGGGGGATATGACTGCAAAGACAAGGTGGAAATTCTTCCCAGTCAGCCGGAAGTCAGAGGAAAGAAGTTTGCAGACAACTTCTGTCTGGAGGAAATAGGAGCGCAGTCCTCTGCCCAGCAAAGCAGTGGGCATGATGGCCAGGATGGACAACCAGTGGGGAAGAGTGAGACTGGGAGAAGAGGTCTGGAACAGGCAAAGGGGATGGACTCAGGAGCATCCAGAAGCTCCTCACAGCCACCCTGCAATTTCGTAGTACAAGTTGCCTGGGTCCCTTCCAAACATCCTGCACAAGTACAGTGTGGCTTCACAACTTCAGCACTCTCTCAGTTGATCGAGCAGTTAATGCTGCACATTCATTAGCCTCAGTTTCTCACCCTCTCATCTTTGGAACACAGACTGGAGCCCAGTCTACCCTTTCCCTCAGGTTAGAACATTGAAAGAAGAATAAACAAAGCTCCTCTGACTCGAGTATTCTTCTGCCCCACCTTTGTGCAACTGTCTTATGTTTAAAAATTGCTGAAAACCCTGTTATTTGACAGTTATTTTGAAATCACTTTGAAATACAGAACTTCCTCTCATGTCTTTTTTGCCACTAGACCCACGCCTGTGGGCATTCACTCCCGTTTAACCCAAGTGCTACGGGCTTCGCCTCCATTGTTACCTCCCTTTCATCTATTTTCAAGCCAACAGAAAAGTGCCTCATGTCTAAATGCATTTCCCAGCCCCTCTGTTACAGACAGCACTTTCTCTGTTCTCAGGGAGAGCTTATAGAGATTTTTTTTCTTTTCTCCATTCTTTGTTTTTTGGTACTTATTCTGGCCATGCTCCCTTCCTGCCTAAATTTCCTAACTGTACAGTATTAGATACCTCAACCCCATCTGACTTGGCAGCAACATGTCCCTGTTGGTCTCGTGCAGGCTAAACCGCAAAAGATATTTAGATTCCTATCTCATATTCCTACTTCTGTTGTTGTCATTGTTAATCTGACCCATAACTCTCTGAAAAAGCAAGTTTTACAAAGCAGAAATCGATCATGAGGAAAACCGAGAGGACAAATGTCAACACTTAAATGAGTATTACGAATTGATTTACTTCATTCAGTGCTAATAAAAGAAAGATCATAAACCACATGATAGCGGTGGTAAAACAGAATCCATACCCCGACAAGTACTTAGGAGTCTTGCCAGGTATGAATCAGTAATTACCTTACAGAACAACGCTAAAGCTAAGATTATTTAAAATATAACCAGAGGAACATCAGATTGGTATAAGGAAGTGTATTACTTCTGCAAAAGGTATTAATGAAATACTGTGCCCATTTTTCAGTGTGTTCTTCAGAAATAACAAAAGACGGGTGAACGAAACAAGCTTTGGGAATCATCACAGTGAAACTCCTGGGAAGCTCAGTCTGTTTCAGCTTATTCAAGACAGGTCAAAGAGACGACTTGATCATGGTTTACAACAGCTTACAACCCAGTATGACAGATTCCATGGGAAAATAACTTCAGATTTTAGGTAGCTTTCCAGTCAAAAATAGCAGAAAAAGTTCCAACTGTTGGAGGCTGAAACTAATTGCAACCAGAAGGAACTTTTTTTTTTTTAAATGAGGACTAGAAGTCAACACTAGAAAAACCACCTCAGGTAGATGTTGTGATTCTTTATTACTTAGAGGCTTCAAAACAGGATCAAATGTCTATATTATGAGAAGCTGTTTTAACACAGAAGTTACGTGTTTAGTTCAGCAGTAGCTGAATGAAAGTACCTGACCTACTTAAAATCCTAATAGTCCTTATGCCTGCTTATGGTCTACAAACCTATACATCATTTCTGAGCGGCCATCAGGGAGAAAGCAACTGAACTGGGCAGCTTTCATTGAATCCTGCTTCCAGCAATAATTCATGTCATCTATCCTAATCAATTAGATGGCTAAAAATGGCAGATACTATAAACACCATTTTTATCTCTTCAAGGTCTGTGGTTTATGGCAGTGTAACTCTGCTACTAGAAGGCAAAAAAAACCAAAAAACAAAAACCACAAAACCTGTACTGCATAGCAGCAAGCTCCAGAAGAAACAGACTCAAACCAGAAGTACACTCCATGCATATCTAAGTGTCATAGGTCCCTAAGCTCCTCCAGAAAGAAATTAAAAGCCTAGGTCCTTGCCTAGGCTGTTCCAGCCACTGAGCTCATGAGACAGCTGTTCTTCACTGGAGCAACAGCGAGAAGACTCACTTCAACCTCTTTGGTGGCAAGGCCTTGGCCAGCAGCGAGTCCATCTTGGAGCTACTGGGCATGGGGGAAGCTTCTAGCAGCTTCTCACAGAAGCCACCCCTCATTACCAAAACCTCGCCACACAAACCCAAGACAAGAGTCTAATTTTAACAGCTAATGTTTGAGTGAATGGTTTGATTCTCAGGTCGCTGCTGTAAGGGGATGATAGAACATCAGAAAATGTCTCCCTGTAGACATTCATAAATTTGAGGAGATGCTATGATGTGCTGTAGCTTTACTAATTCTTAAGACTAAAGAGGATATTATATCTAGTCTGCTTAAGCTACATGTATTCATATGTCAAATGGAGCACTGTATTTTCTGTAGCCTGTCCTAGTCAAGTATACTGGTACCACGGCTCAGTGGCTGCTCCTTGCTTTCTCCATTTCAGTTTCAGGGTTGGGTGCAGCAGCATTCATCAGCAATACCTCTGCTTTTAAGAGCAATCCCCCCGCAGAGATGTTCTCCAGGCACATTCCCAGTTGGGATGAATGATTGATCTGACCATCATGGAGATGTGCTATGTCCATTGGCTACTTCCAAACTTTCGCATTGGGCTTGTTAGAATTTTACATGAACACAACTCAGCATATTGTCTGCCTGCAGGGTTTGGTTTTTTTTGACCAGAACGAGTATTTATAATACTTGCTCTTTGTAATGTGCCTTCTGCACAGTCTGCAGGGTCACACAGCATTTTATGTATTTCCTTAGCAGACAGATGTAATTTACATAAGGAATTTATGAAATGTCTATATAAGCAGACTCAAATTCATATTCATACTCTTTGGAACACTTTTGCCACTAACATTTCATCTAACAGAAACTCAGTTTTCCCCCAGGAAACTGAATCCAAGGGTTTAAACACTGTTTAAGCTAATTATTGGAGCTGAACACTCATATGGGGTAAATCCACCCATTTCAATAGAAGTGTGCCAATTTAATTCAGCTGAACATCTGCCTGTTGTTTTTTATTTAAATAAATGCTAGAGAGCTCTTTCCAATGTTCATAAAACTTAGCGAGAGAGGAAAACTAAGGGTTAAATGCAGCTGCTGCAAAACCTGACAATGTATTGCCATCTATGATCCCACATTAAAATTGCCTGAGAGCAAACCTCCCCACCTTCCAGTTTCAAGAACCCTTGAAGCAGAAGTGGAAAATCAGCTCATGAAGTCAGACAGATAAGGATAATTTTTGTTCTTATAATAGAAGATGTAATATCATTATTAGTGTTGTAGGAAGATAAAGGAAGAAATGTATATTGAGCGTATACAAGGATTATAGGAGTAATAGAAACACTCAACTGTGAGAAGTAGCAAGGAAGGTCTTTGGTTCAAGAGCTTACCTGGACATGGATCAGAGGCAAAACACTCTTCTCTGGCAACAGGAGCAAAGACCTGGGCGTTCTTCAGAGTTAAAGTGTGTTTGTATGTGTGAAGGTGGGTGGACGTGTATAAAGGAACTGACATGCCTTATTTCAGTTTCAAATATGACTCATCAACTTAATATTCTTCCACTTCACACATATCTACTGATGATTCAAACCTTTAGAAGACCATGTTAGATTTTGGCTGAACATTCAGTACCACAAAATCCGTACCGTTCTTTAGGATTTCCTACTGTTTCATTACCACTGAAAATGCCATGCTGATGCTGAACACAAAAGTTCCCATTCGGTTTGGATTTACGAGTCGGCACCAAACTTCTTGTTTCAATTAAGAAAATGCATTGAATAAGATGGCTGAACACACATGAAACTTCTTTTCAAAAAATCTCCCTGCAAATCCTTTTGTAAGTATATTTTTCCCTTTTTACTTCCAGTGTGAAGCAATAGGAGTTATGCCACCAACACCCCTGAAACAAGCCATAGCCTGTCCAAAAAAGTGAAAACCCCTTGTAAGCAACAAAAACCCAAGCACAAATAATTCTTAACAGTAGGGTTGAACATATTTCCATAGGGCAAATGTTACTTACGAGATCAGTGGAGTTCAAATACGTAACCAGAAGTACCTGCAGACAGAAAAAAAATCATGTTAGCATTCTAGAGAAAACCATAGAGAAATATGAAAAAATATTGCTCTAAGCTGTAAAATCATTGCTAGGGATGCGCTACGGTTTGAGCTTTGCTTCGACTGGGGAAAAAAGGTGGAGGGAGGCTGCTTTGCCTAGGTTTTTAATCCAGTTATAGTATAGAGGGGAAAAGTGGGCTTCAGGGAGCGCAGCCTCCTAAAAGCATTTAAATTAGGAGCAGGTAAAGACAACGTCAGCACTCGTAGCCTTAACAGGAAGACAGATTTCCTGAAAATGATAGAAATAGTGAGAGTCTGATGTTAAGGCAGTAAAAAAGCCTAGGCTCATTGCCTCATGCACATCAGTGGGGCGCCCCAACTTGTCACAGCTGAGGAGTTGGATACCAGTTGCCATTCTTATTTTGTAATTATATCAACTGCTGGAGTATCTGGAGCAGAATATTTAAACAACACCTCCACGTCACGTAGCAGGGTCTGGGTTCACCTTCGTGACTGAGGATACCTTTACCACCGTATGGCTGTGTTCAGCAGAGAAACACAGGCTCTCCAGATGGGCAAATCCTTTCAAATCAAGAAAGGGCAGGTGAAACACTTCCCCTGCCTCGAGGCTCGCTCAGGCCCCAATCTAGCCCTACTGCACATATTCAGAGTTAGACACAGTGCTCTGAGACCAAAAGCACGCCTGGACCAGGAGGAAGGAGTAGGCTGAAATGCGCTGGACACCACAAGGCACAACATTTCATATAATATTCAAAAGCAAAAAGCAGGACTATATTCCCGTTATGATCATGACAGAGTAAAGGGGCCATGTCAGCCCTCAAGGGAACACGTCTTACTCTGTTTATTCATGGCAGGAAGAATCCCAAAAGCCCATCAGCCACAGCATCCCCAAGTACAGATGCAGAGACTGGGCAGCGCAGAGAGGTGCTCTGCAGTGCTCTGTCAAGGGCAACGCTGCCAGAAAATTTTCTATAAAATCCGACACTACAGGGAGTGCTCTGCTCCAGGGCACCAGGGAAGGAGGCTTCAGTGATGAGAGGTGGGTCAATGCCCCGCATCATACCTAGCAAGCAAGAGCCCCACACTCTGCTAGAGTCCTGATTTGTCTAGAAACCGTGAGCCACAAAAATGCCAGCAAAGGTTTTTTTTTTCCATCTCTCTGCAAAACATCACAGCACCTGGTGGCTAAACTAACCCCTCTGCCTATTTACTTACCCTGGAGATATGATGTTACATCACTTATTTTTGTAGAAATAACAAATAGCTCAGTAGGAAGAAAACCCTTAAAACCAAGAGCATTCTTAGTGATTTAAAACTGCTGTAAAGGACCCTTAGAAGCTACAAGCTAATCTGTTGTCTTAATTAAAATCTCATACACATGCAGGTGGAAAACAATTGCTAGATTTACCAGGTTTTGAAACCATCAGTTTTACAATGCAGCACAGAACTACTCTGTATGCTTACTTCTAGTTTTGTGACCTCTCCTAATCTAAGGCCAAACAGATGGAAGGATCTTACTTTTCCTAATGCTCTACCTGTTCTCCCTCCAATCCTAATCCCAGAATTTCAGCAGCCAAACAAGTTTAAAGACAAAATATTTTATCTACAATACTGAAATTGCTCTGTTTCTTTCTAAGATACTTTGTTGCTGTGACAAGACCAGAAGAGATGAAATTCTGCTTATGGTTAAGATCACACTGACATTGGTTCATTGTTCTTGTTCGGAGTTACGAGATATTGTTTTCATGTATTACACAATGTTGCTATACCACAAGCTCCAAAGTTTTGTGTATCATCAGATATTTCCCGTTTTTTCTCACATGAAATTACCAGAATTTTTCAGATCTTTAAGTAATAATGTATTCAGCATTAAGTATAAGATTGACGGTGAACTGAAAGAGTTCAGTACAGCATAATATGTGTAATAATTGGCTTTAGAGGGGTGGAAAAACAACCTTATTGTTAAGGGATTTTAATGTTGGCACATACTTAGCATGCAAATACAAATTCATGCACATTGTTAATTTGTCTGCCTCACCGATTGCTCCATGTTATTAAATCTTTCCCATTAAACAGACCCTGGCAGGTTTCTGAAAGCCCTTCCTTCCAAGGAAGTTGTTATTAGATGGATATTCTTGAAAAGGTTCCAACAGCATCTCAGCTACATTGGCATTCCAGAATATTTATGAACACATAACAACTCAGTGTTGGACGCAGCTCAAGATGCAATTAACATCTTCAGAAAAGAAATTAAAATTGTATAAGGTACAACTGTATTGATTGAGTGAAACAATGATACATACTTCCACTTCTGGGGAAAAAAAAAAAAACCAACTTTTTCCTTCAGAGACTCCTCTCCATGGAATAACTTCCGTGACCAGGAATCAGGGTGACTTTGAATAAAAGCATCATTACATTTCAGAATAATGGTCCTACGTATCACAGAGGCAATGTCAAATTTAGGTTCCAGAATGCCATACTAGTACTAGTGTTATTAGGGTCACTGTTTTAACTCAATTGTAGATTAATGGCTTTTCTTCCAGTAGAAAGACGTTAAAAATTGCATAGAGGGATGCGTGCACAGGCTATAAGAAGAAAAGAAGGCCTGGGAGTACGTTTGTATTTGGGGAAACAGTACAATGTCAAATTGTCCCTTATATAAGTGCGTCAAAAACAAATGAAGAATATGTGAATCTATATCATTGTTTGCTATAAAAATCATTGCATGTAACTCTTCAGCCTATATATAAATGCCATATATATAGCTATAGGATCACTTCTGGTTGGAATGCAATGTCCATAGGCAGTACACGCACAAGAGCGATTGGAAGATCAGAAAGCTGAAAGAATAAGGTCTGTTTAACCTGAAGAGCAAGGAGAGGACACTGCAGCAGCTTTCTACTAGGTAACAGGCTGTTGGAATGAGGAAATACATCCAGCTCTGGCCCCCAACATAAGAAGGACATGGACCTTTTGGAGCAAGTCCAGAGGGGACCACGAAGACAGTCAGAGGGCTGGAGCACATCTCCTATGACAGAAGGCTCCGGGGAGACCTTAGAGCCCCTTCCAGTACCTAAAGAGGGCCTACAAGAAAGCTGGGGAGGGACTTTTTGCAACGACACATACCAATCGGATGAGGGGGAATGGCTTCAAACCGGCAGAGGGGAGATTTAGATTAGGTATCAGGAAGAAATTTTTCCCTCTGAGGGTGGTGAGCCCCTGGCGCAGGTTGCCCCGAGAAGCTGTGGCTGCCCCATCCCTGGAGGTGTTCAAGGCCAGGTTGGACGGGGCTTGGAGCAACCTGGGCTGGTGGGAGGTGTCCCTGTCTATGGCAGGGGGGTTGGAACTGGATGATCTTCAAGGTCCCTTCCAACCTAAACCATTCTATGATTCTATGAAAAGAATAACCAGTTCCCCACACCCATGATGGACAGGACACAAGCAGAAAAGGGCCAAAACCGCAGTTGCAAAAGACTGAAGTTAGATGCAAGGAAAAAGAAATTAAAAAACCCCACAATCTTTCTAACATTAAGAAAAGCAAAAATATTTCCATTGCTCAAATGCGAGGACTCCAGGGGTGGGAAGGAAGAACTGATATGGTCATTGATTTGTCTCCTTTTCTTTTGGCCACCACACTTTGTGTGTGTCTGTGCTTAGCTTGATGGTGGCTTTTCCTCCTCTTCCTTAGATTTGAAAGGCCGTGTTCCTCAGCCACCACGTCCCAACTTCTCAACTGTTGCGTTTTGGTTTGATTTTGTTACTACCTTTTAAAATTACTTTTAATTACTTGGCCACAAACCCCAAGTTCATTGACTAGACACTTGGTGGTCCTTTCCACACATATTTCTCTATGACTCCGTAAATTTATTACAGATTTTAAGATTCCAAAAGTCAAACACGAAATTCAGCATACAGTTCTCAGTAAAAGATGATCTATTCTAATCAGAATGTTTTGTACGGTTAATGCCTTTGCTTACCATTGGAGCTGATTTACAACTATTTATTCATATTTTGAGATGCTTTATGAAATTAGCTTTATCTTTGTGTAAAAACAGTGCTATCATGCAAAACCTCTCATATTGATACACAGCATCTCCAAAGCGTATTCCATTAGTTTCTCACAGCCCATTGTTTCCTGCATGATTAACGACAGCAACGTAATAGGGTGGTTTTTTCCAAAAGAGACTTACCCTACTTTGTTGTCTTACTATCAAAAGACTATTGGCTTTAAAACATATCTTGTATGTTTTAATCAAACAAAGGTGATTTTCAGTATATTTTCATACAGTTCTTTTATGTGATGAATCCAAGTAAGAGCTATATAGGAACTACCAAGCAATCTTTCACAGGAAATGCCAAACAATAAAATACTAATCAAGTAAAACAGTCAAAAGCTGTGATGAACCACGAGTAACATAGCCTAGCAAGCAACTGCTCATATTATGTCCATTTGTTGTCTCATACATGTCAAAAGACTTAGGGAAGGAGAAGCAGTTTTGCCCAACTGCCACTAATAAAAGTACTTTTCCAAAATTCATCTCCTTTTTAAAGGATGAAAAAATAAAAATAAATATGCAGACTGCCTTTGTTGCTAGCTCCAGGTATGACTCAAGGTAGACATTTCAAGACTGTACCACCTTTCAGCCAAACCCTCTGTCAATAAGGTTCAGAGCAGTCCCTGGAAGGACATGGAAGAAAGTAAATGTCATCTACAATAAACTGGCAATTACTGGGGAAGAAAAATGCTTTCTTAAGTGAAGTTCATACTCTCTCAAGCTGCTTCTTACTGACTTAGGTAGCTCAGGCAAGGAACTGAGTATAAATCCACCACAGGCTTGCATGTACGCTACAACCTTAAATGTATAGCTCTGTATTAGTACAGCATACCAGTGAAAAGACTAACAATAAAACTTCATGCTATGTACAGAAATAGAAAAGGGGGGGGGGGGGGATAAAGAGACGCTAACTGTGGAAAAAATGGACATTGTAGAATTAAACACATGTAAAGGGGAAGTTTTAGAACTTATGTCACCCCCTTAAATCCCTAAAACTTGGTTGATACTTTCAGTAAAATTCTTCTTCTAACAAAAACAAATTCTAACATGATTTTTGCTGTGATATTCTTGTTCATCTATCAGAAATTCCATGTTGGCTTTCTTAGGGTGACAGAGAAGGCGGCGAAACTGGAAGGAAGACCCTCAGTCAAAGATATGGATCACTTTTAAAAAAAAAACAAAACCAAACAATAATGAAAAATACTGCCCTTATCCTGACATTTCACCAATATAACTTCAAATGTGACAGCTGATGCCTAATTCTCCATGCATACATTACCCTTATTATCCAAATTAATATTTGCAGATTAATCGTGACACAGATGCAAATGCTCGAGTTGGTTTCTTGCAGCTCAGCTAAGATCCCTCGAAGCTTATTTGCTTAAGCACACTGGCACCTGAACTAACAGCATAAGCCAGAGGCACTTACCCACTAATACCAGGAGAAATAGTATCGGATACCGGACAGTTAAAGAATCAGAACAACAAAACAAAGAACCTCTTCTGACAAAGACGACTTAAATTCCTTAGGCAAAGCAGCATCTGCTTCCTTAACAGGGGAAAAAAAAAAAAAAAAATACGCGGCAATTAAAATGTCATTCCCCTGGAAGAAGATCAATGGGCCATACAAATGCAGAAAAATCGCAGTGCTGCAACTGTGAGTAGTTTGCCCCAAGTGTTAGGAAAGATTCAGTTTCCCTCTGATTTTTTTATCCTTCTCCTAGATAATTCCTTTTGTTTCAGCTCTGCCACCCTCATCTGGGGAGTAATTTCAATAGGGTTGCCTGTGCGAACAGGGACTGCTCACGTGTGATGGCTCTGAATCATCCTCTTGTACACTAATGACTTAACAGGTAAGTGAAGAAGAAGTGCTACCCACAAGTATTTAGCTAATAATTGGTTTTCCATGGAGAATCTCATACAACCAGTAATATGCTCCGGTTCGAGAACTGTTCCAAATACCACACTGGCAAATGCATTTTTCTGTCCATATATCCCAACATTATTAGATATTATTTTATTTTTAAACAAGAGTAAAGATGATCTAAGGCCCAAGTTGATGATATATTTGCATAACATATTTCAGCAAGGAATACATATAACATATGAAAAACCAAAGCAATCCAAAGCGTAATTTCCCTATAATTAACTAGTTTCAATACATTAAGAAAAATCCTGAGACTCTACAATAAATGCAATACAACTACAACCCACGCCTTCCTTTAAGTGCTTTCTTTTCCTTTCTCAGTTGTTTTTTCTTTAAGGATTCTGTATGTCAGGACAAGAGCTTGTCATAAGAGAGAATTTCCATTCTATGAAAAAGACCCTATCATTCCCAGATTTGTTTGGCTCACCCTGGAATACGGTCTTGACATTTTTACAGAGCACCGAATTTAAAACAGCAGATGAATCTGCAGGAAATCTTTTGCCTGTTTGCAATAAGGATGCTTTATTTCATTACTTTTAAAGCAACTTACGCTATTGGTGGGTAAAAGTTCTAATTAATATTTCATAATCATATATAGAAGCCCAAAGAAAACAAGAGCAGTGGGTCAGGGTTTGCAGTTTTGATGGAGCGAAGGCTGCTTTCTTTTTGAGGACTGAAGGTTCAGAAGGATTTTCAGCTGTTTTCCTTTTACGTGGTTTGGTTGTAGCCTTCCTAGGGCAGCTTTTTAAAGGACACAAGCTAATTAGGAACATAAGAGACTTCTTGAAATTGCCTTTCGACTTCAGTAAATGAGGAGCTATTATTTATGGGCTTTTCTATTCCTTTTGAGCCACCAAGACCTTTGCTTTAACTTCACTAGTTCTCAATCTAACAACGAAGCTGCTGGAACAGAGTTTCAGGATGGGAAATAAAGAAAATATAAGTTACAAATGTGGTGCTTATTGACAAGCGTGGAAAAAGAAATAAGGAGCAGCAGCATGGCTTACACCTCTGTATTTTCCCCTACAAAAGGTTTCCTTGTTTTGTTTTGTTTTGTTTTTTTTTTTTCTGAAGAACAAGGAAAATAAAATTTTAAATAGATAGTATAATATATAGTATAAATACTATTAACAACTGAACAGAGTCCAAAGGATCACAGCAGATTTATGGGTGTATGGTAGGATTTATAAATGCAAAATAAACCCTTCACCTGACAGTACATCTCACCACTAGAGAAAATACTTATCTTTTTATTTTGGAAATCTAGTCAGCTCTGTACTAAGTCCCTGACGTGTACCAAGGGAGGAAACATCCTCAGACTTGAAGAAGCCATTTAAGACTGACGGAGAAAGGTGGGATGTCACCGGGGAGCACTGCTGACACCTCCCTGTCTGGAGGAGGAGCTGGCACAAACATGGGCTGTAACAGACAGCGGTTGCAGGAAGTAGCTCAGTTCTACACTTAGATTTTGTGAAGAGTCACGGTGTAAGCATAAGGCAGCCCTATAAACAAAGACAAAAAGTCTGAAGAAAACACATCCTGCGCTTGACCTGAATAATCCAACCCTGTGCTAGAAGCAGCCTTTTTGCTTTGCCGATTTTACAGAAAAGCAATGTTAACAGTGATGTTCACCTGCTTATTTTATCATGTTCTTTCATGAATTCACTGCCTGATATATTTGTAGGAGTTATTAGAATTCATTACTTTCTTAAGCATGATGTTTACAGAGATGTTTTGCAATCTTAGGACCTGTGTTAGCGTTGTCAGAGAGTGGGAATGCACAGGACGAAATCCGAGCAGTACCATTCACAGCTGAGTTGTCCTGTTGCCTTTGCCAGGTTCAGATCAGAACATGTGTTACAATCTGTGCAATGCCATTAGCCTTTTAAATTTACCAGCCAGAAGACAGGATCAAATCTGAGCGTGTGAAATTATCCAGCCAGACCCTCTCGCCCCCTTTTTAATCAGTGAGCTGGCCAACAACAGAGCTTGCAAGTGCACTTACTGCTGAAATTTGCTGGATTTTTGTTTTTCTTTTTAGCTCAAGCAGCAGGGTTTGTAATATCCCATTCCCTTTGCCTTCCATATGCAGACACAGACCCTTAGACAGCTATCGGCCCTTGGGGAGAGATCGCCTCTGAAGGGAAAAGCTCAAGGCAGAGCACTGCATTTCTCTGTAAAAACACAAAGCAAGAGTGAAACACATTCATTTCCTCTAGGCAATGTCAGGCTGCAGAGTTTCTTCGTACATATTTACAAACACATGCATGTAAATAACAATAATGTTCAACCCTCTTTTCACTTTTCAAGATGTGAACTAAATAAGACCTCAGAAGTCTAAACTTGGGTACTAAAATAAAAATTTCAGCACATCTCTTTTATGACATTTTCACTGTTCAGACCCAGGGTGTTACTGGGTCCCCTTCAGTCCTCTCCCAGGCTTCGAGATGTCCCTGTGGAAGTGGCACACCACGTGCTCTTACCCCTGGGGACAGGCCAGACCCACTTGAGCCTACATGCTGGCTGGCAAGGAAGATGTTTGAAAATTATATTTATGAGAACTGAAAATTGGAAAGAAAACACTTCAATCCTAGGAGATTGAGCTTAGATATTTGGTGTCATAATGTAACTTGAGATTTGGAGTTGCCTAGAGAGACTATAAGTTGGAAAGGACACTAATTTTTCAGTTTTATGGAAAAGAAAAACAATCAAACAAACAAACAAACAAAAAACGAACCAAAAATGTAGGCAAAGGAGGAAAGAACAACTTCAAACAAACAAAGCCACGTATATACAATGTCCGAAGCTTGAGTGCCACAGGGAATTCATTTAGGTAAATCTTACAAAACAACAAGCATTTACCATGTCAAGATTAATTAACGCTTGTCAAATTATCCTCCATTTCCAGCAGTAAATCCTTCCTCCATAGTTAATGACACAAAGTAAGAGTGCACACGCTCAACCAGAGATACTTCAGAGAGAATGACTTCCTACAGGATTATTACTCCAGAAATCATCTTCACCTATGCTTCCATTCCACCGGTATTCTTCTCCCAGTGCACAATGCTATTAAAAATAATGGTTTAGAGCATCAATAATATATTAAAGAGAGCCTCTGCAATATGGCTGTGTCGGCAGCGTAATAAAATCCATCATTCTTTGAGCATTTACAACCATACATCTTATAGTTAATGATGTGGCGCAATTCCATCATCAAGAAATGAGGGAAACAGAAGTTGAAAGCAAGATGCCATAAAAGCTTGAAACTGAGCCCACAAAAATTGCAAAGAATTCTAAAGTGCAAGGCCGCTTAACTCAAAACCCAAGCAGGCGGCAGGCTTCTTAACCAGCCATCCAAGTTTGTCCAGAGAGACATCGTAATGCTGATGTAAGAATTTCAGACTCAATCCTCATTTTAAAGTCTGTTTGGTAGTTTACAAGGGTATAAGGATGCGCATCACAGATGACAGGACTCACCTCCCCTAACTTTCACCATCCAAAAATGAAGCAGTTAGCCAAAATGTGGGGCTCGGTGTTTCTCAATTGTCAATGGAGAGGTACAGGAGGCTCCAGAAAGTCATCTGTCTTTGACTACTCTGTAGGTGGAATTACCCACTGGAAACATCTCTCTCAGATTTGCCGGTGTCACCAGAGAATCATTAATATGTTATTTTATGGATAATAAACAACTGCTTTCCATCTATGCACACTAATTGAAAACATTAACTTATGTTTTAAAGGTCATAGTTTCTTAACTTGCACACAACATGGAAATTTTTTCAGATATGTTCATTACGATTATGCACAGTAAACAATTATTCCCATTAAACCCACACAATAGCTTTTAACTTTCTCCTCTGGCAATACTTTCTGTCATTTTTATTAAGTCAAGTGGCAGAATATCACCATCTCTTCACCATGCTTTCCTTAAGCTCCTCTGTATTCCACCTTCACCTCCCAAATGCAGCTCTGATGAGGACGCCTGAAAACACGGTATAAAAAGTCTTCTCCTGGTAGCCAGTGTGTTCATGAGCCATACAACAGAATCAATCAACTTATACAAACTTACTGCAAGGCAGACATTCAGAGTATGAAAACAGGCAGTGGGAATCACTTATTTCAACAGAAGGGAAAATCCTTTTCTTCCTAACAGACCCAAGAACAAAAAGAATTGAAGAACTAGCCCAGAAGGAGGCCTAAGTCAACACCAATTCTCACAAGGTTCAGTCAGGCATGTAGTTTGTGGTTTAATTTTCTATTCTGATTCCAAAGTTTCCACTCAAAATTATCAAAACCCAAAACTTTTAAGATCTGCTTATTTTCAACAGATAACAAAACCTGCTCTTTATGAACTCCTATAATCTGACTCTAGCAGGCGCCTCCGATTCAGGCATCACGGCAGCAAGGAATTGTGATTTAGAAAACCACTGAGTTCCCTCTATTTAGAAAATCCAAATTAAGGAAACCCTACCTCTAGGTCACCTAAAGTTCTAAAAAGTTCTTTTTCTCTTTTCTTCATAACAGGAGCCGCACGCACTAGCTAGAGCTAGTAGCAATCAACAGTAATAAGGCCGGATTAAAACATTCAAAAGACCTTTTTAAAATGACCAAACATTGTTAACGGTTCATGGTTGCATATGTGAAACATTTTGTCTCTGATAGTGGTGGAGATTTGACTAACACTAGGTTCACAGGTATTCAAGAATGAGGCAGTCTCAAATATTCCTAATCATGAAAACATTAGTGGATTAAAAAAAAATATGTCAGAACAGTACTTCAGTGATATTAAAAAGAAATCTAAGCCTGGTCAATTTATAATCCTCAGGTAAAAAAGAGATTTCACTGTTCCAAAGAGATCAACTCTTCATTCTTCCAGGCTGTAATAATGTCGCGAATTCATTGCGCCTTATACATGGCTATGTTTAATTGTTAGGTTTTTTATATATGTCACTATTCTAAAAACAATATAAAGACTGCAGTAAATATATTATTTAGTTTTGCACTACAGTAAGGCTATGATGGCACTGTTTAATGCGTGACTTCACCACATTAACTCTGACTCATTTAAACTGGACTTCCAACGTTGTCTTTACGCACAAGAAATCACCTTGGACAGATTGCATGATGACGATGAGCTCTGCGGCGTCTCAGAGAGCATTTCCTTCAGAAGAAGACATAAGCAGGAGAGAAGTAGTGGTTTAAAACATTAGAAAAGAATCAGTACAAGAGTTTTCAACTTACTAGCTTTCTTAGGTTCAAAGAATGAGATATGAGATTGCTCTTCATTTCTTCAATCTATGAGAACAGACCTGTGAGCCATGTGGTCTTATCCAAGCACTTAATGTTCAGCTGTATGTGACTTACAGTGATAAAAAGAGCCATTACCTTCAAATACAGTTTGTTCTTTCTGAGACTTTCACCTGAAAACTACTACAATATAAGAAATAACTGCGTGTCGGTGACTTCCCGGCTCCAAAATATCATTTCAACGGTAGAATATCAAACAATACATTAAACTTCAAGCATGTATTCCCACCCATCCTAATTTCAAGACATCTCGAAATTTTGTCAGCATAACGGCACGGAGAAGATGTAGCTTAGCCACTTCTTGTAGTTGTTAGCAGCAGCCGGGGTCAGACAAAAACCACAATTTCCTCTTTCGTTTCATTGTCCGTAACTGCGGGAGTCGTGATACTGAGCAGAAAAATACAATTCTGTCTCTGTACTCTTGAAAGAGCTGGAACTGCTGAGCCAAGGCCGTGCACAGCCACTGTGACAGAGCTCTCTAGTGACACTAAAGACAAACACAGCCAGTAAATCCAGGTGCACAGACTGCTGTCACTTCCAGCTTCATCGGCAGCGGTACAGAGGGAAGGGAGAAGAGGCGAGCTAAGGAGTCGCTGCAGAGGAAAAGAAAGACAGAAGTGGAACAGTAAGGTCAAAAGGGGGACAGGTGGGGCGCATAAGAGGAAGAAAACATGCTGCATGGACATATCTTCACCCTCCAAGTTCACTGACCAGTTTTAATAGGTAAGCACACGAGGAAACTTGCCAAGGAAAAAATACTGGAAGAACAGTCAATAAAACCAATAGCAAAACTAGTTTGCAAACATGACTGGTCCAATTGACTAAAAAAAAAAAAAAAATCACTACAGGACCTACTTCTTCTTATATGAAGCAATTAACTTGGGATGTAGGTAGATCACTGTTTACAAATTCAGACATTGATTTTGGCTGTGGGTGTTGTTTATGCAAATGTTGATAACACATGTTAGAACTTACAGCATGCTGTGCAGCCACAAGGTCCTTTCACTCCAACAATACCCAAACTTGCAGAGTTTGCTGGCATCTTTTTAGGAGCCAGCATAATTATAAACAGATACATTTCCTGAAATAAATATTATTGCATCTGTACTGCTAGAAAAGTTTCATGGACATCGATCAGAATAGAGCTGCTAATCAGAAGGCTGGTTGTTTGCATAAGCTAGATGCTCACTAAAACCTTTTTCAAAATACCTCACTTTATTTTTAGGTCTGCAAAATGTATTCAAAACCTCCTGGGAACAGGATTTTATTTTCTTTTTTTTTTTAAAGATCCCTATTGCTCTGGAGGGACCAGAAATTAGGGAAGAATTCCTCTCTTTTGGAGTTTGTTTTTCTGGTCTCAGGATGGTATGGGATTATGAATAATAACAGGAGGAAGCGAGAAATAAATGTGATATTTCATATTTTCAAAGTCAGGTTTTATTTGAATTTTCTCTATGGGTTTTACACCAGCAATTTTCACAAGTCAAATCTTGTTTGACTTACTAACATGAGGTATTACCTCATGATATCAAGTTGCGAATGAGTCCTTCCATTACTTCCCTGTTTCTACTTACGACTGTATTCAAATTCAAATATTCTGTGGTGTCCTACATCAAAACAGAGCTGAAATTGTATCTGACATGCAACCTAGCAGTTGATGAAAAAAAAGGCAAAATCTAATAGCCAAGATCCCAAGGCAACGGTCAGAACCAGCACTACCTTTGTAGCGTTAATGCCTAATTTAAAAGTATTTAATCTTCTACTATTTTGCTATGCTGCAAAGAAACAATTCAACTTGCCTTCTGCTTTAAAATAATGACTTAACCACTAATTAAGGACTTACAAATGTCTATTGATTTGCTGAGAAATTCATAATATTCTCCATAATAGTCTACTCATAATACCCTTCTCTTTCGCCTTTCCCTGAGATTCACATCTATACACATCTTACTGTTTTTTCCCTGAGCTGATACTTTGTTCAGGCACAACTTCCTCCATAACCTTTTTACTTTCTGTTGACATTATAACTCCTTTCTCTGTTGACAAGGGTGCTGAAAGGAAGAAGCAGGAAAGTGTGGGAAAAGCCACGGCCCTGCTAAAATAAGGAAGGTTTAGATAGCTGAAGAACAAGACCAATAAAATAAAATAAATATCTGTGAAATAAATTTCACATTTGCATTTTCTGAACATCACGCATACAAGTCCCCAACCAGCACAAACTAACATTAATCCTGTGATTTTTGAGATGACCTGAGCAACCAATCTGTTCCCGCAGTCTTTCTCTCCCTGCCTGGCTCTCCCATTGACTACAAGGCCACCTTGGGTGAAGCCGCGTTCACCCCCACACAGGGTGCAGAGCTACGAGAGCAAAAAAAAAAAACAAAACCCAAAAACTAGCAAGGACTAAGTTAGGAGAAGGAAAAAGAGGTAACAGTTGTGTGCTCCTCAGATCACACCTCTACAGTTTGTGTGCCGGGCAGGCCCGTATGCAGACTCCAGTTTTCCTCTTCTCAAGGCAATTGTGCACTTGTACACCCACGCAGACATGAATTTCAGTAGTGAGAGAAATACTACCTGCATTAAGCACCCAAAGTTGTCACCACACATTTTTCAGTAAGCAGTAAGAAAAATTCTGCCACGAGTGACTTTCAACCCGCCCTGGTTTGATCGCACAGCCTCAGGAGATAAGCTGCAGAAGCAACACCACGTGTATAGATAGCGCAACCACGTTTTTCAGCAGGTGAAATTTTAAATGTATGTGAGAAGAGAGGGAGAAAAGCCCCAAGTTTTTTTATAGAAGTCAAGAAGACGTCTGCCTCCAAGAACTTGGATCATTTTGAGAGGCACAAAAGTTTTATTTTCAGGACTTTTTTTTTTTATGAAGTCTAAGGGAGAGAGATGCGAGGAGTATCTGGTGATAAGAAAAATGTTGGTTCAGTTCTGCTAGACACAAAGAAGTCATCCCAACTTACCTTGGGCAAAGGAATTTTAAACAGAAGGTGATGGGAATTACTTCCAGCTCATTGCTTTGTGACCACGCTCAGGGGTACCCATTTGTTTCAGGAATTTAGTAGTTTCAGGATGTCATGATTCCTCTAAAAGTGTAGCTCTTTTTACGGCATTTATTGCAAGCCTGACACATTCCTCAGCCCCTGATTTGGTAGGTCACTTCTGTTAATGCAGTCGCCTCGTTTACAAAGCTAATGCTATGATTTCTGGGGACATTAAATACGCCAATCAAACAGAAAAGCTGCACAGAAAATGTCAACGAGTTTTAAAATGGGATTCCTTCCCTTTGCTTGAATAGTATTTTCTGAAAAACCTTTTCCAAAAGAACACACACAGCAGCGCATCATCACTCCTAAACAATAATTATACCACAAAAACTGGAAGTGGTGAATACAGGAACCAAACTGGATCCTCTCTGGGAAAACAGAGCACGGCGGATTTTTCCCCACACACAAAGAAAACATTTATGACAAAATGACATTAGAAGAAAAGCTCTTCTGGGCCTTTCATGCCAGGGATGACTACAGCGCAGAAAGGCAGCAATTAGTAATTGGGGGTTTTCTGATGAGAAAACCACAAAGGAAATCTGACATAAGATATGAAAACTGAATGTTTATTTCTGGCAACGTTTCTCTTCCCGAACAATCACCAGGTCCAGAGATTTGAGCAGAAGATGCCGTCTCTTAAAGAACAAGCAGGTGCAATGTCCAAGTGATTAATCCTAACACGACATATTGCACGCACCAGAAGAGAAATTTTAGCTCTGGTATCATCTAACAAAAACAGAACTGAAATGACAAATACTTTATTTGCTTGAAATGGTAAAATGAGGGAAGAAGAAGGTAAGTCCAGAAGTAAGTCTGGACGGGGTGTAGAGCATCTCTCTGCTCTTGCAGAGCTGCCTTCAAGCCCAGCAGAGGCTTGGGCGGTCACTCTCGCTGCCTCCACTCGCTAAAAAGGAGACCTCAGAGTCAAGGGACAGCAGCCTGGTCCTGCTTGTTTATTTTAAACAGTAACTGATTTTTTAATTATTATTTATTTTTTTTTAGAAGGAGAACTTTTATAAACAATCTATACAGATAGCTACTTATGGCTACAGATTGCCATTAAAAGCACACCTATTCCCTATTGCCTAGATGGACTCAACTTCTCCCAGCACTCCACTGGGGCATTACATCTCATGCTCTTTCCAAAACCACTGTTTTATTTCTCCTGGTAGTGGGCTCTTTCACTCCACATTTGAGTTGTTCTGGGTTTTCTACTCAAAACACGTCCTTCAAGTTCAAAGAGCCAATGAGCCCAAAGTCACTCTTCAAGTGGTAAAGCTCCTGCCGACTGAGAGCTTGCTATGAACCACTCTTTTCCATCTGGGCCATTTTTCTACACTTTCTCATAGTGAAATAAGCCAATATGCAATTTAATAACTAGGCCAATGTGAAATCTCTGTAAATTATCATAATACAGGTCTAAATTCCACTTATGTTTCTCATTACCTGCCTAACCTGACAGTTTCAGACGCATGAGGATCAGAGATACGCTGGGTAACAGAAGTAACTTCCGCCTGATCCCCAGAGTCAGTGTGTCTCACTCCCACCAGATTTCATGGTTGCTTAATATCCAATGTGAAGGTATTTTCAGTAGGAAACAAAACGAGTTGGTGCTTCGGAAGGCAAGAATTTATAGCCATTTGTCTCTTCCTCCTTCTCTCTGCGTTACCGTAAGATCCTCACTAATTTGCCCTCCTGTACCGCCTTCCACGTGCAGCATACAGAACCTTAAGCACTTAAAAATCCTGAAAACTATTTCAGGTTATCGTACATTTTGAAATATTTCAACTGCAATTACACGCAATAGTAAAGTCCCCTTCCCTCAAACATAGCCTGCACTTGCCCAGATGAACATGCCACAATCACATAACTGCTTGCTGAAGTTTGAAAATGTTTGAATTTTCATCACATTAACAGAGTTATACCCACCTGCATAGTTCAAAAGTAACTGCTTCATTATTTTATCTGTCCCATATTATCTACTTCGCTCCTTCCCTCCAAATACTCACTTCTCCACTATTTGTTAAAGTTTCTGTGTCCTTGTGAACTGGTATTTACGTGAAGGTAACAAAGGATCAGTTCAACAAAAAGCATCACAGAGACCATTTTAGACTGCATTAGGAATGAGGTCATCATTTTTTCCCCAAAGAACCAAAAATGATCACTTTCTTAAAATGTGATTTCACATTTTTTGTGAAAGATTTTTTGTGTAAGAGGAGCCAAGAACTCAATTATGCTGCAGAGCCTTTTGTTATTATTTTGTAAGAGGTTGTTTGGATTTCCAAGCATCTTTTTAGTTTGTTAATAGCTGTTGGGTATAGGGTTTTATTGATTTATAAAGTCACAGCCATTTTTCCTGCCTCTGATGTTTACAACAACTAGCTGGAAAACAACGCTGGCTTTGCAAAAACAGCAGGAGCTCAGAGCAGCTCAGGCTAAGGTATTATTTTCTGGGAAGGGACAAGGGAAAAGAAGGAAAACTGTTCCAGAGGAAAAACAACAGCGCAGAGTTAGGGAACACATGAGGATGTTCCCAGTCAATATTTATCTTTTGGATCAATAAAACTTGATGTTCACCTCAGTGAAATCAATATCTGCTTAATTTAAGTATCACTGCTCCCCGGCTCAGGCTGCTTCTCCCCGTTTCCAGGATTTCATTTCAGTGCTTAAGATTTCAAACTTGATCATCACCCATCCTGCTCAGTGCATTTCCGGAATTCTTACTGTGGGCTCAAACGCCCAAAAAAAAAAAGTTATTCCCTTCACTGAGCACTATTTCCCTTCGTGCTGGAGACAGAAAGATCGTGTGTGCGTATGTTTGCCTGTTGGCTACCTGACAGGCCGCCAGCAACGTGCTCAATTCGCAGTGGCACACAGAATGAGGCAGGAATAAGGGCTTTGCTACTGACGTTTCTCTCTTAAGCGTCATGAGTTCTCTAGTCATCATTCACAGAGGAAATGAAAGCAAGAAAGTCTCACTGTTGCAGCACTAAACTCTTACACATTAACAGGACACCATCTGAAGCTGGATTTTCCATATATCTAAATCTTTATCTAAGCCAGGGTGAAAGTAAGGGGGCTTGAGGAAGTTGTAGTACAGCCAAAAGCAGGAGCAGAAGGATTAACAGAGATGCTGGTGTCCTTACTAGTGTCTCATAGGTGCTGAAAAAAGTGTTTTATCTGTTAATGTTCTTGTTAATACCTGGCTTCTTGTATAGGGACAGTCCTTATCAGATTGTTTTTATAAGCTGGCAGTGTTATCAGTGGTATCTGCACCCAGGCTGAATCCTAAAGATCCTGAGCTTTATCACACCTATTAACGATAAAGCATCCAACACTGGAAACTCTGGCTGCTTTTTCATGTCCAGATTTCTATGCTGCTCTGCAAGGAAATTTCAGCTGAATCCCTAAAAGGGCTCTGTAGCAGCGCAGCACTTTGCAAGCACATGTAGATTACCCTTTCTGCTGGAATCTGAGCATCAATTGCCAACACTTGCCAACGTACTCCTCTTTCTTCCTCCCCTCCACAGCTGGACCTGGGTGTTTTGCTAGCCCCTCTCGCACCAGGAAGCTCATTTTATCCCGTAACCTTCATCTCTCCTCCTTCTTTTGCACAAAATTGCAGGAAACTATTTTCAGGTTTGCTAAACCAAAGGATGTTTTGGCTGCCAAACTGCATCAAGAGGAAAGAACGAACGTGCTTTCATTTGGTCTTATCACGGAACTGATAATAACATTATTATACACGCAAAGAACTCCATGCTTATTTATCTGCAACAGCAGAATGACACATGCAAATATACATATGAAAGGCCCGAATATCTCAAGCTGCTGATAGTTCAATCAAGAATATTATACCCTCAAAATACAAACCCAATTGTTTACTTACGTCAAGTGTACTAATACCTTCTTGGTAATTTTCTGTTTTTCTTTAACAAGCCCTGCCATGTTCTCTTTGGTTTTTAGGAAAATAATCTGGGAAGGAAAGACTCACTTTCCAAATACTTACAGCCTGGATAATGAGAAGCCTGGTACAGACTAGGGTTATTTTGCATTTGTTGTGTTGTAAGTCTTCTACACAATTAAAATCAAACTCTAAAACATTTTATCATGATATCCACTGCCAAAATAATAATAAAAAAAATGAGCAAACTTAACTGGTATTTAAGTGGATATACCTTCAAAACATGGCCCAGTTCAATTATTTCCTACAGGGTTTCTGAGAAAATGCACTGTCCTGGAACCAAAGGTTTATTTGTTTTGCTTTCAAGTTCCCGATTTTACACATATTCTATCCCCCCTCCTCCCCCCCCCCGCTTTTTTTTTCTTTTTTGTTTTCCCTTTACATATGGCAATACCTCCCACTCACAGGAACTTACCTATGTGTTACCAACACTAAGCTTTTAAAGTATTCTGGTAATGTATCCTATTTTAGGACTCGATCCTATAGCAGATCAAGTCATTGTTCACATGGCAGAATACATATACAACCTCAAATACTGTCGAGAACTCAATTGCACCTGGATTTCTCATGTAGATACTTCACTTCTCCATTTACATTCTCATTATCTCTTCCAGTGAGAACACTTGCACTTGGATAAAATATACTCAGATAATTAGGAGATCCCTGGAGCAGTGGGGCTACCCTGAAGTACTCATCGCAGAAAGGTACATTTGCAATTTTGAAGGGCATTGGAAGAAAAACTTATAATCCAAGTTTTAATCTTCTGCTGACCAAGGATGATCCATTCACACGTGCCCCAAATGCCAGGCCATTTGTGCTCACCAAGGACACCAGTGCCCCTAATGGAAGGCAAATTTCTGTGCTGGGGCTGTGGACCCCACACATTCCCTGCTCTTCCCAGCAGGACACACCAGGCCCCAGAGCAACCTCTGTTTTGGGTATACATCGGAGAAGTAAGGGGGAAGGGATGTCTGACCAACACTGTCAGAAAAGCCCTGCCCCACAGCCTGGGGAAGCACCATCACTACCCCTGCTAGCACACACCAAAAGTACAGCAAGGGGAGGCAGTTTGTGTCATCAGACCGCAACTGTCTAAAAATGGTCCATCAGAGGGGTGACGCAAGAGCCTACTCAGCCTAAGCACAGGTGTCAAGGGCTGGAGTTTATGCCCTAGGGTTGCTGAGGCACCCACGTAAAGCTGGAATTCATGACGCAGGCGCCCCAGGACACCCATGCTCCCTGGAGCATTCAGAATAACACCAGACACAGTGCTTACCCCTCATCACTCCCCCAAGGGATGATTCATCCAACTACATTCAGGCTCCCGCGGGAGGACTACTTGCAGTTGCCAAGAGAGATGCTCGAGTTTCTGAACAACTCAGCGCCCCAGGGCAGGCACCCTGGTCCTTCTCTGCAGACAGAGGAAGGCACTGCAGCCTTCATCAGGGCTTACGGATGAAGCTGAGCAGCGTGCCTGGCGCAGTATCTCTTTGCAAGCAAAAGCCTCGCTTCAGGGAAGGCGTTAGGCATGGTGGTGGTGTGTCCAGGCCCCAGGGCCTGAGCCCAGTTAATGATGAACCAGAGCTGCATACAGGACTGCATTAAATCAGAGGAGCCTTCCCCCTGGACAAGGGTAATGGTCCAGGCTCCTCCCACACTTGGCTGGGACGCTCTGGCACCTCCAGACAGTGACAAACCACATCTCCAACTACACTGCATAAATCACTTCCTGGGTGTGCCTGCCCTGTTTCTTCCAGTCTCTAAGTGGAGCCAAGAGAACAACCTTGGCATTAGAGGCTTGACTTTTAGTTAGCTCCTGTGAGGTGAGCCAAATCTGGGACAGGCTGTCAAAATGGCAAGCGATTCATTATTCATGCGCTGAGAAGGTGATGCCAGGGTTGCAAAGCATAAAGTCTATACAGCACAGAGCTGGGCTGCCTCCAGGCTGTTATTTTATCTTATTTTTCTCCGGCTCCCAGTGTTATTCTTCTGCCTTTCATTCATGCCCTTCCTAGTATAACCATTTAATTGGGTGATTGGCAGGGCATGGCTCCACAGGACATGAGGAGATGATGTATCAGCCCCGCTGCCAAAAAGGATGCCCCCTCCTTCCCAGTCTCCCTCCTCCTGCCTGATCGCTGCTGCTGCTACCTTCTGCTGGCTCTAGCTCGGAGCAAAGCCCTGCCCGAATGCACTAACATGATGGAAAACAGCAATCAGGCAAAAGAAACAAAAAAAAGGCAGATAATTTTCTGGCATTTCATTGAACTGGCTCACAGCAGGGTGCACTGGGAGGCCCGGCCAGCACAAGGCAGGGGGAGAAGAGGGGAGAGCTGCAGGGCAAAGTGCAACACACGGCTCTCCTCTCTCAATAGGAACGAGCCTTCACATGAGTTCTGCTGCCTTTGCTGTCCCCAGCCCAACTTACCCAACCAAGCAGCTCCTAATTAGTAGCTTGACTGATCACTGTTTAGTTAATCGGTCTGGCAGGGGAAGAAAATCAAGAGCAGCAATGACCAGACTTTACCGGCCCAGAGAGTCCCGGCACCGGGGGAGGCCAAGGCTCCTGGCCCCACTCACCATCGTGCTATATTCACTGGGCAACAGAGGGCTAAACCAGTGCTGGAGAAACTCATACCCTTGAGTGAGACTGAAACGTGAGAGTCACCAGCTCCTCACAGCTCAGAGAAGGACCGTGGCTATTCTGGCTGAGCTCTCTCGTTTTGCCCACAGTGTCTACCCTGAAGCCCCAAACAAGCCTTACCGTAGGTTCGATTCGAACAGGTACATTCCCATTGAAAGCTTGGGTTCTGATGATTGAGGAACTTCTTAATGAAAACATACAATTGAAAAATTCCCGGCCAGCCCTCACCATTGATCAGCTCATAGCTCTTTCCGCGAGGTGATTTGTCATTAAACCCCGAGGCGAGAGGGATTCGAGGCTTTACCCAAGGTGACCAGGGCAATTTTAAGAGGTCAGAAACAGAGTTCAGCTCCTTTGGGTACTAGACCAGCAGCTTAATGAAAAACACATCTTTTCTCCTCAGAGGGGTGTTGGGAACAGCTCTATGTTCGTGTTTCTCTCAGTATGGGATTGGGTTTATCTTCAGCAAGATCTGAATAGATCTGGGACTGATCTGAAGCAATCCAAAACTATCTATTTCTGTGGATTTCTCATGTAATTATTTTCCTTTCCTTAACTTTCTATTCTTTCCTTCCCCTGCAGTGTTTGTGAACACTTTTGTTTTCCTCACTCAATTAATGATTCCTTTTTTATTTTCTGTGCTGTACTTTTTATTTCTCCCTGCTGTACATGAGGAGGTTTGTATCTATATACTACAACATTATTTGTTAACAACAAGCTATCCCTCACCAATTACTTTGCTGGGATTTTACTACCCTGTCATTATTTTATCTCCAACAATCTGCTGCAACTTTTGGCTGAAAAGAGAAGAAACAAAACTTGCTGTATGGCTGTGCCCTGGGACCCTAAATACAGAAATGCAGGGCTATTCCCAACCAACACACTGCCAGGTCTTCCCACAGCATATTACCTCCGGTCACCATTACATCTGAAAAAGACTAGAGAAGATCACTGGGAGAGCATAGACAGTTGGATTTTCAGCCCCAGAGATGGAGATATGTCATTTTGGGTTGCACTATTTTGAGTAACACTTGCCAAGGGCACTGAAGAGCAAGTCAACTTAATTATGAAAGACGGGTCATTGATATAACTTGTAACAAATAAATCACTGCAGCAAGTACAGCATTCAGACTAGCAGTATTTATCACTGCACAAAAATATACCATTATTTAGTATGATGACAACATGACTTTTGGAAGGCCATGGAGAACATCCCTTCCTGGTGTTTCCATCACTCACTGTCTAAATCATTCCCTCCTGCCATTCCACCCTCTCTCTCCTACAAGGGTACCCAGTTTTGCACCATGTCATCTCTTGAAGACCAACATCCATTTTGCAGAACAGAGTCCTTCAGGAGCACTTGCTACGGATGCACTAACCTACGTGCTTATCCTCATCTCTTCTGAAAGCTTCAAACACACGAAGGAACCTTACCAGCGCCCACAGCACAGTTTTGGGATGATATTCCTGAAGTCCTCTGTTGTCCTGTATCTTACTGTGAGGACACCAGCCCATCTGCTGGGTGGCCTCTGGCTCAATGCCCTTCACAGCCCACTTCCCTGCTCCAAGAAACCATCTAACTCCTCAGCTGTATTCTCTTTTCTCTCCTTACACCCAGTTTCCCCTCTACTACCTCCATCCAACTTCAGATGCCTTCATCAACCCTCCTCTTAAAAGAGGTCTTTTGACAGTAGCAAGAAGCATAAAGATATGAACTTCAATAGTAGATCTCCTAGAAATATATTAAATACTGTGAATCTCCCTCAGTGAAAGGAACAAAAAAAAATCTGGTTTACTGTCAGTAATGCACTCTGCTCTAATTGCTCAGTTCCTGCAGAGGGCAGCCAGCCTTCTGTGCTGACATTGCCTAAGGAACCCCCTTCCCTGCTCACTGAACTGTTGGGGGCTGCTGGCTCCATCTAGTCAAAATGGCTTGACTCAACTTTGAGAGAAGAACTCTGCCCCATCCACAGCTGAACTGCTGCTTCATTTTTTTCCCAGACATTAGGCTGTGAACATTGGAGTCAACTAAGGAATTCCCTCCAAGTTTATAAACTAAATGGCAATTTCCTTGTTCCAAAGAAGAAAACCTTGGGAGTAGAATAAATTATTTTTTTCACGGGAAGAGGGAAGAGACAGAGGAAGAAGCCCCAGTTGTCTCCTGCAAAGAATCCAAGTCCTAGATTGCTGGGCTGTCTTTCATGTATTAAATACAACATCTGTTCCCATGTTTTGTCCATATGGAGCCAGGTTGCAATAGGTGCAGCTCCATTCACCATAAAGCTTAAAAGACGCATTGATTAGAACAACTACCGAGCAGATGAGAGGGCAGGGAGGAGAAAGAAGCACTGTCATCTCCTCATCTAAATGCAGATGATGCGGCAAAAGCTTTGAGAAAAAGCCCAGAATAACTGAGTAAAATGGCTTTTTTCTGCCCCCAAGTCTATATTCTAACTTTTGATTCTTTTAAATCCCTTAACATTCATAAATCAAATCAGTTAAGGTAAACCTAACATATTCAGATTTGTTATTTAGTGTTTTAAAATTAATCAAGGTTTAGACTAAATTCAGAACAATACATAAATGTCAAAGCGGTCTTAATCCCATGTCTAGTTGATTTGTCAATTGCTTACAGTACAACATTGAAACCACCCTCCATTTTATTGGGGGATTTCTGGGGGAGGGTGAGAGCAAAGGAGGAAAGAACAGATTTCAGGGAAGCTGGTTTTGGTGTGTACGAAGCAAAGGCATGGTTTCTTATTCTCCTCTAGCTCAATAAGCTTTTTGTGTAACAGAATAAATTTGGAATTTATATACTATAGCTTCTTTCAGATTCAGGGTAATCAAAAGCACTTTACAAAGCCTTTTCTTTACCGTGCAACAACTGGGCAGGCACACGCAGCAGCCGTTCTGCACGCAATAATAGTTAACACAGCCTGGGACACATAAATCCATTTTATCAGAACAGACAATGTTGGCTTAGAGAGGACATGGGCATTACCTAAAACGTTTAATGAAATATCAAGGGCTGCAGTGAGTAAAGGAGGCTAAAAGGATTGCTTTCCGACTGTGCGCCTATCTCAGGAGAACACCCTACTCTGCACTACAAGCAGTACGTGAAGGCAAGACTCCCTTGCTCCCCCTCCGTCGCACTTGGTTTCTGAGCCACTTGCTTCATGGGTGACCCAACTCTGTGCCACTGCAGTTCCCCAAACCTACTGACACGACACGCAGTTTACCATAGGTTTATCTTGCAAGGTGTAGGATTTGTGGAAAACAAAATCACCGCTGTCACGTACCTATCTTGGATAACCTGTGTGTCCTTCCAAGCGCCCGATCCTGACAGTAAGCCTCTGAAATGACTAGCAAAAAATCAGAGGTGTGGCAGAGGAGCTTAGGACAGGGGAATCTACTCAGGACAGAAGACGCTAGGATAACTTTCCACCGTTACATTCCCCTCGTTGTTGAACACCGCAACTTTTTAATTTAATGAACTTTCCCCCCGCCCCAACTAAGCAATGAAACACGCATGAAAATACCGTAAGCTGTAACCTTGGTTGCTGCCAGAGACAACTCTCACCTGTGAAGCAAACCCCAAACAGGCCCAGCGGCTGCAGCTAGGCACGACCACGGGTGCGAGATCTGCGACGGATGGAGCAGATGAGAGTCTGGCCAAGCCCCCTATGCTTCCTTGGCAGCATTTTCAGGTTTTCTGTCCTGCTGCCTGTGAGTCCCTGTTACAGACTTAGCAGAAGCTGTAATGTGAGCCCGTAGTCAAACCCAGGGACACCTATGAGTACAATTCTCTAATGGTCTCTTACACTGCTGCTCTTTCTCCAGTAATGAGCTATACAAGAGATTTCTTGCTTCGAGCCCTGCCTGGCACCACGGACTCCAGACTTCAGAGGAAGTTACATGGGTGCTTCTGCTGGGATGCGCTTAGAGGTAAAGACAGTACAGACGGATTGAGAGCTTGTCACAGTGGTTGTCTTTCTATTTTAGTTTTGCCTCTCCCTCCAGCTTCTCTTTAATTGGATCTTGATGATCCTTTACTCCTTCCAGCCTTACTTGCCTTTTTTTTTTTTTTCCTCCAAGCTTTTTTCCAAAACAGTTCTCAAAACTATTCAGAAGAGCAATGACTGCCTACACCAGCACACTGTGGGCAAGGTATTCCAGTGCTGTAAATCATCGCGCACCATCTTTTCTACCAGCTGAATACCTGGCCTGTCTTCTTAATGGATAAAAACATGGCAAGCTTTCATTAGGATAATTAAAATAGAAAACTGCACGCATGAAAAAAGCAAATCTGCATAAGGTATGAAACTGTATTACTCTGCATCAAAACGCAACAACTTAAGAAGTTTAAGAATTTTCCTTGCATTTTTTCCTGCTTCTGCAAAAATGCAATACTCAGTTATGAAACACTTGACTTACATTGAATCTGCCCAAATTTAAAAGCAATTTATCCTAAGGGGCTTAGCTTGTGCTTTTAAAACACCCTGCTATTTTCGGTGTCCCCCCCGAGATGCAGGTGAGCAGAAGTCAGGTGCAGCACGGGGCGAGTAAAACACGAGCAAGACTGCACTACATCCCTGCTCAACAGAGCCTCCCGGGCTGTGCTTCAGTATAGCAGTTTCTGTGATGGATCCCCCAGAAGGTGGCTGGGAGACTGGCATCAGGCGGAGGGTAAGAAAAAGTTTTTTTAAAAAAAAAGCAAGCCACTTTTTGCCTAGCTTTAAGGTAGAGTATATGAAAGCTGCAGCCTGACAACCGTGGCATTTACTCTGCCTTCGTTTACACAGGTAGTAAAATTTCTCAAATATCGTTGCTGCTGCTTCTGAACCAGAGAGGAAATAAATCTCTCCGATGAAGATTTTGTTACTGTTTTCTGCATTAAAGCAACTAAAGCCTTTCTACAGCATTTGAGATGCTACTTAAAGTTTCTCAGATAAACCTGTCCTAACTTGGGTAGGAATAATTTAAGAAACCAGTTCTGCTGAAACCTATGGGGTTACTTGAAAGTTATAGTTGGCCTACAGACACTAAGCCACTGATGCCAAAGCAGAGATTTGCAGGCCTCCTCAGAGAGGAGTGGGCTTTTGTGAAAGAGTTTAATATTGAAATAAATAATTACATGCTTATTAGGAATCAAATTACTGAAGGCTCAACCTCCTTTTGAAGGGTGGAGGCTTCCCATTCAAAGAGATAACCATGTGTTTTCCTCGGCTTTTGATGTTGAAAGCCATTCCAGAAAAATTCCAGGCAAAACTGAAATTACAGCAGTGTGAAATTGCCCTCAAAGAAGCATTTATACAGCCGCATATTTATTCTGACTGTTTTGCTCCCTGAAATTCACACTTGTTCTCCGTCATATGAGATTTTCAAAACGTTCACTGTAGATTTCACCAGTCTGGAAATCTCACTTGCCTGCTGGTAGTTTAGAAGATGAAGAGGCAGCACTGAATGAATTCCCATAGTGGTGTTTTGCTTAATTGAATTCTGCAGTTGCCCCTACATTAACTAAAGAAAGGAGGCAAAAGCAGATACGAACAAGTGAACAAAGAGGTCTACAAGATCTGCAGGATTTGGAAAACTCCTTTTTAAGTTCAGTTTTTCAATTAAGTGCCAAACTGGAGCTACAGCTCTTTGAATCTCTGTGTCACTTAGCAAGTAGCCTTCAAAACATTTTTAAGGACTGTGAGAGAGGCCCAGCATCACTGAAGAAACCAGGGGCTGGATTGCTCAGCACCGCCAAGAGCCGAGTCCAGCCCTGGGAGTTCCCTTAAACCTACCACAGCTCCACACAGGGCTATTCAGCTCCTACAGCAATGCTGGAGGTCAGCGTGCCAGAAGCAGGGCTCTTTCTATATAGATGTAATCTACAGCAGCTTTGTTATATCTCTCTAGACCTCCTTTGGTGGCCATGAGCGTGGATCAGAGCCAGTTGCGTTGCCACAACAGCTCACTAACTCCAAGGCCAGCAGGACTTGGATAGGAGCTAAACTACCCAACCTGCAGAGAAAGCTGTCTTGCTCCTCTCCAGCACAAGGACACGGGCTGACACAGAGGGAACAGAGACAGTCAGAGAAAGTCAGGCAAGAAAGGTGCTACAATAACAAAGGAGGCTCCATCGCTCCCTGGAGGAACTGATTTAAATTTACTTTCTCTCAAAACTAAAGCAGGGACCTGAAGTAACGTTACCAGTCCCCTAGCTTCAGATATTTAGGGCTGGATGTCTCCTAACAATGTCTCTTACAGAACTCAAAAAATGCTGAAGAATCAGAAAGACACCTATTCTACAGCCTGATGTCTCAAGTTTACCTCTAATTAAAAAGGTGTGCATTTACACAAAGTGAAAAAGTTCAAGTGAGGACACATTCAAATAAACACATCCCCAAATGCAAAAAGCTTCTCATTTGGAGAGATCTCTTTTCCAGCCCCTAGCCAAACGTTTGATAGCACAACCCAGCCATGTTTTTTGTAGTTAAGTCTGGGTTATTGCATCTTGCTGCCTACATACACGTTCCCCCCCAGAGGCAGAAACCCCTAACCAAGCCTTTTTCACTTAGTCTTCAGCTACAGCTCTATGCCACACAGCAGCTGCAGGAAAGCCTTAAAGCATGTGTAGCGCCGCTGTTGCTCAACAGCAAAAACTCCCCTGTCCACTGCTTACCCACTTTTAAGTGACAGCTGACTATTTTTTTAAAGACATAAGTAGTATCCTATATAATGAACTTAAGGACAATAAAAAAGGATAAAATTCAATAGCAAGAACTGAAAAGATACTGCAACGAACCATTTTCTTTGATAAGATTTTTTTTTCCTTATCTGCAATTATTCTATATAAGCAAACCCAATCTTCAGCACGTGGATCCATCACGCTCTGGCTCAGGACCTGCATGCAAACAGTGTAATATGCATGAATGCTTTTTAAAACCACGCACCATAAAAACAACTTTTCTGTGCTTGTTTACTTTCCTTTGTTCCCTGTATAGGTTGATAGCTCTTACAGAGAGTTAACATCCATAATGTTGATAATGAGCTTGTCTAAATATATGATAATAGCTTTAGAAGTACTAGCAGTGCCATCAGCAGCGATACATCGTTTGCAAGAAATTTAAGGCAACTGTGGCACGTCCCTGCTTGGAACAAATACAACAATCAGCGGTTTTCATGTATATCATTGTAGAAAATATATGTAGAAATCTAGTGTCGTGTTGCTTTTCTTTACTCACTCAAATAAAACTGTACTTCATTTATGTCAAAATTCAGCTGTGGAAAGAACAAATTCTTTCCAAACGTAGGATTTTTGCTTTGCTTTCTTACATAGTAATTTTGTTTCCACCTTGGCTGCTACAAATTTTGAATACAATTTCTTATACTGACACAAGCCCCAGTCAAAACTGAGACACTACTGCGCTCCGTGAGAAGAAAAAGGAATGGTCCCCAGCTCCCAGGAGTTCACAAAGCAGCTGCAGTTATGCACTTTCATTTAGGAATATTACAACTGCTATCTGGTCACTACCTGCCTGGTCCCGGAGCCAATTACAGGTGGCTCAGTACTTGTTTTAGCTCAACCAGCAGATTCACAGCAGGGAGAAGTGGGCTTCACGCACACAGTAACAAATTCACAAGAAACTCAATCTCCAACCATGGAGCAGAAGATGGCATCTTGCTCCCGATCCACACTTTGAGTAGGGTTAATACCTGCTTTTCTAACTTGAAAAGTCCTTTCATTTAAAGCTTAATGAGCAGAGATGATGAAAAATAAAATTTATGTCCTGCAGGAAATTAAGATTAGGAAAGTTCGGTTTGTCTTGGGAAAAAGAAAAATTCTGATTTTCATTAAATGAAATAGTGAAGTAATTTGAAGGTAGTCATTTTGACAATAATCACAGCTGAAGCAGAAGGCAAAATCAATTCTTTCCGTCTCAAAAAGCCACGATAACAGGCCATGGAAAGCATCAGTGTGAAAAGTGTTTCTACATAAAGTTTCCGTTCAACTGAATTGCTATTTTAGGCAGAAGGGAGATTTTTGATCAACTTATTTCTCACATCACAAAAGCCTGCAACTACAGTTGCATCAAATGCTGATATGCAAAATGCCAGAGACCAGTTTACAGCAGAACAAGTAAGGATATCTATAAAAAATATGTGCAAGGTAGCATTCTAGTTCAAGGACATGATTACACTCGAATTAAGAGAGAAATAAGAGAAACTGACAACAAAAGGATGCTTGGAGGCTTTTTTGTCTACAATTCCCTCCTTTCCATTAATCAGGGAAACTTTTTAATAGTTTCGATTACAAAACAGTCCTTTAAACTGAATTCCTGAATCAAAGCACCAAATACAAGATGAATTTTGGGAGAATAAGGCTGTGCAAGCCAGCTGAAAAAAAAGGAGGGAAAGGGGCTCTTGCAAGATGTAGTCCACAGCATCCCTTCACAAGTGTGAATGAGGGAAGAACAGCTTATGTTACAGGGGTGCATATATACTCTTAGCCACAAAATTTTTAGAACATTAACACAATCAAATAAATAGTCTTTTCAGGCTTTTTATGGGACACTCGTTTCAGGCTGGAATTTAGTCTCTGCAACCAGAATCTGACTACAAGTGCTACCAGCCTTCCCTCCCATGAGAGCAGGCACACACTCTGCTCTCCACCTTCCTGGTGGAGATGCCGGTAGCTGGAGACAAGGGAATGTGACTCACAGAGAGGGAGAGAGGCAGAAGGATACTTCTCCTAGGGGCAGACATGCAAGTCTGGGAGCAAGTGGGAAAGATGAAAGTCAGAGAGGTGGCAAACTGGCACAGAGAGAGAGCATTCTCAAACCTCTTGTCCTGTTTCAGTCTTTCTCATGCCACAGTTTCTCCCATTTCAGATTCCCCCAAGACCCTGCTATTTACTTTTCCAGCCGCAAACATGCTGTGCTGCTATTCCAAACGCAAACATACCTTACACGAGAGGGACTCTGCAAGCTGGCACCCAAGGCTTGGCTCGGCTGCACAAGTCTGCACCTTTCGCAAAACTGCCGTGACCAGTAAGGAGGCCAGAAGCAATGCCTGAAAGGCCCATGCTGGCAGCAGGTGCTGAGTTTCAGCCTGGCCATGAAGGTAATATGCCATGCCTGGCCAGCTGGAGCCAGAAGCTGCTCTGTTTCTTACTTTGCCGTTCCTTTTTTCCCTGTTTTGTGGATGGTTCTCATTATTTTCATTCCACAAGCACACCGGAGAGCAATAGAAGAAGCTACAGTCCACTCCAGCTAGCTTTTCCATTTCCCCTAGCTATTACGACCTCTCGTATTGTCAAAAGAGTAGCAGGCAGGATTCTCCTCCTATGACACAGCGCCTTTTATAAAGCAATAAAGGAGAAAGTTAGCCCAAAAGCTTTAGTGCTTATCCAGTGCTATAGCTATTTCCCGAATCTGATAAAATGTTTAGGAAGAATCTGAAGGGCGATTACTTTTCACGGTTGAGCCTTCACGCCGCCGGTGCTGACCGCCTCGAGCTGCCCAGTGACTCACCCTTCAGCCTTTCAGACAGGGCAGCTAAAGCAGTGCCACGCGGAGACAGCGCCCACGCTTCCGCCCCACAAAGTGTCTGGTTTGATGAAGCAAGCAATGCAATTTGACTTGCCAGATGTGTTCAAGGCACTCTTGTACTCACGGAGAGCGCCTGGCTGATGGTGCGCGTGACAGCTACGTCAGCTCTCAAACACACACGGACCACACAGCCACCTCTGTACACAGCACGACTGCTGTTGTGTGGTGCTAAACACAATTGCAAATACCTTCTTGTTCTCACACTCTGTGTTCCCAAGCGCCTCCAGTTATCTTTAGGGAAGAGTGATGTGGCACTCCTGTCTTCCTGCATACATACATGCAGATACAACATCTCTGCACTCACTCCAACACAAACAGTGTGCTAGTTGTTCCAAAAAAGGCTGTAAGGTGGAGAAAAAGCTGGCTGTCCTGGAGGAATGCCCACACTCCGTGATCACCTTCTAGTTCATCTCAGGAACAGTAAATCTCTTACATTTACTCACTTGACAACGTAAGATGGAAATATAGATACTGAAGCTTTTATTAAACTTATTCCAGTGCTTGCAACACTGGGAAAGGAAATGTTTCATTCATTCACCCGAATCTATAGCAGTCATTATCAGTATTTGTGGCAGTTAAGAGCCATACCAAAATACACAACAACAAGAAAATCAGGGGTTGATAACACATTTTACCTACACTGAAGCCAAAAACTACCTACACCTTCCAAATCATGATGAGTTCCCAGCAAAGACAGGAGAGTTTATTCCACATTATATTAAACATATCAAATAGCAATTTTCTGTATGCTTCCCTAATTTAGTCTCTCTGAATGTCTGCCATCATTTTGTTCTACATCAGGAGAAAAACCAACACAATAACCAGAGAAAATTGGATACGGAATGGGACTTCTAAAATATAAATGAGCTTTGAGTGACCTGGCAACAACATACATGTCTGATGTCATTCTGAGAAGCATTTCTCAAAGACAGAAACCTCAGAATAGCACTACGTACGTGTTGGATTCTTACTTTTTTTGGACGATTTATGGAAGCCGTCATCTATAGACAGGCCATTCCTTGCTCCAAAGTGGTCTAATTCCAAATTACTTTACGTTAAAAGCATAATTTAATCTACATGCTTGCATACGAGGCTCAGATCTGCTAAAAATACATGCTTACAAAAATTTTGTCTATGTTGAAATTCTGATTATCCGCTGAAATCTTTATCTTATCAGAAATTCCATGTGGCTCGCTCAGCATCAGACAGATTCAAGCTCCCAAAGAGCTTGCTGGTGAAGTTCAAATTGTATTTTCTTACAACCTGGGCTTTCTGCATTATTGTCAGTAATGATTTCATTTCTCCCGGTTATTTTTTCTCATGTAAATATTCTTTTCTTTACTGAAGTGTTTTTATGCTACGACAGCTGTGGCAAGGCACACATCCTGGAAAAAGACACATGGAAGAGAACAATCTTCTACTATCCATGCCACCATACAGCTGAGAAAATGCTGACTTTGTAAGTCCTGCAAGGAATCTGAGTAGTGTATACACACCTGTACCTTACGTTCCTGGGGAACAAGGCAGGCCACCTCCACAGATATTAAGGAAACCTTAAAAGCAAGAAGAACCAAAGATGTCGGCTGGTTAGAGCTCTCCACCCAGCAAAAATCGTAGTTCCCGTTCCCTTTGCATCTTTGACAACCACCTATGTACGGCTTCACACTATTTGTGGAAGTCCATACTGCTACTTCCAAGCAGTGTAAAATAGCCACCTCACCAGAAAAGGCAAGAAGAAAAAAAAGTATTAGAAAACATTTTCAGATATGTATTGGGAACACATTGGCAGCAAACTTCACCCCCCAGTCCTAGAAAATGCAGAAGCATTAAAGTAAGCTATTGTATCCAATGACAAACTTGCTTATTCCCACTGCTGAGCCAAATTCCAATTAATTCTGCAAGTACAGAAATAGCTGTAGAACTAGTTAGGAAGTATCTCTCATGAAAGCTTTTCTTTTAAGCTTCTCTGCAGTTTTTCTAAAAAGCACCAATGACAAACTTTAAACTGAGCATATTTGGACTTCTCCACACGTTCAGTGCCACACTACCCAGGCACTTCTCCTTTAGTGCTAAGCTCATCGCTTTTTTTTTTTTGTAGCTGACTGAAGATTTACTTTTTACTGAGCATCTAAGGAAGGAATAATTAGTCTTGTAAAGAAGAGCTAGATTTAATTAAAAAAAAAAAGCCCATTTCTGCTCAACTGTAAGGTTGGAGGTAAGAGGTAAGGATCACCCTATATCAAGAAGAAACAAAAATACTGCATTTCCCTCTGATAAAGAAAATGCAGGGAGGAGAGCCACACGCTGACTGTATTTTGGGAAGGAAAGCTCTTTGGTACTCCAGAGGAGAGCAAAACATCCAGAATTTCTGGCCAGTATTTCTGCCTTGAAAACAGGGTAAACATCAAGAAGCTCTCTGAACTTTTTCTCAGCTATGCTTCCTTTATTTAACCTACTGCTGGCAAGACCTTGCTACTGTGCTGCAAACCTGCTTCACGGACACGTAAGACACTTGGAGCGGCAGTACACAGCAACGTGAACTGGGCTTTTTATTGCTGAGTAGTCGTTACAAAACATCCTTCCATATTTATGATTTTCTCAAAAGATGGTTACAAGGTACAGCTAAGTGCAGAGACTTCCAAAAAACATTACCAAGCACGAAAAGCTGCAGCATTCAGAGAAAGAGAGAGATGTTTATGTAAAGTACACAGGGACATTGCCAACCGGTTTGTTGAAAGCTCTGTACGGCCAAACAGCTTGGATCTTTACTGCAAAGGGAAGTAAAATAAAATTCTAATTAAAATCAAATCTGATGAAAATGGGGAACTTGGCTTTGCACAGATACGCAGATGATATTTTATACACATGTCCACCTGCCTAAGTGTGACCGTGTGCTCCCCTGCAGGTGCCAACCTAATCTTTGTCTCCCATAACCCTGCCCAAGCGATAACTACCTGTGGTGGTCGTAACGGGTGCAGGTAGTCGTGATGGCTGCACCCGCCTCAACGTGGCTTTGGGGAGACGGAAAACAACATAATAGCCAAGCGCTAACTCGAGCAATACTGGTACTCTGGTCAATAAGCATATATGCCTATAGGACAATCACCTCACCCCATAAATAGTGAACAGCCCGAGAGCCCTTTGAGCTCTCCTGCACAGCAGCGGGCTGCACGCCAGGATCTCCCCTCGAGTAGGGACACCTCTCAAGGTTACTTCCAAGATTCAGAGATCCCTTGCCACAACAGAGCCTCGGTAAGCGACTAAGAGCATGCTAAACTATGAAATTTTAGTTAAGTAATATAAAGGATTGATTGTGTATATATAAATCCTTTAGACACAAACCGTTGACCAAGTCTGGGGCTAGGAGTGGATCCAGCCACACCGAGACTCCTCTCTGAGAAGTTTAGAAAGCAAAGGGGGTCCTCCTTGATCTTTGACTCAACAGGAGGGTCTCGCTGGCAGTTCTGTCTGACCCTGTCCTCTATGCAGTAAATAACCAAGTGTGCCTTGCTGTCTCAAATCTTGTTTAAAACACTGTCGCATTTACATCAAACTTGATTAAATCCCTGTTTTATATCAATAAATGTATTGCCTCTTCTCTCTGTGTGAAGCATATCACTCCATCCATGACAACAGGCACGTCTCTGTGCACATACATACTCCAAAAACATATTTCATTCCTCTGCAGTTAACTTGTGTCTTCAGATTAACTTTTCTTGCATTTCTTGTAGCTTAGATCTTCTCTTTCTTTCTGACAATAACAGACAGCTACATACAGTGATATGTCATGAATTTATTTCCCAGTTATGGGAATGAAGCACTTTCAAGGTGCAACTGAACCCTTAATTTTTTTTCAAGATCTAAACTGCAACACAGGAGTTTGAAAACACAAAACCACAGAGACATCCAACTGTTGGGACATCCCCAATATGAGGGATAGCAAATAGCTCCTGCATAGTTTTGGGCTTTCCCAAACAACCTTTTAAAATTATCTTTTTCCCTCCTTCAATCCTTGCTTCATTGTTATTTTTTCTAGCTACCGGCCTGCCAGTTCCTGCTGCTTTCCCATAGACTACAGTTCCCTCCTGCCCCAGGAATCCCAGACGGCCAATCTTTCTTCATTAACTCTGCCCAACTGAAAGTAAGTGTAATTCCCACTGGGAACTGAAAATAATCTATGCAGTTATGACTTAATTCTGTTTTCACTTACACTTCTGAATATTAAAGAAGTCCCTCAGGTTCACGTGTGAGAGCAGAACAAAGCCTACCACCGTTTGCCCAAAGATACTCCTTTTGTAGGATTTTGCCGCATTGCTAAATCCCAGCTCTGCTTGGCAGCCTCACGAACAAAAAGCTGCTCCCAATTAATCTGTATCAAGAGAGAGCTGGTGAATCACAAGAGCATCACAGGAACCGGGCAGACAGCCTCTCTTGGGTTTCCAGACCAGCCACTAGCAGAAAAGCTACAAAACCCTGTCCCAGTCTCCGGAGGCTCATTAGGCACAATTCTCCCGTGTTGTACCTCACACTCTGAGGGCACTTCCAAAACATCACTTCTCTCCCACCTGCGTAACCACCTTGCACCCTCGGTGTCTTCCAGAGGCACCTGTGTATACCCAGATAGAACAGATGGCTACGAAGAAATTTTTAATTTTGAAACATTTTCATTTAGCCTTACATTGAGATTAAAGTTTTGAAGGGCTTCCTACTTATTTCAGTGCTGCTAAAGAACATGGGGGGACTCGAGGGCTGGCATTTGGTTTTGTACAGAATTGCCTGCAAATTCTGAGAGTTTTCTGGGAAAGGAAACAGAATTTGAGCCCATCAACACAAACAGAGACTCCTTTGGATCCCACTCCCTGCATTACAGAACTTATAAATGACTAAAATTAGCAAGGTGCACAGGTCTTGCCTTCTCAAGCAATGGAAACCAGGTACAATATTGGATTTACTAATTCCAAACAGCATTTCTAACCTTGTTCAATTTTACCAAGCCATGGCTAACTCTACAGAATTGCAATAAATCAGTGTAAGAACAACAATATTCCCATAAAATAAACAAATTTCACTGTGTTAAAACCAAGTAATCGACTTCATAAACAATTTCATTTCTGATTAATAGAGGTCTTCTCTAATGTGACATGCTTTGATTAAGCATTAACCCTCTCTCTTGGGATAACCCAATGCCAGTTTGCAGGTAATTTTAATAATATGACAAATTGTCTATGCAGAAATACTGATTAGATGTCAAGGACTAATTTATTTTGCATTTTGCATTGCTGGAATGAATGACAATTAATTAATGTAATAATAGCTGGTTGTTTCTGTCAGTATTTTTACTTTCTCACTGCATTGCTGATACCCAGATTCTTATTCTCCAATTTCCTGTGACGTTGATCAGTAAATGAAAAAGTAAAGCCATTCATACTTCCATCATCTTGGAAAGATTCCTATTTTTGATTGAATTGCAATACTGAAGGACATCAAGGAAGCTGCAGACAATGCTATTCAAATCCCACCAGTTTTGGAAAAATAAAGGCAGAGAAAAACCAAGTGAAAAAAACCATAAGTCAGGATTTTTTTTAAAAAAAAAGATGCCAAAAGTTATTGTTCACATCAGTATTTCAGGACCTACAAAACTGACCTAATTTTCAGAGATGCTGTGCAACTGTTGTTCACGCAAGGAGTAAGAACGAGCGCTTGAAAAAGCATTTGGTCACATAGTTTAGTGAGTATGCAGGGGTTTGAAACTTCATTCAAAGTGCTCCACAAATTTTGTTTGGCAGTCCGGGAGTGCCCAGTACAATGCAGGAGTGTGCTAACTCCCAGCTTGCCCAGTTGAAGGCAGCAGAACGGCTGTACCACCACAGCACTCTGCCTGCAATTTTATGCCCTGGCTTTTAAGACATACTTTCTGGGCCTGTCGAGGCAGCAGGGTAATGTAGCACATCGAAGAAATTCAATTACACGTGGAACCTGTGCCGAGACCCAGCCTCAGACACTTTCAAAGGTGAAAAACACATCCTGAGTCCTGAAACAGGAAGAAGAGGAGAAGTCGTGACTTTCAGACTCTCACAGACAGAATACTCATCACCAGGCCTAGACCAAAGGCAGACGGTGTCAAATGGAGAGACAAAAAGATGCTGTCCTGAGGCAATCCCTTTGCTAGGCAGTCACGATACGAAAAGAGAGACAGATCTCTGCAGAGAAAGTAGGTCTCACATGGCTTTCAGCTCACCGAGTCCTGGTTGGATAAGTGAAAGCACTCAGAATTGGTAAGGTTACCAGCAAACACCGAATCGGAGAAAATCATGACAGTTGTGATCACAGTGTAACTGTAAGCATCACACAGGTCAAGTAAGTGTCACACTCATTCCCAAACTAGAATACTAGGTCAGGATGGTGGCAAGTCTACCCCAAATTTTTAAATGTATTAGTGCGCTCCATAAATCCAAGATGAAGCACCGTAAAACCCTCAGAAATGTCCTAAGAGTCTTGCCTGCAGCTTAGCTAACTGGATCAAAACTGAAGCAGCTTTTTCCAGGAGCAAACCCGATTCACTGCATAAGATTCTGCTCTAACTGAACAAATCCGAGTAGTTTTGTACTTGGCTTAACAGTCTGAGGACAGAAAAGGGGAAAAAAACCAAAACCCACATAAACAAACAAAAAAACCCCTGTTGGACACAGCAGCAAGTTGGCTGGACCAGCAGTCTCCAAGCCAGTTAGAAGCTGGCTCAGAGCTGCCAGGGCTGCTTTGGCTGGTGCCGTGGGGCTGGACTAGTCCGGTCCACGATGCAGAAGGCTGCGAGCTGCACGGCCCGCACAGGCATCTGCTGCACTCTCAGGGAAGCCTGCAGCGTGAGGGCATCACCCACTGGCAAAGACAACATTTCTTGTGTGCATGATCCTCTCCAAAGTAACAGAAGCACCAGGAACAGCAGCCCAAAGATTAACTACGACCACTGCAAGCAGCATATATTTGAAAGGTTGATTTAGTTGAATGAACCATAGCATGGGAATACTGCAGCATTCCAGCACAAGAAGAAATGGGGACTGTTGCCTGTAGTGCCGTGCCACTTGCTGCATCCCCACCAGGAGGAAGGAGGAGAGGAGAGGAGAGGAGACAATGCCTTCAACAGATACCGCAGGAAGACGCTGTAGTGTCCCACATAGGCGTGAGCGTTCCCACTGCCAAACTGCATCTGAGGAGTCATGCTGAGAAGTTCAGCGTAGTTAGACGTTAATGCTATGTAAAGGGATTTTATTTCCTGGCAGCTTTAATATACGAAAGGCTCACATGAGTACTGTTTCTGTCTGGATTATTTGTAGCCCAGAGTAGAGATTTGGCTGTCCTCCATCTAATACAAAGTTTCTGAATAATTTGTTGTAAGACAAAGTAATTTCATAGCCTGCAGTGCTGCGTTAAAGACTTAGCAAACCTGAATCAGCATTTGAGGAAAACCTGTTATCAGAAAAGAGGCAGTACATACCTACTTATCAGCAAATGCTTAATATAAGAACATTTTCTCCTATATGACAGATTTCAAAACAAGAAGTCTTTTTTTTAATTTATATGAGCAGCAGTTAGTATTTTTCATTACCAACACAATTTTCACTGCTAATAAAGTCAGATGAATTCAAAGGTGGTTTCATAAATAATCACCATCAATAGTTTGAATAATTTCACTGAATAAAAACCTCATCCTTCATAAATTTCTAGTATTTCATTACGATGCGACTGGTGGCAAAAGCCTAATGTCCACTGGAAGTGGTAACTATGTAAACAATGTAAGCGAATGGCTTGGTCTTTCGACGGAAAATTAACACAGGAATATTGTTCAGAAACACACAAGATCCCTGGGCTCTGGAGAACAGTCATTTCAAGGAACGCGACTCGTGCAGGAAGTGTGAATGCTTCTGGAGCAGGGCAAAGTCATGGCCCGGCCAGCGCCATTTCTAACAAACTGCAATGCACGCGCTATTGCAAATTATTATAAAAGAATTAAAAATACTCAACTTCTACCTGGTAGGAGGCAGGAGAATAGACTCACAGTGCCACTGGGAAATTTCTGGCCCACAGAAAGAAATTTGGTCACGCTAACACATACTAAACTGGAAGGAAAAGAACAGCAGCTTTCCTAGTCAGTTTTCTGATGTATGTTTTTGCTGAGTAAATTAAAATGAAGGATTTCTCCTGGAGAGAATATACATCATCTTTAACGTGTCACTTGTGGCAATCCAAGAAAAAAAGGAGACCAAACTTTCATATGCAGTATAATTAGAAGAAAGAGCAGTAAAAGCAAAAGCAGGAGGACATTTATTAATGAAATTGTTTAAAAGTGGCAGGAACCTGGATTTCCACGTATAAAATATAAAGTTGTGTATTTTTAAATGTCCGTTTTCTGAAGTAATTTTCGTTCTTAACATAACCCAGTGATAGAAGAAAAAGCCGGGAATGTATGTATCGATCTGTTTTCTGGGGACTTTGAATCATAAATCTCCCAGGAAGGGAATCCTGTTCACTTCTGCTGCAGAACAACACCACCGAACTTTTATATGAGCACAGACTGTGCAATTGCCATTAAAAAGGTTACTCGAGAAGGTCTTTGCAAACAGAAGAAACCAAACTGCTGTGCTTTCAACTCACCTTCATTTCTTAATTAGATAAGCAGTACCTATTTGCCCATAAATAATGAAAGGTAAGAACTGTGTAAACGCTACTGTGAATAAACTTATGGGAATATTCACCTAGAGAGTTACACGAAAACCCTTTTAAACATTTGCATCATAAATGGAAAGAAAATATGACGTTACTGGTTAATCTCATTTCTGCACAGGCTTATAACAGCTATTTCCTTAGTCAATACTTAAGTGTTTAAAACAATTAAAGAAAATATGTTAAAATGAGATCACCAAATTTGATGGTTTTTACTCTCCGTGCCTAACAAATGAAAACTGTCTCAGAGAAAAATATAACAATACTTAAATATAAACGTACTCATCTTGTGAGCTCTTTGGGCATCAAGCCACGTTAAGGAATCAAAATAAGATTTTTTTAGTTAAATGCCTATCAACCTCCTCACAGTGATTTTCTGTCACTGCCAGTTAGCTACAGTCTCCTGATAATCCACTGAAGTTCCTTACAACACACTACTAAGGAATCAACGCCCTGGAATTGAATAGCACCCTCTTGTTTTGAGAAACTATTTCAGTGCACAAGTGTACGATAAAACACATTTAAAATAAAGGTAAGATTGTACCATAGGTAATGAAGGCCTACAATCTTCGCATGCTTATACAGAAAATAAATTACCTACCTAATATGTTATTAAATCTAAAGGATATTCTGAGTGTAGATCATGAGTGGGTTTACATTTCATGAGGGCCCTGTACTTTTAAGAGCCTTCCAACCACATAAGTCAATCTAGTTATTAACTTCGTTGACATAAGTCATGCTAATAGTAAACAGGATTTCTTAAACAGCCAGAGATGAGAAATGACAGCAGATAAAGCCTTTCCCTTGCTAAGGCTGACAAATATTAACAGCACTACAAAATGACATCTATAAACTAAGGCAACTTTACCTTAGTGACAAAATAGTAAGATAAAGGAACTGCTGAACGGCGACACACGCGTGCAGAACTCTTGTTCACCCTTAAATCCCTGTCTGCAGATGCAGATTCATTTTGGGGGGACGTAAGTTCAAACACAGACAAATGCTGCCCATGGCAGAGGCCGCGTATTATTGATTTTTAGGAAATAGAGACAGAACTCCTAAAGATTTAATCTTCTTTTCGTTAATATTTACAACATTAGCATCATAAGTAGGGTATTGTTTATCAGGTTGTCTGCCTTATGCATTTCTTACGTCAATGTTGCTAATCTACCTGCTGTAGATAATATTATAACTTAAGATCTTTCAAACACAGTACATGGAAGCACTGGTCTTTTTCCTGGCCTTGGTTTCTTGAACTTCCCTCGCCCCCGACAGTCGGGGTCCTGAATGAGGTGCAGAGGCTCTGCGGCCTCTCGCCCTGCTCCGGGGCTGGGATGCCAGTGTTTCGGGTCAGCCCTGTCAGGCACAGCCAGCTACCCCCGCATTCCTCCTCTCCCCCTCTTGGCTCAGGAGATGCATTTACACTCAAGTGTTGTGCCAATTCGTTCAGAATAAACCTAATAGATTGCTTCCCTCTGGATACCAGTAGGACTACGGAATGTGTGAGGTTTCTCCATCGTTTATACCTGTGATGTTTAAAGCTGAGCTAACGTAATCTGAAAAGGCATATTTCCCTGAAATGGAAACTCATACTTGATATGTCAAACAGAACGTTTTAATTGTTTGTACCCTCACGCTGCTGCATTTGTTAGTTTAACATCTCCATTCTCCTCTTCTGATGAATGGGCCCCATTTAAAGGCAGACCAGGCCTCGCTCACAAGGTTGAGCAGCCAGCGGGTAAGTAGGATATTTTGGAAATGTGTGATGACACCTAGAGAAATAGGGATGTTTTATCAGACAGTGCCTATCTAATTCACTGACAGAGATCAATATCAAGCTACCGTCTCCTCATCCATCTTCTGACTAGGCTGTTCTACCACCGTGCTCCCCCTTTCCCTCTGCCAGGAAGATTTAAACTTTTTTAGTCCTTCCAAAACGAAGACTACATTTTGCACTAAAAGAGGCAAATTTATCAGTTTATTAATAAAGAGATTATTGCTTTTTCAAACTTTTTTGTTTACTGATTACATTGTTGGAAGCAAACACCCTTTCCTGTATGGCCGTCCTGGCAGCAAAGTATCTCTGATCCTTCAAAGGTGAACGGGATCCTTTCTGCAAATGGGACGCAAGTGAGGTGCCTGTAGCAAAATGGCTGTGCTGTGCTTTAATAACTCTGAACTTTCAGAGGAATTTATTCCAGGCAAGCAACTACAGTCAATGCCATTCTGTAGCTGCCTGTTCAGGGGTGGTATCCCCAACACCTTAAACTGGTAAAGGACTTCCATAGGCTGCAAGTGAAAAATTACATGTTTCGGTCTCATCCTGGGCTCATCTCTCTGCATTCTGCACTACTGCAGAGTCTTTTGTTGAGATTACCTTCTTGCCTGAACAAGCGGATTCGGTTGCTTCTCCATTCTAGTCTAACCTCTACAATAGAGGTCCTTTTTCTGTCCATTATCCTCACTGAAGGGGTCGGGTTGGAATAGCTGCTCTCCATTCAGTATGTATATAAGGAGAAAGTGATCTCCTTTCCGCAGGTAGCTGGACCCATACAAAACCACCCTGCGGGCACAAACTATAAGGGTAAAGGAGTTAATTCCCTTGGACTTGGTCTGATGCATTTTGGTTGGGGCTTATGCACAACAATAAGCAGAAGCATGGAGAAAAAGAAAAAAAAAAAGGAGAAAAAGTGAAGAAAGAGAAGAAAGAGAGCTCACTGCTGGTACAAAGAGGCTGAAAATTCTGAACAAAGCAGCCAATTTCTAAATTTTTATGGCTGTTCTGTTCAGAGAACATTCTTGGGAAATCCACTGCATCAAAGATATATAGGACTCCATTATTGATTTCCTTTTCCAATAAAGACAACACCTGAAACATTAACTTTTTACTCCTATCAAAGAATACTTTCTCTCTTTCTTTTTATATGTATAAATAAAACACACACACACATTAGAGACATACACACAGACATTATATAGGAGGATTGCAAGCGTAGTGCTGCAAATGTAGTAAGTTAAGCACCTTTAGCAAACCTGCATGGAATATCATTTCACATTTGCTCTGCTTGTCACTCTTCCAGAGGGACTCCGCATGCTCACTCCATAGGAGAGCAAGCCCCTCTTTACCCTGCAGTTCTTTATGAACTGCCACATCAATATAAAATGGCTACACATCAGCGATTAAAAACTCTCTAAAGTAAATGTTTAACTCTTCTTCATGACAGATACTCCCCGAGCCTTTCCATCTGGCTCCTTTAGTCTGCTTCTGTGGCTTCTCAAAAAGGATATTTTCTCTAGCCTGTTTTCTTAAAGTCAGACTTCTACTGTTCTGCTGTAATTTTTCTGTGTGTGAGGAAGGGACAACATACACTTCCAACCTTTAGCATTATGGTCAATATGGTCAACATACTTCAGTAAAACCGCTATTCCCATTTTAGCCTGAGTTAGATGTGGATTGTACAGATCCAATCATATCTTACTTAATCATTATATCAATTTTGTCTTAGTTGATTACACTTTAATTAATCTCAATCAGTTCTCTCCCATTACACAACTTCAATGTATTGGTCTCTTCTATTCTCTGCTTACAATAAAATACAGTTTATCCTGAGCCCTACAATACAATAATGAAATGTTTGTTTAATGCAAAAATATCTAAATTCCATGCAGCCATCAGCATAGTGTGTTCAACCACACAATCTCACTTTCAGATCATTTACGATCTATGTATTGGTAATGCCTTTAAAAACACTGTTCCTTTTTATTTGTATACAAACTGGGCATGTAAGGGTAGAAGTTTTAAGAAAATTTAATTGTAATCCGCACCATCACCTATTCTTTCGCTCAACACACTGGGAAACCTCCTTTTCCCAGTACTTTCTTACCCTTCACACAAGTTGTAAGGAACCGTTTGCGCAGAAGAACAGGCGTCCTCAAATCCCCAGTCTGCCTCCCAGTTCACCCCGTGAAATCGGGGTCGGGGGGGACGGACATGACAGCGCAGGAGAGGAGCATCTTGGCTCAGACCTCCTGCTCTCATCAGAACTGCATCTGAAATGATCCCGAACACGGAGTTTAAAACTGTTCAAGAGTACCAGAAAGCTTGTAAAAGTTGCTATACATGTGATTAATGATAATTCGTTCTATGGCTTCCACCATTATACTTTAAACCACTTTCACATTGCTATTTCTTCTTGAGAAAAGTGGGCGAGTTGTTCTATTAACTGAAAACTCTATCTCATGCTTAGCCTGGAAGTCAAAGTTATTTATTGGACATTTAGCTCAAGTAATTGAGTGCAAAAAGTGCTTTACAGTACCTTATTGCCTCATGTAAAAGATAATAGTGAAATTCCCATTGCTTTCAAGCAGAATTAACCACTATTCAAATAATTTGCCTCAAAGGATACCATCGGTAAAATACAGTAAAACCTGATATAATATATACACAAAGGTAATCGGCAGTCTACAGATCAAAAAGGCTAAACAATGCTGCTAACTTAGATCCTATCACTGCAGAAACTGAAAAAGAATTTCACAAAAATCTTGCTCGTGAAGCAGTGTTTTGGAATTTGCTGCCTTATCTAAGAAATTACTATCACCTGCCTTTACCTTTAGTTATTCCAGCTGTAATAACCACTGTTTATTCCAAAAGCAGGTCTACTCCTGTAACACCAGGCATGGCTGCTACTCCTTCCTCACCGCCTGCGCGGTGCATGCCTTCTAAAAAGCATGTGGGCTGCAACCATCCGCAGTGGACTACCTGCCTGGAAGAGCCCTGCTCAGCAGTGAACCCCTTGCTTCTCACCCGCCCTTCAGAGAGACACCACAAGCACAGTCTTACGGGGATGACTGACTCCAAGCAGTTGCCTTTCAACAAAAATCAGGTCTAAGGAAGGACTCAGGATTGCCCGTTAAATTCTTCAGCTCCCGAAGTACAACACTTGAGGAACTGGTTCATAAATGAACTGTCTTAGAGTCATGTAGTAAAGAAATAAGGAAGGATAGGAGAAAACCACAGAAAATACAAAGATGAACCAGATAAGAGCAGGCACAGAGGGCAGCTAGATCAGACCTCCTCAGAGCAAAATTAAAATAACCCAATTCTTCAACTTTGGGAAATATTCCCAAATATCCAGGACCGATGCACTGGAGGATGGATGTGAGCAGTAAGTATAACTGCAGTGAAAGCTGAGAGCAGTTCATAGAGAACATCCATTTGGAGGATACCTTCCTGCCACCGGAAGAATCACAAGGACAGCAGGAGGTATGGCTGCTCTTACCGCAAAGCCATTCACTACCCATCCTGCCAGTGAACACTCTTAAGAGGAGGGAGCAGCACTCATTTGAGGCCTGGGGTGAAAGATCAAGGAGTAGAAACGCAGTCCCCAAGATCCAAAGGGACTGATAAAAGTAGTTTTTGGAAGTAGGGCTGCATGTGCCTTGCTGGAGGTAATCACAGGATGGGCAAAGGGCAGGCTAGTGACAGTCTCAGCCTCCTCCTGATCCTGAAGAAAAAACATGAAGAGCAGCTCTGTGGGACTGGAAGTCCTTAGTTCTGCCAGCTGAATCTGGAGAAGGCAAGGAAAAAAGTTAGCACCTTTGTCAGAGAGGTGGTTGCCTGCTTGTCCCAGGAGAAATCCTCCTCTGCTGGTTGTGGAGGCTGGAGCCCAGCAACACAAGCTGGTTTAGGCTTGTAAACTGAAGGTGCCTTCAGAGCTTCCCGAAATAGCAAAGGAGACCGTAGGGGAGACAACATGAGGAAGGAAGGAGAGGAGAGCAAAAGAAGTGAAAAGAAAAAAAAAAGAGGGTAGAGGAAGCGGCCCAGAAAGTTCAACATTGTTTTGAAAATTATAAAATAGAAATTTGAAGCTCAAAACCACTTTTCATTATTTGCATTGTCTGTGTAATATACTGATAGAGAGCACATTATCTGGTTTGTCTGATTCATACACACTTTTTTCTTGCCTTATGAAAATTTTGAGGTTTTTCACTCCTTAGCCCAAATGATAGAAAACTTAACCTCGTTAGGGCACCTGACATTTCATCCAGTGGTCTAATCATTCTAATGGTGTCCAAGCCTGATGTTCCAGTCACTTTTTTTTTTTCTATTAGCCTCTCCATGGTCTAATTTTCCCAGTGCAACTTATTATTCCCACTGACTCTTGTTAATGGAGAAGCTAGATGATACTAATGATAAAGCGTGTCTAATTCCCTTTTCATCTTGTTGGGAAAATGATATTTTCTTTCCTTGAGGCTTGCACTTTCCCTTCTCTCACACCCACACAGATTTATCAGTCTGTGATAAAAACGTCCAGTGTCTGTTCTGCAAATGAACTATAAATCCACAGCTCAAACCCACATAGAGCAACTTGCTAAATCCCACAGTTCCTAATTGGGCCACACTCCCAGCTACTGAAGCCAATAGGAATTTTCCCAAATGAAGTCAGATCTTTGCCTGAGTACTTATTGTTAATTCAGGGAAGCTAGCACCTTCTTGAAACGCGCTGCACTGTGTTGCGACAGTGAGTTTGGAAGCTGTGGGGCAGGGGGTGAGGGTCCATGTAAAATAGTTACACTATCTGGCTGTCATGCTGATTTCCTCAGCGGTAATTCATCGCTATCATCTGTTTCCTGGAATCATTCGCAGACAGCAGCTGTCAATGGGAGTTTTACATTTAGCCATAAGAAACAAATGCATCTGGACACCAGATTTCTTACAGCTTTCTCTGGCATCCATCATAACACTTTTTGGAAAAAAAAAAAATATCCAATTAGCTTCTTGCTATGCAATTCTTTCAAACATTTTGTTTTGCAGCAATTTCTATCTTCCATCACTTGTCCACGCCCATTTTCTTTTATGCAATCAGAGAGATTCTCTACACTCATAACCCCATCTACCAGTATTTCACCTTAGGCTGACAGTTTTCAAATAAAATTCTCAAGGCAAAGACAGACACCAGAACCAAACGACATACAGTTATCACAGCGCTGTTCATAGGTTTCCGAAATAGCCAATTACCTTTGCTGTGTAACAGTCCACAGAGGTTTATTTTTATGTTCTCTATAGCTGCCGGGAAACGACTACTCAGGAACCATTGACGTTTGTGGGTCTGCACTGGCTCACGCACATGGATGGGGCTTCTGAGGCCTTGTTTGGGAAGGGGGTGTACACTAATGAACTGCATAGCCCTTGAGTCCACAGGCATCGAAATAAGCATCTTGTTTTCAAGCGTTAAAGAAACCGCAGGAGAACTTCACGTTTCACTGACATGCCCCGAGGCATTCTCAAAGTCAAGCTCTTTCGAGGTGCCAGCCTAGCTTTAAGACCTTGATTGTGAACACACGGCTCTAGCAAATGCGCCCCTCTTGGGCTGTCATAACCCATCATTACCTGCTTATCATAATACAGACCCTACCACAGCTCGGCAATGCTAAAACAGCCCAGAGCTGAGCCAGTGCTCATCAACCTGTTGCTGGAACCTGTTCCAACCTGAAATGAAAGATTTCACATGGATCAGACATGAGAGAATTTATATAAAACCAAACAGTACCTGCTACTGCCACTCTCATGAATCAACATTTTCTGTAGGGTGAGAAACAGATTTGATAGTGCTCAGATGGAGCCGTCATCAGGGATAGGGCTTCACTCTTCCAACTGGATTTCCCAGTAATCTGACGCATCCCAGATGCAATTACAGCACTGATGACCTCACAGTACCTGGGTGTAACCAAAGACTCACCTGGCTTTTAAGACAGCCGTAAACCAGTCAAAGCTATTACTCCTCTGGCTCTGACGGTGTTACAAGATGTCTGACAATCCTAGGCCAATGTCCAAAATCCTAAAATTCCTCACAGACACACATCTACAAACACACTGCCCGTTGTTAGAAACATCCCTGGTAGAGCTCAGACACTGCAATGCTTAGTGCTAATGTTCTAGTCTTGACCTGTCCATGCCTGTCACGCAGGCTTGTTCTCTGAAAGAGAAATGGAACAATGACCTTACCAATAAAACCTTCTTACGGAAGATTAAATGTAGGTTTGGGGGGGGGGGGGGCGGGGGTTGGGAGGGTTTGCTGTTGTTTGTTGGGTTATTTTTAAGTTAAGCTTCAAGCAGTCTAGTACTTTCCCCTTCCTAACCCCTGTTTAGCAATTAGAGCGCATACAAACAAAAGCAAAATATTTTTGCATCCAACTCACATGCTCTTCATCTCCAGGCAGGGAGGCTTTGGCTCTACAGCTCTACACTGTACTTTTTTCTGTGTTGGTTATGATGGCCATAAACTATTTAAATTCCAGTAGCACTCCAATGATACAGAGAACTGACAGAGAAAGGCACAGTCTCTTCCCTCGGGGACAGCTGTCTACTAAGACTTATCCTGCAATGCTACTCTGATAGGGCATCCACATAATGTCCACGCAGAGTCCCTCAAGACTCTGTATGGGCCAACGACAAAATTATCACGATCCATACTATGCACATGAGGTGAGGCATATACCAACTGACACGCGTTTTGATAGCCCTGCTTTTTTCTTAAGGGTCTAAATGTTTTTTGTTGTTTTAAGCAGGCTACAATGCTGAAGGAAATCATGCAGATGTTTTTGAATTAAGGAGGAGGAATAGAGAGCACAGCAAAATCAGAGATTTGGAAAAACATGAGCTGAAAAGAGAAGCTGAAGGAACTGGGGTTGCCTAGACTAAAAAACACCGAGGCAAGATAGATATCGTAAATGGAGCTATTGAACAGGAAAGAATAAACTCTATTGCAAGTAGGACAAGAAGAGCAAGCTTTGAAGTAGGACAAGGGAAATTTTGTTCAGATGTTAGGAAAATAAAACAAACTCACTTACAATATGGACAGTGGAGCACCGGATAAGACTGATTAGAGAGGCTGCAATATCTCCAAGACAAGACAAGCACCCATTGTGGATGAGCTATGGATGGGCGATGCAGCCCATCTGCTTGCCCAGCTTCCTGACTCCCCCCCAGCTCAGCTTTTATGATATCCATAATTCTGTTATGAAAGAAGAGAAAGATGAGAGAAGGCAAATAAAAAGGTCATTAGAGCACATACAATCCAGTCCGACACCAAAACTGTGGAGGTTTTAACGTACAGATGCAAACATGCTGCAGAACTGTTATAATACTGTTAACTTTTCTGTCTAATAATTTGGCTGGAAATGACAGTTTGGTATTATATGCATGAGTACAGTTCCTCTACTCTTCCTCTGGGAGCATGTTATCAGTTGTATTATTATCTTTGCCTTCTGGTTAAGCTGTGTAGTGAGTTAATGTTGGTAATTGAAAAATGAAACTACCAATAAAAGAAAAATCCAAATATAAACATGATTTTAGTGTCTAACCCACTCTTTTCATTATCTCATCTCTCAGTCTTCTTGACAGTTAGTATTCTGCCCCCTTGTGTACTTTAGACAGACAAGGATCTGCTTATTGTTCACTGGTAAACTAATGAGTTCATAACAGGCTCACTATAAAGATAAAACCTACTGGGCAAAAAAGCAGAATGCTCACAAGCACGCTACTTCAAGAACAAGACACTTTCCCGAGGTATTCAGATGTCTACAAATGCAAACATCTGCCCCTGTCCACTGGGTACCCGAGCAGACTACATATCCGAGTCACATCCTTCTCTTTGAAGCTTAAATACTTTTTTGAAATTATATCCTACATGTTTAATTTTATTCCCACCCAAATATATCTGTTTAAGCATATGTTATGATTTCATTCCATTGACTTAAGTCCCCCTGACCTCTGCAGTGAAGATTTAATGAATCTCAGGACTCATCTATTCTGGTGATCATTCAAGGTTAACACCTTGGAGTACATCCCCCCCCCCGATCCCAGGTGTTGCAGTAATGTACTCTAGCACCGTGTACTGATTTAACTCAAGTGACTTTCACAAATGCAATCCCAAACGAACTGAAACACGGATCATTCCCTACGCTTGCCCTGCACACTGACTAAGGGAAAACGCATTGAATTTTATGTATAAAGCATATTTTCCTCATCCCTACTTTTATCTTCTAGTCACGCTGATTTTAATTATTTCCTCCTGTGGCAAGAATAAAACATTGACCTCTACTACTCAGTTGCACAAAATGATGATGAGTACAGAAACATCCCAAACCTGCGCTCTCTGAGCCAGTGTTTAGGTACGCTGCCAGCAAGAACTTCTCCAAAGAGCTGTGGCTGTGTCTCCTGTGTCATCTGTCACAGGACCCCAAATGCTAAAGCCCTTACATTTCTAGAGCCGCAGGAATTGCTCTGAAGGCTGTCCAACTTGTACGTACTTGTATAGCTCAAGTCTCCAGAGACCATGAGATCCTTTTTTAGTGCGAGAACTAAGAACAATTTAGTCCTTACTATGTAAGGATTTTTTAATAAAATACAATAGAAGTCATTAAAAATATACATCTTCCTTCAGAAAAACATGCCAGCAACAGACATCTTTCATTGTACGTTTCTTGACTTAGTTTTAATAAGCTATTTTTACACGAGTGCTTCATTTCTCATGAGAGAAGACCATAGACAGAATACTTTGATCATGCAGCAACCGTACATCAGGGAGACAAGTAGCAAAATGAGACTGACTATCTGCATTTTTGTCTCAGCATCTCATAATCAAAGTTATATTTCCAATTTAAAAAATACCTGGGGCTCACTAATGCACATGACCACAGTTAAGTATGGACATATTTATAATTACGTGGAACTCATAGTCCAAAGCCTATGATTCCAATGTGTCCTTAACAGAAAAACAGGGATTCAGTCAAGTATTAGAAGTCAAGTATTTAGAAAAACCTTGCAAGGGAGAGAGGGAGGGAGGGACAGAAGGAGGAAACCTCTATTTCTTGTCAGCTACTAGCACTGGCACTCAAACAACAGTGAGTGATTTCAAACAGAACATTTCTGTGGAAACTTGACATTTTACTTCAAGCTTTTTTAAAGACCAGATGCCCTCACCACTTCCTGGTGATGAAAATCTGAGAACTTTAACTCTTGGTAGAGTTTGCACTTGAGGCAAAACAAATTCAGATTTCTTGCTGCTTTTTAATGGAAAATACTTTCCCTCATGCATTCCCCGAAGTCATTTACAGAGTCTCATACGGTTTTCTCCATTCTGTTAAAACCAGAGTAGTCCTGAAAGATTCTAAACTCTTACCAATGCAGAGTTCTGGATCAATGAAGTCTGGGACCCATCTGGAAATAAGTAACCTAAACCCAGAATGATGTCCCCCCCTACAAAATGTCAAAATAACAGGTTTTTCTGTTATGTTAGGGTTAATTTCAGACAGCTGTGGCAAAAGTACAGAAAGGAAAGAGAAAACAAGCATGTCCAATAAAAAAAAAAAGGCAAAAAGGAAGGTGGAGAGAGGGGGGCTCGAGATTGGAATGCAAAGAAGAAAACTGATAGGAAAAATTAAAAAGGAGAGAGATGCCTCCCCGACTCTGGTCGGTGTTGGCATGCTGGAGGAGCCTCTTGGCCCCATTTCACAGCTGAAATCCAGTCCTTTTTGCTGACCTTAAAATTGAACTGAACGAAATATGAGCCACTCTATTCCAACAGGACTAGCTAAAGGCACTGATGCAGGTTTAGGTTTGGCTTTATGGAGATTTAAAGGACTCAAATAGAAGATTAAAAATAAAAGAGATTGATTTTAAAATATATCTAGTATTGTGAAAGAGCTTTGGTACCTCAATGATCTTTTACTGCCTTCTATCAGAGAACACACGCGGGGCATTTTCAATTACTTTAATTACGTGTCAGGGTTATTGATGCACTGAACCCTGCCAGACATTCCACAACATTATCTTTAATCGCTACCGTTTTCTTATCTCTGTTCCATGTAAAACTTTTTTCAGTTATTTTACTGGATAAAAAGAGAATGAAATACCGCTTTTAGATGGAATTTAAGAAGATAAAAAGCTCAATTTTCTCACTCATCATAATAAAATAGTTATCACACTGGCATTATTTACCTTTGTAAAACTTTAAAAATCATCCTGGCATAACACCAGGACTAAAGCTCCTGCAGTTTCTTTAATAATACCTTACAAGAGTCCTTCAATCCCAGAAATTTATGTGCCAAAGAAAACACCAGTAACACTACCTCTCCTACCAATCCAGACTATCCTCAGCTGCAATGGAGACAAAAAAAAAATTGAACTGGTTATATAAGTTTCCTTAGCCTCTTCCTCTCTGTGAACCATCAAAAGAAAAAAGAGGTCCTGAAACGAGGCCATCAGCGTAAATCAGCACAGGTTCACTGAAATCACATTTTGATCATTGAAATTCATATATATGATTACCAGAGGGTGAAATGCTGCTCTTGGATTTCTGGGCTGCTGTAATGGCATCCAAAGTATATGTGCCTAACAGCACTTACATACCGGGATGTTAGATGGCAACAAAATGACTGCCTCTGCAAGTAACTGGAGAGACAAAACTGGACTCCTGGATGGAAATGGTCCTGCCTATCTCCCTTCAAACTCACACAAAGGAAGAATTTGATAGAGCAGAACAAGCAAACTGAAGGAGTTGCACTTTTTGATATAGGGATCAATACACTCTTGCTAGCTAGCTACAGGGATCAAAATTACATCTACTGAAATAGCAGAGGGAGAGCAGGTGATGTTTGCACTGCATTTCTGTCCGGAAAACTCAGTCAGGAGACGGCAATGCCCGTTCTACAGCAGATGGCCCATGGGACTTTGTCCTCTCCTCCCTCAAGTATATTGTTTAGGTTAGACAAGGAAAGTAAGACAGAAAGCAGGATGGATTTTGGTAGCAGTTAATAATACAGTATCATGATGTCTCCTTTTTGATAAGTGGGAGAATTACAGGAATTGCATATTTTACTACAGGATCAGATTCAAGTCAATTATTACAGAGGAAAGTCAGTTTACGACCACCCTATATTTGCAATATCCAACAAGCCCTGGTCCAGTAAGAGGTTTTACAGTTCTTATTGTACAATTCCACAGGTAAAGCATATTTAGGACTTCATGTAGAGGTCTATATAGGATCTCTGCCAAGAACTCAAATTACTTCTCCATCTTTCTGAGTCCAGGCTCCTTCCAGGATGTGACCAGGAGGCAATGACACCTTGAGGGAAGCAGAGCCTACCCTGAGCATAGAGGACTTGTCCAATTTCTGCTCTTCTCATCAGTCGGAAAGTCTGCTCTCTCTAGAACTATTATAGTATATTATTTAATACACTTTTTACTGGGGAAACACCAAGCATCCAAATAACACAGCACTTGGACACACTGTTACACAAAAATTCCCAAACAGTGAGACCTACCCCTCCAATAGCCAGGATCCAAAATTCAATCTCATTATGTAGTCTTAAAGCACTCTGCAATATTTGTGCTATAATGGCCACAAAGCATATTTCTGCTCCAAAATAGATTTTATCTTCCATTATGCTCAATACTACCATTAGCTATTCCAGTTTACAAGGGACAAGATAAACAAAATGTCTAAGGCTTCCTGCACAGATCAGCTAACTACAGGTCCCTTGTTTTGATCAGCCTGTCAGCATCAGCAACTCACAGCTGACCACAAAACTCCTGCAGTCGTCGCCCACTAGTTTCCAGATACAATTTTTATGATCACTTATGTTGAGCGGTATGCTGCATTCCTAGGCATACATACGTGTGGTTTTTTTCCTTTTTCCAGGCTGTCTACCTTGTTCCCAGTCTGATGAACACCCTTGCCCAGCCAGAGGGGAAAAGCTGGGAAAACATCACAGTGCTGATGACCGAAGAGCTACACTATACCCGGCGAGAAATGCTGCGGCCAGCTAGCCACAGTGTCTGCAAGCGAGGATTCCTGTCCGAGATGAAACTTCGTCTCCCTTCACTTATATTTTCCCACCTGCAGCTATGCTAAAAACAAACAGAAACAAAACAAAAGCACCAACATCCCCTCCCCCAAAAAACCCAAACCCAAACTATACCTTAGAGTTGTGCACCACAGCATTGCACAGTTTATGAGTTCAGTTGAAGTTATGGGAATGGCATTTTAATACGCTGCGTAATTTCTCAGTTGCTGAATACGACAACAGAAGGAGAAAGCAAATAAACAGAACACGAATAAAACATTGCTGTTGACCCCCTCGGTGTTCTGGATTTGAATGACCTCTAAAACTCATATCCCAGCACTTCTGCTTCACACACACACAACTAAATAAACAAATAAATCAGAGAACAAGAATGAATTGCCAAACCTAAAGAGTGCTCCAGACAGTATCAGTGGGAATTTCTCTCATCAACATGTATTTTTGTTAACAAACAAGTTTTTATTTCTTTTAATGACTTTTTAAGAATTATCAGTGAGGACATTACCACCACCTTGAAGTCATTCCAGTTACCTAACTTGCTAGTGATTTTACAGGATTTTATAAATATCTCATGTATCCTTAAACAGAATAAGCTTTTGAACACGAGATCTTTGATGAAGGTGTGCTTTCTGCCGGCAATATTAACTTGCACAATTCTGAATAACAGCAGCATACAGGCATTTGACATCCACAATTAAAGAAAAAGGTTAAAGAAAACACATTTTGGTCATCAGTTTGATACAGATACGCCAGCGTGCAAAGTAGCCAGCAGAAAGTGATATGCCACTGCCCAACTCAGAGACAGGTACACAGGCTTTCCCCTCCCTTTTCCGTTTCACTTACTGTGAAAGCCATGTCCTGCACCTCCCCAGATGTACCTATGTTGCCTGAAAACAGAAGACTAAGCTAAGAGTGTATTTTTATACTAGTTCAGGACAAGAAACTAGGGAGCTGCTAAAATTTGCAGAGCTCTTTAGGACCAGAAATCCAACTTTCTAGGTGTTTTTCCTAGACTGGCTGCAGAATCCTAATTGTGCGGACTTGTTTATATACCAAGGAAGTATAAGAGAGGAAATGAAGAAAAAAAGCTGTCGAGAAGCAGCATCCTGTAGGGGAGGACACAGGATTCACCCTGCTAACTCTCCCAAACACATTACTCAGTCAGCTCACTGCTACTCTCCAGAGCAGAGCACAGTGCAGGGAAAGAGGAGCCCTCTGGATCTTCCACAAACCTCATCAATGTTTTCCCCTCAACAGCAAATTATTATAATTTCCACTTCTCCCAGCAGCAGCATCCTCACTTTATTTATAGAACAGTAATTCCCACCCATACATAGTCAATTGCCAAAATATAGAAGGACTGTCTGATGCAGCTGCAAACAAGGTAGAACAGGAGCAGAAATAAGGAGCCAGTGCCATGAACAGAAACTCAAGTCCAGGCGTCATTTAGCACATGTCCGCAAAAAAACCCGCAGTGCTAGACATCTAGTTAATACTCGGCAGATTGCATTTTGATTTGGGAATGTCATACACAGACTGCATTTGCCAAGACATCTTGTAGCTATGTTAAATCCTGTGAATTTTAGAAAAAAGATCAGAGAAAGTGTGCTGTACAGAAGGGAATTCAAGTCTAACTTGGCAGGACCGCAGTTCCGTATCTCCTAGTTTGCATGAAAACCGAACACCAAAAAGAAAAAAAAAAAGTAGTTGTGTGTACTTGTCTATGTGTTTTTCTTTCCTCACAAAACCGCCTAAGCCAGTATGTTTATAGTAAAATATTGGTGTAATAACAAAATAATGATTTTTTTTTATATTGACTTGTGTTTTCAGAAGCTTTTGGTCATTGTTTCCACAGTCATCAAACATCACTACGGTAATCTGAATTCTCCTGGGAGCTATCAACACTTAACTGCAGCTGGAGTTTGCTTTTCAGACTGTTTGAGCTGGCAAGGTAAGGACCTCTTGATCACATCCATTTTCTAATTGATGAAAAGTGATAAGCAGCTGTAGGAGGGAGGGGAAGAAAAAAAAAGAAAAAAAAACCAAACACCAAACTCAAAAAACCCCTTGAACTAGAGAACACGTACATTCGCTTGGGAGCTGAAGAACTGCATTAGGAAAGAAAGCAACAACAAAACCCGGGTAATGGAGAATTACCAAGGGAAATAATTATGTCAATAAATAAGTAATGAACAACTGATTGACACCACAGTAAAGATTCACCAGAGAGATGCAACATAAGAATCCTGCCTCCAAAGCAAACAAACATCAGCACCCTGTGATATAAAGCGTACGTAAAATCATTCACAAGAGAGTATTAACCACATAAAAAATGCAAGCTAGTTTGCAAAATGAAGCTTTGCACATACTTAGCTTATTTCTAATCAAGTGTAATACTTAACTACAGACTTAAAAATAGTAATATATTTCAGGCTTTCAATTCCACAGGTGAAAACAATTACTGAGTTCAAATCTTCCTCCCCTTTGCGGTCACAATATGTTCAAGCCATACAGGAATAACACTCAAACTTCCTGTCTTCAACATGAAATTGGAAATCGATATGCAAGACCAGTAATGAGCCAGGGCAAAGGCTCAACTCCCTCAGCACTCCATTTCTGACACCGACCAAGAGCAGATGCCCAGGAACGGCAGCAAGACTCTCCCAGCTATATGAAATTTTACAGGGTTTGGATTATTAACTGAAACCAGATTTTGCCACAATAGGAAACAAAACCCATAAAGACATCAGAATGAGACAATTCATATTATCTGTCCATATTCTTTCATGTTTGCCGACAGCTGATACTAAACTCGGAAAGAACAGGAAAAAAAAACACCTTGTTTTTTATTGTTTTCAAGGCATATCGAGGAGATATGCTTATTCCTGCAGCAAACAGGTTTCTGAGCTCCCCCTCATGATTTTCTGGAAGCCGTAATTTCTCTCCTCTTTCTCCCAGGTGGCAGAGGGTGGAAGCCAAGGCAGGTCTGGCTCAAGACACCAACAAGGTAGGTACTCGCCTGGGAGAAGAATCTGCTTGAAGCAGTAAAGACGTTTCTGTCCTGCTACCACTTTTGCCTATACGAGAGCCCTGAAAACGAGAACTGTAAGAAAGGTTTGGGTCAGGCCCTGCCACCTGCAGCAGCTGCAAACACACGCCGGCCCTCCCCTTACCCAACCCAGCATGCCCGCCTTTCCCTCTCCCCTCCTCAGCCCTCTCTTTCTTGCAGCAGGATGCAACAGAAACCCAGCGCTGCCAATACTGCAGCTGTACGCTCTCAGCAGGGCTGCTGCCCATTTCGTTGTTCGGCTGCAAGAAGCTGCCATCTTCAGCTCTCCTTCACCTTCCCAGTGGTTGCACAAAGCATTTCACACGCTGCCTTCTTGCAACGCAGCTGTTTTCCTCCCCTCTTTCTTACTGAAGCTGCGATTCCCACCCCGGCCCCATATCTCAGTCGCATGCAGCACTTGTGGTCAGCTCCCCGTGGAATTGTATTTGCTGCCTTTTGTGCGTGGACGCATTTTCTCTGCTGATGCCTGACTCACAACCAGGATAATCAGCAGCGGCTGCTGACGACAGAGGACTTACTGGTGAGCTCTGGCCTCAGTATTTTTAGACGCTGCATAAAGACTTTGAATCTGAACTGGAATATCAAAGGATCAGGCCAGACTCTATGAGTCAGACAAAACCTGTAGAGCTGATAAAGATCTCAGACTCATTTTTAGAGGCCAGTTTGATGAATATGAGTAGAAAGCAACAAACAACTTTTTCCCTTTATGAAAGAAACTGCATGATATCACAGTTGGCTCTTGGAAAACCTCACTGAGATTCTGAAATAATCCCCTCAAATTTGGGGGGGGGGGGGGGGGTGTTAAGTTGTCTTTGTGAAAAAGCTGAGAACCATACAAAAATTTAGCACCTATGCCACAGGATCACTAAAAGCAAAGGAAAGCAAAGCATATCAACAATATCTGACATAATTTGGTTGTGAATTCGTATCACATGGGTTTGTTTTATCATGAAGCATAAGATAACGTGAAGAAACTTGTCATGACCTTAAACTATCTTAGAGAACTTTAAAGTTGATTTGCAAAAGAAAAGCTCTCGAGCCCAGGATGTATTTGGTTTGGTGAGGCTGTTTTAGGAAAGAACCGAAATATGCTATCCTGGTCAGTACACAATGAAACCCGGTTCATTGGGATTGAAAGCGATTGCTTAGAGCTTTAGGTTTCAATAAATAAGAGCACAAATGTGTCTTTGTTGCATCAGCTTAATCTTTACCCTGAGTATGGTTATTTTCACCCACTTGTGCAAATATAAATACTTAGAAAAGATGTAAAGCACACGTCTAACTTGACTCACCCTTGTCGGAGAGGCCCACGTGCCCTGGCTAGGAGACTGTCAGAGCTGGGTGCTGGCCGGTGAGCGCTGGTTCTGGTTTTTGCATCACTGTCTATGCTCCCCGTACTAGAGTGCTGTTTGCTCCCTTTGCATTAACACCTGATGGGATGGCACTGTCATTAGTGTGGTTTACAGTGGTAGTAATCCAGGAATCTTCAACAAAAAAAATGAAAGTCCCATAATTTACCTTTTTCTAACAACAGCAGCAGCTACATATCCAAGTTAAGAACTCATTTTAAAAGTCTGTCCCTCCAATTTCAGTGTCTATATTTTTTCATAAAGGATTAAAGGGCTTTTTTCCTCTTTTCACATCCTCCTCAAACAGTTCGCTTTGTCTCACTATTTGAACAAGCACTAGTAATAATCACAAGTAGCTTGGAATTATAAATAGTCACTTTACAGACAGACATTTCACAGAACAGTAGGACAGTACTTCTGGGTAACTTATTCTTCAAATATTTTATTATACTTACAGGACACTTTTTAAAACATTCATCTCCAGATATCCATATTTCATTTCCAACCAGTGTACCTAATTCTAGGAATTTAAGTCAGAAAACTAAGTTTTTTAACCTGCTCTTCCTCATGATCGTGCACATAGTTTCCGGTTTATTGGTTGGCACAAAGCTCTTCTACCAGATACCATCTGTAGATATTCAACCTGCTCAATTACTTCATTTTGTCTGGTCATCAGCTTCACTTTCACATCATTTGGTAACCTAGGTGCACTTGAGGCAGCTGTGCTTAAGTCCTTTATCATGTACTGGATATCCTCCAGTGGTCTTATGCCCTTTTTATTTCTTCTGGTTTGATTAGGTGTCTATTGCAACTGAATATTTCACCCTGAGGAGTTTCAATTATTTACGAACACAGAGTATTTGCTGCTTTTCAGTGTATGGTTTTCATTCACCATCTAAATGACTTTGTACATGAACAGAATAATCTGTGTTTAATTTTCCAAGTGCTTTAGCAGATATGTTTAGAGTTCCCAGTTCACCTAATTTCCTTCCTCAATCACCAACTTTGAGTTTTACGTCTTTTATGAAAAAAAACTGAACTAAGTAAGGTGGCTCAAATTTTAACCTCCTCCTAAGTCCTTGCTTCACTAAACTGAGTTCTCTCATTAGAAAAATCAAAATAAAATCTTGGATTAAAAAAAAAATGGAGCTACTCTCTAATGATTCCTAACATATCTCTATTCTCTCATCTGATAAACCAACAGCTTGTAGGTTCCTCAGCTACATTGTGGGTACGGTGCGCTCATCAAAACCGTGGAGCTATTTCAAAGCTAGATTTCAGACTACTTACTTTCACTGACATGCAGCTGTTCACATCAATACTGAAAATTATTTTAGCAGGACCATTTGCAAGAGTGGCTGCTCATTAATTTAAGAAAAGAGTTCATAACAACTTGTGATCCACTGATCTTTCTCTTGAAATGCTGCCAAAAATTTCACTAACATGAACGATGATATGCAATTACAGCCTCGGTTTCAAAATAGGTAATTAAAATGGTTCCAAGAACCAATATCTATTTTAGACTATTTTACACAGGCTGAACGAATTAAAACAAGGAACATAACTTTTTTACTCTGCCTAAGCAACACAATTTGCATACAGGTATGAAGCAGAAAATAAATAAAGAAAGGTGATATTGCCCAAATTAGAAATAAAAAAAATCCATTTATATGTGCTTACTCTTACCATCACTACTGATGTCAATACAAGTTAAAGAGTTTAAACCATACCTTCTCCAGCAACAGATAGCCCTTGTTTTCCAGCCATCTGAGTTGCACCCCAGCAAGTCATTCTCTTCCTTGTTTTCACTAATTCTAGAACAACTAACACCAGTGCAACAGGTTCATCATCTTGAGAGCACAACCAGCTGAGGAGGAAACTGGTGACCACGCACAGCTGACCAGCCGGTCCACAGCCAGCCAGCAAAGGTATGTACAGGGTATAAAAGCCAACACGTTTTTGCACAGAAAGATAAGCAACACACCAAACCTGGCAGGTGACAAACCCAAGCCCACTAAGTCACACTGATGTTATCTGTGCTAAGTCTAACACACTTAGTAATTCAACAAAGAGTTTTCTATTATTCAGGCAAACAAACATCCAGAAAAACATCTGTCAGTCCATTAGGCTGCAACTGGGCTGAATCACCCAAGTCTTTGTCCAACTTCCATTGGGATTTTTTGGGATGACATCATGGGGAGTATTGCTGGGATCCTACTATGTAACACCTGGAAATCATTTTGGACAGTTTGTTCTCTTTCAGCACATGACCTGACTTTAAAGCAGAAGCGAGATCAAAAAGGACTGAAAGGGAATTTAGACCCTCCTTTCTTTCCCTTCAATAGCATTGTCATAAAGGTACAACTCATTCTGAAAGCTAAGTACCTAACACCAAATGTAATTGCCAGCTTTTACCTGGGTAAACCCAAAATCTAATTAAAACCCCACAGATGTAAACCATAATCTCTGTTTACCAATGCCCAAAATAGCAATGCCTGCTGATTCCATGCTTTTTTTCCATTAATCACCACAGCCACCATAAACTGTATGGACAGTCTCATATCCAAATCCTCTCTTACCCTGCAGAAGCTTGATGTTTGAATTTCATTTCCTGTACTTTTCTACAGGAAATAGGAAAAATAATTACAGGTATCACTGCTATGCACATGAACAGTCATGATCAGATAGACTGAAATGCGTAGTTCATCCGGGTAAGCACAGGGCCTCTCGGAGGCAGATGTAAATGAGAATGATAGAAAGACCTAGTGCATGTAAAATGGTAACACGGATGCATTAAAAAAAAGTCACCTCAGCTTACGTTAGGTTTGAGATAAACTGGTTAGCTCTTTTAAGTATTTTCTCTATTTAATAGGTAATGCTTCTTTTCATTCTCATGGTTCTACAAAACAGCACCGGCTTTTGAAAAGACAAAGTTAAATATGTATAACCCCCATCAAGCACAGGAGACTGGCACCTGATCTGCCCTTAAATATGGGCATTACTAAAGACATGAGAGCTGTGTTGGAGAAAACATCAAATTTACCTCCCTAGCACACCAAGGGTGTCACTACTGTCGAGATGCAGGGGCACGGAGATTCAAATCTGAATGGAAGCAACACACTCTGAAGCAGAGGAGAGTCCTTCCTGGGAAGTAGTGCTGAATACATCTGTCCTGCGTAGGGCCCAAACCTGTGATTGTGAAGGCCAGCTAAGCGTCTACCAAGTCATTAGTTGGACGTTTCTGTCTTTTACGGTGTAACGCATTTAGAGTATCTGTTTTTCCTTTCACACTCTTATCTTGGTCTTCATAAACATTTGTAGGTTTCGTATTTCGTAAATAAACTTTATTTCCTTTTACCATAACTGGGCTGCAATATAGGTGGCTTTTCAGAGGCCTGATCTACACCAAAGCAACGGAAATTGCAAATGTGACGGCTGTTTTACCCAGCACTATGGACCAGGCCCTTCCTCAGGGACAGACCCCACCAAGAACCAGGAAGCCTGAGAGAAGCTGCTGTCTTCTGGTGTCCAACAAGAGCTGGGGAAGATCTCCGGTACGTGCCATGTCAGCAGGTGAAACACCCATGATACCCAACAATTTTCATAACAAACGCCTTCACTAATCTAACGCATTCAATAAATAGAAACTGACAACAAGAGAAAACACTTCAGGGAGAAGGAGGCGTTCAGACTGAGTTCATATTAACAGAAGTAGCCTTATAACATTCAGCAAGTGGTGGTTCAAGCTGTTGTGACCTTAAATAGTCTCATGCCTTCATCATCTGTCTGCATGATTCCCTACAGACCGGGAGACCTCATCACTTGGGCAGAACTGAAGATATCAGAGCAAGTGAACATCATCTGCTCTAGTAAGCCACAAAGGTAAAAATATTCACTAATAAAAAGCCACAGATGGAATACAATTAATGAAGCCTGTCTCCTATTTTATATCATGAATTATCTAAAAAGACTAAGACAAATAGACTCACAGCAAAAAAAATATACGTAGTGGCTTTATCTTTTTTGTGTATTGATGACATAAAAACAAATTCAACTTTTATTTAATTACTTGCAATGATTGGCACATTCTTTATAACAAATAAGTATGCTTTGGAAAAAATCCTAAATTTATCACTTTGATCCTCAAGTTGCTAACACTTAGGATGTACTCAACTAATAAGTGCTTGCAAAACCTACAGACGTGTTGTTTATATAAATCTCATTAAATTGCTTCTGTTCTCCAGACGGGTGGCTTAAGTCACTACAGTACAAATCTCGAAGAGTATAACTGTGTGCAGAATCTGCTATCTTACAGATTAACTGTGAATCCCTTAAAGGCAAACTAATACTGCTGAAATACATTTTTAAGGCACGAGCAGAATACTTGCAGGAGATGCTGCTGCGTGGTCCACGCTAGTTTGCAGCAATGGTGGGGAACTTTTGTGTCGTGATGCACGGGATAAGTGGTCTGCATGTTACCAAGCAAATATTCAAAGCAACAGACTCATCATTTATACATATAATCTCTACTAAAAACTCGTTACACTAATTAAGCTTTACTCTATCCAAATAGTGGCATCGTTTGACAAAGTGAGGGAGTGGAAGCAGAAGGAAGGAAACTTAATCACACCAGTTCTGGTCCTCTTTCTTTCATATAAGCAGGAGAAAAATAAACTAATGATGAGGTGGTGTTTCTGAAAGAAGTGAGGCATGAAACATCCCACTGTTAAACAAACTGCTCATTCTCCTGTTATTTGCCCAGCTAGCCGGATACAGAGAACACTCTGTGGAGAAAAAACAGTTGATAAAACTGTCAGCTAATGCCTATGTTCAGTCCTGCAAGTGGTGGGAACGGCACTTTGACAAACAACATCTCCCACTTCCCAGACTCCTGAAATAGTTTGGAGCCAAGGGCCCAGGCAGAGAAGCTTAGTAAGACAGACTAAATTTTAGCTGATATTCTATTTTCTGTTAGCATTTGTCAAGTATGCATGAATGCATTATTCGGTATCAACAGACAATTAACTAGTTGGGGTCTGCTGTAATATAAGCTTCAGTTTAGCGTGTAATTAGACTGACATTGCAGCACCATTCATTTGCTCTGGCAATCCTGACACAGATAAAAAAAAAAAAATTAATTTCTGTGGAGATTGTACTGATCAGGCCCTAAACACCCTCTTCTGCTGGCTACCCTTGTGCAATCGGCAAACAAACAGCAATTGAGAACTGATAAATCATGTAATTCTTTTTTACATGTGTCCGGTTGACAAAAGAAACTAACCATATACTGAATGACTTTAACTCCTCAGGTGGCTCCGGGACATCTGGCTTCCCGAGGTTTCTGTTAAGACTGTCATTTTCAGTAGAACAGTGCTGTAAGCAAGTGACTTAAATACTGTATTAAATTAACTCTACATGCTGGAATAAAATTCCCAGCTCATATGTAGCACAAAGTTGTTTAATCGTCTCAGTTCTATGTCCAGAAAAGCAAAAAAAAAAAAAAAAGCCCTTTCTAAAACCAAAACATTTGAAGGTTACAGAAATGATGTTATTATGCATGAAAAACATGCTGCACTTAAAGAAGAGCAGTAGACTTTCCTGTCCTGAGACCTCACCAGTTCAATCACCAGAAAGATCAAAAGCAGCTATTTGCTCAAAGTAATTGGCTTCTTCTATAAAATTTTCACACATCAGTGATTTTGCCATTCCTACATCTCCACTCTTGAAAACTCAGCAGTTGACCTGATGATCCATCAGGACAGCTGAAGAATGGATTATTGTTTGTATATAAAATATCTAATCATGGCCTAAAATATTCAGTGCACACAAAAGTCATTTTAAAATATTTCATTTGGTCAGCAACAAACATCATCTTGGAATATAAATGGTGCCTACAGCTTTTTGTAATCTTCTAAGTACAGTATTGCTTTCGCTCAGAAATGAAGTGTTGCAGTGGTAGACTAAAGGATTTGTCATTCTCCAGTGTTTCATTTTTATGAACCTCAGAAAGGTTCCCAGCAGTCGAGCTTCTTATCAAGCAGCTGCAGAAATCTACGGCTTCGTTTTAAAACTCATGGTTGTCCCGTGCCTCAAAGTTTCTTGCAACAACCCAAGATTACTGTTCATTATAATAAGGGCCAGCATTCAACTGGCCAAGAATAGCAACCTAAGTACACGGGGGCTTTAAATAATCACCTACAAAGCAAAGGACAACGTTCTTTGTATAGCTGGAGATAAAAGGTTTTGGTGAAGAAGGGTGGGGGGAGAATGTTAAACTGTACACTTATGTGACATATACAGCTTTTTAGGTAAAAAGACACATAACTAAAGGCATATTAACTATTGCAACAGCCAAAAACAGAATGGGGAAGAGATGAAAAATTAAACAAGGTGGTTAAACACTTTCCACAATGCCACGGACCACTGAGAGTATGCAGATTTTTAATAGAATTCTCTTCTCATGCCATTTAAGAGGGGAAAAGGAAAGGGGGAAAAAAGCAAGCATAATGGGGAAAAACTTGTGAAAAGTTTACTTGCAAAGGGAATAGATGCTGTTATCCAGCGACAAATGTCCAGCCCGCATACCTACTGCAGGACTGCTGTAACACCAGGATAATATTAAATGAGAATTTCGGAATTTTATGCAATTTTTTAAGCTGTTATCCCCAAAGGAAAATGTATTTAATGATTCAAATATTAATTTCCCCACAATGTTTAAAAGGAAATCTCAAGCTGCAAGGGCCACATCTGAAAGCTGTTACTACTTCATCCTGACTAGAATTTTTGAGGCACTTGGCTGCCAGCCTTCGATATAGGTAACAATTCTGATTTGGTAGATTTTTCTCCGTTTAGCAGAGATTATTTTAAAAAAAAAAACAGCGCTCTCAGTCCAGCTTCAAAATTGCAGGTCAGGGTCATTCTTCTCTAGATTTCCTAGTCTCAGGTGCCTGGGTTTTGAATTACAGACTGTCCAACTCCTTATTATGCTGGCAGCCTCGCAACAACGCACAGAGCTCAGCTTCCATGAAATTCAGGTATGGGCCATTTGATGCATATTATACAGAACAAGATAGCTCCCCTGAAGAAAGCGTCTGTGCAAAAACTTGTTACTCCTTCTAATCTTGCAATTATCCTTCAGTATCTTCTCTCTTCCCCTCTCTCACAGCATCACAAGATTAAATACAAGTTTAAACCCACATCTGACAACTTTTCTGAGGCTTTTGTCATCTCTCGTGCATTGTTCAATAATTTTTCTCCCAGTTCAATAATTATTTTTCCACTTGCCAGCAGGATGCTTGACATTATTTACTCCTAAAGACTCCAGTCTTCCTTACTGCATGGAATCAGTCATTGCGGTATTGAATGTCTGCCTTTTTTCAGCAAAAGCAACACTTTCCTCTGCTTAATTATTTCCATTAGGTCTTTGATTTATATAAAAATAATTAAGAGTAGAAGCTAATAAAGAAACCCCAACACTCTCCATTCCAAGTCAAAGGGCGTACAAAATTTTCGATATGGAAGTGCTCTTATGCCCAATTTCTGCCCAAGAAAAGACATTTCATAGAGTTCTCTCTGATGCAGGATACCCTACTAAAGGGTAAAGCCACAACAGTGCAAGTAGAAGGACAAGGTGTAATAAAACCCTGCAGCAGCCCTATGGCTGCAGGCGTGCAATCCACGCCAGATATTATCACTACGCAGGAAAGACAATAGACCTTTTAGTTCTTTTTTGTCTGCCACTAGATGCTCACAGATCTCACAGAATATCACATACTTTCCTTTAGTTTTTAGACCTCGTGGATTTCACTCGTGCAGTTTTAAATTTCCAAGTTTAACAATTTTCTGAACCATTAACACACAATTCAAGTGAGAGTGTTCAAAATGAACAGGACTGACAGAAATTACAAGCTCTGTTATCAGTTGTTCACTGTTGTCTTTTTTAAGGACCTCACGAGAATTAAGTCTTCCCCGATGCCCTATAATTAGCTCAGCCTGGTTTGGATGCAAGCAAATGTGAGAGAAACATCAGAGGAGCTACAAATTCACGATGTGGCAGCTCAGCACTGAAAATTAGTCCCCTTACTCCAATGAGGGCAACAGTAACCACTTTGGACATACCTTTACTCACTCACTCAATCCAGGTTTTCACCTGTGCTCCTGTCTCCAGGACAGTACTAATCAGGTGAAGTACAGGCCCAGTGACATGAATATCCACCTCTCTTATAGTATTTTTCAGATTGGGAAACCAGTCAGGAAACCAGCAGTCCCAGCCTCACTGATCTGGATAGCCTGCCCAATATGGACTTGAAATATCTAAATGCTACCTGGCAGTTCATCTTAACATTCAGTAACCACGATATATGGTCACTTCTACCATTTTTTGCCCCTTCAGTTTCTACTTTCAAATAGTGCGCATTTCTTCTAAATTTAAGATAGTGAAAAAGCATTTTTTAGAAGACATAAAAATGCAGAAATGCATTGTGTAAGAGATAGTCAAAGTTTTAATATATGACAGCGAGTTGCCTAGAAAATGAAAGCATGCATAAGAGACTCAGAGGGACTTATATCCTCACTCCTCTTGAAATACACTTACTGGTGTCAAAATTACAAATTAGTCAAGGTCAGGGAACACCTCTTCTAACTTCAGCTATAACTGCGGTAAGTACAAGCACGTAACAGAAGAATTAGCTGCTGTCTTGACACTTGTGACCTGCAGAAAATCTTGAGCATTCTGCACACTAGAGACCAAACAATTGAGAACAAAACCAGACACAAATGAAAGAAATTTAATTAAGACAGAGTAAGAAACTGCACACTAAGGAAGATGAGAAAGTAGAGGTACAGCTGCAGCTTTATGCAGAAAACTTCCCTGAAAAGGAGTTTAAGCTGAGGAAACAGTTAAATTCTTAAACAGAGAAAATGTAACGCGGTGGCTGTGGGTTCCCTTCTTATGGAAATGAAAAGTTCCTAAAAAACTTGGAACCAGACAGCAGCTCTGGGTAGTTTGCAACTTACATCACCATAAAACTGAGCTTATTAGGACTAAATGTCTTCTGGCAAAGGGCAAATGCAAAACTTTTCATTTCTCTCTCGCCTGTGTGATATCGGTGCTTTTTCCTCTTAAAACTGGGACTCGATCAAAAGAAATTGTGCCTGCAGGAAACTGAGGAGTTGCACGGAGTAGATTTCAGGCAGGCATCCGTTCTCATCACGGCAGGCTCAGCTGGGGCTGGGCTCCAGAACTGCAGCATCAACACAAAAGGGCAATTAGATCATAAATTTAATTAAGAATCTCTGTATGCTTCTTACGTGTGCTATCTGATAGCACCTTACATGTTCCAAAGAGCAAAATGCAGTTGTTTGTGACTCATAACAACAAGAATAACCTCTGAGGAAACCAGTAAGTTAACTCATCTATATAGATAAGTGTTTGGCAAACACAGATCATCTCTTTAGCTGGCTTCCTGCCAAGCTGCCCATTTCTTTTTCTCTCAATGGTCTACGAATTTAACACATGAAGGAAAAACACAGGATAATAAGCATGTTTTCTGGAAAAATCTCATGATGAAGGACTCCTTACATGCATGTGTCGTAATAAGACAAATGCATGTTTTACACTGTAGGGTTATCACAAGCACATAACAGTGCAGCCTACCAATCAAAGCATTTTAATGGGAAGTTTATAATAAGCAATTATATTTCATGTACAGTAACAACCACTCCCAACGGGAACTGGTCAACAGCCCCTCGGCAAAGCACATACTGCCATAACTGAAGAGAAAGGAAAATTCAGAATAGCAATTTTTTTTTTTATTTCTGCATTGCACATTTGGAGAAAGTTGCATGGTTATTTTTGTGCTCATGATCAAGACAGTCAAATTTTCTTTTTTCCTGAGTTGGCATAGAAAACAAAATTAACCTACAGATTTCTAGGAAGTACCGAGAGAGTTGCTACAGTCTAAAATTCATTTCAGTAGTAAGAAGTGGTAATTCAAGAGAATTTCACTAATTATGCTACTGATGCCAAACAGGTAAGACCCATATGTGGGCACACGGTCCTACAGAATTTCAGTTCAAAGAAACACAGAAATCCTGATGATGAAGTGTAACTTCCTTTTCAGTTTTGCTACAGAGATAATTTCATTTTATTTCTTTTAAATTAGAAAATAAGGAAAACAATCTGTGTAGCTTAATGTCATGGATGAGAGAACAGGTCTTACTGACCTGCCAAGCAGTAAACTGCAAGGCAAAAATATCCCAATTAACAAGATTTGACTTTAATAAATAGCTTCCTCTGAGCACCGATTTCCCTACGAAATATCCCATAATAAAAAAAGAATAGCGAGAAACACAGTATTTTTGTTCTGACTCAGTATAAAATTAACTCTCCAAGAGACTTCTCTGTTGTTTGTAATTCTTTTCAGGATTCTTCTTTCACCATTCCACATAAACCACAGCATATTTGTTCTCAGTGAAAAGTAAATCTCTTTGTGTTTTAGCTGATCAGTCGTGGCTCATTACCAAGAGCAAAAAAGAGATGGGACACCAATATTGCAACTTCACTTTGAACAGCTGTAGCTTCATATTAGTAGAAAGCTGACAGTTGTAATTAAGCAGGGAAACCGACAGCAACACCACTATATATCTGAGTGGCCTGGCTGTGATTAGTCATTAAGACATAAGCATTTTAACGTGGTTTTGAATGTGTGCTATACTTAGGAAGGAGGGTGGCAGGTCACTGGGCTGCTCCGAGTTTTGCATGTGGGTTAGCAATGTAAAGAGCATTTGTAAACAGTGCTGAATTTTGCTCTTTGATTCGTGAATTGGGAATGAAGTACATCTCCACAGGAAATTATTTTCTTCAACATAGGAGGAAAACATACCTGCCAATATTTAGGAAAGAAGTTTATTGAAAGCTGCTCAGTTTGCTGCTACAGCTTCTCCCTAGAGCCCTCCTTCCATCCTATGTGTTTGATTGCTCATAGCACTAGGGTGAATAAAAGCAATATTAGAACAGGTGTAACTGGTAGGATTCAACTTCAGAGCTCTTGGGGTGATATGAATCATACCCCAAATTTGCCTCATTCTTATGATGCCTGGCCAGATGTTGCCACCTTCTCACCAGAACAAAACACAATGATTTCTACATTAGACTGGAAGAGAAGAAGTCAATAGTTTCACAGCACCCAATATAAGAAACCCAGAAAAAAGATTTTTAATAGTCAGGAATTAGAATGAAGATAGAAGGGCAAACTCCCCTGTAGAGTGGGCACAATCTCCGCATAAGGTTTGTTTCTTCTCAGCATTGCTTAATCCCAAGAAATGCACAGTGTGTATGCCAGGAAAAGGAAGCAAGTGCACAATTCCATCTTTTCTTGTCTTGTCTTCCAGAAAGACACTCCTTTTCCTTCGTTAAAAATTATATCCTTTGTACACAAAAAGGGAACATAACAACATACTGCTCATTACTTATCTTTTTAACTTGAGAGCAGCATGCCATTAAAAATGCAGAAATTATTTCACTCATTAAAATTAAGACAATGACTTTTATTGTAAAAGAGACTTATAAATATTATTTTTAAAACGAGTAAATTTCTATGACAAATCTGTGTGCCACAATTGGAATACATTTCAGAAGTTAAAATTTTTCTGCTTTGTCCTGCAATGGCATCAAATTTTCATAGACCATCAGAGGCTGTCAAAAATGAAAACTGTACAAAAATAGAAACAGATTCCTTTCTTCAACAAATACGACTGAGGCCATCCTAATCCTTTCAGATCTAGAAAGACTTTTTGAATGTCTAGTTCTAAATGTATAGAAAGCCATAAGTAGTGTCGTTCTGCTGGAGGGGTTGGATGTCTCTGTTTCTTTTGGCAAAAGAGCACAACTCTCCATAGCCTGGAGAGAGAAGTGCAGCATAGGCTGCATCACTACTCTTGTTATCCAAAGATCTTGGCAAGGTCTTCAGTAAAGCAAAAAATTAAGAACTAGCATTTCAATGTTATTAAAATATCAGAGGAGAAGAGGACATAAAATGATTTCAACATGTCTTAATACATCTTACCGATCTGCAAAATGCCACGCACTTCTTTGTACTTCACCCTTAAATCATCTTATTTAAAGCCCGTGTTCAATTTCTTTCCAAATTTATTTTCTCCCCGCTTTCATTTGTCTTGAACACAACTGATTATGCATCTAGCAGTTCCATTCACGCACCAGAAATAAAAAGCTTCTTTGCATGGTAATGTAAGCTTGCTAGTCTTCAAGTCTTGCTTGACTTGAAAAACCTTGAAAAAGATGTCTCTTTTGTTCAGAAATGTTAACACAAACTTGAAATGTGCTTGTGTGTGTTTTCACACATCACTGAAGGATTTAGGTATCCAGGGAGAGTGTATCCATAACCTCATTAACTTGATTCAGCTAAGGAAGAGACTAGCGCTCCCTCCCTCTTCATCTCTAGCAGTAGTGAGAAAGCTCTGAGCACAAAATCTAAGAGAATTTTTACATTGAGAACTCTGACATTGTTGTGGCGTATTTCAGCAATATTTAACGTTTTCCTCCTAAAACGCAAATTACTAGTCTGTGTCTGTGCTGACTAACTACATACTTGAAAGTTTTCTCACATGGACCGAAAATAACTGTTCTCTTTATTTCCTTTAACATAGAAACTCTCAGACTACGGTAAATAGAAAACATTGCAAGATTGACCTGTATATTTTTGTATCGCCAAGTCCCTTGCTCTTCTTGCATTTCATTTATTATTTCAGGTACGAGCACAACAGTTCCCAACTTTGAGACCAAAAAGCTACTGCCAGCTCCAAAATTTTCTTCCAGAACATGGAGGTGACCACTCGGGACCAGCACACTCCTACATGCTGCCCTGCGCCATGGCTCTGCAGACCATCTGCTGTGGCCTCAGGAGCAGACAAATGCCTGGTTTGGAAAATGGCCAAATCTCACTTTCTGCTGAGCCACCGCTGAAACTCCTTTGAGTACAGCATGTGTAGCAACTGTGTTTATGATTTTATACCAGCCAGGCAGTCTGAGCAGCAAGGTGTCAGATAAAGACAACACAAAACATTTCTCTCCCTATTTTCTGTCCCACAAGTCCTCCCAAGGGCTGTGGGGTAACAGCTGCTCCATGCCAAAAAGGGATTATCCTGAAGAGGCTCTTGGGGCACATGAAACATTCCCAGCACTGTCACCTACCCAGCCAATTTCATATGGATGCTCTGAGGACTGCCAGATATCCCTCAAGGCACATTACCCTCCCAGTCACAAGAAGAACCAATATACAGCATCTTAAAATCATACTGCCACCAATCAAGCGCCTAATTGCCAAAATTCAATTTATTTGGGTACTAAGCGGAAGGTATTAAAAAAAATAAAAATAAAAAGCCAGCTAACTATGTCAAACTCAGTAATATCGATTCTAGCTTGTTTTTACTTCCTTGCATTTCATAATGTACCCTGTCAACTCTGGTTTACGTTCATTTAAAAGACCTAGTATGATATTTTAATGACTATGACGCTGCTTGCTGCCTCTCGGAAGACAGGAAGCCTGCTCTGTAGGCTGTCATACCTTAACCTCAAAGGCATTACGGAGCAGGTGAGCATCAAGAGCCACAGACCAGAGCTCACTTTGAAGGTTTTTAACAGTGAGAATTACCATCAAAGCTGGATGCAAGTTTTGTGCAGCTGAAGAATGCTGGGAGAAAACAAGATTATGTGTGTAGCTATCCGGGTGAGCCCCAAAAGGTAATGACTTTGTACAGTCTATGGAAAAGAAAGATCTTAGTTCTTCTCATGAATATGACACAGGACTTTAAGAGTGAGGCATTTGTCACTTTGATATGTGCGTGGTCTCCAGAGCTGTCTAGCTGACAAAACCACATCCATTAAAATACATTCTAAATAAAAAGAGACACAACAGTACATTATTCTTAAGGCTGCTATGTGTCAGACAGATTTACAATAGAAATGCAATCCAGTCCCAGGCATACCTGTGACTCACCGTTAGCAAATCCGAACAATGGAGATCATGCTACTATATAAGAATTCAGCAATACATTGTATCATTTTTCATTCCCCTGCATGTATTGCATTATCAGAATTTCTTCTGAAGAATGTAATTTGGTTTCCCATTATAGATAATTGGAATGTGTTTTATCTCAATGCAATGACCAGTCAAATGAAACAGAGAAGGATGTGAAAAAGAAGAAATCAAAGCACTGAATAGGTTTTTCTTTCACTGCTCATGGACATACTCTGCATTGACTTTTTTCTACTTCGCTGTCTTTATATATGCAATTTGAAAATAGCTCAGGCAATGCTTACTCATAGATTTATTGGGCACAGTATGCCCTAGAGTGACAGAAGGAAGAATGATGGCAATTCATTAATAAAAATTACAGAAAATAACATGAATGACAATGTCACCACACCATTCTATGCATCTCCAAAGAAACACGTCTCCCAGAAAAGAAATAAGCACAGTCAAATATTAAAATTATTCAAGCTATTACAGTGAGATTTCATCTGGCTTTATTTATCACAAAGCGCACCTCTTCCTTCCCCACAAGCCTCTTCCTTGTGGGATCTCATTTTATTGTTCTATCTAATAAAATGCTTCAAGGATAAAGACATGCAATTCCTCACCGCCACAGACACAGGCCAAGGCACTAACCCCTTCAGTTTAACTTTGATTTGACATACGGTTCAGCATAAGGTATCTTTAGCTAATTTGTTACATCAAACCCGTTCTTGAACATCTGCAGTATCAGAGACTATCTTCCGGTCCTGTCTTTTATTGAAAAGTCATAGAATCACAGAACAGTTTAGGTTGGAAGGGACCTTGAAGATCATCTAGTCCCACCTGCCCTGGGCAGGGACACCTCCCACCAGCCCAGGTTGCTCCCAGCCCCGTCCAACCTGGCCTTGAACAACTCCAGGGATGGGGCAGCCACAGCTTCTCTGGGCAACCTGCGCCAGGGGCTCACCACCCTCACAGGAAAGAGTTTCTTCCTGATATCTAACTGAAATCTACCCTCTTCTAGTTTAAAAGCGTTACCCCTTGTTGTACTCCCTGATAAAGAGTCGCTCCCCAGCTTTCCTGTAGCCCCCCTTTATGTACTGGAAGACTGCTATACACTGCACAATACACTACCATTTCTCGTCCTTATGTTTTGCAATTGTTGATGAGTTCCTTCAGAAGACAAAAGGCAGTTTCATTGTGATTGAGGAGGAAATTTGGTAATGCTGAAACATTCTTCCTGTGACTAACTTAAGATTAGGTATGTAAAAGGAGAACCACAGACATTCACATTCTAGAAAAATTTTAAATGTCAATTAGAAAGTCAGTATTAGGAGGTGACATCCATCATCACTCTAATTAGGCTACAAATAATGGAAAATACTTTTCCCCTTCTCTAAAAAGCTATAGCTGCACAAGATGTCAAGTGAGCTTCTTCACAACCGTTTGTTCCAAAAACACTGGTAAAGCAAGATTTTCTTGTCAATAGCACTCATAATAACCTTCCTGCCCCAGAATAAAACATGGCCAATTGCCAAAATTACTACCAACACATCCACGGGGTAGCAAGGAAGAACATAATGCTGTCAGTGGAAAGTCAAGAGATAAAAACATGGTGCTAAAGAATCACTCTTACAAAATGTACAACTGAGGAAATACTGACATTTATAATTCACAGTTACTCGGTGTTTTCAATAACAAAGCACTGGCGCAGGAGTAGAGAGTACAGAGACTAACAACAGCTCCTCCAAATCGGTAGAATGGTTTATTAAAAGAAGGAATTTGTACAAGCTATTGTGATTAAAATCCCTGTTGTGGCTACCAGGTGTTTATAAAGCTATTAGAAACCAGATAAAGATGAAAAGCCAAGTAAGAGCCAGTAAACTGTGTTCTTTCAGACTCTCGCTACATCACCATCACTTGATACAGAATCTCTCTAGTTTGAAATCTCTGGATCAACTAATGATGAAACCTGAAAGAGACGCTTATATTTTCTGAATCAGACCACAAATACCTTTCTCCTCACTCACCCATTCAGTGCTTTGATATTTTGCTATAGTTACGATGGCTTATAGACACAAGCAAGACAAGGTTTCTAGGTAAATAGTCATAGACCAAATGATATAACTTGAAGGACACCATAGGCATTTGGGCACAGAAGATCTTTGTAAACCAGGGATGGGAGCACTTCTTTTGTATATTCTTCATGCATTCTCTAACTCTGTAAAATATCTGCATTTCTATAGAGTTCACAGAAGTCCAGTCTATATCCCAAGTCTTGACTTCTGAGTCTTAAGAAAAATATTTGTACTCCCTTTCAGTTATCAGCGTGGCCCAGCCACCATTTCCAAATGTTCTGCACTGTAAATTTCTCATCTCTAAACCTATCAAGTCTAATAACACTTTTCTCTTGGCCCAGGATCACTGCCATAAGGCCCAAGTGGGACAGGACATCTGATGATAAATTCTTCAGATTTATGTTGAGGAGTACTGGAAGAAAACTGACAATCCACCGTCTACTCACAGTGGCACTCTGCGTCCTGATCAGAAGAAATGCAAGTTTTTCCACTTTCTAATTAGGCAAACCAGAAATTTGCGGCCCATGCAGAAAAATTTAGCTGAGAAATACCTAACTGTGCGTTACTATTTAAAAAGAGAAATTCTGTAAATCAGTAGCACTGCAAGTCAGAAAGGTCTGGGGAGATTAACCAGAGAACCCTCTTTCACAATACTTTGCTGCCGTGCTTAGGCCTCAGCCAGCATCAACGTACCACGCAGCCGCTCGCTCGACTCCCACAGCCGTGGGAAAAATCGGCAGAAAAAGGCAAAACTCGTGGGTTGAAATGGTGTAATTTAACAGAACAACCAACGGGAAGAAGAAAAAAAAACAATAACACCGATAAAGGAGTATAAGGACGCGATTACAGTACCGCCGCGCCCGGACCGGACCGGACCGTACCGGACCGGACCGGACCCGCCGCAGCCCGCCCCGACTGGCGACGGCGACCGCCCCCGCCCCCGCCCAGGCTAGCGCCTCTTATAGGCGGGCAAGGGTCACGTGGTACGGAATGCCCGCCTCCCCTGCCGGCTCCCAGGGGAAATTAACCCCATCCCTGCCGGAACCAGGACACTTGCCTGCCTCTGTCTGTCGTCTTGCGCCTTTTAAATGATAACACAATTTTTTCTGTTATGAGATTATGGAAAATACAAAGAAAAATTTACACTAGATACTCAAAGGTTAGAATAAAAGGAGCAGAAAACTAGTCCGTACAAAAAGATAGAGTTTAAAAGACAGCTTTTATTGACACTTTCTGCACATTTTTGAACTCTACCCAACTGAGAACTCTGTAGGACGAGGGGAGACTTTTTGATTGTGTATGTCAAATGTCTTCAACAAGATCTTGAGTCTTGGCCTCTACACCTAATAATTACTTTAAGAACCTATTATTAATAAGCAGTAGGTAGACTCCCGTTTTAAAATCTCCAAGACGGAATACAAGTAAGGGGTGAAGTTGGCCCATAAAGGAAAGAAATACTGAACAAGTTTGAGAAGAAAACTCTTACATACTTTTTAGTTCGTGTATTACACTGCAAGACTGGGGAAAAGATGGATTAAGCTTAGATATATGTACCGCTTATCCTAATCTCAGCATGCTTGGCGGATTTCTTTGGCAAGATGCTGAATATAGTTTGGTAAAAAGAAGCAGGTGACCTAACTCTGCATTTTGTTGTTTTAACAAGAGCAGATATTTATATTTTATACCATTTACCACAGTCATTGTGAAATAAGACTTTGAAACAAGGTGAAATTGAAACAGCATTTCTGAGGAATGATAAATTGCAGATGAAACCTACAGTGTTAAATGGAGAGGGCAGTATTCGATATATTCTCAAGGACAGCTGGACATGTCGAGAATAAAAGAAAAAAAATGTTCAAAACATATACATACACCTTTGCATATGGTATCTTTTTACCCTCATGATGAATTATACTGATGGTTTTTTATACTGAATCAAGATTCTGTGTGCAGTCTAGTTAGACAGCGTGCTCTCCAGTAACGTAGTGATGTAGGTTACACAAACAGAACTCAAATCAGATAAAAATTCATGTCCTCAAATAATACTGCATGACTTTAGAGAGGCAGGGGGTGTGTAAACATACATGGATCCGTTTTTGTTTTTAGGAAAAAAATGGGCAAATATTGGGTGAGCAAATATAAATAATGTACTCTGACTTGTGAATGAGTATCAATGCCCCAGATTCTAAAAATTTTTAATGGTGTCTACAGCAAATCTGTATATATATGTATTTATATAAATGGATAAAATTCTCACATTTTTTTCTATGTCAAATCCTGGTAGAATATTCCTGTTTTGTTTCAAGATGTGGAGTTTTTAGAAGGGTATGTTTTTTCTTTTGGTTACATGCAAATATACACCAGTGTCAGGACAGGAGGCAGCATTAGCCCAGCACAGAACTAACAAGTACATTGTGCGCTGTGGCTGCTTTGACAGTCTTGGTGAGCTACATGTCGTGTTCACTCTTTTTTCATAAACCCTTTTGTAACTTCTGGAGAGAAATGGCATTGAATTACAACTCTGTGCAGAAGATATCACTGATGGCAATGACAGATGAATAGTTCTGGTTGCCCGCTATAAGCATACTAAACATAATAAATTAAATATTCCAGGGCTGCTATCTATTTACAAACAAACAGGGAGATGGTTTTGAAATAACAGACAGTTAGCTATTGTTTTCCATTCTAAAAATCATTATGACATGCGAAGGAGAGAAAGTGAAGGTTATGTTTTGTACTGCAGCTAACAAGAAAAAGTGCTTTTTTTACAAATGGAAAGGATTTAAAAACAAGTACTACAAGCAGTATAAATACCATCCTTTAACAGATACAAAAAACTATTTCTGTATGCTCCTAGCAAATCTTTCGGCTGTTATAAACAAACAAGGTTCCTGATGACTTTGAAAGAGTGGCTAACACCAGGCACAGCAGACAAACTTATTTCCTTCTCTCCCCAAAAGAAGGACATCTTCAAGGTACAGAGGCCATTGTTCTACCACTGAATACTTAATAACAATGTACCTATCTACTAGAAAAACATCATCATAAATCTGGCTTGATTTTCTATCCACATATAGTAAGTACTCTGTTCATTATGCAAAACACAAAGGAATAATGTGAGGACCATCTCCAACTACACAAAATCATTTGATTCACATACAGGAGATTGTCAGGTTTTCCATAAGGCAATACTGAGGTCGTATCACAAGAATGCTTTTGTTTTGTCATGGAGTATGAGAGAGAAGGCATTCTTAGTTTAAGCAAGTACACTTGAACTTCTTTTTTCTCCCTCAGTCAGCTCAACTCGATGCAGAGCTATTTGTGCTCAAAAATAACTGTTTCATATCCTGGGAAGCTGTTTTCAAGATGTATTGTTTCACTATTCGACCATACTGATGATATGTAGGATGTTTAGCAGAGAAAATGGGAAACTGAGGCTGGAGGGAAGGTGGAAGGGAGATGTTAGTACGTCAAACTGAATCTGCCTGATTCTTCACACCCATACTGCCGGCATACAGTAAAGTTGAGTTCACACTTTCTCTTAGCAACATGAAATATTGTTGCCTCTGCTATTTATTACCATATCCTTCAAGAACTTCTACTACAACTGTTCCTGTAAATGCTCCTGAGCCTGGATTTTGTCAAAGTGATACAGGAAAAAGAAATCCACCCATGAGAACTGTTTCCGCAAGCCCAGGTCAGTCTTGGGATGCGGAGCTGAGGGAGGGCTAACCTTTTTGATGAGTAGAGGCAGATGAGCAGCTGTGACCAGCAGTGTCCTCCTCACTCTGCTGCAGTCACGCTATCCCTGGCTATCCCTCAGCCTTTTGCTGGCACCGCTTCGAAACCAGCTCTTGGCAGAAGGATGCAATAAGGATCAATCATGTCATCAATCATACAAGAGGTACAATGCCATTGTCACATTCATACGGACACAGAGTTTCTCTCTGTTTTCAAAAGCCAAGATACTGTGCCAAGATATTTAGAAATTTAAGCCTGTTAATTGGGATAAGTAAGGATGTTTTTGCTTACTGGCCCAGTATTGACATTAATGGAGTTATGATCCCCTCTGTCATTGTAGGGGACTCAGCTTATCCTTACTGACTATTCCTTCTGAAGCCTTTTGCCAGGTACTTTGAGAAGAGATTAGTTTAGTTTTCCCCATGTGCGGTTGCAAAATATTATTGGAATGCATTTCTGGAAGACTAAAGGATGAGTTATTGGTGATTTGTCATCAGCCTCTGCTTTCTGGAAGTCCAGTTCAAGGTGCTGTTTTGATTTGCAATACATATGTCAAAGACAAGGCATTATTTTTGCCTCTCATGATCCCTAGAAACAAGAATTAAGCACTCTAACCCAGTGCAATATTTACAGTAATCTAAAACTTCTGAGAAACAGGCAAGGTCTCTTCATCTTGAGGTTAATCCACAAAAGCTATCTGGGTTCCCAAGACAGCAAAATAATACTGCAGAGGTTAAAGATGTTGATTCTGCTCAACACAAAAACATAATAGTTATTACTTCTGATATCTACAAAAAAAAAAAAGTGACTTATGAGTTTTTAGATATTCTTAGTGTAATTCAGTTACTAAGAGTGTAGTGCTGTAAGTAAAAATAAAATTCATTTAAATAAAGATAATACAAAATATGCTTTCCCTCAAAGGAAGCAGCAACAAGAAGAGCAACTGAATCTTTTCCAATAATCAGTTTGCATCACAACCATCCTCTTACATTTCATCCCAAGCGTTAGTACAGCACACGTCTGGAGCCAACTCTGGGGTACAGCACGCCTTGGATGCAAGAAGAGCGCATAAACTTAGGACAGGAACTGAACAACACAGCATCAAATGGAAATATTTAAGCAGACAAAATGGCTGGCATAAACCATTCAAATTAAGGGTAAAAAAAGATTCTACTTAGGCTGTTAGCACTGCCACTGCAGATATTATGTTTGTGATACTTAATGATCACAAATGGCCCGGCCCTTTTATTACCTCCCACGCTTAACGTAAGAACAAAACAAAACCTCACTGCTTAGCATCACTAATGTAATTTGTTCACTACCATTTCTCTCTCCCTAAGTCACGTATATCTAAAATGTAAGACTGAATCTCTTTCAAAAAACATCCTGATCTTTTTCTGTTGAAGTTGAGATATTGACTGCATCTAATCTAATTGTGACATCTCACAAGGTAGTAACGCAGAACACAGGGAATACTTGCACTACAAACACCATTAAAAAGATGGCAATATTCAATGTTATTAGCTTGGTATTTATCTGAGCAAACAAAACACTTACTTACGACACATAAAGACATCCTTGCCTTCCATAATTTATTCCCAGGCTGGGATATAGCAGAGGACTCTGCTAAGACCTAGAAATGCTGGGATTAAAAAGACAGCCAATGTATCTTGAGATCACTTACATGAAGAAACCACTAACATACCAAAAGATATGAGTACAGGCCTTTGGCTAGGAGGAAGCCACCTACTCACCATAATTTAAAGTAATCAAAGTACAAGAAACGGATTGTTAGCTTGTCACCACTTCAATGCGTTGGTCTGCCTTTTCTATTAGCAAGGCCATGAGTACCATGTGGTTCCCCGAATCCCCAAAAGCTTCCCACAACTATGGCCAAAGCCAGCCCAAATTCTGCTGTTATAGAATACTCTACGTTATAGAGATATTGCCATGGATTTTAGCATACTGTGGCAGGGACAGTCGCCTAGACTATCTTGGCCGTTTGTTCCTGGAGCATCCTCATTCTAGAAGCAGCAGAACTTCTCTGCTTCTGACAAAACTATTGAAGTTTTGCTGCTGTGTCTCTTCCTACCAGCCATTCCAAAGTAACATTTTTTGTGAATGTTTAAGAACATTATACTTAAATATTCACTGACATTGCCTTTGAAATGGGAGGTATTATTTACCCTGTGTAATTAACCCAGTGTATAATACACAGGGGAAATGAAACTTCCAGGGCTTTTTTATTGCCAGCTGTAAACATATAAATTCAAATTGTACCACTCTTGTAAATTTTAGTATGTCATACCAGACTGTTAAATGAGTTGGATTACAAACTGATTTCCAAGAGAATAATTCTACTGTTTTAAAAATCACAGATCCCATCATGCAGCTGGTAAAGAACAAGCTCTTACACTCTTGTAGTTGTTCCACTGGTTCCAGCCATAACCTGATGCCTTGTGTCTCGATTTGAACAGCCCCGGAATTACCCAGGTGTTCTCCCCCGCAAAGCCTGGTATAGCGCAGTACTGCTGCGATCACTGCCTGAGGGGGTAGCGTTAGACATTTAAGCCACCTTTTTAGTGAGTCCACTTTTTGGCCCAAAGTATCCAACGCTACTAGGAGAGTCATTTTACGGAATGAAACAGTACTGCATACGCTGTACAAAGTGCTATATATGCAAAATAGTGTTTGTTTCAAAAAAACTGAAGGAAACTACTTCAGCAGGTCATGGCAGGTCTCCTTGCGCTCCTTAGCATTCTTAGTAGTTCTGCTTTGAATTGCCCTCGTTTGCCTTTATACTTGGGGTTTGCTTTTGTGTAGCTGTTTACCCCAAAATTAATTTTGCTAAGAAGTTGTTTGGGCTTATGTGGGTACCTCCCCAAATTCTCACAGGCTCCTCAGCATCCCTATGTTTTACTTTCCTGCACTCTCTTTTTTCCTAGATTTAGGTCTGTTAGAGAAGTACTAGCAAACCTCCCCATGCTGCACTAGTCGAGATCGATATTTGCCGTGCTGATGTCTCCGAGGAGGAGGTCTCCATGCTGTTTCCAACATGCTACCCTGGCTGAGATGGGACAGACTGGTCTGGCATACTGGAATTGATTGTTAAGTTCACAGAGACACGAACCTTTCTTCCCGGTAAGGGATCAGACACATATTTCCTTCCTGGCTCTAGTGTGCATCTTTAGCTTCCAGGGGTAATGCCAAACACCATGCCTTCAGAAAACCGCCTCACGCTCATCTCATTTGCTGGATTTATGCTAATACAACCTCATGCATTCATTGGTTTGTAAAATGAGGTTGATGTCAAGGCTTAGTAGGCTGCACAGGCTTTTGTGGTGTCAGGAGCAATCATTGGTATATTCTCAGCCTTACGTGATGGCACACTTTTATAAGATTACCCTGCTCAGCAAATTTCCCTTACTCAACAAATGGCAAAGTACTGTGCTACACAAAATCAACTTTAATCAACACAATGACTTCTAGGTAGACAGTAAATATAATACAAAAAAATATATAACTTGTATCCTTTTTGCCAACATTTTTGCCTGTTAATGAAATAAAAAAAAATAAGGTAGAGAAAAATCTGAATGAACAATCTGCCGTAGAAAATCAAGCTGCACACTGGAAACAAGGATCGAATCCTTGATTTACATACATTGAAAGAATATTTTTCCAAGGCATTCAGGATACTGCACCACGAAAATCAAAAGACAGAGGATATTGATGGTAAAGAAGGTGATATGCTCATGAGATAACACTGAACACTGGCATAAGTGTCGTACTCAAATATCACGGAAGTCTAGGTATTTCTTCTTATATGATTTTCTGAATAATTATTGTGGAATTTTCTAGTAGAAAAGTACTTGCTCCTTAGGCTTCTCACAGCAAAACCAAGAATAATCCACCTATCTGTGGAGTGGCTGAGCGAGACACAGGACATCGGTCCTATTAAAATGTTAATTTATCAATTATGTATACAACAGAAGAAAGGACAAATAGACATTTAAAATTTGATTACTGTTTTATCCACTCTGAGCAGAGCTGGCTGCAAAATCCCCTGCTATGCTTCAATTTAAAAGAAAATGGTTTAGAACTTAAAATAGATTTGCTATGGGTAGCCTACTGGATCTTAAATTCTAATGTAAATATATCTATTTAAAAATAAGTGAACCAGCATAAAAGGTGGCTAATGCCTGAGATTCATTAGTACTTCACTTCCAAAAGGTAAAGCTGTTACATCAATTCAGAAGCCGTCTGAGGCAAGGAGTGACAAGTATTGTTATTTTTGTAATGCCGCATTCATCAGCTGTTTACAAATGGGACATACTTCCAGAAACACACATTGCGGGAATGACTAATTTATCAACTTGTATTCAAAGCTGCTGGCCCAAGGCTATGGCTTAGCATTTAATTAAACAAGCATACAAAATCATTAATTAGCTGATCACATCTCGCTGGACAGGCTTCCTGGGACAGCCCTCTTGATGCTTTCTGTCCTAGGGCCATGAGCTACCACTGCAATCAAAACCACAAGGCAAGTCTACGAGCTCAAAGCTGTTTGCTCATTTATCTGAGTTACCTTCAGAGAGTGGGTCTCTGCTGACTCCACGCTGTTTGGCAAGTTTCTCTGTGCAGGCATCTGTGCCACAGTCACCTCCACACCCCAGGAGGCTGCCGCGGTAGCACAGAAATCTCTCCAGTTACCAAATCATTGCCATTGGCTTTGCCTGACCTTCAGAAGGGATCCAGCCACTCCTGGATCACTCAGCTACCTAATTTGCTAGGCTAAAACCAAGCTGCTGGTTCCATAGAGACCGTTAAGACAAAAATGTTATCCAAAAATGGCCTAGCCAGAGGTTAACACTGAAATCCCTCACAACTGCCTCAGCAACATGCAGGAATTACCATTCGCCAGCACCTGATGGTCCTAAGTCATGGTGACACACACAGAGTGGGTGGTCTAACCCCAAGTGTCAAAGGACATCTCGTCCCTTTTTCTTAGGCTTCTTAACCTAGCTGCAAGGACTGACACATTTTCTGTCGCTCTAACAGTCCCAAAGTAGAGCACTATCACTCTGCTTTCTTGCCAACATTGAAAGGAGTGGAAAAACTCTTAAAATCCAAATGTTTAGGTAAGTTTAACTACATTTTTTATAGTCTCTTTGTTATCCTCTGTATTTCACGTGCTTTTCACACATCATAAATTTACTCAATATTAACAGTAATGAATGGTTAACATTAATATTAACACTAATGTTGGTTTCATAATCTTTGACAGGCAATCTTAGCATCCTTTACTAAAATATATTCTCTAGATCTGCACAGAAAGGACCCCTGCTAATGAACATCTCTCCCTCCATGCTAATGGGGACCAGCACTACTATTCTGTCAACAGATTATTGGCTCTTCTGACTTTATTTGCCACGCTGGTCATACAACCCAAAACCTCAGTCCTGTAGCTTGACAGTCTAAGCCCCTCTGTCGATGTAGGTAACACCTCTTGTATTTCCTGCATTGCTTCAACAGAGAATAATGTACTGTTCAGAGGGATACATACATCTTCCTCAAATAAGATAAAATATTCTAGCAATTTTCTTGCACTTACATACACCATCTATTGCTTTTCATATAACTAGTAATCTAATCAGAACACTTTGCCTTATTTATTACACTCAGGCTTTTGGCTCTTTGGTGGACAGCAAACGTTTTGCAGGACAAAGGAAAACCTAAGACCTCCACCACCACTCTCCTAGTGACAGATTGTTGAGTATCAGTTATAAATAATAAACTAATAAATCAAGACTAAATCAACTTTGGGACAATCATTTCATTCATTGTACAAAAAAAAAAAGAAAAAACAAAGCCAAAACCTCAAAATATTAAAACATATATAGACCAATAAGTAAGTAAGCAGTGACTAGCAACATGAGCATCAGACTGCCATTTCTTAAACTGGACATAATACAAGATTATTTGAAAGCCAAGAAAAAACGTATTTCAAAGCCATAACCGGAAGCCTAAGTAAGTTGAAACTCAATTTGTGCATGATGCTGAGTATTCAGTGTGATACTTCAAGCACTGAAAGGAACACAATTCTTTTCAGACTGGGTGGCTACTGTAAATCCAAACAACTATTTAATCTAGCATTTATAACAGCAACTAGCCAAGTAAATTCTTCTGCCTTAGCCTCATGTCTTTTAACACATTTAATGGGTTCTTGTCCTTTTGAGTCTTGATGATGCAGTTTCCCCACATGATGAAATGGAGTAGGAGTCCAAAGAAAAGAGTTTGTTTTTACGTCTTTAATACCCAAGGTATTCCAAAGCACTTCAGAAAATAATGAATTAGATGCCAGTGCTGCAGTGACCGTAGGTAACTATAAAAGTGATTACATGCCCAGCAGGAGTTCTCAAATACATGAACGGTATAAACAAATAGAACAAAACATTACTTTGTATTTCTGGCATTTGGACTAGATGACATCTAGTCAGCATGTTGTATTTTTGACAAATCTCTCTCAATTGCACTGTATATAATGTTATTTCAGCTATTTTTTTCTCTCCCTATTTGCATTGTCCGGTTAGGCACACGCATTTACCCTCATGTGAGTGTTAGTTATCTTGAATGTCCCTCATTACCATTCCCCAAGACACAAATCATCTTTATTATTACTCTAGTTTTCATCAGCTTCCATCCATTACTTCTGACTGGATCTGCCCCCGGAGTTTCCCTCAGTGCTTCACAGTATATGGTTTTCCATTTGCTCTCTAAATGACCTTGCCATTTGGAGGCACTTTACAAATCTAGTATTGATGCTACCTGTTTCCTCAGATTTGATCAATACAGTCTGGTGGGGTGCAGAGTGTGAACCTTTTCGTTTCAAGCCTATTAATCAACATTCAGGATAGTCTACTCTTTTTATACAATGATCCTTAATACTTTCCAAGACACTGCTCTTCAGATTATCTGCTTTCCCTATAATTTTTTTGAGTGTCTAATTTCTTCTACAGCTTTTTTTTTTTTACATTTCCGCATTTCAGAATTAAATAGCATGTTTAAATTTCCCCTCTGTGCAAGCCCACATCACTCCTACCTGACAAAAGCCCATAGTTTTTTTCACTTTTAGTTATGCTAGCCTTTAGCTAATGTGCACAACTAAAATTGATCCCGAAATCAGTATCTCAGAACTGCGTCGCCGTACTTTGCAAGAAGATCCCTCAGGGATGAAGTTAACGAAGCCCAGAGTCTGGCTGAGCAAAGAGCAGCACGGAGACCTACAAATCCTGGCTAGGAATCTAGGCCAGAACCTACACATACCCCTCTAGGGTGCTAACAGAATTATCCAGGGCTTCTACAGAAAGTAAGCACTTTGACACATCAGCCTTCTGCCAAATACTGGTGCTGGCAGAAAGGGATCGAGAGCTAGACAGGAAAACACACGCTCAGAGAGCACTGTCACTGACAAGCCATTTCCTTAGGAAACTGGGCTAAAAACGCTCTTTTGTTTCAGCTTTTTGAATACAAAGGGTCACTGCATTCATCTGCGATCCTGTTTCATAAATTGGGCAATGGCAACTTGTAGTTACCAGGATTTAAGCTAACCAGGATCCCATTTACATCAGAATAAGGCTGAATTTTGGTTTTAATTGATATAGCCTGGACCAGGACTGACCTCATAACTGATTTTTTCCAGTTTTAACCCTCATGCATAATCTCCCTTCCTCAGATTATCTTGAAGACAGAGTTTCACAACAATCCACCCTCATAAACACTGGGCTACGAGGATGCCTCAGTGAAGCTAACAAAGCTCCACTGTGCTGAATAAGAGGGTTTTTTCACTTTGGTTTTACTTTTTTTTTTTTTTTTAAATCAACTCCCTAATTTTTCTCTTCATTTTTATGGTTAACGGTTACAGGCCTCTTTCAATGCCAGAGCAAAACGCTGTAACTGATGGTTTTCTTGAGCATTTACAGAATGTAACGTTGTTCACCTTTTATTCAAGCTTGCATTGTTTCCTGTAGTGTTTGAACCACTCTTATAAGGACGAATTATCTCTTCTTCCAGTTGTCATGCATTATTTATTTTAATGTCATATACACTGTTCTATTTTCTTGGCCAAAGTAATTTTATTTACCCAATGGAAGATTGTGTCTTGGCATATGCCTCTTTTTTCGTTTTGTACAAGATGACCACAATTCCACTAATTCTGCGCTGGCAGTTCTTTACCTTTCCTTCTACATTTCTTCTGCTGTGTTATATTCACGCATCACCTTGCCAGCTCGGAATGCGATATTCTCCCAAGCAGCACCATAATCCAGGGTGTGGGGCCGCACTCCCCAGCCAGCTGTGGGAAGGGCAAGAGGGGCACTTCACTAGGACCCAACATATTGACTCCTGGGCTATAACTAGGCAGCTGCTGGGTAATATCAGGATTAAAGGGAATAATAATTAGTAGAATAACAACAGCTACCATCAGCGGCCTTCTATAATACACTGTCTCAGGCTAAGGACTAAACAGCTGTTAGATGGAGGTATGCCAAAAGGAAAAGACCTTCATTTCTAGTTAAGAGTTTTGTGGGAGATTATGGCATATCCACATAACAGAACAAATTCATAACACTAATCGTCTTTTTGCAGAGCACCTACACGCACAATAGAAGAGCTACTAAGAGCCCAGGTGAAGCATGTTTTCATTACACTATGAAACCATTCTTGTAAAATCTCCACTTCCATAAAGAAGAGTTAAACTTTATTGTTCAAGGGTAAAGTAAGTGACGGTCTAACATTTGCAACATTAGGATGCATTAGCTAGGTCTTTTACATGTTTCCTGATTTTATTAAGTTTTATTACCAGAGCGTGCTAAAGTTTGCAAACCGGTAATTTTGGTGATCTACAATAAGTAATGAAATGAGAAGAAAATCGTGTTAAAACAACATTAAAAGGGAGAGTCATACTTAATTGCAGAGCAGAGGAAGTTGCAAGCAAAACTCCCATTAACAGTAAATACAGCACATTAAAAATATTTGCCAAAACAGACTTGGTGAGATTTCCTTGCATTAAGGAGGACCATAAGAGTTCAAGTTATCTTCTTACTTTCCTGGGCCTACCTGCTGTTGCTCACTTTTAACATTTAAATGCCATTAACAACCCCCCTATTTTAAATTTCACATGTGCCATGTATATAAACCCGCGTATGGCAAGAATTGCAGTGGAAAGTTTATTAGCTGATGGAAGAGTATTTAGGAATGTGTGCTGTGCCAGACCATTAAGAAGTCTGCTGACTGGTAACTAACTTTAGAAGCTGAACAGAAGTTTCTCAACTAAAGAAATCCTGAGGTGCACAGAACGTTCACCGTTTTAAACTATATTATGTCCAGACAACAGGAAATTTAAGGTGATCTCTTGAAAGAATATTACTTAGGTGCTTCAGGCCTCTTAAGAAGTTAGAGGCTTTTTCTTTCAAATCTTTAACTCCTGGTGACTCTAATTATTGCAATGTTTGCAGCACACTGAACTTCACCAAAATGGCCAACCCTGCAACCACCACAGTTTACCATTGGCATTTTCTTTTTCTTGTGATACGTACACTGTCATGCGTATCCTTTCCATTTCCAACACTATAGCTAGAAGCTAAAATGTAGGGATGATATTTTTACAAGTCTGAATGACACCAGAGTCCCTCCAGTAGGCAATACTGAAATTTCATTAACCAGGAAAAGAGCGTAACGGTCAGGAAGTAAAAGGAGACAAAATCACCAAGCCTGGGAAGGCAGGGGGGAAAGGGGCAGGAAGGAAGATGAAAGATATACTTTCAGGTGTAACGGACTGATATGGGGGCTGTTCTACTGTCTCACAGTAATTCATACGTTCCTTAAGTAGAGACAAATGCAATTCAGCATTTGTCATAGCAATTCAGATGGAAAGTCCCGAGCATGGTAATTTTGGGGGGGATGGCATCCGGCTGTTTCATTACCAGAGTAGGGAACAGTGCGAGACAGACCATGTCCCCACAGGCATGAGGGTGGCCATCAGGGTGACCTTCGCAGCGGCAGGCTTCGTTACTGAGGGTCCGGTCACAGTCAGGCAGAGAATTAGCAGCTTGACCTCACATATATCTTTATTCACCTGAAGACACTTCAAGCTTCGCTCTTCACAAAGAGTGAACATCGCCTCTGCTAGAAGCCAGAACAACTAGAAAAATTAAATTCCAACTGTAACAGAGACTCCGCAGAGCCTTTGGCTCCACGTTCGCCTTCCAAAGAGCAGGGACTTTCATACTAAATTAATTTCCTGATAAACTCCTGATCAGCAGACAATAATTTTGGATCTGGCTCCTAACAAGGATTTTTACTGACAACAGAAGATGACAAAAAAAAGTCCCTAAGCATGATAACAAGCCATCTGTCACTGTACGCTGTTTCAGACAATTACTTATCATGTAACATTCACTCTAATTTTCAGCATTTCATTCCTACAGAAATATTCTGACAGTTCTTCTTCCATTTTATTCATGGGCGAACAAGGTTAATATTTTCTGAAGACAAAAAACTAACTTCACTGTTTAATCTTCTATATATTCATTGACACATGTCTTTTAGTCTAATGCCTGGGGTTTGTATAATACTTAGAGCAAAAAATCCCCGATTAGTTGGAATGGCTTCAGAATGGATAATTTGAGAATGAGTTTTGTTTTGTTTTCAAAGTACTTTTTAAAAATTCAAAGGATGGATTTAATTAAAATGCAGAGTCTTTTCCAAAATTCCTCATAGTCCTTATTTCCAACCTACCCCATGCATATCAATCCTTGGGAAATTAACTCCACTTCCCTAGCAACATTTGAGGGAAAAATATTTTGTGAGCTAATTAGTAAGGGTGGCACAGATAGTAGGTAAATCTATGGGAATTAATTTGAATTTTTATTATATACTGTTCAAACCTAAATACTCAGATTCTCCTATAAGTTTGCTAGCTTTGTCTGTAGCCATACACAAAAATAAAGCCATAGTTCCGGAAGCTACCAAGGCCTGCACAAACACAGCCTGAGTTTACCTATGTTATATTGCTTATGGACAGGAAGACCGGATACTATCTTTTGCTTGCATCTTTCTCAGCTTTTAGATCAGCAGAAATCATTTTCTGTGAAGAATATTGAGCAATTCTTGAGTAAATTCCTACCTAGGAATCCAAGGGTCAGGTATTCTTTGCGCTACATAAAGTGCTTAAATAAATGTAAACATTCCTCCTATGATCCACTCCACAATTATACCACTACAGATAGGTGGCTGAAATTGAAAGAACAAGGCTTGTGCCAGAAGCAAACTATAGCTTAGACGATATAAAATTACCTTTGCTTTCAGGTAAATCACATGCCTTTAGTCACCCCCAAGTTCTCAGAGACCCCTCTGCAGTTTTAGTAATTTTCCTTAAGAAAACGGATGTATAAAACCACAATCTCAGGTAAGCAGAACAAGACTGAGGAATGTCCACAGCACTACTGCTCCAAGTAACGTAAACAAGAGACTTTCCTCTCCCCATATAAAGAACAGCACACATACAGTATCACTACAACGGGAAAACTTGCACAAGAACTAATATGGGTATTACCCTTCCCCAGTTCTCCTCCAAAGATCTCTCAAGCTCAAGGATCCTCCACACAGCACACCACCGTGATGGGGAAACCTGGCCCTTCCCCGCAGAGAGCAACTCCACAGGCTCCACACCACCTCTTCAAAAACACGACTGCCTTCCAGCATCTGTACCTCCAAATAGCGGCTATCTGGAACATGCGTAAACATGTCGGATGCTTCTCCTCAGTGTTTAAAACCAAAGGAAAATGGAACAAGCTCTTTTATGTTATGTCATGAAGACCCTTGCTGCTTTGATTTTCAAAGGCTTCTCTTCTTTCACTTCATTTCTAATCTTGTAATGTGGAACTTTCATGTTTTGTGGTCACGAATTTCTTTTAAGGGTATTGGCTACAGTTCCCTTTCATCCCCAATGCAGAAGAGTTGTTCACACACTCTGAAAAATTTATGCGACCTGCAATAATGTGAATCAGAATTTTTTAACATCAACACAGACACAAAAACAATCTTACCTGTATTTATTATACTTTTTTAAGAAAATTCTCTATCTCTTCTCAAAAGTTTTTTGGTACATCAAAATAAAAATGTTCTCTGGAGGAAACTGATTGAAGTCAAAATGAATACTGTTTTCTTGTTCCATGAAAAATTACATGTACTTTCCCTATTTCAGCAAGTAATGGTGAGGTGAGAGAATACAAATCTAGGAAATCTTATCACTGTAAAACCCCATCATTTATCTGAGCTCAGAAAAACGTTCTCAGCCCTGTTTTAACTCCTTAAGATGAGACCTGAGATTGTAAAAGAATGATAGATGAAACATGGGGACACTACAAAGTCCAGAACCCAGGGGATTACAGTAATAGTACAAGATCACAGAGCTTTGCATCCATGTCCCTCACCTGAACAGCCTTTCTGAGAGGTGATCTGGAACATCTGCCAGAGGAACCTCTGTATTTCTTGAGAGATGCCAGTAAAGAAAAAGACAACTTCAGGGAATTACGTGCAAGAATTCAGACGGATTTCAGCTCATGTGCAAGTTTGGCTGACTAAACCTGTGGTCTTTCTGAGCAACAAACAAGTGACTTTGCTATCCCAAACAAACAAAGATATCAAACAATCTCTCTTACTGCAGCAGAACAAACTACAAGGCTTCGGGAATGATTTTTTTGGTTTGGTTGTTTGGTTTTTTTTCTTAAGACAGACCTCTCCCATGCGTTTGTGTGTCTCTCAGTGGTCTGTCCTAGCTATTGCACTGGGCATTAAAACAAAAATAGAAAGTATTCCTAATCAAGGACTCAAACATGGGCTTTTTTCAAGCCAGTGCTATAACCATTGGCACTTTTAAGCTAGGAAGGAATTGTAATATATACAAAATGAAACCAATAGGAGAAACAATCTTGAGAGCCTTCTCACCATCCTTACCATTTTACAGTGATGACTGTGTTCATTTTGTCTTCTCTAAATTGTGCCTAGACAGTTCCAACTAACCAATACAGGAAACAGAGATAATAAATAAATGTATGCAAATGTATGCAATTCTAAATGGCAACAGGGCCCATCAGTGGCGCTGTGCTACCCAAGGCGGTACAGCTCACCACTGCTCAGCACTTCTCTCCTGCACCACGTCCCCAGCCTGGGACAGTATCACCTGCTCCAGCACCGGAGAGACAAGACATGACCCAGAGGCAGATCATACCCTTGCTCCCCACTCTCCGTCACCTCCAACAAAACTCCCAGCCCCAGTGAGGGGACCTGGAATGAGGTTAGTGGTCCCATAAGCTGGGATGACCAGAGAGAGGATGTGTCCTCAGTGAGCTGATAGTCCCCAGGAACCAGTTACTGCCACCTCACCTAGCCCTGCTCTTTCTCAATAAATCACGGTGAAGTGAAAGCTGCCAAGTTTGCTTAGTTCCAATAGTCAACCAACGTTTTTACTTTCTTATTTCAAAAGGATGAAAAGGTAACAAGGAAACTGCACCGTGACACAGTAAAACATTTAGAGCCACAAGAGAAGATTGTCTCACACTATTTGAAGAAGAACACTATGACTTGTGGTGATTGCTTCTTCACAGTACAGAAATGAGTTCTTACCATTTGTTAGGATTATCTGACAAACCAAACTCAACTTGTTCTAGCTCTCAAACAGGAAAAGGCACAGAGCAGAAACTTATATATTTTATGACCTTACAATCACCTCTACCAACCCTGCCACATCCCAAAGATCATACTTGTTTATTTTTTTTAATTTTTGCAAGAAGACAAATTCAACTTAAATTAAAGTCTTAGGTCTATTAGAAAGACATTTAGAATTTTGATTTAGATGCTTCCAGTACTAGAAAATCTGTAGCACCCCAATGTAACTGCTGCACAAGTTAATGAGTTTCAATTTGCACCTTTTTTCTGTTTTTAATTAGGTGACTTCACTTTCAAGTTATCTTTTGGTTTTTTACTTTTTTGTCCAGCTCAGTGAGAAGCCCTTAGGCTGTTGACTATCTTCTCCTTTTTTGTTATAATCATTTGAAAGAGGAGTCTTAGAAAGTGAAAAAGCTGAAGGACAATTCCTACTTTAAGGCACATTTCTATAGGCTGTATTTCATCAGTAAAGCTGCTCTGTTGCCCTGTTGTGTTTTCCTACACCTTTTTTAAAATGTGACAACTGGAACAAGGCACAAAATAAGGCTTTTCTTCATAGAAAATTCAGCAGAGAAAAGATGAATTAAACAAAGATGTGACCATGAAGGATACCGCATCTCATTGTAATTTCTTCAATGAAGAAAGGGTTGTCACTCGAAGTTAATTTTAGAGCACCTTTACTACACATCAGAAGTCATATCAGCTTTGCTGACTGTTTCCGATGAAAACAAACCTCATTACAAGTCACACAATGCCATCAATGTCAACCATATCCACAAAACATTTACACCTTTAAAAAAAAAAAAAGTAGCAATTTTTGTGTCTTATTTGAATGCAGCAGCATTATCATCACCATCATGGAAGTTTGTGGCAAAAAGAGGCACTGAGTTTGAGAGAGAGGAAGCCAAGTCATATTTGCTAGGCAGTATGAAGGCTGAGCTTCATCAGTACCCCCAGCATGCAAACGCACTCAATCACCTAAGAACGAAGAGAGGAAGAACAGCAGCAGCACTTCAATCTACTGCCTCTCAGTGCCGATGTGATAAATCAAAAATGTTATAACAAGATGGGGAAATGTGGAGAAAGAGTCTGTAATATCTGAGGAGAAGTTTTAAAACAAGTTTTAGATTAACTGGGTATCATGTATACATAGCAATAAAGCAGGAAAAAAAGGCTATCTCCTGATACTCCATATTAATTCCAACCACTTTGTTTTGCCTATTCTCTCTGTCAGGTTAGTAGCAGAAACGTTAACTACACGCGCCACAACACAGGTTAAAACTACTGTTTATTAACATAAAGTGTACATCACTTTGCCTTTGCAGGCCATTTTAGTAATGGTTTTGGAATTGTTAAAGTTTCATTTGGAGAGAAAAAGTCTCCCACTTTCAAAATAGAAGGTAAAAACAGCAAGGAATGTAAGTAGGCATGAAGAAGCAAACAGAGACCATTTACTAAGCACTTGTAAATCCTCATTATAATCACATATTCTCCTCTTGATCAAATTCATCCCTCCCATTTTCTCCTTCCCTTCTCTGCCTTTTTTTATGTAGTCATGGTACAGTTTTATAAGAGTAGTTCTCACCTTTTTATGCTGCAAGAGAATTCCACACTTACAGGGATTTGGTGGGGGACTGAAGAGAAAAGAGGGAAAAATGCTGAGAATAAAAGGCCATCTTCAGGAACCAGAAAGGCTGGAACCATAAACAAAACCACTTTGAGAGCACAGCAGGCTTGGGCTGCAGTCACTGCTGCTCCAAAGCATGAGCTATAGAGAAGAGACATTTCAAGAGCTACTTTCCAATGAGTTGGCCCTTGGTGGGCCATACGGCAACTGGCAGGTGCCCATCTCGTTGGGCCACTGCAAAGGGGACAAGACTTCAGGAAATAACAGCTCTGTGTGAGCTTCTTCACCGAACAAATCTATAACAAAGTTGTGTTGAGTGCCCATTTTTTGCAACGTGACCAAAATACCTTGCAACTGAAAGAATAAACAGTGGAAAGAAGGATAGCGACTCACAAAATAAAAAGCCATGAGTTGCCATTTTTTGTTAAAATTGACAAAAAGCTAGTTTTGCTACATTTATGTATAAATTTTCAGCACAACTATATTTATCAGACTTTCATACGCTGTAGATCACTTTTAAAACTCACTGACCTTCTCTAAAAGCCTTCAGGACTTCATTACATCCTCCTTGTGTTGCAATCAAATTTAGCAGCTTATTTGTAACCCTGAATATCTAGCTTAGTTACAAAATCACAGTTCTTGGAGCAATGAAAATAACGTATCACCGAAATAATGGCAGACTGAAAAAAACCCCATCCATTTCTTAAAATTATTTCACTTGGAAAACTCTGAAAGCTGAATGCCACTTGTGTCGTTTTAATTTTCTTGCCTGTGTATTTAAAACAACCAATCAAACACAGAACACCCTCCCCTCCCACACACTGAAAGTAATTATGGCTTTGTTCTTACTGTTTTTTCAGGTTGGTGTGTTCTTCATGTTTACACAAGAATTTACAAAGGGCAAATTTGCAACTAACGTAACAGTGAATCAACTGGCAGATTATCTGACAGGACAAAGCAAGATCTTTCTTTGCATCCAACTGAACTAACAGACATATGGTATAAGGCAACTTTGATCTTGTTTTCCACTTCGTATATCTTGGGTAATTTTTGTATCAGCTTCTGAAGCATCTTTAATGAAAACAGGAACTCACCGCACAACAAAGGAAAACCTGCACAACACAGTTGAGACTTGAGTGAAAAAAGAGGAAACCCTGTCACAGAACACCAGCAGCTTTTTCCCTTCAAATATTTTCAGTAAAATAGCTCAAGTTGTATGGTCAAGAATTTAGATAGTTTCTTATCGCTGTGCTTTCTAAATAAAAGCTCCTTGAGAGGTGGGTTGTGAATATGAGTGTGCACAACAACATGCTGTTGCGGGGGGTCGATGACCACAGAAGAATTGTGTTTATGCTGTGCCTGCACTTTAATGGAGCTCCAGTTCCCCAGCCACCAAACTGCTTGACTCGCACTGTATCTAAGGCGCAGGCAATTTCTCTGCACCATAGGTTTAGTTTAGTAGAATACTGCAAAGATTCAATAACTAAGCTTAAGCAAATTGAAACATATATAGGTGAGTTCAGAGCCTTCAGAGAACATATATCATCAGTTACTCCATTGTATTAGTGTTTTGTAGACAGGACAATTTTGCAGGATTTTTTAGAGACTAACATGCCTCTGTTTTCCCAGATGAAGGGCTACAAAGTCAAGTTAAGGAAACTTTGCTGACCAAATCACAAATAAATCATACAAACCCATGTTCATAAAACACCAACAATTACAAGTTATTCCTGTTTCATTATGATTACGGTCATTAAACCAATATGAGTTACAGTTTAGAACTTAATGAAAATACATGCTTTGCACAGTTGCTGTACCTCTGCAGTATGAATCATATAAGCATGGATAAAGAAATTAAATTCAACAGCCCTCACTAAGGCCTATGGCAAATACCCTTCAGCTTCTAGGTGCCCATGGTGACACCCTTACAATGTTTTTTTTTAAAAGGTTCGGGGAACTCAGGACTGGGAACTTCATCTAGACCTTCAGAAAGTTTCATGACAGTCTGCAAAAATTCTGGGATTATACCATCAATTAGCATTTGTCATAATGAATCATTCAGCCAAGCTGTATATTTGCATTGAAGTTTTCTACCCTAATGAAATACTGCAGGCAAGCTTTATATATTTTGGAAGAGGTTCAGCTTTTTAAAAGTGCAAAATACTCTTCCACACTCCCCCCCCCCCCCCCCAAAAAAAAAAGACTGCGGATGGTCCTGCACCTACCTTTCACAGGAAAATAAATGAGCAGCTGCAGTTTTCTGCTATGTGATTTAAGAATATGTTTCAGTATTTCAGTTAGAAGTATGTTCCAACATTAAATTAACTTTCACTTTGTTTCAGAAAGAGCATTCCTGTGTTTTGATACAATCCAAGCACCTGAGTTTTAGAGGTCATTTATTAGACCCCTGCGGCTAGTGAGAAGACATGGGAGGAAGGAGGGCTGAGAGAATTCATCTTCACTGGCTGTAATTACAAAACAAAGGAAGGAAAAAAAACAACCAACCTGATCTTCAGTTCTAAGGGAAGAGTTCTTCCTTGCTATGTAATAGCTTAATTTAACAAAGGAATTCAGTGCAAGGCATATTCTGCTTCTTTTGTATTTTAGCATAAGCCGCTTGAAGGGAGAGATACTTAAGCTCCCTGTTGCATTAATGCTTATGTAGTATAAATAAGAAGACCTCCTTGCATTATCAATCACAGTATTAAATATCTGATACTCAAACCCACAGGGCTCACAATTCAGCATTTTAAATTACAGTTCTGCCTCAAAGACTCACAACAAGCTCTTCCACTCAGCTTTTGATGTCTTTCACAGTTGATGAAGGCTGTGGGTGAAATCTCAAAAAAAAAAAAAAAAAAAAAATCCCCTCCTCCATACCTTTAACAACTTATCAGAGAAAACCTGCTTTCATATTCTTGCCTTGCTACAGTTATGTTTATGCATCTCTAGTTACAAGAGTATCACTCGTTCCTCTTTGAAATAATTTTCATTGTTTTTTTCAGGAAAAGTAGTTCAACTTGGACAGGATGAGGAAAGAGGGAAGGGATCAGCTTACCTCCGCTACCAGAAGTTTCCAGGTGTGACAATTCCCACAGCACTAAAGCATTACATCTCATTTTCCATAATGAATAGTTTTAGTTGGAAAGCTTTTATGTCCTTTCTTTTCACTGTATCTTGCTGAGATATACATCTTAGCAATAAAAGCATTGTAAAAATAAAGGACCCAGTGAAGCCACAAATATTCCAGAGAGCAATATATCTACAACGGTACTGAATTCCTGCATGTAAACTCTTCTGCACCCCAGGCTGAATGAAAACTGAAGCAGAACTCAGAATTAGCTAAGGAACAACTTGTGCTGAAGACACAATCCTGCAGAACTAATTCCTAGGAAAAAGTTCACAAACATGGGTAGTGTTTTCCAAGTCTGCAACTAACCCCGTATTCCTGGACCATCAGAGGTAACCAGTCTTCCTTTCAATTACTTTTTACCTCCAAATTAATGCAGTCACCTTGACTTCACTCTGAAGGTCCACTGTAACATAAGCTTTCTCAACCCATATGATTGAAGAATTCCCTTTTACTTAATGCCATAGGTTTAGATTTCAATTTTATTATTTTTTTTCCCCTCATCCACTCTTTTTATTAATAATCCTCCCTTTGGGGTAGGGGGGAAGAAACAAAATTATGCCAAAATGCAAAAGTTTCATTAAAATCCTGTATCTTTTGGACAGACACTAGAGAAAACAAAGATGGAGAAAAAGTCTTAGTAATGTTAGCTTTCTCTCTGTATTTTAGTTCACCTAATGCTGTAAACAGCCTGGTCAGATTTCTAAATGATGTGAATAAAAAGCTTGGGCAACGTTTCAGTTGTGATTATCACAGCTCACATCTGAACGATCAAGTCAGACCAAACTGGCTACCTAAAGCTGCTTTGCTTTATCAATTCTAACTACTTTAAAGCTAAAACTCATTTCCTGCTTTGACTCTTAATTTCTCTCTCTGCTTTTATCTATTATTTATCCCTGTAAATATATTATTTAGCTCTGTAGTTCTATTATTCATCCTGCAAGCACCTAGTTATATTTTTCACATGAAAGATGCTATACAAGTGCTAAACCGTATTGCATTCATCCTGCAGTGAATTTCTAACACACACAGGTGAATTACAGTAATTGTACCGCATATTGATATGGAAGGAATGGTTTGGGTGCTGGCTGGAGAACACAGGGGTATGAGGCTATTGAAATTATTTTCCCTGCTACTATGGCAAACAGCAAAATATTAAAGATAGCTAGATAGAAAACCGTTAGGAAACAAAGAATGAGAGAAGGAACAGGAAACATTACAGATGAGTTACAATATGTGATACAACAGGAACACTCCCCTTTAGCAACAGAAAGCTAAGGAACAACAAAAGTAAGAGCTTTGCTGAAGACTTAAGTAGTGGAGACAGAAATAGAAACTGTCTTGATCTTCAGTCCTTTCAAATAAAGGGTGACTGGAACTACATCCTGAAGAGCTACCCGTGACGTTTTTTTTTTTTTCCTTGTATGAACTCCCAGCCTCAAAGAATTGATTTAATTACAATATAATGACATAATGCATAGCTGGACAGGAGTGTTTTCTGACTGGTATTCTATCAAAGAAGAAAAATATGTGGCCTCCTACAAAACAGCTGATTGACAGATGTTCATAATATATCCCTTTTTCTCCTCTTTGTTGAGTTGCATTAAACTGAAAGAGCTGACATTTATTTCATTGCTAAACATCAGAAGCACTTGCTGCACTATTTTATAGTTTTGCTTGTTGTCAGCATTTTGACTGGCACCTTCTTTGCATTTTAACGCTGTCATTGTATAAACAACACATATAGATTGATTTTATACACAACATCCATCTTCCCTCATTAGAGGCTACAGCTGTTTGCGTATTATGGCATCACTCCCTAACTTGCAAAAATAAAATATTTAATACATGTATTCCTTTGTTTATATCATAACAATTACAGACAAAATGCCTCGATAAATCCCATTTTTTTGCAAATATACAGTGACAACAAGCAAACACTGGATTTGTATCCTGAAGTCCTTCCTCAGAAGACAGCAGCTGGCGAATGTAGAATTCCATACAAGTTTTGCTGAAGACAGTAGAAGCAGGGACAAGAACCATCCTCTCTCCTCCCCTCCGCTTCATTCCAGAGCCGCTTCTAGACACCCTTTCACCCTGGCACCTGTGACGTATCTTAAAAGGATGGGGTAGAGGAGATAAGTTCCCTACAGGGATAGAGAACAGCATCCCGCAGGACCGCAGTGTCCTAGCATGGCACTAGGTGCATTCTACTTTCCAAGCCTGTGGCTGAAAAGGGTCTCGCAGGAAAATTCCACATTTTAGGCTAAATCTGCGACAACATAGTACCCTGTATTTTTTTCAAAATCCTACAACACCACGTGTTATGGGGCTATCCTGGTCAAACATGCACATGTGGTCAGTACAGAGCTTCTGCTGATTCAAGGGTTTATTTGCAGGTCCCAGAAAGCAGTAGACAACCCAGAGAAGAGATAACAGTGCACTTGTGGAATACAGTCGTTTGAGCCGATAGTATTGCACAGTGCTTGCAATTCCAAAATGCTTAACTTTTAAGTATGCTGTTTTCTTCTTACTACAGTTACTATAAATAGAGATGCAAAACTAGAAATTAAACACAATACAACTGTCTAGTTTCAGTAGTAGTATTTTAACTTGCTTTCAGAAATGGAGGGGATACAGAAATGTGTCTTATGGACAACAGCTCATTACATCAGGTTCACAGTGTAAGCAATGTACTTTAAGTCAAGACATGCAATAACCTACTGTCAGCTTTTGGAATTCAAAGCAAAAAAGGAGAGGAAGAAATAGTGCTATGCTCAACTTGGAAAGACAAGATAATGGAACAATAAAAAAGAAATTATTGTGTCATAACTTTGACCTCAGAGTTGCCCAGCCACTTACAAGCATTAAAGGGAGACACAAAAGTAATGACAATGCGATAAGAGGGGAGCAATACTGCCCACAAAACATTCACATTTTTATAAAATGCAATGGATTTACAACCATAAAAAGTTATTATTACGATACAAAAGCAATGCATAGCCTTATTCAGAACATCAGATTAGAAAAAATATATACATTTGCTATTGGATGCTGGGGAAAAACTCCTGAGCTGGCACAGCAGAGAAACACCATCTATTTTCCCCTCCCCATCCCTGGCTTAAGTGGGAACAAAAGAAACTACTTGAAAAAGTTCGTCTGGGGCAATAAAACAGACTACGCAGCTTGTGGTAGTCACCGATATAAACTTGAGATGATCCTAAAGAGGTCATGGATGAAAAGCACCACGGAAGTGAATAGTGAATAGGAAAAGGATGAGAGGAAGGGCACAGGCCACTTCATGCACCGAAGAGTGATGTTTTCTCAAATCCCAAACAAGTTTTACAGCATTTTCATATGATGCCATTTGCAGAACTCCAAAAGCTACAAAATTCAGCCTAAGGCCTTTATGAGGAGTTGGCTGACAGTCACAACCCACACAAATCCCCACTGAAGGCACAAGCGGGACTGCCTGTAAGGGTACCTCTTTTGCTCAGGCGAGGGCAAGCACCTCCAACAAGCCGGCTCCTAACCTGGCTGCCTTAGGAAATATCGAAGTTTAGGTGGCATGAATACTGTCTTAAAGGAATTTAGCTAAAACTCCAGCTCCAGAGAAAAACCATGCTGGTTTATGTTTTAAAGGCCTGAACTTTACGCAAAAGTAGGCACAGAAGATTTGGACACAGATAGCTAAGTTGGGGAGAAGAGCGCAGCACACACACTATTTTTTATAAATCAAGAATTAAATATTTTTTTTAATACAATCTTTCTTTTTGTTACTACAGGAAACAGTCCAATTAATAAGAAAGTCAATAGAAATGCCTTGTATCAGAAAGAATTCATACATTTAGGAAAAAAGAATATCAAACACTTGGTTTTTTTCCTTTGAATTTTTTTTTCCTATAAACTTTTGAGAAGAGTAATCCAAATTCAATTTATTATCAAGTTCTTTGATTCAGCACTACAGGCAATCTTGCCTGGTATATTCAATAATATTTATGCTAAAGGAAAGCTGTATAAATAATGTGACAGTTATGTTTTCTATGTTTACTTGTTAATTTTTATTAGTTTGGTAATAGAAGTACTGCTAATAGTCTGTTTTCCATTTTTGGATTGTCCCTATTGCTTCATTATGTGATTTTATGGTTTCCATTAATGAATCAAAATAAAATTTAAGCAATATTATAAATGTAGCAAGCAACCATCTGCTTTGCCTTAATTACCAAAAAACTTTAATGTGTCTGTGTGTGCCTCTTTTGAATACCAATATTCTCATTTCTCTGTGAAAGCTAACTACTGTGAAAAAAACAGATCAGAACAGGCAATTCTGTCCAATAATAAAAGGTATGGATCTAGTCCAATTGTCCTTTTTTTCCAGGCTAACAGTTCCAATAAAACAAGAAACTGCACTATATATATGTGGATTACTGCTTCAATGAAACCATGAAAGCAAGTTTTACATGCTGTCATATTCAAATTAATTTCACTATATTTCCTCAAATTACAAGTTTCAGATTGGTGATTATATTTGCAACCCAGTCAAGCTAAGGACAAATCCTTTTGCTCACTGAAGACATCTCCTTTTAGATATTTTGCAAACACTATATTTTCTTTCTAGAAGTTGTCTATCATTATTGTGATCATTCATGAGTATTTAGCTGCATTACTACAAACTGATTTTCCCAACCAGTAACCAGGCCAACAAAAATAAGTGACATAAAAGGATATGTTAATTATTTAACTATTTATTAAACAAACCAACCAAAGCAGAAATTTTCAGCATACTAACGTCAGGTTTAAAAATGCAATTGTGATAAAGGAGAGAAGTCTCTACAAGAGCATTCAAAGTAAACAAGGAGAAAAATCACAGCTACAACATTGTTCATATTTCACACATTCAGAAACTGTTTTCAGGCATTTTGGAACTGAGATCATACATATTCAGACATCACTGAACACAGCAGACAAGGCTATTTAAACTATGCGTTTTCGGTCAGCACTCAGCCAATACCTTTACGACACCACCACAATTTGTATTAACATTCCAAGCCAATTAATAGGCTTTGAACAATGGAAGGCATGAAAATGAAGTAACACACATGAGAAGATTGCACAATACAAAATGTTAGAGAAGAAAAGATGGCAATGCAAAAAATAAAAAGAACATGTAAAATGTCTGGATTATCTATACTGCCTCAAGTACGGATATTAAAGCCACCACTACAGTATCCTTACCTAGGTGCCAAAATAGGCGTCAGAAGGCAACCTAAGCAAAATGGGTACCTTCATCATGCAAAATATCCACAGTAGTTCTAACATACAAAACCATACACCCATATGTACACCATATCTTTTAAATATGATTCCTCCCATAATTATCAACTCATCAAAACGGTCTACATAGAATGACCAAAAACATTTTTTAAAAGCCCTGAATTGGAAACATACTGAAAGGGCAACGGGGGGGGACGACCAGAGAAATGTTGAAGAAAAAAGGAACTGGTGGGCAGGAGATAAATATGGCATAAACATTTTACTGTATCTTAGCTAGTTTAGCACTAAATTATGAAAAACTTTCAAAGACAAGAAAGGTTGGATTGCAATTTGAAAGGAAGCCAACAAAGTGACAGAATCTCAACTTTTCTGTTCAAATAATACTTTCGCATCATCTTTCCAGATGAATGGAAGTTTGGAATGCTTTACATCAGAAACAGAGACAGAGTCAAAACAAGACAGGAGGATGCAAGAGGATTTTTTGTCTGAAAGGATAAATGGACTTGTATTTCAGGGAAGTCAGCAAGATTTAGAAATAGCTGGAACATGCTACATAATTACCCAAAGTTATTGATGGAATAAAGACTGGGAAGAAGACGAGGCTCAACCTCAATTTTAATGATGTGAAGCTCATTATGGACATTCAGTTAAGAAGAAGGTGCAAGGTACCTTCTCGAATACAAGACAGCTGATGACATAAAGTAGTAGTTTATGCAGATAAAACTACCTAGGAACAGGATGAAGCAGCAGATGGCCAGATACCAACTTGAAAAACACCGACAGAAAAGGGAAGAGTAGAATTGTATACTTTCACAAGATTAATTCTTTAAAAAATATATATAATGGGATCCTGCAGGTCATATCCAACTTTCAATTAAACAGCAAAGGGTAACTCAAAAGTCAGCACTAACTGCATGGCTTCTGTATAGAAAGAGCATCAAGATCAGCTCCCAAATTGTATGCGCGTCAGACTCCAAAAATCTACAGCTTACTGAGACATTACTTGACTGAACTGTTTATCCAGTCAATAATTAAAGGTAGCAAAATAGACCTGTTACTATGAGCTTTTTAGAATGCAAAAACTCTTCCCATATTTTTCCATTCCACCTCCCTTTGGTAAAGCCTTTTAACCTTTTACTTAAATATTAATTTTATTAAAGTGGGTTCCCTTTCCCCCCTGCATAGCACCACTAATCTTGAAGGGCAAGAAAGCCTATTTAAATGCATTGAAGTGCATTAGCATGAAAAAATAATGAGGCCTTACAGCATTCTAATCTAGGAAGGTGCACTTAAATTAGTTAGAACATCTGCTGTCAAAAAAAATCTACCCAGACAGGAATCTCTTCAATAAAAATCTGACTTTCACCTTTCTGACAAAATTAGCCTAATAGGCTCTCCTGGCATTGGTGTTACAGGGCCTAAGAAGACGTCAGGAGCCAAAAGCCTCGGTGTTTTGCTCCTTTGCTTCACACTACTTTTTCCTCTCTAACTAGCAAAGAATTACTCTGTTCTCTCAGGCCTTCACAGGAAAATTGGCTCACTGTGAGGTGAGAAAGCTGGTCCAAAAGAACACGTACTGAGAAGCAGATGTTACCAAGACACGGGGAGGACTCTGAGACGTGCATCTGCTGCACATCTCTCCAGCCAGACGAGTTTGAGCGGCATTAGTTCAGCATTTTGCATGAACCTTTGAAAGTAACCTGCCCTTTTTTAAGTCATCTGGAGTATCAACTCAATTAATAGAGAGAACAAACCAAGATGTTTCCAGATGGAAGGGGCGGGAGAAAAACCTACTATAACTAAAGCAGGACAGGTCAAAGAACGATCAAGTTGTACGGACACATTTTTTTCCCAAAACAGTCCCCCAGGATTCTCAGCGGTTGCCTTGAAGGACCAAAGCTGTGCCATGAGGCCATCACACTGCTGGTGGTGTGTTGTTTTTTTTCTTTCTTGTGAAGGGTGTGAAATCCCTTCAGGGACCTATTCCACCAAGAGGTGGACCACATGAAAAACTTCCACCCTAGCTTTGTTCAGCCACCTTTTCAGAGCCAGCCATTTTCAGACTTTGCAGAGCCATCCCTTCTGAGTACCACAAGGCTGATTAGTAATGTAAATTGAATGGGCTTTAAGTATTGTCCGTCAGGTAGACAGATGGTTTAGACATGGACAGACTGAAAGCAAGTCATGAGAACACCAGTACAGAATATGGAGGGAAGACAGCAGTTATTTTTCCAGGTGTCTTCCAGAAGCAATTTCTTTCAGTAGACCACTGTTGTGAGGTAAAACTAAGACCTGCCAGTGGATAACGGCAACACAGACCTGGATGACCAGTAGCAGTGGCAAACAACAGACTGCTTTCTGCAAGGAGGGGGAGAAGAAAAAGGAAAAAAGTTCTTTGCAGAAAGCAAGAAATGTGAAAACAGGAAAACAAACTAGCTTGGTCTGAGGTCTGCCACAGCACAGCAACAGCAAAAAGAGTTTCCTTCAGGGTGCAAAAGCATCATTTCACTACGATAAAACTCACCAATCCAACACCAACACCAACCTATTTGCTCCTGCTCTGTAGCTAATGACTAGTGGTAGTGGTGCTGGCAGATGACCTGCCAGAATTATATCGCTGGATTATATCCCACTGCTGAAAGTTCAATGATGCACAAAGGTTACTGCTGGATTTGCAAGGTTAATTTTCTGAATTGTACTCAGACCACCGATGGATCTTATTTCCTTACTAAAAAGAGAGAGATTTTTCCAATAATAGTGTGAGTCATAATTAGGGAAGTTGATCAATTGGGCATGGCCTGGCATACTAATTGAAGTGGAAAAAGAGAAAACAAATAAATGAAAAGGAACAACTGCTCCCAGAACTATTAAAGACTATTAAGAACAAAGCCTGAAAGGTAGATGTTGAGATGAGAGGGAGTTAATGAATTCTTCTAGCTGCAAGAAGAAGAAAAAAAAGACAAAACAGACAGCTACAGAAATAGAACAAGCACATAGGACTCTCAAAATTAATAGGCTAATAGCATGACCAGAGCTAGCCAGAGGGTAACATTAAAACCAGTAAGCTAACACTAAAAAGATTAATTTTTAATTTACTCTCTAGTCTTTTTAATATCCTCTAGAAGCTTAAAAAAAAAAGCCCCACACTTTTCTGAATTGTGTTTGCTTTACAGAATTCTGGTACCACCAGATGCAATACAGCCCGTTCCCCACTCAGCCACAGTGTACAGTGGGATTTTGCTGCGTGCTAAACCCTCTCTGCCAAGTGTTTATCTTGGAATCCTCGCACGTACAAGCAGCATCATGTTTAATCAGGATTCCCTTCTGAAGGAGCAAAGGTGGAAGCACAGTAGTGACTATTTGTACAGAGTTGTTGCTGCTACCTGGGTCACCAGATAAGGGGAAAACCTGTCTAAAGAATACAAAGCTCCATGTTTTCCTGCAATAAATTCTCCCAAGAATTGCCTATACAGTTATTGTGATATTTGACCTATGGTCTTCAAGTTTCATTTCAGTACCAGTGGCAACTCAACTATTAAATTTTGGCTTCAAGTGGGAAAGCACCTTAAAACCATGTCCTACATAAACAATATGTCTCTCTGGAAAAATACATATGCAACAGAATCATTAGTGTTGACTTCAAAGCTACAGGTGAAGGTCAACAGACTTCATACGGTGAACATTTACTCCGCTCACACTGAGACTGAGCATACTCATACTACGTTGAAACATAATGAATGATTACGTTCTAAGTCATCTCTGCCCTTCCCTTAGGAGAAGGGAAGTCACTCCATCATGACCCACCTTGATTGCTTTTTCTGTGAAAAGATTCAGCCCTTCCATGACTTAATATAGCTTGCTGTTTATTTAAATTCTGATCAGTCACAGAAATAAGATGGAAAATGCTTATTAAATCACAGAAGTGGCACACAAGAATAGACTGAACTGTGTCCCCTATCCACGAAAAGTCCAGTTTCACTTGTGAAAAAGTATCTATCCAGTGCTTCTCAGGAATACATTTCAGTTTAGCTTTTTATCATCTGCTGCTTTGCCACTTGCCATTTGTCTCTCTCTAGGCTTTCCCCATTTTTGTCTCACACTGAACGGATGTATACTGCACATTGTTTTCTCAACATGGCCAAGGCATGCTCAGAGATCACTCCAGAAGCTTCAAGAACCACACCGAATGCATTTTACTCAGGAAAGGTCACATCAGAGCATCTCTACTAAAAGGCGTACTTTGACTCACGAAGATTTAGTGTTTCATTTGGCTCCAAGAATTCTTGGATGCCTGCTGTAATTTTTTCAAAAGCCCTAAATTACAAACTCTCTGGGGAACACTGGGTGTTTGATCCTGGTTACCACAGTGTCCAGAACAACGACACCTTCATCTCCGCCTGGAAGCCTCTGGTGCTGCTGCTATATAAATAATAATCCTCACTTCCTGGTATGCTGGAGAGCTTTCCAGCAAGATTAAAAGGCTGAGCAATGACCCTTCTGGAAGTCAGTGCTGGCTTTGAACCAGCAGACAATCTAAAGTCAATTCAGTGTTTCTTGTTACCACATCATAGGGCAAAGGAACTTTTTCTGCATTAGAATTTGTTTCCAAAAACCATAGGAAGTTTTGTATGAGATGCTGGTTTTTTCCCCTCTTTAAAAAAAAAAAATTAGAATCTGTAGTTTTAGCATACAATAAAATATAAGTAAGGTTGTGTTTGTTTCTAAGCCTACAGCAGCAGCACCTGCAGACACAGCAGTGCCTGCCACCACCCTCAGCACCCCAAACAAGATGAGCTCCCTTTAGGCAGAGGCTGTTCCTGTAGGGACATAGCAAATAAGGCAGACTGGATCATCGAATTACATGAAAAGACAAACAGTCCTAGAAAGGACATAAACTAAGGAAACTTGGGAACATGCACTGCTAAATCTCTCAGGAGCCATTATACCAGATGGCCATTTACTCAGACTCTACAAACAAATCCTTCTAAGACATTCAAAGCAGCTTCTACAAATTCTTACAACAGCAATTAAGAGTTAACCTGTGCAGCGAACACAAAGTACCTTACCCATGCAATGTACCTTCCTAAATTAAACTTTGGTCTGCGCACTCTGCTTACTCCATATATCTGTTGTGTAGCAAGCTACAGCATGACATATCCCAGTACATTAATTACCAAGTCAGGGAATAAGTTTGGCTGTATATTTTAAGTCCTGCATACAATTTATACTTCATAACTAATTTCTCTATTTCTCCTTTGCCTTCTGGTACACAACTGCTAACTGTACTCTCCTTAGACCTCATTAATTAGGTACCTTAACCTTGCAAAAAGACTTTGATGGGAGTCCAACATACTAAAATTAGTCGTTACAAAACCACAAATATAATTCAGCAGGTGGTAATAAACCATTGCTCTGCAACCCTGGAGGCATACGCACTTGTAGTATAATGTCAGACAGTCTGCTCACACACATAAAAGTTGATGGGGAAAAAAGTGAAATCTAGACTCAAATCACCTGCAGTTCCCAGACATCTCACAGCTCTTTTACACTGAGCTAAGACACGTGCTCCAATTCTCTGTGTGCTTTCCATTCTAATATATATCCCTAAAAAAGCAAAGCCATGGCTGAATGAAATACAACAAATCCGTTCCGTGAAGGATGCTGACACGCTGCAGCATGAAATCAGTTTGCCACTGTTCAGGAACATGCATGAAGAAAAAAACCACATGCTTATTCCAAACCAGCCACTACCCAGTGCCAGACCCAAATTCAAGTGATTGCTGCAAATCATATGCATGAATTTCAGTCTCCCATATCCTATGCACACATGATGATAAATTTTTTAACAAAAACTTTCCCAACCAGTTCTGCCCAGCAGACTACTAAGGACAGGATACAAATCTCTGTGCATGCAAACTCTCTGCTTTCCATTTGGAATACAGTATTCCCTGGATACATGTTGAGAAGGAACGACTGTTGCACAGACACATCTATAGAACGGGAAAAAAAATAAAGTAGAAGTAGAACTTTTAGGTATCACTGGAGGGGATGGATTAGCAGGGCAAAGAATAAGGTTGCAAATATATAGTCTCCCTGGAGCTTTAACTTCAAATTGAAGCCAGACACAAACTAATCTTTCATCTTAAAAGTGGAGAAACTGCATCTCCTGCCGTTTGCCAATGTGGAATTTCCACCACAACCATAAACAGTGAAGCCTGTTCCATTCCCTGTGGACATTAAAGAGCTTTAGTCTAGTTTCTATGAGATACACGTGCTCAGCTCATTTACTGCCTCTGTTGAAAAGTCTTACCGGCACGGAAAAGACAAGGGTTTTCTGCACAAGTAAAGTCGTATTTTCCCCATCCCATAAGATCACTGTATGTCAGACTGTCGGGGCTGTGCGGGGAAGCCTGCTTTGTTACTATCCATGGCGCTCGACAAGAAAAGCCATTTATCATTAGTAATACGCACCTGCTGCCCTCTAGAATTACCATGGGATTCACTTAAAATAGAGCCAAGAACATTAAATTCTGCTGTGCTCCAGCTTCATTATTCAGTACGCTACTAAGCATTCTGCACCAGCCAAAGTTTCTAGATTGATTTAAGATATAGCCACAACTAGTAATCAAGTTATGAGGGTGTAAAACATGGATGATGACAGCAACACCTGCACTCAGAGGAAAAATATTTACAACCTCAAGGCCAAACTAAGGTGGAAAATGCTGTTTTAAGTTCATCCACATGAACATCCAACCAGCCTTGAGGCATGGAGTTGCTTAATTCTCAAGACCTGTCTCAAAAGCCTATACTCCCCAACAACGTGAAAGAATTCTTAATTTCCCATCAGTTACCTTTTATTACATGCAAATATTATGTTAATCTTTTTAAAAATTATCTGGAATTCACTTCTATCAGTAAGTAGACCTAAGAGCTCTTAAATGAAGAAGAAATCAGTACTTTCGTCAGAGAACAACCAAAATCAAAATTCTACAGTAGAAAAATACACTTACTTTATCCATGTCTCTTCTAAAAGCAAACAAACAAAAAAATACAGTTCTCAAGTGGTGCATGTTTAAAAGGAAAAATACCTGTGCACAGACAAAACCAAACGTTCTGAGTCAGATCCCTCTTTTTTTTATCTGCAGTCTTTCCCCCACTCCCAAAAGTATAAAACTCTTACGATTAGCCTTTGCTAATGATAGACAAGAGCAGAAAATAAAAGCAATGTTTGATTTTCCCTAAAAGCCAACCAGATGGTTTGGAATAATCACAGAATGACCACTATTTCATTGTACTACAGAGAAGCTGAATTTCAGCTTAGAGTGGTAAAATTAAAACATCAATTCTGGATTATCAAATAAGAAAGTTTGATTTGAAACACTCTTCTTTAAAGAAACATTCATCTGCATTTCGTAATACCTTATCAAAGTATAAATATATTGTAAGAATAGTCATACATCCCAAATCTAAGTATTTCATTGCATGAAACGAATGCTAAAATTCCTACAGCAGCTCTTCCTTACTCCCTGCCAATAAATGAACAGAAGCAGCTGAGATACAATTGAAAACTTATTATATATGTTACAAACCTTATTACCTAGAAGGAAACCTAAATCCTGATGTGTTGAAGAAGAAATTTATTTCAGAAGGAGAGAGATTTTTTTCAGCTTATACTTTTCTAAGCTTTTGCATTACTGAGTTACAGCCATTGTTGCTATATACATTTCCAAATCATACCCAATGGCAAAAGACAACTTAAGCTTTACAAAAATCCTCAGTAAAGATCAGGCTTGTAACTGATAGCACACAAAGACTGTCATCATCTCTCCTGTGACACTTAATTCTCCTTAGTTTAAATCACAGAGAACAAAGATGAAATGGAATTCCCTACTTTTTCCATTCACAAGACTCAAGGAGCATTTCAAGGGAACTTCTGGGAGGTGAAAGAGAAAGAGAAGGAATAAGCATATTTAATCATTATGAAAAAAGTAGGGAGATAAACGAAGAAAAGGAAGATGGTAGCAGGAACTTTCCATCTCCAACGTCAGCCTGCGGGGAAGAGAATAATGCAAGGAGCCCAACTTTCATCCTTCCTCCTAAGTCGGTAGGAAGCAGGAACGAACAAACTCACCATACCAGCTTGAAGATGCAGTGTGTCATTTAAGGTACAGAGGAGGAACGCAGACTGGAGCTTCCTCAAAGTCTCATGAGCTCTCAAATCCTTGCAGAAAGGTCTGAGTAGACTGGTATCTCAAAAAGAGATGCTGCTTCTCCAGGGAATCTGTCAGACAAACACAGGCAGCTAATTTATACACCAGTTTAAGAAGGTAGAGGGGAAAAGAAGTCCTAACACACACGCACTAGCATCAAACTAAGAACAACCCTCCTGGTGTCATGACATTGGTCTGTTAGGCATCCATGGGCAAGTGAAAACAGTAGCGAACTAAAAATATTCAAAAACAAAGTGCTATTCACAGTTGGCCTGAGAACTGTACAAGTTGGCAGCATATACTAGTGGCAGCATGCCCAAACAGTGAGGGACAAGGTTATGGCCTCAGTCCCTGAGTGCTTGCCAACATCTGGCAGCAGATGCTAAGGGAACACATGCTTCCCATTACACCAGCAGTTAGAGGATACATTTGAGAGCATCCCACTCCCAGATCTATCAAGCATTAGCACAAAACACTTATGGATCAAGACCGTCAAGGCAGAGGGGGCAAAGCATCTTTTCAGAAGACCTCTCTTTATCCGCTGCATTTAAATGCATTCCAATTGATTACAGACTACAGTAGCATTTGCAACATCATTTCTTCTTTTTTTCTATACATCTTACTACGTTGATTTTATTTCTCTCTACATGTAAGAATCTGAATCAGATAACATGCATAACATTAACTTCAGAATACCAAATACAGAACATGGCTGTTCCTCTGGCGTTCTTTTGTGACTGAATTTACAGAGAAATTATGATGATTTGGTACAATCAATTCTAGGACTTCAATATAAAGAAACAAGCTTGTAACAGCTGAGCAAAGGAGTCCTTTTCTCAGCTACCTCTATCGCTAACTTCAGCCACCAGCATTCCCATGCATACTGATGGAAGGTGCACTACTGTTTGGCACACATCACCATCCACCCTCTGCATCTGATCAAAAAGAATAAAGACAATCGGATTTACAGAGGCACAAAGATGCAGATGCCTAAGTACCTAACCCCCATAGATACACAGGCTACAAATAAATATCCAAGACGACAGGAAATATTACAAATACACTCAGGAGACGAGCTGAAGTTAACAAGCACTTGAATTCTCCTGAGACAGGCAGTGATCAAAGCCTTGACTTAGTTCTACACCCTACGGTTTAGACGTAGCTCCACAGTCGACTGAAAAGAATAAAGTAACTGTAAAGATGTATTTTATATCATTTTAATTTACAAGAACACTTGATACTTGAAAAGAGTACATTTCATTAACAGTTTTCAGGCATCTGACAAAAAGATACTAGAGTATTGAGCACTGATGTCCTTTTTCTTTTCATTTTCATTTTCTTAATCAAAGGAAAAGGAGGCAGAATAAGTACTATTATCGAACAGTGTCTGTTCACGGAAAGCACATTAACAGACAAATGAACAGTATGAGACTGGTACTGCACAAGAGTCTTTGCTAAAATTAGAGCTGCAGAACAGCAACGTAGACTTGTTGATGAGTGGTCAAGAGAGGCAAGAGAAATGACAGATAATCTGCTCCAGACTCTATTCCAGGATGTACCTGCACCAAGACAACTTGGTCTGGCTAATATTTTAAAAACTGACTGAGGATATAGGCTGTATACTCTACCTGGAAATCCCTGATAGTACTTCACTATCTCTAGCTTGCATAGTTGTTCTGAACACTTACCGGTACTTCCTGTGCTAAAATTTACACCTGCAAGTTCACATCCAGTGAGCGAACATGAATAGCAGGGTATTTCTTTCCTATCTGCAGCAGTACCACGTGTTGGAAGACTGCTACAGCCCTTTAGTCAGCCACCACCACTGGTTTGAGAAAATGATGTGCCACAGCTCCAGACTCATTGCCAGCTTTCACAGTATTCTGAAAAAGCACCAAGTTACTCCTGCCCAGTTTCTACACCAGGCTTCTGCTGTGGGCCACCATTAAATCGAGTTCACTGGACCAAGATGTGACCCATTACAGTGTCCCTACACTACACGTTCTCTTAGCTAGACTGGATAACTCAGTTCCTTCTGTGAGGCAATGCTGCTCACTTTTCCTGCACTTTCCACAGTTCTCCTGCTCTCTTCTGGAAAAAAGTCATCTGATTCACGTTTTTTTTAAGGTATGTCTATGACTAGATCTAGTAGTTACTAGTAGTTACTAGTCTTCCTAGTGCTAAAGAGACCAAAAAGGATCGTTTCTGTACTTCTGACAGGAAATATTGCCATCACGATATATCCTAGTAAAATGCTTTTCTCTTTTATTAACAAAGTCACATTATTGACCCATGTTTACCTTGCTGCTTTTCTGCAGAACTCTCTCAGAGTGTTCCCCATCTTGTTTTTCTGCGGGTTATTCTTCCTGCTTTAGCCTGGAACATTGTACACATCTCTTCTGACTTCTGAATGCTTACTCGACTTTGGCAATAACATTTTGGATTCCTGTGGGGGAAAGGGTGACAAAGCCTGTAACATTAAAAAAATCTGACTACGTTCTTAGGAGCAGAGTAGGGAGGCCAAACACCTCCATTCTCCCTGGTTGCGCTACATCTTTCCTGAGACAAGAGTAACACAACCTCCCTAATTTACCACTGCCTTCTTTGGACACCATTGCATTTCAGGAAATGTAATCCTTCTAGGATTTCAGCTCACAGGAGACTGAATGAAAGGAAGGGTGCATTTCCTACATGGAAAAGATTTACAGAACTACATTTCAATGTCTGAGGTTTTTTAAGCCAATTCACATACTTCAACACATCCAAATACTTCATGTCTATTCAATAAAGCAAAATATTCTACATCAGTTTTTCAGACTGGGCAAAAACATTTTCATTCAAATGAAATGTGTGGCAACATTTCCCCATGAGAAAGTTTCTGCTTTATAGCTACTTTATTTTCTGTTAAAAGTTGTTCCTACCAGGCACTAAGCAGGAATCCATGCCAGGGAAACATGATGGGAGGAGAATGTAAACGTGGGGGAGGTAGGAAAGTACTGAACAACAGAAGTAAAACTTTGACCAGACATTTGAAATAAAGGAACCCTGAATGCACAAACTCCCAGTGAATAATGATTTTTTCCCTTATAACTACTTTTTGGCAACTGCCAGTCACCTATGCACAGTCACTGGTTTAGCAGGTGCTATTTTGGTTTTCAATAGTGTTATTTCAAAAGGCAGATTATCATATAATAGCAAAACAACTGTTCCTTCAATGTAGCCTATTTTCCTCAAGACATCAATTTCGCATTAGTAACACCAAATTTCTTTACTCCTTTACTGCAGGTACACTATAACCATCCTTTTCAACATTCTACAGTTCTTGTCCGGTAATAGCCCATACTTCCCTTATATTAAATTACCTGGACAAGAAAGAGAATTAAGAGTGCTCTATACAGCAATGAACGGGAAGGACTAGCCTCAGGAAACTACTGGAACAGCATCCAACCCTCAGAGCTTGCTGAAGCTTGAACCACATCGGAAGATTCAAGCTGAAAGTAAAGCATATTTAAATCTCTTTAGCTGCCTCCCCAACTATTCACTGACTATCTGGCCTCAGATCTCATCTGTTTACCTAGCTTAAAAAAGTACACTGAAGCAAAGCTCCTCCAAGTACATATTGATCCCTTGCTTTCACGTGTCTCTCTTCTGAAAGCTGTGCTTTCCTGGCTGTGATCTACCAGCTATTTTCAGAACTGTTACCAACTATATCACCAAGATCAGAAAGTTTCTAAAAGAACACTGTTATTGTGCTATTGATCACAACAGTTAATAACTATTTGCTGTCAGGCTTTTTGAAGTCACTTACTTTATCAGAGACGCTTTGCATTCCATACCTTCCTGCATGCTAATTTGGAACAGAAATTCTTTTCAGCTGCACCTCATTACTACACAAAATTAGCAGATCACTCCTCTATCACAATTACTCAAGTTCATCCTCCCCTTCTATTATCTTCAGTGACAAACTAACAGAGAAATTAAATTTTGCTGGCTTTTATTGTGCCAACAGTACAATAAGTAAACCAAGAATGGGTCTTCCTAAGGAGGGACTGCAAGAGCCACAACACCCTCAAATTTTACAGAGCTGTTGCCTGTTTCTTTTTGAATCCTTGAAAACTCATCACAGCCCCTGTTTTAACAAACGCTCAATCACTTTACTTAGAGTAGTAATTCTCCAATAGGTTTTGATTAACAACAGTCTGAATTATGCTTATGCCATATGTGCTTTAAATACTAGGAAAGTTACCTAAAATTATAATCATAAAATTTTGTATTATAGATATAAAAAAGTACAGTGATCTCTGAAGACATATTTTTCCCTAATGTTGTAATTCAGCAAATGTATCATGGATGTTTTCACTCTTTACAGGTTTTTTTAGTTAAGTAATCATTTTAGAAAACTGCAGATTTGATCATCTAGATGCTTGCAAGAAACAGGTTACTGATGAAGGTATTTTTCAGAGAAAATCAAGACAGACATGAAGACCAGATCAGGACAGACACTCTCTCCCGACTGGACACAGATCTGGGGAAGAAACCAGAGCCAGATCCCACACTCCTGGGTAGCAGCACTACTATAGCACGCTATCACAGCTGCATAGCACACCGTGGCAGCTACAGGAGTGCACTACAGCTCCCCAACATGCCAGCAGTTGGGCTTTTGGATATGGCTGATGGTGTCCTCCTGGCAACATGCTGCAGTTCTCTGAGGAAGGAAGCCAACACCCAATGCCATGCAGATGCTATAGGGAGTTGCCTTCTTCACCCACCGCTGCCACGTGCCCCCAAACCAGGATGGCTAAGGCGAGGGGCAGGTTACAGCCACCACCACTGTCCTGAGCCCACACAGTCAACATACAGCAAAAATAAAGTGTTACCATCTAGTGTGGGAAAAAAAAGCCAATGCATCCTTAAACAAAGAGTGACATTTCCCATTTTAATGGCCAAGCTCCCCCATCTCTGCTGGCTGGCCTTTGGCTGAGAAGGCTGGTCACCCTGTTTAGCTTGTAGGAATATTAAAGCGATTATATCTCCTGTCTGCACCTTATGGAAAGGGGGAAGAAACATAAATACACCAGTCCCAATCCACTGAATGAAAAACAAAGCAGTACATCAGAGTTATTCCCAGTGCTCAGAGCCACCTCACCAAAAAAAAGCTGCCAGTGCTAGAGAGCCGAGGCTCTGGGGCCTCTCTCCCCTCAGATGCCGCCATTTTGTCAAACGCCGCCATCTTCCCACCCGGCGCCATCTTCCCGCCTGACGCCTCCTGCAGACGAACCGTGGCGCTGAGGGGCCGTGCCGGGCTGGGGGAGGGTGTACCGGGCACTCCTCCGTCTCCCTGCAGTGACAAGCCCCGGGCAGCGGCGGCGCTCACCCGTCTCCTCAGGGTCGCCGGGCGGGGGGGGGGCGGCGGGGCCGCCTGAGGCGGGCAGGTGGGTGGGCGGTGCAGCTGTGCCTCAGCCCTGTCACCTGAGGGAACGGCGCTTTCCCGCCGGTCCCGCCCGGAAATTGCACCCTTCAGGCCACTTCTGCCCGGGGCGAGAGGGCCGCTGCCCCTCGGGCACCAGCAATTCACCTTCTTCCTCCTCCTCCTCCTCCCCATGCACCGGTTCGCCAGGAGAAGGCGGCATTTCCAGGCTTCCCAGACAGCAAAGCATTGTAACCGAGCACTGGCGTACATGGGGATTGCTCACCTCCATAAAAATTGCATATTAATAATTTAGAAGAGGAGAGATTATAAGAATTTGACAGCTCCCTCTCTAAATTACAACTCCATGCGCAGTTAAAGTTGTCTCTTGAATGTCTGCCTTGTATTAAAAATAATAGGATCTTAAAATATTTATCAAAATATCAGAGGAAATCGGGCGAGTCAAATTGATTTCTTTAGCTCGCAAAACACGGGCTGCGATGCCACGCCATATCTTCCAGGCACGGGGGCGGCGAGGATCTCACGTGGTACCGCTCCGTCTTTGCATTGTCGCTGGATGTCGCTCTGCTTTTGCATTCGTTACGGTTGTGTGGCTATTTTTAAAGTTGCCTAATGCTGCTCTTCACAAGCCAAAGCGTCCCAGACTGCGGAGTGAACCTCGTCGTCTAAAAGGAGGAACATCACCGAAACTTATACTATCCACACGCAATTGCTAACAAGCTTTTTTTTAAAATGAAATTACATAATCTTCTGTTACCATTTGACAGTCAGGTACAACCAGCACCTGTATGACGAAGATACTTTCTAGAGATATACCCGATTCCTCCATAACACATCCAATAGGCAATTTTATCTGGATTCTGGAAAGGCTGGACCCTCTCTAACTCCACTTCAGACTAGATTTTTTTTTTTTTAATTAGGAAATTTTAAACATCCCAGCATGATAATCCACCTGATCATCATTCTCTCGTATTTGGTCTAAACAGACATTCTTCCTCATTTCTGATGCTAGTGTTTCACAACTTTTTATTGTTGCTACTCACTTCCATCAAAGCAACTCACGCTTAAACAGCGAGAAGAAATCGCAGCGTTGCTTGCTAGTTGGCGATAATCATTTGGCACCTTTCCAAAGCACCGGAATAGGAGGAAGGATTTCTTATGTGCCAAAGGAACCCAGACTTAACATTTAATTGCATTTAAGCTGACATTAGCAGATAGTCTGATTTTTTCGTGGCGCTAACGATGTATTGACTCCTCCCTCCTGGCAACTGCCCAGATCACCCAAAAACTAAACACATGTGGTTGCCATAAATCCAGAGTCCTGGATGGGAACTCCTTATGGGTCTTTCACCAGTAGGCTCAGTAAAAGAAAAACACTGTTTTTTTTCTTTCTTTTCTGTATTGGACAAGACTGAACCTTGTTCTCATTTGAAGACAGGTTACTTTCACTTACTTAGTTTTAAATCTGGAAATAGACGGGCTGATTTGCAATCTACCTTCTTTCAACTGGAAAAATTCCCGTCAGCTTAAAGCTAAGGGAAACAAGGTCAAGTGCAAATAAAACCAAACCAGTATGATCATTTACAAATATATATGACACCATCATAGCATCGAAGGTACTGTCAATAGTACAACACCCACATCAGCGTGACGAAGACTGTTATCCACAAGACATACCCTCATCTGGATAGTGAAGAGCCAAAGCTCCACGAAGTCAGCATGAATCTTATTGACGCATTACAGTACCTTTTAAAAATCTGTTCACTTTATGCATGCAGCCAGTTAAAAAAAAAAAAACAAAAACAAAAAACAAAAACAAAACAAAACAAAACAAAAAAAAAACAAAAAAACAAAAAGACAGCTTTCTTATTCTGGGATTCGGTCACCTTAGTTTGCTTTCCCATACGTGTTTGTACACCCCAATTGAAAGAACCGCTGCTGTGTACGTACCTGAGACACAAAACCACAGCTAGAGAAACAATTGCAAACCTCAGTGTTTCTGTTTCTCCCCATCTACAAATTACATGAGCAGTTCTTCATAAAGAAACTTCAGTTTCTGGATTATTTTAAAACTTTCGTATGTGTACAGCAGTTTTCTTCCCAATTATCCTCACTTATGTGTACAAGGCTTATAAATGGAAAGAAAGCCATAAAGTAAAAGCATTCCCTTTACTCCTGCCTGAAGAGGATCAGCAGATTTGTACGTTCAACAGAATCCTGTAATGAGGGCTCACTTGTCTTTGTTTAAATACTTTTAGTTACAACAAAACACAGGCATCCCTTGTGCCCCACAGAGTCTCAGCTTTTATGTGTCTTCACTGGCTTCTTCAGAGACTGGAGGAGAAGAAAATCATTCTTTTCACTTAGTTTGCATTCCCTGCGCTTTATCAGTACTTCACTTGTTCTGCATTAACAGTTTCCAGCATTCATTGGTGAGAAACCACAACATCCTAAGACTCAGATGAGAGAGCAGTTAGAGTCTCTGAATTCATGCTATCCAGTTTTTGAATCTATAAAGTTTGCGTTTTCATGGGTTTTCTTTTCAGCACACATAAGGGCTTAAAATTAAAAAGCAAAACTTTCAAAATGACACATTATCAGCACAGAAAAATAGAGCTCTTTAGGTTATCAGACATTCCCAAGAACAGGTATGTACAATATTTTGGGGCTCGCCAACACTCCACTGCACAGCTGAGTACTTGCAAATAGGTGGGAAAAGGAAGAAAGTATTCCCAGATGAGAGGAGAGAAGATGATGAGAGGAAAGAACCAGCGCCTTCAGACAAGGGCAAAAAAAGAATACTTTTTCACTGTCATCTAATTAGGTCTCGGGGGAAATAGGTAATAAATTTAACACAACAGTGCAAGTTGGAGGCATGCAAAAAGTGATTTGGTAGGATGATGGCAAATCACAGTATTTGTGCTTCCCGACTGGCGATGTACTCACTTAAAAAGCCATGTATTCAAGCAGAGCTTTTTTTTTTTTTTTAAATATTGTGTGATTATTTCACACTGGGAAACAGCTGTGCATTTGCAGATTGATGGCCATAGAGACTTTCTGTGTTCTGAGTAGCGAAGCCTATTCCATTTCAGTCAATCGCTAGATCCTGTATCTGCAGTATACCTCTACTTTAAATGTACAATATTCTCCTTGGAGCCGATTCAAAATGTTTTCACAGCTCTGTTGAATATAGCAATCCCTTAAACTATGACTAATATTTTTGGCATGCCAGGACAACATCTTGCTTTTTCTGTGGTATATCTATAGAGAGATATGCTTCTTCCATGTACTCCTCAACTGCAAAATAGATAATCTCAAATAATGCCTGGAGAGGTTTAGGATGGATATCAGGAAAAATTTCGGCACCAAAAGAGTTATCAAGCATTGGAACAGGCTGCCCAGGGAAGTGGTGGAGTCACTGTGCCTAGAGGTATTTAAAAGACAGGTAGGCATGGTGCTGGTTTAGTGGTGGACTTGGCAGTGTTAACAGTTGGACTCGATGCTCTTTAAGATATTTATTGATGATCTTTAAGGTCTTTTCCAACCTAAATGATTCTATGGTTCTCTAATTATGCCTTCACTATGATCACCCTAAGGTTCGGCACGCGAAAATGACCCATTTTAAGGGTTTAGGAGATTTCAAGAGGTTATGAGGGCCCCACTCCTCTCGTTTTGCTGGGGAAGGAACCAGGTGATCACAGGGAAGCCCTAGCATGCAAGATACTGACTTTTCTACGCTAAACCGCACTTTCCGAAACTAACAGAAACATTCCTCTACACTGCATGAGAGCTAGTCCCCAAATGATTTGACAGTACAGTGCCTCAGTGCATTATATTACATCTACGTAAATACCAGGTAACGGGCTGTGCAATCACACTCACCCAGGCTTTCCATGAATATAGAAGAAGCATTGTAAATTTATTTATTTTCAGTGTAGACAGACTTGGGTGAAACATTCACACTGGTGAAAAGGGCAAGATTCGAGAAGCCAGAAGCAGTCAAGAGGAAACAAGGATGGCAAAAAGGAAATTAGGGCATGAAAGCAACGGGGGGGGGGGGGGGGGGTAAGACCAAAATAGCACAGGGTATATATAAGGTACGATCTCAAGCAGGCAGTGGTAGCAGGAAATAGAGGCCAAGTGGGACATGCAGAAGGCTGAAAGCAAGGCGAGAGGCAGAGGCACTTCGACAGTGGAGACTGCGTGTAAAGATCCAGGGAGGAAAGGAGCTATAAGCCGTCTTCAGCGTGTCTGTGGAAAAACTAACGGAGCTCAGGGAAAATGGAAAGACAGGGCCAGGAGACATCACTTATGTCCTGGTTTATTCAGGTGCAAAAGACAAGGATAGTTTAAGGGATTTCATTGTTTGAACTTCTCAAAAAGGTCCTGCAATGTCAACATATTCCCTTCTCGCCATGAACTTGACATGATCCCTTGCGATGCCTGTGAAGCCTTTGCTACCTAGTCAGTGTTTTATAGTGAAATAAATGCTCGTTTTTGCAGCTTTACATGCCAAAAGGCAACTTCAGCCTCAATCCCCAGAAGGGCAGTGGTACTACAAAAGGTCACCAATTTATGCCATGTGATTTGAAGGAGAAGCACCATCCAGTAGACAGATTTAAGCAAAGGTTTGGCACCATGTCTCGCATGACAGAAATTCTGCTTTATAACATGAAGATGTTGTGCAGTGCTGTGACTGCAGCACAGGGTTTTCCGCTGAGAAATTAAGTATCTGTAATAAAGTATTTCTGCAGGAAGTCTGCCTGGGAAATTGTGTGTATATTTAATTCAGTGGAGAAAGTGTTTAGAAGTAGTTCAGCCTTGCAAAAAATATTGCCCCTCGGTGTAAGTAAGGTCAGCAAGAGCCTGAGTTATCCACCACATAACAACCCATCAGCCTTTATAATCCTGACAGCAGCTTGGTTTTGTTCTTCTCCTGAGAGCGCAGGAGATGTGTTAGGATTTAACATGCAGTCTGTTTTATTAGTTCCTGGAAGGAAGGATGATAGTGCTGTAACTCCCTTTTGTAGAAATGTTTTAAATGCTCAGTGATTCTGAATGGCTTTGTTAGTCACACTATCCCCGCAGGGTAAGAAAGGGCATATTCTTCCCATTTACTTAGAGACAGTAGAATAGCATTTGTTTTGGAGCTACTCAAGGTTACAACCTGTGTGTAACCTAATGAAGAACATTTTTGTCAATCAACTTTCTAATGTGTATCTCGTGCACTTTTAACCTCTAACTGTTAAATATTCATATTATAAAAGGTGCTGCATGTCAGGCCTTTAGCAATTTTTCTCCAAGAAGAATGAGCTTAAAAGATGCAAAATCCCAAAGCAGAAAAGAAAAAGGTTCTCATTTCAGCTTCCCGCTACCACTCATACAAGAAAAATGCTACAGATGATGCAACATGTGCAAGTGCACATTATGAGGAAATCTGCTTATCATATTAGCGATGTGTGCACATGTGCATGCATATTTTATGTAGATATTTGTCCATCTTTCTCCCAGGGGGATCATTCAATATTTAAAAATGCACAGAAAATACATTAGCAAATGGATTCCCATTTCTGATGTAAATAAAAAATTGCAAAAGAAAACATTTTTTCTACACTCATAGTGCCCTTTTTTCCTTTTATTTTTTTCTTGTGGGGGTGAGAAATTATTGAGATTCTCCCATAATTTTTATTTATGGTACATTTTCAAATTTTTACATGGAAGATGTAAAAAAGAAACAGCCCCGCATTCCCTCTTAATGGTTATTTCTCAGCAAATCCATTGCCACCAACTGGAGTATTTACTCCCAATTACAGAATAGTAGGAGGCGTAAAAAACTTCGTAATCTCCTTCAGGTGAGCAAAAATGAATTATCCTGAAACAAACAAACAACTTAGTGGTACATATATATTCACTGACAATACTGCAAATGTCTTTAAGATTCTGTACTTGTCCAACAGCCTTTTCCTCAATGCTTTATCAGTACAACTTCTTCAGCATGTTTAGTGGCAGGCAGCTTTTTCCCCTTGACCTTCCATTTGCATTCAGTGCCATGTCCTCAGCAGTGCTAGAACAACGCTTCCAAATTCGTTTTAGTGCATACATAAACATGAAACACTTCATGCAGGATAACATATTTCTGCAATCTTGTGGCGCGTAGCGCTGAACAAGTCAATCACGCTAAACAGCTTTGGCTTCTTTGAAGTCACTTAGGAGCCACCATAAGGTTGCCAGAAATAGAGGTAAATGGATAACTGAAATGCATTCTGTAATGGGATTAAATAAACTATGGGCCAACAAACCCTTGCGGGGTTAAGGAATTTGGTTATTGCAAGGCCAGCAGATAGTTTGGGGCTGAAAGTAAATGCAAAATTGCAAATCCTGTCTTGGCACCAGGCACATGTGGACAGGATAAGCAGTGCTGCTGCCAGAGTGCCACGGCCACAGGAGTCAGTACTCGGCAGCACGGCATTGGGATGGCTGCAAAGGCACATCTTCCTCTCTCTTTCTCTGCGTAGGAGCAAAGCCTGAGCAACAAGCAGCTGCTGGCAGCACTGGCTCCCCAGCTCATGGGGGGCAAAACCACTTCTTCCTAGGGAGAGCCCCAACCATCCTTGCTTACTTCCAGCTGCCTTTTGCTCTGTAAATTCCTCCTAGGGACATCTCTCCATTCACTAACGTGCACAGTCAAGTGTTTAATTGCCTGTTAAATCTGAATTCGCTGTTTCCTTACTCTGTTGGTAGCCGCAACCCATATTCAGATGTTTCATAATGACACCTGCCAGAGCTGGATTTGGCCCTGGTCCTCGAGCTGGAAACCCCTCGCAGTTCAGCAAGGCTCGTGTGCAGGCTGCCTAGTGTGATGGGAGGGCAGGAGGGGAAGCAGCAGCTGGGCATTTTTCCTGGGGCTTGTCTCTTGTCAATGGTCTGGGCCAGCACATCGCCCATCCTGTATCACCACTGTGTGCTACACTGGCATCTGCCCCTCTTCGCCCAGCCTCCTCTGACCTTTTCCAGCCATGGTTTCATTGGAAAGTTTCTAAACTGAAGTGTTAGGAAGCAGGTGGGAAGTATCATTCATTGCAGGGGGGCCAACAGGGAGACCTGAAAATGTTTCTTGGCTCCAGCATCTCCAAGCAGCCCTGCAGCTCTGGCTTTCCTTTTCTTACCCAGATCATCTCCCACATGAAGGCTCTAGTAAAGGAAACTTAATGAACTAATCCAGCAGAGCTGGGTTAAGTGATGCAAACACTGGGTACTAGCTTCAGGAGAAGCATTATTTCTTCTCTTACATTTACCAGAATCCAAGGCATTTTTTTGCCATCCAGGCATTTAAAATTCAAGAGTGATCCCAGAGTAGCATATTAGGGAGTAGCAAAGAAGAGGAATTATCTGTTAACTGAGGAGTTTTCAGCATAGTAGGTGTTGTGAGCTTCCCTGCGGCACCTGTGTCCCCAGCAGGAGGGATACAGGGCGAGACTACACAAACAACTAACTTTGAGTATAAAGGAGCAGGTAATATATAGCCACTTATTAGCCATTTGGGTACATAATTTTGCTGCAAAGCTATAAAGAGCAATTCTGACATAATTTCAGCCCTTCAGTGGAAGTGGGGTAAGCTATCTCGGATTTGTCTCGGGACATGAGCATTTCTACCTGATAATTGCCACAAAGCAGCTGTCAGGTGGGAACTTGTCTCTCGCTTTTGGCAGCAGCGTCCCTGGGTCTGTGCAGTGCCGCAGCCTGTCCCCGCTGCAACGTGCTGTAAGGCACGCACCGTAAGGACTGCTGATGATGAAGGGGAGTCCTCTTAGCCCTTCCTCCTCGTCCCCACGGTGGTAAATTTGCAAACACCCAATATACAATTCATGGTTTTAATCTGCTGTAGTTGTTTTGCATCGTGTGAGGGGTGCAGAGAACTGCTGCAAGTGCTCTTGTGAGGTTTTGTTTCTCCAGTGCTGCCTTTTTGGCTGTTTTCTCTGCGCTGCGCAGCTCTGCCGCACACATGCAGTGTTAATGTCCTGCACAAGCACAGCCAAAACAGACAAACTGCTAAAGGGAGGCTGATGTAGTTGCAGCCATATGTTTAAGCTCAACACCGTGAATGGCAGAGAGAACCCAATAAGTAGCTGTGTAGATGGTAGGGGACACGCCGTACTGAGGTCTGCATGGGCAACAGACACACAATTAATAAAAAAGTAAAAATGGCAGTTCTGTGCATTGAGCAAGCAGCGTATAATATCAGCTGTTCAAAAAAAAAAAAAAAAACAAAAAAAAAAACAAAAAACCAAGAGAATAATGATTACCTGTGAGCTGCTAAGGATGCCGTCACTAAATTTCTTCACAGCTCCAATCATAGAATCGTCTAGGTTGAAAGCGACCTTTAAGATTGAGTCCAACCATTAGCCAAACACTGCCAAGTCCACCACTAAACCATGTCCCTCAGCACCACATCTACTCATCTTTTTAAATACCTCCAGGGACAGTGACTCAACCACTTCCCTGGGCAGCCTGTGCCAATGCTTGACAACCCTTGTGGTGAAGAACTTTTTCCTAATATCCATCCTACACATGCCCTGGCACATCATAAGTGTGGTCAGCACTCTCTGGAGCTGTGCTTGAGCTATCCATCTGTGCCCAAAAATTAGCTATCACCAGTATTTTATTGGTCTACCAAAGCTCATGCATATTTATCAGGACAAGTAAGCAGTCCTCTTTGACATACTCTCCAATGCTACTGTGCATAGTAAAAGCCCCCGCTCAGTCCACATCAAAAATACTGCCAAAATAATAAACAGAATAACTGTTATGCAGAGGGGAGGTCTTAGCAAGTGGAAGAAAATTGCCCCCATGTGTCACATGTAAAGGAAGAATACCTTTGGCAGATGTCAAGAAAAAGGAAACATGGCACAAAGTAAGGTAGGGCTGGGGATGTACGTCTAGAAGCAACCAGCTGACATATTGAAGCAGATGGTGATACTCTGCTCAGTGTATTTTGAGTGCACAAACAGTATGAGTCAAGGAGGAATGGAGAAAGGGAACACCGGTCTCCTGACTGTTTCTGGAGCATGAAAGCTACTGGGTCTTTGAGTAGCTGCAAAAGTGCTTCAACAACCACGGACAGGAGCAGTAAAGACCCATCTGCCAAATCCAGGTGACCTCCAGACAGCTGACTGGAACAGGAGAGAGAAGGAGAGAAGCACCCACCAGTCCCACATTAAGAAATGCTGCATTTTAAATGCCACGCAAGAAACTGAAAATAACTTTTGGTGGGAAGCAGAGGCTGAGGAGAAACTCTATGCCAAAAGCAGGGAGGAAATGTTGAAAATAGTGACGGGCAGTGGCTCAAGCAGAGGCAGCAGCATCCCTGGCCATGAATGTTTCCTCTGATTTGCAGAATCAGATTCTCATGTGGTTTACTATTAGTTTACTTTTACTTTGCGAGGTTGGGATTATGTGCCCTTCTTAGGATTTTCTCCAGTGCATTTCCATGTTAGAGGACACCCTTTTAAAGCGCAAGCCCCTATCAGACCATCTTACAGCTGCTGAATATTTTTGCCAGCATGTCTTTGTACTTCAGGACAGCAGCAGTGCAGTTTAACCCCATTTTTCCTCTTCTCGGGACTTTCATTTAATATTTTCTCCTCTTAGTAAAAACAATCAAGACAGCAGACTGCCCCATCCTATTTTAAGTTCTCTTTTTACCTGGATCATTGCTCCCATTCTGCTATTTCTTGTCAGCCAGAGGAGCAGTGGCTTTGTACCCCAATGTCCACATTAGGCATGTATTACAGTATTACAGCAGCGTCTACATACCCAGCACGTTCACTGGACTCATTCTGCTGGAGTATGGGAACTATCTCATCACCGGGGGCTTTCTGAGGGAGAAGGGAAGATGGAAGCACAATGCCTGTACACAGGTACAATATCCATGAGCAAAAAAGTCATTCTGAGAAGGACCTCACACTTGTCTCTGTGGGATTGTACCATCCTGAACTTGACATCCCCAATTTCACATCTATGATACTCAATTTACCCTTTGTTCCTACAGATTCATTTTTAGTCTCCATATTAACGCTCCCTTCCTGTTACGGCATCCTTTTTCACAGCTGATACACATCCATAAATTAATAGCAAGCTGTTACAAAACTTTTCATACCTCTCCTCTAAATAAAGGACAAGAGAACATATCTGAAATAATCCCAGCAAGTAATTGCTCCCAGCCCTGTGCCTTATCTTGCAACATTTATTTTCCCAGATTTTGATACTTTGTGCCTTGTTATGGTTTTTATAACTCCCTATTAGCGTCTCAGATTCAGAAAACTGTTGTAATTCACATGAACAAACGTTTCACACAGCAAGAACTGTACCCCTCTTGACTCCAACAGAGTCAGGATGGTAGAAATTCCTAACAGACTGTAAAAATTACACCTTGGATTTACTAAATGATTTCTAAATCATTACTTCTGCCCTTAACGCCCAACTCAAGTCAATGAGACCTGAGAAGACAGCAGTTTGCAGAAATAGGTTTTGTGAGCTGCAGAATACATCTGTTCACACTGTAAAGTGCCAGCACAGATTTATTGTAGATTCAGTGACTTAGTGGGCTTAAAGCAGAGTGGATCAATGCAAAAACCTTGTGTCCAGCTGGGCCACGTTGCTTTCTGAAGGTCTGGATCAGAGGGAAAGTCATGCTGGTCTGGCCTGCCCACTACCAGGGCCAGCCGGGTAAGCAGAGCAGAAATTTGGCAGAAGCAAGACACAAAGCCTTCGTGCCCTATTCCACACAGACAGAGATTGCAGGCGACTGCTGGCCCTCATCTAAAACCACAGGGAGAAAGAAGATCGGGGTCTTTTCCTCTTCATAAGCTCAGCAATGTAAGCTGTTTTATCCCAGCCTCTTGCTAAAAACCTGTAATGACTTTCCTGACAATTTAACTCATATGTGTTCATGTTTTAATCGCAACATTTACAGAAAGTATAAGTAGAGATGGAGAGGACCGGGCAGTCAGCTGCAAAATCATATGGAAAATGAGAGGAAGTGAGGAAAAAGTGACACTACAAATCCCTGGCAACAGGTGACCTCCAACTTAGTGATTTTGAAATCGCTTATTAAAACTATCTTTCCAGAAAAGTTGTTTTGGTTGTACCCATGGTAATAAAAATATATAAATAAATGATCTTAATGGTCTTTTCCAACCTAAACAATTCTATGATTCTATATAATTTTATTTATTATATTTATATACGTGTGTGTGTGTGTGTGTATAAACCCCTACGGCTGCTCTAAAAGCAGTGAACTGCTCTTCCTATATTCGTGGAGCTTACCAGACATCTGCAGGAGATGGACAAGCTGCCTTCAAAGTCAGGGACAATGCAGAACTGAGGTCCATTTCCTGCTCATTACATATGTATAACCTCCACTGTCAGTTTTTCATTCACAGTGGTACCTGTGCGACTCGGTACCAGCCCAGCTAGAAGCACGGGTGTTTACTGGCCCTGCTCAACAAAGTGAAACAACCACCCAACCGCCACCGGGTCTTTCTGTGTGATCACAGCTGCCACACTACTTGAAGCTGAAAAACTTCACTGCAGACCACAAGGCTAACTGCCGTTTCGATAAGAAAAGGGTAGATGAGGTGCTTAGGGACATGGTTTAGGAGTGGTGGTGTTTTTATCAGGGTAGGTTAATGGTTGGACTTGATGATCTTAAAGGTCCCTTCCAACCTCACTGATTCTATGATATTTGCTACCATGAGAAGGCTTTTGAAAGATGTAAGTTAAAGCGGCTGAACAGCAATCCTTACGCGATTTTCAGAGACTGCCAGCTGGCTCCAAAATATCACTTGCATCAGTATCTAAACCCCAGCGTTTTTGCTTTTTCTTAAATAGACATAGACCAAGTGCAACACTGAAAGGCCCAAGAAGAACTGGGACAAATTCTGCAACACTGGAAACAGAGATTGGTTTCTCAAGTAAATCTCCTGAATCACGAGAAGTTCACAGCAGCCCCACGGTGAGGCACATAGTAACAAACAGGACTCCAAATAAAACCATTTCCTATTTGGAGACCGAAAAAAAAAAAAAAAGGTAGAGTTTCAATAAAACCATTCCAACCATTCCACGTTGCAGAGTAGAGAAGTGGGTGAATTGCAGAACTTTTTAGCTTCTTGAGAGCTCTGAGCACTGAGAAGTTTAAGGATAATCTATACCAAACACATAACAAGCTCTGAAAACATTTAACATCTTCCACCAACATGATAGGATTTTAATAGCCCTTTGAAGTTTCATTAAAACACTGTACTGGCCTTCTATGAGTTATTAAACTATTTTTTTGGTGATAATAAATGACAGAAAAGAAGCAGGTAAAAAACAGAAATACATGGGCATCTCCACAATTAATTTTTGGGGAAAAAATGTAACCACCTCAGCCAGTAAAAAGTGAAAATAAAAGAGCAGTCATACTTAACACTAATGCAATCTTTCCTGCAGAAAGGATAACAACCGAAATGGCCATGCAAATAAGAAAACAAACACTTCTCTAGTAATGTACTTGTACGCATGTACTTTTAGGCACTACGATGAAAGCCATTAGCATACAATTTTCTGTGATACTGTGGTTTTTTTAAATTTTTCTTTTAAGATAAGATCATGCAAAATTGAGTCAGACTTTATCTGCAACGGACTCGATCCAATTAAAGGTACATTAAAACCCCCATATGTATTATTTGAATATGTCTCCATATTTAAATTTACTGTCTGGAATCACTTTATTCCAGGACTGTGGACATTGCAAGAAATATCAACCAACAACTGGGGTTTTGTAGTAAAAAAATGGGTGAAGGAAAAAACCAGAAGAATGGAAACCCTTCCCACCTACTGAGTTTTAGAAAATGTTTAGTAAAAAAGACCATGAAAAAAAAGTTATCCTGTTATTTCCTTTAAAAATACCTTGCAAGAGATTTCAAGTTTTATTGGGAATTTGCACAGTAGGGAAACAAACAGGGGGGAGAAAGCATTTTTCAGCTACTCATATTATAAAATGAGCCTTTTTCCTGACTTACCATCAACATCACCGGCATTGCAGTTACCAGTTGCAGTGTTCCAGTAACTTTATCCCTGCAAAGTTAACATTTGTAGAATAGAAATATCTTAGCAATACAATTTCACATTATGACAAAGCCTGACATAAACAAAAAGTAACAAAGCTCTTCTCGACGATTTTATCTGCCATATTAAAAAAAAACAGATGCTCATAAGACGCAGTGCAAAGCTATTTAAATCCATCCAAATATACAGCACTTCAGCTAGATAAAGTGAGACCAGAATACATTTCTTATTATCAAAACGACGGTGACAATTTCAGCTGGACGGATACAAATGCGTTACAATTCATCTAGCAAATGTTTAGGATGTTCTTTATTATTTCTGAGTGTCTGTGAGAGTTTTCATTTTATTCTCCTTAGTGAGGAGAGGTTCCAGCAATAGGGAACACATTTTTGTGTTTCCCAGAACAGCAGATGAAAGGAAGATGTCTCATTTTAGAGATTGGCGTTACTTCAAGATAATGAAGTATTTATTCGGACAAATAAAGAAGTCACATGAAGTGACAGTCAAAGAAAAAAAAAGGTACCATTTACAGGATAGTCTCCCCGACAGAAATAAAAGGGGAGAAAATGATTTTTAGCAGTAAAGTGGTTTTAAAGTGTTAGTTGCTACAAAAACTGAATGCAATTCCCCACTGTCTCTCATACTTCGGAGACATCCACTCCTGGGAAAATAAGAGTACCAAAGGTGAATTGCCTCCACTTTGCAAAGATGTAACCACATATTATACAGTCAATCGGGTCAGTTAAACGTCTCCTTTGTTCCCTTGTCGTAGTGTGGGGGGGGGTAGGTCTGATGCTTCACTGCTGATGCGATCTTCGCCAAGGGAGAAAGCCAGGGATGAAAACCCTGCCAAAACCACATTGCTGCTACCCCTCCCCTTTCTCTGAAGATAAAAGGGCTGCTATATTTTCTGCTAAGGAAAACGGCTTCTTCTCAGTTTATAGCAAATAGGTCTTTAATCGTTAAAAAAAAAAAAACAAACAAAAAGTGAAACAGGAGCACTAATGATGCAGAGTGAGCTGAGATCAAAGATAATCTAAGCCTGCCTCAAATACTGCGCAGGTCCCTTGTCTCAAGTAGCAGTAACAATGAGAAAGTATAAATTAATGGGAATGAAGCATGGAAAAGAAACTCACCAAATGGGAGAGAAAGAAAAGGCAAAGGATCTCACAGTGATTAAAACCTCCTGTAAAGATGTATTCTGAACTCAGTTCTGGTCAGCCTTCTTCAAGAAAGAGGAATCAAATTGGAAGAGACCTAGAGGAGTCTACGGGCACGATCAGGGAAAGAAAAGCTTATGCTGAGAGGAGATGGCACTGCTCCCCACAAACACATCGCAGGGGTAAAAAAATCTCTCCAGGAGAAAAAAACAGTGGGAGCACGATAGCAGCTTTAATTCAGTGTTAGCACCACCACATTCAGGTATACAAAGAGGTGAAGGATACGTAACTACCTCCAAGTTCTCCTCTAGATTAAATACTTGCTGTTAAAAGTTAGATATTACCTATACAGAACAGTCGGGAAATAACAGAGGTACAGATTAAATCTGTAAATAGGAACCAAGCAGATCTGCAGGGCCACACAACAGCTTCGCTCTTACGAGAGCCAGACTGTTGCTCAGGTGTCCTGGTATGGCTGTGGTAAACGCGGGGCTTTGACCGCCACAGGGTATGTGTAATCTCGTAAATTAGTCAAGTATTACAGCTCCCGAAATGGCTAATCCGTGCAGCACCAGACTTGGGAAAATCTAAAATTTAAAGCCTTTAAGACTGAGGAATTTATTTTCTCTTGCTTAAGGAGACGATTGACTAACGCAGGTTTACCTCTTCACATAAATAACTGCTCTGCTGGTGCTTTGTGGATGTGTAGGGATGCTGTAGGATTGCAAGTTCATTGATACGTTCAGATGCACGTTCAAATAAATAGACTGCATTTTCCTAATGGAACTGTTTAAATTTTGCTCGTGAGTGAGAGGAAAAAAATAACTTGAAGACCTGGATGTGTATTCAGTTGTAAAGTACCTAATGAAATAAAAATGTTTTCATAATGAGATATTATGTGTCTTTACTGATAAATTTTCTAATTTTTTTGCACATACATACACATATATAATACATCACTGGAGTTAATAATTCACCTACAAAATATTCTCCTTAGTTTTCATTTTTGCCTAGGCTTTCGAAGCATTAAAGGGTTACAGCAACCCCGTTTCTCATGTGTATCAGGAAGATCGAACCTCACCATCACCTGTTTCTGCCCATTTCGTTCCTCATGCTTGGGAAACTGCCATCACTTGCAGAGCTCTTCTATATAAGAATATATATATTTTATATATATGTGAATATATATATGAATACCCTTTCGCTCTCTGAATTTAGAGGCATAAGACTAAGCTTTGCTTATGAAACCTTGGTTACAAATCATACTGAGCAAAGATTTTATCATTTAACTCTACAATTTAATATTTTTCTTTATTTTCTATATTTTAATCTATTTCATGAATTGTGCATTTATCCCTCCAGAAATTCAGAAGTCTGCCACTTGAAGTAAGATGCCAGCATCACGTTTCTGGTCATCAGCAGACAGTTCACTGCAAAATCTTGAGCCCTGCGCTGTGATCATGGGGTGCACAAGACACAGAGTACAACCAGTTCACTGATTTAGGTGCTCCTGCAGTGGCACCACCGTCTAGTAAAACCTGCTCGGGAGTTGTCTGTGGACTAATGAGAGTGGATTGATCTTTAAGGATGTGGATGACAACAGCAGGTAACATTTTCCCATTTATAGCTTCCATTTTCCTTGTTCAGTGTTATAAAGAGAGAAGTTAGGGAAAAAGGTTTCCAAATGATACCTAACCTATTTGAAAAGCATCAAAACAGCAGAAAGGTTTAAATTACCATCTCTGCTGGTTAATCAGGATAACAAAGTACATGGCAGGGGTGTTTCATCATGAGGCTATGCTCATCATCTCTATTTTAAAAGTGACCTCTTAAATGGGTTTCCTTCTTCTTTTGCTTCTGCGGGATCAAGTAATGCCTTCCCCTCTGACCGGGCACTTTCTTCTCTCCTTAGAATTATCAGAAAATTCAAATGGAAAAAAAATCCCCCGTCCCTGGTTTAGGATCCACAGGGAAGAGGAGATATTTCTATGTACCTTTTTAACCGAGAACAACAACAAAACCAGTTTTAAATAATCCACTGTCCCTTGCGTTTAAACCTAATAAATCTCCATTTGTTTGTGTAATTGCAACAGAGGAGGTACCAAAACCAATTCTCCAGAAGGCTTAGGCAGATGCTGTATTTGGCAAAATGAGCAGATAGATTTTGAAGAGTTATTGGTGATGATACAGAGTGGGATTTTGCAATATGAATGTCATATACAAAGTTACCTTTTTGCCTTTTGCCTCAAACAATTTGACAACAGCACATTTTTAAAAGTGGAGGATGATGCTGCCGAAGCAGCAAGTTTTCTTCGTTCTCCTAGTTACAGGTTCATTCCAGTGAAGTTTCTAATTCAAGAGGAAAATATTGAAATACAGATAAGCCAAACCCAAGGTGTTTCAGAGACCAAGAAGTAACTGCTACTCAAGCCTGCCTTCAGAGGTAGTCTTCAACGGCAGGAAAGTGAATGAATATGCTTTCCACTCAAAAATCGTCTTTTTTTAAAAAAGTGTCAGCTAGACTTGAAAAGATATTTGAATGATACAAGGATGCTACTGAAAATCTTATTGTAGTATGTGTCAGCCTGTGACAGGGTGCCAAAAATTTCCTTTAAAAGAAAAAAGAAGGATCTTCATATCCCTGCTACTTCCAGCCCCCATTTCAGCCACGGAGCAGCTGGAATGGCTCCTGGCTTTCCCGAGAGCTTCTAGTTAGAGGATGAAGGGCCTGAAACCCAGTTTTAGTGAACATTCACTCACCTGGACAGAAGGTTACTTTAAAATGAGATTTTCCCTTAGATGAGAGAAAGGGATGCGCTAAAGAGGGAGAATAACATGTTCAGCAGTACTCCGAGGGAGACTTTACAACCAAGAACCACAGGACTCTTGTACAGTCTGACAGGCTCTCTATTATTTATGTAAACCCTTTGTACTTTTTACACCGCAAAGGCACTACAATTGTCTTAACCGTACCCAAGAGGAAAACGTTAATGTTTTATCTAGCTGGAGAGTACTTATGACACATTCCTAATGTAGGAGCTAGAATCCAGGTAGATGCTACATAAAGTCCGTGGCGGTCCCTTCTGGATTGGTGATAAGGTTATCTTCATACTGTGCAAAGATGATTTTTTTTTAGCAAAAATGTTGAAATAGACAACTTTTTTTTTTTTTTGAAAAGGGATCAAACATCACAAAACCAGAAACCCAGCCTAGAGAAGATGGCCACCCACTTTGGCAACCCCGTGAAATACACGCCAAGCTCAAAGCATAGACATTTTGCTTCAGTCCCGCAGCCGAGAATTGATCTGTCCAGGGACAAGATCCAGGCTTTCTGGTGTAAGAGGTGAAATGTTGAATGAGCTGGCAGATACCAATCAAGGGTGAAACTTGAAAAATAAATTCTCAGCCAAAAAGCAGGCAAGGAGATACAAAGGCCTTCCCTATTCCTGTCCTGCCGCCTTATACCATTCTTTCACTGGTGTATCTCCTGGTCCTTAACTCACACAGCATTTCCACTACTTAAAAAAACCCTTATTACTGACATCTCTCTGCATGTTCAAGGTGAGAAAGGTCGCCCAGCTCTCACAGGGTACTGGGAGAGGAAATTGAAGAGATCCCTGACCCCCATACGGCTGATGTAAAAGAAACACAGGGCCATTCCTGCACCTGAGGTTCTCAGCACCCAACAGGAACATTTACAAGTTGCGAGGATTTCAGTTTATCTAAAAAGGAATGAGAATTTGAGCCCGCAGCTCTATAGAAAACTTCTCTGATATTTAGATGGATAAGCCAGTCTTGTGTTTAAAAACCACAGTTCAATAGTACCTTTAAATAGTTTTTCATATTGTGAAATTTCAGGGACCTATTAAAGGCTGAAACTCTGAGTAATCCAGACAAATGACCCAGAAACTTCCCATATTTCCCCAGGCATTTGGGGTTCACCAAGATCATTGCAAGCTAAATACCAAAGCTGTGCTTTTAATGCAAAAGGGATTAGAGAGAGATTCTCTCTCTAATCACTTTTATAAAGAGATCATCTCTATAGAGAGGGTTATTATTATCTATTCTATAGAGTCTAAGACAATCGGGAGACCATCTGTTTATTGACATTCACTGCCATGTGGGCATCTCATTCTTTCAAGTTTCTTCAAGAACTCCCACCAAAACTGGTATTTCTGACTGCAGGTTCCTAGTTCCTCACGCCATGTGTTCAAAGGTGGTCCATGGAAAGGAATTCCTTAGTCAGAAAAAAAAAACAAAAAAAAACAAAAAAAAAAAAACCACAGTGGTTTTGGAAAAAAACAGATGTATTTCTTGCCAGTACATCCTGGAATCCAATTTACAAACTCTTCAGCGTTACCTGAAGCCTCTACCACATCTCACAACAGGCTGTGGGGATTTTGCTCCCAGCCAGAGCAGGAAACCAAGAAGTTATTTTCCGATTATACCATGCCTGAAGCATCCAGCTTACTATAGGGAGTCCATAGTCACCAGCTAGCATCCTATAATGGCATTTAGTTTTTCCCATGGGACATTTGGTGACCCAAATGTGTACTATAATAATTACCTTAAATTTAAATGGTTTATTTTTTACCTCTTACAGTCTAAGTTTTAATTTTCCATCTCTGTGGAAAATTAGTTATATAGAAAATGTACTTCAGTTACCTTCCACGTGGTGTTGCATTGGTAACCACAGCTCTGAACGAGTCCATACTGCCAGGTGAGAGTTGTTTATCGTGAATATTAATGACAGTTTAATGAATAAGAGTTTGATTTTAAAATGGAAGAATGAACATTTAGTGAAATAAGTGCAAAGCAACAAAAGGCAAGGCATGGGACTGATGGGAAGGGGTGACAAGGTTCAGGAAAATGGAAGGTATCGTGTTCATCACACGGGACGTTCATCAGGATGACCCTGATGAACCAATCTACTAATACCAATAAAGGTCAAACATCTTCCATCACAAATTTGTTACAAGTTTCTGATTATGCCAAATTTTAGATCATCCCCACAGATCAGCTGGAGAAATAGAGCAGTTCCAGAGTCTTGTTGTATCTCAATGCCTAGACCATACTTTCAGATCATATAAGATTTTATTTATTTATAAGTGACTGTTTCTTACAGCAGTTATTTCCTGAAGAAGAAAGTTCTTCCAATTTTAATGGGCACCTCTCTAAAGAGCTGTACAATACAAAAAAAATCCAATGCTAACAAGTGGTGTTTTATTGGAAGATTATCTCATCTTCTCCAGAAACCATTTTTCAGTTTTCTAATGTGTTATCCTATTGATTTATTTTCGGCTTCCTCATATTTATATGCTTACTTTCCACACTGCAATAATATGAGGATTAAAGAGCGTGAACAAGTTTTCCTCTGTTCAGACTATTTAACTTCAACAAAATGAGAACTGGAAGTGATTATTTTTGACAAGTCTTCACTCTGCAGGCTACCAATAGCTAGATAACTACCCTTGTGAAATAAATGTCGACATACAATTTATATGCATGACATTTTTGCTGTCCAAATGAAGATGTCAGCAAGATCTAAACACTTCAAGTTAGTATATAACAATTAATCTTGGAGTTAGTAAATTTAGCAGCCTAAAATATGCATGACACATCCACGGTGTGGACCATCCTTATTTATAATGGAAAAATTAATCACGTTCCTATAAAAAAACAAAAGGCACCAGCACTGTAGCCCAGGAGTCCTACTCAAAGTTTGGAGGATTGTGCACCATTTAAGACACTGAAAAGTTATGAGAGGTAAAGATTTGGGTTTTACAAAATCATCTCCAACTGAAAACACAACAGCCGGGCACGTTTCCGCTGGGCCTGTGGCTCTACATGGCTGTCAGTAGTTTTTTTCATGGCAGCACTAAGGTCGGCATCGGCTGCAACAAACGTGCGAAGGGCAACCCAGGTGCTCCCGTAGCAAACCCACAGCACCCGCCCCAGTGTCACCACACAGGGATTTGTCCCCAAAGCATTAGTAGCATAAATAGGATTGACAGTGACTTTTGTGCCAGAATCCAGCTGGTACTTATCCAGTCTGTCAACTCTTGGGTTTGCACGATTTTCCCATGAATTCTTCTATCCTTACAGGTAGGTTTTCTCTCTCGCTCTTTCCTAGACAACATCTCCTCTCAAATCTGCCTTTTTTCTTGGTGCTATTCTGTTTGCCGTGCTCTCTAACAGCAGGGTTTAGGCAACCTTGTACTATTACTTGCTTCCACAAACATCCACAACTTTAATTTTAACTAAAAGCAGCACCACTATGGCATTTTTGGAGAATTAGCCCGTTCTTTCCCAAGTAATTTCTTCCCAGTCAGTGCATGCACAGGTGCGTGTAAGAGATACAAATGTGTATATGTATGGATATCTATGCACATATAAAATGAAGTCCAGTCAGCCGCCTTAAGGGTTTGCTTGGACCTCTGTTAAACAAACGCCCAAACTTTTTGACCCTCTCCAACACCTATTACTCTTACCATTTCCCTGACGCATGTCAGGCCAAAGCTTTTCTTCAGCTAGAAGCCCAGCTTCAGACACCAGAGTGAGTTCCCGCACATCTACAGCCCAATGGTATTTCCTGGGCAAGATCTCAGCCCACATGATGTCTCGGGGAGGAGAAGATGTGTTTCACACACGCCAGGGAGGAAGAGTTCACACACAGGCTGTGAGTGCACAGCAGCTGATGACGAGTGTCTTCCTTCTCATAGAGGCGGTGGCTTTAGGCTCTGGTGGGCTCTCATATTTCTGTTTATATTGCTCACCAGCACGACGCTTGTCATTCCAGTGAATGCCATAAAAATGCAGGGAGTCCAGAGGAAATCAGGATAGTGGATAACCAACTAATTTTAATTGCTCACAAACTATGTGTGAGTAATGAGCCACAGGTCACCTATCTCTACATTCAGGTGTGAATTTGGGTACCTTAAGTAAATCCTGCAGTTTGTGGCCATGCAATTTATTCCATGATATATCACCTTCATTCCTGTGATGCATTTGCCCATGAATAGAAAAGGAAAAACCAGTGTTTATGTGTATGTGTTTGCGTGAGGGGATGTGTGTGGGCATGCATGCAGACGCACGGGCTTGCTGACTAACCATGTATGTTCAGGCTTAGAAGACATGACCTTGGAAAGGGCAGAATTTCCAGGCTAATTCTCCAAAAGACCACAAAGCTGATAGACCACGGAGCAGTTCAATTTATATAGAGCTGCAGGCGTTTCCAGGGTGCAGTAAGCGACACAAGACTCTCAACTTGCTGCTAAACACCAACTCATTTACAGAGTTTCATGGCTACGCTGGGGTTTTTGGCAAAACACAAAGCACAGCGTGTCTCCTCTACAATTCTGGTTGGATTTTTTCGCCCCCTCTCCAATCCACCCTATTCAAGTTTTTCAGCATTAAGCAAAACTTCTTGCAGAGATCTTCTCTGGAGGCTAACAAGCGGGAACACCGCCAGATCTATTTGCAAAACCATCAGCCCTTTGCCAAAGAGGCCTGAAACGGCCAGCGCTCAGCCGAGAGTCAGCACCAGAACCACCCTCTCTGATCCCAGCCAATAAACCACGGCAGGTACACAGCAGGAGGCTGGTGGGAAAGTGCTTAAACCAAATCTCTGGTCACATAGACAACTATAACTCAAAATCGCTACATAGTCTTGGACACAGAAATAAACCAGAGGCCAAAACACACCTCAGAAAAGCATAAAAAAATTCCTGTGGCTAAGTCTTCTGTGCAGAAACGGAGTACATCCAGTGTTGTTACTGCTCATCCTTTCTCTTACCCCACTTCATCTAAGAGATTCTATGATATAGGTCCAACCCACAAACTCTGTGCATCCTTCGTGAGATGTAGCTTCAAGGAAGGTATATATTCTCCATATGGAAAGTTATAGGACCGTTGATCATTTCCTAGGGAAAAACCAGGTGCTTTCTATCCAGGATGTTTTCAAGCTGAACCACTGAGCATCTGGAACCTGTTCTCTCCCTTGTTCTGCCACCATACCTCTTATATGTACATACAATGTATTGAATTTACTTACATACTTTGGACATCTGGTAAGAAAGGTATTTAAAGATCCTATTTTTCTTTCTGTTACTTAGAACAGTGGTGAGGTCTATTTCAGCACACAAGGGCTATGTTCACTCAGTTTTACAACAGATGAGAAGATTTCAGTGGCGGTCTTTAATTTTTAAAGGCGATCTCAAGCGATCTCTGAGTGAACCTGTCACCGCAATGAGCGATGTCTCCCTGCTCAAGCTGGCTGAAGGAATTACAACAAGCCGTCTTGCTGCTGACCACTCCTGCAGAAAACTCACAGGGCTTGTTTGGGAGAGAACACAAATCCACGGCCATTTGCCCATTAGAAAACACACGCAAGGGAAATCCAAGAACATGCCAATACTTAAATGCTACTAGAAGTTACCTATGGATTGGAGAGCCTCACCAGAGAGAAGTCAAAGCAGCAGACCTAATACTTTGATCACCCCCAGCCACCCCTACTCCTCACAGAGATTTTGACTGCTAACTTAATCACTTTTCCCTGCAAGCACAAAAAATGGAAATGTTTCTGACCGCATTTCACAAAGGAAAGCCTTTTGGTCCCTCCCAGCCCTTTCGCAAAAAAGCCACGACATGTTCTTGGGAAGGACGAAGAGGCATCATGCCCCCTTTTCTCTCCAAGCCCATGCCCTGGCACCAGCCCCTGGGATGCTCTGGTGCCCACAAGCACCTCGCTCGGCACCGACCATTGCTGAGAGCTAAAACTCACTGCTCAGTTAAGTGACCCTCAGCCAGGCTCCGCTCCTCGGGGTACTTTCTTCACAGATTGGGAACCAGGTCTCTACTGGGAAGATCTAATGTACAACAAGCAAAAGGCCCGTCATCTGGTAATGGGGCAGTACCACGAGCCACAGCTGCCCTTCTGCTTTCTTTTTTTTACTCCCAACCCCTTCTTGCTCACTGTGGGGCTAAAGACAAACTGGGAAGTGACTGGAAATTCAACAATACTTTTCATGCGTTATTTATACATGAGCACTCGCTAGTTCAGAATGGAAAATGAAATCACGAATAATACAGCATTTCTGTCTGTGCTGAAAAGTGTTTATTATTATTAACTAACCATCAAATCTTAAAATAGATTAAAAATAAACCTCTAAAACAGCTGATAATTCTATGACCAAGCAAAGAGCGGAACAGATCAAAATACAATCTCCATTAATTGCAATACACTACTTAATTGAGAAAAAGCTATCAGCAGAAACATGTGTCCCCAGCCACATTCCAAAGGCGCAGCAGTAGGCACCACAGGCAACAGAGAAGATGAGCACAGAGGGTTCCCCCATGGGTGTCAGCACCTTTGCCAGGGATGCAGCATGCTCTCCCCACGCCAAATGTTTAAGAGAAAGCAAATAAGTATAGTCACATAAGTATGAATAAGATTGCCACGTTTTTACTTGCTTACTGCTGTCAGGTCTCACAAAGTCTTGGTATATAGTTGCAGACCTAAAGGAAATGTGTCTAAGGTCTGCTGTTCAGCTTTTGTCATTTGTTACTCTCTGTCAAAGCTCAAATTCACCCCCCAGGAAGCAGCAGCAATGCGACAGATGAGCGCACGCTGTTTGCAATTTGTGAGGCGTCCCCGAGGTGGTGGAAAATAGCTCACAAACTCAGCATCACTCGGACCGTTTGTCTATCCCAGCCACAAAACAAATCCTTCTGAGTAACCGTACTACAAAAAAATAAGGAGCAAGTTCTGGACAAAACATAGGCAGCTACACTTGCTGTGCTTCTAGGAAAAAACCAACCAACCACACAAACAAAACTCAAATATTTTTGGCCACAGCCAAGGGCTGTCGAGGAGAAACAGTGGCATTAACAGAAGTACCTCAAATGGAAAAGAAATGCCAAAGCATAGGAAGAAAATACAGGCCACTACTATGAAAATAAAACACTCGAGCGGAGCCAAGCTTTGCAAGATCAAATTTCCCCACCAAAAGCCATAGCAATAAATGACTTCAGCGCCAGAACCTGTTAATCCTTGTACAAACACTACGGCTTGTGTAGGGCAATTTCTCAGCAATAGTCATTGCTTTTCTATTATGGTGAAGAAACTTTCTGGTGACAAAAATACTTGCTGAGCCTCTCGTTGGAGAAGTTTATACGTTGTACCTCTTAACTGTCCTGGGACTGAAAACCCATCAAAATGAGCAGCAGTAAATCGCAGGTTTAGTACTAATAAACAAATGGCTACTTTTCCAACCGCTCCCTGCTTTTATTTTTTTGAAAGTCCTATATATGCTATATATATATATATATATATGCTTTTTGTGCCCATCCTAGCTCCCAAGTACATGGGTGAACGCATTTAATACTGCTGATGGTCAGAGAAAACAACCGGAGAAAAATCCTAGGTGAAACTCTTAGACCAGAATCCTCTGAAGATTTATAGGCCATATTTACGCAATCTTCCCTATCCCAATAAATCTCAGAGGCCATTCTTCAGAGGGAAACCCTTGTGAATTTTCCATGCCCGTTCATCTCCACACTGCAACTGCCCGATCCGCATCAGTGTCGCTCTGTCCTCTCAGCCTGGGAGTGGATCTCAAGCAGCAATGTCATCTCCCGAGTATCCCAACTGCCTCCTACCCTGTTCAGCCGCTTGGGTCTCATCTTTTTCTGCTCTCCCAGTAGATACAAAGATATCACCATGAAAAACGCCACTGCTGCCAGTGCTATGGATGTCCAGATCTCTGGAGAGCTCTGCGAAACAGCTATTGCTGTTAGTAAACATCCTACAAAATATACACTTCAGGTAAAAAATGCCTTCACTATTCCAATCTATCTCAAAAGGAAAGTAATTTCTCTTTCTTGCTCATTCACCGTTGTTCTCTCTGCCACATAAACAAGTGCTACAGGGGAAAAAACACAATAAAGATCCCTCTTTAGAGAAGCAGAACAAATTCCTTCCTTACTGCAAAGATTTAAAGAAGAAAAAAAAAACCTGCACATGGAACAACAAACAATTTAAAATGGTAAACTAAACAGACTAATGTTTTTTCTAAGTTTTCTGTTTATCCTCAAAAATGTTTCAGTTGCACACGGAATTTTAAGTATTGTATCGTCTTTAAAACATAAGGATCAACATAATTTAAAGAAATGTGATTTTCTGGGTAAGGAAGCAGCACTCAACATTTGAACATGAGTGATTTTCATTTAACAGATAATTGAGTTTGTAAGTCAAGTTTTAAAGTAGCTGGGTCTTCAGGGCTGAGGATCTGAATTTAGGAATTAGAATTACCTTTTTTGTATGTAAGCACCATTCAGTCTCTAAAAGCGTGCTCAAGGCAGCTCCATAGCCGCTTAGCAACTCGGAACTCAACACTTTTAGAGCACGGCTATCTTTCCTAAATTATCTGGTGCAATTCTTAATTCAGGGGCAAAGGACAAAGACAGCAATAGAATACCAAATTGAGGATTTAGGGTCTATTCTTGGCTTTGGTACTTTGTCACTGCAGCAGCTTTAGTTTCTCACACCCCACGGCACTGTGTTTTTTTGCACAGCTGCCCATCCTTCATGAGTCTTGGGGACACTGTGTGACATGTAGGCATTCACCCACAGCCACAATTTGCTCATCGCAGGGGGAGAAATCCGACAGCAGCCTGGGGCTGGGCATGAGATGCTGAGGGACTCAGCTAATGCCACCGTGACACAGGGGAGTCCTCTGCAGCAGTCTGTGTTATCTCCGTTGCCATTTCTGAGAAACTACCAGAACACCAAAAGCAACAAGTGAATTCCTCCCAGGCTTACATAAAGTCAGACCTTGCCAAAAGCTTACAAATTCTGCAGCCATATTACACAAAATTATTGATAGTCTTAAAGTTGTAAGCGTTCCACCATAAAATGAGATACCTTATCTTGTAATTAAATATAAGCTACCATCTCACAGAAAGTGTAACTAAACAGTATTGTGTTCAGGAAGAATTCTCCCCGAAGCTTAAAAAAGAATATAAATTAAACTGCACGTTTTTGTGCAGGAAGAGAAGACTGGCATGGGGGAAGGGAGGTGTTATAGCATGTTCAGATTCATCTAGTTTGATACGGTTTATTATTAGAGACAGATAAAATTTAAGCTATTTTGGTAGACTAACTGCTGCCTGATTTGAAGGGATGATCATATATCACAAAATTTAAGTCAGGTTCATGTACTCAAATAGATGAATGACATTCAGAATGATGTCTGATGGAATCGTCTGACATTTATCACTAAGTTAGTTGCTTTTCTTTTTTAGTAGCTAGAGAATAGCTCTATCCCGTACATCCATATAAAGTCCATTCTTCTGAAGTTTCCTAAGACCCTGCTGCTGTAATAACTGAGCATTTCAAAGCCTTCAGTGCCTCTGTCTTCCCAGCAAACCTAAAAGCTTTGGCAAATCTCACTGTCTAGGACAGACAAGAAAATGGAACTCCCCACCCATGCAAAAATAACAGAGAGATTTCTGAAGCACATCCAACTCCAAATCAATGCCAAGACAAAAGATTTTTTTCCCTACTTCTAGTTTTTAAAAGAAAAGTTTCCCAAAAATATCAATTTCATGAGAATCAATGCAGACTTTCTAGCTCACTAGGCTTCTGAGAGCATCCCCAGAAGTTTTCTGGGAGGGCAGTAAGAGATACGTACTCAATTGAAAAGATGACTTCTGGATTCACTGAATATTTTAAGTTTTCTACAAAGAAAAACAAAAGCATTCTCTGTTCCACAAGGAAAAGCAAAACTCTACTTTCTTTCAAAAAGTCATTCCTGCTCCAAACTAACAACCACCCTGCTGTGGTTCTGGGGCAGAAAGAGGAGCAAGCCCAGATTTACAGAGAGACTCCTTAGGTTTGGATCACCTAATTTTGAGCCTCCAGGAGTAAGCTTCGGAATCAAAATGCTGACTTTAACACTTGCATTTCTTATAATCAAATTATTAGAGTCAGCATACCAGATGTGCTTCAGAGCTACACTGAGCAACAGAAAACGTGGAGGAAAGATGTGTCTGAAGTCCCAGCCATTTCTTCTCAGGTTTGGCCCTGAACTCCAGCCCTGATACAGATGCTATTATAAAACTCCGATTCAACACCGGAAAAATCACTCCTAGGCTTCTGCACTGCAGTCATATCTTTGACAACCAATAAGTAAGTCACAGCTGTTCTCTGGCAAGGATGGGAGCAAAGGGTGGACTCCCGAATGCTCTTTACACAGTGATTTTCATGCAAAACACAGAACTGTTCCCTGGGAATTAGGACTTTGATTTTCACTGGAGCATCCATGTGAGCATCCAGCAGCGAGCCACGAAGCAGACTTATTTGTGCTCGCCCTTTTTCTGGCCCTGGAGCTCCCACTGCAGTTGCCTCACACATAGAGCAGGACAACACGTTTTCCTCCAATGGCCGCAGGACCAGTACAAACAACGGAGAACTGGTGCAGAAACTCACAGCCATACAACTCACAGCACTAAATTAGATCTGATGTAAAACGCTGTTGGCCAGTCCCTCCCACTGTGCATTGCAGCCAGAGATTGCCCAAGATCCCTTCTTTCTTTTTTTCACTGTCACATTATTTTCCCCTCGGGACAGCCTGATACCTCTTGGATTTTATTCCCAGAATTACAGGGGGTTTTGTTCATCCGCTTTCAAACACTGCACTGAATTTGCATCAGAACATATTACAGCTTCACTTAATGTGTTTTTCTGTTTTGTAGCTGCATGTTTTCAACTTTTTTTTTTGCCACCAAAAGGACCCCACAGTGGCAAATCCAATCAAGTTGCAATACTACAATCAAGCTTTATTGCTGTTGCGATACCGGTTTGTTCCCAGGTGCAAAGCCATTACTGCATCCTCTTTCTCGCACCGCATTGCAAGATTTCCTTTTAATCATTAAGAGCAGAGCGATTTGGTTTGTTCCTTTGATAATACCATATGAATGGGAGAACACTGGGGACTCCTGCTCCTCCATTAAACTTCTTAAACATCACAGGAATCTGGGTAATTCGCTTCCTCATTGTTTGGAAAAGCACAGAATTTCACCTTCATTTTAACATTTTCTGCTGAAGCCTTGCAACTTATTAAAACTGCTGGTAGTAGGCGGACAGCTATGAATGTCAAACCAGCTTCCCCTCTGCGGATTTGCCGCCCGCTAAGAAACCTGTAAGCTAATTTGATACATATATTCATGGTTTCAGATTAGTTCTTAATGCAAGGCTATCACTTTACACTCTCAGCTGCAAAGGCAGAAGGGGACGAGAGTTCACGGCTTTTCCGTGGGTTGTATTCCCCCCCCCCAGCTTTGTCAGACTTAGACATAATTAAATCCCCTTGATTTTAAGGGAGTGCTCAGATCCAGCACAGACCCAGAAGCCTGCCCCCCCCGCCCCCTCTGCCACATGAAGGCTGCAGGAAAACGCATAATCTCAAGGACTGAATTTTGTGCAACTAAAGCAAAAAGGTCCGGTAACAACCCTGGCTCCTCGCGCTTGTCCTGTAAACACGCAGGTAGGTGAGAATGACAGGCACTAGGCTCTCGGTGCCCTTCCACGCTTGTCCGTGATGATAAAAGACTCGTGTCTTTCTAACGAGCCAACAGCCACCTCCAGGTCGGAGCTATCAATCATCGCCAGCACAAGCTCCGCACAGTGTTCTCAGAGAAAACTGAAGAGCCCTAAACCATCAGGGCCAGCTTTACTAATTTTTTTTCTCTTTTGCTTTTACATCCACGATAAAATAAACCTGTGTGAGGCTACCTAAGCCGTAGCTTAGGCTTGGGCATTTTCAATATATGGCCTCCAATGGGTTTGGCTCAAAATAAGCATCCAAAAGACCAGAAAGGATCTTAATTATTCTGCAAAGTAAGGATATCCAGATTTTCCAAGTGGCTATTTTCTATTTTCTCTGCTACATAAATGCTATCTCACCCATATATATTATTTCCCTCCTTCAAATTAACAGTTGGGTATAAATGGAAGGAAGAGTTCAGAGATTTCAACGCTGCTGTTAAGAGTGTGAGAAGACTATACTAATAGTAATTTTTTGTAAAAGTCTGTGGAGCGCCTAGAAACTCCAGCGAAGAGTAAGTCCTTACTAAGTTTTGTAGAAATAAGGAAAAAGCCTTGTTTCAAAGACCTGTAATCTAGTATTTTGTTCTTTTTATTCCCACATTTATACTCACTGCCATACTGCTGCTGTCTGTGATGATAAAGTTTTAGCCTCTCCTACAGTAAAGAGTAGAAGTTAGCAGGAAAAAAAATTACTAAAAAAACCCTACCAGTAACAACTAGTTACTGATAAAAACCACAGACCTGCCTTTTTTGAAGCTAAAAGTAGTTATAGAAATGCCTAGTAATGATATAAGAAAAGAAAGATCAAGCAGAGCTACTCCTTTATTTCTAGACAAAAGTTATTTGAAGCTATTGCATCAAAAGTGGTTTATAACCAAGGTATCAACTGCTCTCAGTCCCATTTCCCAAAGGTTTGTGAAATGACTAAGAATGTACTTCACCGTTAAACTTACAGCACAAAGCCGTATCCTGCAGCAAAATTAAAATCTGGCTTAAATCGGTTTATTTCTCCATACCTTACATTTTTGCAGGCTAAAATGCTCATTTTGTGCCTCACTTTCTAATCAGTGCCGTCAGCTGAAGCTTTCATGTGTCCACAGTATTTAAGTCTATGGTGGGGATTATTTCTTTCAAGTATTTTACACAGAAATAAAACCAGCCGTGATTCAGACCTCATGAATGGAGAGTACAGAGTTCAATATGCATCACCCGGAACAGGCCAACATAATTGGGAAGAGGCATATGTCGGATAAGCTGTGGGTGCTGTCGGGAAGTAAGACTCAAACCATTAGACCAAGACGTGCTCATCATCTATGCGGCTGCCGGGGTTGATCAGCTCTTCTGGGTGCTCACTTCAGTTTCTCAGGGCAAAAGAAGCAGGCAGAGAGAGATGAAGCAACGCTATTTTTGGTAGCAACCATGAAAGATGGCATGACTAATATATGACTCTTACGTAAATGCTTTTATCCTGTTTTAAGTAGTACCTTCTCCTACCAACCCACCCATACCAACAGTTTGTGTTGCATTTGAGCCAGACACTTGGTGGCAGCTACATGCCAGAGCTCCAATGCGCTTCGCATCCATCTCATGTAGCAACAGGCCCCCTCCCTGGCGCAGGTGTGAGCCAGTCCCCTGGATGTAGCACACCCATTTGCAGTAGGGACAAGCTGGACATGCCCATGGGGACAGTATAAAGAGGGGACATCCTCGCTAGAAAGGCACTGACTCCACTGGCTGCAGAAGCTCAAAAAAAAAAAAAAAAGTCCTCCATTTCTCTGAAGTGCCTTCTTCCTCCCTTTAAATGGTTTGCAAAGATTGCATGCTGGGGAGTCACCATGTTTATCTGTCTCTTTAAAAACCATATTAAAAATTACAGCTGTGCGCCCAAACTATTTTTTGGGATGCTTGGTAAATGCTTGAATGACATTAACCTGCTGGCTCAGGTTTTGGTACCAAACATGATTGCCAGCAACATTGTTCCAGGCAAACATCGCATGAATACTGCTGCCCTCTGGGAAATTCAAGAACGCACATTTGATTTCACTGCTGAGCTTGCTTCTACTTCCAAACCACCTTTTTTCACTTAAACTTCTCTTGAATGATTTTGGTGCATGGATAATGGAGGTGGGGAAAATTCAATCTAAATATGATGAAGACAACAACCCCAAAAAATAACAATTCTAGCCCTACTAGATATGACAGGTCATGGGAGCGTTAAAATAAAGATTTTTCCTCATAAAAAAAGTGCACTCGGCTTCTGCAGCATTGCAAAGACAGGGTGGCACTAGGAACAAATGTCTGCTCCCGTTTCCATTTTGGATCAGGATCCTCTCTGTACGAGTTCAAAACAGCCATCAAAGTCTGTTTGAAAAATCAATGGGAGCTTTTACACCAGTTCTGGTGCATGTTGGAGCAGCTCATTAGCTCCCAAAGTACAATTGTAAAGATGAAGAACATCCAAACACTAACTCATAGTTTTATTGATTCATAAACAGGTTTTACTGCGCACTCCAAAGATGTTTATAGCAGCTTTTACTTCTTTATCTGGATATCCCCATATCTTGACATACTTAATTTTCTGCCTGAAAAGCAGAGCAGCAATGACCGAATCAACAGCTGCACTTCACTGATAAGGGATCAATTAACAAATCGCGAGGGCTGTTGCTGTTGAGTTTTTGCTAACTGAACTTCTGTGGCCAGGAAGGAGTTCTGGCCCTGCCAACTCCAACTAGCCACGCTACTACTTCATACCCTACATTTATGAAGTTTATTATTACCTCTTTAATTCTGATGCAGCATTTGCAAAAGAGAGAAAGAAAAGTTTGTGTTTGCTGATGCTCTTCGTTTTTTCAGTACGGCCCAATAAATATCAACTGTTCCAACTTACATTCAACTGGTAAATGATCACTGAAAAACATCATTAAATATATTTGCCATATGTGCAACTGCAGGCTGGGGAGTTGTCTTTTCCTTCCACGATGAGACAAGCGCTATGAGTATATACCGGACACTAATCTATGCCCTTAGAGCAGAAGTGTGCGAACCCTGATGTGGTTGCACGCTGGAAGAACAATGCAAAGTCTCGTAGTCTCGACTCATGATTAAACTTAGCACTACCATAGGTCACCCAAAAAACGGAAGCTGTGGATAAACACTATTTTCTGAGCTAACCTGCAGAGCCTCTCCCTGAAGCTTGCTGAAGCCTGTTCAATATCCTGGGGAAGGCTGAAACAGCCTCAGGATCTTTTTTCTTGTAGCATCTGCCAGAGGCCCTCAGGGAGCTGTTACACACCTGAAGACAGCCGGAACAGCCCAGATCTGCACAACAGAAGAAGGGACAAAGCCACAAACCCAAGACATGGCTGAACAATTTCACCAGCCTGCTGCCCTGGGGAAGGAGCCACACAGTGACATACTTCTGAAACCAGGTAGTCTGTTCTTCATATACACAGCTCTATACTTTTCTCCTTCATCTTACTCTGTCCTCAGGAGGAAGAGGAGTAAAGATGGAGTGTGTCATGCAGGGGAAGAACTTATACATATTGGGCTATGAATTGAGATCTACAGAGCCCTCACACTGAGCCATGACCAGAGGAACACCAAACCTTCCTTATCTCCATGACTGTTACGTTAGACACTTCTCAGCTTATCATTTACTTGTACACCCATAAAAAGAGACCGCTCATCATCTTCCCAGTAAGGCCAGACACACAAAACACATTTCCTCCTTTTTTTCTAAAGGCTTTGCTGAAGTCTTGCAGCTGGAGAAGCCCCAGCACTCGCTTCAAGGTGAATTCACTGACCTGTTTAATCACACTGGAGACAGAGGTGTTTTGATGCAGCAGGTCAGTAAAATGCTGCGTGCCTGAGCATCTATTTGCACACAATTTCCCAATTATGGATATTTACTTAGAGGTTTCATTATTAAGGCCTTTTAGGGATGCTTTTAATTCTGATCCACCACCAGCAGAGAATCTTAACGTATTTATTCACACCTGCTAGGCGCATTAAGGTCATCGCATCCTGGGACACACAAAGAGATTTGTCTTTGCTTTATATTGCTGATGACCCAGCTGCAGCTATCGCTCCTCGCTCTTTCGTCTCCATACAAAGCTGGGCCCTACAGAAGCTTCAAACCAGCCTACATTGGGTATATTCCTCTCTTCATAATGAAGGGAAGCCTCACAAATAGGGTAACAATACGTTCCCACCAATAGTCACTTACCACTTTGAAGACTTTTACAAGCAGAATAAAATTAAAATAAGAATGAATGGACAAACTCGATATGTTGGATTCCGCTAACGCCATAACCGGTTGCACTGATTTCTGTCTCTTAAGAAAGGACCCTTATCACAGCATGGATTATGGCCAGCCCGTATGATGCTCAGCCATAATATATTCCACTGCTCCTTCCTCAAACAGATATTGCTCTACTATAGCGGTAGACATCCAGACGAATAAAACCAGCTTGAATGTATATACACCAGATTTATTTCCAGACCACCCACATTTTCAAACAGAAATCTATACAGGCAAAACACAGTAACTCCTTTTCACAGCTTCTCTGGCAGAGCTGAAGACTGGAAAAGCAGAGAAGTAGTAAAGGATTTTATGATTATTTTTTTTGTTTGTTTGAAAATGTCCACTCCTCAAAATGTACTCGCCGGTTTTGACAGTGATGGGGTTTGCCTACATGATAACCGCCAGTAAGAGGGGTGCTGTAAGTGGCAGCCGTGAGGCTATTGCATTCTCTTGGCCTCTTGGTTTCTTCTCTTTAGAGATCTGTAATCTTTAATTTTTAGGAGGCAAAGCATTCAGTGGGCCAGAGGCAGAGGGACCATGTTTCATGTCTGCGCTGGAGTCAGAGCCTATGCTCCTGCACCAGTGAACCCTTTAAGAAGTCTCCCGCATGGAGCCATGGCTAAGACAAGCTATGCAGCCTTCAAGAAAGACATAATCAGAAATACAACTAAGTGGCTACCTCAGCAAATGGCCAAGGGCAACTCCTCACTGTGCACACGGATATCAGAGAGGGTAAGGGAGCTGCAGCGCGCCCATTACAAAACTCCCCAATGCCACGTGTTTCCATACACCACAGACATGTCCCAGTCAGGCCAGCATAGAAGAGAGGCAAATGTCACGTCAACCAACGAAAGCCTGACAGCCCCATTTCTGTCAGGGGCCCAGCGCAAAGGTGCGAGTCCGTTAACTTAAAGCTCAGAAAAGTTGATCTGATTTTTCAACCCATTCTCAAGACCTAAATCTGTCTCTGGCACAGCCCCTGGCATGAAGCTCTCTTTTCCCAAGCAGTTATGTTGTTTCAACTAGTAAAAATGCTCTTTAATGTTTGACAAATTACTTCTGGCACATGTGTCAGCAAACTCGAGGCCAAGAACTAATTGGATGGGGAAGTCAAAAGCACACTTCACAAAAACTTCTATTGGTGCATTATAGTCATTTTGAATCACAGTTGCTTATACTGTCTCACAAAGGACAGCAAAAAGCTTTTAGAAGTGAAAAATTTCTGACATAGCTAACAGATACAAAGAGAAGTGATAAAAACTAATGGCAATTCAGGAGAAAATGGTAAAAGTATAATGTTGAATAAGATATTCCATTTTTTTTTTTAAAAAAGAGCAGCCCTGCACAACACTTTTTCACTCTCATCTGCCTTAAGATCCAAAAATACACAGTCTAATTAAAGGTGTCACCAAGGCATCCAGACCTTAAAGTTCTCTTGTGCGCTTCTTCCAAGTACTCAAGGTAGATGATAAGTTGGAAAATGCCTTTATCAGTGCTGCTTTTAATTTTATATTTCTGCACAGACTTCCTGTGCTTTGCACATGTGCAGAGTCCTTCTGGCTGTACAGCGAAGTGCAAACTAGTGAATATGTCTCCTAGCAACATTAGCCCCAATTTATATTTCCCAGGGAACGGAATGCCGATCATTCTTTTTCCTCCTTATGATCATTCGCGTTACTGTGATGAAGATAAGGAACAAAGCAGTAGTGCACCCTAGAATTAAAAAAAGAAAAAACTATGAAAGTTAAGTAATCCAGGAAGTCAGTTTAAAAGATGATTTCCAACTAAACCTTTCCTTTCGGTGCCGACACTTCATTTCTTTCCTGCAGTAACATTCCTCCCTTACAGGAACACAACAGCTTTATAAAAGGACACTGCACATGCTGACACCCTTGATAAGGACTGCTGGGACTGAGCTCCAGACTAAAACTGGCTCTGTGCTGGTACAGACACACGTGCCCCAGCAGAAGCACAGTAAATGTTTCTGGGCTGGCGGGAAGCAACGGCAGGAGATGGACCTGGGGGTCAGGGACGACAGAAGAGCTTCTGCCTTCCAGGTTGGCTCTGTGCGCTCTCCTTCAGAGTGATCCCCTCCACGGAGCAACCAAGGGTAGCATAAAGCCCTTTAAGCTGGTGATAGACCCTGGCACCACATTCGTAATGCAAGAACTGAAGAGCCTTGAATTAAGGGGCAGAGCCAGCAGCAACAAAAATCATGTCTCCGAAAGCTAGACACTGTTAGATGGCACCTGCCACTCAGAAACTGAGAGGTGACCGAGGAGGGGATGGATGGGGGACATCACACTTCTCTTTGTGCATTTGTCGGGGCTTTCTGTTGAAGCGGTTTCTCTCATTTCCTGACTTTCTGCATCCTTTCCCCTGCAACGAGAGAACTACTAATAATCCAGCAGCAGGGCTGAAACTAATACCAAGTCACACTGTCTTCAAGTGTGCACAAAGAAGGAAAGTGGGACTAGAGAAAAGAAAATATAACTACATCCACACTGTACAATCGGAGGCTTTTGGGGATAGGTGCTGTGTACCCATTCCTAACCCTACAAGTTACTCAACAGCTCTATGAGAAGTGAACAGTCACTTCTGTGGTGCAAAATGAGGAAACACTGCAGGCAGGTTGAAGGCATTAAGCGTTTGAATTTTGGAAATATGAAAGTGACGTGCATAAAGACATCATTGCCCTTCTCTTGAGCAATAGCAGAACACAAGACCTTTCCAGTTCTGCTTTGAAAGAGAGGAGAAATCATTTTTAAAAAGAAAAAATCCTCCCTATGAATGTGGTTTGTCTCGAAGTCTTTTATACCAAAATCTTATGACACACACGCATACACTCAGAGGCACTGGGGTAAGGAGCTGTCAACACCGGGTAAGATCCCCTCTGGCTCGTATCTCCTCTTTTAAGACAAAAGAGAGCCTCCTTGGCTCCAAGGAAACACCACCGGTGAGAGATGCTGCTGTGATCCCTCGTGACTTAAGCTATAGTCTGTGATGGGATCATCTTATAGACTCTATTTATCTGGATTTCATAAGAATTACAACTGTCTCCTTTTTCTAGCTAGATTTCTCACCTTTGTGCCTTCAGAGAAAAAAAGTGCAAAAAGGGGAACATCGGAATAGTCAGACCAGGTCCCACCAAAACTCAGCCTGGTACAAGGCTTGTGCCTCACAGCAGACAAAAATACACATCTACAACAGAGCGAAAAAAGTCAGCGAGCATTCAGCGAGAATTCCTTGGTACGCTCTCTCTGCCTCCAATTCTTTGTGGTTCAAATATTTCCTAAGGGAGAAGCAGCATCTTTAGGTTTAATAAGAAATGACCTACAGAAGGGGAGAAACCAGAAGGCACAAATAGCTCCTTCCTTTAAATAAATACACGCAGGACCTGCCCACGCCGGGTGTGCATTTTGGACTGCTATGAAGTGCACTGCAGTGATCCCTCAGCTGTTGCACGACAGCCAGGTGGGGAAGGAAAAAACGCAGCCGAGGCCACGCTGCAGTAAATGAGGTCCCCAGTAGTACGAGAAACAGCATGTATGGAGCACAGCACGGGGCAAAGGTGATATAAATATAAGCGGAAAGATCTGGTTATGATCTCTGCCATGACTTTTTATTCCTCGTAACGTGGACAAACCCTCTTCCACCTGTGACTATCTTGGCCTGGGATGCTGGAAAGGGTAGTGTTGTTGTAATTACAGCTCTTCCACAGCCTTAAAAACGTCTCAAATTAAAACTGTATTTTGCATTATACAAACAGATATTGATTTCAAAGGGGAGAGGAACATTACAACTTTAAGTGAGATCTACTATTCATTCGTAGCAGATAAAGCTATGAACAGAAAAAAAACACCAACGTACTTCAAAACTACCAAGAGCCGTGAATACTTCCTTTAATGGTTGCGTTAAATGCCAATCCTTATATAAGTTGAAATTTAACTGCCAGGATCCTATAGCTTTAAGGTATGTGATTTTTAAACTCCATGCACTGGCAAGACAACTGTGAATTCTTATTGGGACCCTGACAGAAGGCCCCCAGGGCCCAGCAGATCCCCCCTGGTAAAGCTCCGGTTAAAGCCATCAGCAAAGGACATTCTTTCCACAACTCGTCCCTGTGTCAGACCAGCACCTGGGTGCTTTTGGGTGATCCTGAGCCTCATGTTGGGGTGCTGCAGTGTGACAGCACCTGGTACGGAGAGCTGCTGCTCCTTCAGGTGTGTGATGCCTCAATGCCTCACAGCGACCCCAAACCATCTCAGCACTGGACAAAAGGCTATATAAAACTTCTTTGTAACATCCAAATAAAGGCAAGATAATTACAGTTGGCTTGAAGACAAGCAAAATTAAATAAAACCCAGGTTTGAATCTCTCTGGACACCAGCAGGCTTTTCCTCTGTGAGCAATTTGGCTGCAGCAGCCACAGCCACCCCAGTTCTGCTGCCAGCAATCCTAATTTCACACAACCTTGTCTGGAGCTCTGCCGTTCTGGAAGATAACACAACAAACACCCATGAGACCTTCTTGTAATCAAATCTTTTCATTCCATTCTCTCCTCCCTGCATTACTTGATCCATAACTTAATTAAATTCATTTTAATACTTTCCCACTCCTCCTCATTCTGGAAGCAGTAATGTCTTGTAGACACGGTGGGGCAATGCCATCTCTTGACTGATGGTAAAAGAGAAGGGGTTCAGAAAGGTGTAACTCAAAGAAACCATCAACTTGCAGTGCTCCACTGGGCAATACGCAAGTCTCAGAATAGCAGGTTTTTTTCCATGAACTGAAAAAATATTTGATACCAATACATGGACTGCAAAAAGGAGGGCTCAATACTCCAGTCTGTCACAGACCAGTTGTAGGTCTCGGCTGAAATGAGATATGACAGCAAACAGTCACTTTCACAAGATAAACTCTGCAGGAGGGGGGAGCATGAACATAAGATTCCTAATGGGGAGGAGGGAGCAGTACCATGGAGACAGTGTTCATCAATACACACTTTTGCTCTAAATAGGAGCTTTGGCAACGTAGGAAGGGCTACTCCAGTGAGACTTCCTAACACAGGATTTCCACTGGTGTCATCATCTGTCCAACCTACTGCCAAGCCCCTCTTCAAATTGAGTAGTTCATAAATGTTTGCCAGTATTCAACAGAACAAGATGAATTCAGCAGTTTAATTTGCACATTTGTCACACTATTAATCTGAATACAGTCTCTTCTGAAGACAGACAGAGGTTTATGGAGACTGCTCATCACCAGAACGGAGACAACCCAAAATGCCCCATAATTCAGTTTATCATTTTTGAAGGTGCAAATCACTAAGCCTTTTGCTGGCGTGCTCTTCTGGGCACAAGTAGTTTACTCACATTTTTCTAACAAAGGGGTTTTTCGGGGTTGGTCTTTTTTCCCCAATCATATTTGCTTTAAGTGGCAGAGAACACATCTAGAAGGGGGTTTTCTTTTTTTAAAAAAAAAAAAAACCAACTCCCAGGGGAAACATTCTAGCAATTTTCAAAAGAACCCCACTGATTTAATTAGAGCTTTGATGATGCCCCAGTGACTCGTACCTGAAAATAATTGTTGGGTTTGGCAGCCACCTTCACCCCTCCCGCATTTGCTCACTTCACCATCTGACCTTCACTCTGACGGACAATTTCTCCTTTTCCTTTCTCAACAGCCAACTCTATTCCCTTCAAGCCTCTCAGTACATCATTACCTCCACTGCGATGCTGTCAGTCAAGTCTAGGTCATTTTACAACATTATTCTGTTTGTGAGCAGGAAATGGAAGCAACACCTCATGCCCCTCTCACCACCGTGTTTCCTCTAAGACAGCGTTATTGATGAGCGCAGCAGACAGGCCCGCACCTCTCGGATGCTGCTGGGACGGTCTACGGTTTCTTTCACAACTCCCACATACCTGCAGTCCCTTTTACCAGGTCTACCAACAGCGCATTTACATTTAGAATGCGATTCAATTCTGCATGCAAAAAAAAAAAATATAATAAAGCGTGCAATTTAACGCTCACTGTGAATTTAAAGTGGTTGCTTGTGTCAACCACAAACTGAAGTATTTAAATTAAACGCAGTATTTCCCTACATAATGCTATCCATATGCTAATGGCAAGAGATTATGTCTTGTATAAGGATTTATCAAAGTAAACTCAATTCCTTTCAGGAGGCATCTCGGTGCTGCCTATCCAATATGATACAATCTGCATTGTATCAAATAAAAGCTCCTAGATACTGAACATACTTGCAGCATTTACCAAAAATAATACATCTTTTGAATCTTACTGATTCATACCGACTTATCATTCCAGCTTGGTGTTCAAATAAAACATTTGGAAACAATAAGGTTCCCTGATGCAATTTTAATTATCCCATTTTTAATTCTGTCCTCAAATAAGACACTCTGTAACAATAAAACGTCTTCAAAATTGATATAAAACATAGTTAGGGTCAATCTACAAGGGCAATAAAAGTAGATAAAAAACAAATTTGTATTTTAAATCTTGTAATGATAGCTAAATAGTCTGAGCACAGACATATACGTCAACACTGATCAAAAATATAGTAAAAGGCATAGTGAGCTGAGTTGCTCTATGTCTACTTCCGATAAGTATATGCCACATCATATATGTGTTCAGGGCTAAAATATACTCCGAATATCATAAATAGGCGTATTTTTATGCGGTGCAGATTTACTGGGGAAGAATATAGGTGAGCCAGTGAATCGCAGCCCCTCTCTAAAGCAGCCCTCTGGTGAAACTACGTTGTTCCCCTCCCTCTCCTTTGTCACAACACATCTAAACTCTGCAGATTCCCCTTATTTTCAGACAAAATAAGGCAGAACATTACCCTCACGCTTCCATGTCCAAATGTTACGGTCCAGGTTTAGACACATATATTGAGCTCTGAACGGTTAAAGGAGAGACCACAAAACAACACTTATTGTCATATCTTTAACATACCGGACAGGGGTATAACTCCCCTTTCTGCTGAACACCCACTGAAGCTTTACCCTACCCTGTCAGCTTATACCACCACCACTGGACTTTTGGTGGCATTTTCTCCTCGAGACAGGAAAATAAATAACAGCCTTACTACTTTTAAGCAGAAATTCACCTTAACCTGTTGATTGAAGAACACAATTGTCAATAAAATCAATTGATATTTGTATTTTAGGCTTTTTAAGCTTAGATTACATGACGGAGTTAGAACAAAATGACTCCACTTAGGAACGTGTGAGCAATGCAGTGCCAGGTTTATAGCATATGCATGACCTCGCAGTCCTGAAGGCCATTCACACCCCAACATCTACATCACTGTAGTTACGATTTCTATAACACGCATCCAGTAACTGCACTCAATATCCCCTCTCTCTGTTCCTACATAGAAAAATAACTATAACAAGTAGACAGCTTTATGAAGTCAGACTGGGCATAAGGCTTAGTTTGAGGTAAAGACACTCGAACTTAGGTGTCCGTATGCACACTGTGTCTTTACGGTCTCACTGTAACCCCCCAATCAATGCAGTCACAGGGGCACAGCGACCAATTCAGATGACAAGCCAGTGGGGGTGGCACCCAGTTGCCCCTGCGTGGGTACTTAGCACCATTTTAGCTGCCTGAGGTTAGCCCCTTGGCCTCCAGCTGGAGGTCCAAAGAGACACAGATCCTCCATGAATCCCCTCATACCTGCCAGCTGCGTGCAGATATTGCAGATTCCATAGGGCATCCCAAAGAGCACCAGACAGCTGCTTTTACACAACCAAATCCCCCTCTTTGGTGCTTATTTTAGGATGAGCCCATCTGCTCTACAAGCCTGTTCTCTCTACCGGGAGGTGGGACACCTGACTCTCAAGTAGACACTTACTGTGACATCTATGGTGTTCCCTGGGGTGAGTCCCTTGGGTTTATTGTGGAGAGAGGTCCTGATGCATCCTTGAGAAGCGGAACAGCATGAGCAAAAGCCAGAATTTTTCTGTGCAGACAGACTCCCAGATGAACTGCCTAAGAACCAGAAAAATGTTTTTTCTTGAAGTTCAAAATGTGTTTTTCTCAGTCTCATTCTCTGAACAGGTTGAAACAGATGACAATATCCCCCTTGGCTACTGCCCTCAAAAATGAGATCACCCTTAGAGACACGGCATTGCCATTTTCAGAACAAGTTCTGATTAAAGGGTGAGAGCGTGATCCACAGAAGAAAACAGGTTTTCTAGCGCACAGCCGTAGGCAACTACAACTATTTGAGGCTCCATTTACAGCGGAATGGAGAGTGCAACTTTTGTAAGCTGTTAGTATATCCACTAGTGATCATTAAAGCTGATTAACGCTCACCATTCAACAGCAAAAGAAAACGCAGTTTTGCAAGGCTGTCACATCCAAGAGCCATATACATTTCACAAAACATCTGGTGCCCAGCGCTGCAAAACTATTCGCAACACCTTGTGCAAAGGGCAGAGTATCTCCTACAAAAGCGTTTTGCGTGCTGCAAGCTGGATAATGAGAAAACTACGTACTTGTAAATTAATTTTTTAATAGGCAGCTCCTAGCACCAAAATGCTGCACAGCTAAATTCTGCTTTCCAAACACAGATTAAGTCCTGCAGTTCCCTTTACCTGCAATTTCTCCCTCCAACTTACATAGACAATAAAGCAAAATGGGTCCCTTTTTTCTTGCTTATTCATCCCAAAATGCAGCACGGTACACCTATTTCCAGTCTCACATTTTATTTTCCGGTGGTAGGAAATTCAGTATTTCATATCTATTACCGATAGAATTATACTCGAGCATGTTAAAACATGTGATTTCCTTCCCATATTAGTGCATCTGGGAAGGAAATCCTGCACCTGAGCACATGCCTGTGTGAACCCAAGGTCTTCTGGTGCCTTGGAAATCCAAATGACAGTCACAAGTCCTGCCTTTTGCATTTCTGATGTAGATAAAGAGGCAGAACTCACAGATTCCCATTGCATACGTGCCTTGAGAAAACCAGGTGAACTGTTTCTGCTCAAAATTCACGCCGATAGCACAACAGGTTAGAAAATCATAGCTAGACACTTCTTTCTGCACCCGAACTAACCCTTTACTCAAGTACAGCTTGGTGTTTTCTTCTCAAGAGACACAGAGAAGTATTCTACAGAATTAAAGCTCCATTTCCTGTGCAATATGCTAAAGAGTAACAGTTTCCAGTCAGTTTTCCAAACAGAAAAGAGGTCATATCATTTCTTCCTTGCATTTACAGCACTTACAGTATCTTCTGTGCAGAGGAACATAGCGCGTGTAGCATTTATAGTACTATTATTGAACAAAATTACTAGAGTGCATACGTCCTGGAGTTTTGCTTGTAGGCTTCCCATCTTCCCCAGCTCTGGTGCAGTTTATCTGTCGTACTGAGATATTTTCATAGAGATGCAACAGATGACAGGCTGCCCGGAGGGGCTGCGGAGTCTCCTTCTCTGGAGATATTAAAAATTCGTCTGGACGCATTCCTGTGCAACCTGCTGTAGGTGACCCTGCTTTGGCAGGGGGTTGGAGGAGATGATCTCCAAAGGTCCCTTCCAACCCCTACCGTTCTGTGATATTTGTGCGTGCAAATTTTTACCTCCCTGTGCAGTCTCTATAGGGAACAGTTACTGCCTTTTAAGGTGCTGTGGTAGGTCCATAAAAGTAGCGCAGCAGACCAGATATTATCTACATAGAGGACTGACTGCCATGGGAAGCAAAGTTAGCAAAGTTTTGCCTTTAACCTCAAGCAGTGAGGACACAGAAATTCAACACTCAAGTCAGCATAGCCTTTAGACCTCTGTTGATCAGTCCATAAGACTATTTTAAAGATGCATTTTTATACCCTTACAGTGGGATTTCCTCAGTTCTTAAGAGTGTGTTTGGTATGGCCACCCGGGCCACACTCCCTATAGGTTGACAGGAAATAAAGGTTTGAGTATGTCTTGTTATTGTGATATCATGTTTGTTTCTTGATGCTCAGAGACTCTTCTGGCAAAGTATGTTTGAATGTGCCAAAAGGAAGCTACCTATATGCTTAAATTCATGCCCATGCAGTAAGGCTTCGCTGTGTTAACTACAGGAAGAACACAGTTAAAAAGATGAAGAAAAAAAAAAAAAAGCTTAAGCAAAAACAAGTAGCAAACTACTATAATTGGAGACACCGAATCCTTTGCTGAGATGCACAGATGACATATAGTGGTGTGTCCCCCCTGCTCAGTACCTGTTTACACCGTGCCCAGGGCAGCCTGAAAGGCACATGCTTGCAGCGTGCTGGTTTCTGTCCTTCACCAAAGTAATTCTGCCGCGTTTCCCTCCCAGTCCTGAGCAGAGAGGCTCTGTCCGTTCCCACACCTTCCCCGCTACACCATGTGTTTTAGTCAATTATAGGTCTGCCTAGGTAATAAACCTGCTGCACTTTATGCACTCTCTCCACCGCACTTCGCCACTGAAATCCCAATATTTGTGTTTTCCCTTCAATTTAGCAATATATCTTGGCTGCTTTAATAGAAACTCTCAAGCATCACAGCTCAAGCATGGAAACTCAGGCATGCTTAATTTGAAGGCAGCGGTTCCCAAGCCTTCTATCTCAGCAGCTATTTGGGGGCTTCATTTTTAAAAAAATGTTTGTTTTGGCAACAGCTGTCAAAGCACAGTACACAAGCAAGAGCTTTATGGGTAATCTTATTCAGACAACAGTACATATAGATTAGAACCATATATCTGCTACCATCCTACTGAGACTGCGTAGCTCTGAGTCGCTGCTGGAGAAGACAGCGGGTGCAGATTCCTAACTGCTTCAGTGAGCAGGATCAACCTTTAAATAAATGGGCGGAACAGCCACATTTTCACCCTTCTGAAGGAATTTTTCATCCATGCAAATAAACCTCAAGCTTTATTCAGAATTATTTTATGTATATAACTGTATGCAAACAGATGCTGAAAAGCTGGCAGCCACAGAACATAAGCAATCTATTGGAAGGGCACGACGCGTATTTGACAGCTTCACTAATTTTAAATATATTCAGGGAATTAGCAGTTGCTCCCACATGGCCTTCAGTCAGAGAAAAACACTGCAGTGCTGAACACGATATTTGGGGCAGTTTGGTCAGAATTATTCTTTTAAACAACTCCCACAGAAAATAGCGGGCCATGGAGTGCTCCAAGAATTGAGAAAGGTTGTGAAATTCCCTATTAGTAACAATCAGACCATGCAGCCTTTTGCCGTGAACGGCAGGCAAATTGCCGGCTTGAATACATCCCCAGGCTGCAAATAAAACGACCATCCACAAGCTGCTTTATGAGCAAGTAGCAATAGCGCTTGGGTTTGACTATTTTTGTGTCCGTCTTCTCACATTTGTGCATCTGATTGCAGTGCTGTTTTTCTTTGGATGGACACACGCTGCAAGATGAAAGCTGTATTCCCACCTTCTGCCGAGACCACAGTCCTACGCTTTGAAAGGAGAGATCTTAAATTTTTTTTTTTTTTTCATTTTCTTCCCCTTCCCTTAGTAAGAAAATTGAAAGTTGGCACTCCAGACTTACAAAGCAGCAGAGAACTGCTGAGCAATGTTCAGAGGACTTTCATGGCATTGCTTTGCATGCAGATCCTGAAGGGGAGAGCTGAGACATGTTTGTTGGAGGTAGCAGACCAGGCAAAGAAGGGAGAAAAGACTTTGAGAGCTGTCTAGTGACGGAGACAGGATAATTAGTCTTCCAGAGGCCTTGTTGCCTCAGTTCTCGTTCAAACATTGAAGGATTAGCTCTCCTCTGCTGACTGAGCGGTACAAGCCATCAAGCCACGGATAGCAGTTTGCTTTTTGCGGCTGAATGCAGCTGCTCAACCTAACCAGCGGTAAAACTAAAATTGTGAGCAACCAAAAAGGTGGTAAATGCAGTTTGAACTGCAGTCTCCAGGATCCAGGCAAGATCTGTCCTGTTTTCCAGGCGGTGCCAGATAAACATTCCCATACAGAAGCACTGTGTCTTCATAAACAAATTTCTTTGAATTGCTCCAGAGAAAAACATTTGAGAAGAGGAGAATGCAGAAACAGTTAATTTAGCAGATTTTGGTTTTCAGACTGATCGTCCCTGGGAGTGGACAGATCTGAAAAATAAGAAATAACAATGTGCAAATGCATTTTTTTTTAAAAAGTTAACAGGAACACAAACCCCAAGTAATATCGCTGCCGCTACTGGTTTTCAAAGGATGGAGCAAACAGAGCAATATCGCAGCACTTCTTCGAAGTTTTGGCATCCAGAAACACTACCTAATGAAAGATGCTAAAAGAAACGATGAGTACAGCCCCTGCTGTTTGCAACGTACACACACCTTGATTTCAGTTTGAGTGGAGGCAGAAAGCTATTGGCATTCAGTGAAAATACAGGAATTGCACATTTGGGGACACGGGAGAGCACTCAGTGCTCTCTGTACCCCTTGGTTGCAAATCCCATTTCCCAAAGGGACTTTGGTACTTGCAAACCATATTGCTACCGCACATGGGAGGGAGGGCCCAGAGCCACCGAGCTCTGCAGTCAAAGCGGGCAAGTTATGCCGGGACAGTATGGCAGCTGAGCATCCATTTGTCACGTTCTGATTTGTGAATCTTCCTTCTCCTTAACACTACTGCGTTAAGGACATTTGTATGGGTCAGTCCAAGGACATCAGAGTCAGTTTAGGGTTTGATCCCCACCAAACACAGTCCTTCAATCTCTGAAGTGCCCTCAGAGGCAGAAGCTATTGCCGCAGTGTGCTGCACCCCTCCACCTACCATGCATTTACAGGTCTGTACTCCTAATCTGAGGGATTAGGTCAAGTAATCAGACAATCTCAGGAGGGGGGGGAAGCGATATGTAACTCTCTTCCTCCTAGCCAGATTCTCCAGGTAGTAATTTGCCCCTGAGGTGGTTTAACGTACCAACAGATGTAAAGAACTCTTGGCATTTAATTTTGAAGAGCATTGCTTTTATTTCTGAATTTAAAAGTGCCTATCCAGCCTAGGCTGTCTTTCCTCAAAACCAATACCAGTTTGCTGGATACACGGCACAACTTCTCACCAGTCCTGTCTCACTTAACAAGTTCTCATCACTTTAGGACACGACAGCTAGCACTCATACATTTTTGACTAGGTGTTGTCCACTTACAGTGAGGTGGGGGATCTACAAGACAAAGTTTTGATCCAGCTCAGATACAAAAGGTTTCTGCAGAGCTAAATATTCCATACTTTACCACTTAAAAATAACCACTGCCTCCTCGTCAACTTTGTAGTTTTCAGATGCTTATACTGGCGTGACACTAGAGCAAAGCTATTCAAATTGCAAGGCGGCAGCTTTCTCCACTCATTCACTACTGATAAACTATATATCCTCCCACAACCGAGCTTGTTAAACTAAGCAAACTTATTCTACTGAACGGCAGAGCGCATACGTTATTTAATTCACTTTCCGCTAGCAAGGTAATTGGTACCCAAGGTGCTTAACCATAGTCTCAATCTGCCATCTTGCCCTCGCCGCATTAGAAATGGGCAAACTGAAGACTGCAAGTCTCCCGATTGGGAGCAACGCCAATGAGCGGTGAGATTTCCGAAGCCAGAAAGCTCCGCAGCTCTGCTTCAGTCTTGTTATTTCAGACTTGAGTTAAATCTGATCCTCTGGACTGAATGTCCCCTCCTCACATCTGTTCAGGTCACCTCCCATGTTCAAACCCCACGTCCACCCAGGAGTGCAGCATATTAGTGTTTGTTTTCTCCAAAAGCAATTCAGCCCATGCCCAACAAAACCCCTCCCCAAACCAAGCCAGCACCCAGTCACCATGGGGACGAATAAGGGGATTTTCCAAAACTGCATCACCACCCTGAACCAAAACATTTGTTCAGACAGAGCCACGGACAACCAGCTTTAGACAGTACTCAAATTAAGCATTTTGGCAAGTTTCCTTTGTGCAAGACCTTGGCTCCTCAAACGATGTGTAAGGGGATGCTATTCATTTCCTGTTTAATGAAGTATAATGCACAGAATTGAGAAGGATATTTCCCTTACGCACAGCTTCCAAGCATTTACTGCTTCAATCATGACATCCTGTGGTTTCCTCCTATGGATTATACGTGCTTGTAACATGCTGCTACTGGAAAGCTACCGTATCTGTGCTCTTCCTTGTCAGCATCTGCACAGAAAAGCAAAAATTCCTGTTCTGCAGTGTTCCTAACCTAACTGTGCTTTCCTCCAACATCTCACCATTTAAAAAGAAAGATTAAAAAAGAAAGATTAAAAATATCATTTAATATAGGACCCATAAACGTTCAAAGTTGGAAAAATCAAAGCTGGAAATTGGACAGAATAACTTTCTAACCTGGGGGGGGGGGGGGGGGAAGTCACAAAGAAGAAATCTCTTGTCACACAAGAGTCACATTTCCTTCCCAGCCTGTCACCAGAACAGCTCGCCTTAGTCACGCCACACATCACAGGCTTGCTAGCAGCTGGGGAGGAAGCCGGAATGAAAAAATCCAAACTGCCTTGAGAAAGGGGCACTCTTAATTTTTTCTTAGCCATATCTTTTCAGCCACCTTCAGCCCCTCACATTAGAGCACCATAGCCATGAAAACTTTTTTATATTTAGATGTTTTATATTTATAGTATATTTAGTTTTCTGTTCCCATCCAACTATACAACTCCCTATTTCAGTCACTAAGAAATACTCCGTCTGTGGGAGTTTTGCTCGACTCTTCCACATACCCCTCCTTATATTCCCTCAAAAGAGAAATTTGTAGCTTGCCCTGAAATTCGGTTGGGTGCCACGTGCATGGCCAGCTGTTCCTCTGGATGTGCAGAGGTGTGCATTAATTACCTATCAGGCCTGAACTATAGCGTAGGTCTTGTATATAAATTCCTGCCGTAAAGAGGCCGTGCCGCTTCAGTGATGAATTAATACTCCTTTACTTAAGGCTAAGTAGGAACCAGCATATAAGTAGCCAGGTGAGTGCAATCACCCCAGCACTTAGAAGGCTCTGCGCATGGGGATTGGGGTCTACATCTGCATCTACATCCTCTTCGAGGGCTTAGTTGAGGGGGCAATTAGGGGCAAAAGAATTGGGTCGTGGTATTCAGGCATTTCTTTTGTTTGGGGTTCCGGCAGATTTGACACAAGCACTGCAATCCCTGACATTTGAGTGTCTGACAAGCTCTCGCTCCCGGGGCGCCTAGTGTCAGGGGTCTCCTGAGGTGTCCAAGCTCAGCCGTTACGAGGCTCTGGAAAGAGCGCTCAGTCCTGTGCTGGCAGGTGGACAAGGTCAAATTGAAACGACAATAATTCCCATTTCACAGGAAATTCACAGGAAGTTTATTTCAAACTCATCCTTTTGATTAGCTACAGCAGAAGCTGCGTTTAAGAATAGCACGTGGCGCTCATTTAAAACTTGCTCTTCTTTATTTTAGATATTTAGATGCTATAAATTTTAATTTTAGATGTAATCAAACAAGTTTAGAGTTATGTTTTCTAACACCTTCCCAAATACAGACTAAAGCCACCTATATCTCTAAGTATGTGTCTGTACTTCTACGCGCGCACAGTACAACTATCATTAGAATAGATTGAGATGTCCCCAGTTATAGAGAAAAGACGCTGTAATATAATACACTAAATTAAATAAAGTCTTCTCAGAGAGACAGAAGGCACTGATCAGCTCTGAAGATTGCATTTAGTCCCTGTCAAAGATAATGAGATAGCAGCCACACACAAAGGTCATCAGATGTCTGAAACACTGGCTCCAGTCTCCCAGTTCCTAATAAAAGATGCATGTTCACTTGATTTTTCTTGGGAAGATATGCTTGCTGGTGAAGTTAATTGGTGGCGCTTAGACTTTGTTTTCTCTATTGACACAGTAACAGATACTAATGGACTCAACGCTCAGGCGTGCTGAGGATTAAAATCCTTGGTAGCTTTAATCTGCAGTGGCTTTCAAACTTTGCTGGACACTATGCCGTGTAATTTTCTAAGAATTTAAGCAAATGTCAAAAGTGAAATATGTCCTTCCCTGCAATTTGTCATCTTTATATACAATCGGTATGATTAAGTGTGATTGCTTTTACAACACACAGACAGGCAACAGAGTTAGATTTACAGAAATTACAGTCAGAGCTGACAAATCAGAAATGAAAATTATCCTCCCGCCTCTCCTCCAGATTCAGCTGGGCTCGAACAGGTTCAGCTCTGCTTGGTGCTGGCACCAAATTTATAGCTTTGTGCTCCTCAGGAAACCTCCCATGTCCTAAGGACTTCCCAGTAACTTTAGACCAACTTTGAGGCTGTCCTATTTACATGCTCCAACAGACAAAAAAAAAAAAAAAAAAAAAAAAAAAATCTTTAAGCTCAGGAGTATCCTAGGATCATCTTTTTCACCTCAGCCCTATGGACAAAACTTCTTATCTGAGGAAATCATGACAGCAATCGAGAACATTGGTCTCACCGGTCCAAGGCTGATGGGTGGACCCACGGATACTGCCCTCCAGGAGGAGTTTGCTCAGCTCTGCCATTACATGCAAGACAATAGCTGTTATTTGATTTGGCTTGCTACCAGCCACGCATGCTTCGACCACTTCCTCGGCAGCGGCACTGATTTTGGCACCTCTCCTCCGTTGGCCGAATGCTTCAAGGATTATTGGGAAAAGGAATGACGGGAGGAGAGCCGAGCTCATGGGATTATCTCATTTTGACCTTTTCCTTGCAGGAAAAATTTATTAGGGTAAGAAACCAAACTATTTCTTTCAAGAAAGGAAGAAAGAGAGCGCTAGGGGTAAAAAACTGAGCAAAAAGTGACAATGATGGACTTTGTCTCCCTTCTTCACGATGTCAGGCTGCACAACAGGATGAGTTTGGGCAGTTCAGCGCTCTCATTTGCAGTGTTAAACCTATGCATTTTTCTCAATGCCAAGTTAAACGTTATAAAATGACTTTTTGCCTGAAAATTGCTACTGCAAGGCAGGCGGAAGGGAAGGGTTTGCATTGCATTTACACAGGCACATAGTTAGAGAGGAGATGAAAAAAGTACATTTTGATAATCTACCTAAATGCACTGCATAGCTCTCTGACAAACTCCCTGGCATGGCTGAGTGGCTCAGCTAAACTGTCAGTCCCACGGTCTTCCCTTCTTCTCCAGCCCTAAAATAAGTCTCCAGCTCCTGCCATGAACCAGCCCCAATCCCTAACCTGACCGAGAGGCAAAGGGTGCTCAAGCAGAGGTGGGAATGAATGACTGGGATGTGGGATTCCTCCTATGTTTGCAGTTTTCCTTTAGGAATTGTCAGCTGAGATTAGTTCGTTGTTCCAGAATAAAGAGGTTTTGGTTTGGGTTTTCCAAAATTCTTTAGCATCTGCTATGCAACCCAGCTCCCCAGACAGAACATGTTATTTTGTTTCCTGATTACGATTATCTTTTGCTTCCAATGCAAGTAAATACCACTTAAGAGCGTCCCTAAAAATGATCTCCATACAAATGGCATACCACAGATAATCCTGGCTAACTGGTATCTGTACAAGGGAAATTCACTCACTCGGCTGATTGATTTTTATTTTCTTTTACATTAACGTGACTTCACAGTATGAGGAAGCAGAGTTTTGGAGACAGTCATCTTAGAATTAGCAGAAAGACAGCCAGCAAGGACAGAATCAGTGCTGTGGGAAGCTGGACTTTGGCACACCTCCCCTCTCTGATCTACCCACCTTTAAAATCAGGCAAGTGAGCAGCAACAGCACCAACTGTGGTTTTAGTTACAGCTGACAATAGGCTTTCAAAACGAGAAGACACATCAAAATATTGTCCTAGCACAGAACTCCAGCTGCTGTCTTACTGCTTTCCATGCTGGAAAGAAACAAGGGTTAGATATTAGAGCAAGGTTAAGCAGGAGAAAATGACAAAAGGAGATAAGAAACGGTTTAAGGAGAGCTTACCTGCCTTAATGGCTTAAGGAAGAGCAGTGTCCAGGTGTCTGTCTCTATTTCTGAACTCCTGTGCACGTTGACCTAACTATGAATGTAGGCGGTCATGTAGAAGCCAACGCTTCACAAATTATCCCTAGTAATGGTGTCTTTCAGGTAATACAGAAAGGGAAAAAAATCCAATTTGCGCAGATGGTAAATCCACAGCTTAAATTAAAAGAGGGTCCTTTATTATCCAAGGTTTAAATTGAGGCATTAAATGTGCAGATTTAATAAGCTCCCCCACAATTTTACTGCCACACCACTTCCACTGGGGAAGAGCCGGCTTGGCAAGGGGGAAGGAGGATGGAGTTTGAAAGCTAATACAAAACATATTATTCTTTTTTTCTCAGTGCAGAAGATAAAATTTCTGCTGTAGGCCATTTAGCAGCCAAACTACTGACCGTGTCATTCCTATCTGAAAGGACACAATTCCTACAAATGCAAATGACTCTACAAACTGACTAGACAACGTGAAGCTACACAACTTCAGAATATCATAGATATATATAGCATTCAAAATCTTTTTTTTTTTTTCCCTGCTGGTGAAATGTTGTTTCCTAGCTACACCTAGGAGAAAATTGCCAGAAAATACATACACATACGATGCAGCTACCACAAAGCAAAGACCTTTCATGCTTGAAAAGAAGAAGGATGCTTCTGTTACGTCTTGTGGCAGCAGAAGCTAAAATCACTCATTACCTTTTGAGGGACATCTCATTTGGCCCAGTTCTCTCGTAACATTTTTCCAACACTGCATTTAGAGAGTCAGTTGCTTCCATTTTCTTGATGACAGATGATTGGTAGTCTAAAACACATCATCACATTTATAGGCTGGGAGGGAGGGGAAAAGCATGACATTTTGGCCATACTGGCATTTATTGATGGTTGGCCTGTAATTCTGCATCACTGGCATTTAATAGGAGCAGTGGCACTCAGTTCAGACACTTTGAATCAGGACCTTACCCAGGTCTGAATTATCAAAGACACAGCAAGAGGCTGTATAACACCTCCGGACAAGAGAAGAGACACTGTACCTCAGAATATGGCAGTGGATGACGAACACAGGGGAGCAGGAGAACTGCAAGAGCATTGCTGCACGACCCACAGCACCAAACAGGAGGGAAGCAGCAATCAAGAAAATGAAAATTAATAAGCTGGGTGAATGAACATGGGAAGCTGAGAGTTCAGTGCCTGTAGGAGATGGATAAGATGAGATGGGGTAGACTCAGCAGAGAATAGTAGCAGAGGTAATGCACTTTAGCAATAAGATATCTTGCTACTTGGGGAGGGGGTGGGGGTGGGGTGTGGCTGTTTACAAAACAAAAATTGATGCTACAAGAGGTTTGTGAAGCAGACGTAATTGGTATCTTTAACATCAAACAATCCAAATAAAATCTATGGTTAACCTTATGGATAAGATTAAGGGTGGACATATTTTCTGTTTAAATAAAAGAAACGCAGTCAGTCGCAAGGACTTTGGCAAGTCAGATGGATCATGCCTGGCTCCTGCCTTTAGTCGTACCTGAAGAGCTGGAATTGTTACCCTCTTATGTTCATTCTGACATTTTAGAGAGACAGAACAATTTCATGTTTGAACTGGCTGAATCGTTGCTAGAAATCTGCACACACACCCCCTTCCCTGACTATTGTAATGATTAGATGTTTCAGTTAAACGCATGAAACTCATTGGGATAAATACAACTCTCAAGTTTCAGAGACATCATCTATGCCAACAGACATTAAACCAAGTCATAAGAGGCAGAACTTGGGCGAGGAGCCGGAGCTGCTCCCCACCCTGGCAGACTTCCCCATCTCCTTCAGCTCTGCAGAGAATCTAATATTTCCTCTGTGGTTTGTTTTAAATGATTCAGCTGGTTTACGCAGACTTAAAATAGACCACAGTCCTCCTTCCGAGCCTTGATAACCTGCTGCAACAGAGGAGAGCTTGCTCACACTGAAACTTTGGAAGAGATTCAGTCATCACAAACAATAACAGCAGGAAAGTAGTCACCCAAACAGCAAAGAAAAATGCCAAATTTTTCATGCTGCAAGCAGGCGATTCAATTAAGACAGCTGTATACAATGATACATGAAGACTTGAATGTCTCTGTGGTCCCATATTCGAGCTAAAGGTATGCCAGAGAAATTGGAAGGAGGCTTATAAAATGGATTTAAAGCAGCAAAGTGACTTGCGATGTTACTTCTTGAAAGCTGATTAATTCATTCTGGGGGTGTCAGACTACTTCTGCAGCAGAAGACAGAAGAGTGAGAAATCTTATGGACCTTAAACAAGTTAATCTAGCGGGCAGCAGTTCATTATAACCAGAGCCCTTTGCGTTTTTCAAGATTTTATAGTAAATGTGAGGCTTTGAAATTAAAATTCACTGGGAATGATAACCATGTATAATGTGATAGCATATAGCCTACAATTCAATAAAAGCTCTCCTTTATAAAAAACTTTTCCGAAGTTTTCTTAAGAATTCATAATGACACCTTTAAAAAAAAAAACCCTCTTTTGCACAGAAATATCTTGTTCGGGAAGCCTGATACGAATAATGAAATGAGAAGCACACAATAGCTGTCTGTAAAGAGGAAAAAAAGAGATCTCATTGTTTAAAATATAGGTGCTTAATGCTGTCTCTTCACCCACCACATTATCCATCTGCTTTCTGTTTGAGAGCGTGCAGGAGAGTACCCAAAGCAGAAATCCATCTAGCTCGTTTCTGGGGACTACTGGCATGAGATTTCTTTTACCATTTCAGCCGAGATATTCAAGGCTCCGTGTATATGTTATTCAGCAGCAAAATGCTTCTTTATTCCCAAGGCTTCAGAAGCAGCATAACTGATTGAGACAGCACTGTGTATTTATGTATAGAAGAATAATTGCGTTCGCTCTAAAGTCATCAAGGCTGTAACTCACATGAGGGTTTCCAGCTTATTCCATAAATCGCAATAATATTGGTTGCATTGTTTATTATTGCCAGGAAAGCTTCAGGAATGCATGTAACTTAGCACGGCGAGCACTCCACGCTCACCCGGCCCAGAAACCGCTTGCGCAAAGCCCCAGCAATCGCTTGCAGTACACACTCCACCTGCCAGGCACTTGCACGTGGCAAAAAAATAGCTAAAAATAGGCACTTTAAGGCTTAAGTGAGCATACAAGCCATTATTATGTGTCTCGTCACTGCCTGCTGCTTGAAAAAAAAGCTATCATTACTCATGTAAAAATATTTAATTCGGTAAATACCACTAAAGTCGCAGGTTGCAAATGGAGATGGCGGCTACCCATGTTGAAGGTGTTAAAAGAGCACATGCGGCTCCAACAGCTCAAGACAAGCCCTGGATTCCCCTTTATTGACATTTAATCACTTCTTTGTATGCCACACCTAATAGAAAATTGAAGGGTGTCTCTATCAAAAATCTCCCATCAACATTTTTTAATTGGTAAATCGCTTTTTTCCACATCCTGGGTATATACTCAAGATCCTTTGCCGTACAAAGCAAGCTCTTCATATTACTTCTTGGGAAACTTCCCCGTCTGTACCTCCTTGTAGAATACTGCGGGCATCTTGTGTAGACCTTTGTTTGATGGACTGCAAGCATTCTGTACTCTAGTTCATCAGAAATGCTCTCAAACTCACCAGTATTTCACATAAACAGCCACCTAATTAGATTTTATGGTTTTCAGGCCCGCATAGCCTTGCTTTAGTGCGTACACGATGCTGTATTCGGTTGTGCTTTAGATGTATGCACAACAACCTGGTACTGTCCTTCCCCTCTATTTGCGCACCTCTTGGTGAGCAGTACATCACGTGTCCGGTCGCACAACTCCGTGTTCCACATTTGTCTTCACTTGCCCTTTTAGCTCGCTGCCTTTTTCTCCTTAGTGAGATAAATTGTACCAGTTAAAGGACACAGAGAGACAAGCCTTTTATCAAAAGGGAGAAGAGGCAGGAGAAAACAGCAAAGAAAGCATTTGTCTGTACATCCAGACAGAAGAAAGCTCAGACATTTAGCATGGGAGATTTTACAAACATCTTTTCTTATGTGTCGGCAAACCCACGAGCTTACCTCCCCCCATGGTACAATATAATAATACAAAACCGTACCGACCAAGGGAGGATAAAGTTTAAAAAGACAGACGTTTTTCCCTATGTCACTCGACTTGGAAAGTAGCTCAACAGATGCAACGTGACTTAATCATAGTAGGTTCCTAGAGGCTAAGCATGCAGGCAGGGCTTTCCCAGTTCCCCCAGTGCCTTCTAAATTTTGAGACTGGAAACACTTACAACAGAACTTAATACCTTCTGCAGCACAGGGCCGTGTATTCAGCTGTTGAGCATCACTTCTCTGCTGCTATCAATCATCAGCCTATATTGAGTCACACTACCACCAATGGCAAAAGTCAGAGAGAAAACGAGAAGTAGAGACTGATTTCACACTCTGCCAAAATGAAAGAATTTCAGCCAGACCACGAACCTATGATCGCTGATGAAGCCTGGCAAAAAGCAAACAACTTGATAACTTGACAGTTTGGCAGAATCCGATGGTATTTTCTGAAGTCTGAGCCGTGTTCACGTGGCGTAAATCATTCCTGCCCAAGTTGTCTCTCACTTAATTAGCCACTTTGCAGGAACAAGGAGTCACTGCAGAATGTGTGCTGCAGCCAGAATGTGCAACTCCATCCGTCTAAAAATAGATACAGACAAGATGAGAGGTGCAGAAAGAGCAAAACAAACTCTTCTCTCTCCCACAGAGAACCTGACCTGGGAAGACAGACTGACATACTCCCAAAGAAAAGCCTTCAATCTAAAATATCCACTTAAATCAACACGTTGTCTTCTGTAGCATATAGGTAATAGCGTTCACCTCTTTAAGCAGTGAAAACAGGGTATAACATGACACTTAATGTCTAAATACGTGCTTATCCATGAAAACTAAATCAGTAGTTACAGGCAAAAAGGAGGTAGGGTTTTACAGTCAGCTTGCTGCAATTGCAGTTGTACGCAGGCCGTTCTGGAAAACACGAAACAAAACTATTTTGCCCGGATTCAGCTATTCAGTTACGACAGGCTGTGTGTATGGGGAGGGGGAAAAGCACCAAATCACAATTTCTAACCAGTTCAAGCACAGGACTCTGCCTAAATTTAAGTCCTCCATCATACTAACTGAGTATCTAATTTGGATCAGTATGACGTACTCTGTACAACAACTTCTTTAAGATCAAGAGCAGCTAGTTGAAGTATGCTGAAGGGTTTGACACGTATGCTGAAGGGTTCGGCACACATCGCAGAGACAAGGAAGGCATTACTCGTACAATCCAATGTAAACTAAAAAGCAAATTGACAAGAGACATCTGTGACCAACTAAATAAAAAATGTCAGGTTACAAATAAGAAATAGTACTGATATTAAACATTAAATAGTAATAGAGATGCTTGAGCAAGGGAAAGTTTTAGCACTCTGACTTTTTAGCCAAACCAGATACAAGGAGAGAGGACACAACATTTATTTTAGCAAAACTAGTCAAGAGGCTTTTATCTTGCTTTCTTTGGAGCAAATCCTCCCAATAAAAACAACAGACAAGATGCTTTCACGGAGACTAGACTCATTTATCCTTCCTTGAAATGCAAGCATCAAAAAATCACCATTAAAACCTTGATGAGAATCCATGGCAACGGGCTGAGCCCCAAAGAGCACAATGCCACTCTGCTCAAAGCTGGAAAATTGAGAGCAGCACACATACGCAGCTTCTTAGCAAATACCAGGAAAGTAAGGAATAATATTGTCCAAACCTAAGCCTGTTTTTTCTCTACAAACCTTCAGGAAACTGGATTTACTTCAAGTCATTTCTTCATCTAAGAAAGAGGCTGCATTCAAAGCTCTTTCCTGTACCCCCATCATTTTATTCACTACCTGCTTTTGGCCCCAGCTCAGTGCTCTGACAACACGATCCACACAGGCAATACTTGCAGTGAATACCCATTTAAGAAAGTTTTAATGAAGACAAACATTCTAAAGGCATAAATTTCAGACTGGGCACTCAAAACCAATGTGACCTCTTCAGGAAAAGTAAATAAAAAGAATATTAAGCTGTTTAGTCTTCAAGTTGTTAGTCTAAGTTCTAATACTAAGGTTCCAAGTCTTGACTGAGCTATACCAATACAGAAAACATACATACTGTGCCTCTGGGAGTGTCACAAGTATCTATCCAAGAAGAACACAGAAACCAGCATTCTAAAACACTGATGTACTTTAGAAACTCACAGCGGTCTTATTCTTATTTCCCCAGCCTTAGCTCCTGCAGAGAGGTCAGGTAGTATCAAATCAGAGCCTGTGGCTACATTAAAAGAGATATTAAAAATTACTGTGTTATGAGGTCACATGCAAAAACAATCTCCAAAATAAAGGAGCCTGGGAAGTTTCTGTGGGTTGTTTTATAAGAAAGCTCACGAGAAAAGTTCTTTCAAGCTCATCCATCTGTGGACTTCAACCTTTGGATAAATGGGCAGAGCAATTTATCAATCCTCTAATGCCTACTACAGGTATCATCTGGATCGCCATGTGCCAAAGTTAAGCTTTTCCAGGTTGATTTACTCTTTGTTATATAAATACAAAGAAGGTAATTTGTTTATATGAAACACCACTGTTACTCATGACACTCACATGCACAAACAATTGCTTGCATGATATAACTCAGTTGATCGTAGGACAGAGATAACACAAAGCACTGTCTTCTCAATAGATGCCTCCATTTCCAGAGCTGCCAATATACCCAGGACTCAGAGAAACAGCTACACGACTGTTTGCAAAACTTTTTTGTTCATCGGCCAGTATATCTGCATCGCCTCTAAGATCTGAAGCATTCTCTTTGTCTTTGCAACTTCCCATCCCTGTTTCAATCCTTGCTGTATCATTTTATTATCCCACATGCCCAGGACTGCGAGTGATTGCTACTCATTTAGATGAAAAAGGATTTCTGCCAAGTAATTTTTAAAGAGAGTTCTTCTCTCCTTGCTACATTCTTCTAAAAAAAATAAATATCTGTAGAACATGCAAAAATAATAGCCTGCTTCTGTCAAGGAGGAACTGTAAGAAAATACATATTTCTCTTCTGAGTTGAATTTTTTAAGTTGAATATACACAATAAAATAGTACTCTTCTGCCCATTACTCCCCTGATGGGATCACAGATGGCTTGAACTCTTTAGTTGAGTCTATAGAAATCATCCAGTTATGACAACTGCTGCATTTGTTCAGTGTCTCAGCTAAAAAAAAAAAAAAATAAGAGAAGAGAGAGAGCAAGAGAGCATGAGGGGAAAGAAGCATCCTTTACAGTTCTAGTTACAGGTGCTGTGGACCTCAGCACACTACCTTACTCAGTTCCATGTCCCTCAAGGCAAAAGCAGCCCTGTCTACATTACTCTGACAGACCTTCTGGGATAGACGTTCTCTTCAAGTAAACACATCAGCTTGCTCACCTTCATTATTCCTCTAAATTTTTTCCTGATGTTTTTCTCAAATTGTCAGGTAAAATCCTGCACCAGGAAGGGAGGAAGCAGGCATTTTTTGGAAAGGACAAAAGGCAACAGGCACAAGCTGAAGTGATGAAAATTCTGGTTAGATATTAGGAAGTATGTTTCTTCATGGACAGCTCAAACAACATGAAAGGTACCCAGAGAGGCTGTGGGATCTCCATACCTGGAGATGCTCAAAACTCAACAGGACATGGCCATGAATTACCTGATCTAATGTTGAATTCAGCCCTGCTTTAAGCATGAGGTAGGATGAGATAAGTACCCGAGGTCCCTTCCAACCTAAATTATTCTATGATTCTCCAATTCTATCAAAATAAATCCACTTCCTTAAAGCCACTCCTGTGACTTTATCTCCAGATCTGCAACTAAATACACCACTATAAAAATACAATGAACTGACAACAAATTAATTGTGTAAAGATAACACCATGTAGAAATAATTTCAGCTAAACCGAAATTAAATTATTCATTTATCTTTTGACAGCCCTCAAAATGGTCTGTCTTCTTTGCTTTTTCTCTTTCAACTCCAACAAGGCAGAAGAGGTCATCTGAGAAGTCTGTATTGTTATTGTTCTCAAAATCCCAGCTCTGATTGATCTGAACTTGCCTAATCTGGCTCCGATCACAAAGAACTTGTCATATGAACAACTAAAAGGAATTCAAACCAATGTTGTAATGGTTAGAGACTGCAGTACCTGGACAATTCCTCCTAATGTGCTACTGCTTCGCTTCTATTAAACTTACTCCCTTGAGGAACTCGCATTAATAAATTCCTGTCTAGTTATAAGGAGATGGTTAACTTTTGGAGGCTGGAAAATCTACATTCAAGACTGGTCTCCATTTCTCTTCTTAAAACCTACCAGAAGTGATATGGATACAAATAATTTCTTTTATGGACTTTTCCCTTCCTTCCTCCTTACTGGCATGTACAGGAAAATAGGCTTCACTGCCTTTGGGATGAAAAAAAAAAAAAAAAAAATGAAGAGGGCCTTAGGAGACCAGAAGATATTTCCCTTCCCGAGCTTGACTTACCTTCCACGGCCAAACCAATACTACAAGTCCCTAAAAATAGTTTCTTTCATTTACAGGCAAAGGAAGTTTTCTGCTAAGACAGTCCTGCATCTCCAATGGGAGTCACCATCAGGCAGCTCCCAACACAGATTTCTTCTCAAGCAGCACTACCAACGCTCCCCACACGAAAGCAGGAGATGCAAATCTAAGGGACACCTTCCTTATAGTAACCTACTCCTTCACGAGGCACCACAGTGCAACCTTCCCCCCAGGACTTAGTTTGTACCGTCACTTCAGGGTGTTGAAAATACTCCTTTCCCAATCACGTTTACACACTCCTTCACCCATGCAGGGTTGAAGGCTACAAACTAACTATACTGGAAACTAGTCATGATGGGAAGGAATGGCCTCTCGGCTCTGCAGCTTTAGGTACGATAAGGAGGGAGCGTTCCCTCCCTGCAATCACATACGCTTACTCAGCAGGTGACATAACTGGAGAAACACAAAAGCAAAGCAAGGAGAAAATGATTTCCAAATAGTGTTTGGTTTGTTTTGGTTTTTGTTGTTTGTTTTGTTTTTTTAACTTGGAAATCTCTTTAAAGCTGGCACTGACATAAATAAGGACCTGTAGCTTTTCAAAAAGCATTTCAGTTGTGCATATAACTAAAACCATAGGGAAGATTGAGAGCACCAAAGAAAAAGAATAGGATATACAGGAAGCCGTACCAAGGCATAGCTTCCCATTGATGTCAAAACAACAGCACAAAAGACCGTAACAATGACTTATGGGGGGGAAGGAGGAAAATAACAGTCGTCTTCATCAAAACTCTACTTAGAAAACTCCAGAAAGTTGCTATACCTATTAAAATCAGACATAGGAACCCAAACCCTTGAATTTACTTCCAAAAATACTTTCAGTACAGGAGCAGCAGATTTAGGAATATCAAACTATGCTACCAGCTGAAAACCAGCTGAAAACCAGCTATATCTTCTAGACACAAAGTCATCTTCTGGTCCCTGACAAACTCTGTAGATCTCCTTAGATTTAAGGTACACTTTTAATTAAACAAGTATGTTATTCTCCACCTGCTACTTTCTTTTTTTAGATACATCTTTCTCCCATCTCAATTTACCATTAATCACAAGTGTAAGAAATGATTGTAATTATCCAAAAGAATTGATTTTTTTTACTTAGTCTTTTCCCGGGGACACACCACAACACTACTAGTCATCTGAGGAGAAACAAAAAGAAAAAAAAAAAAAGAGAAAAAAAAAAAAGACATGCAGTTTCCCTACAAACCCCTGAAGCATTTGGGAATGTTTTGAGAAACAGGAAGTTCATGTTTATACATGAAAGCAAATGACCACATCCCCTTGGATAGTGAATCTTAGCTGTGGGCACAAATGTTGTTTGCTGAGCTGGCCAGGGGTGACGCTGGGCCTGAGAAAATGAGCACACCAGCAACCATCGTACTGGGAAGTACAGTGCAGATGCTCCTGCTGCTCTCTCTCCATGCCATTACTGAGCTTCATACTATCCAGGTTTTATTTCTTATCAGTGATTTTGAACTTTCCCATGTGATAGAGGAGAGCAGCCAGTCCCCAAAGAGCAACCAAGCAGCTTTTCAGATACTTCACACAGACTGAAAACAAGAACAGACGATCAGCAACAGAGCTCAGAACTGAGCTGTTCTCTAGTTTGATGACTGTAAAACGATATAAGCAATTTATTTTTGTAATGCAATGTAGTTACTAATTTCCTAACTTGCAAAGCTATAAACATCAGAGATGGCGCTGTCATTACCAACCTTAACTTTGAGCCTTCTGTTGCACGCAGGCTATTCTGCACGGACTTACATCCCATAGATTAGATCCAAGTGAATCCTTTTCAGTGAAGAGCAGCCTGCCACAAATGTGGTTTTTATCATCACAAAACTATTTGAAAATCTGTGTTGAACACGGTCCAAGACTTTGGCCAGGGGAAACAAAACCAGAGTGAAAGCAGCAGGTGACGTTACCTGGCTGTTTAGTGGCCACCATCCTTACGCAGGTTGTGGAAGACTTGAATTTCGTGTCTTTTTTGGCCCAAAACAGCAGAAGAATGGCTTAGCTATGTGCCTAGAGGGTTTCCCAGATGGGAAGATCAACACTTCTGTAGATGCGTAATTAAGCACTGCATAATGAAACAGTTGCTACCACTGGGAGGGAAGCCCACATGCCCCAGCGAGTAGGCGGCAGCATCCTTTGCTGTAGTAGGTAAGTAAGCCCTGCCACACAGGGTGCTCCAGCAGCAGGGACTGAGGGACACGCACGGTAACAAGTTCACCTGAAAAGTAGGACTTTGATTCCCGTCCCTGCCTGAAGTCAGGCCATTACGAGACTTGCACCTCCAGAGGAACAGTCGGTCAGTCGTGAAGGAGCCCACTCCTCTGGCTGCAACCGCTTTGTTTTCTACCAAGAAGATAAGTATCCTGTAGAAAGAAGTTGGGCCCAGAGTATAAAACTCAATTTCATAAATATTAGGTCTGTATTTTTCGATAAACCCTTTCTATCTCCGTTCAAGTAACATTAAAATAATAATACAAGAACTTCTTGTTCAACAAATTACATCATTGGACGAGTAAGGAAAAACAGCCCCCACTGATGAATGGGAGAAGGTAAATACGCTGTGACTGCCTCCAAATTTTATGGTGTCCCCATAAACATGATGCACAACAGTAATAAAGTCAGACTAATATGATATGAAAAGGACAGTTACAACAATACAAAGTGGTCAATCATGTACCTGGCCTGACAATTTTATTACTGCAAGGGGTCATTATTACACCGGGACGTTTTGGCTCACATAAGATATTTCAAGGGAAAAAGATGATTACAGGACAAGGTACATTACTAACACAATAATTACATCCCACAGTTGTATTTCACCAAAAGGAAAAGACAATAACATGTCATAAGCCAGAGCGACTTCTAAACCTTTTTTCTGAATCACAATGAGCCTTTTGACATAATATTACGGGAAGCCTTTTTTTTCCTCCTAATTCCCCGTCACAAAATTTGACTCTACTTAACAAAAGTACCTATGCAGACAATGATACCTTTATTTGCCTGGAATGAAAAGAGTTTTTCTGTGATCCTTTTCTTATAGATAATCGTTTGCGTGCTTACATAGCTTAGACAACTCATTGCCCAGTTTTTAAACTGTTTATTATTCTCCCAATCTGTTATGCACTGTTACTTTTCACTACAACACTTTCAAGGTGGAAAAAAAACAGAACTTCAGAACTAGATGAAGAAGAAACCCAGAACCCATACGAAGATCCTCTGTCGTAGATCTCCAAAATCTTTCCTTCTCACAAGAGTCCACTCCTCCCATCCCTCCCTCTCCCATCACGTGATTTCAAGTTTTCTGAAGTTTTCTCTGAGTGAACACACATTATGGCAAAAAAATTATCTTCTGACTTTTCCTACTATGTTTTCCTGATTACTTCAATGATCACTGGACCAAAAAGACAGAAGTCTTTTTCTCCTGATTCCCAAGACATTCTTACAATACAGTTTTATCCTAAACCAGGGGACCATATGTTTATACACAGCTGCATACCACCAAAGGGGAATAAAAGGTTTGCATCCTCCTGACAAGCATCTCAAAATGAACAGCACCTATTTACCATACAGCTGTGCCAAATTAGCACTGTATACTGCTATAGACAAGGAAGGAGGAAAGAGGAGAAAGGAGTAAGCAAGGAAGACTGAAATTCATCATAGAATCATTTACTTGAAGTCAATAGTGATTTCAGAATGAATTTGATCCTCTAAGTGCTTATCACTCCTCCAGGCGCACAATAACTTTTTTTTCTTGAGAAAAAAGTACAGACACCTATATTTCAGCGTGACAAACCACAAACACACAAGTAAATTCTCAAAGCCTCTGCAGCCATCTCTGAAGCGGTCCGAGCTTTGTCTCAAGCAACCAAAGGCAGCAAATATTCCCTGCGTAGTGCCTTCTAGAGGGATAATATCTCCAGGTACATAAGCACACACCCTCACCCAGTATTTCCCATACCAGATTTCCATACAATGATATTCTGCATATGTTCTGAGAAGTTACTGTTTCATTAAAAATGTGGAAAAAACCACATTTTATTAGTATTTTTATAGCTTTGTCTCTAATACAGAAAGATAAAGTGGTGTAAAGATAACAGGCCTGTGAAAAAGTTACACTGGTTGGTTAAAAAAAAAAAAAAAGATGGCTGTGTATAATGGTATGAATGTAAAAATATATTGAGGCTATATCAGATGAGGTTTATGATGTATCTCTGAAAATAGCCTTTTTTTGGCCCTGTTCCCGCAAGCCATTTCGAGTGCGCTTAGCTTTCACGTGCATACCATAGCTTATCTTATTCCATAAGCATCACAGAGGGTGCCCTCCTCCAAAAAAACTCCAAGACACCTATTATGGGCTGCAAGGCCATAGGACAGACATTCTCCTGGCTGAACTCTTCTTATTGGAGACACCTGCACTGCGAAATCTTTCAGTGCCTTGGAGTCACCTCATTGCACCTTACTATGGCAGCAGGCCCAGCCGCAGCTCGGTCATCCTGGTCTCTCTGGGACCATCAATAACCTCAAGCCAAGCAGAACCATGCGGGTCAGGGCTAGCTGGCACACACTGCCCACTTTCTAGAGACTTTGCGGGCTTTCCACTATGCACTGATACCCCATATACTATATGGATGTACGACAGGGACAACCCTAGCTGTCTCTGCCTAGCACTCCTCTCCCCAGGGTGGCATCCGAAGACCACTGAAGCAGAGCTTGAGTGTTCCTCAACACAGAGGCAAGTGGGGTGATTGGCAGAGCCAGAAACAAGTATGCAGCTGGGAGCAGGCAAACCCGACACACAGGCCCATCTTCCAGGTGCGTGGACATCCCATTCTAGATCGCATGGTTCCGGGTGGGAAGTTATGCGCCTTGAATCCAGTGGTCCCTCTAGTATTGAACCTAACGTAAGCCCACGCAAATGAAAACATAAACAAGTCAAAAGAATGACCAGCTACAGATGAAATGGTTGAAACCCTCTTTCAAGTACAGCTCTAGAGATGGATAGATTTGGTGATTTGCTACATTTGTGCCAAGTGTGTTTAATTGTGTTCTCCTAGAACGACAAATGCTCAACTCTTTTAGTTCAACAGGAATCAATTACAAAAATTCTGATGATTTCAAGGGCTGAAATTTTCACCATATGAAATTAAACTACTTGGAGTCTGTACTCAAGAAGACTCTTCCTACAACTCCTCATTGGCTCGCTTAATTGCTTGGATGAGTAAAAACCATCAGATTTTAGTACATTAGCTCTGCCAAGTTCTGACAAGAATCTTCTGTCCTGTTACTATACGAAGGACATGAAGGTACTGGCCACTTCCTTGGAGACGCACAGGATTTCATAGCAGGAGAACAGAAAATTAAGCAAAAAGGAAAAATATTGCTGTGCTAAGATACTTCTGGACATGAATGAAAAATCCTCCCTTGAACTAAGCATACACTGTTTCAATACCTAAACATGTAATTATTTACAGCATTAGGAGCAATACAGCAATGCTTCCGATTTTTAAAGTCTGTCGAGGATGTTTCTGACTTTACAAACTGTGAAAGGAATACGCAAAGATAACAAGAGTGAACAAAGGACATTCTGGTAGACTCAATGTCCACAGATTCCTGGCAGTGAGCCCTGTTTCCCCTAAATAAAGCAAACAGCTGGATGCAAACTATAATCGTACAGATCTCTATAACAAATATTTCAGAACCAGGCTCCACAGCCTACACACAGCTGAAGGCAGTGTCTCTAAAAGTGCCACAACCCTCTAAACTCAGCGACGGAGAGAGGCCTTGAAACAATGTAAAATAAATTATATCTAGAAAATGTTTCATTATGCCATGCCTAGTACCTCCAAGTTTATTCTCCCTCACAGACACAAGAATGTGCAGCAATAAAACTGAGTCAAAATTGATAAAGTCTTCTCTTTTCATACTTTTAAAATATTCAGATAAATTGCAAGCAAATTTACCACCTTCAGCAGTTTTCTATATATTCCCCTTTAGTGGAAATCTTCTAATCACAACATGTAGATCAACTTACTTTTAAGTTCATTTAAAAAATGGCACAGAGTCTCTATAAAAGCATCAGTCAAAGCGACAACACGCATCTTTTAATTAACTGGTATATCATAAAGCAAAAGGCTGTTATCACTTTGCGAGCATCAAAACACATTCCTGCAGGGCAAAATTCAGCCTCCGAGTATACGAGAGAACTGCCTTCAATTGTTTTATGTTTCTGAAACAGTTAGATGAGCCTTCAGTTAAAATTCCGTCAGGAAAGCCTCCGTGCTATCCCAGAGCATACACTGAAGGATTATTTCGTGTCTTCCAGTCTAATGGGCACAGCGTTGACTTCTCAGTCGTGTCTTTATTATGTGCTGGCAGTGAAACATGAAGACATACCATTGTTAATTTTATTTTGTGCCTAAAGAGGGCAGATTTTTCTTACCATGAAAACAACCACTTCAGCATTGCCCATGATGTTCTAACGCTGGGCAGCAAAATGTTTGGGTATTTTTCGGTGAACCCTAGGTATATGCTGCTGGAAGAAAGAATTGAGTGACTCAGATCTTACTGTAAAGCTGATGGAGGAACTCACATTCAATTGGAGCTGCAGCAATTCATTATAAAAAGAATTCGTTTCTCCAAGGAGCAGTATGTATTTGTTAACTAAGAAGCATCTGATATGAAACATCACTGCAAGGAAAAGGGAGACAGACGTAGTTGCCGTCATCTTACCTTTTTTCCTACATTAAACAGATTAAATTAGTTATACCTAATTTGCAGCGCTTTATCTTAAGCAATCAACTCCACAAATAGATGAGGTCAGCAGGGTCTTTATTTGGGTTTCTTTGTTCCATGCTGGCAAAGCACAACCGTCATAAACCCAGCTTAAGCTTCAATGGCTGCTTTATGCTGCCCAAGTGATAAAAATCACTTAGAGCTTACCAGTCAATATGCACCTCAATTTATTAGAAGGCAATTTATTCTAGTTGCTAACGTAAGTGACTGGAAAAATCTTTAGTTGGTTTCCTCCTGCGTATCAGCTTCCCCACTAAAAACAATTTTGTCCACACATTGTTGCAAAGTCTATTTCTAATTTTATATTTGTCTGAAAAACTTTGAGAAATCTTTGTGGGGAAACTACAGTAAACTGGATTTATTTGCTCAAGATGGTGAATTATCTTTTTTTGTGCAAAGATTTTTACTTTGTGTTAATTTTGAACATGACCTTTGGTTTACGCTACAATCAGCGCATTGAAATAAGACCGCCAGGTTGTGAACTCACCTTGAAAATTAGCTTAGTGGTGAGTGATGGTTGTGCTGAAGCCACTTGCCAAGATGCACTGGGGCACATCAGAGCGGGGTAGTTGTGGGTCAGCCAGAAAGGACTGGCAATGCCCAATGAATCCTGAAAGCACCAGTTTTCTTTGCGTAAATTGAAAGGCACCTTACCAGAAGGGATCTTACAGCAGCAAGGACTCTTGATAGGACAGAGCATGATCTCTCCAAGGAGATGTAGCTTTAGAGACATACAAACTGAAAAAAATGTGGTATCCCATGTGTGGGATCTTATCTTGGAAGTGTTCAAGAACATCACTAACGAGAAAAATCAGTTCACCAGTTATTACTCCAAAAGGGCTCAAAAATACACAGGGTTCAAATTTGAATACATTGAAACAAAGAGACAACTTTTCCAGTAAGAAGATGAAGCCATGTTGCAATAGATGGTTATATATTGATGAAAAGCGAAGCACTGCCGTCATCTCTTTTGCTATTTTCCAGAGAAACCATCATGCAAAATTTCTAACTAGAAGCAGTTGAGGAATGAACTCACTTAAATATGTTGGGCCAGAAAGATGTTGCAAAATCTAACACGGATGACTAACATATAACATAAAAATGCCTATTTTTCCATTGTTAGTTTATGAATTAACTTCACAATTTCATATAATTTCATATAAATCCATTTTGTTATGACATTCTGAATATATATATTTAAAAAAAAAAAAAACCCGAAACAATGTAGCAGAGGCACATTTCTGCATATAGTCTCCGTCAAAGTCACATTCATTTATGAACTGTTACTCAAAAATTCTGGAACCCTAAAATATTGTCCAAAAAATATTTGGTTTTCAGTTTGTAAAGGAAAGAGGAAACATGGAATTTCATCAGGATTAATACTTAGGAATATTCCACCTCAATTACTTGTGCAAATTAGGATATTTTTCCTATATTTAAGAGATTTGCCTTCACACAAATTTCATCATAAATCTATCAGAATGTGTAAATCCAGTATCCGTAAAATATCTGAATATCATTCTAAAAATGAGTTTACATTTGAAAGCTCAGAGAACAGCATCTTTTATTCAAATTCTTCAGAAAATTGCAAGTTAGAAATTAATCAGGAGCTACAGTCACCAGAAATAGTTGCACAATGTGCAAACAGCTACGTTGCCTGCTTCAACGTTGCTGCACAAATATTAACGTTTAGCCTGTTGCACAGCCACTATAAATAGGGAAAAATAAAATATATAGTTTTGAATAACTATGGCCTTTCATATCTTTTTCAGATCACCACCATCCAGACATTTTTAAAACCAAAATCAATAAAGCCGGATTCTAGTACACCTTCCCTCTCTCTCATAGCTAAAATTATAAGTCTCAAACACGAAGTGAGCTCAAAATACACCGACACAAATCAATACGGGTGCCACTAGAGCACAGATAACTTCTCTGAGAGGCAGCACAACTTATACCAGGGAGAGCCCCAACAGAGGAAGGCGGTGGGGCCCGTAGCAAAGGCAGAGCAATCCTGGGAGAAGGCTTTAGCCTCAGCAAGTTGGAAAAGATATGGATTCACCCTCTCCATTTCACACTTTTTCCCAGCAGAGCTCCAGTGCAAATTAAATCTGCGGTTTGTGTGGCAGTGGGAGAAGATCGAAGTAATTTAGTAGAAGAAATCCCCCCAAACCTCCTTTCGGATATGAATCCCAGACAGATCAATTTCACTTGTTCCTTGCAAGTGCAAAATGCAAACTCCTGTCTAATCGCCGCAAACATTAAAAATGCTGCAAAATCAACTATTTCAGGAAATAACGAGCTTCAAGCCCGAATACATACCCCTTGGATTCAGGAAAACAGCCTGGCCACCTGGAAAAGTGCCAGGCACAGCGGCATCAGACAGACAAAGCATTACAAAGAGTCCGTTAAAAATCTCTCCTTGCAGCTTTCACAGCGTATCGGGTCTCTTTATCAGTGGCCGAACAATAGCTTCGCACACCTCGGCTTTTATTGTGCTCTTCTCAGACATGCCTTTCCGCTACACGAGCTTTCAGACAGTTTCTAGGTAGAACAACTGAATGGCTGAATCATAAAAAGACTCTGAAACAGGGATAACTGTCTAAGTTTCCTCTGACTCAGGGTGTCTGACAAAATCTCAGGTATATATGAACGCTTTTACCGATAGGAGTGATGTGGCACTGCGGGGCTCGGCCCCGAGATGCAGTGCTTCTCCAACCCCGCTTTGGAGGTTCCCTTCTTGGCAGGTCGATAACTTCAGTCACCACCTCTGTTATGGGGTGACATCATGATTCTCCAAACGAAGACAGCAAAAGCCTCTGTTAAGTTTCTCGCACACGTCCAATCATACCGTAACAGGAGTTGGACAAGTGGGAGCAGCCAGGCCTTCCTCAATTTTTATGCCACACACATCTCAAATGGTGGCAGAGAGAGATTTGGAATAGCTATTTTCCACCAAAAGTTGCTCAGTCAATGTGGTGGGTCGCTCTAATAACATCTCCTCAAAACTGTTCTATATCCTATTACGGCCCAAGCTGCACCTCCTGCTTTTATCGATGCCTTTTAGGAGGTTGGCTGAGGGGTGAGCGCTCGAAGGCACTCACTAGCAATCTGCCATTTACCAAACCAGCTGAGAGCATCTCCGTAGCCACACTAGCGCAGCTCCACCTTCACGGCACAGGGGGGGGGTTGGAAGGCCAAACCAGGGTAGGGAGACACTATCAAGGGTGTTGTTCCCCCTGCAGTGTCGTTCTGCTTTCTAGGGGACTGCGAAGAACAATCAGGAGAGCAGAGTTTTTCACTGGTGGCATATAAATAAATAATTGGGCAATGACTGACAAGGCACAAGAAGTGCGGGTAAGAGAAAAAACACATTTTGTGAATAGGAGACTTCAACAGCCAGTTATTATCACCAAGTCCGATGTAAATGGTCTTCCCTGCTTTCTCCTGGTCTTTTCATTTCCAGGTAATCCTCTGTTACGTGGTCATGTGAGAGGGGGCTGCAATTATGGGGAAAAAGTAACTTTTGCTTCCCTGTAAGGGGGTTCAGGGGAGCCTTAGAACTGCTTAATTTCCATATGCCTCCTGGAACAGCCCGTTAACGCATTACCAAGGGGACTGTAGTTGTGTATAACATGCAGTCATCTTCTCCCAAATTCATCTCAGTGTGAACTGGACACGGCAACAAGTATCGTTCAGAAAGAAACAAGGAACTGGAAGGAAGGAAGGATGAATGTTAATGCTATTCAGGAAAGAGTTTGTGGCCCTTCTCCCGGTTCTGGTCAACTTTTTGCCTTCTTTTGTCCCCTCTTCCTTCCCACTTACTGCTTTTGTGAAGAGAGACACATTTTCAGGAGGGATTTGAATGATGCAGGGTGGTTGACCACAAGTTTGCAGAAAGGTGCCCACGTTCAGAAGGTAGTTCTTGGTGAGGCAGGAAAGAGGAATATAGGGAAGAGACTAAAGGAGGAGCGGAGAACACCACCACTGGCACAAGGGATAGGAAATGACATAGGCAAATGGAAAAAGCTGTGATTGAAATAAAAGGCAAGTATGAAAATTTTGATGCCGGTGTTTTGGCTAGAGCATACCTTAGCTGGGTTAATAACATGGAAAAATAGAGATGGAATAGCTGGGACAGGAAATCTTTGGATCCCAGTTAAGAAATTTGACTGAAAAGAGAGAATGTAAATTTAGACATTTTATTCAGCATGTTGTGATAATCTGGAGTGCACATTACATCCTGTACCGGTAAATAAAAAAGCCCACTTTTGCCATTTGTCACTGCACAGCTTGTGTCAAGACAGCTGAACTCCTAATATCCCAAACAACACAGGCACATCCAGTCTGGCTGCTGGGACCACCCTCTGGGCTATGCTAACTCTCGGGACCAAAACTAAGCGAGGGTCCCTGCTAACATTTGAGTAGCACAGAGGATTGTGAAGCCTGGCACTGGTTAATTTCCCGCATGACCTAGATGTGAGAAAAGAAGGAAACGCTGGAGATGAAGACAATTTGATCATTTGCCTTGATCGTGAAGACAGTGGTGGTAACATAAAACAGCACAGACAAGGATATAATAGAAAGAGCTTGGGCAGAGAGATCATGAACTCTGATTTGGGACTGGCAAACTTGAAAAAATAGTAAATACATCTGAACGCAAACAGCCCAGAATAAAGCCTTGCCTAATCGTCCTTCAGTCTCCTCTCTCCACAAAATTTTGAACATCAGGGGCTAAGACTTAGCTGAGGTCATCTAGTCTGGTATCATCAAAACCAGATGATGTCTTGAAAACTCATCTGTTAGAAATCTGTTTTCTTCAAAGCAAGAAAAAAACTTCACAGTGTTTTATGAACAACAGACTAGTGATCTTACTGGTCTATTGTTCAAGTACTTTTCATATTTCACTGTTTCAATGACATCAGAATGTAATAGACACAAAAATGTGTGTATTCTGCAAATTTTGCATCTTTCTGCACTTTTTGCTGCTCCCCTCAGATCCAGGCTTTGATATGAAAAAATAAAATACAATCCTTGTGTTTATATGTATTTACATTACAAAGAACCTTCACAGTAAAAAGCATTGCCCTTTTTTAAACTTAGTCATAGATACCTTCTTGGAGCAAAAAAAAAAAAGGGGGTTGTATTCCTCCCCTCTACTCATATCAATGATGTTTTAATTTCAAAGATTAGTAGAGACTTTGTAAAGGATATCATGCTAAAACTTAGAATTATCTGTTAGAGGGTCACCTTCATTATAGAAAAAGATTTATTTTTACCAGGGAAGAGAAAAATAAAGACTAATCAATATAGTTGCCTCTGAAAAAGTCTAGTCAAACTACTTAATTTGCAATTCAGGCATATATACACATTAACAACAGTAATTAATAATACATTCCTGCATCTAGCATAAAATACCTTCAGTTCCTTGTATCCTAGGGACCGACTGGAAAACAAAACAAAAAACCAAAACAAACAACAAAAAAAAAAAAACCAAAAAAACACCTAACTGGGCTTAAGAAAAGCCTTTCCGAACACTACATACAAGTTATAAACTTAATTGCGCACAGATGGATTCATTTGGTCTCTCCATCATTTTGGACAGTATTTAACCACTGCTGATCATGTATTAAAAAGAAAGAGCTGATTATTATGATAAAAATAAAAAGAGGAAAGAACGTATTTTTTCCTTTAAAAAGCTTGGTTGTAAATAAGTGATTTTAAGAAACAACAAGCAGGAATGTGCAGTTTGCTGACTATGCTTATGCATGGGTTAAACCTCTGCCATGTTTTCAGCCTGCACTATAAGAAGCATCCCTAATTGATGGAATTAAGAGGTTTGCCTCCATTTACCCTCCAAAACGTCTTCGACTTTGCCCACACAAAGCAAAAGACACATTTGGAAAAGAACAGTCAGGTTTTGAAAGACAACACAAGTGAAACTGCAGCAAAAAAAAAAAAAAAGGTGGTCTTCACTCAGAGGTGGGTTAAGCCTGGTCCCTAACGGGAATCCAAGATCCTGTAACGCTAACAGCTCAGGAAGAGCTCTGACGAGCTATTTTCCATCTTTGAATTAAAAAGACAGATTTGCCAGATTCAGGCGAGTAGCAGGCAACTCTGAAGTCCCATGGTCAATAGCTCAATTAAATAAAAGACTACCAGGCAATATGTATTGTTTCTGCCAAGAAATGGGTTTTTAAGAGCTGTTTGTACCAAATGCCCCTGAAGCTCACCCAGTGTGCCGTTTCAATCAAGTCAGGAAACTCTTATTGTAAGAAGCACATCTATGCAATATGATTTTGCTCAGCTTGTGCTTCCACAAAGCAACGGGTTCTGCTTCTGAATATAGTTTGGATATGTCTTATGCTTCTTACACTTTATTATAAAAGCATGAATTCCACCCTTTTCAAGTGATGATACAGCCAGATTCCTCACCACGGGTTACCTACATGAACACATCCTTGACAACAAAAACATTCTCACCAAAACCAAATGTAAAAAAACTACCAAAATCAATTGCACGTGAAACTATGTTGTTTTTTTCAGAGTATGTTGCAAAGTCAACAGTTTTTATGAAGCTCCAATGGTTGATGACTCACCTGTGTCTCTTTCCTCACTGCAGAAGCGAGGGTCTGTGACACCGCTCTGTGTGCCCCAGGTGAATTTTCAAGCTCCCCACCCCTGACCCACCACACCTTGAAATGTCATATCCAAGAGCTATGTAAGGTATTGTCAGATATTTGACTCGGAAATATCCGCAAACAAGTAGGAAAGAGGATGGTATAAAGTCACTTTGCTCTATAACCACACGTAACAGAGTCTCACCATTTTAATACATTTTGTTACAGAAGCAACTTCAATAATAAGAAAAGCAGTACGAAAAGGGGAGAGCAGGAGTGAATCTTTCCTGCTTTCAGCGCTTAGAAATCCAGGAAAAGGGAGAAGGGAAGGAAACACAAACAGTGCACATCCACACTGCCCAAGCTCAAGATGCTGGCGGCAAGCCAGCACAATTTTTTAAAGCTTCACTCAGTTTATGTTCATCCCTTTATATTCATCTCTTCCACCTAACTTTCTCCCTGGAGACTTTACCCCAACACCTCTTATCCCAGAAATGGTCATGGACGCAATGCTGTTGGGCACTTGGAAGGTGAAAAGTAATACAGAAACAATGCTCCAACAAAACGTACCCATTTCCTTAGTACCTGTATTCTCTATTGACAATAATAAGGACATAAAATTTTCAGTGCATAGGTAAACCTTTGTCTTTTTCCGACTTCTCTGCAAAATACACGCCTCCTGATAAAAACAAAGCAGCTACTAGGCAGCACCTCGCTCCACACACGCTGGCCACAGATAGCTTTAAATAACTCGTGATTGATTACTGCACTGAATAACCAAAAAAAGCTAAGGCTGTGAGCACAGCCCTTAGTAACACTCAAGGCTGAGCGTTACAGCTTACCTCTGCTTAGAAGGAAGGACAGATGAAGATTAACGAAGGATTCAGATAACAGCACAAACAGTTCTGTAGGAAGTTCTGTAACACAAGCCTGTTATTTTCGGGATTGTAAGAGCATCTTCTGGAGGACATCCGATTGCTATCCGAAGTCCTGTACTTTATTTTTTACAAAATGGTTGCTGTCCAAAGCCCTGTACTTTTTATTTTTACAAAATGATGTAATCGGAATCATATACTTGTAGCACAGACACCATTTCACTTTTACAATACAACAAAGCAAAACTGATGTGTATTGATCTGTCCATACAACTCTAATAAAGCAGAACTCCTTATACAGTGTGATTTCTCTTCTGATTGTGTTACTCCACCTTATTACTTGTATGCCACAGATATAATATTTTACTCATTCAGTGACATTAACAGCAACTGTACTGATATGGAGCACTGCGCTTATGCTGTTAATATGGGCCTGACATCCAGCAGTTTTATTTTGAAGACATTTTCAATTGTTTCACTGAAACTGCTGAATGCCAGCCAAATCATATGTCTCTTATCTAAATAGACTTCAGATTATCAGCTCAAGAAACAGATTTTTCCAAGAACTTGAATTCATTTACCCATTAAAATACTTTTTTATTCTTTTGAAAACAAGTCCCCAAACGTATGTGTGCAACCACCTTCTCGGTGATACATTAAACAGCTCATGCGAGCACTAGCTGTAATGTAATGTAACGCAAAACACCAGGAGCCAAAATGATACAAAACGGCCTATGTCAGTACTATACCTAAAGCCAAAAGTACTGCTCAGTACACAATGTAAAGAACAGCAAAGAAACATGTATCAGGATAGAAAAACTTTCCAGACAGAGATGATGGGAACAGCAGTCCGTCCCCAGCTTTCAGCAAGCTTTTTGCAGGGACATCCTATGGAAACTGCTTTGGGGGTCTGGGGAGGGCCAGGGATGGGCAGAGAGCGGGAAGGGTTCAAGGGCTCCAGGATGAGGCAGAGCACCTCTGATAATGTCAAGGGGTGAGCTGCTGGCCCTGCCAGAGAGGACAGAAGAGAGTGCTCATCTGCAGATGAGAGCAGGATACAGCTCTCATCGTTCCAGAAGGGGCAGACTGCTCCCATGCTGGCACAAGGAAGACCAGGAGCTGTGAGGCGATGGCTCATACAAGGAAAAGTAATCGTTAGCAGCAGCACGAGTGGCAACATACCTGTGGTCATTCCACATTTCAGCAGTCAGGATTTATTTTTTCCTGTAGATGCAGACCTCGAGCTCCAAAGCCTTTGAAGACACTTCTCCCTTCAAACAGTCACAAACTTCCTCCTGTTGAAAAAGAAACAACCTGGATGAACCACATGCAGAGTGTTTCCTCTTCTTCTGAGCTTGCCTATGTAGTGGACTGACCGCGACCAGCTGTCAGATACCCACCCAGCCGCTCTCTCACTCCCCCCCTCTTCAAGACAGAAAATAACAAGGAAAAGCTTGTAGGTGGAGATAAAGACAGGGAGATCACTTACCAATCACTGTCATGGGCAAAACTGACTCAACTTGGTGAAACTTAATTCAACTTAGTGCCAATTAAAATAGTTTTAGATGGTGAGACACAGAGACAAATATTAACACGCACCCACCCCTTCTCCCCAGGCTGAACTTCACTCCTCCACTTCTGACTCCTCTCCTCACCAAGTGGCACACGGAATGGGGGTGATGGTCAGTCCGTAACAGCCCATCTCTGCTGTTCCTTCCTTCCCACACCTTCCCCTGCCCCACCACAATCTCCCCGCAGGCTGCAGGGAAGTCCCTTCTCCAGTACCTGGAGTGCCTCCTCCTTCTCTCCCCCACCTCAGTTCTGACAGGGCCGTTCCTCACTCCTCACATTTCCATCATTTTTCCCCTTTCTTACATCTGTTTCCTCAAGATGCCACTATTGAGGCTGGGCCATGCCCGGCTGTGGGGCTGTTGGAACCTCCTCAGAACAGGCCATGCCCGCCCTGGGGCAGCTCCAGCCTCTCCTCACAGAGACCCCTCAGCCCCGCTGCCTTGTTCAGTCCACGGTTTCATCTACGAGCACACCCCACGCAGGGCAAAAACACCCCCAGACCCCACCTAGGCCTCCTCCGCTGCTGTGCGGCCCTGAACCGCACACACCTCGCTGCCCCCGGGATGGCAGGGAGCCAGTGAGGGCCTGACAAACTTTCCACAACAGAAGCTGTTTGGCATCAATAACTCTACCCGTAATGTCCCCGCTTATCCCCTCGAGTCACCAAATATTAGCAAAAGCCAGATGACTGCTGGAAATAAGGCAGAGTGAGATAACAAATTATACATGCAGCTGTTCGTTGACTCATTAAAAGCTACACCTACAGCTAGACAAGGAAGACATTGCTTTAGTTCATAAAAGCAGAAGATGAAGACGTTTCCCAAACTTTGACAAGGGCTGACAGTCGCCATGCGTATCTTGGCTCCATCGCAACGAGGAGGTTGTGGGAAGGCACCAGTCTGTTTTCTGCCTCCATTCTTCTGTCAGGTATTTCACCAGATGACACAACGAATCATCTTTAAATTCAAGATTTCCCTTTTTAATTGAACTCTAAAATTGCATTAGTCTGCATTTATGCTATCATTAACAATAAATCTGTGGGGGTTTTCTTCCCCATAGAAAGCCAAAGCTGCTCATCCAAAAATAGCTACTGCCCTTTAGCCCAATAGGTTTTATGGGTATATTTTTCACATTATCATCTCATGCTTTTAGCCTCAGTAATTAGATACAAACTGGCATGTAAATTGCTAGGAGCAGGTTCCCCTCAGTTATCTCATTTATAGCATGATAAAATTTTTACTTCCAGGAAAGTCAAAGCCAATGATGGATAAACAGTTTGCAACGCACCAAGCGATGGCTGACAACAGTGCGATGCTCCAGCTGTGCGAGCCAGGATCAGCCCTGTAAAATCAGGCTGTTCCACACCCAGATGTCCATCGGCGTTGTCAAAACTCATCCTGGGGGTTGCTTGCTCTGACAAAACTCTTTCTGGTGGGTGCCTCTGCCCCGTGCCTACCCCGCATCCCCTCTCTGAAGCACCGACGCAAAGACAAAACCTCTTTCTCACTTTACTGATGTGGGTTTTTTCTGGTTAATGAACCCTAACACCTCTATAATCCTGCACCACAGCAAGGCTTTGTATCTGCAGAGCTCTGCCCTACAACCACATTGCAGCTTCCTCCTCGCCTAAGCTCAGGTTTCAGATATTCAGTGCCCTGAACTGCGTGTACGGGGTTGCCACGGGAGTTAAGAAAAGAAGAAAGAGCATTTCATCACCCAAAGCACAAGCTTTTACAATTCGATTAATTCTGAGCTGCACGACATACTATGCAATCACCACGGAAAAACCACAATTGTCCACGTTAGATCAGTGAACCAAAAAAAGACATTCTTAGTGATGACAAACACCCACATTTTATTCTATTCTTTCTGTTTGATGTTGCTAAATATACATTTTAAATAATGATGGCCCTTTCGGTTGTCCAGAAGGCAACAATATTCTCCGAGCTGCTGAAAATTAGGCCACGGTTCATTCCTGGGTCAATGTCCATTGCTAATAGGAATAATTTTATACCAGCACAGCTTTGATTTTAGCCAGAATGAAAGCTCCACATAGACACGGCTCAAGGCAGTTTTTCTACTGTGTATCTGTCCTCACTTGGAAATAGGGTGTTATCTCCAGGAAGCTGGGCTGGCAGAGAATTACCTGTCCTTTCTCCTGAGTGTTGACAAGATGTATGTAAGCAGGAATAAGAAATTCAGGAGCTGTGAGCGTTAATCACCCAAAAGGCCTATCAAAGTTTCAGCACGCGGGATGACATTGTGCTTCCCCGAATTTCGTTTTCTTAGCATTAGAGGACTGGTTTTCCTTTCAGGTCACACTTACAACTGGTTTGTGTAGCCGCTGTAGCAATTACCACAAATGACAGCCCGGCCCCAGGAAAAGGGCAGAGACACTGCAGAGTTAAGCAAAAGGAGCCTTAGAGAAAATATGGACTGTGGTGGTGATCTCCCAGTGACTGCTGCAAAGACAGCTCTCTACTTGTACGTGTACCTATTTCTCTTCCTCTCACGCAAACACACACACTACATGCCACTCGTGAGGTTTTATTCGTTAATTTTCTAAAGTCCTTTGAGATCCTGATGTTTGATCAGCACAGTTTCAATTGTTGATATTGAGCTATGAAATTCTTGGAAATAAAAAAGTCTACCAGCGCGCAGCAAGAAAATGAAGTATTGCCGCTCCGAATGAAAGAGCGGTGTGACTAATGACAGTGTCAGGAATCTGATGCTCTCTGAAACCAGTGCTGTATATTAAAACAGCCCTTCTGTACTGATAACGTTCAGAAAGGACTATAATAGCATCCTTTCAACTAGAGCTTTCCATCTCTCCAGATATTTCATTGCACTCCTAACTTCAATATCACCTTCCTTTTAACAGCAAGGCTTTGCATTATAATATCCCCTGTGCTTTGGCAGAGCCTAAAACCACCAGTACAGCTGGTGGCAGAGACGAAGTTTAAGAGTCACCAGAAATTTCTTCAGGGAACTCTGGAGTATATATATATACTTCTGATATGGAAATTTCTTTTGGTCTGAAAACTATTACACCGATTGCCAGCAGAGGGGACTTTCTTTGCCCTTGTCAAATTAAAAGTGTAAATAACAGCTGATAGGTGTTTTTTGGTTTAGGGTTGTTTTTTGTGTGGTTTTTGTTTTGTTTTGAAATCAAAGTGTATTTGAGCTCATCAACTTCATGAGTTTTCACAGGCTGATTAAAATGGGCCCAACTCTAACACACGTGCCAGGCAGGTGGCATTTTTTTCTAGGAAGAAAAAAGGAACAACAGAACAGAGTGTTGACACGTATTACATCTGTTTGAAATAACTTGTGACTGCATATCAGCAGCTTAAAGTGCATGAGGATTCTCAAAGAAACTAGGAAACTGCTCTGCCCAGCCAAGGCAGCAAGAGGCAACACACTGGGAGCAACTGTAGTCCTGCTAGTCAGTGGCTCCAACAGCCCGAACCACTGCTCTGATGCTGCTTTACATATACTTAACCAACTCCTTATAGACTTGTCTTGTGCTTTCTCCTATCAGTTACCATGTTACATACATTCCATATCGTATTATCTTGCTTTCACCATTAGCTACTTTATCTATAGACTAAGCACTTGCAAAAGTACCGGCCAGACTAATGCTACCAACAGAGTTCATGCTCTGTATCATTAAATAGGCTTTATGTTATGTCCATCTCCCTCCATCCTGCACAGACTGTCATCAGCCCTCAGACAAATTATGGCCCCTCTGCTCCTCCCTCTGGCAACTTGGTCAAATGCCCCATTGCCTTGGCTGCACACTAACAATGATCGACTGCCATATTTTTCACGCCTCTGTTGGCATTACTACAGAAAGCATCCCTGCAACTGCCAAAGAGAACATTAACGAGCACTTTTCCATACAACACAACCAAACTTTGGTACCAGGATTTCCCACAGGACACTGCGTAGACCGGAAGTATAAACAAGTAGAAGTTGATTCCCATTTGGCTCCTGCACAAAGGGCTTTTTTACCTCCCACCCAGTTTAGCAGAAGTACCTCTATTTTTTTATCTTCCCCCACTGCAGCACTTTGCAGTGATTTGAACGTCTATCTGCATGAAGCAACGGAGCAGACATCTATCAGAGGAGGCCAAGCGATTCAGCCAGGGCAGCCATTCGATGGATGCTGTGCCGAAATAGATTAAGTTGCAATTACCATCTAGAAACTGGCAGCCCCAAACTGTGCCAGGCTCTGTTACAGATCAGTTTGGTACTGGGAATGGTGGCCTTGGAGCTAATCTAATTAAATTAGCAATAATCAATAGGAAAAGTGGCCCAACACTTAGCAACCTTGGCAAACATCACCTCCTTTCCATAAAAACCAGAAATGCATATGTACCCAGGCTGAGGAATGGTAAACACTGGTCAGCAGAAACAATTTAAACAAGGATGGAAGATAAAATAACACATCAGGAAATTCAGTGTCACAGTTTCCACAGCTGGAAGCAATGCTGCCTGTAGGACTCATCATTCACAGTACGTGGCATATTGCCTGGCATTCAAGGGCTAAACACGAACCCAACAGATGTTGTTGGGCTTCACCTGGGATGAGAGTAGTCCCACCCCTGTACAGAGAAGAAGCATCTTTAGGGCTCTCGTCTGGCACCTGCACCCACGGCTGGTTTAAACAACTGCTCCCTGACCCCCACGGGGTCCCAGCACTGCATCGCCACCAGCCTGCTACCCAAATGCATCTTTTTTCCCCCTGTTAAATCATCTTCTTCAAAATACTCATGACTTATCAGCGAAAATCCCACGTGCTATCCCCATGAGCCAGCAGTCCGCCACGCTGGCCAGTTGTGTTGCACAGCTGGATCAACCTGCACAGACAAACTGCACAAGCAGCCCGAGGTCTGCTCTTCAGGCACATCAAAGGCCAGTGGGAAATAAGTTGATAGACCTGAGAGAGAGAGAGACAATTGCGGGGAGGGCAGCAGAAAGCGATCAGGGCTTAAACCACATACCAAATCTCTGCTGCTTCCCTCTTCTTGTATACAAAATCCTTCCTTATTCATGCAGCTGAGCAAACTTCGGTGGACTTGCCACCTCTCCCAGACAGAGTGTCCAGAATGGACTTAAAATAAAGGATAGCCATTGACATATAGATTTTTTCACAATGGCCTCCACCAAAGGCACTTTGTTATTTTTCTTTGTTGCGCAAGTCAGCCACTCAGCACATGCCCAGCAACCTTGCTCCTGAAGAGTCAGCTCGCTATGTTGAAGTAAAGCCACGAGTGTGAGCGAAGAAGCCACAGTTCTGCAAAAGTCAAGTTTTACCATGCGCTAATTGCATTCGCAGAGATCAATAAGCTCCAAGCAGCAGCTCTCCCTGGCTGCCAGGGGAGGCGACGGGCAGCGCAGAACTGGAGCTATGCCAAGAGGGTGCCTCCCTACCACAGGAGCAATTAATACAGGTGTAGGAGGGCTAAGAGCAATGTGGGGGGTTTTATCTCCCACATAAGCACCTCAGAGTTCACTGATTGATCCTATCGGGAAAACCAAACTGGCCTCTCACCCGGGAAACACTGAGCACCTTCAATTCCCAGGGCAACCAGCGGGATCACCTCCTCAAGGGCTGCAAAAGCAAAGCAATGCAGCAGCAAGGGCTCAGCCAACATGCTGTTTGGGAACTTCTTCCCTCACATACACCCCCTCAAAACCTCTCTTCTCCCAGTTCTTTCTGGTATTTGCTAGCTTGCATATAGCACAGGCTGATGTTTGCCTTCAAGACACAAATGTCCTGCAGTTAGCTCGCAGCATCACATCTTCATTAGTAGCATGAGGGGAAACAGCTCCAGCAGAGGGAATGCCTGTCATCATGAAAGAGAACATTCTCATTAAAAAAATAAATCTATTTTCCCCAACTTTTTCTGGTGCTTTATACCCTTTTGACTGTGCTGGTGAGCCTGAATATTTCCAACAACCAAGCAACTTGAGTAAGTGTAGAAAACTCAACAATAACCCGCCAGTAAATACGAGTAACTCTGTTTCAAAGGGCCAGCCCAAATTTCAGCAGGTTCAGTGAATCTTACGGGATCCATAAACACTTTCTAAATACAAGCTAGAAGCAAGTAGACACGTTGTTCTTTTCTTTTTTCCCCCGTTCCGTTTATTCCCTTATCTTTTTTTCTTTGATTGATTCTTTTAGCTTCTCCCAGCTACCTTTACTACATCTTTTGCGATGTCCGTCTCAAGAATGAGGGGATAGGGTTTAATATAATCTGATATAGCAGAAAGAGCCAAAACCAGCCAAAGGACAAATACATATATTAAAATTTCCTCCCTTCCATTTGCTGTCACACCTTCACCACCCAACTATAATAAAATAACACTAGATACGAACAATTTTGACAGTGTTAGGCTTCAGCCAGCATTTAACCTGAGAGCGCTCTATTAATGCGGATGGAAATAAGTAAGGTTTTGTCACATCCTGATCCACGTTACAGCAGAAATAATCAGCCGTTGCCACAGAAGCTATCGAAAAAGACTCAAATGAACAGAAATTGGTAAGATAAAAAAGCCACTATATAAATCATATTCTTCTTATTAATGTTATGCATTTTTATTTTCCCGGAATCAAAACAGCGTACTTTGTGTGTATGCAGAAATCACAGTCGTATTCCGAAATGTTTAATTTACATGCAAATTAGATTCAGGGACCTACTAGTTGCAGATATTCTGTTTCAGTCATAAACTGGCCTTTAAGCCTAAGTAAAAGGATAATATTATGGCAACAAGATTACTACTGGTCCCCTAAAAGTTTAGCTTTGAAAAGCCATGCAGATTTGATTCAGTGAACAGGAATCGTAACACAGAAGAAAAAAGAAACATTCTAACAATGAAAAATTTGGATCACCAGAGCAGCAAATGTGAAATTGCTTAATTTTAGAATAAACATAATAAACCAAAGATTTTTGGAATTGCACTACTTTCTAACGTGCAAATCATGTCTCTGACAGGGCCTGTATATCAGCTTTATTCTTCCAGAGAAAATGCTGACAGTTTACGCTATTTGGTCCTCAATCTCTTATTTTACCCCAATAGATTTCAATGGTGCACTACTTAAAATGGTTTCATAGGTGGTGACAGATACGGAAGAAGTAGTTTAGCAACAGAAGGCATTATTATCCAAAGCCTGATGAAGTGAAAGGAAGAATTCCATAATGCATTTCACCACAACAGCTCTGTCTGGTACAAGCCTTGAAAAACAACTCCCCAGAAAATTACTTGAATGCAAGTCTCACCCAAGCACTGGACTATTCCGGAACCGCACCTTGTGAGAGCAGTGACGTAGTATTTAGCCTTGACCATCACTGTAACAAATAAAAATGTTATTTGATGGAAAATTGCATGTCCTGAAACCAAACCAAAATAGAAATATGCTTTTTCTAATGCTTCACACTAGGTTAGATAAGTAGGAGATATGGAAAAAAAAAATTAAAAAAAAATATTTTCTCTTTGCCTGCCTCTGGCTCAAGAGGTCTAAGTGGAACAGCGCTAAAGACATCTTAAATGCAGTATATTAAAAAGGTATATGTTTTCACATTTGAGTCTTTTCCATGGAAACGGAGGGCATCAGACATCTTGCAAAACTAAGCCTTTTCATCTGTGAAAGACTAAAATCTTGCAACTAGCCCCTATTTCACAGAGAAGAAAATCACTTCATATAACTCCCTTCTTGCAATTTTACTATATGCCGAAATAAAAAATTACAGTATCGTGATGTTGTCCATTGGTGTGAGTACGACAGCGAGATTAGTTCAATGCAAACCTGTGGAGAGCCCACAACGCTTTCACAGTACTGCAAGAACATAAGAAGAAATTGTTTGAGAAGTGCATGAAAATGACATGACAATGTCATTAGGAGCCTTTTGTGCTCTGATGGGAAAACACTTTGAATGCTACTTGCATAGATGTTCTTATTACAAGGTTTTGACGTTGGAAAATTAGCTTAGCAAAACGATTTCCACGTGTGGCTGCAGAATTTTCACAGCCATGCAGTTACTAAGCACGGGCCTAATTTCTACCCTCCTGCGCGGCGTACAGCTTTCACTGAAGTGTGAGATGCCTCAAAGGTGATCTCAATCAAGTGTGTGCAATTAGACCCTTGTTTCACTGTCAACTTGAAACCGAATCGGCAACGGTCATTTTATCACACAGCTGGAGAAGGAGGAAATCTTGCCCTTGTGGTGATGGATAAAGATACTGTAAATTAAACTGGCAGCCCAAGCGAGTTACATCTCCAGAGACAGGTCTGTCCCACTCCTCATTTAAGTAGGGCTTTGCAACAGGAAATTCAAAAAGTTGGTAAAATTCATCTGTTTGGGCGTCAGGCTGGGCAGCGACAAGTTAAACGCTCCATTACCAAACTAAAAATAGGCTAACGCGCTTTGCTCTCAAAGACACTGTTTCTCTGGAAGACAAGGCTCCTAACCACAGCCAGGTCCCGGCTCCCGTCAACCAGCTAACATATTTTGCCGGTGCCATGCACAGCAGTTAGATGGGGAGCAGCTAAAAACCCTGTTTTCAGGGAATGGTGTGGAAAGATACCTGGTCTCCATCTGCAAGCACCACCCTCCAATGCCCGTGGCTGCTGCTATGCTGTAACCTTCTCGTGTCCTTGTCCTTCCTTTGGTCTTAAAATATTCACATGCAGTGAAAGACAAATTCACCTGCATAGAAAAGTCCTTATATATAGGAGGGGGGGGAAAAAAGAGGAGGAAGGAATCTGACCAGTTAAACACAGGCAAGTCACTGTTCCAAAATGTCTGAGACAGAAATAAAGGGCGCTTCGTGCCTGCCAGAGAGATGGTACCTGTCTTCTCCTGTCCTGTGCCGTCTAACTCATTTTCTACTAACATCCTCAAGTATACCCTAAGATTCGATGTTGTAAATGTCCTTAGCTAGTTTAAGTACTTCGACAATTTTCCTTCCTAATTACACTCCCGGCATAAAAATCCATTTTTCAGTCTTTCCCTGGATAGAAATTCCATTTGTTGTTTTGGCTATTCTACTCCGTAATTTATTTTTTTTTACCAGCTTACCTTTTGTTTGTTTGTTTTGACATTGGACGACCAAAACTTGAGCCTGTGCTCCAAACACAATCTACAAAGTATTTCAGATAGTGTTAACACAATACCTTGGAGAAAGCAGTTTTCCCTGCTTGATCCAAACCAATATCTTATTAAGCAACTTCTGCTGCTGCTGCTTATGCAGTAGACTGGGGATTTAACTGTGACATACCTAGTTTGATTTCCTTGACGAAGACAGAATTTGACTTTTAAGCTTTCTAGGTATCCCCATGCCTGCAAATATTACATACGCTAATTTAGAACATTAACTTAAGAAGCAGGGGATTTATGGGAATGCCTGTGAATATTTTATGTTGGTGTTAGAGAAACATTTTCAGAATGTAGGCTTCCATGTAAAAAGCTAATTATGTTAAGTTATTTATGTCAGGAACAGCAATGCCAGGGTTGAACTTTCATTCTGTTCCTTTCCATGTACAGAGTAAGTTATGATCATGCCATTTTTTTCCCCCTTCCCTCAAATAATACACCGTAATGGAATAACAAGCTTTCCCTTTCTAACCGTGCCGACCCAGGTGGCGTCTGGCAGCATTATTAATTTGCACACGCCAGGCAGAGTCCAGAGAGACCACGGATGTGAAGAACCCCAACACAGAGTGCGATTGCACGCTGTGGATCAAACAGACTACATCAAAACCGTACGGTGCGTCATCTCCGATTCCCTTGCACTCACTTTGCAGTAAGAGCCTACGCAGGCACAGCCCACAAAGCCACTGGGCTGCAGGAACTGATCCAGCACGAGCTGGTGACAGCCGGCTCTGGTGCTTGTGTTGCTGCTTTTCCAGCTCAGGAGCAGAGCAGGGGAGCCGGGAAGAGCGAGAAGGTAGAAGTGCTGGAGACAGCTCGGGTGGGATGCACTGGAAGGGCTGTCCCTCTGCATAGGACAGAAAGCGAACTTCTAAAACAATTCAGAGTTCTCTTTAAAATCCATCTTGAGGCCAGCATGATCACGGCACTTCATCTTATCTGAAAGATGAAGCTTTCTGATTGAAATTAACTATTTCTATTAAAAATGTTCATAATGCAGAAAGGGGAAATTATAGCACGCATTTTGGCTGCCTCAAATGGTGGTAAAACATAGCCTCAGTTATGAAAGGAGGCTGGTGCTTCCTGGGAATATATAATCATTTCTTCTCTCAATTTCTCTTCATCCCTCAAGGAAATTGGGATTTTCTTCACTAAAATGTTCCAATACAGGTATCTCTGTATCACTATCAGTTCTTCTTGTCATCATTTCATTTCCTGAATAATTTCATAGCTCACTGCTCTGACCCTCTCCTAGTCTTTCCATTTTTTTCAATTTGAAGAGAACTACTACATTACCAGTGATTTATTAGGATTTTGTCTGTGGCTAATTATGACTGATTTCAATAACCTGTTTTTCAAGCTCTCACAAACTATTGATTAGCACACACATTCTTTAAAACCCTCGCCTCAGATTCACACACTACATTAACTCATTAATGATTCCTACAAAAGACGAATAATAATATGATAAATCATTCCAGCTGCTGCAAAATTTGCTCGTGCAGCTCTTAACCTTGTTCTGCCTGATACCATACAGGGGACCACATAAATACAGTTCACCGTGTTAATTAATCTATTGTGTTCTCTATAGAACAAGGTAATAAACAGCCTAATCAGGCAAAAAGGTCTTGAAAGGCTCACGTGCCCACTTTGATATGGTGAACGTTTCATAATGTTGTCATTTACACCACCTACGCCTGCAAAGCAGGAAAGGAAAAGGAACGCTATCATCTGTGCGTGTGTTCTACATATATGCAGAGCATCTACCTGTCTTAAGCACTCAAAGACAATTCTTCCTACCTGTTGCATTTTCTTGAATGGGATAGGATGACGGGAGAGACCGGACAGCTGGATTAAACCAGGTTCCTAACCTTTAGAGGGTTGAATTTGGTTGAAATGAACCTCATTCCCCGTGTATAATAATAAGGGTATTTTTTCTATTTAAAAAAAAAAAAAAAAAGGAATGGAAAACTTCTATACTCCTTTTCTAGATTTAATGAGAATACCTCTGGGTCTTGCAAGTGCTTCAGCATCTTCATAAGCACTAAGCCAGCCTGAAGTTACAAATACGTGTTTGACATAGGGATGAACCTGGGCCCACACATTTTACTTAGCTGGCCTTTTGCATTAGGTCCTGTTTCACAGTTAGCGAAGCAAAGCAACTTGGTCACCAGAAAAATAGCTTTTGGTCTAACATGAAAGGAAATAGCTTTTTGCAGCTTATTACCGAGTACTCCTACTGAACTACAGGCGGGGGGAGTGAAGCACAGAACCCCAGCCTTCTTAACGAGTTTTACTCCATGCAACCTAAAATTGCTTTTCCTCCAAGAATCCCTGAGCATACCGGGCAATTACAAACAAATTTGAGATGACACGGAGGTTTCAGAAGTTTTTAAGTTCCTACAAGTTTTTGAACACCGCTAGCAGGATAAAAGCAGGCCCCTCACTCTGCAGCCTTTCGGGAAGTGGAAAAGTTAGTCTCCACTTACAGAAAAGCTGCAGACTAAGTTCAGTAAGTACATGCCGCTGCTAAGTGGTACACACGTGCTGTCAGGCATTCAGCACACCCCTCCAAGCCAACCACAACACATCCCTCCGCTTCTGCAGAAGTCAACTAGAGACATGGGAGGGAACTCAGGATACAATGGGGACACTGGAGATACTCAAGTGAGAGAATTATAGCAGTAGGCAAGAGCTGCAAACCCTTATGAGTTTAGGTCTCATTCCTTCTGCTGTAAACACAAGGACTTGCTTATCTCTTTTAACTGCAAAAATGCTAATAGAAAGTTAGGACTCCTAAGAAGATAGACATCTTTTTATTTTTATATTGCTCTAAATAAACGTCAATAGTAACATTCACACGGTACACATAATTATTAAGACTGGATCCTATTAAAGAAAAAAAAAAAACCACCAAAGTCTGCACCTGGAAAACCACTTGCTTGTGGCTAACAGAGGTAGAGCTTTACCTCTAAAGAGCTCTGACCACCTCCAAGTGAGCTTTCTCTGCCTCGGGCTCTCTTTCAGGAATTACATTTCAGGTACAGAGCTGTTACCTACCATTTATACAGATACGATGCAGATAAAACATTATACAATGGCAGAAGCCACTTCGGCTTAAGCTGGCAATGAAAGTCATTATCACCTAAGAGCTGTTTAGTAGCCCGCATTAAATGAACTTGTAGCTCCAGCTCCAGGGGGACTGGAGGAAAAGCTCCCAAAAGCTTCAAAACACCAAGCCACAGCTGCAGCTCTGCCAATGGAATTTTTTTGTGTGGCCATGCTTGAAATTCACTTTAAAGTTTCCTTTCTGAGGACAGTTAAAGCCAGATGAGGGAAGCTAGAGCTGAACCAATGCAGCCGCCAGAGAAATGCAAGAGGCAGCGGGAGCACTGCCACATCCCAGAGGCACTGGGTGCCTTTGCACGATGCTTCAGCTACGCAGCCAAGACACTGTGCCTCAGCGTCCACGCTGACACCTGCTGCTCTGCCCCGTCAGATAGCTTCTTATGGATCTACCAACCCAACAGCTACACCAACTGTTGAAGTACTACATGTAAATTAACCTTAGGTCACAGCTCTGAACGCTCCCAGGCATGGGTAAAGCAAAAATGCAAGTGCCAAGACAGTGCCAAGTTCCCCTTCGGAAGCACCAGGTTCCATTCTCTGGCTCTGGGAAAGACCTGCTCCACTTCCCAGCTACATATATACATAAATATCCCATACTGGAGACCCTTGAGCTTCACCTTCCTCTTTCCCTTCACCATTTTTAATTTGTAAGGGTCAAGTTCACCTTTTCCAAGCGGACGTGCTTTCTGCTACCAGCTGGTACAGGTTTTCACCAAGCAGTACACTCAGCTGGTGTATACCTGTTCTGAATACTTACAAGGTCACATCTTGGCTGTCATCTCACCTGCCTGAATTACCAGCCTCAAGATTTAATAGAGGAAGATAAAGGACAGCATAGTTGCAATAGGGATCCTTCAGAACACAAGGTTGATGTTTTCCTCCAGTTCATCCAAAATTCTGCTGCATTGGGGACTTCTTTATTTGAATCTAAAAAGTCTATTTGTATAAAACCGAATGAACTTCAAATAAGCACAAGGAAATAAAATACCATATGGCATATTCAGATTCATGGGGTTGCTATCCCGCTTAATAAATCTTCCTTTACTTACGTTTTTGATAAAACTATTGTATCCTACAGGGATTTTAATTTTATGTCTCAAAAGGAGGTTAATATATTAGATTTTACTGTATACAGATTAAATGAGGACTTTTGAAAATTCTCAAACTTATCTGCTCAGCTAAATAAATTTTCTGACTTTGCACTTGGGGTAATTGTAATAGAGTTTTTGATCCCTGGGTGGATGGATGTAATAGTCCTATAAATCCCAGATTTTCAACATCTTCAAAGACTATAAAATGTTTATGAGAGAATATGGTTTTAGAGACATCTGGTGGTTATATAATCCTAAGGAGAGAAATCAACAGTGAAAGTATTAAACATAAATTCTACTTTTTCCACAAAAGTATCCTGTAAAGAAAAAAAGAGATTATCTTATTCACTGTCTCTCTGCACCCCGAGGTAGATAATTTGCCACAAGAGGTGGTCTTGTTTATGGCAACTTGGCAGCTTTGCTCACATTAGAAAGAAAGAAGAAAAAGATTTTTCAAGAAAAATTAATGTATGGTTCTTTCAATAATATTTAAACTTATCGCAGTCTAGCCAGCGTCTGACAGGGGCAAGAGATTGGAGACACTGAATATTTTAAATCCTGCTACTAGACAAAAATCATTATCTCTGCCTGAATCTTGTTAGCTTGTCTTTTGTTCTAACTTCTGGTGCGCTTTTTTGTTTGTTTAAAAGTTCGCCACCTCTACAATATACTTTTTACTGAAAGGTTTGCCAACAGCTAGAAAAGCCCAGAATCAATAGCATCCTTAACTTGTTAAGGCTCAAAATACAACTACAGGTACTCCAAGTAAAAGAACCATGCTTTTTTATATTCATTAATAACATACATTAATGATTATCAGAGTGATTTACAGGGATTTAAGTCCTTATTAAAACTTCACATCTAAACCTCCTCCATATGCCCACAGATCTTCAACTGGGATATGAGGCACAGAATTTCTCATTTGTAGACCTCCAATCAAATCCTGCTCTCGGTTACACTAATGTAAATCCTAAAGAAAAAATCTCCACTTCAGTGGAAAAAAAAGAAATCACTTCAGATTTAAGTAAAAAAAAAAAAAAAAAACCAAAACAAAAACAACAACCACACAACTAAATTGGCCTCACCTTCTGTACCTAAGATGACAGAGCTGTGATTGAAAGAGAACAAAAAATTCCCCAAAAGCCCACACTATAATACAGATTCAAAGCATTTTAAAGCAAAAGAAAGATTGAAAATTCACAGTTTCTGCTATCTGGAGGAAGGATTGCTCCTTTCAGTGTTTAGGTGGGTAGGGAGGCCCCATGCTCCCGTCACTTCGGTGTTTCCAGTCCATTGGCAATTTTCCTGACTCCTTTAGGAGCATCTGTTTTATCAGCCTGAGTGTTGCACTCCTTCACTCTGAACCGCTTCCCTGCTCGTAGCAGTTTTGTCACCCTTTTTCGCACTCCCTTCCTTTCCTAGGCTAGCGTACGTTACAGCAAATCTCTGTAAGAGCTAGAATTGGCTTCACAAAAATGTACTCGTTTTCACAGGCAGAAGTTTCTCGGGCAGTTTTTTGTTGAATGCTAAGGCGACTCACTCACAGGACACGACAGCCTCGGACATAACCAACTCTAAAGCAAGACATCAGAGGAGCAAAGCAAAGCGCAATCGTCGTTTTGTTGGCAGCGCTCCCTTCCCAAATAACAAGTTGTGTCAACTTTTCCTGGGAGCAACACAAAAATTCTGCATCAGAAGAGGCGCTCATAAACTTATATCCAATGCTGATATTCAACACTGCTCCCAAACTATATTTGCATGCTTATTTTCAGCCAAGAACTGAATTGGCTTGGGAAGTTTGAAATAAATCTACTTTATTTTTAACTATCTGAGCATGAACCAGCAGAAATTCTGATACTAAGGAGGGCTTTCTCATGCATATTTTTCCATCCTGATCATTCAAAAGCAGTTTTCTCTTAAAAGTGTTAACTTCCAATGTAATTTACTTGCAATGAGCTGCATTAGTATTTCATTATGTTTGAGATTATACATGTACATAATTCAGGATATTTAAAGTCATGGTTGCTGTAGAAACCATAATTATATTTCTTGTTAAATCATTAAAGTTAACATCATTGATGAAATTACAGAATATTATGCAGGAGTAGGAACATGACAGTGTAAAGCCGCTTTACAGCTGAGCTCTATCCATGCACATATACATCAGGAAATGCAGAATTAAGGCATCTCCACACAGACTCTGAATAATGTACGGAGCTCCAGTCCCATCTCAGACATAACTTGGCCAATTCTGTCTATTGCTTTATAGTCACAATTTGCTTTCATTGAAACGTCTTTTGAGGCCAGATGATACACAGGCCCACTTCAAGTTCCAGCAGGACTAGTTTTATTGGGTTTGCTCTAATTAGGGTACTAGCTACACCCTCCAAAACAGGACAGAAATCGGAGGGAGGAAAAGTAAATATTGACATTTCTTCACCTCTCACTTTGATCCCATGCAGGGCTTTCCCTTCCCCGCCCAAACACGCCACCGTCCTTTGGGAAACCACTGGGCATCGCCTGGAGCTCCCGTCTCCCGCCCAGGAGCAGCCCCCAGCAAGGATAGGGATGTTTTGGAACAGCTTGTTTGGAAGCAGAGCTCGTCACTCCGGCACACACGTCCTTGTGGGATGCTGGAAATCCCCACAAGGGCGACGGTGCTCTGAAGACAGCTGCGAACACAGAAATCGCTCGCTCAGCCAGCCTCTCTCATCATAGCTAATCATTTCATGTCCCCACACACCTGGGAGAGGGGACATGTGCTGCTCTTGACACACTGCTGGAAGACAAAAATCCCTATTTGTGGATCCACCTTTGCTCACAGAAGCCCAGGACTATGCAACGGAGAACAAGTGCCTTTAAAACTGATGCTCTATCACCTCTTGAAAAATATGAACTACTTTCTAAACCGGGAACAGCTGTGGGCTGATATCTGGATCCTTTTAGTCACATGAAAACTGTCTAAATAAATCATGTCTCATGTTCCAAGCCATAACAGAATTAGCATTCAAGTGCACAGCACCTAAATCATGACTTTAATTATCATCATTTGTCAGACAAATCCTTCCCTCCCTTTCTAGTGATGTTCCATCGTTAATTGAAATGTTGTATAATACAAAACCTACTCAGAAAATCTTAAAAACTTTAGAACACCTATGTTAGAATGTGCTATTAGGTCACCGGTATCAAGACACGCGAGTCTCCTCTGCTGAAGGCCAAGTTATTTCAGCATAACCATTGGGTTTATATACTTTGTCATACTGTAGGTTTCCTTGTAATTTGAGGACACTTGCAATTGTATTTAAAAGACCTTTCCACAGGGAAGAATTATTATCTGCATTGACCAAAAAACAAATGGAAGAAGCTACAGAAGACAGAAAAAACAGCCAATGCACCGCTGCAGTTAGGATTCCTTCTTTAAGACCCTGTGCAGATAAGCAAAATTCTTCAATACAGCCGTTTTAGAGGTCGGCAACTCGGGAAGCAACGTTCAGTCCTCCTTGGGAGAGAGGAGTGGGAAAGGAGGATGAAAAGCAGAATACTATTTCTTCTTCCTTCCTGCAGCTGAAGGATAAGGAGTGAGAGGACGTGCATTTTATCAGACCCATCACAACTCATACCAGCTCGGGAGATCATACAGACCTCTCACAGCCGTGAGATGAATCATCTCTTTCTTTCTGCTCTCGTAGCTCAGCCTGTGAGACAGCCAGGCCCTTCTACTATTTCCCTCTCTTCTCCCTCTGCTTGAAGACTTTGCGCACATAAAACACGGTGGGCTGCGTGACCTGGCTTTCCCAAATAGCTCTATTACTTCTGCAACCACAAGGCAGCGTCTTTCAGCACTGAACACTATCCCTCTCCCTCCTATTATGCCACCCACCCCAATGTAAAGCGCAGTAACCAGTACCGAGAGATTTTCATATCCTTTTCTCCATGAATTTGTTTGCTCCTTGCTCCAGACTCCAGGCCCTCAGAGGCAAGAAACAACTTTTTGCCCTGTGTTTGACGGCAGTGTGCGTGCGGTCTCCACCCACAGCTCTTAGGTACTAGACAACACAAGCTACCAACTAGAAATCCTAAATGCCAGGTACAACAATAAGAAACATGGCCTGGTCCCCTCACCTCTCTCTAGAGCAGAATTTCAAGGCTGTTTCTCATGGAGAAGCATTGTGCCACCCCAACATGTATAAATTGGCTACGACTCTCCTGTACCATTGCCATCCTATCTTTCAAGGACCTGCGACTAGTGAAAAAATGATCACAGAATCATAGAAATGCTGAGGTTGGAAGGGACCTTTAGGATCATCAAGTCCAACCATTAACCTCCCCTGACTACTTCTAAACCACGTCCCCAAGTATCACACCTACCCTTTTTTTTAAACAGCTCCAGGGATGGTGAATCCACCCCCTCCCTGGGCAGCCTATTCCAATGTTTAATAACCCTTTCAGTGAAAAAGTGTTTCCTAATATTCAACCTAAACCTCCCCTGACATAACTTAAACCCTTTTCCTCAGTCCTATCAAGACACAAATACATCAAAGTGCTTGCACCTAGTTACAACTAGTTAATTTTTTACCCGTATTACGTGCTTCAAGAGAGAAGAAGGTTAGTGTCAATTGGCTTTTTGCTATGTCTTTTAAGAGCTTTCAACTCTAAGCTCTTAGTAGCTCCTCAGCCCTTTGTGCACAGATTTTCATGTGACCTGCAGCACCATGGAAGCCCTCTCTTCATCAGCTTGCTAGGGAAGGACTGAGTATTTGATAGAGGCACCTACCATTTTCCTGGGATGGCAGCGGGAGTCTAGACAGCAAGCTAGTGGGGCTTCAGAAGGCAAATACCAAAGACATGGAATAAAAGCCAAGGCAGGCTGTCCACGGAGAGCAAAGCCAGATCTGGTAAGTCAGGTGTATACCATTTTTACGCGAGGACTACAGCACTCAGCTTTGGCCTCCTTCCTAACAAACTCCCTCTAAAATAAATGCATGCGAACAGGAGGCTGCATTTCTCTTAGCTCAAAAACCTGCTTCCTGCCCGTGCTTCCTTCTCCCTCTGATTAAGAACAGAAGAATCACCATGAGTTGACATCAACATCTTCTCAAAAGGCAGGTCATCTCTTGCTGCTTGCCAATAAGATAGGGACTTCAGCCTGTTCCTACTGTTTGTTATAAAGTCTTTAAAGATTTACTAGAGCACAAAGTTATTAAGGTTATCCTGGTACTCGACAGTCCTAGCTGTTTGTACTAGATAAGATTCCACTAGGTCTTTCAGACAGCGTCCCCCAAAATCTGATGTACCATCTACTTTTTACTGTCACTACTAATTATTTCTGATTGATTAACTTCCTTTGCTGAATGACTATTATACTGATTAAATCAGAAAGATTAGCAGAAAGTCAAACTATACCTTTGAACATGACTCTGTACCAATTATAAAACAAACTCAAAAGTAACACGCTATTATAGAGAATTTGGGAGCAACTCATCAGCTGTCATTGAGATTTCTGTAGTCTGAACTAGTTATTTCAAATTGGGAATGTATCTGGCAAAGATGTAACTACTAATTTAATGAATAATTACAGTGCTTTTAAAATATACACTTCAAAACTTTAAGCCAGGTAAAACTCATCAAAATTTGAAAATTCATTGCAAATTCAAAACCAAAATCAGATTTATGAAGCATTCTACTAACATCCTCAAAAGTCTGTAAAATTGAGCCCAACAAGAAAAGAAAATACTGAAATTTGTGCATGGTACTACTACTATGGTACTACTAATAGTCTCACCAGATTTTACAGAACTTACACGGGTAAATTAATGTGGTATGTACAAGTTTTCCTAAATAAAGAAAAAAAATAATAATTAAGAAGCTCATCCAAAGGCCACTGGAGTCATTAAAGAAAGGCTGACCTCAGTTATTTTTTTTAATCCAAATTTCTGGATGATCTCTAAGACTTGACCTTATATAAATAAGGAACTGATTTTTAAACTGGAGAATAAGAAACATGGGAGAATAAAACATGTGCCTGCAGATCTGCATGTGGTAATTCATACCACAGAGATCCATGTCTTTATTAAAGGCTAGCGTTTCTCATATTCTGTTCTGCGACTTCCATCAATACTGCCAGATAAATCTTCAAAGTTCAAAGCAAAGCACCAAAGCTATTCATGCTTGTCTATGACCTGGTATAAACATACCTAGCTCCCTTTAATATAAAAAACTGCAATAGATTTCTAGCACTCCTGCTTCTTGACAGGGCTGGAATGAGAAGCTCTTTTGCTATTTAATTATGGTGCTTTTTTTTCCCCTTCTCGTAATACATGTAAGAAAATAAAAGGGAGGAGATGGGAAATTGTACATTTTTTTTTTTTTATTCTCCTTAAATTACAGTCCTGACATCTGAGGGAGGACTCCTGGCAGAATAGGCAGTAATTTCATCTTGTCACTACATGCCAGTTCTGTATTCGGCTGTAAGTTTTGTGCTTTTAGAAATGTCTCTCGTTGCCCCTTAGCAGGCAAGGCTCTCAGATGTGCGTTCCCTGAATGAGCCAGCACCGTGCAGATGAGAAGAGCATTTCAAAGCCTATTAGTTAAACATTGCCCCTCTTTAATCACAGCTCTGCTGTGTCTTACTGCAGACTTGCTTATTAGCTGTACCTTGGTGACAGCAAAACTGCCCTAAAAGATTCAGCTAATGATAAAATTAATCTTTTCAATATTCTTCTCATCATTATATGTTTATCAGGTTTGTTTCTATTTGCACATAGGTGTCCTGATTTTACTTTCATTGATGTTGCTCCGTCAGCTTCTTACGTTCTTGTGGGTTGTAAAAAGAATATACAGGGGAAATGACAACGAATTAATTTTACAAATGTAATACATAGAGGGGAGGCCTACAAAGCTGTCCTTCCTCGTGTATCATTGCTGCTTACGGCATACGAATTTAGACGTTCATTACTGGACGATGTAACTCAAAAAAGTAAAGTATGTCATTTATGTAATTTCTTTTTACTTTTTGCAAATTTAGTGAGTTTTCCTAATCTATCACGCAATATTTTATAACCCAAAGACAGAATAATTTGCCCATGTATTTCAGCAACAGTTTTTCAAGGCTTGCCAAAGGAGGAAGAGGCCCCAGACCTCTCAATAATAACTGTTATCTCAATAAAATGAACTACATCTCTCGGTCAGTAGCTCCGCCAGACACAAGGTAGAGATTCCTGCGTTCATCATCTCTTAGGCCTGTGCTTTAAATACCAGAGATACTTGGCTGGTTTGGATGGGTCTGCAGGGAAGTGCCCCCTCAGCAATAGCAGTCTTAAGACTTACTTAAAAGCATCAGGGATGCCTGCAAATCCCAACAAACCCTACCTGCAGCTGCTGAGAAAAGCAACATAAATCTCAGAGAGATTAAATCTGTTTCTGAATTGGTTCATCAGACCAAGAGCCTTTTCCCCTGTCTCACAGTTTTTCACCACCATGCTGGAAACCCAGTCCATGCTCACAGCTGGGAGAAGCCATATCAACCTCTCCCCCAAAACACTGGATTGGGTGATATGGGGATATGGCAGAGGCAAAACAGGAATGTCTCTCAAGTATTGAGTACTGTTACCATTTCTCTCCCTCTCCGTGCATTTTCCACACCCCTTTTCTCCCCACATTGGTCAAGTGACCATCTTGTTTTCGCTCACTGGTGCGGAACAATTTTGGGCACAGTGTAGAAAACAGACTTAGTTTGCCTGTGTGAACTTCACACCATCCAACCACAGCCATCGCATACTTAGTGTCCTAGTCTAAGGCACTCAGCCAGTTCTTTCTGCAGTCTGAGAGAGATAAACCTAAATTAGCGTGGACGATTCACTCTGTCTTACACAGCACTCTTACACTGGGATAGAGTCGCCCTGGAGACACTTCCTCCTCCTCAAACAGCAACATTTCTATACTTTCACCATGGTAATTAGGGCCATAAAAACCTGTCAGAGAAAACAAGGCATGTGCTACAGCCTGCGTTGTGATAAGCAAACCAGGAAAAGAATGAAAACCAAATGCTTTTAGCTTGCATATAACTACTCAAAGCATTTAAAAAAAAAAAAATCACTACAAATGTCCCATTCTGACTATGCTCTTCTACGTGCCCTCAGCATTGAGTTGCAGAAATTTATCTGAACTGTCATTTATCAGTGAATAACCTACCTATCTCCTGCTCCACTTTCTCACTCCTGCACATCACCTCCGAATGCAGCTTTCTGAACATAAAGAAGTCCACTCCAGTAAGGCAGGAGTGGGTTTGACATAAACCCTTTTCCTTCTAGATTCCTGGCAGCACTATTAGTTGTGTACAACTTCGTAAAGCAAGGCAAGGCTGGGTTATCTGATCTTGGTAGGGAGGCAAATTCATGGAGAGCATACTAGACGAACTAAAACCTTTCTTCAGCAATATCCCATCACTTGCACTACTCACTAAAGCACTCCTGCTCTCAAACACACGTTGCACAGACGGTGGACAGCTCTGCACTCTTCCTCCTGTTTGCACCCCCTCTGTGCACACTGGGTGTGTAGCATGGGAACACGCACGCCGCACACTCAAGGGACTGGAATAAATGCACGACACACCCACCCCGGCTCACTTCGACTTTTATCCTCTGAAATGTGGAGTCAAGGAAACCACGCTGCACTTAGGCAGCTGTTTTATTCTCAGTTTGCAAACATTAAACTGTATTCAGTCTTCTGCCAGAATATGACAACTTTTTCCAACAGTAATAATTTCAGTCCTGGTACTGACACAGAGCAAGCCTGAAAGGTATGCTGCTCTATTATTACCTCTCATTCTGCCAGCAGAGTTCAGATTACAATGTAGTTACTTTTAATTTTAGTTTTCAAAATTTCCTATCAGGACTTCAACAAGAAGTGTTAATGCAACAGAAGATCATATAGTCTGCATTAGGTTTCTCACCAATTCTAAAATGTGAAACTTAAAATGGAAAGACTTTATGGCATGATAAATTCAATCCAAAAGCTCTGTAACAGAAAATGTGTGTATATATTTACCATACAAAAGAATACTCCTGCTCTCTTGCCTACACCAAGTTTTTATAGTCCTCTTGTTCCCCTTTTAGCTAGTGACTTTTTGTCAGAGGAAAATTTACCCTTAACCTTCTAGAAGACTGCAAAGCTTGGTTCTCCTGTCAGTTCTTTGCGGAAGATGTTCTCATATTGGCTTTATTTCATTAAGTTTATCTTCATCCCCCCTTCTTCATTTTAAGATAGACTTTGAAGATGAAGGTGTAGATAACAGGCCGGTCAGTCTCACCTCTGTGCCCCGCAAGATCACAGGGCAGATCCTCTTGGAAACACTGCTAAGGCACATGGAAAATAAGTGGGTGATTGGTGACAGCCGACATGGCTTCACTAGGGGCACATTGTGCCTGACAAATTTGGTGGCCTTCTACGACAGTGTTACAACATTGGAGGATAAGGGGAGAGCAACAGACATCATTTACCTGGACTCGTGTAAAGCATTTGACACCGTTCCACACGACATCTTGGTCTCTAAATTGGAGAGATACAGATTTGATCAATGGACCACTTGGTGGATAAGGAACTGGCTGGACAGTCACACTCAAAGAGCACTTCTGTGTTTTGCAGCGTGCTGCAAGCTGTGCCACCCCTGCAATCACTCCCTGCTTCCCCAATGAATGGAATTTTGGATAAAACCAAGGGCTTTGGCACTTCTCTGACCAAATCTTGGGTTGGTTCCCCATTCCCCCATCCAGTTACAATTAAATATTGCACCTTTTCCAAATGTTATGTTCTGAAGTCTTTTGTAGAAATACTCATGAAGCGGAGATAAGCTCATTGCTGAAAGCCTTGGATCTCATCTGTTTACTTTCTACTGCATCTAGCTTTTTCTCATAGTGATAATAACCCTTTTTCTGGCAATACTTTGATTTGTGCTCTAGCACCCAACCCCAAAAGCATTAGCTTTCAGACAGAAAACAGTCTATTCATCTTCTGCTGCACCACTGTCTCCTTCTGCTAGGAAGAATTCCTCCAAGCTAATGGGGCTCTCATCGCCTTTGTCCAAACTGTTGTCTTTGTTTTTGGGTTTTTTTTTTTTTTTTTTTTTTTTTTTTTTTTTTACTAATGCTCATTATTATCTTGGCAGAACGGTGGGATTCTTTTTAATCCATTTACCTTTGGAATTATCTTTAGGTTTTGAAAATAATTTCTTTTAGGTTTTGAGTTTCACCTAGTATCCTACATTATGGCCCTTCCTGGGGTTTTTTGGATTTGCTGCCACCTTTACAAATTCAAATCACTGCCCACTATCAGTTTCATCACTGAGTAACTTCTTGGTAAACTCTCACTGGTATGGTGAGGGTAATTTTTAATCTCCCATAGCCCCTCTCTGAGCATTCCACAGCCTTTTATCAAAAACTCAGTTCTTACATTGCAAGACTAAGTTTCTAGTCTTATACAAGTTGCAAAGGCTCCCAAGTTCCACTTTTCTTTTCATACTTATCACATAACAGCATTTCCCTCATATTTCTCATTTTTATTTAAGACCCTAGCTCCCCTTCAATGTCTGTACTGTACTTTCATAATTATTGTCCCCTGAGCTAACAGAAAACAGTGGGAGGGGAAATCAAAATCGGCAACTATGAAATACAAGGCTACTTCCAACCATCTCCCTTCCTGCTGGCACTCAGCACTTACAGACAGAAGATGAAGGACGGTTTCCAGAGGGATTCAGATCTGGTGGGGCTTTCAACTGCTCTGTTTTTCCAGTTTCCAGAACGTTTTATTATTTCACTCTGAAATGAAGACAGATAGACCTTCAGATAGTTGCTGAATGAAAGAAAATTCTATTTGATCAGCACTGCATAAGGACTGCCTTGCACCAAACTTCTACCAAATCCTGCAAGAGCCCTTTACAAGTCTGGCTCCTCCGATAACAAGTCATCCATTGGCATGACTGGTTCTGCTGACAATGCACATTTGACCTAGACATCTAGGTATTTATATTTATATTATATTTGATATCTTGGCTTCCATTACAATGTTTTATATAACGGCTAAGTACAGTTCGTGCATTTTACAACGGTTTTGGAATACTAGAAATAAAAGGAGTGAGAGATTGTCATGATTATATTTAGCTGAAGCTCACAGCAAGGGGCATTTGCCCTGTTTCAGCTATGATGTTAGTTACAGGGTTCAAACCAAAACTGAAACCTATGACAGGTTTAAAGTTTATTTTTGCCTCCTGATCCATCTTGGATGACAACCATTGGGTGAGAGAGGAGGAAGGGGCCAGGAAAACTGCACGGCTTCTCAGTCTAGCTGCACCCGCTTCTGTCTGAGAGCGGGTCTGCTCCTATGAGCTGAAAATAAAAAAAGTTCTTTAATGCCTCTCTAAAAACTAAGAAACACACAAACGGCGTGACATGAATGAGACATGTTGCAGACACCACTGTCATGTCGTGCCAGGGTTGAACATTCTCTTGCTGGCCCTGATGGAGAGGTCAGGGTGTAGGTGCAAAGGCTGCAATGCCCTCACCCTGGAGCAACTCCTTCCTAATAACACTGTGGCATTTTGTGTTTGCTGGCAACCTGCAGTTTTTAATGCAGCTGCATGGGTGCAGGTGCTCTGAAGATAAAAAAAGACCCTTCAGCCCCTGGCACCTTTCTTACAAGTTCTTACAATTGAAGTAAAACTACACTAAAAGAGAATGTAAATCAAAATGTTGACGTACATATTGGTGAAGTTATATTGGGATGCTGATCTATAAGTATTTAATATTTTGTGATCATAAAAGATCCAATGAACAGGACTAAAAACCATACTACAAATATAAGTAGCATATGCTACTGAAAACGTATGGCTGATGATCCCTGTGCACAAAACCCAGGAAATTCTGAACTCTGATTTCTAGAACAAACCTATTTCATCCCTTTTGTATTCTGAATTGCTGAATTACACAGTATTCACTCTTATGCTTTAATATTTCTGCAATGTTACTAAATTACAGTAATGTGGAACAACATTCTGTCTGCCTTCAGACAGATCCTGGTCCCAGATAGACAAGCACAAATCTGGACTAACTCAACTGTTCTTGTGTTTTCTCAGGAGTTACACTAATTTAGCTAACAATTGTCTCCAGACCATTGAATTAAATTGCTTTACAAGGCAATACTTTAATGTTAATATTCTTTAAACTAATATAAACGTGTCTTTCATTTATATTTTACATTAGATCCATTTCAAATGCATTAATTCAATTACCTTGTTTTATAGATATTGAACATTCAAGCAGGCTTTTAGCAGTGCCAGAAAGCCAGTGGCAACTTCCTACTGGCAAAACTCATAGCAAGACCGAACTCTAAATGTGCACACATTTACATTTGTAAGCCGAGACTTCAACGATGAAAATATAATTACTAAAATTCCAGACTTACACAAAACTATGTTCTATATATGAGGTGGGGTTTTTTTAATGCACATTTGTTTCAGCCTGCAACCTGCATATACCATGCCAAATATTGCTCATTCCAAAAATCAGCATAGCTGAGTTCCCACTGGCTCCAATGGGAGCAAAACTTGGTCTGTGTTCCCTGTTGGTAGGAGAGAGTTGAAAGAAATACAGCGTTACGTATATGCTTCGTATAACTTTGTTACCTGAAAAACCTCTTTCTTCAAACACAAAGTGCATCAGTTCTCACTGAAAACTTAATCTGTGTTTGAAGTTCACCGACCAAGAGAGACACTGCAAATCTCCAGTCAAACAACCAGGACCAGAAAAAAAAAAAAAAAAAAAGAAAAAAAAAGAAATGCTGCTTCTTACTTTTTATTTACTTCTTACTTTTTATGCAACTTAATCCTACCCACCTACACACTGATAAGTAGGAAGGATAAACATTTATTTAGGTTAAATCCACCATACAGTAGAGAACAAGTTCTTTGGATCACTAATGTACTTAAAGTACATTTGCACTTAAAGCGTGTATGTGAGCGGGGCAGGACTGTCGGCAGCACGCAAAATGAACCCCCTCCAGCATCACAAAGCGTAGATGCTTGGAGCAGGTTAAGCTTTTATCCCTCAGTGTAATCTTCCACAGAGGAACTCCAACAGTGCTTATGGAGGGGGAAGAGCACGGTGACAAAGTGAGATTTCTCTATCTGCTTATGTAAGGTTTTCCTCTCCCTGTTCTCCATAGGTACAGTTCAGTGACTATCGCAATTCACAGGAGACACCCCACTAATTTCACAGCACTTAGACTCTGGTCATATTGCAACCCCCTGCATCAATGATTTAATCCCTCGGTTATCTCCTTTTATACATATTCAGGAATTGCAATAACAAATTAAGTAACTCCAAGGATGCCAGAGACAAATCAAGAGAGTGAAATATCAGAAGGCGGTGGTACATTTCCGTCCCCTCGTCGGTGAGCACCGAGCCGTGAGTAAAAGCTGCCACACCTCCCTGGAGAGCAGAGAGCATCCAGCCTCCGGTTCCAGCCAGTTAGTATTCAACCGTAGCGTTTGTCCTGTGATTACAAATCAAATCTGTTTCCATCTGGCTGTCAAAGCTGAAGCAGCACTCAGCCAAAATATCACTGACTATTTTCTATGGCTACATTGTCTTTTAAAACATTGCCTGTGCTTTACTTACATATAAAAATACATGTTCCCCTGCCGTAGTGGCTGCACTGGGAGTGTGATATAATTAAAAAAGGACTGGCATTGTATCTTCAAATAAAAAGGAACAAAGATTTGCGTATATTTAGTGTCTCATAAAAAGTTTGTGGAAAAGGGCTGATTGTTTCACAGCATTCATCCAATGTCCTTGAACAGCAAATGTATTTACATATGAGTTACCAGAAAAATCAATAATCATTGTTTCCAAAGATTAAACTCTTTCCTTATGCCCATATTAAATACTCAATTTTCCCCTCTAAACAAACATCCTGTTACTGACCAGAAGGAAGAACGAAGTAGTAATCCACAAACAGAAGATCAAATTGTTCATCCATCCAGCCTGTGACTGAAGCTTTGGTGTGATCCTGTGAGTTAATCCTCTGAATGGGAAACACACTCCTGTACCTGCTCCCAGTGAACCTACAAAAACCTCTGGACTACAACACCAAAGAAAGCGATTCTCTGCCCACACGGATTATCCTTCATCTTTCCCCCTGAGCTACATACACACATGAAAAAAATATCTGATGTAAACCAAATCGAGCAATGTTTTCTACCGGCCAAGGATCTCTTTCTGGGTTTTGTGCAATAACGGAGATGAAGTTCATTTTTCATGTAATTGCTCCAAAAATATTATTCCAAGGCCCAACGTTGCCTTTTTGTTCAAGTAAACTTCATGCTGAAAATTTTTATTTTATTAATGTTTGTATAAGAACAAAGAAAGTTCTTGCTTTTATTTACTCTGTAAAGGGAAGAAACGAACAGTAAACATTAAAATACTACAGGGGTTTATATATTTCAAACCCCAAACAGCTCCAGTTTAACAGATGTGTATTTTTTGTCTGTATAATGAATGTTTCTAAATATACTCAGAGAAAAGGAAAACTATTTACCTATTTAATATTTAAGATTTTGCAGCCATATATATGGAGACAATTTACCATGGGTATATTTCTGGTGAAAGAAAACAGCTCCATTACAAGGCTGAAATGTAGCTTTGATTGCAAAACCTCCGATACCCCCATGTTTTGCATCCTGAATGTCAAATATAAGACAGTCGACCCCAGAATCTTGAGATGAACTGTACATAAACCAGCAAGTAATCAAATGCAAAATATGATTTAAAATCTTGCACAGTGGTTCATGCCCAGATCTGTTTGTATGCTGAAATACTTCAAAATTATATCAGCTGGAACTTCTGCCTCCATCCCAACGCCTCGCACTCATCACTTTAAAAAATGATGTTATTTGAAGGTTGTTCATTTCAAAATGCCATCGATTGTGATTTTCACATCATGCCTTAAAATCCCATCACCCATTTCTTTGATGCAGCCAACACTTATGGCACTTAATGCCAATTTCCTACGCTCCAGGCTAACAGAGACATCGGCACAACCTGGCAAACAGGACAAGAAAATTGCTGGTGGGACCTACAGAAACCCCTCAGGAGAGCTGTGCTCTCTGCAGGCAGCGGCAAGAGGCCGGGCAGGACAGCCCCCAGCAAGCAAGATGTCTATTTAGACAATGGAATGTCTAATGGAATATTTAGACAACGTCTTCGTGTCACAAATTTCTAAAGGAAGGAAATTTGTATTTATACGATGTTATATTAATTATATATTACATGATTATATTCTCCCTTAGGTAATTTTTGGTAGAGAAATTCAACCACGTTCCATCTAATGTTAAAAGAGATTATGTGATGGTTTCACGTGTTTATACTGCTTTCTCCATAGCAAAAATTACTGTTGAATACACAGCAAAGGCCAATATCACTTTACAGATAATTAATATACTGTAAAGGGTTGATTTTCTACTTCTTTATTCTTTGCATCACCTGCAAAAGAATCTTCTCCCAAAGCCCATAAAGAATAATCTTTATCTAATCCTTTGTTTTTCTTTTTGCTTGATTTTCATCAATTGCTTTCTTACAAACATAGTAAATAACACATGGTTCCCGACAGGGAATTAAATCCTAGAACTCTATGGCTCAAGTTAAGACCTTGTAGTTTATCATTTGAACAATAGGTATAAGTCTTCAAATCCTATACACAAAGCAGTAATTACACGCAGGTTTTTATGTGTCTTTTATATGTAAATGAGAAAGTACAAACCTATTACAAATTAAGCCCATGAAAAGGGCATCTTTCTGTTGTTGCCTTCTATTTAAAGCAGTGTCCTTGTAGAGGTCTTCTCTAGAGGGAAAGATCTCCCCCTGGCAAGCCACTGAGGTCACAGATATTACTCTTCTGAAGAGCCAGCTTTATTAACCCTAACCCAGTAAGCCAGCAGTTCGGCAGGCTGCAGCAGAGCGCCTCCTGACATTTCTTTACTTAAGTGGGGGGTTTTTTTAACCTCGTCTGCATGCTTTGATTTTGAAACATGTAAACAATCACTTGCATGACGTTTACAGCGAAGTTCAGGTGGTGAGTTTGTTCCAAATTCTGATTATGCTTCCTTCTTTTACACGTTGCTACACCTTCAGATAGTCCGGACTCCATAAACCTGCAGGAACACTGTCCCAAAAGACTCCCAGTCCAACCTCCCACTTGGAGCAGGACTATTCCCAACAAAAGACTGGATCAACCAGGGCTTTGCCTGGCTGAGTTGTGAAAAGCTCTGAGGATGGAGAGTCCACTGCTGCTCCATCCTCCTGGGTGGAAAAGCTTTTTTTAGTCTCCAACATAAACCTCACAAGACACAACCTGTGGCCCCTGCCAGGCTTTTCGGCACTTTAAAGAGTCTGACGCCATCATCTTTGTACCTCTCTTCAAGTAGCTACACAGTGCTGTTAAATCACCCTTAGCTGCTTCTTCAGTACACTAAACAAGCCTGATTTCTCCTCGGTCTACTGCCCTAAGCCCCAACCTCTCCAGTTCCTATACTTACACTTGCTTTCTTCTGCATGATCACAGCAGTACTCAGACACACTGGTAAGTCATAGTACCACCTACCAGTTTATTGGTAGTAAAAGGCCAGTCTTCATTATCTCTAGCAGTGATAAAAGCTCATTTCTTTGTATCATTTTCCTCATAAAAATATTGCAACAGGTAGCAGGCACTGCCAAAAAGCAGGTGTCACCCAGGCACTATCACTGCTCTTGCACTGGAGAAGCTCAGGTCTTTGTCTGGCAAGACTTCACAGTGGAGGTGAATTTTAGGGACAGGATCATCCATTAGCAGACTAAAGGGGAAGAGCTAGGAAGACTAGTGAGCTGCCCACCCCAAAGTGTAGCATGAGTATTGGGAAGGACCTCTTTCTGAGAAGAGAAGAACAAGGATCAGGACCACCCACCAATCTTGGGTAGCCAACAGAGCACAAGCGGTAGTTGTGAGCCCTGCTCAACCATGGTGAGACCCAGCTCCAAATATATTTCCCCTTCGCATCCCGCAGGCCCTGCCAAACTCTCTAGCCAGCCATGAGATGAATGTACATACTCATCTACTGCCATGCAACTCTCCCCACCTGCGCGCTACCTGAAAATTCCTCCAGAAGCAGGGACCTCATTCCGAGACTCCTGTTTCCCTGGGATCTGGGACTATTTTCTCTATTTTGCAATGTTTTCTTTTTTCTAACATTTTGCACACTTAGACATGCACTGCTAATTACACCCAATTTATCTATTCCTGCATTACAAATTTCTAAATGGGCCCTGTTCATCCTTTCAGTTTTGTTAATAAATCATTTTGGTTGCATGCAGATGCCTGCCAAAATAAGGAAGATTCATGAGACAGTTACAAGCATTTATTAATTAGAGGGATCAAGGTGTCACAAGCACAAAACATCCATCCCAAACAGAGAACTGGCAAACTGTCACTGTAGTGCACCACTACAGCAACGGGATAGACAGAAAAAAGCAGCATCTGTAAGCTTCCTGCTCTACAAGCCCCCATTATAGCATTAAATTGCTAATCTTCGCCCTTGAGGCTCCGGGCAATGCTGCCAGGTAGGGGAACACAACCCACACGTTATTTCTTTTTTCCACTTGAGCCAGTGCAGCTACGCCCATCCCACTTTCAGATTATTTGTACTGGACCTTGAACACAGCACGACCTTGAAAATATTAGACTATCATGGAAAAATATTCCCATATAGAAATATTCCCCATGAGCCTTGAAGGAAGTAGTACAGACATACATCCCCGCTGGCAGCACAGTACTTGTCCATCTCATACAAATACCATCTTGTCTTCAGCTTGGATGCCAACCCCGTTCTGCAGGTAGAAGTATGTAATCAAACCACCTGCTTTCCAGGCCCTCTGATGCAAGTGCACTATTTCATGACTTGTGGCAGGTGAAAGCAAAAGCGAGTTTCCACCACCGCGGTGGGCATTAATAACCCCCCAAAAACCTGTCATGTTGAGAGCAGAAACAGCTTGTCAGGTGGATACATTTCTTCTCTACTAGGAACAGAGTGGAAGGACACACCAAGTCTTCACTACCTGCGCTAGCAGGCTGAATCTGCCTCCAAACGGACAGGGAACATTGCCCAAGACCTACCAAATTCACAGAGCACAACCCCTCTGTGAGCTGCTGCTATCCCTGGATTCACTACTAGCCATAGATACAGCTAAAACAGTCACTGGCTAACAGAGTCCTGCATGCCTGAAAGCCAAGAAACGCATCCTCCCTGCCCCTACAGATTAAATATTCCACAAGCTCTTCCCCACCCCCAGAGCCAATAGTCCGCTTGGAAGTTTTGTTTAAGAAGTGGTGACAAGAAATATATTCTGATCTAAACTTTTTATGCTTGTATATTCAATATGGCTTCAACTCCTATTCACTTTTGTATTATTTTATGTTTATATCTGTTTAATTCACTTAGCTTCTCTAGCACACAGAAGCCAGCTGGACATGGAAGTGTATGTAATGAAGCAATTCTCTGGTACCCGCCTCTTGTTTTCTATCAGCCTTGCTACCTCCAGAAAATGCCAGGTAGTAGACATCATGGCTGGGGACTTCAAACAGCCGATACAGCTGAATTTCCACTATCGCGCTTCCCCCTGTGACCTCTGGCACTACTTTTAAACCTTTCTGCCCTGGATGACAAACTCCTGACACAGGTGCGAGGTGGGATTCAACCACCTAAGCGGAGATGTGACAAAGTCGGGAGCAGCTCAAGGAAGTCATTTTGTTTGCTCCGTTTCAGCCTGTCACTGTGTCTTGTTTGGGCTGGCTCATTAAAAAGCCATAAAGGTTGCTCAGTCGTGCTCGGACTACAGATTTCCATAGTCATATTGTTTCTAAATATTTAAATAACCGTCTTGCAGTGACAGTTGCGTGGTTTCCAAGGTGCTTACCTCCACAATAACGGTTTACTACCAAGCAGCCAATTTCTGAATCTGAATTTTAGCTGCCGAACTGCCTACAGGACAGGGAACGTCTGACCGGGTGTTCACATCTTGCACATTAATGGAATGGAGGTTAGCACAATCAAGACCTGCCAAGATAATAGAGAAGGATTTTGTACATTTACAACTCAAAAAAAAGTTAAATTTTTATGAGCAATTTTTAATCTGGCCTGTTGCTGCCACCCTCCCTTTGCTTATCCATCAACAAACCCTCACTCCAGGAGGTTCACCACCATTTTCCCTTGTATCTGGTCTCCTATATGAACTGCAAATCTCTGCCTGCCCCTGCACCACATAACGAAGATATGAAAGAAAATGACGAGGTCTGCATCAGTATTAAATTTATAAGCAGTTACTGCTTATTATCATGGAAATAACAGCAACCACCAAACCACAAACTCAACATTGTCATGCACAAGTCCTAAGTCACCACCACCAACATGAGCTGAGCTGGTTTCAATTACTTCTATAACAAGCCTTGGCCAACTGGGCTCATTTTACCCAAACTGGGTATCGCAAACACAAACCTGTGCATGTCGCACCACTGCAGCCAGACAGGGACACATAATATAGCCTCTCTCCACTGCCCCTCCAGTGTCCCCACTCAACTGGAACCAGCAGCAACCAGTGGCGGAAGAAAATGGTTCCAAGGCTAATTCTCCTATAGCGAGTGATCTGCCTGGACAAACACTGCTGGCATTTAATGATTTGGGACACAACAATGCAGCATGGCCTGCCTGACCATTGCTTTTTTCCCAAGGATGGCCCAATAAAAAGCAAAAATTGCCGCTTTTTTATGTCCTACCGCTTTTAAAGCTCCTAATTTCTCACCAACCATTTGGGTATTGTCTATATTGCAGAATCCTCTTATGCAGAATCCCTACTCTCTGGGTTCATAATTTCAATATATGATTGAGATGCCCAAACCCTTTTCTAATAAGCAGTGATAAATAATCCCAATTAGATACTTAATATGAGGGTATTTGCCCTTCACCTATAATTGCCCTTTTCCACCCATAAAGGGAGAGGTTTTAGTCTCGCCTATATATCTACTAATAATTTTCCCTCCTCTGTTAACATTTCCAGTGCTATTTGACATTTCATTTTCAGGATTTTCTCTTCCAATTATTTTTTATTGGCTGTGTTTTTGTGTCTTTTATTAAAAGGTACAGAGGGCCAATCTGCCAGAAATTCAATCCCTGCTGCAGAAGCCTGGCATCAACATCTCATGTAGACAACAGGCTTGCAATTAAAAAATAAAATAAAGTTTAAAAAAAACAGCAAAAAACTGTTCTTCTGCCCCCTTGCCCTGTTTTCCTGCCTGTTTTGGTTTGTTGTGGGTTTTGTTGAGGGGTTTTTTTGTTTGTTCGTTTTATTGGTTTGGGTTTTTTTTAAACAGACTGAGTGGTATCTCTGAGTTCAGGTAGGATGAAGCTTGAGTTGTAAAAGAAAACAAGAAAAAATGAGGTTCCACTAACATTAAAAAGCCTTGTTGCCACAAACACTTCAAAAGGATTAGGGATATTTTCATCAAGTTTTGAATACTTCTGGTTTTATTCTCATTCTCTCTTCCCTATAAGGAAATCCTGTATTCAATTTCAATGTACCCAAACTTGAAAATTGGAGAATATTTTTCAAGTATTTTGCTCAGCCACCATTTAGTGAATAAATATTCCCAAGGAGACTTTGCAGAATTATTTATTTTTTTTTTTACCCTCTTTTTTTATAGCGGCATAATCGCAGCACAATTGTTTTTCTTTATCATTACTGTTTTAAAAACTGAACTGTTTTACTGCTCATTTCTTTCAGCATCACTTCAATTACTGACAGCAAAGCTACTGCACTCTACTGAAGTGCCACCGTATTCCCCACCAGCGGAGCACTGGGTGCAGTCATTTAATCTGGCTATTGCAGAGTAATTAGGCAGCCGATCGAAGGCCTGACCCGGCTGTTGAAGACACTCTGCCCTGCAGAATTGAGCAGCATTGGGACAGACCCCAAGATGCAACAGAGCAGCAGCAATGTCGAGATCACACGTGTGGGCATAAACTGGGGTAACTCGACTTTTCTCGTTCTCAAACTTCTAAAGTTTCCTCTTAAAATACTGCAGCCATTAGCCCTCTGACATCAAAATAAATGTTCGCATTACAGCCTGTGTGTACACTATTTTTAAGGCCAATTTTTTTTTTATATTCCCTATTAGAGGTCACTTTTATCTAACACTTACAGCCTTTAATGGATCCATGCATTTACCTTCTGTTGAGCGCTTTGTGTTGGTTAAGGTCATTACTTTTATTCAAACTGAGAACCACCAGAATTTCCCCATTATTTGCTCTCAAATACCCTTTATCCATTACCACATTTTGCTCATTTGCTCGCAGTCCTCCAACTTGCGATTTTAATGGTTTCGCAGTTGTTTCCTCTAATTGAGCAGTGACCTGTTAACTTCCAAGCCTATTTTTATTCTTCACTACCTTAAGTTAATTTGCAGCCTCTTTTGCTGGTGAAACCGTATTTGTTATATTATGCAGAGCGGCAGGCTCTTTTTCTCTTTCTGGGACTCTATACCAGCTCCTTTATCTTCATCGCCCGCTTCCTTTCCCCTTTCTAGCACTATTCGTTTGGTGTTAGCACAGTGCTAAATCTTAGTTCTTTCGCCATTCATATGATTACTGCCGGGCACTGTCATTTCTGGGTAAATGCTTCCTGTTCCTCGTAAACTTTAACACCTTGCTACTCAGTCAGAGCAATAGTTTTGCAGCTAGTGTTTTCACTTCAACATATATTTCTTTCATCTTGCCAATTCTTGGGGTACTTGATGCAAAGAAGAGAGCTTTTGTCTTTGTTTTCTTTCCGTAGTAGCTTGTGCTGGCAAAAGTTTAGGTCTCTGCAAAAAGAAATTTCTAAAACCCATTACCAAAGAAGCTCTTCAGATACTGCTCTGAGTAGCCCTATAGATGTCTGAATTTCTGAAGTCACTCTTTCTGTCAAATATTTCAGGGTTAGTTTTGGCAGGATTATGATGGATGGATGCTGTTAAGGACACTGGAGGCTAAAAATGAAGGAGGACAAGCATGTTCGGTCCTTCTCTGCTGATGAATGTCCCCGAACAACTCATACTGTGCGTTGTTCAGCTCCGCACAGCCTGTACAGCTCCTGAACGACGAGACTTCATTGCTGCTGACCTGAACTCTTGTATGATAACAAAGTCCAGATCCTCCGCTGGCAAATTACAAACCCCTGAAATCATTGCTTTCCTATTTTGTGTCACTAGCCCTAACACAGGCATTCCACCCCTGCTTCTTGAGGCTCCCCAAACAGCAGGTGCTTTTTGCTTCCCTTTGCCTCTACAAAAGGGGCGGGCAGAGAGGTTGGCTGCCACAGACCTTATAATCGCCGTAAACTACCCTCTGCCAACTTGAAACTAGGCCAATGCTAGAGAATAGCTGAAAACTTGGGTTATTCGCAGGGCTGCCATAACCCAGAATCTGAATGGTACAGGGCAAAAAAGGGGGTTCCACTCATCTGCAATTTCCAGAGCTATTGCATTTCAAAGAGCAATTGGAGACCTGGCTTCACTCCGATTTGGAACAAAAGCCACTATTTTCCTAGTTCCCTCCTAAATGAAATCACTATCACATCAGCACTTTGCACCAGAGCCAGAAATCCCAGGAGCTAGAGCTCCAGCTCAGCACGAGCCGCAAACATGGGGAGCTGGAACACGTTGGCACACAGGGGCTGCCCGAGATCCAGGTGAGCTGGTGGGAAACCCAGTTCCTCCAGCAGCACAGCTGGCTCCTGGAGGAGCACCAGCACACCAAACATCTTGTTTTCCATCAGTTTGCACATTTCCAAGCAGCATTCATTGCTCCTCCTCTCCTTCCATCTGGGAGGACGGTTCCAAGATCAGGAGAGATTTGAGCTTCAGAAAGGTTGCCTGCTAGCTCCTGACATTTTCATTGTATTATCGCTAAACCCAAACGGCATTTTCTTACTCAATTCTCCTCCAATTCTACTCTTAAATCGACTGCAATCTTTCTCAGTCACACTCCTCCAGATTACCTTCCTAAATTAACATGTCATCTGTACAATTTTCAAATTAGTGCAATTTAACATTTCTTGATTCCATTCACATTATTCCTCAGGAACTTTCCGCTGCAAAATTTGACAGGAATATCTGAGCTGTATATTAAAAGTGGATTAATGCTTTAGAGACAAATCAGTTCTTCTTAGGTTCCTATACAGTGTTGCTACAGGATTTGATCGATTGGATTCAAAAATAATTTTGAAGTTTTTTCTTTCATATTTTACTTAGCAAGTGAGTGTGACCTCCAGGAAATATCAAACATATGGGTTGTCTTTTTTCAGTTTTTGATACTTTTAAGCATTAGGAATGGCATGTCTTGATAAAAAGTTGATAATGTCACAAATACTTACAAATAAAAAATAAACAGGCAACTATTAAAAACACCTTTGAATCTAGTGGAGAAAAACCACCACTATAATCAAGAGATTAACAGGGAATTACACCATGATTCAGCAATGTACACACAAGGTGTACATTGGCTTGAAGTCAGCGGTCTTCACAAGACCACTTTACGAGGACTGAAATGAAGTATAAACCTATATACTGTTGATTAAGGTCGTACACTGATAGGTCTTACCACACCTATTACTTTGGATCACTCTCTAGAGAGGTGCAATGATTATCAAGATATATTTCCAAAACTTCTGAAAAATCTGCAGTCCAACCAAGGTGGTAATTTTCTTCAGTAATTCACTGCTGATTACAGGCTACTGTTCTTAACGTGCTGCACTTGTTATAATATAAAGTTATATTAGAGAGTTATATTATAAATGTTTCTTCAGCCTGCGAGCACACACAATGAACTTTCATTAGCCTGCAGTTAATTAGCATTACTATTATGTTTGTATTGTCTTACCACTGAGGTATCTCGTTACAGATCCCATTGTGATACCCAAAGAAAACTTTGTCCCCCCACAGCTTACAAGCCAAGTGAAAACACAGCTCAAATCAGGCAAAGGTAGGTGGGAAGTAACGGGACAGTCTCAGTCAGAATTTTGTCAAGTCCTCCATAAGCATATCAGAAATAGAGTCTGCCCTAAAGAAAATAACGTGACTTGTTACCATAATGGTGAAGGTGGCACATTCAGCTAAAAAGACCTGGCAAAATAAAACATGGGAGAACAAAGTTGCCATGGAGGAATCCATCTTGGCCAGATTTCCATCCAGGCTTTGCTGGGATGTGAGGACATGCCACAGCACACCAGCACGGAAAGAAAAGACAAGGGAAGCCAGTGCCAAGCGGGAGCAGGTGAGGGACTAAGTGAAGGCACTTGGCAGTGGAAAAATCAGTTACAGGGCATGATGAAGGCCAAATCAAGCAAAAAGCCCTGTCTGCAAGCGAGGCAGGCAAAGCCTCACTCCAGGTCAACTGAAGGGGCGATAGCAAAGACAGATGGAGTGAAGAGATAAGATAGGTCACCGGCATGGCAAGCCAAAATCACGAACGGTTAGTATGGGAGTCTGTGATGAGAAAGGACACAACGCTCTACACAGGAGGAACATACACACATAGTAGCATGAAACAAACTGCATTGACATTTCAGCCAAAATTCAGTGTTATCAGACCGATTTGAACTGCATACATTTGGTAATCTCTAGTCATTGCCTTCCTGCCATGCACTTCCGTAGATTCTGAATTCATTGAGGACTAGCGAAGACGAAAGGCAGCAGCAGGATTGTACATTTTTGCTACAGTTTTCCCATTTCTCTGTCTTTCAAGCTGAATTAACCATAGTTTAAGCTGACACTTTCCTCCTAGAGGAGGTTTCAGACTTTCAAAATTGAATAAAATGAGTGAAAGCAGTAGGTTGCAATGGCACGAGTTAGAGATCTCTGGAGAGCTCTGGGGCAGGTAAAAGGTGTGGATACTGGTTATAGCTTTGGCAAGGTAAATACCTTGAAGCTGTAAATGAGGTTATGTCAGATGAAGAAAGTCATTCAAAAGAATCTTTTCTACCACCTTAACTGCTGTAGTGAAAATTAAAATAATAAATCATTCTTTGACAGGAAGCAATTTTAAAAAGCAGTTTTAGATTTGGACTCTGACGACCATCATGAGCTTTTTGCACACCTTTCACAATGTAATTTAGTGGAATGATACTTCATACAAACAACAGAAAAATTAAGGGATTTGAGGTGTGCTAGTTTGATTCCAAAAGAAGAGATCAGTGCAGTTACTAAGATCTTAAAATGGATTAGCCTGTCTATTTCTGCTGAATTAACTGCAAAATCAGAAGCACTTTCCATCATAAACATACCTCTGTGGACTAGCTAGAAATAAACCTACTAATAGTTTGAAACGTACCCAATTAAATAGAGATAGATTAGTAACCAGGATACCAAAGCACTACCCAATTTGCAGCTATTATAACTAAGCACATTAGAGATGCTCTTATTTACATATCAGTACAATACTAATAAACTTGGCTGGCAGCTTCCATACTGCATTATGGAACAGCAAACAAAAGAAAATACCAAACCTTGGCATAGTCATATGGTCCCTGCCAAATGAATCATGCTTTGCTTTTTTTTTTCCTAACCTGTTTCCAGACAGCAAGCCAAAACAAGAAATAATTTGGGAAACAGCATCAATAGTCCCTTGTAAAAAGGTGGCTTTAGTTTCAGGAAAAACCTGCACTGATGGAAAGAAACCTCTTTCTCAAACTTTAGAGAGCAGTCTGGAATCTAGGCAAGTTATTGCATTTCTGTGTATCATCGGTTTACAGAAGTTGTTTGGCAATATTTGCAAACAGGTATGTCCCTAGTCTGCAGCAAATGCAAAATATTCAGCTTCACTTACCCAAAGAATAGGTTTAGTTTAATTTAAGCGATCCTAGTATATGACAGTGGTAAATTGCTACAGTCCATCTTATCAATGCTAAGTTGATGATGCACCTGACCATCTTTCTTGATTCCAGATACTATGGTATGGAAGGAAAGACTTTGAGAATCAAACATCCCAAACCAGCCATGGCAGCCAGCTGGGCTGGGCAAGAACATGTCCGGTCTCATGCAAGAGACAATGGTATGCATGTCCACTTGGACGGTTTAGATGTTGGCTTCATCTAAAGTTTTAATGTGCACATTAATAGCGAGTGTCAGGTCCAATGCAGAGCCCAGACCCTGCTGAAGGATGTTGCAGAGCCAGCAGAGCCGAAAGAGAAACCTTTAAATCTCACTGAAGCAGAACAGGTTTTTTTGCAATCAGTTCTGTTATAGTAAAGATGCATTTAAATCTGTATGGAGGGGAAACAACTTCTATTCTGATAAGACACAGCCTTTCTCTACTTGGAGGGGCAATATAGATAAAAGATTAAACCTGTCAAGACCCTTGAGGACTCAAAAAGTGGAGACTACTTATGAAATGAAGATGTTCCTCCAAAAGTAAGAGAGGCACACACAAAGTCCAATGTCCTTATAGCCACCTTATCCAGGGAATAACACCTGGCTGAATGGGAGGGGGGCTGAGGAAGGCCTTTTCTGAAACAGCCTTCCAATGGGAAAAGCAAACGTTTGGGGTTTGGGGTTTTTTTTTAAGTCTTCACTCTCTGGGAGTTATGAATAAATGAAAATAAATTTTCACTCCATCAAAGCCTTAAACCCCACTTAGCACTTAGTTAATTAGATAACAACAGCAACGTCTTCTCCATCCAGGCGTTCAGCAAACCTGTAAACCAGACCCTTGCTGAGCCCTCAGCTGCCAGGCAGCAGTGGCAGGGCTACTCACAGCCAGCAACGGGGCCGGTGCTCAGCAAAGCTGCGGGGGCCGGAGGAAGAAGATGCTCCCCAAGAGCAACACCAGTGTCTTCCAGAAAGCACTGGGGCTGGCCGGTACGCTCTAAGATTGGGGTACTGCTTGGGCCCCAAAGGCAAGTGCTGCGTCACACAGGATTAACTTCTCAAGCCATATGAAAAGAGCTTTTTTGAACCGATCTTCGTCTGAGTGCAGGGCCAAAAAAAAAGTGTTTTTTTGATTAAGCGACCGTTTTTTTTCCAAAAAATTCCCAGGAAGGAGGGGAGCCGAGCAGAGAAATTGTAAGGAGGAAGAGGGAGGCAAGAGACGTAGGGCTGAGTGGCTGCAGGAAAACCTGGTGAAGGAGCAGAGTTTGCTGTGATCCCAAAAGCCACCAAAGTGACTGGACCAAAGTCTGGAAGGAAGGACTGACCTGCAAGGATATCATGGGTAGGGGAGAGTTGGGTATTAATCCTTTATATTATTCTGTTTTATATAGTCTTCTATTTTAAAAAAAAGCTATTTATTATAATGAGTAATCTAATGAAACACGTCTTTTTTTAGTTAAAGAGCCTTCTAAATATTCTCTGAATGGCTAAGGTCTAAATATATCTGCCTCAAAGGTTTGGCCAACTAAGAGGTCTGTCACAAATCCTAAAGTACAATCTAATGCAAAATTTGAGAGAAAAAAAAACCCAACCGTATTCATTGTGCTCCCAAGATCTAACATTCCTTATCCTCAGCTACAGTTTCAGGACATTTCCCTTAATAAGCAGTCTTAATATGCTCCATTTAAAGTCTCTAACTCATTGGTTTTATTCTGCCACGAGTCAGGAAACATTTACGTAAACATTATAAAACTGTCAGCAACATCAGCTCTTCTTTTACCTCAAACATTTAAAAAGTTTATGGGTTGTAGTTTTCTGCATACTATAAGTAGAGTTAAAGATTTACTACTGTTATAGTCTGTGATGTTGCCTAATAACCCTTAGCCAGTTTGATACAGTAACTAATAGCCATAAAATTTGAGTTACATCACAGGAAAAACTCTACGCTCAACACATGGAGAGTCATAATTTTTAAAATAATGCAGAAGTGAATAAAGAAGAAGTAGGAGAGAAAACCTTTGTTATGAATAACGGGGACAAAAGGAGCGAGGAGATTATTTCACACACTGTGTGAGACTATTTCACATACAGTGCCTTATTAGCACTATCAGAAAAACACTGCAGTTTTCCAGTGCTTTAAAAGACAGTTGTAGTTGCTTCAGTAATATGGTGAAATAACCAAAAGTAGAAAACTCCCACAAAATACTCACTCTGGCACAAACACATAACCAGGTATTCAGCACGTACTGTTTCATGCTTACTCATCCACTCAGACGTGCAACTACACTCACACACACTTGCAGCCTCGGACATGTGTGAATTGTGCAAAGGATTCGGCGACATACCATTATTCCACGCTCTTCATTTCTCTGATGTTTATAGGCCACATTCATGCATAAGGTCTGGTTGCTTTGCTCCACTCTAGTGACACAAAGCAACTGTAAACCTTGCTCAACTGCTCAGATAAATGGGATTTACTGCACCTTTGAATCTCCAGAGCATGGGAAAGCATCTGGAGCCTACCAGGAAGCCTGGCCTTGCGCTTCCCGTAACAGCAGTATGCGCACCAAAGACGATCCGCTTACACTGTATGTTATGTTCCTGCCATCACTCTCCTCTCTCAGGCTGCCTTCATTAAAATGCCTTTACATTCTCTGTGCAATATTTTACTCACCATACAAAGGAAATCTTGTGTCTCATTTTTGCTTCATCTAGAAATCTTTTGGTCTATGACAAATAATGTTTGGGGACTGATAGACAAATCCATGGCTATGAGTACTCAGTGAAATACCCTGGTACACCACCTGCCACCTCTTTAAATTATTACAATTGTATTACGACTCTGAGCAGAACTACCTTAAGGGAACTTGCTTTTTCAGTAAGAATCAAATAGCAATTGCTAAAGCTGAGTTGTACCTGTGAACTTCAGTTAATAGATTTTACTTGAAATTTACTGTTTGCAATAGTATAGTCCAGCTGAAACCATAAGGAAAAAGAAAAAAAAGTTTCATTATTTAGGAGGGGAATATCCCGTACCGTTTTTCCCTTGTTCTCTTCTGCAAGCCACTTCCTTGTCCCCGTGCCCTGAAGGCGCAGAGGATTCACATTCTTGCTGAGCATTGCATAAATATAGCAGTGGAGTAGCATGTCCACATCCTGAAGTGTTAGCACAAGTCCTCAAAGGCACAATGTCAAGAGACACACGTGTATGAGAACTTTCCTTATGCCCCTGCGGTTTGTACTGATACAGAAGTTGACAAAGCTGAAGCACGGGCCAGGATGATATGATCAATTTGGAGTATACCCCACCAGTACTCAAAATTTTTGTGCAGCAGTATTAATGCACTTTGCAGCCGTATTATTATTTTTGATAGATTTGTCTCTTGAGGGCCTTTTAATAGATAGTTTTCATTCAATAAACCTTTCTCCTCCTCCCTGTGAAGATCAACTATGTTCAGTGAGAGCACTACATAAAATACAACATGCCAGGAAGAGAGAGTAGCCAAAGCTTTGAATGAGGGCTGCCACATACTATCAACCTTCTCTAGACACTAACATCCCACATTTAAGGTGTGGAGCGTTTTCAGTAACACCACTTCAGTGAGGTTTTTTGTGCTGTGGTTTGGGTTTTTTTTCTTTTGTAAAATTAAATTACTACTTCTATTAATTTCAGTACTGAGCTGTAGCTGACCAGCCCTGTTCAGTATTTAGGTCTTATAAAATATTTACATAGTCAAGAGTCCCCCCTAGTAAGAAATTACACCACTTAAAATATCATCAGCCTCTACTGCTTTACACTCAACATTAAAAATAAAGGTAAGAATTGGCACTGAGATATGACATTTATCTACAGCAGCTTACAGGTGAGGACAATAACTCAGGAGAGACAAAGTCCTTACACTTTGAGAGCTTTGTTGCCAGACCAGAAGAGGATGTTCAATGACAGTGTCAACAATCTCGCTGCTTATACATTCAGATGAAGAAATACAGAGGTGGCTGCGGAAAAGAACAAGGTGAGCCAAATGGCAGAGTGATCTCACAATCTAAAATAACAGTCCTTGAAAGGCCCACTTCTGAAAGCTTAAATAGCAAAGCACTCAACCTGTTTTTATCTAAGCCATTCACGCATCTTCAAGCACAGCGCACATTATTAGATGAAAGACCGGTGTCAGGACTTAAGACAATCATCGAGGCTAGGCCTCCACGATAAACAGAGAATACCTGGAAAAAAGGTATTTGTGTTAAAAGTCATTACAGAAATATTTGGGAGTATTACATCTTGCGTCCCAAACCAATCAGACACCTGTATGGAAACAAGAACCCACGGAGTCACTTGCCGTGTAAAGAAATGAGCTGTGTGCGCAGCCTTGCAATATTGGCGCTACCACTAAGGATGCTCCCACCAGGTAAGAGGCTCACTCTTTTTCTGGACAACAAGGAGACGGGCAGAGAAAGAGGTTACTATTAATAATAGCACTGAAGAATCTTTCAAATAATTTTGTTTATAACTTCCTGATGCATTGTTTTAGCACAATGGCAATACACGGTACTGTTAGATCTTGAGCATTTGCATTGGCTCTTAACTGTCTGACATATTGTGCTTTAAAATATTTATTGGTTTCATTTAGCATCTTTCCCTTTCTAGCCACCAAAAAACCTCTGAATAGATCATCTTACCAGCTCTGCTGCCCCTGTGAGCCAGAGAACACAGCTCCCTCCAGGTCAGGTCATGTGGCTCCAATTCAGCATTTTGAAATAATGAGCTCTCCAATTAAAAAAGTGCCTTTGAGTGATGAATAGATGGTATAAAAGAAGTCAGCACCTGTACAGAAGAAAAATGAGATTTACTGCAATGAAAACCCTTACTTTTTGGTACTTCTTTAGAAAAATTAAAACCAGTAAAGGCAAAGTAGGAAGAAGAAAGTCATGGCTCTTCTTTATCTGCTTCAAACGTGTAAGAATGTACCGACATCACACTTGGTTCAGGCTTGCTCTAGATCATTTATACAGCATCCTCAGTAACTTCCATCCCAGGCAGAATAAATATTTACACATAATGTATACTAACATATATAGCTTCTAGATATACATCAGCCATAATATTAACCTAAAAGCAATTTTCTTTTATTACTTTATGCGTCAAAATACAGTATTTTCTGGAGGAAATGAAATGCTCTGTCTTTGCTTTGGCACTCTGCAGTTGCATGCAGTTCAGGAGCATTATAATTGACAGAGAATACATTTAAATATCCAGGGACAGGCATTATTTCTGGAGACATCAAGTAGTTGGATTCATTGCAGATCAAACTGAACCAGCTGGAGAACATAAGACTCGACTCTCATCTCTCCTAAACAGACTGAGGAATATCTTCAGGAATGGAAAGGACTTGTAATAGCATTCAGGCACAAGGAATGTGTTTAGAATCAAATGCTATCATACACCTCTCTAATAGGCTTTGTACCCTCCTATTATCACATACACTGAACCATAAAACGATCAAGCTAATTATTTTTCTTGCTTTACGTCGTCCTATACTTCATACTGCTTTTTACAAGAATTGTTCAGAGATTATAATCAGTGATCTGTGTACAATCACACCTTCCCAAATGTTCCTGCAGTCTGTTCAATCAACTTAAGCTTTACTTCTGTTCTGCCCAACAGCCTCAACCAAATGATCAGCACTGATTTCCTTGAACGCTGATTTTCTTGATGTAGTTCAAACATATTGGTCCTATCACCTCTCAGCCTTTCCTCAGAAATAAGTAACTCCAGTCTTGTAGATGTATTGATGTCTATGTACCCTCATACCATATGCCACACAAGCTTCCCTAAGCCGAAAATCAGCATCTTGTATTTATAATCAAAAAGAAAAAAAATAAACCCAACATTTTGAGTGACTTTTCCCTCCAAGTCCTTGGTACAATATAAACAGTAGATACACTGCTACAATTACATTTCCAATTCAAAGCTATACATGTATCACCCTTTGCCTACTCCCTATATCAGATCAGTGGCTGTACTTACACACTTAAAATCCACAGCTCATATTTCAAAAAGCTTCAGTATATCCGGGGGGGGGGGGGGGGGGGGGGGGGGGGAATCTGCTCACACTATCTCTTTTCTATTAATGGCATAATGAGGACCTAACATCTGTCCTTTTTATCACCATGAATCTTACAAATGTGAATTTTTACAAACATTAACCTTTGGAAATGCAAAGTCTCAAACAAGGTAACATCATCTTGAAACATATACAAAATACCAGCATGCACATTTGGAGATCTCATTATGAAGAATAAATTTTGATAAGATACTAAGGTTAGGACATCACATCAGATTGATAAAATCCTGTTGGTACCACAACATACTTTTACATAACTCCATTAAAATGCAAAAGTTGCTATATTTCCACAGGCAGCTGTAATTTAGATTAGTGCCTCAATTAAAATACAGCGTCTTCCACTTGCAAAGATTTGGTAGAATTTATTTGTTCCAGGCCACAGCAGTGGGTACCATAGAGCAGTCTCCTGTCAGCACTCCGTGATAATTGGTGCGGACCCCAATAACTGCCAATTTGTTAACTTATAAATGGAGGAAATCTATTAATCCAATGCTGAACAGAATGACGACGACACTAATTGGGAAATCCGATTCTCAAATAACACAGCAGGGGGAGTGGAAGGGGGAGATCAGGGCAGAAGTGTGACAGGAACTTCTAAAAGGAGAAGAGAAACAGGTTTGGAAGTCCAGGGAGGATTTAAGGGGGGGGGGGGCGACACCACAAAAAAAAAATCAACTTCTAACCTTTTCATAGAGAATGAGACAAAGTTCTTGAAGGTTTTCACTGAACTTGGACAAGTCTGTGCTTGGTCTCTGGCCAGACTTGAGGACCTGTGAGCAGTTCCTGTTGGAGCACACAGCTAACAGCTCCTGCTGACTTTCCTCCCTAACCTACAAGCACCCGTTCTTTGCAGAACCAGTCTGACTTTGGCCTCTTGAAGAATCTGTTTGGTGTGGTGCCATGGGATGAAGCACTGGAGGGAAGAGGGGTCCGAGAAAGTTGGTTAATATTCAAGGACCGCCTCCTCCAAGCTCAGGAGCAATGCATCCCTCCAAAGAGGAAGGCAGGCAGAAAAGCCAGGAGGTCTGCATGGATGAACAAGGAGCTCCTGGACATGACCAAAAGGAAAAAGGAGGCCTATAGGGAGTGGAAACAGGGGCGGGCAGCCTGGGAGGTATACAGAGGAATTGTTTGAGCAGCCAGGGATCAGGTTAGACAAGCTAAAGCCCAGATAGGACTAAATCTGGCCAGGGACATTAAGACAAACAAAAAAGCCTTCTTTAAGTATGTCAGCGAAAAAAGAAAGACTAGGGAAAATGTAGGCCCTCTCTAGAAGAAAACGCAAGAACTGGTTATCCGGGACAGAGACAGACCTGAGGTACTCAATGACTTTTTTGCCTCAGTCTTCACTGGCAAGGACTGCAGCCGCACTGCCCACGACGCAGAATGCAAAGGCGAGGATTGGGAAAATGGAGAACTGCCCACTGCAGGTGAAGATGAAGTGTGAGACCACCTGAGGAATCTGAAGGTGCACAAGTCCATAGGATGAGATACATCCGCGGGTCCTGAAGGAACTGGCAGATGAAGTCGCTAAGCTACTAGCCATCATATTTGAGAAGTCATGGCGGTCTGGCAAGGTTCCTACCAACTAGAAGAGGGGAAACATAACCCCTGTTTTCAAAAAGGGAAACAAGGAAGGCCCAGGGAACTACAGGCCAGTCAGTCTCACCTCTGTGCCTGGCAAGATCATGGAGCAGATCCTCCTGGAACCTCTGCTGAGGCACACAGAAAACAAGGTGATTGGTGACGGCCAGCATGGCTTCACCAAGGGCAAGTCATGCCTGACAAATTTGGTGGCCTTCTACGAAGGGGTTACAGCGGCAGTGGACAAGGGAAGACCAACTGATGTCATCTACTTGGACTTGTGCAAAGTGTTTGACATTGTCCCACATGATATTCTGGTCTCTAAATTGAAAAGACATGGATTCAACAAATGGACCACTCAGTGGACAAAGAACTGGCTGGACAGTCGCACTCAAAGAGTTGCAATCAACAGCTTGATGTCCAAGTGGAGAGCAGTGACGAGTGGCATTCTTCAGGGGTCGGTACTTGGGCCTGTACTGTTCAACATCTTTGTCGGCAACATGGACAGTGGGGTTGAGCGCACCCTCAGCAAGTTTGCCGATGATACCAAGCTCTTTGGCGAGGTAGATGTGCTAGAGGGGAGGGATGCCATCCAGAGGGACCTGGACAGGCTGGAGAGGTGGGCCCAAGCCAACCTCATGCAGTTCAACAAGGCCAAGTGCAAGGTCCTGCACGTGGGCTGGGGCAATCCCAAGCACAAATACAGGCTCGGCGCGGAATGGCTGGAGAGCAGCCCTGAGGAGAAGGACCTGGCGGTGCTGATTCACAAGCAGCTCAACATGAGCCAGCAGTGTGCGATCGCAGCCCAGAAGGCCAACCGTATCCCGGGCTGTATCAAAAGAAGTGTGGCCAGCAGGGCGAGGGAGGTGATTCTGCCCCTCTACTCCACTCTCATGAGACCCCACCTGGAGTACTGCATCCAGCTCTGGAGTCCCCAGCATAAGAAGGACATGGACCCGCTGGAGTGTGTCCACAGGAGAGCCACGAGGATGATCCGAGGGCTGGAGCACCTCTCCTATGAGGAGAGGCTGAGACACTTGGGGCTGTTCAGGCTGGAGAAGAGAAGGCTCCGCTCCAAGGAGATCTTACTGCAGCCTTCCAGTACCTAAAGGGGGCCTACAGTAGAGCTGGGAAGGACTTTTTACTAGGGCATGTAGCGATAGAACAAGGAGAAATGGCTTTAAACTGGAAGAGGGCAGGTTCAGATTGAGCATTAGGAAGAAGTTTTTCCCTTTGAGGGTGGTGAGGCGCTGGAACAGGTTGCCCAGAGAGGTTTTTGAGGCCCCATCCCTGGAGGTGTTCACAGCCAGGCTGTGTGACATGGCCTTGGGCAACCTGGTCTGGTGGGAGGTGTCCCTGCCTATGGCAGGGGGATTGGAACTCTATGATCTTCAAGGTCCTTTCCAACCTAAACCATTCTATGATTTGATGAATCATGTTCTGCTCAATATCATTGTTGTTGATATTGAAAGTGATCCAAGGCTAGGTTGCTCATTCCTCACCTCGTTTGTTCCAAATTCAGGCAGGAGCAGCACGGCTCTACAAAGATTTATTTGTTCATGACCACATACCTATCAGATACCTGAATACCTAAGATGAGAACAACTCAAAACAAATTCTACATGCTGACCTCAAACTGACAGTGAAACCCTGCCCAGTGGGTTTCTGTATGCACTGGAAAATTGCTTTTCATAATAAGCACCACAAATTTTAGAAGATGGTCGTATCTGACACTTGACTTACTCTCTTCATTTTGTTTTCTATAACAAAAGGAACAGATTTTTGAAATTCTCACTTTATTCAAGCAGTTCCCCTGAAGTCACCAAGGTGCTTCCAATACATATCACAGCCGCAGAATTGTATTATGTAGCTTTGTTTCTGCTCAGTTCTCAAATGTCCTACCACTTTCCACATTTTTTCAAAGATATATATTTTTCAGCAGGCAGCTGAAAGGACATGCAAGAAGCAGAGGCGTTATGGTCTATCTAATAACATATGACAACTTCTTCACAGTGATTTGTAACATTTTGAGTTCAGCCAAAAAGCTGAATACTCATTTTTGTTATGTATTTTAGCTGATGATAGTTTCTTTACTGAAATGGTGCACACGCTCCTCTAAACCCTTTCTCCACACTCGCCATTTCCACAGAATGTATACAAATTACAAGTAATCAGCCCTGCTGATGTCCAGCAGTAGCTTCAGCCTCCTTTCCCCCCAGCCTGCGTTGAGACCTAAGCGGTTTCCAGCATGGCTCCACTCCTTCCACAAACAGCAACCAGTGGTGCAGGAACAACCCCATCCCAGGAACATGATAGGGCTTCAGGACAGAGAACACAAGGCTCCCATGTCTGCCAACACATGCAACTGGATAATGAATTGTAGAAAAAAGGCAATTGTGTCTTAATAAGAGAATGCCAACAGCTTATAACATCATTAAGGAACTTGTCAGCTAGTAGGTACACACGTCTCTAGTCGGACAATCCCCATATTGGAGAATCTCATTTACAAAGCGTTGCTGGGTTTCTTATTTGCCTTTTTAAAAAATAATAATTCATTTGAATTGTTGTAACCTGTGTAATCTCACTGCTTCAAGTGTGTTGTTTTGATTACACAAGTCTTACGCACCAGTTCGCAAGAATCTATAGCATTTGATACATTATTTGCACAAGGAGGCAAATTCAGTTCCTTTACACCCAACTGACTTTTCTGAAGGGTTGAGTGGTGATAAAGATGGAAAAACTTGGGAGCTAAGGTAGTCAGAATAAATTAAATTCTCCCCTTTTGAGCTCAGGGGTGCATGAGCAGCAGCTTAGGATAACAGATCTAGTTACAGCTTAAAAAAATTAAAAAAAAAAAAAAAACAAACAAACAAAAAAACCCACCACAACAGATTTTTGCAGGTTCAGAAGAGTCTTGTGAAAACTAAAAGGCATGCTACATTTTCCAAACAATAAATGAACAGAATTAGCAGATGTCATCTGCACTGCCAGAGCTGCTGCAGCAATAGTCTCACCTAACTTGTTTTGTTAGTTTAGGTGGCAAGGTGGCATCCACAAACTCTGCAGGCTTACTGTGCACAAGTTGTCTTTCCAAAATGCTGCGCTAGCCTCATTCATCGAAATCTGCTACATTCTCCAATTCCCAGACCGGTAGACAAGAGTCCCACAAGGTGAACTTGCACAATCTCTGTCAAAGCAAACTGAAAAGATTTATGCCAGCTGTATGCATGCTCATCTTCTACCAACAGACATATAATGTTGGCCTGCTGCTTCCACTTTAGCCAGCTGAAGCTGTCATGGCAGACAACCAAAATGGAAGAAAATTAATTTTCTTCCTAGTTCTGCAGTCATATGCTGGCCCAGGTCATCCCCTCCCAGAAGCTTCCCTGGTTACAAGCTTCATAATCTGTATTTGTGTATTCACAGGGAAAAAATTAGATGTGAAAAGAACGCTTTTCAGGCAATCAGATCACCATTTCCATCCAAACATAACAATAAAAACACCCATTCAGTTTGGCTTCATTCCCTGTGTCATGATGGGGACAAACCCCTCAAGAAAGAAACCTCAATTGGCAACATATAGGACAACTACTTCTGCTTTAATTCAATTAACATGAAATGTCACTGATCTCAGTGATGAAGCATCTGATGTCCTTCCCATTTCTTATTATTAAAGGATCACATAAGCTTCTTGTTCGCATACATTACTTCTTTTACTTACTTCAAACCTAAAACACAGACTTTGAGGAACACAAACACCCCTTCTCTGTTATTTTCGCTTCCATTTTACCCCTGTATACAGGAGGTGATTTAGAGCAGCAAATCACTCTAATTGCATCTGCTGCTGTTGCATTTTTCTGCTTCTTCAAAGCTGATTTCAGCATTTTTTGATGGCACAGGGTATAACATTTTATTGACCAACAAAGAAACATCCTGAAATACATTTCCATCTCCCTTATATTGATTTAAGTCAAGCCTGGCAATCATTTAAAATCAAACATTTTACAGTCTGCCAGAGCAACCTCAAACACACAACAAGAAAAAATTGGTTTGTGCACAAGTGGATGCGTGAAAGGCTTGAAAAGCCCTAAAACAACCAGTAGGACCCTCTTCCTCCAAACTCAATAAAACAGGGTCTTGTCTCTAAAACATCAAATCTTAGCAACCTGTCAAAGCACACAGACGAGTAAAAGGCTGGAAAACATGCCTTAGAGTAAAAGAATTGACGAGATCAGTCCATTTAGTTTATCAAAATGAAAGGTTAAGTGGTGGCTTGATCACAGCCTCTTGCTATCTACGAAAAATTGACAATCCTTTAATCCAGCATTCAAAAGTATACAAGATTCAGGGCAGCTCAACAAACCAAATTTAGAAATAAAGGCTGGCTTTTAAATAGCGGGGCAACTGCCAACTATAATGAGATGCCATGGGATGAGGTCGACTCTCTGCAACTGGGATGGTCTCCAAAAGAGACATGGTCTTCGTCAAAGGCTTTCAAACTTTTCCAGTTTGTGGAGTCCTGAAAAATTTTGGGAGGAGATGCAAGTCTCTATGCATAGTTTAATGCTGCCGACAAGTGCCAATATATCTGCTGGGTTTTTGTTACCTTTCTGCAGTAACCAGATGTAATATTAGGACCTGCAAATTGCACACAGGCCACCGGTCTTATTCAGTAGCATTTAATTCAGAAAAGTTTAGGTGACACAAGAGCCCACGCTATCAGATCACAAATGGTCTCTCACCACCTTACAGCTGGGCATCAACAGGAGCTGCTAGAATAGCAAGAGGACACAAAACCATGTCTCCAGAGACAAATCGGCCTCCAGAGATAAATACTTCAAAGGTCCTTTGGAGAGACCAGCAACTGGAGACTTACAAAGAAGGCAACACAGCTGGAGAAACCAGAGAGAACAGAGTACTGACTCCCAACAGAAGGTCCCCAGATTTGTAAAGAAGTGGTAACACCCGCTAAGATTAGGTACTTGCATATTTTCTCACTTATGTAAATGCTTGATTTGCACCTTCTATGATCTACTTCTCCCACTCCTGCTTTTACTGAATGGTAAAGAATACACTAGGGAAAGATCATGCATTGAAATTTCTGTCATTCTTGTAAGTGAAGTCACAAAGACAAACGTCTTGCATGTTAATCATTTTTGAAGCCTCATAATTGTTTTCCAATGAAAGCCAATGATGGTGTGATAGCTCTCTGAAGACATATATTCAGAAAAATGACTCCTTCTTATTGTCTTATAAGCCTGATGAACAGGCTCATACCCTAGGAACTATTTTCTGCACTGCAAGTGAAAGTTTGTATCTTACAAAAAGTGAAGTTTATATCCTACAAAGCTCTAAGCATATAAACATGCACAAAACTACACATTAAAGGGCAACCCCTGCTTCCTCCTTCAACATCTCCTGCCCAAAACTGATCAGTCCATACTAATGAGGATAGGGTTTGGCTCATCTCCTCAGGTATCACGTACATCCAGCCTGCAAAGGGCTAGTATCGACTACATGAAGATATTTGGTATTTATATGAAGGCATTCTACAGTAACAGTTGTGTTCATGTAGAAACCATTTCTACCCTTAAGAGTTTCATCAAGCGTGTTAATTTCTCTAACAGACATCAGAGCTTTCAGTTCTTATAACACAAAATCGAAGGAAGTATCTAAAAGTTAACTTTAGTACAGGAAAGGTTGCACAGAGTAGTAACAATAAATATCATAATACATTAATGTTACTTTAATTGCTGAATGACATAGCTTTAATTGCTTATGAAACCAACTGTTTTAAGACCACATTTGTGAAGTCAAGATATGCCACCAAATAACCTGAAAAGTTCATTTTTAAGCTGTGCTGCAACTCTATTATTAAAATTAATACATGTGTAACTCTTCTTTAAGGTTAACCAGCAGAATATTAAGTACAAGACCCACTACCAAGCTAAAGGGTACAAAACACATACATGGATTGGATAATTTTTACCTTTAAAGTTTCAAGTGTGAGGGTTTTGTTCACTTAAAGGGGGAGGTCTTCTGAGCTGCTGATTCTGGCCTGAGATTTCTGCTGTTATTGCCTTGCATCCGTTAAGCTGTGAGGATTCTCACTGTGATAATAAACTATCAGGGATCACTTGTTAGACGCATGTCTAACCTCAGTAGTAAAGACTGTCAAAAATATACTCTGCTGCTTCCACCACAAAAGCATAAAATATTCCCTACAAGAGTTTTACGGGGCTATATTAAAGCACAGCCCCGATTCAAGAACAGGTCTTGTTTTTACCTTGCAGCCTGTGTCCGATTCCTTTCCGCAGGCATTTGAACCAAGGTCAAGAGGCTGTAGCAGTGATAGGAGGGTCCCTCTGGGAGGGGACAAGGTGCCAGGGACCTGAAAGGGGTCAGTGGGTAACAGACCACATGCAAAGAAGGGAGCACACGCTGGTAGCACTCTTCCATGTTACTTGGGTACAGCTCCCAAAGGAGATTTCCCTCCTGGATAGCAACTGGATCCAAGTATAGCACAAGCAGACTGCTCAGGGCCCACCTACACCACCTACTTGCTACAACCTGATGTCCAACGGTTACTAACCAAAGCTCCAGCAGAGACATCATCTGCAGGAGCAGCTGATGGTAATGGCCTCCTCATCCTTGCCTTGACTACTAGGGCACCGCTTTGTGGATCACCCAAGGCTAAACAATTGCCAATACATGCGCATCAGCACATTGTTATTAATGACTGTAGCGTGCAGGGGTGTTGATTCCATGGTGCCAGATGGTGCTTTGAAAATGGTGCTGACTCACAGAAGAAAGAGAAATAACGAGATACTAAGCTACTAATAATTTAGCTTGACTCTAAATCCCAGAGTGCCTTTGTCTTTCAGTAAATATCCCATAATACCCATCAAGTAAAGAACCAGCCAGCATATAGCTGAGTAGCAGAAAAATGCATCATGACTGCCTCATGTTTTGTGTTTTTATAGCAAAGGGATATTTTGCACAACAGAAGCGGGGAGAAAAGAAGCAATGTTACCAGAGATGCGGAAGGAACAGTCACCCTCCTTTTGGGACAGCCCAGAAACGTGGGCAGATCTGGGCTGGCAGCAGGTGGCATGTGACGGTATTCTGCAGTATTTGTGGTAATGCAGGTGTCTCACTCTCTCCGCAGAAGCACCCCACACACACGCTCAAATTGTGTTTTATTTTACCAGCCTCTGAACAAATGACCAGGTGCCGATGTATCCAAAATTTTATTATTGTTTTTAAACCAGATTTCAGTCCCATGGGCATTTTTCATGGGTTTAACTTTAAAGTGCAACTTGGGATTTGCTACTGTTTTGCAAACAGACTTTCACAGAACTAAAATACATTTTCCCAGCCAGTCCTCTTCTGCCCTGCCCATTTCATTCAAACACATTGAAAGTTATACTCAGAAGTGTTTGGCTGGATGACCTAGGTCATAATCTAACCATATTTCTTACTTTGTTGGGCTTTCTTATAGATACCTACTTTAAATTTTAAACATTTAAATAATACATCCTGCACAAGCAGGTGCATTGTCAGAGACTTTTCCAGTCTCTACAAGTCATCTGACTAGCTGCAGTGCCAACAGTGATCTTGTTTTTCTAAAGTTATAGGGAAGCCAGTAACACATTCCTATGACTAGCTGGGAAATTAAGTTCGGTTTCAGCAGCAGGAGTAGCTTTGTCCTTCCAGCAGCTTTCAAACCCCCAGGAATGACACTGTTTTCTAGCTAAAACTGTGTCCAATTTAAAGGAGTGATTTATTACAATTAATGCAAATGGCTTAAAGCAGATTTAAGACTATTAAGTGTCTACACTAAGTCAAATGTACTAATTATTTGAAGACAATCTAATTATTTTGTCATGCAAATAAAAGTTTGTGAACATACAGACTCAGGAAATTGAAAATCATCTTCCAGATACAACCAAGTACTTCATGATATTCCAGAACAGCCTTTTCAGTTTGAGAAAAATTAAACTATTTAAAACTAAATAGATTTCTATTTAAATCTCAATTTCACTTCTTGATAGACTATATTATCAAAGAAGTTGCTCACATTAACAATAAAAGAAGCATTTAGAGAAGAGAAGTACTCGTAGGACAATTAGTAAACATAATGATAGAGTCAGTCTTGTAGAAAGCAAAGAGGGAATTTTGCCTAAGGACGCCCGTGTTAGACATGAGATATTTGATACAGCTGCCTCCTCTGCTGGTGTAAATCCAGGAGCCCCAAAGTCAGCTCACTGTCTACATCTCTATTGCAATTGCTGAAAAGGAAAGTAGAGGGCAATGAGAGGAGGCAAATTTGGCTAAAGTCGAGTTTTCTGATACCTCCACCACAATTCGATGCAGGGAAAGGAGTAGGAGAAGAGGCCTCAAAAAGTGGGCTACTACAGAAATAAAGTTCCATGAGGAGGCAGTTTTCTCAACACAGAGAGCGCCTCAAAGAAATTACGAATGGCTGAGATCACTCCAAACCTCTGTGAGGATAAATTTCACTTAGTCACTTTAAGAATGCAGTTAAGTGCCTTGAAAAGTAACGAGCTCCCAGCTCTAAAGTCCTCCAAAAAAGTCCTAAGTCCAGAAAACCATTACTCTCTTATGCAAGAGCAGTCTCTTCTGCAAGGGAACTTATGCATCACTTGCGAGGAAATTTGAGAATCGTCCTCACCGGTGCTGTCCTACTTCTGTCAACTGGCACCATCAATAAAACCTTGACGGCCAGGAACACTCCGGAAGGTGGGCAAATTGCCTTTACCCAGCAATCTCCCTGACAAGAAAAAAAAAAATTCCATCTAGTTTTAATAGTTAGCATATACTGACATCAAGTGGTAGAATAGACTGGTGGAATAGACCTCCCTTCCCTATTCCCTGTAGGGTTTCCCTCCATTTGAAACAGCAGTTTGCGATTTGTGCCATCTCTCTTCATCTCTCTGAAGGTAATGGCCATTTACTGAATACTTTACCCAGCGCTCCTCTGCTGAAGGCTTCACGGTTTGCTCTAATCAGGGGAAAAATAAAAATTAAAGGGTGCATTGATGTATTTGCCAGGAGAAATGTGCTCAGTCGCATGACAGCTGTCTGTCATAACTCATAACCACAACCGAGTAATGGATAATGTGCATTTTGCTCACTTAGATAACAATGATTAGCTCTGATCATTAACATCATGATGCATTAGTTAGATAGGAGAGTGGCTAATCAATCTGACTCAAACAAGGGATATCAGAGATTTAGAAGCAGATCAAAGTCAAAGCTTACAGGAAATAATAGCTTTTCCAACACACTTCAATTTACACCACCAATCCTGAATAGGGGCCATTCACGAGGCTCTCAATTTCCTCACAAAACTATAAAGCAAATCTCCAGTGTACCTGCTAAATATGCAGAGGAAGAGTGCTCTTTAATACGTAAGCCAGAGCCAATAGTCAAGACTAAAACACTCCTTAATTGTGAAAGGAATTCAAAACCCAAATTTGTATTCAAAAATACAAACTGTACATCTCTTTTGCACGCACCAACACGTACCTTCTTCCAGCCTGTACATTTCAACGTATGCAAATAGACAGCTCTCTGTATATAGATACACAGTATTTGGGCTACAAGTTCGGATGCAAGTTTCTGTAAAAATAGCCTTGGATCCCAACATCGTTAACGCCTTGGACCTTCATTATCAAGATTAACATCTTGCACCAGAAAGTGATTGCTTCCCTCTGTTTTCCACTAATGAGGCCAAATCTGGGTTATGTCGTCCAGATTTGGACTCCCAAGCATGGGAAAGACACTGATGTACTGGAGCGAGTCCAGTGGAGGGTCACTGAGATGGTCAAGGGCCATGTGACGAGAAGCAGAGAGTTGGGTTTGTTTAACTGTCAAAAGAGGAAGGCACAGGGGAAATCTTAATGCTGTCAATGAGCAGACGTGGAAAAAAAAGTTCACAGTAAGGATCGTCAAACACTGGAAACTCAACAAGTTGTGAAATTCCCACCCTTGAAGATGCTCAAAACTCAACTGGACATGCCTCGAGCGACCTGATCTAATTTGGAAGTTGGAGAAAACTTTGAAGCCAGCCATGCTTTAAGTGGGGCGTTGGGCCAGACAACCTCCAGAGGTCCCTCCCAATCAAATTAAAATTATTCTGCGATTCTCATATCTGGGACACAAATTAGTTGTGGTGATAATTTAACACTTTCTACTACATTGCTACTGCAGGTGTTTCCCTACAGAGAAGAAAAATAATCTAATACTTAAGTAAATGAACAAAAAATCTGAAAATATGCTATTTTAGGTAAAGTATGAAAATTATTATTATAGATCCCCACACTCTCAAAGATAAGGAAGAGTTAGTCAACTAAACCAGAACGAAATGTATTATACTGAAAATACAATCCCCTCTCAAATGTGAGTTGCATTGTCTGGCATTTAGTCTGGCTTTTGGGGGGTCTTAACTCCCTTTTTTCTCTCTGCTTACACTGGAGCTATAGATAAAATATGCTAACATGCCTCAGAGCTACATCAATACTAGGTTTACACAGAATCCACAGTGAAACAAATTAATCTCTGGCACTATCTCCTGTGCATAATGACAAAAGGGATGAATATAACACAAGCACATATAATTGCTGCAAAGCCAGATGCAGCTCCCTTTTGAGTCCCCTATTCCCTGATTTTCTTGCTGCCTTCCAGCTGTGGGACTCCTGGCCAGGCTCCAACAGTTCAATTACTGCATTTTCCCCAGAGCTCTACTTCTCTCGAATTTCATAGGTTTTCAAGGTGACACCCTGTGGACCATAGGAGATGCTTGGCCTTAATTTCAGCTTTCACACCAAGTTCAGCTAGCAAATTCTTGGTCTCCGCTACTTGTATCACCTCAGCCGTGCTGAGTTTTTTATTGCAAAGGAATTGACATCAAAGACACTGTTTCAGTGGAAAGGACTGCAAAAGCCACAATGGAGCCATGGACACGCATGGCCTGCTCTTACAACGCATACTCTACCAATAGCTACGTGATTACAATGGACAGTTTCCTGCTCCAGAGGCAAAATGCTTTAAACACTGCAGCTACTGCTATGGTCTTTGGTACGCGTGCTGACTCTTTAACGAGTACTTCTCAATATGCAATTGGTAATGCAAATAATGGCTTAGTTATACACAGAGAATCTTTTCAGCATAATAAAAATGTTCTCTCGTGTTCCCAGTGTAACAGATGTCATGTTTAATTGCACTTGAAATGTGAAAATATTTTAAGTTTTGCATAATACTCAAAATAGCAACTCTTATAATAAGCAAAATAAGTCCTGTCTTCCAGAAACTGCAGGGGAGGAGGGACACACCAAAAAAAACACAGTAGAACGAAATAACTTGTCTTGTGATCACAAAAAATAAAATATATCATTTGCTCATACAGGAACCTGCATGTCAGCACTTGTGAAAGAATACAGCAATACTTTATGCTAAAACTGCACTTACATAGCTTGTTTCTCAACTCACCCTCACCATAAAATAATAATTAAAACTACTAATACCTCTTAGCAGGATTCTTAGACTGTTTGGATAAACTTTCAAGACAATCAGATCACTTACCCCTCCTATGTAGTTCTGCATTACGTACAAGCACACAGCACTGTAGACAGAAAATTTCAGACAAGGGAAATAAAAGGGCACTTTGATTTTAATCTTGAAATCATGCATTGTTCAATTAATTTCATAAATTACAATAACTGATAGCTATACCATCCAGAATTCCCTACTGTAACACCTTTATTTACTCCAAATAGAGCTTCAACCAGAAAACATCTCACTATGAACTAGTGAAGAAATGCAGCCAGGGTGGATTAAAGAAAGGACAGTTTCTGTAACAGGAATGACCTTCTTTCTTCATAGCAATTTTTTTTTTTCTATTATGCAGGTTGCCTGCACAATACTGTCACTCTACAACTTAAAGTGAACTTATTTTCCTCTGACTGCATTATAATGAGTTATTTGAAAACTTGAAGCCTGCAAACCTTACTAAAACTGCTTATTACAACCCCTTTATCTTCCTTTTTCACTTACCCAAGACACAGAACACAACTTCTGTTTTCAATAACAAAGTGACCTTTCACATCTGATTTGAAATTCTTCACATCCAATGTCTCAAATACCACAACACTGGGATTTCCTCCTCTGTGACACTCAATTATCATCCCTGCTTTCACTTGCATTGAATAAAGCACACAGATCCTAACTGGAAATTCTTTGTTAATGACACATGGCTTTTAATCATTTTTCCTACACAATTCAACACACTCTTTAGCAGTGTTTCCTAAACTTCCTTCACTTCTCCTATCACTGCCAAGACAGATGTGACAGAAGCATATATAATGCCCTGACATTCTTCAATAGCTGAATAAGCGTTCTTCTCTTAGCCCAGATCCTCTTTTTGGCAGATAATATAGTATTTGTGTATTAAACCTCTCGAATATCAATAATTTCTTAGCATTCCCTTATTAATGGTACCAGCAGAGCCCGAAAAATTTCCCTTCAGCATTAAGAGGCCATAACCACGTAGGCTTCATTCCCACCAAAGGTAACTAATGTTTGCATATCTGGTTCAGATACTTCAATAGACAGGCCATGGATTACTTGCATTATGTTTGGATCACTTTGAAGACCGAAAAACAAGCTACAGTTTCTATGAGACAGCCACAGGGAAGCCCAGCATCCATTTATCATCACTGCCTCAGCTCCCTCTACGGCAAGCCACCCAAGAGGATGAGGAAGACCTGGGACCAGGGAGTCGAGCACAACCAAGCAAGGACACCGCATGCCCTTCCCTGCAGGCAGGCAAAAACTGCAAGCAGGTGCCGATGAGCAGATAAAAAGAGGACGTGGGTAACATGTTGTGGATGGAGATAGTCCTGGAAAGCTGCAGGGCTACACTTAGGCTTTTGTCACAGGTAGCAAATCTGCCATTTGGAGCTGAATGCATGAAGACCAAATAGAAATAAAGAAAAGCTTAAATAGCAATAGCTAGTGCGTGTTGGACCTTTCTAATGGCGTCATTTCTTCCTTGCATCCCTTTACAAACAGACCTGGAGGTGACCTCAAGGGAGGCTGCACTATGGCTGCTACACCTGCCTTTGTCATCTTGCATACAGCACCGCCAGTGCCTGGACATGATAAAAGCCATCCATTTACAAGGCAGCTATGCTGTCACTACCACTTCTGCTAACTGCCTGCCTTTAACCACCTTCCATTCCCAAGAGACAATTGGAATAATCTGCATTTAGTAGAACAGCAGGAAGAGGATCCAGTCTTAAGCCACTACCTAGTCATTTAGGGATAAAACTCCCAGGTGTACCACGAGTTAATTACACAAAACTCTGCACAAAAAAAAAGAGAAAAATTGCTTAAGTCTGCTAGAGGAATCCTGATTCACTTAGCTGAAAAAAACATAGCTTGGACTGGAGGTAAAGTGTGTGGAGGTACGGTTATCATATTTTTAAAGATATTCTGAAAACTGCCTTTAGGATTGAATAGCTCTTCCTATGCACGGAAGAAAATTGCTGGAAGGAGCTGGAGGAATTATGAAGATTAACAAATTAGACTTGATCAAAGGCTTTCACAGCACGGCACCAAAATTTTGAAGGCCCTTATCAGATTTTTCTCCTCGGGACTGTTTAAAAATGGATGGTTCAGAGCAAGCTTGGGAATCTTCAAACAGTTGGGAACAACCTGGTATTTAAGAAACTACTTACACTAGTCAAGGTGTTAACACTATTCTCAGTGCCCGAATACAAGAACCTGGTTACTACCCTTGTTTCAGAACTTGTAAGCCACCTCTTTGTGGTTTAAAAAAAAAAAAAAAAAAAAAAAAAAAAAAAAAAAGTGTTCATGGACATATAGCATTCTCAAGTGAAAGGTTTTAGCTTAGCTTCTTTGAGACATTGCAGGGGATGGGGGTGGGGTGGGGTTTTTTTGTGTCAGGTTTGCCCTGTCTCTGTGAAAACATCCAAAGATGGAGATCACTGCTTCTCTAGGTGACCTATCCCAGGGCTGCCTGGTGAAAAAGATTTTCTGATATCCAACCCAACCCTTTCAAAGTAGTTTTTGGCCCTTGCTCCTCTGTGTCTTCTAGCACCATTGAAAACAGTCTGTCTCCATTAGGTTTGAACCTACTCCTAAAAAACCTAGTCACAGGCTGCTAACACATCACCCCTCTGGGCACCTCAGAGGGACCTCAGCTGCTGCCTTTAAATACAAGCATAACATCCACCTTTTTTGAGATATCAGGGATCACCCCAATCACTTCAGTTTATAGTTGACAGCAACCTTGCAATCACATCAACCCACTCTCCTAGCAGCCTTAGGAATATGCCATATTCCATTCCCCCAGATTTGAAGGCATCCAGCTTCCTTATGTAGTGCCTAATCTGCTGCCCTACTGCTGGCAGCCTCTCTCCTTCCCAAAGCTTACTGATGGACACAGTGGTCTGGGAATAGGTTTTCCCTATGAGAACTGAGACAAAAAGGTTTAGGCTACCACAGCCCTTTCCGCATCATCTAAAATTAGTTCATCTCCCTTCTTCATGTATGGCCAAGCAGTTTCCTTGAACTTCCTCTCTCTGCTAGCATACTTGTAAAATCCCTTCTGGCTGCTTTTTTTTGGCCTTTGTTTAGAGCTCCAGCTGGTCCCTGGCCTTTCCCATTTTCTCCCTTTGTGCTTGTTGCCTATTAATGTTTCCATTTCTTGTATGCTCTCTTTCTGCATTTCAATTCATAGCGAAGCTCCTTGCTTAGCCAAACCCGAAGCTCCTTGCTTAGCCAAACCCGAAGCTCCTTGCTTAGCCAAACCCGAAGCTCCTTGCTTAGCCAAACCCGAAGCTCCTTGCTTAGCCAAACCCGAAGCTCCTTGCTTAGCCAAACCCGAAGCTCCTTGCTTAGCCAAACCCGAAGCTCCTTGCTTAGCCAAACCCGAAGCTCCTTGCTTAGCCAAACCCGAAGCTCCTTGCTTAGCCAAACCCGAAGCTCCTTGCTTAGCCAAACCCGAAGCTCCTTGCTTAGCCAAACCCGAAGCTCCTTGCTTAGCCAAACCCGAAGCTCCTTGCTTAGCCAAACCCGAAGCTCCTTGCTTAGCCAAACCCGAAGCTCCTTGCTTAGCCAAACCCGAAGCTCCTTGCTTAGCCAAACCCGAAGCTCCTTGCTTAGCCAAACCCGAAGCTCCTTGCTTAGCCAAACCCGAAGCTCCTTGCTTAGCCAAACCCGAAGCTCCTTGCTTAGCCAAACCCGAAGCTCCTTGCTTAGCCAAACCCGAAGCTCCTTGCTTAGCCAAACCCGAAGCTCCTTGCTTAGCCAAACCCGAAGCTCCTTGCTTAGCCAAACCCGAAGCTCCTTGCTTAGCCAAACCCGAAGCTCCTTGCTTAGCCAAACCCGAAGCTCCTTGCTTAGCCAAACCCGAAGCTCCTTGCTTAGCCAAACCCGAAGCTCCTTGCTTAGCCAAACCCGAAGCTCCTTGCTTAGCCAAACCCGAAGCTCCTTGCTTAGCCAAACCCGAAGCTCCTTGCTTAGCCAAACCCGAAGCTCCTTGCTTAGCCAAACCCGAAGCTCCTTGCTTAGCCAAACCCGAAGCTCCTTGCTTAGCCAAACCCGAAGCTCCTTGCTTAGCCAAACCCGAAGCTCCTTGCTTAGCCAAACCCGAAGCTCCTTGCTTAGCCAAACCCGAAGCTCCTTGCTTAGCCAAACCCGAAGCTCCTTGCTTAGCCAAACCCGAAGCTCCTTGCTTAGCCAAACCCGAAGCTCCTTGCTTAGCCAAACCCGAAGCTCCTTGCTTAGCCAAACCCGAAGCTCCTTGCTTAGCCAAACCCGAAGCTCCTTGCTTAGCCAAACCCGAAGCTCCTTGCTTAGCCAAACCCGAAGCTCCTTGCTTAGCCAAACCTGAAGCTCCTTGCTTAGCCAAACCTGCTAGAATTCCCAGTCTTCCTGCAAAACAGTAGATCTCAACCAGTTTTCTTTAAAATTCAGCCATTTCTCCTGCGCACCATTCCCCTTCGTTTTGCCTAGCAATTTCCTAAAAAAGCTCAAGTCTGCTTTCTTGAAAGCTGTAAGTTCTGTATTAAATAATGTCCTGGTTTGAGGTAAAACAGAACCAATTTTGTTCAGTAACTTCGCTTCTTAGCTGGGCCTCTTCTACAAAAGTAGAATTCAAACAGTAGCCAGACTCTGGTTGAATAAAATTTAAAAGTTCGAGGTTTGTTCCACTTTTTCCCCCTTCTCCAAATGGACTCTTTCAGAGAAGTAATTAGATCTAAGTGTACTGTGAATCAAAGGGACTTGGGTTGCTGGACCATATTTCTGATGGATATTACATACTAAAATGCAGTTAAGTAATTGCATACCAAAAATTTATTTTGTGTATCAGAATAGTCTCCAAAATTGGTAAAAAACCCTCCGTGGCCCATCCCCAAGGTTATTTGTATGCTATATAGCAGTCTGAACAAATTTTCACTACTATTCATCCTTCAGAAAGGTAGGTTTAAACAGAAATGGTTACAATATTTTTAACTGCAGAAGAAATTTAAATATGAAGGATTTAAAGTATCATTGGAATTTCATAAAGAAAAACATTTTTAAAATGTTAATGGAAAAACTTGACTTTACTATAACCAAAAATAACGTGTTAGAGATCATGAAGTACCAGAGACCTTTTTAAGTGGCAGTGATCTTGTATAAAATCTTCATCCTGGTCTACAATAATTGGACCCAAAGTCCCTCTAAGCTAGTAACAGAAATGATGTTTTTATGGTTTCTTAGAAAATATGACACTTTTTTTTTTTTTACCTGAAGCTTCAGCAGTACTCTGCAGGGGAGTGAAATAGAGAAGATTCTAATTTAAAACCAATTAAAGATCAGTCACTCCATGTGATCAGTAATTGTACTCTATTGAGGTGGCATTTGTTTTCCAACCTCATACAATGTCATGAATATGGAAAAGCTCCAAATTATACTTTGGTGTAATGATAGGTTTTCTACTACTGGTACGCAAATGAAGCGATGTGATATACAAAATCATGATTGTCAAACATCATTTTAATGCCTCTGAGCAGCCCCAAGTTAAGTAGGTTTCCAAAAGCTAGAGGACCTTGACAATTAGCAGAAGGATCACAAGTTGCTTTGCCTTCTCTCTCTACGTTACAAGATGTCAAGCCTGGATCAGCTGGTAAAAGATAATTACCTTTCTCCCCCACCCAAAGGAACAGGATTTTCAAAGGGAATTTAAAAGAAAAAAAAAAAAAAAAAAAAAAATCACTGCTGGTTCCAAGCTAATTAGACATTTAAAACTGCCTTGCTTGGCCTCGACGTTGTAGGAAAAGCACTTAACTCTCAAACTCACAGGCTAATTATATTCTTCCTCACGGACATTACCTTCTCTTTCCTCCCTCCCAATGCTCCGGAACAGTACAAGTCTCCTGAAGCCTACGGGACTAAGCTGAAATGCAGCCAATGCATCGGCTACGCAAGGCTACGTGCCACCTTGGGCGGGCATATGCCAAGAAAACAAGGTCTCGGAGCAGGCCAATGGTCAGGGCTAAGCCCTGTTTTGGGATTCAAGTCTCTGGTCTTCAACAGATTCCTTGTCCTACCCTGGAAATGCTCTCTCGTACCTCTGTATCTCAGGGTTTGCCATCGGACAGATGGGCACAGCACAACTTTTCTTCCTCATAGGCGTTAGGGGGATAAATATGTTCCTAACCTTGATGTACATTGATGTTTGGCACACAAGTATGAATGTGAAGCCTGGTCTATGATGCTGGATACAACTTCAAAAATAAGAGACATTGGCAAAATTAATGAATGTAGAAGTATTTAGGTCATACATTAATAAAGCATTTCTCATACTAAAAGCCCATATATCAGTTGCTTCTGGGAAGACAAGAATCAATCCATCTAAAAAATTGTTTCAGCTAAAGTTAACTAGAAAACAGAACTTAGATGCATATCGCAAAAAAATACAGGTGTAACAAGCACCACAGAAATCATCCCACCTTTTTGAAATACTGTAGACACTCTTCCTGCAAAATCTGATAAAGGCAAAGCCTCAATTTTTGAAGATACAGATAACAAGATAATCTGTATCACTAGATTTAAACCTTTGAAACAAGAGTCTGAATCACTGCAGAATCACTACAGAAGTTGCAAAAGTGAAACAAGTTTCAGCTGAAGAAGTAATGATTTATGACACTGAGGCAGCTCTGTTAGCAGTCACATTCCAATAAAAAAAATAAAGTGAAGTGGATTTGAAACTTATTTCTATGGAATCCAGTATGTATTTTAGTATTTCAGATAAAAAAAGTGTTTCAGTAAAGCTAACAGAACTAGAGAAAAGTGTAAGGACGTTATTACCATGACTGTTGCTATGCGTATGAGGTGCTACATCTACACAGGACTAAAGGCTCACAAGTGCAATAACCATTGCTACTGTGCATTGCTAGTTTCCAAGACTCCGAGAGACACATGAAATTATATCAAATGATCACAGAGGTCCCTTTGGCCTTAAAATCAAATAGTGCTTGCGTGCAATTATATTTTTCTCTACAATTCTTTTGCCATATGCACAAAACATTACAGATAAATTGCAAGCCAGCAAACAAACTGAGAACTTGAAGCAAACCTGGGCTAAATTCTGTAGCTCGAATGATGATTTCTACATTAACGCACTTTCTCTAACCCATTCACCCCAGAACCCCCATCCAAAAAAAAGAAAAAAGCATTCAAGATGTGCATTGGAGAAATCATTAGGCAGCATTAGGCAGTGACACTGCAGAATCAGGAAGTGATGGTGGAAAATAAAACAGAGAAGCTGAGTAATTCTTCACGCCCCTCTTAAACCCTGATCTCCTCAGAAAGGCATGAGATACCCTACGCTTCTTAGCTGAACCATGCTGGAGATGTCTCCATTTCTCTGGACAGGAGATTTCACACCAACTTGGATACAAGAACTCCTCTGGGAGTAGGTTAAGTAAAAGTCAAATGGGGATGAATTTGCTGAGGCATCCTCTGTGTGATGCCAGCACCTGGGTTTTGCTATCACCAGCAGTTAAAAAAAAAAAAAAAAAAAAAAAATCTCGCTTCCTGCAGCCTGAAATGCAGTTCAGATTTTCCATTTCAAATTTACAGACCAAAGTCTCAAGACAGCTTTGTGTTTGGCAATTTTTTTTTTTAGGACATCTGGGAAAAAATACAACTTTCCTTTTCTTACTTTCTTCAGTAGTTCCCTTCCTGTGAATGCTTTTACTTTTTATTCTCATTATCCTCTAACACATTGCTGATTTTCTTCCCTTTCTTTTCTTCCTTTGGGTTAAAGCAATTAATAATAAAAGTCACATGAAAGGCAGAACTACAGAGGAAAACCCACGGCCTAAAAACTGCGCTTGAAAAATATGTTCTTCACTGGACAACGCCTGGTGGCCTGGGGAGAAGACAGCAACTGAAAATAAGCAAATCTCAGCATCTGCAAAGACGAAGGAATCCTGCTGCTTTCCAGGCGTTGGGAATCAGCGGGGCTACCCCATTGATACCCTTGTGGGCCTTTCATGTTCTTTTGGAGGCATGTTTTCATGAAGTCATGTTTTCAGAACTTCCTTAGGCCATTCTCTCTCAGGTTTGCCTTAAAATACAAAACCTGCAAAAGTCAACGTGCACTGAGTGCAGCATTGCTGCAGCTCTCTGCAGTCATTAGTTACCTGCTACCTACAGCAGCTTTCACCGATGGGGGCCAGGCAGAACAGCTCATCCGAGTGCACACACACACACACCCCCACCCATCAGCCAGGTGGTCAAGCAGCTCCAAAGGCCTTCACAGACCCAAAAAAGAGACTTTGTACCTACACCATAGACCCCAGCTGCAGCCCTTGATCACCAGGATCCTGGGCGCAAAACACACGCACCCCCTTCAAGCACAGAAATGGTACTTTGGATTATTTTTCTCCTGGTTATTCATAATTTAGGAGCAGCTACTCATTGCTCTCTGTCCCAAGTCTGAGACTCTGCTTCTGGCTTTGCATTATTACTGACAGCACGGGTAATAATTCACACGACTTTGCATTTCACAAATATTAAGTAACTAATTAGCAGTATTAATAAAACAGACCTTCTGCTTTCCTTTTCTGCTAATGAATAGGTACATGAGTTTTGCATTAGATAAGAAGTCATGCATAAAGTACATCTCCTGCTGTATGGCCAAGTTTAAATTATAGCTGTAGGGTTAATTAAATACCCCAGTCTAATCTCCCTGCACATGCACAGCATCGGGCTATAAGTAGTACCGCATCAGCACTTTGACTTGAGTTTATTTTTTTTAAACAACTGCTATAAAACACTGACTGCAAAGAGAAAAACAGCATTAGGGGGAAATATTTAAAAACAATGGCCCTGTTGAGATCACCAAAAATGGTTCTATTTTAACAGGCTCGACAATAGTATTTTTCATATTTCAGCACATTTTTACCAAGCCACTCCTTTATATTTCCTGAATTTATAGGCTATCCTTGTCAAGAACAGAACAACAAAAATCACTAAGACCATAATGATATGGAAAAGTTATCTGAATTAGATAGACAGTTCGGCCCATTTGATGATTTGTTTTTAGAAGACATGTATTTTATCACGTATCACACTGATGTAGAAATACCTGTTTATACTTCCTGTTCATTTCTAAAATTGTATTGCTTTGCAGAGTTAATACTTTTTTTTTTTTTTTTCCACTGAACACAAACTCCTATTATATTACCGATATTCTTACAAACCCTTGGGTATTAC